>NC_090928.1:713256906-714694906 GCF_040938575.1 Ambystoma mexicanum | reverse complement strand
GAAACATCATTCAAATCAATTGGAGACAATTTCTAAAACGATTGATAAAAAAATGAAGTGTTCATATGAGCGTTAACAGGGATGGGAAAACAATGGCTGCTTTAAGATCTCAATTGGTTGCCAACGACACGAGAGCAGTCTTCCCCAATGTGTCATCTGTTCTACCCACCAAAGTTCGCCCTTGTTGGAGACGGTACCGCCTTTTATTGCCATAGACTCCGACTCCGAAAATGATCAATCTAAAAACAACATGCCTGACAATGAGTTAAGACAAGACGGCCCTAGTACCTTGTCTATGGTGTCTAAACAGGCCCAGTCTACTATCAGGGGTCCCAGAGTGATGGAAGCTGCAAACTCACCTAATAGCGCCAACAGAGTGATGGTGCCTATTGTTTCCATAACAACGACTCAACCTGTTCAGATGGTTCCTATTATTGACATTACAACCACTCACCCTGTTTAATGTCCTCCCAATAAGAAGGTGAAGGTGCCCAAAAAGCAAGAGAAAACATAAAAATATTAAGTCGAAAAAGATTAATGGTAACTCTTCTCGGAAATATCTGAGGTCTTTAAACATCCCTAATGTTGTGTGACGAGTGCTGTTTCCACTGATACTGCAGACTGAGCCTTTGAATAATACGGAGAACAGCATCAGGCTCTTGGTCCATGACTTAGGTGAACAACTGCAAAATGAATTGGCGCTGATCTTACAAAGTCAATACAATAATCAGAAGTCCTTCCAGTCTCATTTGCTCCAAAGAGCAGAAATTATTCCTGAAGATTTGGCTCTGAGGGGAAACAAGTACTGGTCGGGAATTGGTGATAATACTCCTAAATTAATGGTTACTAAAATGCCCAGTCCTCCTAACGTCTTAGCACAAGCAAGTCAAGATGTCTGCTATAGTAACTGGAGTGTACCTTGGATGAGGGTTGTGTCCCAAAACCTAAGCTAGTAAAACCGTAGAGTGTACTACAGGGGGCCCTTTCTTCCTCATTAGGACCCAGGGAAGGTCCTGACAGGATGTTTGCTGAGTAATGTCTGCCTGTGACCAGCAGTGTAGATTAAAGGGCTTCAGCACCACTGGTGTCAAACTATCTGAATAGACTGCAATTGGAAAATATTTTGAGTGATCAATGTCAGGTGGCCTTGAATTGCTCAAATATTTTAGCTCTTTCTCAGAAATACCGAATCTTAGGGCCATATCTACAAGGGTTGAGTTCATTGATGACTTTAGATTAGATCATGTGATTAGATCATGTGACTATGGGCATAGCATAAAAAACTGTTTACAATGTTATTCTGAAGGAATCTACTTTACTGAGGTAGTTGGGTTACAATATCACTCTGTTTACTCTGGTGCTGAAGCGTCCATTAAATAATATATGTAATGTTAAGGATGATTTGTCTCAAAAGGACAATGTAATTTTCATCAGGGAGGGGTCGCTTGTGGGTTGTTTAATTGAATTAGTATCTCTGGACCAAGCTACTAAGAATATCAATAACGATTGGTCTTGGTCTTTGAATAGCAAGCCTTCATGTAGAAACACATTGCAGCAGGATCTTTAGTGAAGAATTAAAACTTAATTGCCTGGAATTCTCAGGGGAATAATCATCAATTCACTAATCCGGTTTTAGCTCTATCTTTGTTGTGCCACCATATTATACTGCTTCAGGAAACTTGGCTACTGAAGCAACCCCTTCTAGATGGGTGTACCATTTTTTTTCAAGCTGCTGAAAAAGGCTGGGGAGGTAGGCCTTTCAGGTGCTTTGCTAGAGATGGACCAGAAATAATTTTATATTCAGAGAGGAGTGCTGGGGGCAACCTTAGATCTACTGATTGATGGTGAGATTATTACTCTATTAATACTAATCATTAGATGTTAATCTATTGTTAGCATTTATTGGCATTCAGGGATTTGTAAGCCTAATAAATCTCAAAACGATGTATATGAATACAGGTTTGAGGCAGTGATGCCTCCTAGCTTCCTGCCTATTTAACGTGGATGTGTCAGATATTGAGGAAGTTCTAGTCAATGCCGCGTTCGCTTTACCTCAATTTGCTTTATTTAAATATTATTGCTTAACTTACGTGGATGACCTTCTCATGTTTGACTCTACCGAGCGTGGGCAGCAAAATGTAATGAATGGATCTGCACTTAAAGCCACAAAGAACTTTCTTAATGCACTTTACTTCTAAGAAGAAATTTAACAGTTAAACATGATTTTAAAAAAACAAGGAATTGGATGTATCTGATCATTTAACATTTTTGGGATATCCAATTTTAAATACTCCTGGGAAAGGTCATATCATGAGTTTTTTAAATTTAAAGCTGAAATGTTGGCTGGAAAAATGTGTAAGATTAATAATGAATTTGGGACATTTTCCATCTTCCCACTGATCAGATTTTACAAAGGCAAAGTAGTACCCAAGCTCTTGTATGGAATCAATGTTATGCAACCCTGGGATGGGAAAAACCTGACTACCTTGAGCCCTTAATCTGCAGGAAAGTTTTAAGAATTACAAATTTTGTCCCAGTAGTTGCAATTAGGTATGTGTTAGGTATTAGGTCCCTAATGGCTATCACCAACTTGACATATGTATCCATGTTTTGTACAATCTTGAATCCTTAAAAAAATTATTTGTATTGTGACATGGACATTTTAGCTAGAAATAAGAAGATGAAAACATCTCTTATTTTTCTGAGTTTTATACCAACATACTACAAACTTAAATTGTGAACATAAGAAGTTGGGATGCCTGACTACTTATTTGAAATGTTTCCCCAATAATGATTTGGTTGAATGGTTAGTCTACATCTGCCATAATTACCATCTTGGGGTTTTTAGATAGCCCTGAAATGAAACCAAACCACTGATAAAATGGGACTGTTCTTATGCATTTTTTTAATTATTTGTTTCTATTTGAATGTCAGGACAATGATGAACTTAGTATTTATTGATTTTGTACTGTTTTAGGGCCTCATTACATGGATGGCGGTAAGGATTTACAGGTACCGGTAAAATACCAGTACCGGTAAATCCTTACCGCCTTACTACGAGGTCCCTTTGCGGGTTGGGGGATTTAATGCCTGCTTTTTGCAGGCATTAAAAACCAACCCGCAAAGGGACCCAGGGAGCTAATTACGGTACCGCAATTTGCGGTACCGTAATTAGCACCTTCCCCATTCCCATTATGCCCTGTGGGGCAAAAATGGGAATGGGGAAGGGCAATGGTGGAAGGGGGAATTACCGCCCCGCCAACCTTGGAATGGGGCGGTAATTCCCCTTTCCACCAAGGCAGTGCCAGTATTTTACCGGCATGAACCATGGCGCTAATAGCGCCATGGTTCTCCGCCATCCGTGTAATGAGGCCCTTAATCTTTCTTTCAAGAACTTATTAAATAAGTTGTTTATTGGGTATTATGAATATCAGTCTATAGTGTAAAGGCTGAATTACCCATTACCAATTATTTTTTCAATACTGAAGATAAATTGGTATACTTTGACAACCAAATTAATTATTCCTACCTTGTATTCATACTAAGAGAATATCTACCACAGGATTCCATAGAGAATGATTTAGAAAAACTGTTCATCTTATTTGATGAACCTGAATGCAATGACTTTATCTGCTCTGAGATGAACTAGATCTAGTTACTAGAAGAATTTGTATTTCCATCTTTTGTGAATCTGAACTGACTGATTTATTGACGTATTTTGATTTTAATAGAGCAACACACAGGGTGTCCAGGTGCAAGCACAAACTGGTCATGTTGGACATGAGAAACTGAAGCCAGCCTCTATGTCCCAGTACACCAGGGGCAGTCCAAGAAATACTTTTCTCGTTACAGCAGAGCTTAATCAGAGGTAAACTGAAGCACTGACAAGGACTACTCAGGGACGTGTAAAAGATATTCCTTTTACTTTTGACCAACACCCTGCATCTACGTTCATTACAGCAGCCAGGTTATTATACAAAACAATGAATTGGGGTCTTGGTGAACTGCCTAAACCATCGGCCACGCATTCGCCATTATTCCTGGTCAAGAACTGGAAATGAAAAAGAGGAACACAAATCGTTTCATACAGCTGAAACATCACACCTGACCCGGAACTCATAGAGTATGAGATGAGACAGGTTTATGACTAGTGGTCTGGCATGGTCAATATTTACATCTCCATCCTAGATCAGGACAAAGGAAAAATTAACATGGCAAGGCTACATGGGAGAATTAAACAGGAGTATCATCTGATACAAGACTACCCTCTACCATCCTTACCCCCATTGTGTAAATTACCCAAATTGCCCTCTTCAAGGAACTATTAAAACGCAAGCCGATTAGAATCCATGACAACTACATGCAGAGATGTTGTTCGCCCATTGCCAATCATCAGATCCCTTTCTGCAGAAGTGCTCACACCCTCAACATAATCAACACCTTGTTTTTAAAGCGCATCTTTCTTAAATCTGATTAAACAGCAAACATCCTTCCCTTCCTGAAGAAACTGACTGTAGGCCCCGAGTACCTATCAAACTATTGAAACATCACACACCTGCCAAAACAGTCACCGTTCAACTAGATGAAAATAACAATCCTAAGTATTTTTTTTTTTTTTATGAGATTTATCAGGCTATACATCAGCATTGAGAAAGCAACACTCCGGGCTATAGAGAGCACACTATGAACTACTCTCAATAGCAACCCTGGCCTTTGTCAGGCATGGTCTGCTATCAAGTACTGATCAAAACTCATTGAACTTGCGTGGGATGCAGTTGGAGCACCTTGCATTGTTCACAACAAAAGAAATGAATTAACATTATTTCATGAAGGTTAACCCTCCACGTCTCTTTCAGATATGAGCATACGTAGTGCCACACGGGTACATTCCCATCCCCAAAGCCCAATCCGATCTTCAGCTTCTAGAGAAATCTCCTTGGAAAGACACAACAGAGTGAACACACATCAATGAACACGTGACACACATGTATAACTGAAAGTCAACAAAGACATAAAGCAAGTGAAACTTTGACTCACCATCACCCAGTGCTGGATATTACATACCTACTTAAAACAAAACCCCACCTGGGCGTGTTGTTTCGCATTGGCAATCATTCCAACCAGTCCCAGACATCAGCTTAATGTTGCAACAACTAGCGAGATTTTGATACTCCTGAAATGACACGTAGCGGGAAATCACTTGATTTCTATGTTGATAGAAATCTCTCCTGAAGGTAATACAATTGAAGATACATACAGCCTGATACCAGCTCCCCCAGTTATGAAATGTCAAACCATTCCTCTCAGGCAATGTTTGAGGGCCACTGTCCTATATCGTGTCTTCTGTCTCCTAGAGACGTAACCACCTTACTTACAGGGTGCCCTGAAACTACACTTACAAGTAGGTCCTTCGCAGCTTCAAAGAATGCTGTATCACGTTTGCAAGAAGGATATAAAACATAGAAACATGCCTTCTCCCATCATGCCCTAGGAATCTGGAGCAAGCTCCCACCGCATAGCAGTCTCACCCCTGCTATTTTGCAGAAAGCTTAAGTCTCACCTTTTTCAGCAAGTCCTCATCACCAATGATAAGCGCAGCCTACTGTCGCCATCCCTCCTCATTGTACACACAACATCAAATATTGCCCTCCTCGATTGTATCATGTCCTGTTGCTTCCTATGTAGGTTTCCACTTATTAAATTAGGAAAATGCATAACATGAAATTAAAATATATATATATATATATATATATATATATATATATATATATATATATATATATCCTTGGGCACATGGAGGAAAGAAATACTTTTACTAAAACAATAAACAAGCAATTAAAATAATTTCTACAAAAATCCTTCCATATGTAATGATGTGATATACGCCAACGAGGTGGGCCGACCCTTCCGGTAAAGGTCCACTGCCCAAGTTGAGGGAAGCAACTGTCCCATAACACGGGTGGCAGTGCCATTACTACCTATGTCAGCCCAACGCAGAGGCCTATATCTATATCACCATTTGCACCAATGAGGAGGCATACTCGGCTTTTAAGGCAACAAGAAATACTTGAAAAGTGTACCTAGCTTCAGTCAATCTTGCAATGCAGTGTGTGGGAGACAGTATTTTGGTCTGTATCCCAAATAGAGCTTCACAGGATTGGCTAAAAATAAGTACTTTTTTCTTTATAATTAACTTTAGCCTTTAGCACCCACATGTGCTTACCAAGGATGTTATGATATGGCATTGATGTGATATGATATGGCATTTATAACAAGCCTACACACAAGTGTTTCAAAGCGCGACAAGGCAAGGGAGGGGGAACAGAGGAAAGACAGACAACAATCTTGCTAGGCCAGGTGACATTCAGATCATGCAAGTGCAAGGGAATGGGAGAAGTGCATGGGGGAAGGTGGAGGGAACAGTGCAGTACATGGGTTAATAGAATGAATAAGATGAATAAAAAATACGGCAGCATGGGGCAGAGCCAAAGAGGAACAGGTCAAGAGGCATGCAGTGCTGCGGGAGCTCAGAATGCAGGTTTATACCAGACAATACAGCCTCTCGGGAGGATAGGTCAGTGGCAACGTGCTCATCTTGGAAGACAACAATGCGGAGCAACACATGTTCGATCCCGGGTCCGCGCTTAGGAACCTCTGAGTATTAAGCGCATTATAAATAACCCATTACATTACAATGATTGCATCAAGTTGCATAGCAAAACAAACGGGGTGGATGGCTGGAAGGTTTACAATTAATCTCACCTCTGCCATTGCTCTGGGCACCCTTCCAGACCATCATTCTTCGCTGCCAAGCCATTAAAAAAGGGGAAAGACCATATGTAAATCAGGTTTGGTCACACCTCAAAAGAGGCAGTCTAGCCCAAACTGCTTGGTCACATTCCTTCTGCCTGAGACCAAAAGCCGCTCCAAACAGGTTTTGGCTTTGTTGGGCCTCATCAGTGAGGAGTAGCTTGGGTGTCTAAACCCAGGTGGCACGTCTGGTCATAAACATCTCATCCAGGGTGACTGTTGCGAAACCAAAAAGGGGTGATAGCTGGAAGGTTTAGAATGAATCTCAACCTGTGGCAGTGCTCTGGGCAAACCTCCAAACCATTGTTCTTCGCCTGCCAAGCCATTACAAAAGGGGAAAGACCATATGCAAATCAGGCTTGGTCCCACCCCAAAAGGGCACGTTGCATGCCAGGCTCTGATGCCCATAACATAAAATTAAATTCTGCATTAAAGTTAGTGAATGCTCAGAATTCCATTGAAAAATGCTTTGTGACTTAGGACCTTAGCCCGCTGAAGTACTACAGGAAAATGTGCACAAAAGATATAACCTCACCACCACAAAGAACATGTTCAAACAGAACTCTGCAAATGTATTATGATTCATAATTTGTGCTCCACTTCATATGTTTCACCTGTTTAGATATTTCCTCATAGTAATTGCTTAATAACTTGCATACTATAGCATTGACCTATATTATTAATCACAATGGATTGTTAAGGTGACACGCAATACAGAAATGAAACTGGTTGCGTGCCTAGAGATCATCAGCTC
Source organism: Ambystoma mexicanum (assembly GCF_040938575.1). Classification (NCBI taxonomy): domain Eukaryota; kingdom Metazoa; phylum Chordata; class Amphibia; order Caudata; family Ambystomatidae; genus Ambystoma; species Ambystoma mexicanum. The sequence goes on along the minus strand of NC_090928.1, from coordinate 714,687,342 downwards.
ACTTGTGTGGGATTTCAAAGAATTATTTAATGTTTAGGCACAATGAGCAGTGCTCTGCTGAAAGAGATTGACAGTGGTGTAGCACCTGAGCTGCAGCTTTGCATTTGATTGACCCAGTTACGAGCGAAGTGTGCTGAGGGGTTATTTCAGTAGATGAAAGATATTGTGAAAAGGTTGAGTGCATCTCTGACTGACATGAAAGCAGAAGTTTCAATTGCATATTGTTCCTAAAGCCCATGTGGGCTGGTAGTGTTTGCCATCCTACCTAAGGGGGGCAGACGTGTTGAGAATTGAGCTATGTGTACCCTATCCAGAGAAGGCTTTTTTCATGTAAAACCCCAATCAGACTTTAGGGGACAGGTAATGCACAATCCTAGCAGGGACGTCATTTCACCAAAATGCCAGGAGTAGCAGCAGTGATATCACACGAACATCAACCCCTGATGACATCACATGAAGTGTTGTCATTTTACTCCGCCCTGAAGTGACATCACAGGAAGCGATGGAACACAACCTTTCTCCCCTTCACAGAACAGGAAGGGGCATCACATCGCATTGTTCCTAAGTACATTATGAAAAATATGGTTAGAATATCACTGTAATGTGATATACAGGTCATGCAAGAAAGAACAACCCTATGTATCATTAATTTCAGTGTGTATTGGCCCATATTACCAAATTATGGTGAATGCAAGCAGATGTCCAAGACCAAATGATAATGATTTGTTATTAAATAGCACTTACATGTAAGCGCTTTATATAAAACAAATATACGTACAATATCATCCAACCATTGTTGGTACTCATTTATCAACCTCAGAGGGATGAAAGGCTGAGTTGGCCTTGCCGGAGTTCAAACCTTCAAACTGCAGATCAATAAAACATCACAGGAGCGAGTGCTCAACCCACTGAGCTAACCGGCCATGCCTATCTTACCGGCTATAGTAAAATAAGCAATTATATGTCTGAATGTTCTCAAAGCCAGAAAGCAAATTACACTCTGTAGTGGATACCATTAAACTGTTAACTGAGATTTAACAACATGCCACTTAATCTGGAGGCCTGGTGCGGAGCTGGCCACATGTAAAGCCTCCATGCATATATTTTTCAGGCTTCAGAGATTGCCAAAATACAAAATATTTGCTCTGGTGCTTTTAATATGCCAAACTGCACTTGTTGAGGTGCAGTGTTTTTTTTTAATGTGTCCCAGTGTTTTTAAAAATAGGGAAAACTTTGCCCTAGTGCTAATACTGTGCACATTTTGCACTTGCACCGGTGGACATTTTCTGCAATTTGGCCCATGATTGTTATTTTTCATTGGCATTTTCCAATGTCCACTTTGGGTATTCTCTTTTTTTTAGCAAACTGTCTTGTGCATTAACTGGTTTGCAATGTTGAAGTCCATATTCAAATTGCAATTCAATTTTTCTTTCAACATCTCTCCATGTGGAATGCACCACTGAACAGTTGGGTTATGAGCACCTTTGCGCATGCAAACAAGTTGCGCTTAGTATCTTAATGATATAAGAACATGTGGAGCTGGTTGCTGCATAATTCATACCTTTATTTTGAAATAAAAGATCATATTCCACAAACAGTCACATACAAATGCATAGTAAAAAGACCTATTAAAATGAGTAGTACATAAAAAGGTATGCAGACAAAATAGTTGTCTGCATGTATGCTCTACGCTGCCCTACATAGTGTTTCATAGCATTTCAAACAAACGTACAATAGTTTATGTGAATGCGCTAACGATAGAGGGTATAGAGGAAACACATACATAATCATGACATGGCATTAAAAGAAGTGGCAGACTTGATTGTCGAGTACTCAAATAGTCATAGCAGCAGCTTAATCATGAGACATATTCACAAAACAACCTCTCTAAAGCTCAAACATTATCGCACATATCCACAATCCATGCAATAACCACAGTCCACATGTTTTTGGTATAATTTGGATTATACTCGAAGGGTATTGACAAGGGACCACTCCAAGTGCCGAAGAAGTCTTCGGCCTCCCTAGTAATCTCAAGACGCGACTGGCCCGCCATTGCTTAAAATGGATGGGATCTAACTTAGGTAATAGCTATCTATTATACATGATAGCATAACATATATACAATAATAGCTAATGCTTTAATGACTCTGGTTTGGGCGATTGCAATGATGTCCAGGGACTCCCTCGCAGGATAATTAATGCTGGTATAAATGTTTCCTGTCCAACAGCGAATGATGAGTATTTCCATAGCAAACACAGAGCAGATCTTGTTTACAGCCTCTGCTCATCTTCACGGTAGACATACTTTCATATGATGCGAGTATTTCACGTGTGAGCAACACCAACTAATTCAGTTTTAAGGTATTGCCCAGCGGTCTCTGATATTGTAGCTGAACTGCAAGAGCAATTAGTTAAACATGAGATTAAAACGTCCTTTCCCCGTAGGATATCCTTTGTATGTTGCAACAGAATTGTACACCGAAGCATCTTTTAGGAAGGCTGGAGTCGAACCAGGAGCATTTCTGCCTCACACAGAGAGACAACAAAGTAGGGACAATATTAAAGAAACTTTGTGCAATTGCTATTAGCATTAAAGCAAACATTGCCCTCTTGAAAACACGTATATGTTCAAGGGGAAAAGACGAGGACTAGGGCAATAATTGCCTGCTGCAAGAATTCTTTTTTGCACTAGGACAATGTGTACCCTAGTGTTAGTTGCACATGTACCGGTGCAACGCTTCCGAGACATCACATTTTAATTTGATTGTGTCACAAAGATCGTGATTGTACATTTCCCTGTGCGGTGTGAATGACGATGTAGTGGGTGAAACACCTGAAAAGCATCTGCAGACGTGCTTTTCAACTATTTAAATGCCACCGTGAATGACCCTCATCTTACCCTATCCAGCCAATGACGTCCCATATTGTGCAAACGCTGTGCAGGTGTCATTGCAGCCCTTTAATTGTGAGACCAGTATTCCACCGCCATAGTGTCTAATTAATGAATCCATCGGACAGTGCTATTTGGCCTGATTGTTTCTTTAAATGGGGCTATCAACTTAATTCATCCTGCCCAAGAGCTATTTTTCCTAACTTTTTATAGGTAATCTATCATTAAAACAGATGATTCGGGGGGAAACGCTCGTCTGATTGCTGTTCCCATAGTCTATGCATTATTTCAGCTCATTCTCAGACCTTCCCAAGTGGTAAATGCATCATGTGTGAAAATAGATCCAGAGTTGGGTCTCGTATGACAAGTGATGTCCGTTTTCTGCCAAGTCCCATGTATTCTCCCACCCACCTTGTAGTAAGGGGAGGAAGGATAGCTCAGGGGCAACACGTTTAGTGCAAGACAGGTTCGAATCCCGATCCCGCCCCTAGGAACCACTCATTGGTATTAAGTGTGTTATAAAAGAACAATTATAATTATAAGTAACCATATAATCAGCACGTCCTGAGGCTAAGACCATACTTTACAGTTGTGTGTAGTGTTTAACAATATAAGCAATTAATTCAACGTGTAAACAATAAAATGGTGGAACATGATTTGATTATGTAAATTCCCTACATCATCTTTTTCATTCATTACTCGTTTCTATAGGAAACATGTTAAAATCATATGTTGTCCTATTAGAGTAGCTTATTTAACATGTTTTTGCTGTCAGGATACTGATCATTGTACCCAGTACTCGGAATCCATCACCCCATACGGTTAGTGGCTTTGTTGGCATTCAGATCGATCCACATGTACCGACTAATCATGATTTCATAATTAAATAATGCAGATGTTTATATGTTTTTGGAGAAACCCACAAATGCTGCTTGTATTTATTGGCTGCAGCCATGGTTAGGCATGCCTTAATTCTGAAGCAATGACACATACATATTTGCCCATCAAATACCCGAAAACAGTCCCCAAGGTGAACCAACTATCACTCACAAGCAGTATTACTTATCATCTTGCATGGCCTACCATAATTTTGGCTTGTAAAAATAGCAAACAATCCATATATGTTACTATATTTTCTTCTGGGGACATGTTCAGCAAATAGCCACTATTCGTTTTGGGGAGAAAACAGAAACTGTGAGGAACCCCTGGATGGGACTGCCACGTATCATGTGCCCCAGGCAGTCATCATCCTCACCCCTGGCAATGAACACTGTTATACCCCTGTTCTTCTTGTTCACTCTTACTTGTAAGGAGGCAGAAGGGCCTCAGCTTTTCACAGTTAATGTACATCCTTGTGGTCACACTATCAAATTGGAGACGATTAAAGGCTGGACATGAGCATTAAACTCATTATTCATTAGAAACTCTGCACATACAGAACCTTCACTTCCTCCACTCTTACACGTGAACTTCAAAAGCAATATCCGAGTGAAGAAGATGATATGAACCTTTGCAAATCAAGCATGATTCCTAAACTTCTGCATGAACCATAGAATCATGTCATGCAAAGTCATCAGTGGCATGATGAGGCAATTGTGATGAATTACCATAGCACGAGTCAGCCCTGTGTTTCAACCATCGAGCAGAAAACATATTCAACCAATATCTGGCACCTCTCACCCACCACACTGCTGCTCTCTGCTCCAACGTCCAGTGCTATGCTGATGACACCCAGCTTGCTTTCAGGCACCCCTCTGCCGCCTCTTCTCCTTCTCTCATCCCGGATTGTCTGCTATCCAGGAGTGGTGTACTGCCAATGATCTCTGCCTGAATGTCAGCAAGACAGAGATCCTCCTCATCGGCACACCTGCACCCCTCTTTCCCGCCACTCTCTGGACGGCCTCCTTTGGCCCACCTCCCTCTCTGACATGTGAGGCTAAGAACCTCAGGGTTATCTTCGACTCCTCACTCTCCTTCTCTACTCTATTTCTGACATCTCTTAGAAGTCAAACTACCAACTGCACCTGCTCAGAGGTATTCTCCCCTTCCTCTCCTTCCCCCATAAATGTACTGTTTCTAGAGCTCTGGTTCTCTCTAGGCTTGAATACTGTAACAGCCTCTTGTCCTTGGCATCAAGCCCAGGGATCGTATCTCTCCAGCAGTGACATCTCCCCATTGGCTCCCAGTGGCTGCAAGGATCAAGTTCAAAACCCTTTGCATTCTCTACAATGCCTTCTAGGGCCTGGGACCAACATATCTCCAGCTTTCTCTTCTGAAGTATCTTTCTATTCAAACTCTTCACTACTCCACCTCCAACTCCTTGAGGGTCAGTCGCTTTTCCAAGCATCGAGTTGGGGGCAGATCTCTCTCTCTGGCTGGCACCTGCATCTGGAACTGCCTCCCTGCCTCTCTGAAACTTGAACAGAACCATCTCCAGTACCGGAAGCATCTCAAGACTTTCCACTTTGCTTCTGCCTTCTCTCTTCCACTTCCTTGCTGATCTCCTGTCTTAAACTGCACTGGTTACCTGGCTGCCCTCTGAACCATGGGCCAGGTTCCTGCGCTCCCAGTCGTACACCTGCACTGCCTCCTGGCAACCCTGCACTTGGGTCTGTATCTGCAACCCTACAACCCCCCCTACAAGCACTTATCTCTGCACCTGTTTTCTGCACATAACACTGCACAGCCACCTGCTGGTGGCACTTCTTGTTTTCAATGTTTAATCATTTGTCTTGCACTTGCTTCTCCTCTCCTTCCCCTGTCACTTCTCCCCTTCCCTCCCTCCTGCACTTGGGCAATCTCAACATCACTCGGCCTAGTAAGATCGTTGTCTTGTCCCCCTTGTTACCCTTCCCTCCCTCATCGCGCCATGAAACACTTGTGTATAGGCACACTATAAATATAATATCATAACATATTGAAAAAGCTTTAAAACGGAAGGTGGAGTTTTTCATACTTCAAAATCCTCCAAAATATCCTCTAGTACTATAAAGAAGGACCAAAAACCATTCCATTCAACATATTTTCACCACTGAAGTGAGAGGTCAGCTGTCCCTCCTCTGCCTTGTACAGTTTTCTGCAGTTTTCAATGTGGTCAACATTACCATCTTCTGACAATGACACTTTGACACAGCACCCGTTCCTCGCACCTTTGCAATATGGACTGATGTTAGAGTCCTGGCATTTTCTTCCTACCTTAAATTTGTCAATAAATGAAGACATATATTTTACCTCTCCTTTCACTGTTTTGAAAACAGACTACGGTATGCCAATGGGCTTTCATTCTCATGGTGCTTTGAGGCCATACCAATGCCAGTAGGCGCTTTACAAATACCACTTTACATAACTTAACACTGTGCCCGAGGTTGAAGATGATATGTCTGCAGATGCAAATCATGGGGACATAGGATGCCTTCTTCCCCAGAGGTAAATAATGATTAAAGTATAATGGCACAAAAACGGAAGTATGTTTTCAAGAAGACAGTTCAACTGGTCCAGTCTCTTGCCAGGAGCTCACGTGGATTTGTTCAAATAGATTTTTGGGAGAGGAATTTTCTTTGAATGACATTTGTGCCATACATATTTGCTGCTGCTTTAGAATCTTTTGAGGGTTTTTTTGCTTCGTAAGTTCAAGTATGAAAACAGCTCCTTGACAGGACTATTCCATGTGTAGCCAGGATGAGCGGATGCCTCAGCCTCATTGTCAGATAATGGAGCTGTCTCTCTGCTGAAAGGAAATATACTTTGAAACCCTTGAAGGGGTGTTCTTAGGCTGTGGATCCTTAAATGCCTTGGGCCCGATTCACAGAGTGATTTCCTATCAGATTGCACCATTATAAAACGCTTCTGTGAATCAGGCTTCTTATGTTTATGTATTTATATGCATTATACCTTAAGTATAGGAAGAAGTTATACAAGTCCAAAATCCATGGACTTTAGTTCTAAAAACCTCTTGCTCTTGTTTTCAAAGTCCTTTTTAGAGAAACAAAAAGGGAGCATAGAGTTGACACCAGCCTTGTTAGTGCTGGATATCACTTTAAAGGATTTGCATAAAGAAACTCAAGTGTCATTCATCCACGTTGAGAGATCCGAATGACCATTGAACCTTATTTACAGAAGGAGAAAAAGTAAATTTGAAAAAGTCAACTGTTGTTTGTGAACTTTGCTAATGTCTCTTGCCCAACTAATTTCGAGCATAGATCGGGCTTTGACAAGACTATGCCAAATAATCGCTTGATGTTACGTCATGATTGCTTGTCCTTCACCTGCTCATGTGTTTTGGCCAGGCACTGCACTTCTTAGCAGGACACTGCTGATTGAAGAATTACCATTTGGCTTTGATAATGCTGTTTAGTCAACCACACGTATTCTGTCTTGGCTATTCCATCAGCAGTAGACCACGAGATATGTATTTTTAATCCCTGGTTGAATTGAACCCACATCCGGCGGTACATCCTTGCCAAACTTATATCATAAAACACCTGAATGTACCAGTATTTTCAGATTCTGTCTCTCTGTTTACTTTGACCAAAATGCTTAAACCATGCACCTAAGGAGGCTCACAAAACGCACTTCATCATGCATCACCACCATTATCAGACATTGTAAATATTGCACACCATGTACATCTTCCCACAGCAACTCCAGCTACGTGTCCTGCAACCCAACTCACACAGCATCCCCTACAAGAACCTGCAAGCTGATGCTCATGAACACCTGCTAAGTAAACTCACCCACAGCTGGCATTGCAGGCATTATCAGAAACAATGCCTGAATAACCTCCTCTTCACTGAAACCTGTCTGACACCCACCTCTACCCACTTCCTAAAAGAATCTTCTCCAATCTTTGCAGTATTCCACTCAGAAATAGATCTCAAAAGGACTCCCCATGTTCCTCAGGTCAACCTGTCCCTTTACAAGACTTTACAGTATCCATCATCATCTCTTTATATGAATGCTCCTGCAAGTTTCAACTATCTCCTACAGACACTAGCCTCTTCAGGTTCATCTACAGATGATCTATGCCTCAACTACCCTTTTGCAATTTTTGCAAAGACTTCAGCAACCTGGTCACTTCCATGTCCCTCGCACATGCCAACAACAACATTTCTAGTGAAATTAACCTCCCAGCCAACACTGTCACCAAAACCGGCCCGGAAGCTTGTCATAATCTCACACTGAACCTTATCCAGCACGCAGCGGACCCAAATGAAAACAGAATTAACGTCCAGCACTACATCATCACAGTCTAACTGACCCTCCAATGCCACACACTTTCCCTCAACATTTGAGGTGCTCTCCCTCTTCCCTTCATCATCCACCATGTCACCCTTACTAACTGCGCCCAACCCAATCCTTAATTCTTCCTAGACCTCCCTTTCAAATCACTAACAGAGGAACTGATCAGCCAAGCTTACCACGCTCTGAGGAACCACAACAAGGACTATAACCCTACAATAAGCACTCATGACCCTGTAGTCTGATATTAACATACATGCCCCAGAACAGCACAGTACCATCAGTCAAACCATCTTCTACCTGACACATGTAAGAATACACAATAAGTGAAACAGTGATCCTTATCCTACCCTGCCATTCAATGCAATCCGCCATCATCAGCAACTTCTTAAATTAGATGATAAGCAAGATCCACCAAGACTTTGAAACGTACACTGTAGCTGATCATGCCCAGGGCATCCCATCATGCAGGATAATAATATGAACTACCTTTGAAACACGATCCATGGACATGGAAAACCTGGTACAACTCCTTGCTCCTTCGAAGCATCATTATAATCAGATTACATCCTAAAGAGACAACCCCAGATGCCACCAACCCCATACGGCAACGACCAATTCCTCAATCCGGGTACCTTTCTCGCCCCCCATCCCGCACTCAACACTGCACCTGGATGAGTTCTGCAACTACTGCCTAATTAAACACACTGTGTTCGTGTGCAAGATCTGTTAAAGGTCCATCATCACTGAACTCCATCCACAAATTCACATCGCCAGCCACTGCATGGCTAATCAGGCATTAGGCCCAGTTGCAGCACAGACACAGCCACCATCCTTGGTAGACATTGGTAGACAATGCACACTGGCTCTTTCGGCATGAGCACTCCTCTACTCCTCAATACCTCCAGACCCTTTCACACAGATGACTATTGAGCCCTATAAAACAGACTTCACAACTTCATGGGAATTGAAGGTAATGTCCTTCACTGGGTACATCCTACCTATGTGACCTCCAGAAGTGTATCCAGTTGCATACTAGATGACCGCCTCTATCCATGAACTGTGATATCCCACAGGAATCCATCCTCTCGCCCATGATCTTCAACCGCTAGGAGGCCATGAAACACTTTTCAATAGGACACAACATCCACATCCATCAGTATGAACACAATGACGACACACACTTCTACCTGAAAATATGCTTCTTGGAATACATACACCAATGTGAGGCCTACTTTCCCTCATCTAGGCCAGGATGTCCAGCACCACAATCAAAATGAGTACTTCCAAGACGCAGTTGCTGCTTTTCACCAACAACAGTGAAGTTGGGTATGCCCAAACTTGGCCATCTGCCATGAACCATAGAAGTTTCACCATACAGCTGACATCCTGCACCAAGTCTCGAGGAATCCAAATAAAAAGTCACCTCTCCTTCAAATTACACACATGTAAGAGAAACTCAGATAGCTTGGTACCAACTATCCTTTCAAGCCTTCTCACTGGGCACCATATTGACATCCACTGCAAAGGTGCTGGTGCTATCTCAGCTGAATGGAGGACATTCCCTACTTACTGTTCTAGCCACACAGAACCTAGCACCAATGAAAACATCCTCCATTCCTCATCTAAGCTCTCCTCAAGATATAAATATCATACTGATAATACAGTGTATACTGAAAGGTCTCTTTCCCACTGTAAGTATCAAAGGTATTCTTGAAACCATTAATGAAGTATAGCATTCCTTATGAATCTAGGTTCATGCTCAATAAATACCCCCCCCAAAAAAAAATGGAAATTACGGTTAGTGGCTAGAGGACACTTGGCAATTAGAGGAGACCCTAATGAAACGGGCCTGGACTGCATCTACTTACGCAGTCATGGGGCCTCATTATGAGTGTGGCCATCTGGAAATAAGGGTACCAGTAGCAACGTACCAGCACCCTTTCCAGATTTGTCTCGGGAGGATAGCCCAGGGGCAACGTGCTCACCTTAGAAGCAAGACGACACAAACCACCACAGGTTCAATCCCCGGGTCTGCGCTTAGAAACCTCTGGGTATTAAGCGCGTTATAAATAACCTATCATATCATATCATTGCCACACTCCGACTGTGCGGGCGGGGGGCGTTACGCCCAGCATTTCTGACATGCTGGGTGCAACGGCCTCTGTATGGCTGAGTTTTCATGGAAGCACCGGCACAGTTAACAATATGCTAGTGCTTCTCTGAACCCATTTCCATGGAATCCTATAGGAATCCTCAGGAATGGGGACTTCCCAAATCTACAGCATGATTACCCGGGCCTCAGGGACAGTGGCGCCAGGATATCAGGCAGCAGATCCAGTGTTACAAGGACGGCGGTAACTCGCCAGTAGCACCTCATAATGAGGCCCTTGGTCTGCTGCAGTGGATTTTTGACGTTACCTATATAGAGCAGATTTACACACAGGAACCTTAATCTGCTGAGGATAATATTTTAGGATCACTGAAGTGATTGGTGAAAAACCTGGTAACCGCCATTACCATGGATCCTTATGGACTCACACAAACGGGCAGATAGTAATCAGCGTCATCTATGCCTCACCACCTGCATCAAAATGTGATATGACAGAGGCTCGTATGGATTCCAAGCACCATCATCCGTGCCCAGCACCACCTAGGAATGGCATGGAAGGAGAAATACATCTAGAGCGAGCTTGTTTGTACACATCTAATCACCTTTCTGTCATTATTCTGGGTCAGGAACCTGTGCCCCTTGGGGTAAATCTCATTTGCTGTTTAATAGTTTCTTTCTTTTCAGCCATGATTGTTACTAATTCATTATCATTCCCTGTTGTTTAAGCATTATTGCGTAAAACTGCACGCAATACGGCCTCAAATGATGGGCCAGATTGAAGCAAAAAAGGAGAGATGAGGGTGCATAAGAGCCTAATTGCCTAGCAGAAGTAGGTAATAAGACTATTAACACCGAGCCCTGCGGCCAGGTGCTGAAGGCAGAGTGAATTTCCCTGAAAAGTGAGAGAAACCCTAAGGAATGCCCTCAATGGACACACGGCAGACTGCCTTCATGATTCTGACCTTGATATTGATACCGGGTGGTGACATTGGGTGGGGAGGGGGGTGCATGAGGAGTTTATGGGGAGCCAGAGAAGGATTCAGATGTGGAAGGTGGTGGCTGGGAGAAACCTGGAGGAGCTGAGCGTTCAGGTGCAGGTAAAGAGACGTGGGGGTTAAGTAGGAGAAGGAAGACGGGAGAACTGACTGGTGTGGGAAAAGAGACTGGGCAACAAGATGGTGGCATATGAAATCCTGAGAGCCATCACAATCCAAGGCTACACTGGTTCATATTGCCTGGAAGGCCTGGATCATATGTGGCCCCCAGGAGCCCTAATATAAAATAGAGCCTTTATTTCTGTGGCTTGTGGTGGTTTCGGCTTACTTTCTTGGCATGTCTGTATTTGTTTGCTCTTTCAGTTCAGAGAAGTCCTCTTTCACTGCCAATCAATAATTCAAACGGCCACTGATGATATTCAACCTCATTGCCTCTTATTATTTGTATAAGTTGGCACATTTTGTAAAACAAATATTGTAAAATGTACGGGAACAAAGCTTTGTCCTTTATGAAAATGTGTGGGTGTTATGCATTGCATTACAGACCAAATGGAGATGTGGGTGTGTGGATACATGTCGCATTTCACACTTTATTCAGTTAGGTTCATTGCCTTGGAAAGTGCTTAATAATTACACACGAAACAATGTATGAACAGGAGCTTTACGAATCGTTTACACATAAAGTACAGGCTTCGGGATTAGCAAGAGTAAGCTGAAGTTAGATAATACAGTGTCAGACCAGTGTAATGTATTCGTGCCTTCAGGTTGCCTTGGGATCTGACGGGATTGCACACAGATCAGGGCTTCTCTTTTCTCAACGTGATCTAAAGCGGCTCACTGTCACATAGATGAAATACCAGGGTGACAGAGATATGGTAACACCAAGATGGCCTCCAGCAAGGTAAGTCGCAGCACTGGGACGCCGACGTGGCTGCTAAACTGTTGGGGCCTTCATCTGGTTGAAACAAGATTATTGTGCTGGAATGCACAGCGATTCAGGAAAGTTTCTGTTTGCTACCTCATTAAACAAAGCATACATGAAATGTAATATAGGTGTATTCTCCAAAAGTAATCTACTTCTTGTGATTTTGTGAGCACCTGCCTGAACCACACTTTTCAAAATATTTTGCAATGTCATTGCTCAGAATCTTTCATTGAAAACGAAGTCGTCTATGGGTTTTACCAATTGAGAATGCACATCTTGTAAACATATACAGATGGTTTGTTCCCCATGTTGATATTCTCTTCACACTTCCCCACATAAAGCACTGAAACCAATCCTGGTGTGTAAAAAAAAATATATATATATATATTTTAAAATGCAAATTGGCTACAGTTCTCAATGAGTATTGTTCAAAGACTACGAGGGAAGTACGCAAGCACATGAGAAGTCACAACAAGCATTTTCAAAGCCAATAGTTTGGGCTTTTGTAGAGGTATTCTGTGTTGATGAGTGGATTTTTCCACAGTGTCTGGGCTGAAGGCAGATTGGAGGTGCTTGCTCAGTGGAAGCATGAATAGCCACACAGGTGCTGTTGTAATATACCAGGTTCTGCCTCAAATGCCTCAACAATTTCTTTGTGGACCTGGCATTCTCACTGTGTGTAATGTGTACACTGACATGTGAAGGGGATCCACTGATATGCTGAATCTAGCCACAAATGCCCCAATAATCTCTTCATATGCTTGATATAATTACCATATAACATGTATAGCTTTGCAGGTACAAGCAATGTAAGGACTGCACCTCAAATGCCTCAATAGTGTCATCATCAGTATCTATACAATTATGTTGAAACGCGTGCAGGGGTGGACATGCACCTGCACAGATCTTAGCATTCAGACAGATCTATGGGGGAGTCTCTCTATTGCAGAGATCTCCAAATCATTTTAGAGATACAATTCGGGAGTTTGAGTCAAGAAAACAATGAGGGACTAATCAAAGTAAAAAGTAGCACTTGCCAGTTCCCAATGTCGACCACAAACTCGATTCATGTCGCACTTGGAATATCTGACAGACAGCACCATAGGTCAACGGCAGTTGCTGCCTGAATCCTTTTGTAATGTGAGCCACCAATGCATGTGCTCTATCAGTGTGGAGAGGGTGTGGACATGGAAAAAGGACTGGTGGATATGTAAGCATACACCAATACAATCCTCCCTTCTCCACAGACACAACATTAGTGTTTGGCTGGTTCCATGTGTTAATATCCCCACAAAAATATCGCCATACAAGAATATTGCCATATTTTTGCTGCAATATTAAGCCAGGCAACCTGCAGGGGACACCCCCGCAGCCCCATCATTTTTTCAATGGAGCGGGGGACACCCCTTCAAAGCCCAATAGACCCAAAAATTATCCCCACTAATAATATTGCCTATGGCCTTACCCCAAAACCATATATATGGCGATATGATTGGTGGGTATAATATTACCTGATACCGTTTGGCTCACTCTAGGTGGTGCAAACGCACAACATATGGGCCAAAACTTAAATTGGATGTAGAAATGAATACTAAGATTTAAAGATAACATTCCCATCCCAGTGGACAGAGTTTGTACAAGGAATGTTGGGAGGAATTTCGAATCAACATGGTCTTCCTCCTTGATTTGGTAAGTAAGGGTGGTGCAGCTTTCTTTCCCCCGTCATGAGATGGACAGGTGACACATTCTCAGCCATGATCTGGACTGGCAGATACATCTGTACTAGGGCCATTACTTTAGGTCCCTTTCTTTGTGGCGTTCTAAAGAGAGCTGATGTGTTCTGGAAAATGAATGCATTTGAGGTGAATATCAGCATCTCGAAGATACATTCTGCATACACCTATGCTATGATTGCCGAAAAGAAAGGAACATAAAAAAAACAAATAGTTTTCGCAATCTTTGCAAATATATGTATTTGATTTAAGGAAATGCAGTTTCGATTGACATCATGCTTAACAGCAAGCTACATATATAATGAAATTAAAATGACAAAGAAGGGGTCTTTCTTACACAGAACTAAGCAGGGGGTGTTTACAGTTGACTCATGTAAAGAGAGCTAGCTATGACATATATATTTTTGCTGTTTTATTTGGGTTTCTATGACAGGGAAATGGCATTGCTCTACTTAAAATAATAAAGGCAGGGAGCTGCAGGTGGTTTCCTAATTTACAATGCGGGGGGGTCACCCATACTACTACACATGAACACAAGGAACTGGTCTGCAGAAAGGAAAACTCAAATCTAAACAAAATATCTGCGATGAATCCAAGGAATTAATCCCTTCCCAACAAGGTGAAGCCACCACCCTTTGGGACTAGAGAGTGGAGCCATCTACATAAGACACTCCCTAAGGGACAGGGCAAGCGGGGTCTGACTTAGAGGATAAGGAGATCATTTACAAGGATGTAAGTGCACCTTCCTTTTGAGAGAGAATCTCCATTATTCATACTCCCACATGGATTGTTTGGGAGTTGAACCATGTTATGAGGCTAAGGGCTCTATATTGCTATGTAACGGAAGATACAAGGAACTAAGTGCACACCTGGAGAGCTGGAACAGGAAGCCTGAAGGGCCAGGGTACAGGCAGAAACTTTGCCATGACGCTGGGTGGATCAAACCTAGAGGCAGGACAATGTTCGATATATGGTGGAATAAGGAATTCTGGAGCTGCAGAGCACTGGCGAGCCCAGGTGGGCAGGAAACCCGATGATCCAAGGTCACCTACAGTGGGAGACTGGAGCAGGAGAAACCCAACACATCCGCACTCCCGAGCCAAAACGCGAAAGTGACGTACTTCCGCAGGAGAGGTGATGAGCCAGAGGGTGCGTCTCTGCAGTCACCAGAGTCACTGCTGCCTTTCCCGAACAACACCACCAACACGCAAGTATGATACCAGCACAGAGAAAGGCGAGACAGGTGGTTGGACTCCAAGGGACCCATGAAGGACTTAGAGATACTGCAATTTACATACAGCCAATGAGGCCCAACAGCCCAGGAGAGGCTGAAGGGAACAGAAGCCCTAAAGGGGTTAGTGACACTGCCACCCTCAAATGGCCAGCGAAGCAGGCAACCCAATAGAGGCTAAACAAACCAGAAACCTTTAAGGGATTACAGACACTGTCACTCACACACGACAGGCGAGGCTAAGCAACCCACAGGAGGTTGAGCGAAGCAGAAGCCCGGAAGTGGACTGAGACATTGCAACTCATATACGGTAAACAAGGCACAACAGCCCAGGAGAGGCTAGTAGAACCAGGGCCTCTGCAGGTGGTGAGACCAGTATAATAAGCATACAGACAACAGGTACCAGTTGCTCAAGAGAAGCCGAGAGCAATAGGAACTTTGGAGTAAATAGGAATAACCATCACCTACAGGAAAACATTCTAGAGATTGCGAATACTGAAGTTGTTTGATTTTTGGAACTGTATCCAAGCTTGTTGAGGCGGACAG
The DNA here is from genome assembly GCF_040938575.1 of Ambystoma mexicanum. Classification (NCBI taxonomy): domain Eukaryota; kingdom Metazoa; phylum Chordata; class Amphibia; order Caudata; family Ambystomatidae; genus Ambystoma; species Ambystoma mexicanum. The sequence goes on along the minus strand of NC_090928.1, from coordinate 714,671,668 downwards.
GAGTTCTTCTTTTTAGAATACCTGTGAAACAGAGATGTTTGGTTTTGGACAATTTTCAGAGACTGACACTAAACCCAAATTAGGAGGAGAACTGGAACTACTAAAAGGGATGGGTCAAGTGCGCCAGCCATCCAATCTAAAAGGGGAGCAGAACAATTCCATAGGCCGTGTGTGTTTCGATACTGTTAGTGGAAAGGCAGGCAATAGGATGGAGTAGATTTAGGACAGAGGATAATTATTTTTTTTAAGACATCCAGACCAGCACCGTCTTTATTATTTTCTCAGCACAGGGAATCACAACCATTAGCAGTAGCACGAGAACAGTTTTTTTTTCTTTAATAAAGCAAAGTCAAATACTAACATGTTTGTTCTATTATGTCTGTCTCGCCACACATCACACAAGCATGCATCCATATCTTGCTCTCTCTATATATATAATATTAATCTAGAATACATGTTGAAATATTCACTACAGGGTTAACCAACATGGGAGATAAAACAAGAATAAATGCAACAATTATTTTACTTGTAGGCAGAATATAATTTGAACGTTCTAATTAGTGGGAATCCGTATTTCAATGAGATCTTCTTATATCTGTTGACATTCAGATAAATGTGTCATTCTCTGTTTTAAATTAAGGCATAACTCAAGAAACATGTTAATAATATGTTGAACATAATTATATTGTGCACATATCAAACTACACTAGTAACCTTTCGTATATACTGTGGCAATAAGACCAGAGGCGGCGGGCCAATACCGCCCCAGGTAATGTGGGCGGTATTGGCCCGCCGCTGAGAGTCTTATAGCCATTAGTACCCTGGCCTGTTAGACCGGGGTACTAAAAGCACTAAAAGCATTTTTTTCTGTTTCGAAACGCTACAGTAGTCCGTTTTCCCTTTCCATGGCGGCCATAGGGAGCGGACGTGCTGGGAACAGAAGTGTTTCCAGCGCGTTTGCTCCCAAGAAACGAAGAAAAAAGAAGGTAAGTGGGCTTGGGAGGCCCGGGAGGGGATAGTTTGCAGGGGAGGTGGTGGAGGAAAAAAAGATATACCGTAGTCCCCGGCGGGGGACGAAGGCAGCCTCCAGCCATGGGGAGGCTCAGAGCGGGGATTGAGCCTCCTCATTGGCTAACGGGCTGCAACGCCCCTGGCCGGGAGCAGAGTACTCGGCACGCGCGGCACGCAGTGGAGTACACAGGAATACCATGTGGTATGGCTCGGAAAAGAGACAATCCACATGTTGTATTCCCGGTGCGCAGAGCGTGCTGGGTACTAATGAGGAAGAGTTCTTGAAAGATCACATAATCATTGCAAAATCATTTCCACTTAGCATGGCAATTAATACAAATATATGCTGATATGGGCAATTGATTTTTAGATCAGCACAATAGACAACGTGTCGGGGAAATAGTTGTCCTGCTTAAATACGTGGAAATTGTCTTTTTTAAATTGGTTTGATAACTAAAATCATATGGAAAGGATAATCTGGGACTTCTATGTGCCTCTCTCTGGTTATGACATTGCCCACTGGTGGGAATGGGGAAGGCAGTATAGGTCTCATTATGTGGTTGGTGGTAATTCTGTGGTAAATTTGCCAGATTACTGCCAAAGCCAATTACAGTTACCACCACCTGGTCCCGTGGAGTTTCTGTGGGATTACAAGTGGAGGTAAGGCAGTGTTAATCCCCAATTTAGGAGTCCATAGGACTCCATGGGGTTTTCGGTGGAATTACCACCAGCGGTAATTCCACCAGAAGTAATTCTGCTGATTTTTCTGATTTATGGCACTAAGGTAATGCAATGTAAAGCAATGTGTCATTTGTATAGTGCCTTTTCCTATTGGTATGGCCTCAAAGCACTGTGGGTGAATGCCCCTGGGTGAATTACCCTATGGGAAATTTGTCAGACGAGTTTAGAATGCGTGTGTGCATTTTAGCCAATACAAAGGTAGGTAGGGTTGGCCAAGTCCCTGTTAGCTACCCATTTCGAGCAGTCATGTGTATGGGTGCGGTGAGGTAGTCTGGAGAGTATGCCAGTGCAGAAGACTCATTATGTGTCCAGCTAGACCACATATTTGTTGTGGGGAATAGCTGTATTTTTATATCAGAGGTGTTTGCGATGTGTCTTAAAATAGTGTATGGTAGCCGATACGTGCAGGTGGGTGGCTCTGCCTTCAGCTATCTCACATAAGGAGGATTTAACTTGTAGTATGGTGGTTCAGTAATGCAGCGGTATTGTGGAATTAACATAATTTCTTGCATTGAGTCCCCATGTCTCTAGTTTATCCGATTCGCCTTGGGGTCATTTTAGAAGGTGCCTCCTTTTCTAGTCCATTTCTGGCTCAACTAGGGAATCACTTTATGCCCATTATTCCTTATGTACGTTGCAGTGTAAGCCAATTTGGGTGTATGTTGCAGACAGTGAGAAAATCCAGTAAGCCCCAATTGTGAATTGAGTCACAGTTTTTATAAGCTAGGGTTCCCACCCAAAAAATAATCATCAAACACTTCATTTTGAATTGTGTGGTTTCTAAGAATGGTTTGTTTCTGCTTCTCACACCCAGCACAAGACAGTCCCCTTCCTATGATTGACTAATTGAAATTGATGTATCATAAGGGAATGGCTGGGCTGAAACTAAACCGCCCCCTTGGAAATGATTCATATTCATAATCGTAATGGGTTATTTATAATGCGCTTCATACCCAGAGGTTTCTAAGCGTGGACCCGGGCATCTCTGCATTGTCTTGCTTCCAAGATGAGTGTGTTACCCCTGAGCTATCTTCCCGCCACAGGATTAATTAATATTGGACTTATATAGTCATTTCCAAATAATTGTCTACATGTGATATTGCTGAAAATGACACATTCAGTGTCATAAGAATGTTCTAAATCAGGACATATCATTTATGTTTCTGCCACTTTGTGTTATTAAAATTTGCAATTTATGCATGCACATCCAAGTGTTGAAAACTGATATGCTCTTTAAATACAAGACTCCCTCTTTTTGAAAATGGTACCAAAAGAATTGCTTTGTATTACTGCCACTCAGTAATACAACTGTACCTATTCAATTATAAAGCAATATGCCCGGAGCGGTGGGGGCATTACTGACTATTATAGGCCGCTCCCAAAAAAAAAGGTAAGTGGGTTTGGGAGGGCGGAAGGGGGGGGGAAGAAACAGAAAAGAAAAAATTAAAAACTAAAGAAACTTAAAAAATACTGCAGTCTCCGGCGGGGGACGATGGAAGCCTCAAGCCATGTGGAGGCTCGGAGCGGGGATGGCCCCGCTCTGAGTCACCACACGCCTGGAGGCTGCCATCGTCCCCCACCGGTGACCAAGGGATAGAAGGTAAGTGGGGTGGGGAGGGAAGGGAGGTGTTAGGAGGGAGGGGAAAAAAACATATTACCCGAGTCCCCGGTGGGGGGAGAAGGCAGCCTCTCAGCCATGGGGAGGCTTGGAGTGAGGATAGCCCTGCTTCAAGCCTCCGCATTGGCTAAGGGTTTGCCACACCCCCCCGGCGAGGACAAGGTGGCTGGAATCCCGGCTGAGAATCGAAGGAATGTTGGCTGGGTAATGCCTCAGCAAAGGGCCAATCAGAATGGCTCTTTCATTCTGATTGTACCCTCGCTGGGTACTAATAAGCCGTAGTCACCTTCCACAACTCCTTCAGTTCTCTATATATATGATATCTCTGCATTCTCCCACCGTGAAAGAGAAACATTTGGGGCCAGATTACAGAAGTATTGCACCGGTGCAAGGGCAGAGTTGCATGGGATTAGCACTAGGGCAAAGTTTGCCCTAGTGCCAAAAACATTGGGCCCATGTTAGAAAAACTTTGTACCACGGCAAGTAACATTTTGCATGATATTAGCAGTAGGGCAAACATTGCCCTAGTGCTTATACCATTTGTTACATTTAGACCAAACTGTGTTTTACTGCTAATAGCACGCAAAAGGGCACTTGCCATGGTGCTAGGTTTTTGTAATATGCCCTCAATGTTTTTGGCAATAGGGCACATTTTGCCTTAGTGCTAATACTGTGCTATTTTTTCACTTGCAATGTTACAAAGTTTCTGTATTCTGGCTAGGATTTCTAACACGGTCGCCATGCAGGTGATCTCTGACCTTCAATTTAACCATTGTAATAGCCCGATAGAAAGATATTTGCAAGGGGGTGAAAACGTTGTTCTGCAATTGGTTACGAAGAGATTGAAACGTTTGTACATTTGGGCAATTGAAGGCAGACAGTCTCTCTCTGCTTCCTTTATTGAAACCTGTATCACAGTTTGTTTTACTGAAAACCAATGCAATTTATGTTAACAAATCGTATTTTGTATTAAGCCCTCAAAGTGTGCATCCATCCCGCAAAGATTGTTCACCAAAAACGACTTTGTGCATCATTGAACGAAAAAGATTGTCTACGCGCTACGTGTATTCATGGAATTTATCCTGCAAAGTAACCCTATGTGCAAGTAGCGGCTGGAGTGCCCATGACAAGACCCCACACATAGCAATTCCAGCCATATATACAGACATTTGTGCACTCCACATCCATGAAGTAATGCACCGCGGCAATACTGCATTCAAACCCCCACAACCAAGGCAGCACCCCAGCGACACTGCGTGGGTTCCCCACAACTATGTACAGCACCCCTTCAATATGCATACTGTTTTTTCGGAACTGTAATGAGTCCCCAGTAAATATGCGTGCGAAGCCCTGTAAACAGTTACTCTGCTTACATGCAACCCCAACTTCAATCAGAACCCTGACTGCATGCATGCACCCCTAAATACAATTTTGTACCTTACCTTTGTGATGTGGTTCCAATGAGCATAGGACTTTACGCATGCCTTCAGGTGGTAGTTAGATCGCAAGCTTTGTGTAATGATTTCCCCGATGTGAGGTTGCACGGTCAGATCCATAAATATGCCTGGTTTTGCACAGTTGTGGGCATGTGATTGTCTTGTGCGGGCTGTCCCTTGACCTGCCCACAATGTCCCTTATTCTTCCTCGTTTCGGATGTTCTGCCGCCTATTTTGGTCTCTGCGTAGGCCCAACCCACTCTCAACGTGGGGCCTCACACAGCACGCTCGACTGCACGCAGGCCCAGCAATGTACAGAAAATTCTGGCAAAGTCCATTGTGTGAATCTACGAATGAGGTTTTTGCACGCAGAATAGCCCGCAAAGTCCATTTTTACCCCAGAGATTATTCCATGAATCAGTGCCTAAATATCATTTGGATGAGTATTACAACTGCCTGCATTTTGCAGTGATAGTCGTAGGAAGTATGTATAAATCAAATTATTTTTATAATTGTTATAATGAGCATGGCTAAGGTACCACAGGTTTTCTGCATGTAACCTCTATCAATGAAGAGTATTACCTTTCTTTGGAAACTAGGTTCACATGTAATAAAAACCTGCACTTCAAAGAGCCACTGTGTAAAGAGTGATGATTGTCTCCTGATACACCCCCTTATGTCGATTTTGCTACCAATAGGTTTTCTTTTGATTTAACAAGCTATTTTTCTTTTTTTTTTTGTATTTTGGTGTAGTTCGTGAACCCCATCTCCTACTTTGGTGGAAGTGTCATTTTGCGATTCACACACCCATACTACACAGATTGTTTGCACCAATATACCCAGACCATTACTTTTTTCAGGGCAATTTTATTACTGATTACTTGTTTTTTATGTACAGTATAATTTGATGCCATTCATTTCAGGATTTACATCTGCGTGACTGCGTCACCTAAGGCACACATTCTTAATTAGCTTAAGATGTCCCACCATTTCCCCTTGCTCAGGTGCTGAATACATAATACTGACCGCACTTGGGGATTTTCTTTCTAATCAGGCCAGTCTCCTTTCTTCCCTTGTGTTCGTCTAGCATGTCCTTCTGCTCAGTGACCTCAAATGAGGCCACTGTTTCCTTAATTGCAGAGCTCTGGGAATATGGATCATTGCTGCAACACTGCACACCAAGCCAACGGTGCCAAGCTACTGGGAAAACCTCTAAAATCAAGAGAATCAATGAGCCAGGGATAGAACGAACATGGCAATGCTTACACAATACGCTTCAACCAGCTGCCCCACGGCCGGTTTGCAGGTGTTCACAAAAGCACACTGACATCTTCAACTGGTATATGCTGCAAGATAAATATGGGTGTAAAATTAAGTTATTGGGCAGTAATACTGTACTGAAATGAAGTCCGGAAAATCATTCAGATCACCTGAGATGTATGGCCCTGCATTAGTAGATCAATGAAGAGAGGTTAGACTACAAACCACTGTGTATCAAAACCATGTTGTGTTAATAATGTACAAACAGAGCTGTTGGACTGTCCCATGGCAGGTCCCAGTGATTTCATTGCAGAATATTCACTTCAATGAAAATCACTGTCCATTTAAATATTTAAAATAGTGCATAGAGAGGCAGATGTACACGTCATCTCTGGTGCCTGCCCCTCACCTCCATCATATTAGAATAGCAGTAAGAAAGCACTGTGTGTAACACCAGGTATTGTCCCAATACGGCATTGAAGATACGAGAGACGTTATGTACTCAGACGACCTTAAACGAAGTGTTAATGTTTGACGAATAAAGATGTTACTGAAGTAATAAGAGAAAAAAGAATGCAGAAACAAAGAAATCATATTCATTGAAAAGATAAGTGAGAAGAGGATCAATACATGTACATATGCAGAAACGCAAGGTAGATAATACACATAGGAGCTTGCTGCAGAAGAAAACATAACGTGATTAAAGCGGCCATGGAGAAAACAGTGACCAAACTACATCAGAAACAGACCAGGGCTGCAGAGCTGAAAGGCACCGGTAAACAGTTTTGTTCAAGGAGCAAAGAATGTCTATTGGCCTGGGACCAAGGATGCCAAATCAAGAAATAATTGCAAGTCACAAGGGGAGTCAAAAAGGATAAGCTTTGTATGCATGTCATATTTCTCTTAGATTAAGCAATGAAGAAAACATTTTCAAGTGCCAAGTAATGAACAGATAAAGACAAAAGTGTATTTGAGATAGAACAACCAGGTTTCTAGAGGCCAAGAGAAGTAAAAGCACTCTGTATAATTAAATAAAAGTATGAGATGGACAGAATGTCAGTCTCTTCATATATGATTCAAGACTCGAAAACAAGGCCTATTGATTAGGCTCTAACTGAAGATATTGATGTACCCACACCCCCTTAAAAGTCCCAGATAAGAGAACAGTCAACAAGGTTAACTACAAAGAATAAGCCTTGGCCCAGGGCTTAACTGATGAGAGATGGTATGCTAATTGACCAAGCGAGTAGTAGTTTGACGTTGTTCCCCGCACCTGAGTTTTGTTTTGCTCACGTGCTGCTAATGAGCCGAAAGTTCAAGGTTTGGAGAGCATGCCAACCAATCATGAGTGCCTATGTAGCAGTGTGCTATACAATGTTGCAGAAGCCAATCTGATGCTGTCATTCTGCTATTAATCTGTATTATATGTATTTAGAGGTAGTTTGAGGTGTGCCTACCAGATAAGGGGCAGACAATCATGTTACTAGCACGTAAACGATACATAGTTATATATGTTTCCTTAACCAATCCTTTCACCCAATAGGATTTATTGTTTGCCATGTAGGATGACTTCATAGCTGATGTACATCAAAGTATAAAGCCTTTGTATAATTGAAATATCATAAAGAGTGTGTGAGCTGCAATTTCTTTTTTGTTCACCAGGCTTCCCTACTTTATTTGAGCTGATAATAAAGTATTACATTGCCATATTCTTTGAGTCTGTCTGTTTATTTGAGTCTGAGATTGTTTATTGGTAATTCCATCTGGCACTTGAAACGCTCCAGGTGCTACTGTACAAATGGTTGGTTTTGAAAAGGGGTTATTGAGCTTATACATGTGTGGTTATGGGTTAACTGGTAGCTGTGGGGGTGCACCTTACATTTTGCAGGGGAAATTAGTTGAAAGTTTGGTAAAAAGAATATGACAGGAAAAATATCAGTGGTAAAACACATGGCACCCAAAGGCATACCTCAGTAGCTTATCCATTCCAAAGGTTTCTCTCTGAATTGTGGGACCTGAAGACCAGCATTTATAAAGGAAAAATCATATCTTAAAGTACCATATTCCAAAGTATATAAACAGGACCAGGTGATCTGGTCACACATGGCATTAAACGAGTTCTGCTGGGATTTATGCTACATCTGATAAAGTGACATTATATCTTCCACATCCTTGTATTTATATTTTTATATTATTAGGCTCATCATAAAGCACCCACTCCTGGTCAAGCCCTGGCAGCTACCTGGAATTCCATTATTGTATGACCAAACCTGCACAGGACATTGTAATATATTTACACTCAGTTAGAATGATACTCCAGTTGCCCACATGATCTGGCCCCTTACACTTTCCATTACCAATATTAATGGCACACATATGAGGTGCAATCAGATACGATTTTCACTGGTTATGTCAAAAGCTCAGTAAAAGCAATTAGCACATCTAAAACATAGCGGTGCCACATTGAACACGAAAGATACGTGAGAGTGATGCCGGGTTAGAATTTAGCAGATAAGTGAGCCTGCCCCTAGAAAATCTTGAACAAAAAAAATAGTGACTTCAATTATGTCTTTGCATGGATTTTGAACAGCCTTGCTTGCGGTTTATCACACTATATATATTAGAAAGGTGTTCCTATGTGGGGACAGGGCGAAGATTAGAAAACAACATCTTTCACTCAATGAGCAAAAAAGCTAAACTCACTGTGTTAACAACCCGCTGCAAACATTTGCTGACCCAGCACAAACACTCCCTAAACAACACAAACTGATTAACTTTATTCAGGATCTTGAAAACCAATTAGCAAAAAATGTTGGTGATGTTTTACGGAATTCTTGGCTGGCTCAACCTCCGTCGAGCTCAGTGCTATTTTTGAATCCCAATGGGCAACACATGTAACTGAATTTTATGTGCAGCCTGATGGAGAGAAAATCAATCTGGACAGTTATATTTCACAGAATAAGTTTTGGGATGGAGGATTTTAGGAAGAAAATATAATATTGATGTTAAAAAATTGCCCAGACCGAATAGCAAATATAAATTTGAAAAAAATCCAGAATTTCAGGCAAATGTCCCGTTAAAGTTGTTCAGAAACATCGAGGCCCTGGGATGTATCACAGAATGCTGGAAGTTATCCATACTTGTACCTGTTCATAAAAAGGGTCCCAGGGATGACCCCTTAAATTATAGACTCCTAGCAATGTTGGATAGAAGCCAAAAGATATTCTCATCAATATTGCTAAAGTGACTAAATGAATGGGCTCATGATCAAGGATTATTACAACCTTTCCAAACAGGCTTTAGGAAGGCACACTGCACATTGGACAATATATGTACAATCCAATTTCTGGTGGCAGAAGCAAGGCGAAGTGCGAACCTTAACCTATTGTTGCCTTGTTGACTATAGCAAGACCTTTGATCTTAAGTCTCGCAAATTTTTGAGGATTAAACATACACGTTGGGGGATAGACCCACACTTATTGTATTTCATTGTGTCTGTACTCAGACTCGACAGTTATGGTTCAGCTAAACCAGGAGAATTGAGCTTGCACATTGATACCAATACAGGACTGAAGCAGGGATGTGTTCTTGCACCACTGCTTTTCGATCTATACATCTCAGACATGGACACATTGATCACAGCAGCACAGAACATCCCGCCTAAAGTAACTGGTGTGGCAGTGTCATGGCTAGGATATGCTGATGACACTGTCATTTTTAACCAGACTCCACTGAGCCTCCAATGGACAATAGACGCCTTGGCAACTTTTACACTAGGTAATCACATTAAGATTAACACAAAAAAAAAAAAAACTTGAAACGTGCTTAGGGGGATCACTGCCAAAAAACAGATTTTTAAACGGAAACTGGTCAAGATAATATCGAAGTGGTTGATAGCTCCATATACTTAGGCTTCCCATTAAGTTCAATTCCACAATTCATTTCTTTAGGGACATTATGGGCCTCATTACGACCCTGGCGGTAAGGGGTTAACGCCAGCGTTAGCTGCGCCGACCCCTTACCGCCAATTACGAGGTCCCCTAGCGCCATGGTGCTTTTAACACCTGCTTTTAGCAGGTGTTAAAATCCATGGCGCTAAGGGACCATGGAGTTAATTACGCCACCGTAATTTACGGTGGCGTAATTAACGCCTTCCCCACTCCCATTATGCCCTATGGGGCAAAAATGGGAATGGGGAAGGGTAAATGGGGATTGGGGACTTACCGCCCCGCCAAGGTCGGAATGGGGCGGTAAGTCCGCCAACCACCATGGCGTAAACGTAGTTTACGCCATGGTGGTAAAGTCACGGCCCAGGCGGTAACTTACCGCCTGGGTCGTAATGAGGCCCTATGACTAGTAAGATTTGGAGAAAATGGCTGATCATTAAACAATACATTTTTAGCATGGCTGAAAACATCATAGAAGGCTTGCTAATCGTCAATAAAACAACCATCATACCAGGCATACTGTTTGTGTACGGCCTTCAGGCCCTCCCCTCAAAACATGTCAACTTGCTTCACAAATTGGAGGGAAGAGCTCTTCGCTACCTTATGAATTTGGCTAGCTGTATAAAAGTTAAGGCACTACGGATGGAGTTTGGCACTTGCTCTCTTATCACCTCTTGACTGGTTCAACGTACCCTTCTATATCTGAAACTGTTCTCTCCTCAGAGCAATGCAAATAGGCTTGTATGAACCTTGGGTGTTAGGGATTTCAATAGAAAAGATAATAATTGTATCCCCCACTTGGAAGAATCGGACAAAACTGTATTGTCAGCTCTGGGGAGTTCCAAATTTTGAACAGATTCTGAAACAGCAGTCGAGAGAATGGGACAGAATAAAAAAGGTGGCCACATTAGCCAATAAAAAAAGATCTACGGCCTATTTGAGACAGAGCTTCCTTTTAAACACTCCTCCTACATACCTGACCAAGCACTGTGACCAGTCTCTGAAAATATTTATTTTATAATTGCGTTTTAATCTCTTGCCAACTTGGGAATACTATGGAGCTTGGGAAAACATTCTCATGAGCTAAGACTCTGTCGTCTATGTCAGAGATTGAAACTGATCGTCATATTCTAACTAAATATCACAGTCTAAAAATACATTATGTTAGAGGAAAAGGGAAATTTGTTTTGACCATCGAACAAACTGAATCAGATCAATTTCGGAACACTATCTGTAGGGCAGAATCAATTGTTATTGCTGCTGCTGCGTATTTTATCTGGAAGGTTGTACACATGATTTTAGACCAACAAGTTAACTAATACCTTTTTTTACTATATCAAGTTGCAAGATCTGGGTTTGTTTTACCGTGACTGAAATGTTCGTGACGTAAATGGCTGCATGAGAAGTATAAGTTATACAAAACTGTTTGTACATTTCCCATGCGGACATCCATGGTAAAACAACCCCATATCCGTACACACATTAACCCCCACCCACACCGCCAACACACCCCCAGCCCCCTATTTACCTTTCAATCTGACGCACTGTGTCCCTGCAACGCTGGTCCCTTTCACTTCCATGATTGAGAACCAGCGCCGCAGGGTCCTTTTCTTTTTTTCTTCTTTTGGTTGGGTCAGCTGCAGGGGTGTCTCCCACATCCCCCGCTCACTATACTATATAGTATAGTGAGCAGGTTGTTGCAGGGGACACCCCTGCAGCCCCCGCAGCCTTTTTCCCTTTTTATTTTTTGGTCAGGTATCCTTGGAGCATCATTAGTTTGAGCATTCGATTTTCAGATCTTTTTGATCAAAAGCATCATCTTAAAATCATCATCGCGGTATCCTGAAATAACATCAAAATTGGATTTGTTTTTTCTGAAACCGTGACAGGTACTGGCAACAGAGAAAAATATGTGCTCTAATATATGGTTCTCTAAATTTTGGGATAATTCAAATTTAAATTGATGGACACTATCTGTGATGCACTTTGTTTTTCATAGAGGTACAATTTTATATCTTTCCATTGTTTAGTTAGTTGCAAATAACTTTAGAGATTTGGGTTTAGGAATTCTGTTTCATTTTGGAGGCTGGGACAGCAGTGCTTAATGGACCGATTCATGGAAAAAGGGTGCATAGATCCTGCAAAGCCGGTGTGCCAAGAACGGCTCTGCGCATCCCATCGCACAGAATAAATTCTGTGCTCTACACGTATTCATGGAACTGTTCATGTAAAGAAATCCTATGCGCAAGTAGCGGGAGGAATGCCCACGGCAAGCCCACATGCAGAGCCATTCAATCCATACATAGATACCTTTGGGCACGTCTCACGCACAATGAATGTTGCACAGACAGATCCCTGAATACGCTTGTTATGCGCATCTGTGGGCATGCAATGGACTGCCAGTGGGCTGTCCCTCGTAACCCTCACATTTTCCCTTGTTTTTCCACATGTAACGTGTTTCCACCCCCTACTCCAGACTATGAGCAGTCCACGCTCTGCAAGGTGTCTTGTGCAAGGCACTTGGCCACTCGCAGAGACATGGCAAGCCTGCACAAAGTCCAAGCAAAGTACAAAAATGTTTTCCATGAATCGACAAACAGGGTTTTGTACGTGGTTTGATGAGCAATGTCCCAATTTACCATGCAAATAATTCCATGAATCAGGGCCTAAACCTCTTGCTATTCTCCAGGAATCAGCATCCACCTCACAACACTGCAGTTCCATGTCTTCATTAACGAAAATATTTAAGCTAGCTTGTTGACCATGGCAGACACCATTCAACAGACTTGTCATTCCATATTGCAATATGAAATGTCTAATGATCCAGAGATCTCAAATTGCAGTGGAAAATCCTTCTATTGGTGAAGCTACCTAGGATTTCAATTTGAATTATAAATCACAAAGTGTATACACCTTTATGATATTCCCCTCTGTCAGTGACGTAGCTTGTGAATTGGGTTCCCCAGAATACATAGCTTAATTACATTTTTGAAAATTTTCCTAAATCATTTGGGGTCAGAGTACTCAATTCTAATTTGACTTTTAAAGGCTCAGGTAGGCTAATCACCTGTCTTGAGGCAGCATCACCAGGTAATCAATTTCCTTTCATTTGTCCACCTGCTCCCAAAGTCCCTCTTAGGTAATCTGCTTCTGTTTTAGGAAAGGATTCACCATTCAGTCCAAACTGGAAAAGGCCTTCGTAAGGAGATTTCCCACCAACTACTTCCGGTTGGATTCCCAATATGCTTTCTCCTCTCAGATTAGCTCTCATGCTTTTCTGCTTTCACAAAACTCTCCATTCTTTCTATGCTTTTGAGTTTAAATTTCCAGCTTGGTGAACCCATGCAACATCATTTGATATAGCATTTTCGATTGAAAACAGCATGGCTTCTATTGTTATGTTATGTAATGTTAAGTTGATTTATACTGCACTTCGCTACCATTTGCATGGTCTCTGGGTGCTCAGGTGACTCTGGAAGAATGTGGGTTGGTTAGATTAGTGAGGAATAGGATAGAGGTTGTGCTCTTCTGCTGGTGCTTGTAGCTCAGGGGCATGTAGCTCAGGGGCAACATGCTCGCCTTGGAAGCAAAACGACACAGAGTAACACAGGCTCGATCCCAGTGTCCACCCTTAGAAACCTCTGGGTATTAAGCGTGTTATAAATAACCAATAATATCATGAGAAACTGGCACCTGTGTGTGCTGGTTTTCTGAGTGTGTTTGGATTGTACGCACTGGGGTTATCGTGTCCGGAGGGGCAAAGTCCAGTTTCTTGGTTGGTTGTTTGTAGCAGATTGTTCTTTTGGTGGATGTGTGAGTGGTGTGTTTTGTGAGTGGTAGGACTGGCCAGTTAGTTTGTGTGAGGTATTTGTGGGGTATGCTGGCGAGGAATGAGGAACAAGAGTGGTTACTGGCTAGTACAGTGTGGTTGTTTTATTGATTGTTTCCAGGATCCATACTGTCCCTTGATTGTCTTGGGCCTGCGGTGATATTATGGTGGGTGCCCATTTTTATGCTATAATTCATGAGTTGAATAGACAGGTTTTCAGTCATTTTCTGAAGGTAAGGGGATCTTCTTTCGTTCTTATCTCCTTCGGGATTGAGTTCCATAGATTGGCTATAAGACAGGAGAATCTGGTTCCTACGAATTTCGTTCTTTCGTATTGGTTAATTTTGATTTGGATGATGTTGCTTGATCTTAGATCCTTAATCCTGGTTGGTAGCAGTTGATTTTGGCTTGGAGGAAATCTGATTTTGTCTGTGTAGTGATCTGGTGCATTATCCCCTAGGGGAGAGATCATTATTTCTGTTTTGGTCTAGTTTAGTTTGAGATTTTTGGTTGTCATTCAGGTGTGTATGTCCGCTAGGCATTTGTTGAGGGTGTTGTTTGGGTCTTGGGTTGACATTATCTTGAAGGTGAGGTGGGTATCATCTGCATAGGCGGTCAGTCCATGGGTTTGAATGAGTTTCATGGGGGTGGGAGGGTATGTATATGCTGAAGAGGAGTGGGGAGAAACTAGAACCTTGTATGCTGCAGGAGGTGTTTTTGGTGTTAGAAGTAAATGGCGGTAGGTAGGTCATTTCACTTTGGTTAGAGAGGAGACATGTTAGCCATTGTAGAGCACAGTCTTTTATGTCACATTCCTCCAGTCTCTGAATTAGATTAGGGTTGTGTGTCTGATTTTGTTGAAGGTGGCTGATATGTCCTGTAGTATAAGGGCAGATCGGGGGCTGTTGTCTGTATTTGTTTTTAGGTCATTCCATATGGACAGAATTGCTGATTCCGTTCCTCTCATGGGGTTCAAGCTGACTTTGCGAGTGGTCAAGGATTCCGTTGGTTTGTATGTGGTTGATTAGGATTTTGTAGATGGGTTCTCCAATAGTTTTGCTGGGTAGTGTTGATTCAATATATGTTTGTAGGTGGTGGGGTCTTCCAGACTTCCTGTTTCATCTTTTAGGCGGCCCTTGATGTATGCTGATTTTAAAGTTTTAAGTACTATTCCTGTGTTTAGGGAACGGTTCATCAGTACCCGGAAGTAAGATGATGTGGTTCTGTGGTTGAGGATTTGCTTGAAGATGCCTGGTGGGCTGATGTCTTTTGATGGGCCATTAAAGGATGCTTCAGCTATGAGTTAACCTTCCCGTCTTTAATGAGATATCAAAATTGGAATGGAAAATTTATTTTTTACAATTTTCCATATGGACCTATGATATTGGTGTGAATTATATATTCAGCATTATAATGTCAGAACTACCATTTGTGTTCTTGTACTCTCGTGCATAACAGTTTTTAAAATATACACTTTTATCAATTCATCATACATTTTAATACACCATTTTCATAAGCATGTGGTCCTTTTTCTTTCCACTGAATATACATCTGCATATGGTTTTTGAACTGGACAATGTGTTCTGAATTTACAACTAAACATGTATGTACCAATGTCAATTTAAATGCCTTTTTTGGTGTACATATTACTATAAAATATTGCTTGAATGGCATGGTTGCATGGCTTGACCCAATCAGCAGAATCCATCGGCTGAGAAAGAATTTCTGTTGGACAAAGTGATATTTTTAGAGGCAATTCAATGAAACCGACTCATACTTCATGGAGCCTAATTATCTGCCAGGTGAAGGGGTGATGGCCTGCTTTAAGCATTTGCTATTGGATTAAATATACCAGCTCATTTATTTGACCTGAATCAGCAATATAGCCTTTAGAAGCATTTTTTTTAATTTTTTGTTACTTGGAAACAAGGTTGTTGCCTTCGGTAAACACAGATTTGTCTTTGACTTTTATAAGCATGTATCAAATTGAATGAATAATGAGGTCTGTGCATTCTTGTCTTACAAAAGAACTCACTTCTGCAAAAACAAACCATTCAGAGTCCGAACTCAGATGACCATTTTGAAGTTACATGAATTTTCCTTGTGATGTCAATGTGATAATATGTTCACCTGTTCATAAACATACCTGATCTCTCATGTGATTTGTAATAACCCTTCTGTGTATCATAATATTATAGAAAACTAGCATTCACTTTGCACAGGATCATGTTCCAGTTTCACATGACAGCAAACATGCAAAAACCCTTCTACGTTACATGATTTTGTTTCTCAACAAAACCTACAAGCAAAGCATAGTTTACTCTGACTTTGTATTATCTGTTTAACATTAATTACTGAACATTTCAGTGCAAAGCATCACAATCAATCAATGACTGTTTTGCAAGTCCAACAATTCCTCCCTCTCCCCATGGCCTTCAAAGCATTAATTCAATATTACATCCTTCTAATTATATCCATAATAATGCACCCTGTTTTTGTACAGCACACCTTTTTTTCTTTACAGTTATGATCTTGCTACACAAACCTAGGCACACACTTACAGCATTATAAGTCTACAAAATCACTTTTTTCAATTCAAGGCTATAAGGTCCTTGCTAAATATGGCACTGTGACCACTCTTATGAATTTAAACCTTGTTTTGCATATTGTGGGATGTATTGACCCACTCTGCTATACTAGGCAGCATCACTCTACTATCTATGGTGCAGGAAAGGGTAAAATGGCAGCAACACCCTTAGGCACACCAAAACCTCCAAAACCGCATTTTCAACACACAAAAAGATGGCTGCACAACCTGCCACCCATGGTGCATGTGGGGTGGAACAGAGAACACACAGCAGAAAAAGTGCCAGTGGGCTCCATGCCAAGTAAACATGGAGTACAGAGGGAGAAGCAGCGCTTTGCAAGTGAAACTCCCAAATTCGCCTGTAAATGGCATTTAATTTGCTGCTGAAACTTCAAAATGCCTGTACAAAACACTGTCCAACTCTCAAATTCTTGCCTGGCACTAAAATCCATTTAACCTAAGGAAGCACTGTGAATGTACTGAAAATGTTAAAAGCAATACACCTTCTCAGCAAAACTGAATTGCCTGTGAATGACAGCCCCTATCAATTAGGCTCTCCTGATTAAACTTCCAAGTGGTCTAAAACTAAAAGTCTGCTGGATTAGCAAATATGAAAGGACTGTTGCTGAAAGGAGCACAGATTTCAGTTGTTTTTGATCCCACAGGTTAAATCTAAGAATGTAATTTACCTATACCAGCTAATGAAACAAGTTTGTTTCATGTTGGATTTCAAGTAAAAAAAAAATAAGAATAAACTAACCTGGCTGGGCCTGCCAGAAGTTGAAAAACAGGTTTCTACCCAAGGGGAGGGCATTCCTCTCAGCAGATACCCACTGACTTATGATAATTGTGCGGTAGGACAGACTTTTGTCTGCTGCCAGAGACTGAACAATGGCAGATCCTCCAGGCCAGGAAATGGACGTGTGAAGAGGTTGTAAACCTGGCTTGCTCAAGAAAATCCCAAGGGAGGGGGCTACTCCTTGAGCTCCTGAGAGAGACACAAGGCAAATCATTTGCTGTTAAAGAATACGTAGTGAACATGTTTAGAGACTCATAACTTACTATGAGAAATGGTGAAAAATATAAAAAGGGCATAGTTGTTAGTCTAATTTTTGGCCCTATATTTCAAACGAGTTGGAACTGTGTAGCATATTCTGAACAGGAATGGCAATATATGTGGTTTTATGGGAACTGGATTGATGCTAGAATTGTTAAACTTTGCACACACATTCCTATGGTAAACACACATATTTGCGGAAATTTGGAGAAAGTTTGAAAAATGTGTTCATGGTGAAATGGACAAAATGCTGCAAAAAGGCGAAACAGGATCTCACAGCTGCGGGATTTTGAGGAACAGATACTCCATAATATATGTAATCCATGGATGTGATTTTTGTAGAGGTTACAAATGTATAAGTATGTATTTAGGACAAAATTTGATTTTGATACTAGTGGCTAAGGGAGCTTTCTAAGGATTGTAAAAACCAAACGATGAATTGGACATCATCTGTCCTTGAGCCAATCACTCAGATGCAAGGCGGAGATGATGCTCTGATCCAATCCCAGTTCACAGGGGCAAGCTTAGTTAAGCCGGCCCAAACACCCATTTTGTAATGTCATTTGAAAGGATAACTAGAGACAGCTTAGAACACATACACAGTCTCTCTTCTGATTCCAGCAAAGCACTCTGATCCAGCATTCAACATCCAGCTCTCAACATCCTTCCAGATCCAGATGCCAAAGACCAGGCCAAGCAATAGCTGAACCATTTTCAGCAAGGCCTCAATCCTCAACTTATCCTCACAACCCAGTGTAGCGCTGTGGTGTGGGAAAGCATCCTGAAACTAGCATCCTGAAACTATTTGGCTTTCTACCACAAATGCTTGCCTGATGAACTCACCATCCCGCTGATTTGAAATACCCAGAAACAAGAAGGGCAGATCCTGCGCGGTTCCAGTGACCGGCCTAGCTGATCCTGTCCTGAGACTGATGTGCTGTCCTTCCTTGATAGACTCGATCCATTGACCAGAATCTTGACGGGCCTAAAATCTTAAATACCAGTGGATTGTGAGTATTAACACGATGCTAGAGAACTATTGTCTACCTTGCATTATCTTGTCCTACCCTAATCTCTGAACTACCCTTACTTCTATAACCAGTAACACTGTCAAAATCTTAGTGCTATCTTATTCTGTCTCTTTACTAAAAGCGTCATTTTCATAGTCATTTTTATTTGTGCAACTCTGACCCAAAAATCCCACTTCGAGTGTTTGGACTGGTTCCTTCGGGGAAGGTGATGGGGATCTCTTACTGAAGTCATGAATCAGTCTCAGAGCTTACTTTCTCCCAACTTGGTGGTCTAGTCTGAACGCTCTAGTCTTGAGTAGAAGCATAAGACATATTTTCTGATTTTAAACTGAAGTTCTTGTCCAAATTTGTGTCTTTATTTCTGAAAACCACCTCTCACTGAAACTCTATAACTCCCTCAGTTTTTAAGATAGAAACGAAATTTCAACTCCCACTCATAACTAACATCCTTAGCTACATCCACAACTCAAAATCGCGAAACAGTGCAATTGACCCATTATGTCAAAAATTGCATCAGTAAAAGTTTGCCGCAAATGTATGTTTGCAAAAGATTTACACATGTGAATCGCCTTTAAATTATTTCCCACTTTGACTTTGAGATTCCAACTGTTTTCTTCTGATTCAATCATTGATTGTGCTTGCTTGCATCTGTTCAAAGCGGCTCCCGTAGGAATTTATAATAATTTAAGCATTTTTGGACTCATTTAGTGTTTTTGCTTAGCCAGTTTCAAAGCCATACTGACAGTTGAAAGGTCAATTCCGTTTTTCTCTTGTGTTTAAGGGGGGAACTTGGGAGTGATAGTCTGTTTGGTCCACATTATTCTCTCCTCACATCTATTTAAATTGCCTATTGGTGGGTTGAGGGGTGTTGCAGGGGGAACCTCTAACCATAGTGCTATCTGTTCCAAGCCAACCCTAAAGTATTATTTTCTTTGCTGCACTCTTTTGTGTTCATTACTTGATTCCCCGTGCATTAAAGATATTATTCATTGTTTTTGCCACCCATTGGTGATTGTTGTTACCTATTAAAAATATATTGTGATATTAAATTCTAAATAAATAAATATTTACTGTTGCAAACTAGCCTGATACCTGGTTCAGTGTGACTAGGGGGGTAGTTTGAGAAGGGTGTGATATGAGTGGTATATCATTCAGAATATTGAACTTATAGATAAAAATAAATAAGGGTTTCAGTTGCGCACCACATGCTAGGTGAGACTTGGGTGTGTGCCTGATTGAAATGGCTTACAATATACAGTATCTCTTCTTTTGAGAAGCTATGTCGAAGTTACCGTTTTTAAACAGTGTCCTGGTGTACAGGGGCAGCCGATAATTCTCTTTTAAGGGCGATTCTTGCTGTCACACTCCACTGTACCACCGGCTGGCCTAATGTTACAGTCGAACTCGACCAATCAAGATGGGCTTCATACGGGGTGTAATCTTCAGACCTGGGAGCGAGCATCCAGTCTGGCTACCTTCAATAAAGTGTTTCAATAGAGTATAATCCCTGAATGACATCTCATCTCTGATTGGATGAACTTGCTTTTGTTCATCGGGCTGAGGCTCTGAGCGTCGCTGGCTCTATCAACATGGTCCCACAAATCTAATTTCCCATTGATGCGTACTTCAAATCCTCAACTCATCTTTCATCAACAAACATAAACTATTTATTCCTCTATATCTTGGTTTGTCTGTTCCAAGTACGGCTCCCATACATATAATTCAAAATTCAACTATTCACCATGAAAATTGAATACAACTGTGGGCCAAATGTATAAAATGGCCAAGTTCTAGTGCAATGCTGTCTGAACATAAATTCAGCGACTCTGTCAAAACTTTGCCATAAGCCCAATGCATGCAGTGCAGAGAGTCTTTGCGTGATGAGTGTTGGGGGCGGGTCAGAGCCACCACGCGGTCCCGTAAGCCCCTTCACCCAAGGACTCACACGGGCACCAGTCCTTCCAGTTCGGGCTTCCCGGTCGCTCTCCCGCGGCCGGGAACGCCCCCTTTATTTATACAAACTGCGGCGGCGTGATACGTCACGCCGCCGCGTGCGCCCGTCATCGGGCGGCGCCACACTCCTCCTTTTCCGGGAGGAACAACAGAACGCAATAACATTAACTTTATTAACCAGAAAATCACACATCTACTTTAAACGCTACTGCACACCCAAAGAAAAAGACCCCTTTAATGTCATCCACCCAGATCTGCTCACCCCAGTTCACTAGCCATTTGTCCCACGACATATTCGCTGAGGTAGGCAGGTTTCCCTCGCCCAGCCCAGCCCTCTGGGGGTACCTCCTGCCTACCTCCGGCATGTGACGTCCTTCCACCGACTCTCCCCGGACGGGGGATTCGGGCGCCGCTTCATAGAGGCCTCCGTCCGCCGGCGTGTCTGGTGGATCCGGTTCAGGTGGGGTGTCAGTTCGTGGATCACCCAGCTTCTTGAAGAAGCTCACGTTTCGGGTGACAGCTGATCGTCCATCCGAGGCCGTTACCATGGACCCCTTCACCGCCACTACATCCAGGGGCTCCGGTTCATAGGGGAGTGATAGCTTCCTGTGGGGGTGTCGATTACGGATGAGGAACTCATCCCCTAGTTCAAGTCTCTGAGGGCGGAGACCCCGGCGCAGGTTTTCTTGTTCAATTCGGACTCGCCTTTGAGCCTCTACCCGCTCATTATCGATGACCCCCGGTTCTTTCTCCCCAACTTCCGGCAGCAGCCCCCGGGGGCATCTCTTGAATAACACCTCTGCCGGAGCCACTCCCGTGGCTGCATGTGGGGTGGTGCGGTACACCCGAAGGAACTGATAGAGGGCCCGTTGTAAAGATTGGCCCTGCCCTTGAGCAATCCGGAAGGTTTTGTTTAGGGTCCGCATCAGTCTCTCTGCATCCCCGTTCGCTCGAGGCCACAGGGGGGATATCTTCCGGTGTTGTATTCCGCAGCTCTCCAGCAGCTCGGAGAATCGCTCACTTTGGAAGGGCGATCCATTGTCGGAGCATAGGGTGTGGGGAAAACCATGGGCCGCAAACATTTTCTCCATCGCTACCACCACATGCTCAAAGGCCACTGAGTCAACGAACTCCACTTCGGGGTATCTCGAGTATTCATCGACTAGCACCAGGAAATGGGTACCCACTGATGTTGAGCCAAAGTTGGCGTGGACGATCTCCCACGGCCTCGTGCCTCGGGGCATGGCCTCAATGGCGGGTTCACGTTGCAGAGGGGAGGCCGCCTGACACCATACGCAGGCCGCCACAAAGTCATCCACCCTTTTCTCTAACTCTGGAAACCAGACCTTTGAGCGGAGCGGCGCCTTGGTCTTGATGTCCATGGTGGGCGAGATGGATCACCTCCGCCACCTTTGCCTGTGGGACAACAATCCTGTCACCCCGGAGCAGCAGCCCAGAGTCCGAGAACGACAGCTCCTCCTTTACCTTCCACAGCTGCTCCAATACTGTTTTGGCTTCTTGCGTGCGTCCGGCCCCTGCTTCGAGGATGGACTTCCACGACCCACTGTGCATTGAGTCTTTTAGAATTTGAAAGCACTCGTCCTCAGCTGCCGCAGCCTCCAACTCCTCTAGGGACATCGCGTTTGGTGTTGCCGCTTCCACCACCATGCGAACATGACTGTCCGCTTCCTCTCCGCAGGTGTCATATCCCTCTCCCCCGCACACTCCCGGGTGACGAGATAGATAGTCCGCGGCATTATTGGCCCCGGGCCTGTACACCAGGGTAACAGAATATTCCAGGAGGGCGAGCATCCACCTCTCGATTCTCGCCGGTGGTTTCGAAGAGGAGCCCACCAGGATCGGAAGCAGTGGTTTGTGGTCAGTAACCACCGTCAACGGGCGTCCCAGGACGTAGAGCCGGAAGTGCCTGCAGCCCCACAGCACCGCCAAGGCCTCCCGCTCGATCTGGGAGTACCTCTGTTCAGTCTCAGTGAGGGCCTTGCTAGCATATGCTATAGGTCGAACACTCCCGTTGCGGTCCACCTGCGTCAGCACTGCTCCCAACCCGAAGGGACTTGCATCGACCCCGATTTCAGATTCTAGTGCAGGGTCGAAGAATGCCATCGTGTCCTCCGCTGTGAGGGCACCCTTGATGTCCTCGAAAGCGGCTTGTTCAAGGGGGCCCCACTGCCATGGTGATTCTTTCTTGGTCAGCGCCCGGAGTGGCTCAGATCTTGACGCCAAGTTCTGGATGAACCGCCCACAGTAAGTTACCATCCCCAGGAAACTCCTCACGTCGGTCACCGACTCGGGGGCTTTCGCCGCCTTGATGTACTGGATCTTTTTCGGGTCTGGCGACACCCCCCCCTCCTTGAAGATGAATCCGAAAAACTCGATGGAGGAGCGCATGAATTCACATTTTTCCCGGTGAAGGGTGAGGCCCAGAGATTGGAGTCGTTCTAAGGTCTTTCCCAGCCTCCTCATGTGATCCACTTCAGTTTTGGCGAACACCAGGATGTCGTAGCTAATGTTAAGGACGCCCTCCAGATCTGCTAGGGCGCCCCTGATGATATTTTGGAACACTTCAGCGGCAGACGACACCCCGAAGCTCAACCGCTTGTATCGATACAGACCCCGGTGGGTGGTGAAAGTCGTTATGTACCGGGAGTCAGGATGAAGGACAACCTGGTGATAGCCAGCTCGGAGGTCCAGCTTGGAGAAAAATCGAGCCCCTTGAACATCCGCAATGATGTCATCAATCGTCGGTGTAAGATGCCGCTCCCTTCTGATCGCTTTGTTCGGGAGCCTCATGTCCACGCATATGCGCACTGAGTCAGGTTGCTTGGGCTTTCTGGCTACCACGATCGGGGACACCCAAGGGGTTGGGCCTTCCACTTTTTCGATGATATCCAGGCTCACCAGATTGTCCAGCTCCTTATCCACCAGCCCCCTTAAGTGAAAGGGTACTCGCCGGTGTTTCAGTGCGATGGGTTGCACCGACTCATCGATGTGTAGTCGAATGGGTTCCCCCGTCATCTTTCCGATGCCGCTGAAGAGGGCAGCGTACTTGTCCAGGAGGTTATGTATATCCTCAAGGTGGACGGAGTAGGCGAAGCTCACGATCCCTAATGCCTCTGCAGCTGCACAGCTGAGCAAGGTATTACTGCTCACCGGGGTCACGTAGAATCGAGCCTTAATGTGTGAGCCATCATGTTCCACGTCAGCCACGAAGGCACCGTCCAGCGGTATCGGTTCCTGGCCCCCACATGCAAATATGCGAGCTCTCGGTGTGGCCAGACCCGGGAGGGGTTTGAGAGAGTCAAAATAACCTCTGGCCATCACATTGACGGAAGCACCAGTGTCCACGAGCACCGGGACTGGGGAGTGGTTGATCTCCACTACACATCTTGGCTGTCTCCTGCTTTTCCTTTTGAGCGTTTCTACGCTGGAGACAAAAAAAACGTTCTCTTCGTCTTCCTCCTCAGCTCCTTCCGCCTGGGGCTCGACCTCACCCTGCTCCACCTGGGCTACACTGGGCGGTTGGTTCTGGCGCGGAGTCCACAACCGTGCCTGACCCCTCGGCACCATCACTGGCATGGCCGCACGACATACCCGCGAGAAGTGATCGGCCAGCCCACACCTCCCGCAGGTTTTTCCGACCGCAGGGCACTCTGTCATGTGGGGGAGGTCATACCCGCACTTCTGGCATGACTCCCCACTCCTTCCTGCCCTGTCTCGGGGTCCTCCACCTGGGCGTCTCACACCTCGGCCACCTCGCCACACCACACACACTTCCTCAGGCCTGCCCGACCGAGACCCTGCTTCCATCTTGCTGGCTCGGGCCTCCGCTACCTCATGGCATCTGCCCAGCTCCAGTATGCGGGGCAGCGTGATGCCTGGCTCTCTCAGGACCTGCCTCCTGAGCTTGCCAGAGGAGCATGCCTGGATCAGCATCGTGCGCATCATGTCGTCTGCGTCTCCCCATGCACATCCGAGGGAGAGGCGGCGTAAGCGACCGTAGAAAGTGTCCAGTGTTTCCTCTTCCTTCTGCTTAGCTGAAAGCATAACGAACCTCTCATAGTCCACGTTTGCAAGGGGGAGGAAATGCGCGAGGAGCGCCGCCTTGGCCGCATCGTAGGAGTTATTGATGGGAGTAAGTGATTCAAATATTTCCTGGACTGCCGGTCCGGCTGAGTATAGCATGGTGGCAATCCGGCTGTCGTCATCCGTCACCTGAGCAGCCCTGAAATACATGTCGAGGCGACTCACCCATCTTCTCCATCGGGGCCCCATGCTCGAGGGTGGGCCTGATGCATCGAACTCAGGAATGGGCTGCAGGGCGGCATGGGCCGCAGGTGCGCGTGCTTGGACCATAATGGGAAGCCCCGGTTGTCCAGGCAGCAGTCCTGCAGAGGCCTGGATCACCGGTGGAAGGACAGCCTGTTGTTGAGCAGCAGCCTGGCCACGATCGCGGGGACGTGACGCAGCTGCACCACCACTGTCCGAATCATCAGAGTCACCCATGGGTTTGAGCGCACAGGCACCCCCTACCTACTGTCCTGAGGGCCGCAACTCAAACTTCTTCCTCTCCAGGCACCCAACTTGAGGGAGGTTTCTAGGCAGGGCACCAATGGAGGCACAACATGCAGCCAAACCTGATGATGAAGGAGCCAGCGAAGAAACCACAGCGCTTTGATGATGAAGGAGACAAAGAGAAAGCAGTGAATTCCCCTTGTCAAAGTCCATATAGGCCTGGGGGTTCCAAAAATTGAGCCTAGGCACTGGATGGGCCTATACAGGCCCTGTGATGTTGGTCCTTCTCCTGGCTTTCACACGACGTAAGAGTCCCAAAATTGTGTAAAAATGCACAAAACCAGCATGGGCATGCAGGTCATAACTCCCACTTCCAATTTTTCCAAAAATTAGGCCCGTGATGTACTCACGCTCCAAACCGGAGCCTTGCGAAGTTTCACGGCCTACAAGACAAAATGGCCGCCGGCCGCGTGTTCCGCTTCCATTCAAAAATTCGGAATAAACAATTTCACCGCCGGGCCCGGGTCTCCCTCATCACTCGTCGCCACTGTTGGGGGCGGGTCAGAGCCACCACGCGGTCCCGTAAGCCCCTTCACCCAAGGACTCACACGGGCACCAGTCCTTCCAGTTCGGGCTTCCCGGTCGCTCTCCCGCGGCCGGGAACGCCCCCTTTATTTATACAAACTGCGGCGGCGTGATACGTCACGCCGCCGCGTGCGCCCGTCATCGGGCGGCGCCACAATGAGGAGCACACAGATAGCATCTGAACCCATATTCATGTATTGGGGGTAGTGGGTGCTGCACTGCACAAAGTTGTGAACGAAGGTAGAACATCGTTCTATCCCGGTGTTCGTTTTCACAAAGAAGCATTGTGATTCTGGTCCTTTAATGGGGGCTGTGGCTACAACACATACAAAAATTGCTTTCTGAAAGTTAAGAGGTGAGAGGGTGCTGCCTACGATGTCAATGTTATTGTATTTTTTGCATTTTTAAAGCGCTCACACAGCCCGGGGCCGGCATTGAGGCGCTGTTACAGGAATATGACTTAGTTGCGTATTTATAATGGACTTAATACACAGAGGTTTCTAAGCACAGACCCGGGGATCGAACCTGTGTTGCTTCGTGTTGTCTTGTTTCCAAGGCAAGCACTTTGCCGCTGAGCTATCCTCCCAGTTGTTCCCTTGTCCCACTCTGAATGAACAGTGCATGTGTGCCAGTTACCACTACATGGTGTGCTACTAAATGAAGTGTCAGAACCCGTGTGTGTCGCAAGCACACAGAGAAGGACTGGTTCCCACTCTCTTTGTATTGCGACTCATCAGTTTGTCATATGAACTATGCAATCTGCAATCCTAACTGTGATCGCAGTGTTCCTGGATATATTTCCAACACTGGCCTTGCTTTTGCAAAACCGCCACTTCTTCCTTGCACTGGTTTTACAAGCCCAAAACCACTTGATACATTTTATAATTTACCTGAAATATGCACAGGATTTGTTTTTTTAATGATTTGTTTTTACAATTAAACAAACCCTGATGGTGTACATCATTATTAACTCACTCTATACATATTTTTTTCTTCTGTGTCACAGAACCCTCTCTGTGGTACACCCTACCTCCCAACATCAGAACTGAGCGCTCCTACCCAACCTTCCAAAAACGTGTGAATATGGGTTGTTCAACAAATATGGTTAATGCCATTCTGCAATGCTCTTTAATGTCATCTACTGTTACCACTGTACAAACACTGTGATACCTCCGCGTGTGTGCGTTACACAACTGCTGTAAATAAATAAATAAACAAATAACTAAATACATAAATATGCCTCTGTTTTTCAATAATTACGACTTGGAGGAAATACATTTGCATTTCAATAATTCAAGACGTTTTTGATCATTCGTTTTTGTTTTTTTCTGAAGCACTCTCTCTTTGATTGACGAATGATCATATTCCAAAATTAGGAGCACAATAAAATCAAGGCCTTCCAGAAAGGCGGCGTCACTTTGTTAAGTGATCACCCACGGCACGTGTGTACACAGTTCTGTGCTCCTCTGCCTTTGGTCAGCCGTGACAATGAACGATCAGATTGTAAATATTGAAATATCTTCCAGTGCGTGAAATGTACTGCGTTCCATCTGGACGTACCCCTGTTGTATGCATTCTCAAATTATAGATACGTTTGGCACGAGCTGTTGAAGGCGGTGCAAAGCTCCTGCTGTATTAACACATGCACAGGCCCTCCTGGTTCCCAGAGGCAATAGGGCAAAATCATTTTCACTTGCGTGCAACAGAACCTCTTTCGACTGAAAGGGCCTGATTTACATAATAATGTTCTCAGGGGACTTGCCCATGTGAAATATTTCTGGATGCATTCTCTACGCAGGCGAGCATTTCCTTCCACGAGGAGCAGATTTCCTGTACTAACAATTTGTGGGAAGAGAGTTGGCTTTGACATGGGTCCAGTCGGGACCCATGGCGAGGCCCTCTTTCTTCTATGCCCACCCGAAATGGGAATGCAGTAAGGAAACTGCACCCACCTCGGGTAGGAATGGGGACTGCCTATGACAGGCAAGATTAACTCTGCAGTGCTGCAGAATGCACACGACAGCAGTCTCGCTTTGGTGTGGCCCACCCACGACGTTCCACAGTGGGATAGACCCACTGGCTGGTGTTTCTGCCCAGGATTGGTGCTCTGGTATCAGGGTTCAAAGCCTCCGTACTCAGAGCGAGGAGGTGGGGGGCGGGTGGACAGGGCAATGCAACTAAAAAACTAAAAACTGCACTTTCAGGACGATTTCCTCAATTCTTAGCCCATACATAATAAACCATGCACTCTTATGCACTAGGCTATACATTAATTGCAGCACATACATATGGAAAACAACTATTTATGTTAGCAGGTACTTTTTAGTTACACCAAAAAATGTGAAAAATGTGCTTGCCTCTATCACTCTTTAGATACCGGTACTCTCCCAGTGTATATTTCAAAATGAATGAAACATAATGTCTAATCATTAAAATCATTGTGCTTTTAATGGTACTTATATGTCTGCTGCATTCTGGGACACATGATATGAAATTATAGACAGAATAATGGGAACACATTTCTATGTGGCTTCTTAAACGATGTCAATGAGAAACGTTCTGGTTCCATTCATAGGCCATAACTGGTACATTATCCATCTGAGCTGAGGGGCTTTCTAAAGAATGTAACAGGTTTAAGGTTTGTCGATTAGTGTAAAAAGAATGAAGCATTTTAGATACAAAACACAACTGCTGGTCGCTCATGGGTAAGAACACACTGCTGCAGCTAATGACAATGGCACCTGGACGGCTTCTTCACGCTTCTAAACCCACGTCCTTGGTGGACACAATGGGCCTAATTCACACAGCGTTTCCTAATGGGGTTTTGCCACTATAAACCGCTTCTGTGAATTAGGCCGAATGTGATTATTGACTTCAAAATCAATGTGCTGACGAACATGGTTCTCCAACATATCCTCCTGTTTGAACCTTGAGGTGATTTGCAGGTACTCTTGCACCACCAGGACACTGCATTGACACCATCCGCCAATACAATGCTCATTTTGGAATCCTGACCTCCTGCTTCCCTCTAAGCACCTATTCAAACAACCAACGTCTTGATCCTCATTGCCAGAGCTGCCAACCTCTACACCAGCATGACTGTATGCACAGAGAATACAGACACACATATCAAGGCATTTGCCACCTTGGGCTTGATTCATGGAATGTGTTGCATGGCGTAAAGTGACTTTGCACTGCCAACACATACCCTGATGCATGGAAAAGTGCAACGTGTCTTTTCTGCCGTCCAAAGTCATTTTGCACTGCAAAAATACTCTTTGAACTGCACAACCATGATTCATGGAGCAGTGCAAAGTGTATGTTTGCAGTGCAAAGTGACTTTGCTTGGAAAAAAGACAATTTGCACTGTTCCATGAAGCAGGGTGTTTGTTGGCAGTGCACAGTCACTTTGCACACTAGAAAAGTCACTTTGCACCATGCAAAACATTCCATGAATCAGGCCCATTGTTGGCTCACCGCATGATGACTTTAAGTCATCCTTCATCAATGTGGTATTTGTTGACCTCACAGGTGGTGCTAAACAATATCTGAACAATATGGTTTCACATCCCAAACACTGTCCTAGAAAAGACTTCCCTGCAATGACTCCAATATATGACTCACCCCGGAAGACAACAAAGAGATCTGGGGATTTGCAGGACAATGTGTGAAAATGAAGGTTCATTCAACTCTTAAGCAGCTCTGGAAACAACTCTGGCCATACTATGGGCAAAAGAAATATGATGGTGGATCTGTTATGCAGCCTGATTACACCCCAATCCCTATTCAACATTACAATGTGCTATCACATAGTACATGCATCTAAAGCACTCACCCATAAGGTATATGACTATAAAGAATACGGAGGTGAGTTATCCAAAATGCTTCACAAACCAACTTGAAGCTCTCCTCAAAGGCCTTTACTTGAATATTGTCAGAACACTTGGGCCCGATTCATGGAAAAGTGTGCATTTATCCTGCAAGGGCTGCATGCCGAGAAGGACACTGTGTGAGCCTGCGCACAGAATAAAAAATGTGCGCTCCACGTATTCATGGAATTGTTTGCGCAAAGTAACCATATACACAAGTCGCGGCTGGAAAGCTACTGACACACCCCCATGCAAAGAAAAAACCGCCAGAACAGCCACCTATGCGTGATCCCCCGGGTGTGAATAGATGCACTCTTCAAACAATGCGTGGGGTCCCCCGCAAGCAGGGCTGCATCTCGCGGACCCCACGTAACTCTTACCGGCATCCCACCAACACACGTACAACGTGTCATAACTTGGGTAAAACTGCATGCGAACCCTTGTAAACCATTCCTGCACACTGCTACACTTCATACACGCACCCCTAAGTTAGACTGGAACCCCGGCTGCGTACTCGCACCCTGAAATCTGGTTCTCGATCTTACCTCTGCACAGTGAATCCTATGCGCAAGTGTCTGTACACCTGCCTTTGGGTAGCGGATAGTACGTTTTGCCTGGTCATTTCCCCACCGAGAGGTTGCGCGATTAGATCCATAAATACATATCGTTCCTTGCAATAGTGGGTGTGCGACACTGGTGTAACAGTGACCAACACAGCCCCTGCGGTGCGGCGGGCCCTATGCTGCCCATTCCCAGCAGTGGGGGCAGTGGTGATGGGGGTACCCCCTCAGCAGGGCTTGCAGGGGGAGCCCACATTTTGTGTTACGCCACTATCGTGCAATGAACTACCTGTGGCTGTCCCACATAAGGCCCACATTTTCCCTTGTTCTTTCTCATTTTCCGAGTTCTGCCGCCTTCCCTGGCCTCTGCGCAAGTTACAGCCATACTCTGCGTGGTGTCTCAAGCAAGGCACTTGGGCGCTCGCAGAGACATGCCGAGCCTGTGCTAAGTCCCTCCAAATACAAAAAAGTGCAAGACAGCCGATTCCATGAAACGACAAACCAGATTTTGCACACAGTTTGGCGCACAAAGTCCCTATTTTCTGCGCAGATAATTCCATGATTCAGACCCTTGATGTGGATGCACGTCTGCAAATAAAGGTTTACACCGCAAAGATTTGCCCAACGTGGAGAGAACATGCCATTACATAGAACCAAAATGGCACACATCTGATTCCATCTGGAAAATGTAATATAACATGGATCCTATGGGACTGTGCCATTGTAAATATATATTCCAAACATAGTGCATTACACTTGGAGAATGTCACACTGGGTTTCACACAACAGACAACCTTGATGAGATATGAAGACCAACACCATAAAAGTACATCAGCAATCTTCTATAGGGTCTTCAAGAAAGAATACTCTTATGGCTGTTCACATAAGCCTTTATTAATAATGTCATTCACCTGTGGATCCAGGACAGGGTCAGGGAGACAAAGAATTGCGAATGTGTTGGAGGTAAATGATTATCTAAAAATAGCAATCGCCATTTATAGCAGCAGCATAACATGTGGAAGCATGCTTTCATAAAAACATGCAACAGCAAATGTTTCCCCGGGGCCCTTTCTTGTTAAAGGAGAGGTTAATGTCTTAAGGTCTAACTTGCTTCACAGGCATCAATGGAATAATAAAACCCAGCAGGTCAGGAAGGTAATTTCCCTCTCCCTCGCTGCTTTTAAATTAAACTAATTTGAAAAGCGGTGTGCTGCCTTGGCTTCCACTTCCAAATCAGTGACGTTCTGTACTTAACAAATCCTGGCTTACGGTATTCTGTGAAGAGAAAAACAAATCTCACGTCTTGCTCCCCGGGCACATTTTCCTCGGAAGCTGCCACTCAAACTCCTCCACACTAAGTCCTATCAGCACGTGCTAAGCCAGTACAAAAGAACTGCAAGTGAAGGTCAAAAATGATCTTTTTCTTTCCCATCGAACATTCACAAGAAGAAAATGCTAAAACAGAGCATCGAAGATCAATACGAAACTCTTCACACTGATAGCATTTGATATTGAGAAACGTCCCAAGGTGCTTTCCATGAATATAAACTTCACATATAGAACAAAGAAAAGACACATGCTAACAGTGCATTCCCATTCACAAACGCACTTTCCTGCTTGCATGTGTGTTCTTGCCTTGCATAGCCTCCCGAAGAACACACAATCAGACCATGGTTGTGCTCTGGTCGTATCTTTTAGGGGCTCTGTCCTCTGCCTTTTTTAATTGCCATTTTTTTTTTGATTATGTGTATGTGTGTTGAGAACCAGAAGCCTGGTGTCTAAGCACTAGGCTTACAAACCACCCGAAAACAAAAGCCAAACAGATTGTGGGAAGAGGAAGACCTTACCTTTCTTGTGAAAGGCCAGTAGGAAACTGGGGATACTGGGGATACCGGCAGTCAGTTCCATGAAGAAGAAGCCAAAACGTGAAAGTATCGGCCCTTGGCAGTTTGTTAGGAAAATGTTAATTGCATGGTCATGGATGTTGCAAACAGAGGTGGCTTTAGTTTGACAATAGTGGGGTGGTCAGATTCATAGCTTAAACTGTACACGTGGAGTCTCTGTGTGGCTTGCAGAACGTGGCCACTCTCTGAAGCACTGCTGAGTCCAGCACAGACTCTGAAAACTCATTGCACATGGTCCTCCAGAAATGATAGCTCTCCTGTTTTTGAGTAGTACACACTGCTGTACATGGGCTTCTGCAGCAGAAACCTCAGTATTCTACCAGACCACACTGGTATCAGGTAATAATGTCCCCATACATAATGTCACTGGGAAAAGCCATTGGTGACATTTTATATGGTGACATTATGTAGGAGGACGAGTTGCTGGGATGTCCCCTGCCCCGCTTGTAAAAAAAAAAACAATAAAAATAGGGGCTGCAGGAGTGACCCCCGCATGTTCAATGTAATAATGTCTCCACAAAAAACTGTATTAAAAAATTAGGGCTCCTGGTTGGGAGCCTATTCTACCCATAAATCTACTTGATACCATCATTTTAACGGACGACAGCCTCCTTGCTACTATGGATGTAGAGGCGTTGTATACATCAATACCACAACAAGAAGGGCTAGAGGCCATACGAGACATCCTGAACACCAGAGAAGACTTAAACTCCACTCCGACCGATTTCATCCTGGAATGTACAAGCCATATCTGAGAACTTTTTTCTGTTTCAGAACCAAATCTATAAGCAAACAAAGGAAGTGAGTATGGGGGCACTTTTGCCCCTGATATTGCTAATTTGTATATGTCCAGTTACGAAAAAACTATTTATTAACAACAGAGAACCCTTTTTTGGAGAACATCTCCTTATGGAAACGATTAATTGATGACATCATCATCGTCTGGAAGGGCACATCCCACGAACTACAAAGCTTCCACAACTGGATCAACGCAAGGAATCCACATATCAAATTCACGATACATTGGGACGACCACCAAATAGATTTCTTGGACCTCCACATCTACAGAACTGACGATCTGCTAAAAACTGAACTATTTCGAAAACCCACTGACCGCAACAGTCTATTACATTTTCAAAGTTACCACCCGATGGGTTTAAAGTAAAATTTACCATACGGACAATTTCTATGTATACAGAGAAACTGCACAGATCTAGACGAATTCCAACAACACGCAGATGGATTGACTGAACGACTTACAGAAAGAGGCTACCCTAGAAAATCTATCAGCCAAGCAAATAAAAGGGCCCGACATACACCAAGAGAAATCTGTCTAGAGAACAAAACCAAAAAGGATTTGGGCAGGATAGTCTGTGTCACCACCTTCGGACCACTGAGCCAATTGATCCAGAGGACCATCAAAAAGAATTGGCACCTGGTCAAACATCCTGGCACACTAAACAATATGCCTTGTTTTGCCTTCAAAAAGAACAGGAATCTCAAGGACACACTGGTGCACACTTTCATAGAACCACCTCCGCAAGCACCTAATACGCTCTGGGATCTACCCCCGTTAGTTGGACACCACATATATGGACACTGTGTGGCCTGCCCTCTGACCTTACAAAAAAGATCGTTCGAACATGACAAAGTGAAATGGAAAATGAAAGATTTTACTAACTGCAACACAAAGGGGGTCATATATATCATACAATGCCCCTGCGGCCTCCTTTATGTAGGGAAAACAATACGTGCTTAGTTGAACATTTCATTCATAAGAACCATAAGGACACTGATTTGAGATGGTTCGTCCTTCAAAAGGTAAAACCATCAAAACGCGGTGGAGACCTGAACAAAACACTAACACAACTAGAACAACGCTGGGTTCACAAACTCAATACTGTACAGGCCGGGCGAACATCTCAGTTGAGTGGAAATCTTTCCTATGAAATCCCATTCCTTGGTGATAGAACAGATCTGTGATTCTATATACCTGAGCATAATTAATTCTGTCTGTTTCTTCTACAGAAATCAAAAAACCAACATGAAAGAATGTATATTGTGGCAATTAGGAACAACAGTCACTTGATGTACCATTACTATCTTTACAAAACAATGTGTCGTTTGATTGTGCATCTGTACACGAAGTTATCAATGACAATGCAAAACGTTTATTTGCACACATGTGTATTTGTTGTATTAGACTCTATATGGGATCTTTTTGCACTATTTAATTTTGTTTACTGTGATGCTGCTTTCAGAACTTCACTTGTACTGGTCCAGAATACTCGTACAGCATATCCAAGCCTAGGGATTAGGCCTCGCCCCAGTGTCAAAAGGGAGGTTCAGAGTCATTCTCCTTTAACCTGACCCCCTTTTTCAACCTCTTTGCCCGTTCTCCTATAGTTGGGCGCTCAGTGCCGGTTGCCATGACAACCCATACTAACATAGGGTCTAAATTACCCATTTGGATCTCAATATACATGAGGACCCATATAAACACTTTCGGTGTACAATTCGAGCGATTGATACAACGTTAACGCCTCCTTTTGCTCATTGTCGGTTGCCATAGCAACCTTTACTAACAGAGGGTCCCATGTAAATTCATTCTTTTTACAATCCGAGCAATTGATGGAAAGTTATCACTCGTTTTTACAATCAGGGGCAACCCAACCCCACCTAAAATGGCTGCCGTATAAATGATCATGGAGTCCTAGCAACAGCATTACTAACGCCTCAGCCAGGTCTCCGTGAATCGTAGAATGACTCAGCGGTTCGAACGCTACAGCGGCACACTGTGAGCAGGTCCTGTACCATGACAGGTAAGGCCATTTTGCCCGCACTCAGCAGATATTTGGAACCATTGAGGTGCCTTCAGTGCAATAAAATGTTAATTAGATATTCTCGCTCCATTTAGGCTTTTGCCCGCGGGGCTACTTGAAAGAAAAGAGAAACTAGGCTCATTTAAAAGTGAAATTTCACCTCAGCTGAGAGGTAAGAGTCTGTTTTATGAAAATAGTGCCCGCCTTGACCGAGTTGTTTCCAATCCCTACTAAGGTGATCTTCATACCAATAAGAAACCCCTTTCTTTTTTTTTTTTTCACAATAGGATCAGACAGAGATTAGCCCTTGTGGCTTATACAACTTTCAAATAACAGAACCCTGTGGAATTAATACACCCATAGGTAAGCTGTGTGTGTTTTCAATAATGCACAGTGCATGATTTATTCTTCTTTAAATAATCAGTGCATGAATACTCCCCTGACAACTGTCTCCATTCCCCCTGCAGTGCAGACATCACACAGTACAGACCCCCGTCCTGATGATGGCCGTATACCAGATGTGACATATTAAGCTCACCTAGAAACGACTGAAACACTGTGGTGTAGACGCACCATCCCCAACTGCAGTGCATTTATGCTGCTTTTCACAGAGAAAATGACTTGTTTTTGTTGAAATATTTAAGTGATGTTATAAATGTCTTACTGTCTATATGTTGCTATTTTCATGTGAACTTCATGACAAATGAAATTTGAAACAAAGTGGTTGTTTTACCGAAAGACTTTTGGTTCCGTGTGATGTAAATATTTTCTGTACTTCAGGTAAATGACCTCCCCCTTTTTTTGATGTTAACTCTGGAGTGTCCATTTTATATTGAACTGTACAACTTTAGATAAAGAAGAAGATTGATTCTACAACAGAGTTTGAAAATATTTATTCTTTCTTTATGCAGAGGGTGACAAAAAAACAGGAGTATTCTGACAGCACCTATTTTTCTTGAACCTATTCAATTGTACTTATTTTTCTCCACAAAAAACAGTGACTTTTCTGTCAGGAGACAGTTTTGCAGGGACATTATTACATGGAAACCCCACATTGTGAAAAGCATACTGGTGTACTATTAAAGCATGTGCCATCTTTGAGACAGACCCATCCATGCACCCAAAAAAGCATGTAAATACGTCACAGACAAATTGCAACCCTGCAACAAAAGATGTGACATCCACTAGAGGACCCCACTACACCTACTCTGGTACTGTACTGTCTCCCACACAAGCAGACCTCCTCACACCACCTGATCCATCGAACACCACAGACTAACACTGTGATGGTCTGGTAAACCCGTGTAGAACACGATCCATCAGCCACTCAAATACTATCTTCCTCAGATACTGCCTCGTTCTGCAGACCCAAGTCACAAAGAAAGCGAACGAAGCATTCCTCGGGATACTGAACGCATTACAAAATCAGACAACTCATCGCTAAACCAACCCACAACACAGGCAATAATCCTAACGTTGTAATCTCTGCAATTGCAAACCTCCAATGCTTATCTCTCACCATAGCTATCCAGCTTCACAATAGCATCTCAAATCACCAGAGTAAATGAAAACTAAACAGAGTTCACTCAAAAACGTCCTGCTGGATCCACTGGAACCAAAACAAGGGAAGTCATCCTACCTGGGAACACAGCTCAATAAACCTAATTTCAATGTATATTGAAATGTATTCACCCCAGCTTGCACCAAATCCCTTAGATTTGCCATAAATTATGATGTCTCATTCATGTCTCAACACATACCGTCTGAATGATGGTAGATCAACCTCCAGAAAATGGTTTGCCTTTGCAGGAACCCTTGGGTGTACCCGCCTATGCTGCAGAGTGTCTGGGCAGGCAGAAAGTGGGGGAGGAGTTTTCCACCCCAATGCCCTTTGTCTGCCAGAGTGCCTGAATGGGATCAGCTCCCACTGGGGGTCTGCCTGTCCTTATTTGACAGCTGAAGACCCCTTTTTGTGAACTGCTGAGGAAGATTGCAGAGGAGTGAGTGCTGGAACTGTATAAAAGGTGAGGCTTCTATAGTGAAAAGGAAGTCGACCACTGGATGCTGAAGTAACCAAAGAAGAAGATGACCAGCAGAGACGCCTGCAGTCCTTTTGCGACACTGTGAAGCAACCACTGCTGTCCTGACCTAGTTTTCTGTGAGACAGAGGCGCTCCAAAGAGGATGACGCCTTCCATTTGACCGGTGGGAACAACCAGTCCCAAGATGACTTTGATTTGAGCCTGTGGTGTGTGGGCTGTGTGTGAAGCAGTGTGTAGTGTTTGCAGTACACACTGTGTTTGGAGTCTCTCATCAGTGGTGACCGTTTGGAGGCTGATACCTTCCTTAAAAGCACTGGCATAGCGTAGAGCATGCGTGGTGTGTGGGCTGTGTGTGAAGCAGTTTACAGTTTGTGGATTTGCGGTATCCGGGACTGGCCTACCTGGTGAGATGTGGCTATACCACCACCAATACCCAAATACAACTCGTTTGAAGTGGAGGCTACATTGCAGCCTCGCCTCCTTTTGAACCGTCAGTCACTTTTACAACTGCAACTTCTCTCCTGCCTTGCCCGCATACCCAAGTGGAGTCCTGAGAGGTGGTGGTGATGTCGCAGACTGCGTTGTGCTATTTGGTGGGGAAAATACCTGAAGTAAGTCAACCATATGGACCCTAATGTTATAGACTGTTCTGAAAATGTTCAAGTTATTATATCATATTCTCACTGTTCCCCTCCTCTCCTTCCTCATGCCCCCCTTCCCTCTGACTCTTTTTACTTACCTTCTGAATATATAACTGGTATCTTGAAGCCTAAAACTAATCGGAGACTGGGACTCCGTAGTGATGTCTCGCTGAGGGTGAAGCGTGCTCGTAGCCCTAGGCTTACTCGCAAAATAGTGAAGGAAGCACCAAAAAAAAGGGAAAAAAAGGTTTGAAGGCCTAATGGGAGTGGCCAATCAAGCTCCCAAAGCAGAATTTTGGGCTATATGTTCGGGCATTGGCAACGCCTCAACGCAACTGTCTAACGCAGGAATCCCAGCTAGCTCAACAATATTCGGGGCCTTAACCAATCACAGAGATACTAAAACTGTGGTAACACAGTCCTCCACGCTTCAGCACATGGACATGGTGCACATCTATCTAGCTCCATGCAGTCCCTGGACATTAACGGCTCACTGCTCACATTGTGAAAATCTCTTCAATGCAACAGATTGGAATAACTAACACTGCAAGTAAGGATTTCTAACTGAGAACTTATATAGCAGCCCTAACCTTGAGGAACTGGCTGCGGACTTGGAAGCAGCAGTAGCCTTAAAACACAACTAGGAGTCAAACTCACAGCAGCACAATTCGGATTCTTCTCCTGGTGTGGAACTAATAACCTAATACTAAAAACAATATGATGGCAAAAATGGAAGCATTGTTTATGCTCTGCTCCCTTATGGCATTGGACCAACGTGAACTGGAAAAGAAGCTGGCAACACTACTGAAATGCGGTAAAGGAGGGAAAGGTTTAGCCAACAAGCCTGCAGCAAGTTGTCTTCAAAGCAAGTTAAATACTGAGGACACACGGTCCTGCCCGCTAATACCCGAAATTTGAGGTGTGACTTTGGGACATTGGGAGGGGAGGTGGCTAGGATTCTGGTCTCATCAGAAGCATCTGACTCCTCTCGGAGATCCCAGGACTCTGTGAACATTGCCTCTGGGAATGAGGAGGATTCCCTGAAAGTGCAGGGATCTCCATGATGGAGAAAACCCCACCTATGGCACCAAAAAGTTATATATCCATGAGGGCACCAATGAGGAATGTTTCCACCACACCAACTCTACCAGATTTGAGGTCTTAGCCCCGATTCTGAGAAAAGACGGTGGCGAAGTACCCTTGGAAGCCAGGCAGATGGATCAAAACAAATTGTGACCTTAAAGGGCCCACTTGATAGGTGGACACTTCTAAAGCGACCCTCCTGTACCGCGCTCTCCATTGGTGGGCCCAGGTGACGAAAGAGATATAGACCCGGGTAAAGACCACTTGCCTGAACATAAGGCCAGGCATATGAGAATTCCACAACCATCCACCACTCGTTCACACCCTAGTGACTTCAATGAGCCCACGCCAGAATGCTTGTTCCATAAAAAGCGCTGCAGGACAATCGCTAAGCAGGAGGCCACTGGAAGGAAGATATTTGAGTGGCACGAGTACTAGTGGATAAGCATACAGGACGAGCGGACCCTATAGCGTGAACTCTGGCACTATAGTGAAAGGCTCAATAAGACCGGGATCCTCAGTGAGGCTGGAGGTGATACAGCCCTCTGACATCCATCAATTCTTAAATAGAAGAACACTATTTCAGCTATGGTTTACGGTACCTTGGCTAACTGCTATTACCACCAAAGAGATGCTGCAACTTGAACTTCTGAAATGGGGTAACCATACGAACTGGGTTCTGATTACCATTGCCTCTGCATCAGTGGTATCTTTGCTATGTGTGAACGTGGATGCTCTGTTTTCCTTGGGTCTGATGTTTACTGTTTGCTGCGCATGGCAAACAAGTACCCGGTACCATGATGCTTACAAGGAGGGCACACGTAGTGTGAGGAATGAAAGGCGAGATGCCAAGTTGTGTATGTATAGACAAATGGCTTGGTTGTCCCCCCAGGTCACGCCTGACCATCTTCCCCCCAGGTTTGAAGCAATTTATTGTGTGTCATTGCCCCAGTAGAAGTCTATCACGGGGATTCAAATACGAGAGGTAACTGACCCCTAAGGATTGGAAGTTGGAATACGAGGGGTTTTAATCATCTTACTGCGGCAGGTGGGTTTTAGCAGGTCTTGGCTAAATTTGATCTTTTTTGCTACAAGAGACTTGACTTTCCAGCACCTACACTTTGAAGGGTTCCGTCTATAACAATCGATGGCCAATAGAGGCCCTAATGGTAGACCTTCCAGGGGGCTCATTATTGGAATGAGCCAAAACATTAGCTCCCGCTTGGTGGTACCCAAGTGAGTTGGGGACTATTTCCAGGTGGCAGAACGCTGGCCTGACCCTAGAGGGGAGACCTGGCTGATGCTGCTTGTGAACATATCTGTATCCCTTTGTTTGATGCAGTTGGAGGAGGTCCAAGACTTACTGTATAAGGCCCTAGCTGTGAGCACAGGGTCCCCTGTTGAATATCTAATCCTCGTGGGTGGTGACTTTAATGCTAGGTGCCTAGATGAATTGTAATGTGCTCCCCATAAGAATGTTGTAAAACAGTGTGAGATGTCACAGGGGATGGGTAATACGAGGGGTAAACAGTGGGTTTTGTTCCTGAGAAATTGGGACCTGGTCATGATGAACGGCAGAACCAGAGGGATAATCTGGGAAAGTATACATGGGGGGAAATGGCAGGCAGTCAACCCACAACTACTTTTTTTGGGAAAGTCTGATGGCTACCAATGAACTCAGGTGACCGCCAATGATTCAAGTGATCACAATATACTGGCCCTTACAATTTACCTGCATCCTATGGTATACATCCTTTGCGGGTGCATGGGACTACTGCCAAAACATGGTGGCAATCATATATCTTGGTCTGTTAGACAACTGCATAATGTGGGAACGTTAGTGGCAGTGTTGCCCAGAAGTACTATAGAGGGTTTGGGAGCACTTGGTGGTAACAAAACTGAACAGTGGTTTAAGGATTTAGCTGCAAAAACTGGATCCTGCCCTAAGGGACCTTTTGCCACCTGTCTTAATGTGAAGAACAAATTTGACCCCATCATCCGGGACACTAAAAGAGTGATGCGTAGGAAAATAAGGGCAGCACAACGTGAACAGTGCCCAATGCCTGAGCTGACTAGCAGGGTGAAGCTAATTAAAAGCAGCTCCAGGGGTTGGCTTAAGCGATGTAAGCACTCTATCCTTTATGTCCAATTGCACAGTATAATTACGGTACTCCATAGTGGTAACACTAGGAATATATGGGCCACGCTAGCTAGAGCTAAGGGGGACCATAGTGTTAACATTTTGAACCATATCCAGGAAGATGCATGGATAAGGCACCTAAGCAAGAAAGGAGGCTCATTGGTAGAGGTTTTCCCTCCCCAAAACATGGTGGGTGGTTGGCCACTTAAAATAGAGGAAAAGGAGATTGAAACCATCATTGAGAAGCTTAAAAATGTGAGGGCTCCAGTGCCGAATGTTGTCATAAAATAAAATCCTAGGACGTGGGCAAGAACTCTTAAAATCCTTTACGATAGCTTGTGCCAAGCACAGGTGATTCCAACTTCCTGGCAGCAGGTCATGCTTGTGCCGGTCTTTAAAAAAGGAGACCGATCTTTGCCAGTAAACTATAGGCTTCTGTCACTACTGGACGTCACAAGGGAACTCTTTGCCACATTGGTCTTGAGGGCACTACAGAACTGGGTTGAAAATTGCCAATTGTTACATCTAACACAAACAGGATTTTGCCTCGGGTGCAGCACAGTGCTTAATCTAAGATTATGGATGCGCTGTTCTGTAGAGCATCTGCCCATGGTGGTCCACGTTATATGTCATCTACCTGGTCTTCTGGGTGGACTTTGATAGCATTAATCGTGGAAACTTATGGTCAAAACTGGAAAATGGGGGGGGGTGTCCCTGGTGGCTCCTAAATGTCTTAAACGGTCTCCATGTAGATACGCAAGCGCGTGCGTGCTTAGATGACCAAGAGGAAGTGACTAAACCCATCAGCAGCCTAAGGGGGGTAAAGCAGGGTTGTCCCCTGGCTCCACGTCTCTACAATACATGTATGGGAGATCTCCCTCTGTGTTTTAATTCGGGGGTTGGGTGTTTTCCAAGAATTGGCAACTATTTGATACCGTGTACATTATACTCCAAAGACATGGTAATGTTCACCACACATAATGGGGAGCACAAGCTTACCATTAATAATATGGGAAAAACAAAGGTATTGGTGGTTGCGCCTAAAAAGGTTAAGCACATGAGATTGCTACTAGTCTGGGGATCCTTTGTTATGTGGAGTCATACCCTTACTTGGGCCTGGATATGAGCGCTTGCAGGTCTTATACCCATATAAAAGAGGCCAAGGTGATAAAGGCTTGTCGTTTTTACCCACTTGGTAGCAGAAAGTGCAAATCAAACGGCTAGTTATTCCCTGGAAGGCATAATTAGAATATTTACTCAGTGATTCTGCCCCATGGTCCTATATGGTATCAGAGCACTGGCCATGGGAGACCTTAAATGGTTGGAAACCATTGAGGGATATTTTTGGAAACAAATATTAAAACTGTCCCCATCGACTCTCATTGAGTACCTTAGATTGGTCAGTTGTTAGTTAGGCAAGGGTTGCTCCATATAAAAATGCACTCTCAACCCAAATGCCAAATTCTGGCTCTGATGGGGCACTGTAATGGAATTGGGCCCAAGCATTGTAGAGTGGAATTTGATCAGATGATCACCAAGTTGCCCGACGACATTGGTTGGCTACCTGACTTCAAATGCGGTACTAGGTTCTCCACAATAAAACACTTATTTGAAAATAAACTGCACAAATGGGATTGGATGAATAATTACACACATTTATCCTCAATGAGCACTTACAAGTATGTACCCAATGTTACCCATCGGTTTCTTCAAACCCAAAGATATCTGTGGTAGTGCCATATCCCTGCGGTACAATATATCTTACTAAGACTGTGGACAAACCAACCATCGCTACAGGTTTTTATCGGTGCAAGGGAGAAGATCCCGGTATCTTTGAGGCTTTGTCAACTATGTAAAGACCCAGGGGCTTTGGAAACTGCAAAACATATATTCACTGAGTGCAAATCACTTGGCTTGGCATATATGACCATATTGGGCCCTTTTTTAGATGATTACGATCTCTAAAACTAGTGGACTTTTGGAATTATAGAATTAATCCTTAGTCTGAAAGAGTGCAAATTGCATTATATCGACTATGGTGTGCTATTGTAAAAGCAATATTTGCTAAAATGGGGAACGGATTGATTAACACACACTCTTCAATGCTTAAATCCTCACAAGTGTACATTAAAAATAATTGATTTCAATCAGCTAGTTGAACTGTG
This sequence comes from Ambystoma mexicanum, assembly GCF_040938575.1. Taxonomy (NCBI): domain Eukaryota; kingdom Metazoa; phylum Chordata; class Amphibia; order Caudata; family Ambystomatidae; genus Ambystoma; species Ambystoma mexicanum. The sequence continues at coordinate 714,628,855 of NC_090928.1, read as the reverse complement.
TCTGGATTACTAATAATTGTTACTCAGCCTGAATCAAGTACCTAACACGGATGATAAAGGTGTTGTGATTTTAGTAAGTTGGTATTGTTATTTATTACTGTATATATTCTCTATATGCTTAGTCGAATCGACTGTGTTTGGACTTAGATGTTTGTATTTTACATGAATTGTAATGTATTTTAAATGTATCATACTGTAGAGTTTGCACAACACAATTTATTATAGAACAAGAACACATTATTTCATATGGTACTTGGCGCGCAAAATCTGTTCATGCATTACAACAGCAATCAATGTGATTGATTTTCTTAATATACATTTTTGTAAAAGTTCTTTGAACTAAAACATAAAGAAATGCATTACATGAATGTGAGCCATTTTGTGGGGTCCTGTGAGTTTTCAGAGCTGCGAAACCTGGACATCTGCTGCCCATTTCGATTCTATCATTGTAGAAAGGCTGAATCCGTCCAAGTCTTTGCTGAGCCCTCAAGGACACTCCAGAGACACAATCCAACTCATCCAGACCCCCACATCAGAGTGTGGAACTGCAGGAACTGAAGAAGATAGAACAGGTGAATCGCGTCCTTAGTTGGTGCTGCAGAAAAGGCTCTAAAAACCACAGAGTGTTGCTGAGAGATCCCATCCATTGTCCTGCCCTTTGTCATCAGATCAAGGAATCTTTGGTCGGGCCCAGAGCTGCAACATCACAGAGAATCCACCACAAACATTTTCTTCATACCTAAGGTACTCTGGGGAAAAACGTATTGCTTACCTTATTCCAGAACATTGCTTGGAGTGTTTGTAGAGGTGCCCAGGGCATCCCGATATTACCTCTGTCTCAAGCCGCATGTTGCATCCTTTTAGCGAGTCTTTTAACAAGATCTCCAACATTGGTTAAGCATTCTTGTATCTTCCTTCCTAGAAACTGGAAAGTATCCTCAGGAAATGTTGACTTCTGCTGCTCTCCAAGAATTTAAGCCTCTCCAAACTACCTTTTATCTAGGGTTCGTTTTGGACTTAAAAAGACGTGCAGTGAAATTGCCCCCAGAACCTGAGCTCTGTTAGGATAACACTAACCAACTGTTTTCCTTCCCAAAAATCATTATCTTATATGTGTATGCTGACTAAATGCAATTACTGTATTATTTTGTGGTTGTGGGTTATTACCAATAGTACGGTAGACCTGTCAAACTCATGTAACAATTGTAGGCGTTCAGCAATTACTAACTAAGAAGTGTCTTTTTTAAAGTATTGAAAAGTATACCTATATGTGTTGGTTTATTGTACTTTTTATCGCACCAGTTATAGCACCTCCATCAAATTTGCCTGCTATTTAACAGTGACTCTTGTGTAAATGTTATAAATCTATATTTTAATATAAATATATGTGTGTTTCCTTGATGTGCATTACTAACTGGGTTCAGTGTACTTACCTATAACTCACATCTTCCTCTTAAGATAAGCCTGGCTGCTCTGCCACTCTACCAAGTTCTCTGAGTAGTACAGACTGATACTAAGAGTTGGGGATATACAAACCACTGGGATAGCTTACTAAAGTCTTACCATCAATGTGTGCTTGTCAAAACGATCTCATCTGTGCCAGAATCAAGTGTCATTTCATTAAGACCTTATTTTTCACTTTTGCTACTTGAGAACTTGAAGCAAACGTCTCGACAGACACTCCAACCTCTGGAATCCTATTATTATTAAGATACCACATATAATTGTTGTACTTACAATGTTTGTTAAAAATGAACATGTTTGAATTACGTGGGCTGACCACTAGACCATTTTCATCAGCAAAGCAGGATTTAGTATGTACAGATGAGCCAGCCAACATCAAGGGAGCCCAATCTTGGTGAATAAGTAGATGTTGCCTTTAAAACAGTTGCCAACTTAGACATGTACACATTTAAAAGCGAGGTGGCAAGGACACAACCATGTCTTACCCCCTCCCCCACATGAACTGGTATTGTTAGAAGGCCTTCTGTATTTAACCAAACTGACACTGTATTATTACTAATAAATAACGTAATAGTATGTAAAAGCTTAAGTGGCAACTCTTCAAGTTCTTATCTTTGAATGGTAATAGCAGAGTCAATAACAATTGTGCATGGTCACAATTTGAGATTCTCCTAATAGATAATGATTCAACCAAATAGTAATTTGTGAAGCATACAAACATGAAATCAATTGTCGATCTGGAGAAGGGGCCAAACCATTTTGGGCTACATCCCCAGTCTTCGTCAACATTCCCATTCAATCTTTTCATATTGCATAATTCTGATTGTCAGACTTGAAAGCCTGGGCCACTGTAGATTGCACAATGAATTTAAACATGAACAAAGTTGGTGTGCTGACGGAAACCAGATGACTGAAGTTGTCAATATGAGCCTGCATGTCAGACTATGTTACAGTTAGATCGGTTTTTAGAAAATACTACATGGAACTCAGTCTTCAGAAAGCTCAGGGCGTTCTTACTTAATGTCAACTCGCCTATGTCATCTTCGCCACAATGACGGATTGATCAAATACATTCTAAGTGTGCCTATGTTCGGAGCACCAGGTGCAGTTTGTTACAATCAAATCCCTATATCAAGGCTGTCCACAGGTAAAAGAAAAGACACATATATATCCTGACATGGATCAGGTGAGCAGGCATCACAGTGGCAGTGGCGGCCTCGGGGCCAACACGAGGAGTCGGGTCAAACAGTAATAGGACATCCTGCTCACGGACATTGTCTGTTCATTAGAGCAGTCTGCAGTGATGAAGGACACAGACAGGCCAGGTAAAAGCATCTCACAGACTCATGTGTGAAGGAGCGATGTAAGATTGTACATCATTGCTGGGAGAGCACTGCCATTATGTTAAAGGATCGAAGCCATGACACTGTTGCAAAAGATACGCTCCTAAAGCTGTGTAGTTGTAACTCATTCGGCCAACTCAGGCCTAATGGAAATGTTGAACACCTGACAAACATTAGATGCCAGCTTGGGATCCAGTGGAGGTTAGGTTTAAACTGTGTGTTGTCCATGTGCTTGTGTGAACAACTTTTAAGGCACTTTTCTAAAACTGCCTATTTTGGATAAAACAGACAAACATAGATTGCAACGAAGTCTGCACTCCCAATATGGGGAAAGGTGCAGAAGGAGAGTGAGTAGCCTTCAGTTGTTTCAAATCCGGAGGGGACCGAATACTATTTGAGGCATAGGAGGGAGGGTGGTATTATCTGAGATTTACACTACTGAAGATTACTATATCCTGAAGTGTGCCTGTGAAGCCACCAGTTAAGCTACATTTCAAGTTTCTTATCAATAAACACTATTTCCATAGTTTTCTTTAGAGGAGCAACAGGTGTAAGCACGTGCAGTGTCCACCATGAGCATTTCATCAGATGTGTTACTGACAGGACAGAAGTACATCAATATCTAGGGAGGAACTGGTCTCTTTGGCTTTCCCAGTGACTTTTAAGGCAAGAGGTCAAAGCTCACTTGGTTCTTTTAGACTTTATTGTTTAACATTCATGCATTGATCTATAAGGCTATTTCATCTGGCATCATAATGACACATACATGGGTTTGTTACACAACATGGCATATTCTCCTACGTTTGAACTTTCACTTCATTTAAGTGCTGTGCAGTGAGTTTAATCAAGGGAGTCCCTTAATTTGACAGTGGGCAATCTCCATGTAAATAAGGGAATCTCTGTTGTTCAAATGCATATATCTATATGGAACATGCAATGGGAAAATATAACTCCAGAGACTACTGTTGAATAAAGTCAACCTAAACCTACTACATGGAGAATCTCATAGAGGGACGTTTGGGTGGGTACAAGAAGTGTCCTTTGAAAATATCCAAGTTTCGAATGTACACTCCTTTGTACATGGAGCACATACAATGTTACTCAAACATTTTGGCTTTCGCTGATTGATGTACTTAAGCAATATGCATGTGTGGGTGGAAACCCGGTTTTTCATACTATAAGATACAATATGCGGTGTGTATTTCAAACATTCAAATCTGGAATGTCTGGCCACATGGGCCAATTTACCACACTTTTCCACAGCGTTTCTAAGGGTGGGGAAATCTCCCCATACATCTGTGCTATCCCCTTGCTCCTCTCTTTGCCAAACCGTATGCTACCAGCCCTCTGCCCTCTAGCATCCAAAACGTTACCACTTTAAATGTGGTAAATTGCCCTCTGGCCAATGCTGTCATCTCTGGCCACATAGGCAGCTGCCTAAACTATCGCATACAGTATGTGCAGACATTTTACTGAACCTTATGTCCATTCTGTTTCTGACTCGAGCTGTCGGACCCGGTTGCAATAGAATAGTGTTTTTATGAGTTATTGGTGGTTCTAGCTCACGAGGTGATGGTGGCTGTGCAAACAGCATCTAGAGCTGGTGGTAGAATTGTTTGCAAATTTGTAATTGTGAATGTAGCCCCACTGCTTTGAAAATATGATAACTACAAGGGGACGTATGATGAATACAATATGTTCATATGTGTATGAAATGTGACATATATATATATATTGGCACTAAATAATTGATGCATAAATTGAATTGGTAAAGAGATATCCAATAAATGGAACTTGATCGGCTATTAAGAGCGAGTCAAGAGATTTTGCTTTAGGCATTGAGTGCAACAAAACAGTGAAGTTGTAAGAAATAAGAAAAAAGAAGAAATGTTGAGGTAAAATTGTGCAATTATGTTGAGCGGTTGCAGAGCAGCATTCGTTGTGGTAGTTTATCTCTTTCAGCAACTCCGGAACTAAGCAGCTGACTGCTGCTGTTGGCAGAACTTCCCAGCTCATGAGACTAGTACCACGGGACTTAAAATACAGTGTGAGGCTAAAAGACACAGGATGGCCATCCCCCCACCAAGAACAGTTTCAAGGACAGACATCATAACATCATGTAAGTCCAGCTTCATACTTTCCTCTTCTTATCCCTTCCAATACACTCTAGTTTCACATTCCTGAAAGAACCCAGCTGTGTACTCGAAGACTATCACGCTCCTAGGTTAGGATAGCTACTAGCGGCCACCTCTACAAATGATCAAAGTACACTGCCGATCTCTAATAACATCACAAGAGACTTCACTCTGGAAAAAGGCATCACAGACGATTAACAGCAGCTGAAGAGCTACCTGTGTTGCCATGGCTAACCCAATTTAATATGTTACAAATTGTATGATTGTAAATCAAGTCACGAGAACATGCTCAGGGAAGTTAAAGATTCATTATCTTATGTTATAATTTTCGCTCTGTGAAACTATCAAAAACGCCCCCCCCCTACACTTAATAATCATGAGATCACTGCATCACTAACAAATCATGTCCGACGCCACCTCAGTAGTTATGGCAATGCGCATCATTGAGTTGGGAGTGGGTTTAAGGCTGGTGCCCTGTTCTCTTCCTGTTTGTTCCCGTGCCATCTCATTTGCCTCTCAGACATCTTTACTCAGGCGTATAGTAATGGTACTAAAACATTCGTTTACTATCAAAAACAACTAAGTAAACAAAATCCAAACTTCTGCAGACATGATGACCTTTCCACCCTGCGTTACTGACAGCTTGTAAAAGAAGAAGACCAACAGGTCGTGTGAATGCATTGTGCAGTTAACTCAATTCATTTAATCTGTTGAACTATGAAATGAAGAGATCCTGAAAAAGGTGGCAACTTCTTATGAAGTAAAAATGACCGTTCATGCAATGCAGCCAAGCATACATAATACTCATAATACAATCAAATACAAATTAAGAGCCCGATTCATGGAAATGTGTGCATTTATTCCGCAAGGACCATACGCCGAGAACGACACTGCATGAGCCTGTGCGCAGAATAAGAAACGCGCGCTCTGCGTATTCATGGAATGGTTTGCGCAAAGCAAAGCAAACGTTTACGCAAGACGTTGACGGACTGTCCACGACACGCACCAAGGCAAAGCAAAAAACACCAGAAAAGCTACCTTTGCGTGCTCCCCAGGGCGTGAATAGACACGCCCTTCGAACAGTGTGGGGGGTCCTCTGCAAGCAGGCCTGCATTTCGGGGACCCTGCATGGGATCCTCGTAACTGTTACCGGCACCCTGACGATATGCGTGCGATTTATCATAGCTCGGGCAAAACTCAGAAAATCTGCATGCAAACCCCGTTAACTGTTCATGCAACCCACTACACTGCGTATGCGCAACCCTCAGTTAGATCGGAACCCCAAATGCGTACACACACCCCTAAATCCAACACCCCATCTTACCTCTGCATGGTGAATCTCATGCAAAAGTGTCTGTACACCTGCCTTCATGTGGCAGATCATATGGGAGATTTGCGTGGCCATTTCCCTGCCGCGAGGTTGCAAAGTCGGATCCATGAATAGGTATCGTTCTGCACAATAGTGGGTGGGTGATGGACTGACTGTGGCCCATGCCTCGTACCGGCCACTTTTTCGCATGTTCTTACCCATGCTCTGTGTGCCACACCCTTTCCAGCCCTCTGCGCATGCCATTCCCACGCTGTGTGGTGTCTCGTGCAAGGAACTTGGCCGCTTGAAGCAGCATTCTGGGCCGCCATGAAATCCACGCAAGTCCCAGAAAAATACCATGCATTCAATTCCATGAATCGAGGAATGGTCCCCTATTTACCACGCAAATAATTTCACAAATCAGGCCCTTAGTGCTTTGCCTATCTCCCTTTGGCTGTTACTGTGGGGAAAAAAACAGATGTCTTTAATTCTTGTAGTTTTGTGCAATTATTTCCATAAACTCCAAGTTTTCTCTTGACCTTCTTGATTGATTGATTGATTGATGTATTTGTATGGAGCTAATGACTAATAGATGTATCTGAGCACACAGAAAAGTAAAAGATGTAAAGAAAGAAGTCATTAAGCAACACAGGAATATAGATTCAAAAGTAGCAAGAAACAATAATGTCTTCAGTTTTCGTTGACTCAAGAGAACTATTGAACGTAAATCAATTGGTAGAGAATTCCAAAGAATTCCAAAGAATTCCAACGCTTTCTCCTTTCTCCTGTGGACTGAGAAAGAGCACTTCATATCATGGGAGGAGTGAAAATGGGGGATGTCAATCAAGAATGTGTTGGCAGACCTTGGGTGCCTGTTAGGCTAATATATCTTTAGGCAATGCTTTGGGTAGAGTGGTGCCTTTCCATAGATGGATTGGTGTACAAAAGTTAAAGCCTTTAATTTAACTCTAGATTGAAAGAGAAGACAATGCAAGCTTAACAACGATGGATACGAGGAGTGTTAGTAATAATTCTAGCAGCTGAATTGATTAATAACTCAAGGCAATTTGTTATGTATTTAGGAGATCTGAGAACAAGAGAATTGCGGTAGACGATTTCCAAACGAATGATATTGAGCACAATGGCTCCCAAATGATTCTGTTTCAGAAAAGCTTTGATTTGTCAGAGAAGCATAATGTGGTATGCAGTACTAATGACAATCTGTCAATGTGGAATTAAGTGTTTCCACACTATCCTGGGTCTCTATGACATTTTCTAGAAAGTTGAATTTTCAAAATTGTACAGTTATCACTAGAGGGGTGTTTTACATTGAAACCAGAAGAAATTCAGGCCTTGGAGTTCAGCAATTTAAACAATGGCAACACTCTACTGGCAGGTGTCCCAACCCATACCAATAATATATCAAGAGCCGATATATTGTCAGACTGGAATCGAGAAGTGTAAGAAGGAGAGAGTTGAAAAGCAGTATTCCCATTATGCTCCCAGCTCTGGAACACACTTCCCGCTGTCATCAGGCTCGGTCCCTCCCTCCTGTGATTCAGGAAAGATCTGAAGACCATGCACCTCAAGGAACACTGTTGCATTCTAGCTCTATTTGCAATAAATAAACATATCCATACATACAAACATACATTCAGGCTGAAGAACTGGGAGACATGGGCGTCAAATACCTGTTCATCCCAACACCAACTTCTATGTTTTTTTGAAAATCAATTTACCTCACTGTACCTGATTTTCCTTGTATGCCAACATTAAGAGCCCTTAGAAGTAAATCATTCAGGGATGTCCTATGCAAAATGCTTCACTAATAAACAGATTAATAAGAGCACAGTGTTGCTCCATGTATATAAGTGCTTGAAGGTATAGGTTTTTGCACCCCACCTCTACACTCGGTATGTTTTACCAGAACAACCCATGGGAAATTGTCAGACATAGTGCACCTGGGCTATCATGTAATGGCTCAGAATTAGACACCTGCCCCTCTTTCATATATCACCCGTTGAAATAATGAGCCACCTTTTTAGATAGATTGTATAGCTACCAAAGCCAACTGCATTGTTTCTTGACTCAAGTGTGGCAAGCACCCTTGTGAGCAATGGCTATGTCTTTGCTAACATGTGAACTAAATTATATGATATGATATGGTTTGTGTACGGCGCCTGTACACAAGTGTTTGTAATGATACATTAAACGGTGTAATGACCTATGTATTTATAATACATGGATAGAAATAGACACATCATGTCTACACTTCAGCATGAGCACAGTATTGCTCCTTGTTTATGCTTAAGGCAGTGTGGATGCCCGCCCCTGAGACTGATCTCCGGAGAGGCCTCCTGTCATGGCCATGCAGTGAAGCTATTCCCCACAATTACCATTATCCCCTGACTAAATACATGTTCAGTGCCTCCTGGGAAGGTTTGACGCAACAGCATTACATACAGCAGGTCTAAGCATAAAACTCTGCTTGTATGGAAAGGAAATGGTTCAGTCTTCTCTGTTTGCAACGGCTGAGAATGCTTTACATGCTCATGAGTTTCAAAATGCAAAGGACACCGTTTCTAATTTAATAGGTATTAAATAGCCAAGGCTAGTATGGGTTAGGTTCTGCAGCAAGAGTCTTAATGTCAACAAAGAAATAAGAGAAAAAAGCGAAACGTGCATGGGTTGATCAGATCAAATAAACAGGTAGGGTCTGATTTAGAAAACTGTTTTTCAATGGGACAATCCCAATGAAAACCCCTTTGTAAATCAGGGCCCTGGTGTCTTCAATAGAACTTTTTCCCTAGTCCAAGTGCCGTTCCAATGATAGTACCAATGGGACAATATTGCTCTAGTGCACGCAAATAATTTCGTTTTCACCAGTGCAGTTTTGCCCAAGTACTAATATCACCCCCTTTTAGCACTTGGGTGAACGTTTGCAGGCGATAAAAATGCATTGAAAGTATTCCTTTTGTACACATGAAAAGTTGAACTTGGACCGGTGCATCGTTTCTGCAGTGAGACCACTGGATTGAAATTACGATACTTTTGCACATGCCGATATGCTAGTTTCACATGCAAATACTCTGTTTGTGCGTTATGCAATCACATTAGAACTGGTGGAAATACACTTGCACTATGATATGGCATTTATAACGAGTCTGTACACAAGTGTTTGTAGGCACAACAAGAAAAGGAGGGGAAAACAGGAGGAGGACAAAACAACAATCTTACTTGGCCTTGTGCCATTCAGATCGCGCAAGTGCAGGGAAGAGGAAGGGAAGAAGTGCAGAAGTGAAACACTTGTGTATAGGTGCGTCATAAATGCCATCTCATATCATATCAAGTGCAGCCACTGGGTGGCTAAGTGCAGGTAACTCAATATGTGCAACCAGCAGTTGGCTTATAAATGCAGAGCGGGGGGACTATATGGTTGCAGATACAGGTCACAAGTGCTGGGGGAGCCAGGAGGCAGCGCGCAGGGCAACTAGACATGTAGGGGCCTGGGCCCAAGTTCAGAGTGTTGCCAGGTGACCAGTGTATTGGGCAGTTATCGCATCAGCAGGGGAGAGGAAGAGAGAAAGTGGACATGAAAAGAAAGGTCATGAGTTGCTTCCAGAACCGGAGGTGGTTCTGCTCAAGTTTGAGAGAGGCAGGGAGGCTGTTCCAGAGGGAGGCCCCAGCCGAAGAGAGAGCTATGCCCCCAACTCTCTGTATGGAAAATGGACCCTCAGAGAGTTGGAGGTGGATGAGCAAAGCGCTCGTGAAGGGAGATGTTTCTGAAGAGAAAGTTGGAGGTAGAGAAGTTCCAGGCCCCAGAAAGCCGTGTGAACGATGCAAAGGGTCTTGAACTTGATACTTGCTGCCACAGGGAGTGAGTGAAGAGATTTTAGAGCTGGAGAGATGCGATCCCTGGATTTGAGACCCAGGGCACGTGTCACAGCCTATTCGGGATAAGTTGTAGAGGAAGCAGGAAGAATGAGAAAGAATTTGTTGCAGTAGTGCAGCTTAGAGAGGACTAGAGCTAGGGACACAGTGAGTTTCTGGGGGGAAGTGAGGAAAGGAATAATACCTCTGAGGAGGTGCAGCTGATAGTTTGACTTCTTAGAGACGTCAGAGATGTGAGGAGAGAAAGAGAGGGTGGAGTCCAAGATGACCCAAGATTCTTAGCCTCACAGCTAGGAGCAGCAAGAGGGCCCAGATGGGTGGCCAGAGAGAGAGAGGAAAGGAGGGAGCTGGTGTTCCAATGAGGAGGATCTCAGTCTTACTAGCATTAAGGCAGAGATCATTGGCAGTGCACCATTCCTGAATTGCTGCCAGACAGTCTGGTATGAGAGAAGGAGAAGAAGCGGCTGAGGGGAGCCTGAAAGAGAGCTCTGTGTCATCCGCATAACTCTGAAAATTGGAACAGAGAATAGCGATGCAGTGGGCAAGAGGTGCCAGGTACTGGTTGAAGAGACAGGGAGAAAGGTTAGACCCCAGAGGGAAACCGTAAGTAGAGAGAGAGAGAGAAGAGAGGAAAGACCTCAGTTGGACCTTAGAGGGTCGATCAGTGAGAAAGGAGATCAGCCAGGCCAGGACCTGATCATTGATATCCAGGCTATCACAGAGGCGAGTGAGCAGGATGGCATGGTTGACCATGTCAATAGCATATGAGAGATCAAGAACAATGAGGACAGCAGGAAGGATAGAGTCAAGTTTTGAGAGCATGTCTTCATGGGTGCTTTGGAGAGCAGTTTCCATGCTTCTGGCAGCTCTGAAGCCACACTGGTGGTCGTGGAGACAACCAACAGATTCAGTGTGAAGGTTAAGATGGGAGATGGCCAGCTTTTCCAGGAGTTTTCCAAGGAAAGGAGTGATGGAGATTGGCTATAGTTAGCCAGAGAGGAAAGATCGGCAGAGGGCTTCTTAAGAAGGCGATGCACAAGAGAGTGCTTAAGAGGGGAAGGTTATAGTGGCAAAAGAGTGATTCCAGAAATCGGCCAAGACTGTAGCAAGGATGTCAATGTGGTCCTTGGTGGTTCTGGATGAGGAGGGGAGAAATTGAGTAGGAGGAGGAGGTAGAAGAGCGGGTGGACTGGATGTCCTGAGTTTTAGTGATGAAATGAGAAGCCAAGGCACTGCAGAGTGCCTGGGAGGGAACAGGAGAGGTAGAGACTGCAGCAGGGTTGGCCAGCTCCTTGCAGATATTAAAGAGTTGGTATGAGTTCTTAGATGCTGCAGAGATGAGGGCTTGTACGTGGGCTCTCTTCTTGGCGAGGACAGAGAGTCGGTATTGCTTTTGGAGCAGGCAGCAGGCAAGTTTGTCAGAGGGTGCACCTGATGCCCTCCACTTTCTCTCACCCACCCAGCACTTGCGTTTAAGGGTGACGAAGTTGGAGTCATACCTAGAGTTGCACTTGGATTTGGGCTTCAAGCAGATTCTCATGATAGTGGCAAGGACATCAAGAGTGTTAGAGATAGAAAGATGAAGGTTACAGAGGGCTGTGTCAGGGTTTGAGTCAGCCAAAGGTGCAGAAGGCGGAGAGAAAGTAGCAGCAGAACCCTCAACTGGCACACTCTTCATGGGTCATATGATCGAGAAGGTAGGTGGCAGTGCTGGGGTCGGCTTGGCCTGAGGGGTGGAGAGAGAGAGAGGTGGGAGAAAAGGAGGAAGTGATCAGTCAAGGAGAGAGGAGTGGTGATGCAGGGGTCGGCATCCCCTGAGGGGTGTAGAGAGAGAGGTGGGAGGAAAGGAGATTGTGATCAGTCTAGGAGAGAGGTGTGCTCCTTTTGGCACTAATTTGACCTACTGTGCTGATGAACTCAACACATTTTATTAAATTGGTTACATTTTACAGTAACTAGCAAAATATACAGATTACATTATTCTAGCAAAAGGTGGAAAAAGGGAATCTTTCAGCATTTATATGAAAAGAAGCACATGTGTACACCACAACAGAAAATAAATGTCTCAATAGCAGCAGTGTTGAATTATGTCAATTATCATGTTATATGTATGCCCTCGACTTTCCAAAACGTTCTTGTGCATAATTATCATAAAGGAAAATGGTGAACGAACCGAGCATTATAATGCATAAACCACCAGATGCAAGTACATTATATCAAGAGACAGTAACTTGCTGTGGGAGCAGCTTCTTCTCAATGGTGTGCTTCAGATCTTACTGGAGGGGCCATATGTCCTTTAGATGTCATGTCCCCCCCAACATTTTCAGCAAAGTTACTCCACTGCATATCAAGCTCATGAAGTTATCAACCATTGCTTGGAACAGCTATTCTGGAGTGCCACTCATCCGCTGCCTTCATGCTTCAATCTATGTGACGTGGGTGCAGCATTGTCTAGTGCGAAACTCATCAGTTCGCTTGAGCAACCAAATACCCATCACCGATCGTGACTTTCAATCATGGCCGGTCAGAGCAAGACTAGAAGCGTACATTAGAGAGAGCCCTCCAAAACTACTTGGATCTGTGAGTCATAAATAATATGAGATGGAAAATCAGATCACAGGGCTGTAATTTCCACACCGGAGCGCCATGCTAATGACTGTGAAGTCGGTAGCAAGCCTTGGTGGAGGTGCAGCCCATCCATCATCGACTCTCTTTGCGGGAGATACTGACGGCATGGCATGGGGTGTATCAGAGTCTATTATCCGGCACAACATTACACTTTCGCTTCAGGCTCTTAATCTTCTGGTGCTTTTATCAGACAATTTAAATGCAGAGAGGAGTACACTGAAGTTTGATATGCTTTGTGAGGGAAGCGCAGATTCTTCCATTAGTCAGAATGTCTGTCCCGCTATGACCTAGAGGCCTCCTTTAGAATTTAATGCTGTAATTATTAGATGGTGGTGCCATTAGAAGCAGCATCAGGCAGAAAACTCTCCTGATATTCATTTCTTTGGAGCAAAGATGTAAGCTGACCGCCTATAAATATACAACTTTTCATCTGTGCAAAGATTTTCACAGTTGGCTTCTGAGGACACTTATTATAGAGCTCCTTATATCTTCCTTGCATGACTACAATTATACTGGACATGTTTGCCAGTATAACTGTATGGTGGATAGTTATTCAACAAAAAAGTAGCAAACTGAAAAATTGAATAGTAGGTTGACTCCCCATACCAGGTCATCTGGTACCAGGTCAGTCTCGGGAGGATAGCTCAGGGGCAACACGCTCTGCTTCCAAGGCGACACGGAGCAACAAAATGTTTGATCCCTGTTTCCGTGCTTAGAAACCTCTGGTTATTAAGCACTTTAAAAATACCCTATTATTATTATTTGCTACAATTCATAACCTGATAGTTATTTGTTTTCTCCCATTATGAATATCAGAATGGGATGAGTTGGTTGCATTCAGAATTTATTTTACACAATGATTGTCCACTTGTTACATGTTGGCCTAGTTCACCCTTTAAAATCATATACATAAATTGCTATCTTTTCTCTCGCTCCTCATCAGCCGAACAGGGAATAACCATCTTGTCGTAAGCGAGGCAGACTGCATGTTATTTTTTGGAACCATGTCTATTTCGTTCCCTTCAGTGTCCATTAAGAGCTGTGGTTGCCACAAGTTCCATCTCCAGCCTTTCCCTTATTGGTTATTGGCTACTGTGATGGTACCTAGTAAGCAAGGACAGAATGATGTGCGTAAAACATCAAACCCCTATAATTTACATGGGTTTCACCAGATAGAACTTTTTGGGTTTTCACTGAGAGCCGGGTTTAGAAGCTCTACTGGCTTCAACCTGGTGTGATGCATAAAGGCAGGTGAGTAGAAACCTGGGACACTCTGTGGTTGGCCTCTGAAGAGGCAGGAACAATACTAGAGAGCTCTTGCTAGTTAGGGCTGAGAATGTATGTAGGTAGGGAAGAGTTAGGACTAGTTGTTGTGTATGTTAGAGTGGTACTAAACGGATAATAGGGCCAATGTAGATTTATGGAATGATGTTATAATTATGGAGGAGGTTGGAGGCAGATGATTTGTGGGTGGCAGTGTAGCACACCGAACAGGAGAAGGCCAAGCAACTGAGCAACCCATATGCATTTTCTAGATGTATGAGTACACCAAGTCAGCCTTAAAACATACATGAATGTTGTAGGTTGGAGAGCACTGCAAAACAGTCTCAGTCACGTGGATTTTGTAAGAGGACTATGTCAACACATGTTTAGGCAGGTAAGGACTATGTGAACATATTCCGAGGCACATGTGTATCTTGAAGTCGGGGAATATGCCACAGCAGACTTAGGCACACGTGAAATGTGTAGATGGGGAGCACAAGAAAGCAGGCTTAGGCATGCATGAATTTTGTAGGTGGAGGTGTAGGACAAATCAGTTTTAGGCATACATGGATGTTGTAGTCTGAGGAGTATACTAGAACAGGTTTAGGCACATGTGAATATTGTAGGTGGAGGAGTATGCCATAGCAGTTTTAGACACATGTGCATTTTGTAAGTGGATGTTTATGCCAAAGCAGTTTTAGTCGCATACATATTTTGTAGGTAGGGAGAACACAAAAGCAGACCCGCGGCCTAATTCAAGGAACTTTTAACGTGGTGAAAAGTGACTTTGCACTGGTGTAAAGTGACTTAACACTGCCAGCAAACACCATAATTCACAGAGCAGTGCAAAGTGTATTTTTGTGGAGCACAGTCACTTTGCACTGCAAAATGACTCTTTGCAAAGCATATTTAGAGCTGCTGATTTGTTTTTAAAGCAAAGAATAGCCGGGCCAAACACTGGTGACCCCCTAGCAATAGGGGTTGGGGAGGTTGAAAAGAGGCTTACCTTGGACTTTGGACTGGAGCAGGCTGCAGCAGCCAATAAGGAAAGACCTGTGTTAAAAACACAGAGAGATAGCTAATCAAGGAAAATGGACCAGACTTTCCAGCTTCGAGTAAGTATTCTCCCAGGGTATCTGGACTCTCCATCAAAAATGAATTCATGACATTTATTTCCATCAAATTGTATTCATTGAAAATACTTTCCATCGAAATGCATTTTCATTGAATACAATGTGATGGATTTCGATGGATTATAGGTTTAGGATTAAGGTTATGTTAAGGGTTAGAAATAGGTTTAAGGTTAGGGCAAGGGTTAGAATTATGGTTAGGGCAAAGGTTAGGGTTGGGTTAGGGTTAGAATAAGGGTTAGATAAAGGGTTAGATAAAGGGTTAGATTTAGAGTTAGTTTATCGTTAGGGTTGGGGTTAGGGTTAGGGTTAGAGTTGGGTAGGAACC
Organism: Ambystoma mexicanum; assembly: GCF_040938575.1. Taxonomy (NCBI): domain Eukaryota; kingdom Metazoa; phylum Chordata; class Amphibia; order Caudata; family Ambystomatidae; genus Ambystoma; species Ambystoma mexicanum. The sequence continues at coordinate 714,613,364 of NC_090928.1, read as the reverse complement.
CCCAATATACAAGACATTTCAGCACTGGACAGCTCCATGTAACATTTCAACGTGTAAAATAATTGCATCAAAATGTTTTTTTTTTACATTTAAAAGTGCTATGCATCGAAACTTGCCCATCGCTATATTTGATGAACAAGTTTCGATGTATATGTACTTTTACATGTAAAAGATAGCTTTTCGATGTATTTAAATTCAATGGTTTTCCATCAATGCATCTCTTTTTCGATGCATTTTTGTTCGATGAAAAGACCATAATCCTTCTCCCAGATGTTTGGCTGGATCCGATAAACTGGATTTTGGCTGAATTAAAACTGAATACTTACTTGAAGTTGAATTCGGTAAACCCCAAAATATAAGGAATTCATGGTCAATCAGAATATTAGTGATTTGGCCTAACGATTCCCACAAACATACAAAAGGTGTTCAAATGGAGAACAACAACCCCACATATACTAAAAACAACTAACAAGCTCCTTCAAAAGTATTAAAAATTCTGTTAAACTTAGCAAAGGCAATCCAAAACCACCAATTTTATGATTCTGACCAGCCCAAACCTATCTTGTCAGCCAAACAAAATGTAAACCCATGAAAGTACCAGGAACAGTGTGACACTAGGTTGGAAGAAAAATACAAGTGCAATGCCCCTGCAAGAGAAGACAAAACAAGTGGGCTATCGCCTTACCATTAACATCCGCTGATCATGGAGATTCCTATTGAGTGAGGCCTTCAAAGCAGCTGATGTTACTTGGAGCAGCTGCATGTAATCAGAAATCACACTCCACAAAATTTCCACAAGTGACTTCAACATATTCTGAGTGACATTGGGGAAACTCAGACCCAGTGTTGCTTATAATGTGCATATCCGACAACACTGCTTGCCAAGTGGTGTCTTACATTGGCACTCAAATCAGTTTTAGAAAGGGACAAAACCTCTATTTGCTCCACTTAAATTTTTAAGATGAAGGCCTCACAAATTGATGATGGGACTCAAACTCCACCTGAGGCCTGACATTTGGTCTCGCCTTTGTTGAAACCTAAGGGAATGCCAGGGTGCAGATTAAATCCACATGGACATGTTTAACCTTCCAATGGGTCCGTTTCTATCAGTTTTGAGCAACACTATTTTCAACTACTCATGGGGTCTCCATCAGACATAGAATCTACCCATGCTCACAACATTGTAGAGAAACATAGTAATTCTTGACCAGAGAGAGAAGTAATACTATAAACAACTTCTGTAGTTGCAGGCCATGCTGCTGCTGTTGATATGATATGATTGATATGATATATTGGTTATTTATAACGCGCTTAATACCCAGAGGTTTCTAAGCGGACCTGTGTTGCTATGGGTCATCTTGCTTCCGTGGTGAGCATGTTGCCCCTCGAGCTATCCTCCATTGAGAATAATAACTTTTAGCATTCTACACTAATGTAGTTCAAATCATATTTCTGCAAATCATCTAATTTAACAAATTCTTAAATTTCTCCTCATTAGAATGTCTGCATTCTGCGATCAAGCTAAGACCAGCGAGTTATGCCGCTCTAGGCAAGGGAGCTTGTTCACCATTTCAGAAAGGAAGGGAGAGGAGGTGGTGCTGTCTCTGCACTCTAGGAGAGTTAGCTGCTTATCCCTGATTACAAGACAGCATGCACAGTAAGAAATATTGCTCTAATGATAGCAATGTGATGTTTTTGAAAGGTCACTGATAAAGTTGAGGGGACTTTATTCAGATGAAATGCAACATGTTCACTCCCCTAGACACGCAGCTAAAGAAAATGTAGGTTTATGGAAAGAAAGTTGCATTACTATTCGATTGCATGATACCCAAAGAGTGCTGATCGTACGTACTGCATCCCGATGGAGCATTTGCATATTTAAATTGGTTACATCTCCACAGGGGAGGGTTGTCCCTGCTCTACCCTCTACAGAAACCCATCGTCCCGTAAATGTGTGTGGCTGAGCTGCCCTTTCTCTCACTGCAAATGCAGCAGGAGAGATAATCTCCAAACCTTTCACACTCTACCACTGCCAAATTGCATAAGGCTCAACACTCGGAGTAGTTTAGCCTTCCCTTCTCGGGTAATCCCCTACCACCTCTTAGTTCTGTCAAACGACTACACGCCACTTCCCCTAACAACCACTAGTACAAGCATCGCAATCCAAAGGTCTCATTCTAATGCAGGCAGGAAGAAAACTCCATGACTACTATGTCAGTCATGGCAAGCAGCATGATTTCCACTAGCTATATGGTTATATATTTCCCTCCCACCTACTCGTAACTAAGCAATTCCCATCTCCCTTCCTTGAGCCACCTCTGTACCGTACGCCAACACTCATGCGGCCAGGTTCATACTAAACAGTACAATTTAAGGTTATTATGATAATTTTATGGTAGTTTTGTATTACTTAACATATCAATGTGTATTTTCATATTGTTATCCTTTAAGTTATGTGATGTTTAATATTCATATGTATTGGAAGCATACTTTTTATGAATAAACATTTTAAATAAATAAATAATACTGTATAGTACAACAACATAAAAACAAAAATAGCTGTCATCATGATATGTTTTTTTCTGTGTGAATATGCCGAGAGTATGCAAGCACATTTTCTTTAAGTTTAAAGGTGCAGTAAGGTCAAGTAGCTCAAATAATGTTTCCCCCATGCATTCTACCTCTGCCTTCAAATAGTATAGCATTTATTTTCATGCTGACGTTGATCGGGTGGATTCCTCCGAAATCCACCTGCGTTTAGCCCATGCTAAAAACAGCAATTCCTCATAGGAATCCATTGCCAATGCCTTCTGCAAAACAGAGAATAAAAGCAAGAAGTAAAAACAACAGTAGCTGTTTTTACCCTTTCATTGTGTACTCCATTTTTCAGAAGTTGATCACGTGCACACACGAGCAAACCCAGCACACACAACACAGACCAGCTGGGATAACATAGTTCGAGCCACCCAGACTATGTGGGAGAAACCTGAACTCGTGCTCTCCACGTGTGAAACACAGTAATAAAATCCTTCACGGGCAGTAGAGACCCAGCAGGGGGTAAGTGATGTTGCGTCCGTGGCTCCACTGCAGTACGCTCTGGAGCTAGATCAGGTGATGCATACAATAAGGGGTCATTAATAATGAACATAATTTCCATCGTATGTGGAAGTTGGATTTGTGGAAGGATATGCACTAGCTCATCATTCCCCTGTGGAAGGTCCTGGTCATTGGTTGATATTGGATGCCCATGAACTGCTTTTCACTCCTGAGTATCCATTCTTAATATTGAGCCACTTCAAACTGTCATAGGCACCACAAAGAAATTTGCACATTATGCCTGTGACTTACAGATGAACAACACATAAATAAAATAAATAGGAATTTAGGCATCCTCTTCGACTCTGATCTTGGGAGGTGAACTCAGTGTCAAAAATGCAAACTTCAGCCTCCATTTGTTGGAGAGATATACCAGTTCCTTTGGATGTTCACTACTAGGTGGACCTGGTAAGATCACCTATATCCCCTTAGCCTGATCACGATCACAGTACCTACATTAGAGGTCCCAAAAGTATATCAAACCGTTTCAACTTTTTCAGAACACAGATACTCATATTATTGTAGGATTAAAGAAATTGAATTTCGTTCAAAGCAGTGTGCACTACTCGAATGGCACTAAGAGGAACTACTTGCATAAATCTACCCACAACGATTAAAGCATACATCTCCTTCTAGAAGCTCAGATGGGGACAATGAGTCTGATCTGTATATCCCAAAGAATAGCCTCCTTGTGATATGAGACTGCATTTAGCCCACCATACGTTTAGGAAGATATCAATATTCACTCCTTGCCTCTACAGATCCCATTAGTCCGCTTAATTATGAGACTTGACTATTAAAAAAAAGAAAAATACATGTTAAAATGTCTCCAGATCGCCAGGAATGGAACCATATGTTTATCTAGAAAATCAACCTCACCATTCGATCTCGCCCTTCTATCCACACTCTTCAGTTATGGGTGCTCTGAAATGATGCTGCTGGAAATCAGCATCATACAAATTCCAACTAAATAAACAAATAAAATTAAATTAAAATATAGGCTTTACAGTGAAAGTTAAGTCAAAGGGAGAATAAGTTCGATAGAATAATGAAGAACTGTTGTTTGCTCTAATCTGAAATGACAGAGGGAGAAGGAACCAAAGGTCATTTGTTCTCAAACAACTTTCGGTTACCCCCACCCCATGGCCATTTTGGTTAACCCACTTCCCCTCCCACCTGCATACTTACCCTACAGCGGCACACTGTGCTGTGTGCCGCTGACTTGCTGGGTCCCTGGGAGGCCTGTTCCCTTTATCTTCATGATCAGGAACCGGTGCTGTAGGGTCCTTTCCTTATTTTTAAATGTAATATCTTTAAGCGACTGGGAGCAGGGGAAACCCCCGCAACTCCTGGTGATATTATAATGAACACGGCATGGGGACACCCCCGCAGCCACTGCTCCCCTTTTTCACTATAATGTATATTGCTGTTGGAATGGGAGATTTCATCGTAATGTTCGTATTCGATCAAATCTTCGATCAAATCTCCCATTCGAACATTTTATTTCATCAGATCTGGTACACCGAGAATAATATGCATGACCAACTAAGTGGACTTTTCCAATTCCACTGTACAGTACATCTGAACTGACAGAGAGACTGCCTTCCTTTCTTTCATTTGAACAATGTGCACAGAAAATAACCTATGAAATATCTGCTAGTGGAGACTGTTCAGAAGACTTCTCACTCTACAGGACCTCAGACTGGCACTGTGCAATTAATTCACCTTCAGTATATGTATCAGACTGAAATCTAGATAATAGTTTCAGTGTCAATCTAGTGTGTGGGGGAGGGAAATATTCACAATCAAAATTCACCTGTCCTCACCAAAACTATACTTTTGCCTGACCAGCAGTCCTTTAGAATGTTTTCATTTTCATCTGAATACCCATGGCCTTTAGATTTTCAATTAGTGAAAATAGGTGTCAGCATCCCTTTCATTGAATGTTCCTTGTTGCCATTTTTACGGGTTAACTAAGACTTGCAAAACTGACAAGTTCATCATACAAAGATGTCTCCCAAGTTAGACCATGGTTCACATTTAAAGGTTGGAGGTGTATCCTCTGGAAACACTGCCAGGCTTGGATTGTGTCATGTGGTAATCATGCAGTGACAGGGATGGTCCTCATGCTTTGGAGTCATGCAAATACTTCAGTTATTCCACATTTCGGAGTATCATTGTTCTCCATGGGGATACCATATTACTACAGGTGGTAATAACTGCATGCTGTAATGGTTTTGTGTTGAGCATATTTCCTACACACACAACCAGGTGCTGATTACTGAGTTTTGTTTTGGTGTGGTAAAATGGGTACAAATCCTGTTACTGCCCCTTTTTTGCTGCTCAATCAAACTCTAAATGTGGACCATAATGAGTTCTAAGTTCTTTATTTATGACATATACCTGTGGCTTTTGATCTGTTGCACATGAAGAAGGTTGGCTTACATGTATGGTCAAGAGATTATTCGTCCGTGGAGGACGCCTAAAAACCAAGATCAGCCATTGATCAAAATATCCAGGTTCATCGCCTTAGCTATCTCATCAAGATCACTAAGAAGAAAGTCCTAAACACTATAGTAAATGTAATTTCTGCAAGTCTTTCCTGCAGGCGCAGGGGGCCGGGTCTGTGGGACCCAAGTAGGCAGGTCAGCTGGAGGAGGTAGGCGGGCTGTCGCAGCAGATGGTGGCAGCAGGAACGTCAGGAGAGTTGCCAGCACTAGTGTGCGCAGCTAAATATTTTGCCACCAAGATATCAACACCATGCCACAGCAAATGTTGCAGGTGATGAGCCTCAGTGCAGGAATGTTATACCTCATGACTCCCTCTACCCTCTACTACTGCTATTGGCTATCTGCTTTAGTCTCTATGCTGTGCAGAACATCATTGGAAGAAAGGTCACTCTCCTGCTAATCTTGCTACGCTATCATTACTTCATGCTTCTTATGAATATTGATTACTTTTCTCTAAAAACGTTCAGTAATGCCATTTTCTCACTTTTTCTCTTCACTCTCACTGGCTATTTCAATAAATAAAAAGCCATCTCTCCCCTCCAATCCCTGATCCTTCCCTATGTTCCTCTTTTCCCCCATTCACTTTGCGACACATTTTACGACCAGGGGCTACATTTTTATGAATCATTTTATTTTCCTCCCATTGCTGGTTACAGCATTTCTTTCGTTCCTCCTTGCTCTGCAACTATGACACATTATTCTCCTCTTAGTGAGTCTGATTTGCCCAGTTTTCTTACTCTTGTGCGTTCCACTGTGTATCCTTCTGATATGTTACTTTCTTCTCTAATTGCAAACCTCTACCCTCTTCTACTCTCTTACTTCACAATTCTAGTTAATTCCTCTCGGCAGCTGCCAACTTTCCCTCAGATGTCAAACATGCAACTGTTATTCCTACCTCCAAAAAAGGTCTATTTACCCCCCACCACCTTTAATGTTTGCCCCATTTCTATACTACCTTTACCATCTAAATCCTTTATTTTATAGTTTATGCTCAAGTCTCCTCATGTCTTCTTTTTCAGTTCTTACTTCAATCTGTATACTGCCCGTTTCATTTCATTGCACAATGCAGCAATATATTCCAATGTTTCACTTTCTGCCTGCTATGCCAAGGATTCTTCTATTCTAGTTTTGCTGGATCTTTCTCGTGCTTTTGAAATGTTTGAACACACTTCTCCTCTGTTTCCTCTTTCCTCTCTGGGTTTCTCAGACTCTGTTATTAGTGGCTCTGTTTGTACTTTTCAAATCATAACTACTCTGTCTCTTGGTCCGGACAATCTTTCTCAGTGTTCTCTCTCCAGTATGGGATTACTCGAGTTGATGTTCTTGGTACTTTTCTTTTGTTTTCTCTCCATACTACTCCATTATCTGCTATTATCTCTACTTTTGATCTATCCTATCACTTTTAAGTCAATGATTCTCAAATCTTTTTCTCGTGTTCTTCATCTTCTAAGTCTCTTCATTCTATCCCTTCTGAATGTCATCCAGCTAGTTAATCCTAGACGCCTGGTCTGATCAATTTCCCCATCACAACTCTTTATCTCCTTTCTACCATGTTTCTTCAATCCCCAACAATCATCACTTCTATCACCTTCCATCACTCTTTAATTCCTCTTTCTGCTCAAGCATGCAATTGTTGGTGTCACATTCAATTATTTTCCCTCCTTATCCTTGGAAATCTCTAAAACTGTGTGTTCCTGTCACTTTCATCTATACAATGTTCATAACTTTTAGTTCGCCCATCATTCCATGCTGCATAATTGCTTGTATCTTCATTCATTCTTTCTCACCTCGATCACTGATCTGCCTTATTGCTTGGACTTCCAGCCTACCCACTGGCTCCACTTTGATCTACTTATTATTCCTATGCTCACCTACTGTGTTGTGTCACTCCGCATGGCTATGTTGTCTGTGCTCTGGCTTCTCTGCATTGATTTCCTTTGATGTGCATCTATTATTTCATTTGCTTTTCATTGTATTGAAATGTGCATGTGGTCTGGCTCCTCCATATCTCTCATATCATTTCCTTTTTACATTCCAACACAAACCTCTGATATTGATTTCTCTTAACAATGCCTACACCTTCAAGCGCTCAGCATTGTTTCTGATCCTTTCCTCTTTTGGGAAGATTACAAACTATTCAAAAAATGTAGTCAGGCTGATCACTGGCTTAAAAAGGCGAGATCATGTATCTGATGCAAGGCACATTCTGCAATGGCTTTCCAGTGAAGCAAGACTGCACTTTTGCATACTAGTTATGACCCATACATGTTTAACTAGCGTGTGCCCTTCATACCTGATCCACAAATCATGTGCAGAATTTCTGAGGTGCAATCTTACTAATCAGCTGGTAATACCAGCTCACAAGCTCACACAGGCCATGAAAGGAGTCTTTTATATTGCTGTTCCTAAGGCATGGAATGCCCGACCCCCAGATATCAGAATATTGACATTGACTGAGAAAATGGTAAAGAAACTGAAGACCCTACTTTAGTATCCACTTTTCGTGTCTTCCTCTGTACTGTTTTGTCTGTTTTTTTGTTATTTGTCTGCGCCCTTAGGCCTCCGGGCCACGTGGTGTGTAATATAAGTTGATTAAAGTAAAGTGAAGTAAAGTAAAGTAGAGACCCAAGCTATACCTCACTGATGACACCCAGGCAGGTCGAGACATGGCTGTGGTTGTTTGTGGTCTCGTGCAGAAAGGATGTGACCAAGCAGTTTGGGCTGTACTGCCCCTTATGTTCAGTGTCTCTTTGTTTTTGGGGGCTAACACAAAGAAGACCCGATTTAACAGAAAGATTAGCTATGTACCATGTCAGTGAGCACAACATGTGACATCAAAAGAAGTCAAAGTCAGTGGCCAAGGTAGGGTTGCTTTGGAAATCACAAGGGATACATGTTGCAACCATAATGTAATTCACCATACCATGTGTTCAGTTAATATACATATGCTTGTGTGCATATGTATTTTTATGTGTGGTGTGTGTCTGTGTGTTATATTCTAATTTCTGTATGTTGAATCAGTTCTATGATTATTCATAATGGATAACATGTTGTGCTATTGAGGTTATATAAGTGCAGAATTGGTTCGTATGCAGTGATCCCTCCATGAACACACCCATGCAGCTGCAGCTCCATGGACTGCTATGGAGGACTTTACTTGATCCTGCTGCAGTGAGCATTCATGCACTATTGCAGTTATTGCCTCATTTGGCTGATTCCTGAAGACTGTTAGCTGTGTGTGAGCAAACAAATCTCAATGTGGCCTTCCACATTTTCCGGGAGATTAGAGGTTAAAACAAATGCACTATTGCTTTTCACTTTTGCCACCCACTGCTCTGGCCCTGGCCCTGGTCTCTTGAAGTACATACATACTTACCACAATTATAACTGTTGTTTTTTGTTTTTTTTTATATATAAAGTGCTTAATACGGAAGAGGTTTGGAAGGCAGACCCAGGATTCGAACCTGTGTTGCTCTGCATAATCTTGCTTAGAGGACAAGCGTGCTGCCACTGAGCTCTACTGTCAATGCAATCTAAAGGCATGCTATATATTACAAATGAAGGCAATGCTGGATTGCACTGGGCAGTGTACACATCTGCTGTTTTGGGATAAGGAGTTGAGACCATGGAAAGAGATTAATGATTATGGTGAATTATAAAAAGTAAAGTGTCCCGAATATGTAATCCCTAGTGAAGTTTCCCCAAGGTTCCATGACCTCACTGTATAGTGCTGTGAGCTTCAGCAATCGGATAACATTGAAGACTTTGGGATTTAGATCCCATGCTTATTATTTTGTGTATATAATGACATTATTGTAATCCTGTTTCGCGGTGTTCCTGTGTGTTGTGTGTGGCCCCACGGCCCTGGCAGGCACACGCACACGCATTCATACAAGGAGGACACGGGACGCGATGTTGCTCGCTGCGGGTCCTGGCGGCAACTGCCGCACGGACGCAGTTTATTCCTACGGCGCATGCGCGGGTCACAACGAGGCCCGCGCATGCGCGCTACCATAAACTGGGACGTCACATCCCTTTTTAACTTTAACCAAAACAGTGTAAACCTTCGGGGTGGGCACACCCCTGCACAACTTGTGACCATATGGGCGGTCGCATTGTCAACTTTAAGTCTCACCTCACATTCTCGGCTCAGTCACCTGAGTCCAGGACGTAATCCTTGAGATGCCCCGGTAGCCTCCGCTCACGGCGGACCGGGTACCTTGGCGAGGTGGTGGGCGGTGTGGCACACCCCGATTCAGAGTCTGGGGAGGCCCTGGCTTGCTCACCCTCCCGATCTCCAGGTGGCTCCTCCCGACCCACGGATTCCTCCGGAGCCCCGTTCTCAGCGGGCACCTCGAGTCTTTTGAAGAAGGATCGGTTGCGCGTGACTGTTCCTCGGTCGCAGGCCGCCGTCACCATCGTGCCTTTCACATGCGTTACCTTCCACGGGCGCGGCTCAAATGGTAGGGACAGCTTCCCTTCGGGGTGCCGGTTTCTGACCAGCACCGTGTCCCCTACTCGCACCTCCTTTTCCTGCAGACCCCTCCGTTCACTTTCTTTGTTGTTGCGCCTGGCCCGTTCTTCCTGGACTCCCTCGTTATTGATCATTCCTGGCAGACGGCCCTCCTCTTCCAGTAGCATTCCCCTCAGGCATCGTCCAAACAGTGCTTCGGCGGGAGCCACTCTCGTGGACTGGTGGGGCATCGTGCGATATTCTCGTAGAAATTCCACTAGTTTTCTCTCCAGGTCTTCACCGCCACTGGCGGAAATTCTTAGAACCTTGTTGAGGTTCCACATCATTATTTCGGCCTCACCGTTGGCTCGCGGCCAGAGTGGGGACACTCTGCGAAGCTGGATCCCCCTTTCTCGGAGGTAGGTTGCGAACTGGCTGCCTGTGAACGGCGGCCCGTTGTCTGAGCACAGTAGGTCCGGGAATCCGTGTGTCGCGAACATCTTGTCCAACGCCTTCGTCGTGAACTCCGTCGCCGTCGACTCCACCACTTCCACCTCGGAGTATCTGGACCATTGGTCGACTGCTACCAGAAAGTACATGCCACGACCAGTCGAACCGAAGTTCACGTGAACAGTCCCCCATGGCTTATTACTGCGCTCCATCAATCTTATCGGTGGGGCTCTGTCTCCTGGGGTCGCCGCCTGGCAAGCCACACATCTCCTCACAAAGCTCTCCACTCTCCCCTCCAAATCCGGGAACCAGACTTTGGGTCTTAGCCGTGCCTTCGTTTTGACGACCCCTTGATGACCAATATGAGCCAGTTCGAGCACCCTTGTCCTCAGTGCCCGTGGAATGACGATTTGTCACCCTCTGAGTATCAGCCCATCGTCTGAGACGGAGAGTTCATCTCTCACTTTCCAGAGTGCCTGGAGGTCTCTCTGGGCCTCCTCTTGTTGGCGCGAGTTGTTGCGCAGCACCTCCCTCCAATCATCGCTCCTCACTGCGGTTTTGATGATGCTAAAAACCTCGTCGTTGGAGGATTCCGTCGCTATTGAAATTCTTGAGAGTGCCATTGGAAGGGACCCTTCCACCACTTGACACAGCAGCCCATGGCATTCGTTCGCCCCGATGTCAGTGACGGTGTTTTCCTTGTTGGGGTGGCGTGACAAATAGTCGGTCGGGTTGTTTGTTCCTGGTCGATAAATTAGTCGCACGCCATACTCCATCAGGGCCAGCATCCACCTTTCGATCCTGGGGGGGGCTTGGATGACACGCCTGCAAGTGTGGGCAGTAGCGGCTTGTGGTTGGTCACCACCACGACGGGTTTGCCCAAGATGTATAAGCGGAAATGGCGACAGCCCCACAGGATGGCCAACGCCTCCCGTTCGATCTGCGAGTATTTCATTTCCGTGTTTGAAAGGGCCTTACTTGCGTAGGCGATGGGACGCATGTCCCTGCGTTCATCGGGTTGCAGCAGCACAGCCCCTACTCCCACCGGACTCGCATCGACCACCACCTCCGATTCCACCTTGGGGTTGAAGTATGCCATGGTGTCCCCATCGGACAGGGCGTTCTTCAGGGCCTGAAATGCTTCTTGTTCACTGGCACCCCATTTCCACACTGCGTCGTTCCTTGTTTGCACCCTGAGCGGTTCTGCCAGCGACGCCAGCCCTTTGATGAAACGCCCGCAGTAGGTTACCATCCCCAGGAAACTCCTTACTTCCGTGGGGGACTGTGGGGGGGCGGCTTCCTTAATGTCCTTGACTTTGGCCGGGTCAGGTGACACACCGGCCGCGTGAAAGATGAAGCCGAAGAATCCAATGCGGTCTTTGAAAAATTTGCACTTTTGTCGATGTAGGGTGAGCCCTAAGTTCTTCAGTCTCTGGAGCGTGCTCTCCAGTCTCTTCATGTGCTCCCTTTCCGAATCCGCAAATACTAAGATGTCGTTGCTCATGTTCAATACACCTTTTAGGCCTGCCAATGCCCCCCTGATGGCGTTCTGAAATACCTCGGCAGCCGACGAAACTCTGAAGCTCAGGTGTTTCAATTGGCATAGGCCGTCATGCATCGTGAAGGTCGTTATGAATCTGGAGTCTGGGTGCAGCTCAAGCTGGTGGTAGCCCGCCCGTAGGTCCAGTTTTGAAAATACTCTTGCCCCTTGTAGCTCTCCGATGATGTCATCTAGAGTTGGAGTAATGTGCCTCTCCCTCTTGATTGCGGCGTTGGGAAGGCGCATGTCTACGCAAATTCTCACCGCACCGGGCTGTTTCGGCTTGGGAGCCACCACAATCGGTGACACCCAGGGTGTCGGCCCCTTCACTCTCTCAATAATGTCCATGTTAACGAGTGATCGGAGTTCTTCCTCCACCTTCTCCCTGAGGTGGAATGGTATCCTTCGGTGCTTAAGGGCTGTCGGTCTGATGGGCTCATCGATATGTAGGCGCACCGGGGGTGCTTTCAGCTTCCCTATTCCCTCGAAGATGCCTGAGAACTTGTCCAGCAGCGTTTCGATGTCAATCTGGTAGACTCCATATGCAAAATGAACCAAATTGAGGGCCTCCGATGCAGCGCAGCTGAGTAGCGAGTGAGGGCTAACGTCCGTGACAAAGAACCTTGCCTTGATGGTGTTTTCCCCTCTCGATACCGGTGACACGAACACTCCCTTGAGTGGCAACGGGGTGTCTCCTCCAAAAGTGAATATCTTCGCCATGGTTTTGTCCAGTGCCGGGGGCCCTGGGAGTCTTTGATAGTGTTCCTCCGCCAGCATGCATACAGATGCTCCGATGTCGATGAGGATCTGCGTCGGCACGCCCAATATGTTCACCACACACTTGGGTTGTCTCTTCCGTTTGCTTCCTGAGGCAATGTTTGAAATGAAAAATACTTCTTCTTCATCCTCCTCCTCCTCTTCGTCTTCCTCTGCAAGCTGCAACCTCTGTATCTCTTGTTCGAAAGCTGCGATGCTGCGCTGCCTTCTGAAACCGCTTCCCCGTGCTCTCGCGGGGCCTCTCTGTGTAGGCACAGGAGCGGGGCGCGGCACATGCGGGCATAGTGCCCCGGTCCATTGCACCGTCCACAGGATCTTGTTTTAGCAGGACATTCCTCTACATGTGGCAGGTCATATCCGCAGTCTTGGCAGAGTGATCCGGGTGCTGCAAGATGTCGGTTCTCAGTTGTCTTCGGGACCCACTTATCCTTCAGCTTGGTCCGTTTGTTCATGGCAAAAGCTTCTTCCCGCGTGCTTGGCCGAACCGCTGCGTCCATGCTCGCTCCTCTGGATTCTGCCAGCTCGTACGTCCGGCCACTATCTAGTATCTGCTGTAGTGTCCACCCCGGCTCTCTCAGCACTTGTCGCCGCAATTTACCTGAGCTGCAGCCCTGGAGGACCTGGTTTCTTATCATCAACTCCTCGTTGTCCCAGCAACATGTGCTGGCCATCAGCCTCAGTCTGGCACAGAATTGATCGAGGGATTCTTCCTCACTTTGCTTCTCTGTGCAGAACAAAAATCTTTCATAGTCGACATTCGACTGTGGAATGAAGTGGTTTTCTAGCGCAGTCTTGACAGTGGTGTAAGTGACCACTGGCAGGGTGAGTGATTCGTAGATGCGCGCTACGTCCAGCCCGGCCGAATACAGAAGGGTCGCCCTTTTTGCATCATCGTTGGTGGTTCCGGTCGCTGTGAAGTACATCTCGAGCTTCTTTACCCATAGTAGCCACCTGGGGCCTAGTTTGGACGGGGGTCCCGACGTATCGAACTCCTGCATTGGTAACAGCGACCCCTGTTGTGTCCTCACCGCTCTTGTCGCTACTTCTGTTTCTTTGTCGCTACTGGCCATCTTCACAGGTCGCACAGGCACCTCTGGGTGTATTAGAGGCCGCAAACCTGGCTGGTGTAGGGCTAAACGTACCTCCGGCTGTTGTCTGTCGCCTCTTCCCCTTGTGTCTGTTTTTCCAGATTGTCCCCAGGTTGTTGGGGACAGTCAAATGTTCCAAAAATTGATTCTCTGTTCTCTGGGTAGCAGCGCGCGAGCACCTTTTCAGGCCGCTACTGCTCTGAGGAGAAAAGAACGTTCACGCTAGGTCCGCGTTGTGCCATCGCGTAATGATGCGGATTGTACGCCCACGTGTGTTGGGCGAACGCTATGGCGGCAATCCCGCCTCGTCGCCAGTTGTTGTGTGTGGCCCCACGGCCCTGGCAGGCACACGAACACGCATTCATACAAGGAGGACACGGGACGCGATGTTGCTTGCTGCGCGTCCCGGCGGCAACTGCCGCACGGATGCAGTTTATTCCTACGGCGCATGCGTGGGTCACAACGAGGCCCGCGCATGCGCGCTACCATAAACTGGGACGTCACACTGTGTATGAGGAATGAGTCCAGAATCATACGATTTGCAACTTTCCCAAAGAGATGAGGCAGTAAATAGGCGCCATGATGCCAGTGGATGTTTGAAAGAAAGCAAGGCGGAAAGCAATATTGCACAAAAACCGCACATGGATAAGGAGAAAAGGTAATTGGATGCAGCTCGTTGGGAAAACAAAAGTGCTGAGATAATGGCACGGTGAAAGTGGTGATTTCCAGGGAGGTGGCGGAGCACTCATTTCCCTTGAGAAAGAGCTCTCAGCATGACCCGGGAAGGGACTACGCCGAAGCCCCACAGACACTGCAGTGGGGAACAGCCTCTGGAGAAAATTCAATAAAAGGAAAACGGTGTTTAAGAGAAATAGGACAGCAACATGTTTCTTTTCAAAAGGCCTACCTAACCATTAATTAGGCCTCTTGAGTAAAATTGACAGCTTTATAAAGAAAATGGAAACACAAATATTGTACTTCACCCACTGCGTATAGTAATTGGCCCCAACTGAAGGGAGACGTGTCGAGTCTTTATTTCCAAGAGTCTCATGCTGATAGAAAAAAAAGGCTTTTTCCAACGCACACTTTCACCTTGAGTGCTTGTGAAGATGGCTGCTCTACTTCAACGCCACCTCTGAACCTGCCCCAGGCAGCCCTTCCATTAGTCTGTGTCATTGTGGAGGTTACTACGTTACCACATGGCCACGATGAACTAAGTCCGATTCCCTAATAAACAACATAACACAGATATTCTACAGTTTATTGTATCATCTTTCGTGTCCATTCAATTGATGTAACTGAAGAGCCGTCTAAATGGCCATTGATTTTCAAATTGTAGAACTTAATTCATACGTAAAATCAAATTATTTTGCAAATTGTAAAACTTAATTCATACATGATATCCAGGTATAGTTTGAATCAATCCTACTACAAAGTTTATTCGTAAATCCAAATGTAACTAACAGGGTGTAGTGTCACAATCACACACACATGGCATACATACAGAAGACATCAAAATACGTGAAGAGAGACAGTGAGATATATATATACATATAAACATCAAAATTACTGGAACCAAGTGTAAATCAAATGGCTAGATAACAGTTCTCGTGAATAAATCCAAGCGGACCAACAGTATTTGGGAAGGGTCTGCTTGCAGCCCAATCCTAGTTGATGTGCTAAAGGATTGGTTTGGACCTCGATGGGGAGCAGGGTTGTCGTAAAGCCGTAGTATAGGGATGAGCATACGCGACGAGGTAGATGATAGAGGATGTTTCCGCTATAAAGAATTTTGTTAACGCCTTCATCAGGAACATGTATAGTGGGAGACCCTACCCATAAATATATAGGTATATATATATTGGCATATTAGTTTTATCACAAGTTGGAGATGTACTACTACGGGTGACTAGTATTCCTAGCACGGATTTAAATTCCACATGTGCGGATGAAAATGATGACTTGACTAATGCTGATTTTTTGATCTTCTCTAATTCCTGTTCAAAGAAAGTTAGGCATGGGGTTAAGTGGTCTAGTTATCTTTCAGGCTTGGGACTTCTGAAACTGAATGGATCCATTGCGCGGGACATTCCCGGAATGCCAATCTGGAAAACGGGAATGAGTTCCTTGGTACTGGATTACATCTCTGTTCATTATAAACTCTATGATCGCTGCATCAGTATGCATATTGAATTGAATTGATCATTGCTTCATAACTACCATGATTTATATTCATTTACCGAAGAACAGCGAGGCTGGCCCAGTCAACCTGTTGACCAATACACGAGGAAATCATATTACGTGGAATACGTGGGCAGTCACACGTGAAACGACTATATGAGTGTTGTTCTTAAGAATTCCTCCTGTGAGTGGAAGATTAAAGCATTTAGGGGCTGATGCATGGAATTTGTGCACCGAAAAACGGGGTTTTGTGCGCACCTTCTGCCCGCAAATCCCTGTTTAACGAATGGGGATTTGCGGGCAGAATGGCGCACAAATCGCTGTTTTTCGGTGCACAAATTCCATGAATCAACCCCTTTGTTTAATTAATTATGAACCTTTTACGGAAGTCCCATAGATATACTCACGTATTTGACCCTATAGTGGCTGAAGATAAAGAAAGAACGAAGCAGTGTATTAAAAAAGGTCAAACAAACTAAAATGTGAGCCGAGGCTGTGGAGAATTAAATTAAGAGCATGGCAATGATTTAAGAATTGGGACAAATGTCAGCGGGTATGCCTAGATGCTGAATTACTCTTAGGAGTGTGGAAAAAGAGTGATGTTGGTAGCTTTTGTAAAGTGGTTCATTCTCTAGAGAGTGGTTAAGTGAAGCATCAAATTAACGCTGTTGCTGAGGCAGATTGGGTTAATCACTTTGTAGCTATTTATTCTATGGAAAGGAATATTTATCCACCGATAGGTCAACTTTTGGATATAGGTATGATACACAGGATTGTGTCTTTTGACTTGGAGATAGTATAGGAAATTATAAAGAAATCTAGTAACTATAGGGCTATGCAATCTCTTATTTAACACAGGAGTGACAACCTGGGCCACAATACCTACCCCTTCATTTGAGGACGTGATTGTCAAGGGTTGTTTTCCACCATCTTGGAGTACCTCCTATATTATTCCTCTCTATAAGAAAAAGGGCCTGAGTACAGATCTATCCAATTATAGGCCAATAACAACTCTTGATGCTGACAGTAACGTATTTGCCACCTGGAAGTGTGGGCTCTTAAAGTTGGTACATATAGGAAGTGTGAGACTGGATTCAGGAATAACACCCCCCTCAGTGGTTTGGTCCTAAAATGTATGCAGACTAATGTCTGGTGCAGTATGTCTGGGCAGGCTTCTGTCGCTACTATTGATTTAACATCAGTTTTTGACTTAGTAAAATCAACCACCTCGATAATGTGATGGAGTGTTTGCATATGTCATCTGCACATCCACAGAATGCTTTTGTGCACCATGTGTTTCTTTCGGTTATAGGTCTGCCAGCTTTCGTTTTAAGTGCCAGGCTAACCTAGGATGACTTTCAGCTGGTGCTTATGTCTGCTCTTGTGGACATCCTCAGCCCAGGTGCCACAGCTATGGAAAGCAACCGTTTCACTTGCATTTTCACAAGGCCCACACAGGGATTGCCCAAATGCATTGTGGGAGACTCACGCAGGGAAAAAGGGAAACTTTCCCAGATATTCAACTTTTCTCCAGAAACTGACACGTATAAACCATGGGGCAGAAAAGCGCAACTCAACACTGCACACTTCTGTGGAAGTGGAAAGGGGAATTTCCCCGATCCTTATTTAAAACCCTTTACTGTGCTTCTGGTCAGCAGTGTTGCAATTCCATGATTTTTGGATAATTTGGTGCTTGGAGACAGATTACCCACAAATTGAGCACAAATTAATTTTGTCCATGCGCAAAAAACAGCATTCGTTATAGACCAATAGCATTGGGTTTAGTGCAATATCGATAATGCAATTAAGTGTGAGCATTTGTCACCTTCGCATGCAGAGAATGCGTTTGTGCACCTGTGATCTTTCGGCCTTAGAACCCCAGTAAAAGTGGCCCTACATTTCCTATCTACAGTTTAATAATACATGATCATATTTAAATGACTTATTCTGTGAAGTCCTTTTATTGACAGCTGTGTTTTCTTTTGTCGTAAAGTGCACGTGTCTGGGGCTTCAGTGCAGACATGTAGCAACCATACATGTATACCGGCGGAGTAACCCCTGCCTTTGTGCAAACATGCTTTGAAAGAATTCACCTTTTGCACTGAGACTGCCCAAATGCTAATACCAGGAAACATTGCCCTTGTACCAATGCTAAGCTTTAGTAAGGAGGCCTTTGGTCTGTTTTCTTGTTGGGATTATTTGTTTGTTTCTATTGATCATTTAGAATTTAAGATTTTATATCTATCCAAAATGACATCTTGGCGACTGTCTGCTTCTGGGTAAAAACATATGAATCGGCAGCCAGAGGCATAGCTGGGGGGCAGGGAGGGCAATGAGGGAGCTACAGCCCCTGGTCTTTTGGCTGTAGCCCCGGATAGAAGCTCGGGTGGTACCACCAAAATGCTAGCTATCCCCGAGTGCCGACAGTCCCGACATTAGCTCAGCCCCGGATCTTTTCCAGAGCTAGCAACACCCCTGGTGGCAGCGCTTACGAAGTGAACACAAAACGTCATGAATTTTAAGCCACTGATCAATGTGAGAAGAGGAAAGGACATACACGACTGAGAGAAAATGCAATATTTTATGTATCATTTTGTAAGAGACGTACATGATCTACAGGTCCAAAAAGGCCCATTTTATGAAAAGGAAAACCAAAAAAAATAGCCTTCCTAGTCTGGCATAAACAAAGTCATTAACACTGTTGAAGTCTCTAATGTGCGCGCCTGCTCAATGTTTCCAAATTACATGTACCCAATGTTCTGCTCTAATCAGATTTCACTCCTGTCAGTTACAGTTTATTGAATGGTTTGCTTCAGGGATGAGTTACCTTGCACGTAGCACCATCATTTATTATTCAGCAACTGAAAGCACTGAGGAAAAGCTAATGCGACTTGAACATTCATTTTAGTGTTAGCAGTTATCTGGGCTTTACTCAAACAGTTCAGGAATGAGCAGATGTGTTTTATTCAGATTGAAGGACCAGGTTTGCAATGTGTATTAGCACATGGAAGTCTTTGTTGACCTCCTCTGCAGTCAGAATTTGCGAATCATGTTGATATCACTTTTCTCATCCTTGATGATGATGCCATAGACGAAAAACCATCAGAATCATCAGAAAAGTTTGACCAAGCACCTGTTTCCATACGAGGAGGAAATAGTGAATTTGAACCTTGACCAGGAAATGCATGTCTTTCTGAGAACAAGTATATACGTCTTAATTGAAACCTCATAGCGATGTATAGGGGTGAGTTTCTGTACCAAGTTGATGTATGATTGCAATTTGACTATATTGACCAAGTATATTTTCTCTAATATGATATAGCCAGCCATTGCAATCTTTATATGGGTTTTCTATTGGTTTCATCACATAGCCCACTGACATAGACAACAAATCAAACAGCTTCAATTTGTCTTGATAGAACTATAGGTTTATTTTGATTATCCAATAACATATATATAATCAAATATGAGTGATACAGATATTGAAATCTTTCTGTTGGAAATCCATCTCCTCAAATGGTGTTCTCTACACCCATAGATATGCCAATCAATATCTATAATTTGGCTACCTTGACAGAACTACAGAGCCCTGGGGATCAGCCACAAAGTTGGAATCCATATATTAATAGCTACAATTGTCACAACTTTATTTTATGGCATTTTCATAAAGTGTTCACACAAATATGTGAATCATTCAGAGATCTTGAAGATATTGCCCCTATCTTTATAAAATTCTTGAATTCCTTTTCACACAATCTATTTACAATTGGTCACATGCTTTATTCATCAACAAATATGCAATCGTTTTATCACAGTGTTTATTTACGATGCAATGACACTAATATGTCAATAATGATGTCATACTTTTAATGAAGTTACTAATAAATGATGCCATGAAATGTTGACCCTATTTCTTCAAAATTCTATAATTCTCTATTATATAATCTGTTTATAACTGGCCACCTGCCCTATTTATCAATACATATATGATCTGGTTTATCTCAGCATTTATTCAGGACTCCATCACGTCAGTACATCAATAATGAAGGCATACGTGATGACATCATCTGCTCTATGATGTTGCTATTAATAGCAGACACCATTATACATGTGGCACGCACCACTGCCGCAAATGGATGCAAATGACATAACGGGAATGAAGAAACCCTGTTGTTAATCTGTAAATTGTTTGGGATTAGCTACACTAAGAGTGGAATTAGGTTTAGAATCCACTTTAGTAGTGTATTTGATTTTCCTTTAGACTACCAAGGAGTATAATGAGGAACACCTTCATCACTGGGCTTCTACAGAATACAAACACATGACCACACAACTCATGAACAGGTGATTTTTTTTCACACCTGTATTTATATAGTGTTTCCTAATTGTGGTATACCATGTTCAACAATAACAAAGCTCTTATTTTGTTATAGGTTTTGAGGGTATCAAATCCCAAAAAATAAGAGTAGGATAACTCAGAATGCAACATCCATGAAGGAAACTACACACCATTGAGACTTACAATGAAACATCTATGGAGTTCTCCTTGTTTTGTATTTTATATTACAAATATATTAAGTAGACACATATATTTTAATTACGTTTTTTTTTCTCCAACTCTCCCCTCTCACACTCCCTTTTTTCCTTTTATTTCCTTTTCTTATTACTTTTAATCATTTGATATGGCAATAATCAAAAACTGTGTTGTCTGAAATTACAAAATGTGAGATATAAGAATATTTTAGCATCAATAAAGTTCTGAAAATGTTTAGCAGTGTGTTGGCTTAACTAGAGATTTGAAGTTATACATTTTCTTAAGACAAAAAACATTGTTTAATTAGTTATTTGAAGATTTTACACTTGACCTGAATATGGGGATACTCAATGACTAACAAAATTGATCACTCAATGAAGGACTATTTATGAACTGGAAAGCCATATTGTATTTATGTTGATAGATTTCCTATGTCAAGCATGATCAAAATAATTGCTCACCCAATGAGGTATTATAACAGACTTTGAGTACAATATTTAATGAACAGGAACACTTATTTTTGCATTGTTGCTCAGATATGACATGTCAACCGTTTTTGACTTTACTAGTACATAGACAATTGAGAGACTAGCCATATTAAAAATATTCACTTAAACACAGGGGTTGAGTGCATAAGTCTTGGAATAATGTTTATCCCAACAAAATAAAAACACTGTAACATTATTTACAAGTTTTGTCCACATAGAAGTAGAGTTTTTTACTTCCTCAGCAGAACTCATAATATATATTGCCATTAGTGCTATGCTCAATTAGACCACATCAGGGTCAGTATCACGTATCCTATCCCCAACGTATAGCCCAAAGAGAGCATTATTCCTCAATAATGACCCTTCCCTCACTCTATAAAGTAAAGAATTTAACATCCTTTAGTTCTAACTTTGACAAAATGTGATAACCCTTTTCACTGAGCATAACTGATAGCCAAATCATAATGTTATCCTAAAGGAGGCAGTAAAACAAATTAGGTTGTACATACAGCAAACCACAATCCCTTTTAGGCAAGGGATCTATGAATGAGAAATATCATTTTATAAAATTTCAGAGCTTTCTTAAACAAATCAAAGCTATTTAATTCCAAAAATACAAATATTGCCGTGAATGCATAATTGTGAGTGCAATCATGCCCAAATTGATATTCACGGATCCATGGCAAGTGCGAAACTGGAATAGGATATTTTAAACTACAATGGCAGTCTTTGGAAGGCAACGTAAAACTGGCACAGTCATTTTCTGGTGCAGTGTAGAACGTGAAATGGCAATAAACCTCACCACAACAATGTGCAACTGACCTGGCAGTGTTAAATGTTCTCAGGTCAATGTGCCTTTATAAGCGTCTTGGTTGGCAGTATGGAAGTTAGTAGGGCAATGTGGAAACTGGCAGGATGAACATTGGGGTGAGAGTTGCAATCCTTACTACCTCATTGCTAAATGTTTAGGCATACTCTCGTTTAAAAAAATAAATAAAATGAAACCATTATAAGGACGATTTTCCAAAGTATTTGGATTAAAAAGTCATCACATTTACGGGTAGTGCTGAAGGGATACAAATGTGATATTCCAATGCTGTTCAGGACCAGTTCACCACAGCACTTCTCTGCAGGAACAAAGCATGGGCTAGCTCATCAGAAAGTGATGTAGTCGACAGAGAGCCTCGAGGAACCTTAGACAAATATGTGTGCCAAATCATTGACACAGTACTCGCTAGAGCAAGCCACCAGCAAAAATGGAAAACATTAAAAAATACATTGTATGTCAATACACATTGCAACAGTTTTAAAGATATGTATTATACTGACTAAAGATACATAAGGCACAGACTCTTCACAAGAGATGACCATCCATATGCAAATCAATCTGTTCCCATTCCAAATGGAGTGGT
The DNA here is from genome assembly GCF_040938575.1 of Ambystoma mexicanum. Lineage (NCBI taxonomy): Eukaryota > Metazoa > Chordata > Amphibia > Caudata > Ambystomatidae > Ambystoma > Ambystoma mexicanum. Next base: position 714,590,835 of record NC_090928.1, on the reverse strand, counting down.
GCCACTTGACACGTGAGGTCTGTTCCGCCCTCACTAACAAGATAACTTAACACCCTGAGGGCATTTCGACTTTTCCTCCATTCATCATGAGTGCTTACATGAGCGTGAGCGTAGGTTGCGTTTTGAATACCCATCATCCCTTGCCCTTACAAAATAAATCCACAATTAAGCAATATGCCCCGAGCTGCGGGGGCACTACTGAGTGAGATAATGCCCTGGGACCCATAGTTATAGGCCCCACTGCGAGAGGCATATTGCTATTAGTACCCCGGCCCGCAAGACCAGGGTACTAATAGCATTCTTTTCTGTTCTGAAGTGCTGCTGCGTTTCGGAACATAAAAGAAAAAAAAACTTCCAAGGGAAAGGGAAAATGGAGTCCGTTTTCCCTTTCTATGGCAGCCATCCTAGGCTTTTTAGGTTTTTAAGCTATTAGGGATATACATCCCTAGATGCATGACAACACGTGATTTATTGTTTTATTAGATTTGGAGACTGACACTATACATTAAAGCGCTGCAGCGTTTGGCTTGCCAGTTGTTTTGAACTACAATTTCTATCGTGCCTTGCTCCATAATCAATTGTGAGGGATCATGAGAGCTGTAAATCCAAAGCATTTGGGCCCAGATCACAAAGAGTGCACCAGTAACAGTGAATTTAGCACAGTTGATGGTACATTTTGGACTGACATGTCTATTGGCTTACCAGTGTAATAAATGCATGGGATTAAGTGACCAGTGCAGAACCAACATTACCTCTGACTGACAAGTGAAATAACAACATTATCTGCTTTTTGGTCTGTGCAGATAGTGGTGCTAAATTGCCTGTCACTGGTGCAAAAATATCTTTCATTAGTGAAATTGATGTCATTCAGCCTCTGGAGATCAGCAGTGTGAAGATCGTTGCTACACGTAATTGAAAGATACCCTCATGGGAAATACTGCATCTATGGGGCTGCTTCCTGTGATGCCTGCAGAAATGAAGAACACCAGCTGTGTGTCCCCAATTGATCATTTTGTATTGGTGTAAGGCTAATTTGCATGGTGCATGAAGTGTGTTCTAAGGTTTAACAGGGAAACTGCACTCCATAGTTGAAAGCTAATTTTATATCAAGTAGGTCTCTCGTATGTCCCGTTTCCATGCCCTACTCTGCCCTCCTGGACCAGCATTGCATGTGCTGAAGATGGTAGACATAGCTGGGAGGAAAAGATTGATTCAACTAGGGTGCTGACCATGCTCTCCTCTCTTTGGGATTCGGGAGAAATAAGGTAGAGGAGAACATGCCTCATTCCCTATTGTGACGTCCATCAAAGCATGTATTTATGAGTTCCATAATACTTTGATGTGATGACATAAAAGCAGGATATTGCATGGTGAGGATACTGAATTGTTAAAAAGAAAATACTGTTTAATATCTTCCAATCAGGGTCACACAGATGTGTCTCTGGCAGGCAATCGTGATTTTTCTAAAAGGGAAGATACGGTCAGATTGTTTGAGACATAAGATGGTAAACATAGTCTGATTCTGAGCTCTTGACCAGGTGTTCAAGAATGTTGCTGGCAGGCCCACATAGCCATTGGTGAACTAATCCAACCTTATAATTGCAATCACTGTGGCCAGCACAGGCTTACGTGGAAGAGATAGGAGGGCAAGTGTCGACTGCAGTCATAGGTGATAAAACATTTATTAGGTAACCACCTTGATTTGGGTTTTAATGAAAGTTTGGAGTCAAAACTTTTCAGACTACTGTGGTGTGGCCAGGGGTCAGAGCAGGGGGAAGGGCCTGGGAAAGGGAAAGTTGAGAGTGACATCTGCCCGCAAGAAGACTTCTCTTTTTCCAATTTTAATGCCAAGTGTCTTGTTGTGCATTCAATTTAAAGGCAGGCTTTCCCACCTGCTACCTTTTTAAGATACAGGATTCTGATCGTTAGAGAACCTTCATTGCAGACAATCGTGTGGTGGCTTTGGTGGAGGCGTTCTTAGAGCCCAATCTCCTATAAAAGATGGCTGCTGCTATAGTAAATAGAAAAGGGAACAGGAAAGTCGGGGTGAGTGGATGGGGGAATGGTGTGGGTTGTCTTTGAGGGTCAGGGAGAGTGTGGGGCTGTGGGGAGGCAACACAGAGGGGTTCTCAGTTGCCTTCCCACAATCAAGATTGTGGCATCTGTGGAAAGACCTTGGGCGGCAGGAGAAACGCAGGCAGTACAGTGTTTTTTCCTGCTTTTCCAGCCACCTGATAGGCTGAGCGTCCTTCCCGGGTGCAAGTCATAAGTAAATGACCACTAAAAACCCTGTGATGACACAATGTTCATCTAGCAGCAAGTACAAAGGGGATGGTGAACTGGCCTGTTTGGAGTGGGCACCTAGCCTGACAGGTAATAGACACAGATACTACACATTAATTCTACAGATGTGATCAACAAGGAGGACTTTTTTTTGCCATGAAAGTGAAACACCAAAGAGTGTGGATATCTTTTCAAAACAAGATTGATGTATATTTTCAGAGGTATGCAGTGGGGTATGAGGAGAGTACTATAAATTACTTTCTGGAAAATGTGATGGTAGATGCAGTCTCTCCCATTCAAGTGCACTGAAATAAGTATTGTTCCAAACGTTTCAACTCCTTATGCATTTAAACAGTAACAATCAGTTAATGTAAGATATTTAGGTATTTAAATCACAGAGAAAGTGGTAAATAGTATATGACTTTGTCAGGCTGCTGGATGAACCCATCCATTACGGAACTCCTGAGTCAGAAAGATTGCTATATTTCGGGTTCATGTGATAACGAGTTCTGATGAACTTGGGCAGCACTGCCAAATCGTGGTCAAAATGATGTGTGAGTTTGCTCAGCATATTCGATTTCGGTGGGATATTTTTCTACAGTGGGCCTATCAGAACTGCTCTATCTCTTTGAGATACAGGGTGGACCTGTCAGAGCCCCAGAAGCTATAAGCTGTTTCAGCAGCACTACAATAAAAGCCAAATTAACTTTCTGTTGCTCTAAGGGTCATGGTCAATCATCCATAGTCAGACCAATATGTCCTGTGTGTTGAACACCAATGTGCAATAGGACCTGGAGCATTCCAAGTGCCGAATGAGATTACCAAATAAATGATCTCAGGCACAAGTAATCGGACAGACTCAAGGAATATGGAAAAAATACTTTATTATCAATTTAATAAAGTAGGGAAGCATGGCGAACAAACTAATTGTAGCTTGCACACTTTCATTGCATTTCGATTGCACAACATGTTTTATACCTCAATGTATGTCAGCTATGATGTCATCCTACGTGGCAAACAGTAACACCTATTGGAAGGAGGGATTTGCTAAGGGAACATATATACCTATGTTCTGTATCAGTGTTAGTAACATACTTGGCTGCCCCTTATCCGGTCAGGCATGCCTTAAACACCCTCTAACTATGTAAAATACAGATAATAGCATAATACCAGCAGCGAACAGGCTTCTGCAACAATGTATAGTAAACCATTACATAGACTTTCATGATTGGTTTGCACTCTCTTCCAGCGGAGGACATTTGGCTTGTTAGCAGCATGTAAACAACTAAACCCAGTTGCAGGGGAACAACATGAGACAACTGCCTTTCTTAGCTAATAAGCCTATCATCTCTCATCAGTTAGGCACTATGCCAAGGCTTCTTATTTGTAGTTGACCTTGCTGGCTGTTCTCTTCTTCAGAACCTTTAAGGGAGTGAAGATACATTGCTATTGTTGTCTGGAGCTTTATGAATAGGCCTTGTTTTTTGGTCTTATGCCACATGTGAGGAGACCATGTTTTGTCCATTCTGTCCTTCTAGTTAATGCTATGTGATTCAATTATATTGGTTGCTATTACTCCTCTTGGCCACATGAGACTTGGTTGCTCTATCTTGCATACACAAAGGAGTATTCCAGCACCTTTTAGCTCTGCAGCCATGTTCTTTCTCCTCGAGATTTCTTGCTTACTATTATACAATGTCAATGTCCATTTTCTTAACATGGCTGTTTGCTCTCATTATATTTCCCACTTTAGCAGGCTTCTACCTGGTCTTATCTACCTTGTGTTTCTGCGTATATACATCTACTATATCGCTTGTCACTTATCTTCTATGTTCATATAGTTTTCTTCATATTCACAAATATGTTTATTTCGTTTCATCAGTTACATCCTTAATTCTTTGGACATCCATTCATCATATTCAGTGTGTCTATGTATCCTCTTCCTTTGTGTGACATCACTTCTCTTCTGTCCGACTTTACTTATAGTTCTTCGATGTCTGGTACTGTCTGCAGACTCATGTCTACCATTTCAGTTCAAGGGTACATTCGACACGGTGGCCTGAGCGCAATGTGTCTTTCACACCAATGATGTGGTATTGAGATGATACCAGGTGTCATGCATAGTGCTCTCTTGCTTTTCTTCCAGTAAAATGGAGGTGAGGGAGAATGGACACTGTAGATGATCTGTAAATCCGCCTCTCTACATCAAGTTACAAACGTTGATTAGCAATTGTCTGCCTTCATCCAAGTCTGTGGTTTTCTCCTCCTTAATAGTCACTGTAAACAAATATCACATGAGCATATGCAGGGACAGAGGTAGGACTTTATGTTTAGGCTCGACTATACCTTGCATTAACTGAGGTGTTCTTCAAGCGATATTGGTTTTATTTGTTAGGCATCTGTAAGAGAGGGATTTGAGTTTTCCACGAAGATGTGTTCATAAAGTAGAAGCAGAATGGTGCAATATTTCTAAAGTATATGCGGCCTGGCACATTCGTTCTCACACAAAGTAGATGTAAAAACAGGGACTGGGGAATATCCTCCATGATTACAGTTATGCAGGCAGAAGTTAAATACAAGCAATGATCCCTATGAAGTACCACAATCAAAATATTAAACATGCACATTGCTTGTTGTTCATAAACAAAACACGTACATACTGGACAGCCTCCTGCTACCACCCTTTTTGCGCACATTATGCACTGTGCTTGTAGGGTGACCAATGCTTCAACCAATGACAAGTTGGTTCTATGAAATGCAGTGCAGGATACCTAGAACTGGTGACCATGGGAGGACCTCCGAGGTCACATTGCTGGACAGCTGGTACCCCAGTGTTCCTCCTTCCAGGAGAATTTGTGAAAATGTGTTCCCAACATTTTGCACCTCAAAGGAAATAGGATTGGTGAGATGATTCGGATTGGAAAACATTTTCATAACAGCCCTCACGTTACACTGAGCAGGTTCTCCAATGAAAGCCCATACACCTTATTGGCAGTTGGAAAGGGGGATGTTGGGAAGGAAATGATCCTATCCCATCTCCTTAGTTACAGCTAAAGTGACTAAACTCCATCCGAAGCTAAGGGGGGAAGCAGCCCTCACCTTCAGGACGCGTGTAGGAGCCCTACAGCACATGGAATTAGATGAACAACACTAGCCATGCCCCACCTCCATGACTCCATAGGCCCAAAACCATCACTCTGACTGCTGTGGCATGCTTGGCATCTCACACAGAGATGCCACATCATCAGCACAACAGGCCAGCTCTGCACAGGCCTTGTTCCCACATAAATCCATCCTTTCCCTGTCCTCTCAATGTTGCAAATATCTAGTATCATTTTTAAGAATGCATTCTACTAGGAGTGTGAGACAGTACCATGCCCGAACACTGCGCCCATCCATCTCCACTAAACTGCCATTGCACTCCTGACCCCCACCACACCAGGCCAGAGCCCACCACACTCCTTTGCTCCGACCCCCTACCTCTTCACATACCAATAAACCTCCGACCCTCCGATCCTGACCATTTCAGATTACCCAATCTTACACAAACATCTTTCTAATCTGAGCCATGTGGCTCACAGCATTGTTTAAAAACATTCAATTATAGCTGCATTACTCTTTTATCGGGGAACAACACTTTACTATCATGACTCTGGATTCACTGATTACTAAGCTATGATAATCAAACATTTTATTAGTCAAAACCATAGCTAAATAACTTGAAACTATAACTGTGTTGAGAGTAGTTCACATATATAAACACCATTTCATTCAATGTAGCTTGTAAATATATATACAGCTATAGAAGAATACAAAAGACAAAACAGCACAACAATATTGTTGTCAAACATCTATTTAAATTTCAAGTGTGCAATCAATTACTAAAATGTGCAAAAATACTGACATTTATGGCTAGATGGGAAGGGGCGATCAAGATTGATAGGACATCCTGCTAGTCTAACAGCAGTATTATAGTGAACATTACCAAGGTTAACTCATTCAGCTTCAGGGCAGGCACCTCACACACACGTGTCCATTTGCACACACACACACACTGCTGCAGTGCAAGCTTACCACAAATATACATGAAAGGTACAGAAATGGAGCAGTGCAAGGTTCCTTCCGAATGTAAAAGACCTGCCATTGTCGGGATGCCTGGTTAGATGGGCCGGGGGGGCATCCTTGGGTGGAGGGGAGTGGTGGATGCCAGAGGGAACCAGATTCCCATTATGTGTGCTGGCTGGCTTTTCAGGGGCTTTGTTCCAGAGGGGGGGGGTGCACAGTTCACTACCTCGCCCTGCTGGAGGGGTCCTTGCTGCTGCGCTCCTGCAACCTTGGACCATGGGGGTTTAACCACAACCCCAACAGATATAACTGAAAGACCAGGTTAGGACTTACTGTGAAATACATTGTTCTTATGGCTGGGCTCACTGGTGAATGAAAAGCCTGTCTCAAAACTTCAATACTGCAAAATGTGCCTAGGAAATATAAATACAGGTATTCCTGCAGTTGACACAAGGAACATTGTAACATGGAAATGGCACATCACTGTGTTGGCTGAGAGGCAAACAGCAGCATTTTTCATTGAAACTGCCACACATCAAAATGTTGTGTACAGCAGTAATTAAAGGGAGACTGGGCCTTGCATGTGAAGGTTAAAGCCAAGTAATATATTTCATTTTAAGTGACTGAGGCCCACCTTCCAACACAGAAGCTGACATTGTTTTAAATGGAAATGCACATTGTGAGTGACCAAAATGAACTGTAGCAGCCCTTCACTTTACAAAGCCCCATTGAAAAAATAATACTGGGTGCAAAGAAAGGGAAATTCACTGATTCAAAAGCACATTGAACCAAGATAGTAAAATGAATAGTTATTTCAAGGAATAAAGGCTGCATGGGAAAAAAATGAATGTAACCCATGAGGAGGCTATTTTCTTTCAGGTCCCACATGCAAATTTCTCCCGATTCCAGAAAATCCAACCTGTATGTTTCGATTCTGGATGTGAGCCAGTTGCCAGGCAGAATGTTTAGACCATGATTAAAGGAATTTAGACAGGCCTGGTCTCTTGCAGGAGCAATAAAATAACCATTAGCCATGGACTAATGAGAGCTAATGGCTTATTTGTAAACTGTCAACATTGCTCCCCGCAGACTGAGCCACATGGTTTCAAGGAACTGAAACCAAATAATGGGAAGAGTGATGTCAAACTAAATGTTATATATGTTAATGATGTGGCCATAATGTACATTGGAAAGACTTTATTCAGTAATTGGTAAATGGTTATACTTACAGGATTGGGACAGCTGTAATTTGTATGCTGATTTCAAGACAGTGGTATTGATATAATTGTCATTCATGTGTGATTTCGGGACTTACAGTTACCACCTAAAAAGTGTTTCTAGCTACCCCAAAAATGTTGGAAACTTGAAAGTTGGGGAGCTACTGACTGGTTAAATTAGATCTTTGATTATGAAGTTTCATATTCCCAACTAGTTTTGTTTCTGAAGAAAGGGTGAGACACCATTGCATGCCTGTGGAATAATGTGATCAAATGAAAGTACGCTTCACTGATTTGCCATGAGGAGGGGAATATGAATATCTATATATTATGGAATGTATTGTTAAATTACAAAATGTTGCCATGTAGGGACCTTTAGCTTTAAAAAAAGCTGCCAGCTAAAAGGAAAATTGTAAATAACAGAAGGAGTGTACCTCTGCACTTCACTTCAATCACGTATCTCCCTTAGCCTATCTGCAGTGGGGGTTGGCTTTTGGGAGGGGGAAGAAAGAATGATCCTTCAATGTAAAGTTAGCACCAATAAACTTCCACCTTCTAATTATAATAATTAGAGGAGTGACATATACATTAAAAAGTACTTGCTCTATGCAATAAAAGGAATCAGGCAAGGAGAAAAGCTGCATAAAAAAACATCCTTGAGGAAGAGCTGCCAAACATCTTCCAGGACGTTCCCTTAATCCTCCTGGAGGTATCCTGAGACATCTGCCTGCCATCTTGGGTGGAAAGGCCTTCACATTCAGATGTCTTAAACTTTGCCTGTGAAAGAGAAACTGGGCGAAGCCAACAGCTGACTATGCCCTGATCCTTAAGGAGAGCGTGATCAGGGATGAAAGCTGGTGAAGATCTCTCACTGAAGTAAATAGACCCTGAGCTGTCAAAAGAGGAGGTTCGCTGTCTACCCTGAGCGCCCCAAAACAGAGGTGCCGTATAAGTAGACCTGATTCATTTGAAACCATGTATGTGGGGAATCTGCCTGTCTTAACATCTTCCCTTCATAAAGGTCGGGGTGGCAAATTGTGTAGACCCTTAGCATATTCGACTGTATATTAATTTAATTAACTGCCAAATAGATTGATGCAGGGGGGAGCTTCGAAGAGTTTAAAACTTTCACCCTCTCTTCTAGTGGTAATAATGTAATAGTCATATAAACTAATTGGGGTGCCCTGGCCACAAACACGAAATTTGTAATTGTCACCATTCCCAAACCTTGCCTTTAAAACCAAAAGGTCATTGGCCCTAAAATGAAATTCTCAACTGATACCCCTTCCCAAAACTTGCTTTTAAATAAAAGGTATAATTATTCTAAAACAAAAATCCCAATCGTCACGACTCCTTAAACATTGTATTTAAACTAAAAGGGTGCCTTTGGCCCCCATACGAAATTCCTAAATGTTCCCCACTCCCTATGACTGGCCTTTAAATAGAGGTGTGCTTCATATCACTGATGCCTTGGTTTTTGTTGCTGGGGGAGAGTGAAACTGGTGTAATTTACATTGAACTACATACTGTCTCTGAGAGTAAGTGATCCTGCCAGCAGAAACATTTTAGACTGGGGAGTTAGTGGGGGGGTTCCACGTCTCATCAGTTGGGGCAATTGCTGAGGGAAGACTTTTCTTTTGTGGGAGATTCTCTGGTTCAATTTTGGGTGAGAAGGTCAAAGACTGACCAGGAGGGAAAGCGGGTCTGGGTTTCAGTGACATTGCATGCCAGAGCCAAAATTGCCTGGTGAAACTGTTGAGGACATTCCTGGGTTAACGAGGGGATGGTTCCTCATTATTCAGATTTCATTTCAGGAGGATTTTTCAGAAATCCTTGGAAGGAAATTGGGCAGTGGAAGTCCCAAACCTATAAAGGATATATCAGGGCACATGTTCTCTGCTGAAACAGGCACAGAAGAGAATTGGAGGGGTTGGTGGAGAGGCAATGCTATGTAGGACAGTTTGCATAGTGTGTATGATTCGTAAACGTAATTTCCCTAACATGATATCTTTATCATATTATGCAGATAGAGGGTGACAAGGCTGGTTGTGTGGGTCATGGGCTATTCATTAGTTTGGAGGATGGAGAAAAGGGTCTGTGAGCGCCCAGGGCTGTTATTCAGTATGGCAGGCTTTGACATACACTGGATTTGTGCAGGGGGATTGCAGGTGTGCAAAGTGTGCTCACTGACAGTGTTACAGAAAAGAAAGATGGGATTTTCAGACCCCGGGTTGGTGATCTTACACATGGGGGTCAATGACTTAGTGCAGTTAGAGAAAATAGGCCTGATGTAATGTTTGTTATCCCTCTTCTCATGGTTCAGGTGTTTTTTGCCCAGGGGCTTTGCTCACCTGGTCTCAAATCATCCCAAGACAGGCATGGAGGTGTCCAGGCCTGGTTCTCCCTTGGAACATTGCTTCTCAGAAGTTTAACAATGAACTTGCCTGGCTGGCTGCATGCCACTGGCAGCTAAGTATTGTAAGGAATTACGTGTTGAGGAGCCCTGGGACTTGTCACCAAGATGGGGTACCCTTATCACAAATGGTACCAAACTTTTGTTTGGTATAGATGGGGGATGTCACAGATCGGTGGGTCTGTGCCTCTGTGGTAGATGGGGGAGAACCATGTGAACACTGAGATCCCCTCCTGGGGGGACTTTGGATGGGACTAGTGCTGAGGGGAGGGCACAGCACCCCCCCCCCCCATTGGAATGGGTGTACAGCCACCAGAGGGTCCCGGCAGGGGATATAGGGGGAGCAGGATCAGGAGCCAGCTAGGGCCAGTAACTAAGGTGATGCCTCCTTGTATCACCCCCCAAGGGCATGATGGGGATGGGATAGGACCTCACCATCATGTGCCCCCTTGTGGGGATGGTGCCATTGTCCACCTAGACCATGTGATCAGACAGGAACTGTATACAAATGTGTGATGATATTGTGGTAGAGTACATATTGGTTAGGAATGTCAAATCTTTTGGTTTGGTTGTGCTGTGTTTTGTTTTAAAAATGTGGCCGGAATAGCATCCAAATAAAATGTGTCTTGACTACTCTCTCCTCCCCTGGCATTGTTCCCTTGCAAAGCCCAGGAAGGTAAAAGACTTGTCATTGCGGGGGTGCTGGGTTGGGGGGTCGGAGGCATCCTGCGTAGGAGAGGACTGGTGGATGCCAGCGGGAACCAGATTCCCAGTAGGGGGGCCGGCAGGCTTTTCACAGGCTCGGTCTTGGTGGGGGGTGCAGCAGGGCCATGATCTATCCATAAATTCAGGGTAAAGAGGGCAAGGAGTGCACAGTTCACAACCTCACCCTACTGGAGGGTTCCCCACTTCTGTGCTCCTGCCTCTTGGACCGAGCTGCCTTCTGCCAACACCCTCTGCATTTTCCCATCCCACCCACCCTTCATTTAGAGGTTGGAGAGGGTTGTGTTTGGTGGGGAAGGACCATGTGAACACTGAGATCCCCTTCTGGGGGACTCTGGAGCGGGAATAGTGCTGAGGGGAGGGCAAAGCCTCCCACTTTGTATCGGGTGTACAGCCACCGGAGGGTCCCAGCAGGGGGCATGGGGGGCAGGACCAGGGGACAGCTAGGGGTGGAAATGAATGTGCTGCCTGCTGGTATCGCCCCTCTAAGGGCATGGTAGGGAGGGATAGGACCTCACCACAATGCCCCCCCCATTCCCCCAGTTAGGAGTGTCACATTTTTGGTTTGGTTGTGTTGTGTTTTAAAAATGTGGCCGGAATAACATCCAAAAAGTAATTTGTCTTGACTACTCCCTGGCACTGCCCCCTTGCAGAGCCCACATGTGTGGACTGGGTGAGATGCCAATGCATGCTGAGCTATATCTGACTCCAGCCCAGTTCCAAAACTCTTAAAATACTCCCCTTCACACCACACACTACTGTGAACAACTCTGCACTCAGGAGCACACCACACAAAAATAAACCTGTGCACCCCTTGGTAAAATGGCTATGCCACGAGGTAATGAGTTAATGTTCTCACTTTGCTCTTAATCAGTTTAAAAGTAGTAGTAGTAAAACGTGTATTCAGCGTTTGCTGTTAACAGTTATTAAAAATCAATACATTGCATATAAATATCACTTTAAAACCATAGACCTTATTTTAAAAATGGTCTGTCATACATTTTGAGTCCTTCCTTTACAAAAGTACACACATCAGATATACAATTCATATAATTCCAGTTTATAAATAGAGACATCACTTTCAAAATATTCTGAAATACCAACCTTAACAAAATAATGTTTAAAACATTGTCTTCTGAGGGTAAACAGGAGGGGGCATATTTCTAAAAAAAACATAGTATATTCTCCTCGTATCCCATCCTACAGGAACATTCTTTACGGCCGCCCAGCCAAGTCATTCTAGCTGTCAATGGTAGAATGTTTAATCGACCATTAGCATTATTTTTCTATGCTCCAGGGATTTCAAGAACTCACAGCACCTCTCTCATGCATATTTTGGCACAAGGTTACATAAAATGACATTGATGAGAGAGGATAATAGATTCATCATGCAGAAATGTTCAAGTCTGATAGCCTTGTCCCTAAGGTCGATCTACAATTTGGCTGGGCAGTTAATTTGGTTAAGATCAATGCCCCGCTTGTTTATCAATCTATTACCATATTCGTAACATGTATATTTCTCTTTGGCTAGAGACAGGTGCTTTTCCTGAGCTACATTTTGCCTAATAGGGTTGCAGGTATCAACTGTTATGCTATTTACACCAAGTTCTGCTCGTAGAGCGTCCCTGGTGCACTACGGCCAATCCCTACTATATTCCTTAGTTATTCGGTCTGTACCACATCCAGCTTTGTGCAGTTGGCGTGGCTCCATATTTCAGACCCAGAGTACAAAGATGCTGAGCATGGGCCATGGCAAACACACATTTAACTGCTAACGGTTAGCTTTTTTAAAAGGGCTTGCTCCCCTGCTTAAGATCACTGGCGTTAATATGAGCTATGTTAACGGAGCACAGTTTATCCACCCAAAACAATTAAAAACATATTTTGGCTCTCCAGTGGCTTGAACATGGAATGCACATCATGAACACATGACAGGGCACATATCGAGGGGCCACAGGGGTGGAGAGGGCGGACGCCATTGCCCCTGTGTTTTTATTGAATTAAAACATATATACATCACTCTCAGACACTTCAAGTTTGCAGTTCTGCTGCCGGGACTCAAACCCAGGTTGGTGGTGACAATGCCACACACTTGGCCGCAAGACTAGATGAAGTTTGTAACAAGAGTTTCTTAAATGTCTCCAACATTCACCTCAGGTGACGTCACAACCAAATGCATGTGTCACAGTCCCCCCACTGCAGCAAGCCATGACTCAATGTGCAGTTGTGAATATGGGCTGCCTACGTGTAGATAGGAAAGCCTATTGACTAGCCATCTGTTCATTGAGATTGACTGTGGGACGGAGGATCCACGGAGAGGGCCACAATGGGAATAGATATGCTAATAATGAGTGACTTTCTTGTTTTCTCTCAGTTGAGGGGTCCTCTGGCTTGGTGAGGAATGGAGGAGGGTGTGTTGAAGGGGAGCATGGCAATCTTGAACTAGATAGGGACCAGCCTAGACAGTGTTAATGCTGCAGGCCACTTGGGCAAACATCCACTCAGTTTGATGGCCAGTGCACCCTTGATACGTTCAGACATCCAGCAAAGCTTCTGCAAGGCCCATGCAATTAGTAGACAAGGCAATCAAATGATCACATGGGATGCTGCAGTGCCAGCGTCCTTGTAATGCACAGGACAGATGCATGGTGTCCTCAGCATACTTTGCAGGTGCACCAAACGTGTCACTCAAACATGCTGATCTAGGACAGCATGCATGCAAGTATCCCTCAATTACAAAGAAGAGGTTTATAATCATTGCGTTTTGAAGACCAAATCAAACTGCCAGCCAAGTTGAATTGGAAGGTAGGAAGTGATTGCTTTACTTTACAGAGGGACACAGCATGTGGCAAACACTTCTACCAGGTATCATTGAATGGATGGGATGCTGACAAAGAAGCTGCACGTCTCATTCCCTGCAGCAGGTCTCCTCCAGGACAGGCAGGTACAGCAGTCGACATTCCTCTAATAGGGAGAGTGACTGCATCCCCTAGCCTGTATTTTACATCATCACAATGCACCATGGCCAGAAGCACACCACGGGCAGCTGAACAGGGAAGCCTGCAGTACAACTGACGTGTTACTGCATGCGTGAGCATTATACACCCCAGGACCCTGCACTTAATACAATTGTGAATACATTCTTACGTTTCCTGTGTGACTTTATTCCGTTGATGGGCAGGGGCTGCTCACTTCCAAGCTTAAACCCTGCACGAGCCCCGAACCCGCCCCCACAACCTGCATCCTATTGGAAAACCCCTGGTACCACATAGACCGTTACAGTCCTGTGCAAAAGAGGCATCAAAGTGAACTGGCGCGCACACCTCTGCTTTAGAGTTTATGCTAGAGTCAAGAAGGCGGCATGGCATGTCCAGTTTCCCTTTTCCAACAGCTCAGCCATACCTACCTAAACTCCCGATTTTTCCCGGAGACTCAGGAATTTTACCCATTTCTCAGGGTCTCCTGGAAAGACTCTGCAATCTCAGGAATTTTGGTGGAGGACAGCTTTCACTGATTGATTTTTGTTTTTTTGTTGTGCTTGCAGGACTGCGCTGCAGCGGACTCCCGGCCCAAGTGTGGCTTTATCTCTGCAGCAATGACTGTAACGCTTCCAGAACATTGGCAAAAAGAATGCAGGTGAAGCAAAATAACGTGCGTTTATTTTGCTTCATCTTTCATTCTTTTTTGCCGACTTTCAATGCAAACGCGCGTTTCTTTTGCTTTCTTTCTTTTTGCCCAGGTTAGGGTGGACTCAGCCCCACTGAACCACAGCCATCAGGTTTGCAGGCTGGACAACTCACCACTGCACTACATAACCATTTGAAAAACAACTAAGGTGAAATGTCCAATTTCGGTACTGCAAAATTCAGGGAAAACCTTTGTATTGGTTCTTGGAATTTACATGTGCACATGTTTACGTGTTGATTTCATGGAAGGCTAATGCCTTTTGTCCTATGCAATTTGGGTGGTTGTGAAAAGGCAATTTAATGAAATATGCATATTTCAATTGGAACTGCAAATTTCTGACGTCACATCACAAAAGAGTTTACCTTTTTAACATGTGGGCGGAGGCATGTGAGAATGGGTGGAGTTTTGTGTGACTGTGGGCAGGGCATAAATCTCAGGAATTATGATTTTCAAATGTAGGCGGGTATGAGCTCAGCCCCTTTCCAAACTATTTGGGGAATCTGGGAGTAGACTAGAGGACCCGTGGCCCTCCCTAATCAGGACCTAGTTCTGCCACTGTGTGTATATAATCACAAAGTTGTCACTGTGATTCTCCCCTCCTTAACAACTCAAACAGAGATACAAACATTTACAGCCAATTCGTGCATTTCTGTGTTGCCAAAACAAGACCGTGAAGTACATGATGTAGCCAGTCTCTCTTATGTCTACCTTTCCATTTACAAATGAAACGTAAACGAGCATCTTTATCTACATACAATAGCCAAACAACCAGCAACTTCCGCTCTCTGCCTAGAAGAAGGATCATGAACTCCAACTGCACGTGCCTACTATAGCAGGCCTGGGCCAATTTACCCGTCAGTCCTGACCCACAGGAAATGGGGTGTGCTCTATTCAGAAGACAAAAAATCAGGTACGTGTAAAAGCTGAAGCAGTTATTTACAGAGACATTTTAAAAGACGGTTTAAAAACGTAAAATGACCGGATGCAATCCCTTGTGTAGGTATTTCCAGTGGCGTCGCAGGAATAAAATTTAGGGGGGGAAAAGGGGGGGACAAACATAAAAATAGCATCGCCTCAGACAAAATTAAATGCAGCGATGTCATTTAGGGGTTGCCAGAGGTCACAAATGCGACTTCTGAGGTCTCCCTTGCGACCTCTAAAAAGAAAGAAATAAAAAAAAAAACGTATTTTCTTTTTTGTAATAAAAGCTCCTGGGCTGTGGCCAGCAACATTTTTTTTTTTAATTTTGCATTTTTAAAGCACTCACACAGCACGCGGGCATCGAGGCACTGTTACAGGATTTTTTTTTCTTTAAGTTGCGTAATTGTTTATTTTTTGTCATAGTTGCATATTTATAACATGCTTAAATACCCAGAGGTTTCTAAGCACGGACCCGGGGTTGGAACCTCTGTTGCTTTGTGTTGTCGTGCTTCCAAGGCAAGCACATTGCAGCTGAGCTACCCTCCCGGGACATGTGGCATGTGGCTCATTACTTCTAGAGGGGTGGCTTTCTTTTTCAGGCCCCTTAAAAAAAAGAAGAAAAATAAGAACAGGGGGGCAACAAGTCTAACACTGTCAGCACTGACACAAATAAGAAAGAATAGGAATACAAAATAATTTGTCTTTCTGGAATTCTATACAATAATTGCTAGACTCATTAAAGATTTATTTCTGGCAAACTTCAGGGGTGAGTCACTGATTTAGTCTGTTCTTAAACGCCTCAACTCAGCCTTTCATCCTTCTGAGGTTCATAAAGGAGTACTAACACAGGTTGGGTGATATTGGGTGTATATTTTTTCTATATAAAGCGCTTAAGCGTAAGTGCTATATAATAACACATCATTATCATTTGGTCATGGACGTCTGCTTGTATTCACAGTAATATGGTAATATGGGCCTATACACACTGATCTTAATGATAGATATGGTGATCCATTCTTGTATGAAATGTACATCACATTATAGTGATATCGGAACCATATTTTTCGTAGTGTACAATACCACTTCCTGTTTTGTCAACAGGTGAAAGGTCGTGTTCCATCGCTTCCCGCGATATCCCTTTGGGGCGAGGTCAAATGACATCACTTCCTGTGATATCATCAGGGGGGGTCAATGGTCGTGTGGTGCCACTTCTGCTACCCCAGGCATGTTGGTGAAATGACGTCCCTGATGAGGGGGGCTGCCTATAAAGCGAAAGTGTGACATCACAAACGCTCCTGCAGAGAAGCTTTTGTGCACACCCACTACCAAACCCCACTGCGGCTCCCCTCCCCATAGAATGTAGGCACAAAACCATTAAGTCACTAATTACCCATCAGTTCTGTGAGCTACATTCTGATTGGAGGGACTGGTCTTGACGGCAGGGGGAACTAAACAGCTCTTCATTGTTGATTTCGGCCGTGTGTGTGTGTGCAGTGCTGGGTCCCAGGTCACCCCATCAATACCTGCCCCACCCCCCCAGCGACGCCTCTGAGTATATCGGATTATTTTAATGCCTAAAACATATTATTTTGAGGTAGGAAGTTGTGTTTTTAACAAGATTAGCAAAATAAAAAAGCAACGTGGTGGCTACGGACGCCCACAGAACGTCTACATGTGTTCGGCCATGCACAGCACGAGTGCTACTATATTGGTTTTAGAAACTCTTCTTGATCTATTTCACAGGGGTGAGCACAGGCACAGGGTGAATATTAAGAGAGTGCAATTAAGGTGAAGGAATGGCAGACTCTTTAAAATCATGCTAATTACCCGGCACTGAATTCAGCCGCATCACATCACTGGTATCTATTACACGACCGCCATTATGCATGCTTTCCCGCACACCCTCCATGCCTCGGAGATCAAAGCGCAGGCTCTTGATTGCGATCTGCTGAGCACAGCACCATACCCCAACCCCGAGTCATCCTCGCTGTAGCGCCTCCACGAGATAACGAGCCAGGGCCCAATTAGTCAGAGCTAGGACACACTACACGCTTCCCAAGCTGCCCTGATTGCCTCACTGCGACGCTGCCGAGTACAGTCCCCGGGCTGAGCAGGCGTCTGATTTGCGCGGCCCGATTTGTGAGCATGGCTCCATTCTGACGAGAACATCAATTCGTTTTCCCCTCATCTTGACAGACAAGTAGCTGCAATAACTTCTATACACGGTGTTGGTGAAACTCCCACGGATCAGAAACCACCAATTGACAGGCGCGCGCCTTGGAGAATATACAGGCAGACCATAACACAGCTCAGCCTGGGGTGCACTCACTCCCCCGCTCACCAATTTGCCAGTAAAAGCAGCTTTCGGAACGGAAGAAACTGGAAGCATGACACGATGTCTTCCGCGTCTACTTGTTACTGTTTTACAGGGCTTGTGAAAGACGTTCCTTCACATTTTCATGGCCCGTCAGAGTACTATCATGCTGCGAAACCCCAACTATGTTATTGAGAGCTGGAAATACAAACCATGAGCTTGATAACAACTAAATGGTCCAGAAGTGCTCCCGGCAGATTTTGCCAGGTTGCTTTATGTTCTGCTGGGTGCTGAAACATGGCCTTTGAGAGAGCTGTTTGCTCATTTTCCTGACTCAGATTGGCACTGCAAATCTTCTGTAATACTCGATGTGGCTGCATGCATGATGCACGTGCAGATTCTCCTGCGTTGGGTGGACCCTAGTGCAAACGATGCAAAGCCTACGAGGTCAATTCCTCAAAATGGATGCGGCGCAGTTAGAAGTGCACTCGGCTCTGTGAGGAATGCAAATTATTGACTCGCTCGAGATGAAGTTGCTGGGATTTCTGGAATTCTAATTCTGTCTGAGGTAAATTCTGAACACAGCAAGTCAATGCTGTGTGCAAACGGATATTTGAAAGCAGTTCTTAATGAAAACGTACATTGGAATATCTACTTTGTATTAAATATAAGTACTTTTAACAATGTCATTTCAGCATCCCACATCCAAATAATAAAAAAAACACATTAGAAAGGAAAGGCTGAACGGTGTGTTCTGTCTGCTATTTTGTATGTACTCATTGTTCTAGGGAAGGTGTGACCACTGTTTTGCGTGATGTGACATGTATGCGAGGGTAGAAGATTTAGTACATAGGTTTAAGGCAGTTTATAATGACACCTTCCGAGTAAGTGGAGTTCCAGGTATTCAGTTATAGGTCAGAGTTCAGGAAGACATATCCTGTGCATCCACCGCGTAGAAGCCCCTGGTCTGAAACATAAAGACCATTCTCCCAGATTCCTCACACAGTACTCCACATGACAAGCAAGGGTATGCTGTGCTACACGAACCTTGCCGGTCAGATAGCACAGCAAGTAGAGTGCTCGCTTTGACATCCGTGCAAAACCAGCCAATGCAGGTTCGA
Organism: Ambystoma mexicanum; assembly: GCF_040938575.1. Lineage (NCBI taxonomy): Eukaryota > Metazoa > Chordata > Amphibia > Caudata > Ambystomatidae > Ambystoma > Ambystoma mexicanum. The sequence goes on along the minus strand of NC_090928.1, from coordinate 714,572,091 downwards.
TTCCTGGCAGGGCCAAAATCAGCCTTTCATCCTTCCAAAGTCAATAAATGAGCACCCCCCACACTGGGTAACAATAAGCAGCGCTCAGATGCATGATGGTTCGTAGTGTGACATACCTGCTAAATTATTATTATTAATCTTTATTTAAAGGTTTACATTTTGGTCAGCTCCATTTGGCAGAGGTGACCAAATGCACAGATATGTGTGCATATGGGGTATGAGAGTAAACGGGTGGAAGGAGATAGGAGTGGACACCATAATGACAAAAAGGTCCAAAATACGTTGACCAACTTGAGTCGAGCAAAAAGTAAGCTTTAAAAAGATGTTGATGCAACAACGTACAACCCATCAAACAGATTCTCATAAATCACCATCACCCAAACCTTCTCTTAGAATGGTGGGTTTAGGGAGAATGGAGCACTTTGGTTGTTGGAATCTGTGCCAAGAAACTGCTGTGGGATGATTTATCAGAGAGAAGACAAGTGCCAGCGTGTGGTGAGTGCAAGAGGGAAGAAGACACTCACAAAAGATGGGCCACGTGCTTGGGATTTGCATTTTCTTTGGGTGTGAATGAACGACACACCCACATTGATAACTCCCAGAGCTAGAATACGGATGCATCATGTGACTCAGGGCATGTAAATAGGAGCAAGGTTTAGTCCACACTATTCATAAGGTCACAATCATCAACCCTTTAAGACAAAAACTGGTTTGCTGCATCTGGTTCTGGGTATGTTTAAGACAGGTCCTCAATCAGTTGAGGGACACAAGCCCTCCTCCACCTTGAATTGCATCTGGGTGTCATATACAGGTGACACGTGGCATCCGATTTTGTGGAACAAGGCAGTATAGGTATATTTTGCGAAACTTTTATTTATTTATTTTCACATTTGTAAAGCGCACCAAACTCTTGGGCATCATGGCACTGTTACAGATATTTTGCATTTTTTTAAATGTGTGTGACAAGTAGGCAGCGACCGTGCTAGAAAGGCATTTGTGTGTGTTTGCACGAGTTTTGAAAATGCTGTTCTCATGTATTGGGAGCCAGTGGGCCAGTTTCTTGGCAGCAGATGTTTGATGCAGCTCTGAGAGCATTGTTTTGTATGACTTGAGGCTTATTAATGTTGTGAGTGGAGGTGCCTGCAAATAGGGCGTTGCAGTAATCAAGCCTTGGGTGATGTGAAGACAGCTGTACGGGAATAGAATGTGATTTTATGGCCTTTGGAATGTGCATCTGTATTGGATGGGATTACACCAGAATAATTCTGAGTCCAAATAACCGAACAAACTCAAGAAGATGGCAAGGTGCTGTTTTATCAGCAATTATCTAAAAGAGGGAGTATACAATGAACATCAATGGACATATGCTCATTCTCTCAACGATTTCCACAAAATAATATCATTATATACTTCTTTGTGGGTCAGAATGATGTCATGCTACGTGGCAATAATGAAAAACCTATCACGGGCTGGGATTGTTTAAGGGACACATTTAGATGTACAGTCATATAGGAGCTAGGTTTGTTATTGGCTGTCAGATATCAGGTGGACAACTCATAACTACCTTTTTTTTTAAAGGATTTTATTAGAAGAATTGAGTATACAAGGCCCAGTATACGCATATAATATTATATGAAGAAGATACAAGTTTTAAATAAGGTGGGGAAAGAACAATGACACGGACACGACGAGACAAGACATACAGGACATGACATACACATGAGGGGGGAGGAAGGGTGAAAATGGGAGGTGCAGGCATAATCATAAAAAATAAATAATCATAGGTTAATAATGAGGATCCATATTAGAGAGGGAATCTAAAAAGGGCTGCCATTTCAACTGGTCTTTACAAAGTAGATCCGGAGAGGAGGCATTGCAATTTTCTAATGTATGGATGTTACAAATGGAATTCCACCAAATATTATAATGTATACGGCTTACATTTTTCCAGTTAGCAGTAATAATTTGGATAGCAACCATCAAACACAAATCAAACAAATAGCAGGCATATTTGTTAATAGCAGTATTTTGTAAAAGAGAGGTACCAGAGATAAGAAAATCAAAACAAAAATCACAGTGAACGTTAAATATACATTTGATAGTATTCCACACGGAGTGCCAACACGGTATGACATGCTGGCACTCTACAAACATATTCTTGAAAGAGCCCCGAGAATGTAAACATCCAATATTTATCATCAGATGTTCTGCCACTTTTAAAAAAAGAAACAGGAGTAATAAAAGCTCTATGGTGACAAAAGAAGATAGTTTGAATTAGACTGGCAGAGGCAGTGATCTTGGAGATGTTTTTTTTCCATTGTGGGGGCCAGGATAATTGATTATTGGGTAATGTACAGTCATGTTGTCAGTCACTGTGAAGGTGATCAACCATTGGAATAGTAGATGTTAAGAGTATGGTTTTGTAGCAGTAATATCAAAATTAACCATATATAGTAATCTTTGCACGTTCGGGATGTTGGAATTGTATGGTAACATCGCATAATTCTCCAGAATTGAAGTGATGAGGTACTTGAAGTAATACTTGAAGTATACTTGAAGGTACTTGAAGTAATGAGGTAATTGAAGTGATACTGTTTTCGGAAAGAGGTAGGCATGTGGAACTTAGTAGGCATGTGGAACTTAGTTGCAATTCATTAAAGGTAATAGGAATATCCTGTAAGAAAAACTGATTACAAAATGTAATGCCTCTGGAGAGCCATGGTTTCCTTTAATTTTGATCAAGTGATTAAGCCAAATAAAAGTGAATAAGGAATGTTTAACTATAGAGGGAAACATATGTAACCTAAGATAAAGTGCAGATTGGCGAATACAGGAAAATGTAGTACATTTGTGTTTACCTTTGATAAGGTAAAGGTCTGCAAGGGAAATCAGGGAAACCACAGCCCTTTCCAAGAGAAAGCAATTAGGTGCAAATGATCACATTTCATGAGAAAACCAGAGATGCGACTTCTTGATAATAAAAGCCATGCAATATTTTCTGAAGTCAGGGAAGCCAACACCACCCTGATTATGGGATTTTATTTTATTTTCTGAGCGAAATTCTGTGTTTCTTTTTCCGCCATAGGAATTTGGTGAGGCAAGTGTCAATAGATTTAAAAAAGATAGAGGAAAGGGGGCTTGGTAAAATATAAAGAAAATATAGAATAATAGGGGAAATCATCATTTTAATAGATTCCAAATGGCCCCACGAGGAAAGATATAGGAGGAGACCACAAGGATACTAATTCTTTAACTCTAACTAGCAGGATGTCTGATTTTATTTTTCCCCGATATTGTTACTGGATGCTGAAATGTAAATAAGTATTTGAGCCATTTGGGACACCATTTCATGCCTAGGGCAAGAGTATGATGTGGTGTGCAATGTACATTGAGGGGGAGAATCTCAGACTTGTCTAAATTTAGTTTGTAGCCCGATGCTTTGGAGAATTTTGAAATAGTATCTAGTACGTCTTGGGCAATTTGTTCTGGGTTTTTTCAAAAGAAGAATATGACATCGGCATATGCTGCAGTTTTAATATGCATATGTCCACATTGAAATCCTAGAATGTTATCATTTTGTCTAATTGCTTCTTAAAAGGGTTCTAACTTTAAGATGAAAAGAATCAGAGAAAGTGGGCATCCCTGGCGTGTTCCTCTAGAAAAGGGGAAGAAAGAAGACATTTGTCCATTTACAAAGACTGCAGTCCTGGGTTTAGAATAGAGGACACTGATTACTGAAAGAAAGCAGGTGCCCAAACCATGCTATCTGAGGGCTTCAAACAGAAAGTTCCATTCTACTCTGTTGAAAGCTGTTTTCTGCACCAAGGGCAACAGCAGCATGGGGATCCTTCACATTTTTTATTAAGTCTATGATATCCAGGAAAAGTTTAATTTTAGACATAGACACCCTACCCTTCACATATCCAACCTGTTCATGCTTAGGTAGATTGGGTAAGAAGGGGAGAAGCCAGTTGGATAAGATCTTGGTGAAGATTTTACAATCGGTATTACAACTAATACAGTTGGTTTGGCATGCTTGTGCCATGTCTGGAACATTCTGTTCAATTAGCCGGTGCAAGTAGATAGGACATGAGGCTGCCCTACCACCCAATAAGCCCAACATCCCTCATCACCCATGCCTTCTAGCATGAAATCATCTTTGTACTTGGCCTTGAAGAGTATTCTTGTCCTGGGAATGCAACGGGAGTGAGGGCACTCGTTCTTGTGTCTGATACTCCAAGTTCAAGCCCTATTTCAATCCTCGGCTCATGTGATTAGAGACCATGATTCTATTAATTCTGCAAGCTATTGAATGCTTTAAATGAATTAAGACTTGGCATCCTTTATCTTTTTTGTTGCACCTTAACATGACAGTATTCATCCTCCGCACACATGTTCCTCTTCAGCATAGATAGCTGACCTCAACTTCACAGTTCTTGACTTCAGGCCAAACAGTCTCCCAATGCAGCTCCACTAACCTGCTATTCTACTGCGACACAGCCTTTCATTCTTTCTTCATGATTCTTTTACTTATTATTTCATGATACCAATGTCCAGTGTCTGTACAATGGTGGCTCCACCTGCATTCTATTCACTACTTGTAGATAGCCTATATGATGCCGTGATCTATCTTGCATTTCACCGTATATACATTTGTTATACTCCGGTTATCTGCAGCACTTTTTACCATGTAATGTTCTTCTTTTACACTTTAAGGTTCACTTGATTCTTTACTTCATCATTTCTCCTCTAGGATCCATACATCATCTTCATTCAGTATTTCAGGGCGTTGTGCACACTTTCTTATGAAGTCATCAGTTTATTTTCTGAACTCTTTCTCATATTCCTCCAGGGAGTTCCTCCTGTAAACTGTCATCAACTCAAGGGTACTTTTGATATTGTCATCTTAATGGATTACTTCTTCCATACATTCACTGTGGTAGTGTTACAACAGCTGGTGCTAGACAGGGCACTGTCTCATGGCTCCAATACCAGGGAGGTCGGGGGTGGGATCTCCTGAGGATATGCACGTCTGCTCCTCTACAAAAGGGTCTGCTGGCATTGATTAATTTTGTGGATTAGGCTGCTGGGGAGGCAATGGCGTTGACCTGCCGTGTTAGCGAGAGGATGGAATCAAGATATATGCCCAGGGTCTATACATTGCTGGATACTGGGATGGAGATCCCCCTCAACGGTGAATGAGCTGTAAGCTTTGTCAAGTTTGAGAGCAGATGAGAAGGATTTTGCACTTGTCATCGTTCAGATACCAAGTAAGTGGCCATCCATGCCTGAAACGTTTGGTATACTGCTTGCAGCATGTCAGAGTCAAAAGCTGCCAGAGAGGGGGATGAAATCTGCAAGTCATCTGCATAGTTAGTGTCTGATATGCCGTGTTGATCCAGCAGATATGTCATGCAATGCTGGGGCGACGCAGGAGCCTTGGAGGACACCACAGGTGACTGGGGTGGTGGGTGGGAGCGTTGTCTGTGAACATTTCCATGGATCTATCAGCTGGGAAAGTGGAGAACCAGTCAATGGTGTCCAGAGAGAAGTTAGCTGCTGCAGACAGGTGTTGGCACAGGATTTGGTATTCCACCAGGTCGAATGCGGCCGACAGGTTGAGCAGCAAAAGGACTGCAGGCTTACCTGTGTCCTTGATATCATTGAACCGATTTTTCAGACCTAATAGAGCAGATTCAGTTCCATGGCAAGGTCTGAATTGTGAGTGGCGTAAGCCGAGGATGCTGTTAGTTTCAAGGTAATGTTGAAACTGTAGATTGCCCGCTCGATTGAGAATCTTCAGAAGAAACAAGACTGTGGTAATGGGATGGTCGTTCGTAGGGACACCTGGGTCTAGGGTGGGTTTCTTGAGCAATGAGAGAACCCATGCTTCCTTCAGGCTAGAAGGCACTTGAGTGGTTGTAAAATAAGCATTGATGAAAGAGGTGATAAAGGGTCTGAGTTAATCAGTGCAGTCTTTGATGATGGCACCTGGACAAATGTCCCCTGTGCAGCAAAAAAGGGTCAAGAATGTTCATGAGTTGGTAAACCTCTGTAACATCCACAGGGCAAAAGTGGAAAAGGGGCTGGTTGGGTTTGGCCAAAGGCACCGATATGCACAGTGAGTGATTGGCCAGGGCGGTGTGTTTTTAGGAGGATCATTTTTTGTAGGGTCTCAATTTTGTTGATGAGGGCCTGTTGGATGCTAGTGAACCAGGCAAGATACTTGGTGCAAGAAGATGGGGCGGCTGTTGAGGATTCAAGTAGTTCATGCAAGATTGAGAAAAGCTTGCAGGAGCTAGATTTGGCATTTGCGATTATGGCGCTGTAAGTGGTTCTTTTTGCTTTGAGGATGGATAGTTTTTTTGTTTGTTTTTTCAATGAAGGCAAAGAGTGCTTTGTTAGTATCTGTGGGGGATTTCCTCCAGGCAATTTCTGCCTCATTTTTTTTCCTGTCTGATGGTGTGGAGATCATCGGTGAACCATACATTCCTGTGCTTAGCTGGTTTAGGGTTGCACATGACTAGGGGAGCGATGGTGTCCATGGCAACTGTGATAGATGCGTTATAGAGGTTGACTAGGATGGTTGGGTCGAGTGACTGAGGTAGGGGTGGGTGAAGGTCATGCTGCAGGTGCAGAATGCTGACTTTTGTGAGGTTACGGGAGCATATAGTTGATGAGGCTGGAGAGGGCGGAGGGGTAGCCAGAGGGTTCAAGGAATCGGACCGGATGGAGAAAGTAATGAGGTGGCGGTCAGTCAATGGGCGGCGAGAGATGGAGGTGATTAATCCATGGCAGTTCAGATCTGCTAGCCAATCCAGGATCTGACCTTGACAGTGAGTGAAACTGAGGATGCGTTGGGTGCAACCAATCAAGGTAAGGGAGGCAGCTAGAGATGCTGTGTAACTTTGCAGGTGATGTTTGTTGGTTCTATATAAATTGGACCAAAGCCTGACTTTCCAAGTGTGATGTACCAGCAAAGACTAGGGCAATGTTTGCACAACAGTTTTACCATTTTAACAAATGTGTATGGTGGGACCATGTGTATGAGATGATGCTGGGACATCTTGAACAGCAAAGACACTGACAGTGATGACATTAGGCCGCATTTATCTGACAAACACTCTTACTTTGGTAGATGGTAAAAAATGTTGTATAGGGAAGGGGCACATGTCTTTGCCACTTCTGCTAAACCTAAAATGAAAGGGGTCTAACTGTACTGTACAGTTGCAATTTAACTTCTCTCTGAATGTACCACACCTGGAATATATATGGAAGGTCTACTTCTTGCCCTGCCAAGGGGTCCAATGGACTCTGATAACGTGTGCTATGGACCAATGCTTTTATTTTCTCTTGGAACATTGTTAACAGTTATTTTCTTTATTACAGCAAACAGAGATATTGGGCCTCATTACAGATCGGGCGGGCCGGAATTAACAGTGGCGGTAAACTCGCCACCACTGTTAATAACGGACCGCCCGATCCCGAGTCCTGCAGGTGGGAGGTGATGTTCCCGCCAGGTCTGACCTGGCGGGTTGAACACCGCCCGCCTGCAGGTCGGACGTGGAAACACCAGCACCGTCACGAGATGGTGCCGGTGTTTCCACTTCCCCATTCCCATTGAGTCCTATGGGACTCAATGGGAATGGGGATTTACCGAATTCCGCCTCCGAAATTCCCGGGACACCAGCGTCGTAATGCGCTGGTATTTCCAGGAGTCACGGAGTCGGAATGGTAATACGAGTCCATCGGTAACCAGGTGGTTTTACCGCCTCAGTTACCGCCGGACTCATAATGAGGCCCATTGACTCATTTAGAGCTTTACTTTCAACTGTTTATCTTGGAGCTTCAAATATGGGGAAAATGTGATGATACTATTTGCACAGCAGTGTGGTGACAGTAATTCCCATCTGTGCTGAATTGCCATAGGGCAAGGGTGCGAAAGCCCTGGTGGTTCTTGATTTTTGATGAAATAATACATTGATGTGGGTAATTCCACCTCCAAAAAGTCTGCTAATCAGATCGGGGTGGGACCAAGTCTGATTTGCATATGGTCTCTCCCCTTCTGTAATGGCTTGGCAGGCGATGAACGATGGTCTGGAGGGTTGCCCAGAGCAATGCCAGTGGTTAAAATTCATTCTAAACCTCACCTCTTTGTTTTTGCTTTGTCACCCTGAGTGGGACGGGTATCCCCAGACATGGGTCCCGTGCCTGCTGGGCCTAGAGACCCAAGCTACTCCTCACTGATAAGGCCCAACAAGGCCTAAACATGTTTGGGGATGCTTGTGGTCTCCTGCAGAAGGGATGTGACTTCGCAGTTTGGGCTGGACTGCCCCTTTTGGGGTGGGACCGAGCCTGATTTGCATACAGTCTTTGCCCTTGGAGTGCAAAGTTTGATGGTAAGGCTTGATTACATCGAGGTCAACGAGTCCCCACGAGGAGTTGTTTTGGGCGTGGAGGGGCATGAACTGGGTGAGAATGGACATGGGGTTTATCGTGACCATGGACAGTCAATGAGTGCACGACAACTAAGAGCCCAAACTGAACATTTTACGTGTTATAAAAATAAAGCCTTGAAAACTTAAAATACCTATTTCAAGTTTCTAAATTAAAAACACTTTTTGTAAAATCAAAGAACAAAAATATCCTATAATTAAAGTGCTATGAGCCTGCCCCAGTAAATAGTAAAAAGCCTAAAACAATTACTCCGTAAACAAAAAAATTTAGGTTCCAAAGGTTGCTGCATGTTTAGCTATTGCCAGTTTTTTAAACAATACTTTCCAAATATTGTGCAGATCATTTGTCAAGCCATCATTCGGTGGCACATTCATTAAAAGACACATTGCATCCTCGACAGTTACTGCATTGTACTGAACAAACCATTAAGATTGCATTAACAGCCTCTCAGGTCAAAGCAACATGCAGAATTAGATACACACAAGAATAATAAGTCGGCCGCCCAGGTCAAAAGGCATTGTTATATATATATATATATATATATATATATATATATATATAGATATATATATATATATATATATATATATATACTGCACCCTTGACCCCAATACGTGACCCTTTGTCTCAGCGAGTGACCATTAATTATTTTCTTTTTTCCCCTTGGTGATGGGCCTACAGAGAAATTAACACACTGGGCCACATTACACGGTAGGCAGTAGCCATGGCGCAATTAGCGCCATGGATACCCCCTTACCGCATTCCGGGTCTGTGTTCCCGGAATAGGGACTTACCGGGTCATTCCGACCTTGGAGGACCCGGTAAGTCCCCATTCCGGGAACCATCACCCATTCCCATTTGAGCCCCCATAGGGCTCAATGGGAATGGGGAAGTAGCTAATAACGGTACCGCAATTTGCGGTACCGTTATTAGCTCTGAAATCCCTTAGCAGGTCCTTTCTTTAATGCCAGGTCTGACCTGGTGTTAAGAACGGGACCCGTATATATTTGTAACGCGCCGAAGCTCACAAGCATCAGGGCGCGACAGGTACACGAAGACAAAGGAGGCACAGGACTTAAACAAAAAAGAAAAAGGAATCAAGAGAGTGTCAAGAGGTATAGTAGCTGTTTACCTGAAATGGATGGTTTTCAGCTGTAACGAGTGGAGGTTGATTTCTAGCCTAATATTGCATTGTAGCTCGTTACAGAGAGAAATAGCTTTGGTGGGAAAAGCCCTACCTAGTCCTGTGGCTTTTGTTCTGGCATGGACAGTTTCAAGTAGACCTTGTTTAGCCGATCTTAAACTGCGGCTTGGTTCATACCATTTGAATTCCTTTTTAAGGTATGCTGGGGCCGTGCTATATAAGCACCGGTGGACCATTTTCTGGGATTTGAAACTAACATGCTCCTGTAAGGCGAGCCAGTGAAGATCGATTCTGTCTTTTGTTATGTATTCTCGTTTGGATTTCCCTGTGATGGATCTGACTGCATTATTTTGGTTTATTTGGCATTGCTTGAAGGAACTATTGCAGGATCCCAATAACAGGTTGTTACCATAATCCAATCGTGAGAGGAGGGTGGCCCTGGCAATGGTGGCGCTGTTTTTGGGGTTCAAGAATGGCCTAATGCGGCACAGTAGCCTCTGGTAGTACTGGCAGTTTTTTTTCCAGGTACGCGACCTGTGCATCCGCTCCTAATGAGAATTGCAGATATATGCCGAGTGTTTTAACCTTATTAGTGACAATGATGTGGGAGTCTTTTATGTTGAAAGAGGAATAGGCTGGGCCTAGGTTAAGTTGAGCTTTCTTTGTTCCGAAGGTCATGAGTTCAGTTTTGGAGCCATTCAAGCACATCCAGTGAGTTTTCATCCAATTCTCAATGCTATTGTAGATGGCTGATAATCTGTTGTTATCTGATGTATGTCTCTGCATAGTTCCAAAATCAGTTGCTTGTCGTCTGCAAAATTTATGAAATAGATCCCTAACTGTGAAAGAAGGGTGCAGAGACAACATATGTATAGGTTAAAGAGTAAGGGGGAGAAGCTAGCTCCCTGGGTGACATCGCAGTTTACGGGATGAGAGCTGGTGGAGTGTCCACCCCAGGTGATTTTAGAGTTTCTATCCTCCAGGAATGAGGATACCCATTCTATGGTTTCTACTGAGCAATTTCCTGCCGTGTCGAGGGCCTCTCGGAGCTTTCCATGATCTAATAAAACGAAAGCTGCCGAGAGGTCCATAAGAAACAGCAGTCCTACTTTGCCCTTGTTCAGGATACCCAGCATTTCATTTATAGAATTCAGTATTCCAGAAAAATGTGTCTTCCTTTGGCAGTGGGTCCTTGGCCCTTGTTGCAGGTTCTGTTACTTCTCTTTCTGTTTCACATGGGTCCCAGATCCATCTGGACTGTCTTGGGATCTCCTCAACTTGTTCTACAACTCCTTCCTCTTCTGTGTGTGTCCCAGACCCCTTTATCTTCTCTCTGGCTTTACCTGACTTGATCTGGGCCTCAGCTCCTTGAATATGTGTTTCCTCAATCTTTTATGGGTCCCTGACCCACGTGCTTTGCTTTTTTGGGCCTCACACAACTTCATATGGGCCCCAGACCATGGTGTTCTGCTTTCAGTGGTATGCTAACCCTGTTTCACTCAATGTAAAATAATGAACAGACCTGTTGTACTCTCCTGCCAGGTACTGTTCCACATATGGCATTTTATAAAGTTTGGTTCAGCATTTGCAATTCCCTTGTTATCCCTTGCTGCCTCAATGGGATATTGGTGCTTGCAAAGCATAGCCTTCACTCCCTTTCGTTTTAAGCTCCTCAGGGTTGCAGATCCTCTTATGTCAGCTTTGCCCTTGTGGTTCGCTTGGGTCCCAGGCCCCTTTTTTGTTGGCCTTCCTGGACACTTGGTTTACTCTCCTGCCAAGTGTCTATTCAAGTGTCATATGTCTGTGTCCTTATATTTCTCTTTGGGTCCCTGACCCACATATCATAGCTTCAATTTGTTTCAGTCCCCAAGTCTCTTTAGGATCCCCTCATTCAGTTCGCAGCCACTCTCCCAGGCAGCAGCCTTAACTTGTTTTGGGAGCTGTTCCATTCCTCCTCTATCAGCTCCCGCCGTTGTCTGCATCCCTGCTTTGACTTCAGAAAGTTGGGCTGCACGGCTTTCCTCCAGGAGACATCCCAGGTTTTCTGCGTACTTTATTTCTATTTGATTTCTTGTGGTGTGTTGGTTCTTGGCAGCATCTTCAGAGATGGTAGCTTTATTCCACCGTTGTCCCGGTCCACAGCTTCTACTCGTGTCTCTCCATCTGCAGCATTCAAACTTTGCTCTCGGTTCCTCTGGGGGAAGGATTGACCAATGGGTAACCAATAGGCAGAGTATGCATTTTGGTTCCTATAGGTATTACTCAATACTCCACCCTTCCTCCTCGTAACAGTAGTGAACTGATGATCATTATAGAGTTCAGTAGTACTCTTCTTTGTTTCCTCAACTCTACACAGATAGATAAAGGTGTGTGAGACCACGGGGTACTGAGTGGTGTGAAAGGAGGGAGGAGACAGAATTGGAGGTGGGGAATGACAGAATTGGAGGTGGGGAATGCTTCATACTCCTAAGGTGATCATCAGTGGTCCTATGGAGGGTTTCCCTCCCCATGGGATCCACCCACTGAGTACCACCCCAAGACGGACAAATGGTTTGCAGCCTCACCTCCCTGGCCTCATGTAAAGGGGCTTCCCCATGGAAGCAGTGACAATTCCCTGGGATTCGTCACACACCCTGAACTCTTTTATTGGCGCTGTTCCTGACCAATAGCTATTTGTGATTCCTTTCCAGATTATTCCACCTCACCCAATTCCTGCTGGACAACCTACTCATGAGAACATATTTTTGCCAAGATCACTGTCCTTGCTTCATGAGAAGTCCTTTTTTTAAAAAAATTGAATCTTTCCTGAAAAAGATAGACACTGGGCCTCATTACACGGTAGGAGATAACCATGCCGCTATTAGCGGCATGGCTACTCCCTTACCGCATACCGGGTCCGGGGAGGCGGTATGGGGACTTACCGGGTCATTCCAACCCTGGAGGACCCGGTAAGTCCCCATTCCAAATACCATTCCCCATTCCCATTTGAGCCCCCATAGGGCTCAATGGGAACGGTGATGGAGCTAATAACAGTACCGCAATTTGCGGTACCGTTATTAGCTCTGAAGTCCCTCAGCGGGTCCCGACCTTAACGCCTGGTCAGACCAGGCATTAAGGACGGGACCCGCTGAGGGACCTCGTAGTAGGGCACCAAGGGATTACCGGCACCGGTGACCTGACCGATATATTTAACTCATTTAAAACCTCTATGATGCAATTTAGCATCTGCACTTCTTGTGTTCAACTGAGATGCAATCCCTGATACACTTCTGACTTAAGGAAGAACAAACAGATGTTAAGGCACTAAGAAAACATTGCACAAATCTGCACTGCTCTCTGATCTTCATAATCTCACGTGGCTCATAAATAACAAAAGCTGTTAGTAAGTGAGGCACAATAAGGCCGAAACATGCCTGGGGAGGCTTGTGGTCTCGTGCAGAAAGGATGTGACCAAGCAGTTTGGGATGGACTGACCCTTTTGGGGTGGAACCAAGCCTGTTTTGCTTATGGTCTTTCTCCTTTTGTAATGGCTTGGCAGGAGAAGAGCAATGGCCTGGAGGGCTGCCCAGAGCAATACCAGCAGTTCAGATTAATTCTAAACCTTCCAGCCATCACCTCATTTGTTTTGTACCAGGATTGTCAACATGTATCCAGACAGGAAGCTCCATAGTGAGCAGGTCCAGACAGTGGGAATTGGGGAATGAATAGAGAAGGTGTGTGCCATGTTGGCTTGTTGATCATTGGTCCATCTCGATGGGACGTTGCGGCACAATTGTCTTAGGTGGCACGGTCCAATTAGAATGATGCCCTTTATCAAACTGCTTCCCCATGATAGGATTGATGCATTTTTCACTGACAAGTGGGTTGAGGTCATGTTGGGTGGGTGGTGCCCATTTTATGTGACAAGATTGTAACAGCCAATAGTGTTTTAACAATAAATAGGGTTGCTAACGGGAACTTTTGGACCTGTGTTGTGAGCGACCATAGCTCAGCAAGTCCAAGTCTGCATACTATATTCACAAAATTTATTCAGCCCAAAATTGATCTACAAATCCTTTTGACACCATTTCTAATTACCCTAATCCTTACGGTGGGACTGGGGCATAAACCTGTCTTGGGCACCAATGAAAAAGTGGCCCACATTTGCAAATGGCAATTCATTCCCTTTGTGATAGACCATTTAAGTAGTACCCAAGTCGGAGTTTTTTGATAAAATGCAATGCAAATTGTGCATTTGAAAGAATATTTATTCAGCAACACTGGTCAACACTACTAACCACATCGTGAAGTAACTAATCAAACTGGCCCAATTTGTCCAAAAAGTGGCCCACTTTTATAAAACAAAACTGGCCCTCAATAGCATTTTGGGGGTTTTGTCCTGGTATTGTCCTATTTCCATATAGGACAGTATGAGCTTGCTAATCCCTTCCTTGCCTACAACCTGACTTACTTTCATGAAAAATGCATAACATTAGAGGATTTAAAACTAAATGCTGGTAGCAATACACCTTAGCTTCATACCACTCTGACATGCCATATTGGGAAAGCTTCAATCACATTCTTCCATACAAGCTTGCACTTATTATCTCCTCTCTTAAACCCATGTTCTATGCAGATGATGTCATTCAATTATATTGGTAAAAGTGATTCCCGATTACGCTTTCTATAGTCTTTGTATAGTTAACCTTGCCTTTTTTCAAAGAGTCAATTCTTTTTCAAGGCCAGCCTGATGTTATTGATGAAGGTGTCTTTAGAAACAAGGGTTTTGAACAGCTATTGGCTGATGACTAATTTGCTTTTCTTTGGAAGGATTTTAGAAAATACATTTTTAATCAATGGTGCATGTATTGTAACATATTTCATCTTCTGCACTCTTATCAGTCAGGATTCCATGAATTGCAGAGCACTGGAACAGCAATTCTCCTGAGTCATGGATGAAATCTTGCAAACTACAGGTACTGGAGATGGTTGTATCCTGTCGCTGCTTCACTTATCAATGGCCTTCGATATGGTCAGTCATGAATCTTTATGTTCCATCTCAGCTGTCCATGTGAGGATTGGTGGACATGTTGTGAACTTGGTTTGCTCCTTTTTATCAAATAGCTTTCAAGGTGTCCAGGTTGGACTAATCCAGTCCTCCTCTTTGCTCACCCCATGCAATGTTCCCCACAGTTACATTCTATGGTCCCTGCGACTTAATATTTATGTGAAAGCCTTGGGGGACTTTCTTTTAAAACATGTGATGGTCATTGACTAATATCTAGGTGACACCCAACTTTTTTTTCTGGTTGTCACCAGTTGATGACAAACGCCAACCTTAAATCCGACTGTAAGGTGGGGTTCAATATATTCACTGCATGAGAAAAAGGAGGAGGGAAGTCACTCTTGGATTTTCGTATTGGCTGAAAATAGTTTTTCACCAACTCTTCCCTCAGTCAAATCTCTCTGATCCTGGCTTGATAAGAAAAAAAAATCTTTTAATGAAGAAACATGCCACTGACAGAGCTCAATCTACTAATTGTCAATGCACTCTGATCAAGAAAACTAAACTACTCATCCCCGGGGTCTTTTTAGAACAGAAACCCAATGCATGATTTTATACTATATTGATGGATTGAATGCTTTCCTGATGGTAGCTCCAAAATATGCCCGACACCCTTTGAGATTTGCAGTTCATGTGGCTTCCCAATTTACATTTCCCTCACTTTGACCAACCTAAGTTGACTACCGGGGATGATCACATCTGCTCCAAGATGGGTTGCATTGCCTGACAGGAAATTATCTTGCAAACATCATGTTACTTGGCTATTAATCTACAGATCTATATTGGCCTTAGAGCTACTAGGAGAAGGGGACGTTTGTGTCTCAATAACCCTAAGCCATAAACTGCTAATCAGTACAATGTGGTCGTTATTCTGTGATTTTGGAACTCTTTTTTCAGAGAACCTCTACCAGGCCCCAACCATGATTAATTTTCAACAGGCATTCAATACCTTTTTATTTCCACGCTAATTCCTAACCAAATGTTTTGTTTTCATAATAATAAATGCTTTCTTTGGATAAGAACTATACATTTCAATTTACAAATCCTAATGATAAGTGCAGAAAAATGCATTTCAAGGTGCAGTCTCTTATGTTTCTTATGTTGGAGCATATCATCTCGTTAAATATGTCTCCTGCACAAGCTCCGGCCACAATCAAGAAAACTAGATACTGAATAAATCAGACATGATTAATTAAAGGTTCTAAAAAAGACCAATGCATCAAACTAGCAGCGTATCCTATCCTTCAGAGTATGTGGATAAGACATGTTTTCCTAAAATTAGTATCAATATTTTGTTGCTGCACAAGATCTTCTCTTCACTATCCCAATGTACTGCACTCTGATGCTTCTGAGAAAAAGTTGAGCAATGTAAAACAAATACAAAACCAATAATGAAAGAATAGGTGTATAATAGCAACTGTTATTACAGCGGTTAGAAGAGGAAGGGATATGGAATACACCACTATCATTTCTATTTAAAAAGGTGTCACAAACCAACATAGCAAGCTGTGATAGCTATCATGTGTCCACTTAATCAGCGTGACTATCATGACTGGTGCTAGACTACATGGCGAGTAGGAGCACATCCTGAAGAATGCAATGCAGAAAGATGATGCTGCTGTAACCTGTCGACAGCTAAGAGAGGGATATCCCAAACTGAAATGAGAGAATCAGTTCCTTCATTTGTTGCAAGCACAACATCTTTTCTTAATGCATGCATTCATCTGTTGTCGATGGACATAGAGGAAGGACAACAAAGGAGACCGTTTCCTTCCTGTTCCACACGTTTTACAAAACACACTCCCAGCTATTTTTCCATTTCTCATTTTTTCATTTTTTCTGTGGGTTGTTATAGGACAGGGGGCCTCATTACGACCCTGGCGGAGGACCATGGTGCAATTTGCACCATGGTCCATGGCGCTAAACTGCCAACTCCGCCAAGGTGGTTGGCGGACTTACCGCCCCATGCCGACCTTGGCGGGGCGGTAAGTCCCCAATCCCCATTTTACCCTTCCCCATTCCCATTCTTGCCCCATAGGGTATAATGGGAGTGGGGAAGGCGTTAATTACACCACCGTAAATTACGGTGGCGTAATTAACAACAAGTCCCGTAGCGCCATGGATTTTTCCGCCTGCAAAAAGCAGGCGTAAAAATCATCCATGGCGCTACGGGAACTCGTAGTCTGGCGGAGTGGTACGCCATGCACTACGCCGGCGTAAAACCCTCTCCGCCAGGGTCCTAATGAGGGCCAGGGTGTGTGGGCATGTACACATGGTGCCACACCTAGGATTAGCTTATTCTACTATTACTTTTCTAGATAGGCAGCACAGCAGCGTGCACTAGGGATACCCGTTGATGGTGAGGGACAGGTTAGCACTTTCTATAGGGCAAGACACATGACATCAGTGATTCACAGTGATTCTTTCAATTATGTGTTAAACACTTTAAAGTCTCGGGTGTTGAAGGAATCATATAGCAAGCGATTGACCTTATTACATTATGTTGAAAGTCTACATGCATCATAACGTTTTCATTTGTGCAAATGGTATATCGGGCACATGTGCTTATTGCAAGGTTTATAAACAAATCTTATTGTACCACCAGGTACATACACACTGGCTATATCATATCTGCAATGGAAACATGCACACTTATCTAAACTGCACAAAGGAAGCATACCACACAACATATGTTATCGATGTTCAGAATGCTGCACATCTGTTAACTGACAGTAAGCAAGCTCATGCTTGTCATATCTAGGCCATGTCAGACGTGTCTGTGGCATTGCACAGTGATTCCACAATAAGGTTCAAAAGAGGAACAAAAGACACAAATACTTGATTGATGTGTATCATCAAGAGGCAATTGCATGTTAATAGTCCAAGTAACCATCTGGTCGAAAGCACTCAGGGGAGCTTGAATAGCAGAACATGGAGACAATGGCCCGATGGAAAGTACACTACAGCAGAAAGAGCAGTTGTGCAGTTTTTCCAAACAGAGGTTGAATGAGAGCTGGTCAACAGATGCTAATGGAAGTGGCGCCTCTTCAAGTCTGGAGTTAGACATATCCAAGACATGAGCCCTCACCTTTATTGTGCCTATTCCACCCACCCATCTTCTTTTCTTCACTAACAATGAGTGTATGTTCTCATAGCAACCAATGCCTGTTGCACTGGGATATGTGCCTCTAAAACGTCAGCTTTTCATTTCTCATTATCATTGCAACATATTATATATCAGTTCCCAATCTCATCGCTTTTTATCTTGGTAAATGAGTGCGTCTTCATTCTCCTCCTAGGCATCTTTACTGCGGTAAACAACATAATTTGCTTTGAGTCACAATTACATTCTCCATCTAATGGTTGCATTATTTCACTTTTTCAATGGTTAGTACAAAGCATACGACACAGTATTGCACTCATTAGTTCACCCTTAACCTTAATTGAATAGTAAAGATTTTGCAGTGCCTTTTCAAGTGCTTTGCATGCAGGACACATGTCTGCTATACAAGAGCTTGCCATTGTCATTAGACAATGCATTTGTATTGCTCCTAACCCAATACTCTGACAGAGAAGATATGCTGTCAACTCATACATGTGCAGTTCGCAACCCAAAGCAGTGTACTGTGTTGGCCACTTAGCAAAAGGGCTTCAATAAAATGCCATGCCACAAAGTTGTTTCACTCTAATCCTGGAGTTTTAGTTGCTTGGATAAAGCCTGGTGCACACTTTTTGTCAGTGGTCGAAGTGTACGAAAAGAAGTAGTGGAACCATGATCCCTACTGGCCTGCCCCAGCTCCCTAAAATCCCCATCACCATGCCACTCGCACACGCAATCCAAACCCCCAAGCAAACTTTAATGGAAACTTCAGTGCAGTGAACTAAAGAGTGTGTTTCAACTTCTACCTACACTCTTATTTTAAATGAAGACTTTCTGGAACAGTTTATTTTTAAAATAAAAATATAGGAGCGGTAGAACTTAATTAAAAAAAAAGTAGAGGAGCATTGTTCTCTTCAACCACTGCTTTCTGTCCTTGAATACTTTCCCTAGTATTGGTTCATTTAATGCCAGCCTTATCAGGTGTTCCATCTTCTCTTCTGCCTTTCTACCCTTGCAAAGGATGACGTCAACAGATGAATGGTAATGCATCTATTGGGCTTGTCAGAAATAATTATTTTAGGGGACGCCATATTAGAATTCAGTTCTTACATATTGCGGGTGTCTTCACCCAGGGGATACTCTACCCAGAGGTGCATTTGGCATACACCTCTCTTTGCACTCATTGTTTTGTGGCTCTGGTTCAGTAAAAAAGGTGTTTTAATTTAGCAATTTCTCAAGGTCTGAGAAATTGGGGATCGTTGAAAAATTAGTATACTTGGGAGTTAAATTTGAGAACTGTTTACCTCATAAAGCACATTTTAAAAACATAGTTACAGTCTAGTGTACCAGCAGTGACTTCTGCCTTGGACAACTTGAATATCTTCCAAGGCTCCCTGAGTTTTATTTCACTCACAGAAACATACAATGCAACACATTCATTCAAAACACTTTGCATATGCCTCCACTGAATTCTAGCAAAATAGGAGTGCTCGAAAGCAAATCGTAGAAGCGTCTTTTGAATATGAGTCAATCAACATCCAAACAGAACGCTCAGCTGAAATTTCAGGAGTAATCCGTAAGAAGCATACCAACATAATTGCCAACAAAACTGGAACCTGTTAGGAACTAAAACATGCATGTCCAAATAGTATGACTCAATTATTTCAAGACAATTATTTAAAAATTGTATGTTCCTGCATGCAGATTCTAATTGTTGGTTCCCGGATCTTGTACATTTCCTATTGACCAAATTGGATCTGGAAAAGTGTGTGGACGGAGAGGCAGAAATAAAGCATATCTTAAAACTCATTCTTAAGGATCAATTGGCCTTATCTAGCTTCTAAAATGACATTGACAATTGTATGAAACGAGAGTTCCACTATGCCTGCCGAAATGGGAGGATATCTGGTGCACTTATGGGACCCAGCTGCATGCATGTTTTACTTATATTTTAAGTTGGGTAGTTTACCTTTAAAAATAGTGAAATGTATTTGGAGAGCTATACAAGAGATCCAATACATATGCCTGTTTGTATAATAGGGCTCCATGACTTAATGCATGTAGTGTGAAAGAAAGGATTTCTTAAAACCTTTTTTTCTTTGTCACAATATTTGTACTATTGTAGAGAGGTTAGCTCTATAGCATGCGCCTCCAGAAAATGGAATGTGTATTAAAATATATATATATTTTTTACCATAATGGAAACTAAAATGGGCTAAGAGGATATTGAATATTGATCCAGTGTAATGCTAATTTGTTATATTTTTCGCATGTTTCTTGTTGAACCTGCCCCAAGATAAGTAATTTGTAGTTGATTGTTCTTCCTGGATCAACTCTCACTGCAGTTCATAGGCATTCATGTAGGGACCTGTCTACTCGATTCAGTGCTATCCAAGAAGCGCAATCAGCGCTATATTAATGCATTCCTTCCTTTTGCACAAGGGGAAGGCTTAGCTAATATGGCTGCTGGTATTAGAACAGCGAGATGAGTGCCTACCTATCCATAATTAAATTGTACTGTGTTTAATGATATTATTCCCTAAGAAAATGTGTTATATCCTACTTCATATGTCTAAGGACTGTTATCCACTAGACAGTACGTTTAGAGTATCAAGCTTTGTTACGAATGATTAGATTAGACCATATGCGCTGGATCTCACTTGTTGTGATGAATAACTCAAATTGGGCAAATAGAAACAATCAGATACAATTCATTTGTTTCTATGCTTCCTGTGTCAAAAGCACCATTAAATCATCAAAGAAGAACCATCTATCATTGTCTTATGGTGGCAACATGAACTCATTGGGGCACATGCATATGTTTCCCCCAGAAGTGGGCTTCATCAAGGCAATTCTCATATGCACCATCCAATTATAGTGTTTTATAAACATGCTAAGCATGGTAAACATGAAGATGTTTGCATAAATTATTAATACCTAAATGTCAACATCAATTACTGTCCATAACTGTGTGCAAAAGAAACCATGGGAAAAAAAAGAGAAGAAAAAGATACCACAATATATTTATTTATGATATTTTTCCCACAAATATTTTGTGCATTAAGGAATGGCTGTCTTACCAGTGTCTACATATTAATATTCAAATAACTTATTTCATCCCATTCATTATTAGATTCCAGATTGGTGAACTGCAAATCAATTGTATCTGGAGAGAAAATATTTTAAGGGTTAACTAATTAGGGATCGCTATATCACATTTCCAAAATGCCTTTTTCTTTTTTTACACTTTCCTTCGAATGTATACATGGGGGAGACCCTGTATGCCCCACATATCCCCCACCATAATGTATTACCTAAACCAACCCCCATCTTTTTTTTCAAAAACAATGTGCTAAAATACCGACAAAATTGATTAAAATATTTGTTTTGTTTTCGGCCTCGTTGTTTTGCAATTCATTTCTTTTTTACGCAATACCATTGTTAAGAGGTCTATTTCCAGAAGCTACACCTATTCCATAGTAACCTTGAGTAAAAGTCTTTTGTTCTTTGGTGTCTTTCAAAAATAGTGGCCATTTTGAAAGTACATTTATAGCCTTAACGTGTTGACGTCCAGTTCACCAATGTGCACGCTATTATTTATATGGTATATGGTCCTTTAACACATGAAGCGTAGAAAAAAATTGATTGAGTTTGAATTGTATTATTTGTCTGATTTGAAATATTCATCAAATGTGACATACAACACATACTGCCTAGTTATTTGTAACTGAGTTTTAATCAGCCTGTCTTATAAATAGTGTTTTTGGAATGTTGTTTGAGATGCTCACATGTCAATTGGGCATAGGGGAGGTGGTTATGTGTGTTCACATAAACAGAGAGATAGATATGGATGTTCGGATGTAGTTGATTTATAACAATTGAATGCTTTATCATGGATCTCATTCATTTTAATCTATAGTGGATGGGCACTCAGGGTAAACCAAATGTATAGATGGTGATGTTGATGTGTGTGTGGATGAATGGAATTTCATGGAAGTACATTTTGGCTATATTTGAATTGTTCAATTATTTTTTTTTTTATTAATAAATAAACCTTCTGTGGAACCCAGTGTGTTTCTTGTCTCGAAAGGGGAGGGAGGCTCTATGGAATCAATTGTGTTAAAAGGGGGGTCCCTGGTTCATAAAAACAACTGAAAAAAATAAATGTGCATGCCTGATTTGGGGTAAGAGTGTAAAATTGCCCCAAACTAGATGTCGCCAGAATAAAACATCAAAAAAACATACATGATTTGGGGTATTAGCAGTCCATCAACATTTGAAACTGTACCTAAAACACAGAAAGAGAAGCAATGGCCAATAACAAACTCAAGGATTAGATTGGGAAAGTTACAAGGGTTTAGCAGTCACAGAAATTATTTCCAATAAAAGGGGTATTTACTTTTTATCAACAATCTCTGTGGGAAATTTCAATCTGCTTGAACATTAAGATTGAGTAAAGCTTAGATTATATTGGCCACCAGCAATCCTGTTCGAGAGCACTAATGCAGAGGCAATCATTGTCATGAAGAACTATCAGTGAGTCTTGCCAATTTATCTGAACAAGAAAGCAGAAAGTTGGATGACTTCATTTGCAGATTTAGAGCTGCCACTAGATTCAGAAGTGGTCCTTAGAGCTGAGAGTGAAACGATAATAAATCTATTGCCTACACCAGATTAGGGCAGTCAGTAGAAACTGTGGTGTGCCAATCATTTTGCTCAGAATTTATTCTGTAGACACGAATATGAGCACACTCTTCTGAGCAGCTTGTGTGTTGACCCTCAATAGCCTCTTTCCATATCTGGCCCCCTTCACATCCAACTGCCATCCTCCTTATTTCCCACGATGCCCACAGATGGGTGCTAAAGGCTCTTTTTTTAAATTTCCAAAATGTAAACTAGTACTTGGGTGAGCCACGGAGGAAACCGAGACACACCGCTGATGCGCCTTGTCTGTGTTGATGATGTCACTGTCAACAACACCAGAAAAATAAAACTAGAGCAGACCAGCATGACCTTCTGAAGTTAGAACTTATTTTTTTTTTTAGTACCAACATGTTGACATCACGGGTGGCAAGGGGGATATAATTTGGAGGTGTGGGGGGTAGGCGGCCCTGTCAGGAACAGCATCACCGCACTCATTAATCTCCTCCCTGTGCTCAAGACTTTAACTTCAGTGTCAGGCTATTAACAACAGCTTTGTACCACCCCCAGTGTTTCATCACCTTGTGACATCCCTTTGATAATGATGTGTTATTTATCTAGTGCTTTATAGCCAGCGCACTTTACATAGAACTTATTTTACATACAATATCACCCAACCAAAGTTGGTATTCATTTATCGACCTCAGAAGGATGATAGGCAGAGTTGGCCTTGCCGGGAGATCGCAACAATGAGCTATCTTCCTGGCTGAGGGTCATTGGTATGCATGGAAACAACAGTTCCCTAACCATCCACATGCAACAATGCTGGGTAGCAGATGGGCGAAATGTGTAACAGTTCTGGGGAAGAAGTGGGCCTCATTACAGGTTTGGTGGGCAGGAATACTGACAGATTTACTGTTACTACCAATTGGTCCAAAGGACATACTGCCAGATCACAAGTGGTGGTACGCCGGCGTTAGTTCCCATTTTTGGAGTCCACATGACTCCACGCAGATTTACTGCCAGTGGTAATTCTGCCGATTTTGCAGATCTTTGGGCGGTAAGGCAGAAAAATGATGGAAGTTTTTCGTTGAACTCACAGCCAAACCTATACTACAGAGGTGCAGTAATGTGGCGGTAACAGATTTACCTTTGTTTTACTGCCTTTTTTTACTGCACCACCGTATTTGTTTTGAGGTCCACTGAGTGGGCTTGCCTGCTAACCTTTGGGAGCTGCTGCACTGCCATGCACCTCTTTGTCCTAATTAGTTTTGAAAGTAATCTAATTTAACATATGTGTAGGTTCCTCAGATCAGTCCAAAACATAAGTTACACCCTTTCTACAGGACACACCTGAATACTTGAATATCCCTCAGACCGGCAAAACACAGAGTTAACACTTTCACGGGACAGGAATGATTATTCGTCAATTCCTCATACTGGTCTAAAACTAGTTACCACACTTCCACGGGGCATGCACTAGTTACCACACTTCCATGGGGCATACACTAGTTACCACACTTCCACGGGGCATGCACTAGTTACCCCACTTCCACGGGGCATGCACTAGTTACCACACTTCCACGGGGCATGCACTAGTTACCCCACTTCCACGGGGCATGCACTAGTTACCACACTTCCACGGGGCATACATGATTATTTGCAGATTCCACATTCCGCGCCAATACAAAGTTACTACCCATCCATGGGAAACACATGATCCTATTTCTTTTCAAGAAGAATAGACTAGGAATTCAAACTTGTTCAAATATTATTTTCCCAAACTGTGTTCCCCTCAATTTTAATGTAAAGATCAGAATGATAAAAGGCCTAAATCAAGTGGATAGCATTTAGAGTTTGCTGTAGTCCAAGATCATTGTCTACATGAAATCTGATATATCTACATTACCATATGTGATTAGCCCCATACCTTACATATGTCATCACAACTTCTTTGCCCCTCTATAAACATTCCTATAAAAATGTCTTTATGTGTTCTTTTTTGTTATCCTATTTTTCACCACATCACTCAATCACTTGCCACGATGCATCATCCTTTCCAGATAATCCTCACAATCTGTCTCCATGGCACAAAACTAAAGATATTTGAATAGATTGAATATAATATACTGTGATATCCTTAGCCAGGTTCCCACTTTACGTCTTCCCCTTCCTTCCCTGAATGATCTACTGCTTCCCACCCATCACCCACTATTCCAGAGAACCCTGTAATGTGCCTCTACCTCATGCCGTTCATTACTTGTGCATGGTGTTTCTGATAAAAGTGTGCAAACGTTTCCTTCATACCATACAAGCATTCAAGACAATATTATACACCATGAGGCAGCCCCTTGGTCGCATGGTTCACATTACAAAACCAGAGTAACAGTCCACCAAGTATTCAGCAGATACACATTGGAGCTCATTCTGCTCCTATGCGTAATTTGCCTGCGGCAACCTGGTACGTTTGCATTCAGGTGTAAACAAGTACCCGGCACCAACATTGTGTCATTTGCATGGCAGAGTGAAAATGTGCAGGGCAAAAGGCGGAATACACTTGTGCTCTGCAGTTTTAAACTCTGCCATGCAAAGTGTGTAAATGACCTACCATGCTCACTGGCTAGGCAGCGTTTACTTTTAGTTGTAATTAAATACTGCTCGACATGTGAGCACGCCAGACAGCATGTAATTGCAATTGTACATGCTGCCTGCCTTGCTCGATTGGCAGCTAGCATGTACATTGGATCCCTATGGGGTTTGCTTGCTTTATACTGGTGCAAAAAGTTGTTGGACACCCTAGGGATCTCCTGCATTTGTGCCAACATGAAAATTAATTCCAGCGCAATTGCTGGAGCATTTGTATGGCAGAGGGGAAGGAACTGGTGGAAACACAAGTTGTGTTCTGCCCCTCCTTTCCTCCATAGAGAAGATTGAAAATGTGGTTTGGTCTGAATGAAAGGCTTAGCCTTAGCCAAGTATTGTGTGCCTTTCATTCACGTTACAAGTCAATTCAAAATTAGCTCAATTTTGTGAATATTACCTGCACAGCAGAGGAAGATCTGGAAAGCAAATTCCTGCTAGGCAAGTGAAAAGACATTTAAGGCATATTTAAATGGGCAAATGGCTCAACAGGTACGCATATAAGAGTCTCAAAACACAGCTAGCGATTATACGGCCCAGGTTTAGTGCACAGTGGTTTAATGTTACGGCTCAATTTCTTTCAACACGAACATGCTCAGTAATAACCACACACCCCCTATTGTGAATTATGGGAAATCTATACATTTTGAAAAAAGGTGCTTCATTTTATGTTTTACATGAAGGCCACGATAAAAGGTTGTGTTCTGCTTCTAGGAAGTGCTTGGATGCATCACAGGAAAAAATCACTGCGTGGTCCTTGCTTTCTCGTCATAAATATTTGACAAGTCGGCAGAGTGGACACAAATGAGGCAGGGAAGCAGATTTCCATGTATTATCCCATCTACGTGTGTTGCATTATTCAGATCCCACTGATTAGCAGAAATAAACTATTAATATCTGGCGCAGTTGCTCTTTAAATCTCTCACGTTTAAAAACTCTCACAGATGTGCTGTATGTCAGAGATGTCCTCTAAATAAAATCCTGCCTGTTAATATTCAGGAGCATATATGAATACACATATATTTCAAGGAGAAAGGGACAGTCGTTTTTGGTCATGGCTATTTTGTAATACTACAAACCATGCCCATTTGTGTGTTTGTGCTCCAGGTCTGCATAATATAGCCTTATAGAGTTGGGTAAGGGTTATTATCCGAAGCGATAATGACCATTTCCAAGACGTATAAGGCTATTAGCAGATGGTGGTAGCAGCAATACATGTTTTAGATTTCTCGTGTTGAAGTAAAACATGGTGCTTTAAGAGTGAGTAAAGTAAACAAACTGAGTTAGTAAATTAAATGTAGTTTTATTTTGTAGTGTTTAACTAACATGGTTGTCTTGACTTCATGGGTTAAGCATTTTAATTTCAATTTGGTTGAACTAGAACAGGTGCAACATGAGCATGCATTAGGTGTCATGTAAAAGTAAATGGTTTCTCTATAAGAAAGTGAACGCCTTTCCCAAAGTTTTAGCTCTGTCTTTTGTGTGTTAAGTAGCATGTGGCATCAAAAAAAGGTCCTTCCTGAAAGGAAGTGTCGTGTTGAAGCAAAATCAGACAGACAGAATCTTCAGAGTGCAATCACTACAGAAGTTATTGACTGCACTGTAAACACAATGATTGGCTGAGAGGGGGTCAATAACGATTTTCATGTGCTCATGACACCTTTCTCCTGGTCTGATCATGCCCTCCTTTCCTCTCACCTGGACCTCTTTGGTATCCCAGCTAAGCCTCTACCCGCACTGCCAGCTTCCTTCTCCTTCACTCGACCGATGAAGCGGGTGTCAGCTGCTGCTTTTGCCGCCACCTTCTCTCCCACTCCTCCATTGACTCTCACTCTGATATAGCCCTCTCTAAACTCTACATTTCCAACACTTTTGACATCTTTGCCCCTGTCATGAAGATCCACTTGAAGCCTGATTCCAATTGCAACTCCTGCTATGACTCCAATCTGGCCTCTCTGAAATGCAAGTGCAGAGTAACTGAGCAGAAGTGGCAGGCTTCAAGCACATCCCCTGACAAACTGGCCTGCCGCCTGCTCCAAAGGCAATACAGACTTGCCATCTGCTCTAAGAAGAGGGTACATATCCAAGCCTGCATCTCCTCGGCCACTGACAACACAGCTGAACTTAAATCTGCAAGGAACTTTCCAACCCCATTGCAGTCTCCACCTCTCCTCTGCCTTTCCTGGCACTCTTCACTTTGCTGGCCTCTCATTTCACCTCTAAAACTCAGGACATCCTCTGCTCACTCACCTCTTCTCCTCTTCCCTCGCCCTCCCCTTCTTTCAGGCCTTCCTTGGCCTCCACCACCTGCCCCTCTATTCCTTTCTTTTTCTCCCATAACACCTGTTGAGGTTTCTAGACAAGTCCGCTCTATGAAAGTCTCTTCCAAACAAGTGCTCCCTTGCTCCTCCGGAACTATCAAAGACAACATTGTCTCTCTTGCTCCACCCTTGGCCGATTTCTGCAATCACTCCTTTGCCACTGGATCCTTTCCCTCACTCCTCAACCACTCCCTTGTGCACCCTCTCCTCAAAAAACCTTCTGCTGATCCTTCCTGTCCTGCAGATTACCACCCCATCTCCCAGCTTGTCCACCATACTGAATCTGTTGGGTGCCTCCACGACCACCAGTCTGGCTTTAGACCTGCCAGAGTCACAGAAACATCTCTCCTGAACACCTGTGAAGACTTTCTTACTAATCGAGATTCCAGCTTGCCTGCTGTTGTCATCCTTCTGGACCACTCCTCTGCCTTAGACACTGGCAATCTTGTCACCCTGATAAAGTGGATCTGTGACACCCTTCGCATCATGAATTTGGCTCTGGACTGGTTGACTTACTTCCTCTCTGATAGACCTTCCCAGGTTCAATTGGTCCCTTTCCTCGCCACCATCTCACTCTCCACTTGTGATGTACCTCAGGGCTCTATCCTCTCGCACTGGCTCTTCAATATCTACCTGGCCCCTCTGGCCCATCTGATCTCCGCCTTCTCACCTAATTCTAAGTGTTATACCGATGACACATATCTCTTACAAACTTCCCTCTTCTACCTCCTCTTCTTCCTCTCTCATTCTTGACTGCCTGTCTGCTGTGCAGACATGGTGCACCACTAACAATCCATGCCTTAATGCCAGTAAGACAGAGATCCTCCTCAATGGGACCCCTGCTCCCTCTTTACCTCCCACACTCTCCCCACCCTCCATAGGCCCACACCCCTCACCCTCATGTAAAGCAAAAAGCCTTGGCATCATCTTTGACTCCTCCCTCTCCTTCTCTCCTCACATCATGGACCTGGCCAAGAAGGCCCACTTTCACTTCCAACTCATCAGAGATATTCTCCCCTTCCTCACCTTCCCCCAGAAACTCAATGTCCCTAGAGTTCTGGTTCTCTCAAGGCTGTACTACTGCAACAGCCTCTTCCACAATCTGCCTAACTCATCCCTTCACCCCCTTCAACTAATTCAGAAAAGTAATGCAAGACTTATCCTTGGCCTCTAGCAAAGGTACCACATCTCTCCAGCCCTTAAATCTCACCAATGGCTACCGGTTGTTGAAAGGATGAAATCTAAGATCCTCTGCATCATCCACAAGGCTTTCTGGTGCCTGGGGCCATGCTATATCCATTTCTCTCTTCCTAAATACCCCCTTGCTAGAGCCCTTCGCTCTTCCAAATCTAACTCTCTGCAAATCAGAATTTTTTCTAAGCAGAGAGCGGGGGTAAATATCTTTCCTCTGTGGGTGCCGCCCTCTGGAAAGGCCATCCTGCCCCTCTCAGACTTGAGCCAGATCTCCTCAAATTCCGGAAAGCTCCTCATGACCTTCCTTTTCTCTTCTTCCTTTTCCCTCCCCTTCCCTGCTAAAGTCCCCCTGCCTGAGAGTGGAAGCCTGGTTCCTTCAGGGTCATAGGGGGTGCCAGGCCCTCCACTGCTCAGTTTACCTCTGCACTCTCCCCCTGTGGCCCTCCTCTCTTACCATCATCTTGCCCTTGCCCTCTCAGGCTCCCCTGCCTACACTTGGCTGTTTGGCTTGCACCCCTTGGATCCATTCCAGCCCTTAACATTTAGTTAATTGTGAACACCCTTAACCCTGTTCCTCACCTGGCCCTGCCCACCTGGCCACCCGGCACCCTCCTCATGGGTCCTCCCACCCAGTTCCTGCACTTCCCCATCTCCCCTCTCCCATGCACTTCTCGTTACTGCACTTGCACAATCTGAATGTCATAAGCCCAACTAGGATTGCTACTTTTCTCCTACCTGTTCCC
Source organism: Ambystoma mexicanum (assembly GCF_040938575.1). Classification (NCBI taxonomy): domain Eukaryota; kingdom Metazoa; phylum Chordata; class Amphibia; order Caudata; family Ambystomatidae; genus Ambystoma; species Ambystoma mexicanum. The sequence goes on along the minus strand of NC_090928.1, from coordinate 714,542,807 downwards.
CCTTCCTGCCTTGCTGTGCCTTGAAACACTTGTGTATAGGCGCATTACAAATCAACAATAAATAAATAAATACATAATTCCAGATAGTTCCAATTCTCTGGGAACACCATATTCCAGTTCCTGGGTATGTTTTTAACTTCAAATTTCTGTAATCCATTGTATTTAATTGAAATAACCTAAAAGCTCCAGCATCCAATTAATGGAGAAATCAAATTCCAGGAATGGAGCATGGAGCCCTGGATAACATTCAGTTATCTGTTAATAGAAGTCAGGTTGTCTGCTAGTTGTTCAGGCACTCATAGAACCATTTGGAGCAATCCAGTTCAGTGATAAAATGAAGTAAGTGGTGTGTTACACAGAGAACAGGGCATCTGTCCATACTTGGAAATTAGCACCCGGAACACCAGCCATTCCCTCTTTACTAATACAACAATCGCTATATGACTGTTAATGAGATGCAAATAAATATGGGGTAAACAAAGAGTATGGGTGTTACATCAAAAAAGGTGAAATTCCTTGCTTTTCAGACCTCCTTGGGGAAGGTTGAATACGTGATATCATATCCATATTTGGGTCTTGATATGAGTACCAGTAGGGCCTATGCCTATATAGTGTCTATGTAGACAGTTAAGGCTAAGCATATGGCCTACCTAATTTGTAACTTAAAGACTGCCGGATTTTCTATGGTGGGAATTCTCACTCTCTATAAGCAATGTGTTTGCCCTACGGTCCTCTGTAGGCTAGAGGCCCAGGCCATGAGAAATCTCCAATGGCTGGGAGCATTAGTGGGAGCTTTTCGGAAATCCATTCTGAGATTGTGCAAGTCTACCCCTATGAAATATCTTTGATTGGTGTTAGGGCTAGTGTCAACAGTGAGTTGCTCATTCGAAGAGGTGTTTTTCATATTAAAATGCTAGCACTTCCCAAATGCCATCTACTTACAATTGTGGGGCCTAATATGTCTGCCCAATTTACTGGGAAATGCCAGTTTGACACATTGGTATGTAAAACGTATGAGGCTATTAACGGGTACCCCAACATTTATATGCCTGAGGCACATTTGGCTATGATTAGAAGCCACAGTGAGGTGTCTAGGATGGTACACAAATATCTGAAGCCTCAGAAATACCTTACACAATGCCCAAACGTATCGGTACAGAGTTTCCAATTAAGGCTGAGAATTAATCAACTGCCTACACTGGTAGAACTGGGTGCATCTTTGTGTATACCATTGGAGGATAGAATATGTAGTCTATATAAGAATCAGGGATTCGGGAGATGGCTAAATACCTGTTAACGGACTTCCCTATGATGTATACAGAATAGAAGACTGTAATAAGCCAAATGGTGTTATGCTATGAGTCAATTATGGAGGAAGCCTTTCAGACTTATTGTTTGAACACAGAAAAAGTTTGTATATTGCATTGTACCATTTGTAGTGTATAGTCTGGGAGTGACTACCTACTGATAAAACACATCTAGAGACATGAGAACAACATATTGTATTAGGATGAAGGATGCCCACCCTTACTTTACTTTGCTCTATCAAATGTATATTTTAGAGGCATTTCTAACGTGCATTTTCTCTATTTATTATTGTAAGATAAATGGTTATATGTTAAATGGTAAGTGATACATTTGCATTTGCAACTGGTGATGATGTCCTGAAAACGTCCAATAGTCTAATTGGAATGCTGTTTGAGATCATTAATTAATTAAGACACTGTTGATGCACACCATTGTAGTACCTGTGATTTGTCATTGATTGTATCATGAAATGTTTTTTTTTTAAATCTCATTTAGTATGAATTAATTGTATAGAGTTGTCCAAAATCAGCCCTAGTGGAAGATTTTGAGAGGCCAACCTATTATGGTGAACAGGGTAGATATTGTGAGTTTAGCCAAACCCAATCAAAGTAAGGTAGCGGAGTGGCAAGGCTTAGTCTCAGGAAGGGTGTAAAAGTGGTCTAGGGCTTCATTGAGTCGACACTAATGTGTCTAGTTAGACAAATAAGTATACAACTATTCAATATTTCATTGGACCTTACAATACGCATTAAGCAAGTAAAACCTTAAGTCAAATATTGTCACACCAACACTTAGAAAACCGATATCCATTCACTGTTAGCAGAAATAGACTAGCATTTGATTAAATGGCCAATGAAACAAAGGTAGGTTCTCAGATGTATTTGAAATAGAAATATCACGGCAGGATAATCATAGATCAGCTTCCGTAGCTCATATAAGGTCCAACCCTAATATGGTAACCCAAAACATAACCAGTTCCAAAGTAGATACTTCAGAGGTAGGTTTATGAAGAGATTGGCAATGGCAGTGGTTCGGATTAATAAGAGTAAAACAGTTAGATACATTTCAAGAAAGTAAATTCAAATAATCCCTGTCCTTAGAATAATTCTAGGAATGGGCCATTGATCAGTCCTCCACCAACCAGAGTCAGGAAAGAGTGATTTAGAAACAGGTCCTTATGCCCATGTAGCCCTACAGCGAACACGGTTCATAGGGTGGCAGAAACCGGTATGTAAACCCTGCCCCGCCCCCGACTCCAATTCCTCCAAAGAACACTGCTGGTGTTCTTGAATCCATTGGGGACATAATATTCTATGCCTGTTCCCTGTGGGATGTTTTTACCCATGCATCCAAGCCCTACGACAAAACTGTGCATTACTGGCATTGAAAACATCATGATGGCCAGAACTCCCCAGAAAGTGCACAGGGAAACATGAAGAATAGGCTGCCACCCATTTTTGCCTATGTTTGTGAGCACAGGAGGGCACTGCCTAAAACCACCACTGGGCTATGCACACAGTAGCCTGAAACCATTGGGAATGGCAATGCTGATTGCCAAAAACAACCCAGAGCTGTTGGGAATTCATTTTCTTGATGTCAAAAATTTGCTAAAATCATGGCTCACAAGACCACTCTAAAGATTCAACCTTCTTGTGGGGTGTTCCACATCACCACTCTACTGTAAGGATTCCCATCAAAACAATGTTAAGCAAGGATCATATACTATCAAGTAAAATCCCCTTTTTGAAATGGAATTAATTCAAGACAACTCCTAAAAAAATAGGTGCCGTACCGGCATTGGACACTAACCGGCGCTAGCGGTCTAAACTCTGACAGGAGAGCTGTCTTGCAGAACTGTGCATTGATCAGCAGGAGTCTTATTTAATTAAAAGTTCAAAGGCGTGCTTTTCCTGGGAAGCCTAACACCCCAGAGACCCACACCAGGAGGCAGGATATCACATGGCCCTATTGATTGAGCGGGAGGAGTTTTCCCCTTCAGCCTGGAGGAGAGAGACAATAGACCCTTTCAATTGAATGGGGTATGCTGATTTCGCTTGTGGGCTGTAAACAGTGCCCTGCCAGCAAAGAAGGCCATGTGACCATCTAATCTAACTCCCCAAGCTTCTGGGGGCGGACCCAGACACTTTTGTGAATTGAATTGAAGGCAAATATATGTTTTATAAAAATACTGATAACTAATTGTAACCAGATGACAGAAATGTACAACTTTGAGATTCTTAAAATGACAAGTTTACTCACGGTTCAAGGCTCAGCTGGTCGCTCTGTGATGTTCTGAGGCAAAACCCTGCTAATTATTAATACTACAGACACTGTGTTTATGCTAGAGACACAGTAAATTACTGGAATATGTGTAGAGAGATGGTGTACATCTGTGTAATTTTTGATAAAAATCAAATATTGGAAAACCAACCAAAAAGCGTGAATGTTGTCATTTCTTAATCCGAGCTTTTAGAAACATCAGAGTTGGAACAGAGACTACCTTATGTGATATATGATGTGTGTATGCAATTTCAACAGATTGTGTATCTGGGAAATATGTATTTGGATCAGAAATAGATTGGTGTGCAAATTGACAAGGGGAGTGTTCTTTCTGTAAGCAATAAAGAGGACACCTGATGACTCACTCTGACACACAACTCAGTTCACCAATCAAGGGGGAGAGGAAAACTTGGCCAATGATAAGTTGTGAGGGGCAGGCTTAGTTATGCCCACGCACACACCCATTGTCAAAACACATAAAAAGGACCACTGAAATCCAGATAGGGAAATTCATTTTCCAACCTTCAACTGAATTCCTGCGTAGCACACTGACGGAGAACTCCAAAATCCAGAACTCCAGAGATCCAGACAACTCCAGAACAAAAACTCCAAAGAGCTGAACTCTTCAGCAGGCCTCAAAATCTTTTGCAAACTATTCAACCGCCGGGCTGTGCGGTTTGCTGCTTGCTAAGAGTCCTGTGTATCCAGAACAGACGAGTATCCAGAAAGCAGTGCGGTATCCAGAATCCACTTGATCCAGACCAGCAGAACCAGAGTCCCAGACCAGACCGCTGTGAACAGAACCTGTGCCTGATTGACCCGGCGAGCAGAGAGAACCGCAGCTAAACTTGTTGACCAGATCCGTGACAAGGCCATTCCTTTCAAATTTATAGTGTGAGTACCAAGCTAGAACTGTGCAGAACCCATCTCTTAGCTTAAAATAATCTGATTCAAAACATTTGAACCCGTTTAGAACTGCATCATAAGAAATCGTGTGTTCCTCCTGTTGATTCAAACCTTTCAAAGCGCATCTGTCATTCTGAAACTGTAATTTCATTTCTGAAAGACTACCTTTACAAAATCGTCTGTATCTTGTTGATTCAAACCTTTCAAAGCGCATCTGTCATTCTGAAACTGTAATTTCATTTCTGAAAGACTACCTTTACAAAATCGTCTGTATCTTTGGAACCATGCATCCTAGGAACACAATTTCCCAGCTTTCCAACAAGCTCTAATCCAACTTGCTACTCCTTATAGCGCCTCCGTAATTGCGCTCGACACACTCGAAAAAAGTGCCGCGATTTGACATTTTGCTTCATTTCAACCACGTGTAGAAAGATCTGTCCTTTGCTTCCATTACTGAAATCCATTTTCAACCTGATAATCCCTCATTAATCATTGTTAGTGTGGACCTGAACTGATTTAAAGTATCTCTCACTCACCCTGAACCTCTAGAGGGAATCAAAATCTATTTTAGCATATTTCACTCCCTTGCAAATCACCTGAAAGTCTTTCGCCTGTGTTTCAAAATCATCCCTGGTGCTATAAGCTTGCCTAGGGGGGAACTGAATTTGTATTGTACTGTGATTGTATTCCTGAAGACTGTGTGTGTTACTTCCATCTCCTTACATTGCATAGGGGGGGAGTGAATTGTCAGAGAAAAAGTGATCATATTATCTTTTGCTGAAATCATATCAAGTTTATTTCTGTACTGCCTTTTATTCATCTTTTCATCTCCTTGAAACCATAAAGCATTCTCAGCTACCTTATCCTCTATACTACTCCTAAGTAATTAAACCAGTGTGCTAGTATAACATCATCCATTTTTGATCACTGTCATATGTCTAAGTGTGATATCAAATATTAATTTATTATAAAAGTGTGATATATATCTATTGTTTAATTTTTCATATAAACCTTTTTAATTTGCAAAACAAACCTACTTCTTGGCTCAGTGGGGTCAGGGGGATTCTAAGAGAGGGGCGTTATACAAGGGTTCATCATCCAGATTATAACCTGTCATAAAAATATATAAATAAGGGCTTCCCTTGAGCAATCCCAGACAAGGCACTGACTTAGTGGGAATGCTTGATTGGAGTCATTAACATCCCATTGAGGAAGGCCAGGGTTCACAGGTGCAAAGGTAACTTTCGGGTGCAGGAATTAGTTTTTGTCGGTCATGGTTCTTAGAAGTCAGTTGCACACAGATTCCTGAAGAACACACAAACAAGGAAGGATTATGACTTCTGCAGGGAAGACCACATCAGGGCACCTCCAGGTAGCGAAGAAGGAGTGTTGCAATGGGAGTCTCCATGGTCAGGCAGCAACAAACGATCTTCAATGGATGAACACATGAGCTGGCCCAGCACAGCTTCCGTTCATACAAGAAGACTGAAAATGAAGGTGCATACATTTTGTTACACAGGTTGAAGATCCTTCATGTTCCAAGGATGCACTAAAAAAGCAACGGCTGCGGTGAGGTAGCCCAGGAAAGAGCTGTTCAGCCCACTGTTTGGTCCAGGAATGCTCCAGAAGGCTCAGAAGGCACAGCTCCTTGAGCATGGTGTTAATCCTTGAGGTTCTTCCCACCAGTTCAGGGGTCGAAGCACCAATGAGGGTCTTTTTGAGCTGTGCATTGCAGATGAGAGGAAGAAAGCACTCTGCGCAGTCTCTATTTGGTGAAGATGAAGACGGTTAGAAGTGGTCTTGTGGGAATGCAGTTGTTAATAAATTCTGCAGGTTCTGTATTCCACAGGCTGGTCATGATTGAAAACTGTTTGCAGACACATACAGTATAAACGATATTGAGAGCTGAGAGTGGCCTCAGCTCCAAATCACAGGAATGCAGCGATTCAGGCATTTGGCCTACACCCAGTAGCTGGTACCACAACATTCTAAACACATTCAAAGATGTCTACCTGACTTCTCCGCATGTGAGGATTCATCTTGCTGTCTTCAGACACCATTTGGTCATCTAGCCATATTAGGCATAACAGATTCTGGCAACGTCGCCACTCTCACAAAGGCAGAAGCCATGACCATGCATGGCAACATCAGTTTCCCACTGACTCTTGCAGGACAAATACCAATTTGTTCAATTCCTTCTTGAATCTACACAGGGATTCCCCAAGGCTCAACCATTGGGCAGAACGCGTGCAATCTTTCTAGAAAAATACCCAAAAATGGCTTACATCAACAACTGAAGCACACAAAGCAACATGTGCAAGGAATGCCACACATATATCAGGGTAGGTTTTGTGAAAGATAACTCTGCTGGGTTTAAGACCTTGGATGGCATATTCAGAGATGCACCAATGATAATGCCTTTTATGAGGAGCCAGTGGAGAAATGTCATTTTAGCAGGTAGCAAAGGTTCTCACACCAGAGAATGGGTTTGCCTGCATATTTTCCAGTAGTACACATTGGACATTAGATCTGCAAAGTATTTTTCAATGAGTCTGCACCATTGTTAAACATGTCTGAAGTTCAGGTCCACCCCACTGCATGCATCAATTTATGGAATACAAGTGTACTTTTGTGGACACCTTACACATTGCAGTAATGCTTTGCACGGTGATGCATGGATATTAATTTCTGCATAGTATTTGTACAATTTGGCAAATGGTGTTCGGTTTTGCTGCAGCACAATAACATGTACACTGCATTGAGATGGGAAAGTGGTTGCAATTGTGCATTTCTTTGCACATCTCTGCAGTGTGGGATGTATCAACCCACTCATCCAAGCCCTCCAACATCACTGTGCATTGCTGGCAGCAGAAACATCATAATGGCCATTGGAAAGCATACTCCTCGCTAGAAATCACCAGAAATTGCGCAGTGAAAACCTGAAAAATAGGCCACCATCTACTTTTGCCTATGTTAGTGAGCACAGGAGATCACTGCCAAAAACCACTATTGTGCTACCCACAAAGTAGCCTGAGACCACTTGGAAATAGCAATGCTGATTGAAAAAGAAACACAGAGCTGTTTGAAAATCCGTTTCTTGATTGTCAAAAATTGCTAAAATCATGGCTCACAAATCACCTAAAAGATCCAACCTCTTTGTTGGGTGTTTCACATCATTACTGCAAGAATCCACATAAATACAATATCAGCAAGAATCATATGTTATCAGAGCAAAATCCCCTTTTAAAGAAACTGATGGAAAGACAGCTGTCAAAAATGGGTGTAGTACTGTTACTTGCCTCTGTCAGGTGCTGGCGATTTATAATTCTGACAGGAGAGCTGTGTTTTAGAAGTTAAATAGGCCAAAAGAAGAGAATTCCATAAAAACGCCATATAGAGTGCCACACAGTGATTTCATGTTGAAAAAGACTTGATTTAAAGATATGTTGCTTATTTTAAGTTTATAAATGTTATTTTTTTCACAAGGAAATATGTTACCTAACTATGTTATGTTATATCAGAAAGTAACCTGATGCAGTTAAAACTCCAAAAGGCTTGCTTCCCCTGAGAAGCCATCACACCTTGTCATTCCCACCAGAAGGAGGATGTCGCATTGGCATGCTAATCAAAAAGGGAGGAGATTTTCTCTGCAGCCCGGAGATAGGAACAATGGATACCTTGGACTGAATAGGGAATGCTAATTTGGGGTGTAACTGACCACAAACTGCTGGCAGGAAACAAGACATGTGACCCTCAGTAAGCCCAGCTCTGGGGGCGGACCAGACTGAGATGTGGATTTAACATTGGAGTAAATGTATGTTTTATAAAAATGCTTATAACAAAGTTTACTGAGCTGACAGAAATGTGAAACGTTGAGATTGTGAAAATGAAAAATGCACTCACAGTTCAAGACTAAGCTGGACTCTGTGCGATGTTCTGTGACTAAACCCCGGAATTATTCATATTGTAGATACTGTGTTTATGCTAGAAACATAAAAACGTACAATACTATGCTCAGAGAGGATAGGCATGGATGTATCAAATTTGGTGCAGAATGAATGTTGAGAAACCCTCCAAAAGCACGGAAATGTTGTCATTTCTGAACCCAAGCTCGTAGAAACATGGGACTTGAACAGAAATGTACCTTAAGCAATCTGTCATGTAATTATGTATTCTCAACAACTTGTGTATCTGGGAAATATGTTTTTGGGGAAAATAGATGTTCTATTTAAAAGCAAAAGGAAGGGATTTCTTTTGGACCATAAACACAGCATCACTCTGACTCATTCTGACACACTGATCCTGTTTCCAATCAGGGGATAGGAAATCCTCTAACCTATCAGATCCTTAGAGGGCTGGGCATTGTAGAATCAGCCTCCCACCCACTTTGGAAATACATAAATAGGGACTGTGAGGACAGATAGGACACACACACCTTTTTCCACTACTCAACTGATTTCTTGGCGCAGCACCCTGCAGGAAGACTCCAGATGTAGAACCAAACTCTACAACCAAACTCTAGAACCCTGAAGCAGAGGCCTAACCCAAACTGAACTCTTTGCAGCAGGCCTTCAGAATATTTTTCAACCTTATTCTAACCCCTAAACTTCCAAGGGTCATCTCAAAACCCAACAGCCTGACTGAGCTGTTTTGCTGTTCTAGCCAAGAACCCTGTGCTAGAACCCAGATCCAGAAACAGAGAGCAGAGCTGTAGCCAGAACCCGTCAGATCCAGTTCAAGAGGCCACCCAGACCGCAGTGCAGTGCTGAGAGCAGAACCCAGAGTGCCTGAGACCTGGCTGGTGGCGAGAGTGAAGCCAAACCCTTAACCAGATTTTTGACGAGGCCCATTCCCTTCCAAAACCTAGGAGTGAGTATTTAGTCTAGAACTGTCCATAGTCATCTCTTAGTTTAAAATAATATTATTCCATCCTGAATTCTTCTCATTATATTGTTTGTGATAACTGTAGCAATAATCATTTTTGCGCTGATATTTTTCTGAAGAGGGGCAAGTGTGTTGACGGACAGAGATCAGAGCGGAGGTGCCCTGTCCTGGTGGCTGCCCATTGAGTGTCTTGCTTCTTCATCGCTCCTTAGTCTAAACCTATCCTTGTTGCTAAATCTTTAAAGCACGATCTGTCATTTTGAAATCTTGACTTTATTTTTGAAAAATCTACCTTCACAAAAACCTCTAACTTTTGAACTGCACGTCCTAGAACCGAAATGTAACCTTTGGAGGTAGTTTTTCCGTAATCGCGTTTCACGCACGCAGAAAAGTTGCTGAAAATTGCAATTTAGCTCCATTTCACCATAATTCAAAATAGCTGTTTCTTGTTTCCAACAGCTGAAACTAGTTTTCAGTCTGATAATCATTCATGAATCATTGCTAGAGTTGACTGAACCAATCCAAAGTAATTCTCACTAGTGCTGAATATACTTTAAGGAATTAAAATCATGTTGGCATATTTTCCCATTCATTGCAAACACATTAAAAAGTATTTTTGACCTATTTTAAAATCATACCTGTTTTCTATACGCTTGCTGGGGGAACTGGGATTGAACTGCATTATTGAGTGTATTCCTGAAACCTGCGTGCCCTCATTTCCAACTCTTCATCCTGCATAGTGGGGGTAGTGAGTAGTCACAGGGGAAAGAGTGATCATATTGTCTTTTGATTGAAACCATATCAAGTTTATTTCTGTGTTGCATTCTCTCATCTTGCATTTCCTTGAACTCATACCAAGTATTCTCTGCTACTTTATCCTTTATAGTCCTACTACTAAGTGATAAAAGAGATTGTTGATATTGTGATATTACCCATTACTGATTACTGTTCATATTCATAAGTGTGCTATTCAGATATTATTTTATTCATAAAAGTGTGATATATATATTGTTCAATTCTTCAAATAAAACTTTTAATTTGCAAAACAAACCTACTTCTTGGCTCAGTGAGGTTGGGGAGATTCAAAGAGAGGAGCATTATATAAAGGTTCATCATCCAGATTTAAAGAACTTTGACATAAAAATATATAAATAAGGGCTTCCATTGGGCATCCCATACTAAGCATTGATTTAGTTGGAGTGCTGGATTGAAGTCACTTACAGCAGTTAGGAGTCTCAGGTTGTTGCACAATGTGGAAACACCACGAGGAGTCAATTAATGCTTGTAGTGACAGGACCAGTACATGGAGAATCCTTGCACACACTCATTGACTCCATCCTTCTCCATGGGATAAGGACACGGGCTAGCATTACAATGGAACAGCACAACTGCTGGTTGAGGTTTTGTGCAGGCCAGGCCAGTGCCTGGGGGCATTCTATTCCCTTCAGATGAGTATCTAAGTGGGGCTGAGCTGTATGACAAAATAATATGCATTTTAGTTTTCCTAAAATATGTCTGTCTTTACCAATAATACATTCTGCTAAAATGGCGCCAACTCTGCTATGAAATAATGGCATTAACTACACATATTGCGTTTTGGTACACATGCATAATGTAAGCACTAATCACAAATAGATTTGTATGGAAATATTTAGCTAAAAGGCCAAAGTGTAGCTATCATAGTCTCATAGTTTCCACTGCCGATGTGGAATATTTAAATGTCATAAAGGAAATTGACATGCTGTTAACTACAGAACAAGTGGTAGATATCCATGTTGCATAAATAGTGAGGTCTTGTGACAGGGCCTACGGGTTCAATGACATACTACCAATGTCTGTGCACTAAAAGAAGCACAATAACATGAGGGTACAGCATAAAAGCTCTGATACCCTACATATCAGTTTGTCGTTTCCTTTATCAGCTCGTTTTCTGTCCAATTTCTCAAGTGCACATAGGCACTTTACATATGTTTGCTGCATAAATAAGTCTGTGAATAGGTGCAAACACAACATTGTACAGCCGTTGCGCTGGGGCAAACATTTCCCTTCTGCCAATGTGTATTTGCAGTGCATTTGCGTATTGGTGCAGTTTCTTTAATATGGACCATGCTATCTTACACTGAACACTGTACCTTAGTTTCTGTTTGACTAGTAGTCATGTGCAATAGTAATATCACTCCAGCAACAATACTTTGAATGACTTTTTGACGCACGCTGTGCACTACCACATAACATATGTATTACACATGAAAATATTGTGTACAGTCCATTCTTCTCAGTGTGGTTTAATACTACAATTGGGGGAAAGTGGACACAATCTACTGGGAGATTAAAGACATGTATAGTTCAGTCATGGCTGTCAGAAGGGTTATGGTGACAGACCAAGATAAGAAGGAACAACGCATGCAAATAATTGTGGCTAGTGGTGGGAATTAACAATACTGATCATCACAACATATATGCATGGATGAGATTGCTAGACCTATGGGATTGACCCTAATACAGGACAGCATTTGATTCATATGAGGAAATATTGGGATAAAGACGATAAAGCTTTCAAATTCTATCCTTGACTGTGGTCTGACGCAGACAACGGGCAATGCAAGTGTTCAACAGCAAGTTATTTTCAGTATGCCTCTAGCAGGTCTTTTGCCCAAGTGCCAGGAAAGTATAGCTAAATAATAGATGCCAGCACATGAGTACATGATTTACATCTGTCATCTGCAGACATGGATTGGGGAGAGGGTGTGTTGCAAATGTCAGAATTTCTGGATTTGTGTGACTGTTAACAGACATACAGTGCTAAACTATCTTTCATTGGGTCAGTAGCTTTTATCCATTGCTTCAGTTATTACCTTAAATGCAGACACATTCCAAACACATCCATAGAAAGAACAATGATTAAAATGTGAACTCCATTCCAGAACCTCAGAAGCTGCCTTACCAAGTTGATTGTCTTTTCATATCGCTTCAACCTCTTTCACATTCCCTCTCTGAGAGGTAGGGACTTCATCTTCCATTTTGTTATCAGAATTGGAAATGTTAAGGCAAAAGAAGTGTACCTTTACCTATAAATTGATTTTGTTTGTTTTTGTCATGGACGTCTTTTACTTAACATTTTAAGTATGAGAGCATTTTAACTTGCTTCCAAAAACACGTGAGTCTCTAAATGCTAAGGTGGAGTGTATGACCTCCTCTTCCAAAACTCTTCCTCGGAGGCACAGCTTATATCTCTGCTGCTGTTGGACACATGAATTCCCTGACTGCAAGCAACGTGTCCTATTGGTCAGATTTGCTGCACAAAGGCCTATCCTTCACATGTTTAAGTCCTGTGTTCAAGTCCTGAGGAGAACACTGTGGGAGTTATGAGTTAAATTCATAAGCATCCAGGCAATTAGGGCATTGAAGCACAGTTGCCTACATTCACTGATATAATCCAGACTGTGAGGAATTCGACCATCTCATGGTGGGTTTTGGCTTGCTGGGCTTTTTTGAAATTGTAATTGAAATGGTAGATCAACCTACGGAAGTTGTGTGGGGCCTATCCACACACATTGTCATATGTTCACAGCATGACATACACATAGAAATGTGTACTCTGGGTGGACACATCCGACAGGCACTGTCACCCCTGTCAATTTAGTTGGAATATGACAGCCAAGAGTACATCACAGCATCTCAAAAGGGGAAGGCCAAACCTTCAACCTGCCATGGCCAACCTAATTAACTATCAAAGGCTGCATGGATCCATCCTGTACATGTGTTTACCCCCAGTAGATGGTGGAAGCAATTAACATAATTAACATACCAATAGAGTATACTTTGAAGAGGGTCACATGGGGCCTGGCTGCAGAGGTTAACAAAGGGGACAGGAAACCCCAACAACCTTTGCTATGCACTGTGTCATCTAGAAGCCAGCTCCCACCTCTCAGCATTAAGGTCAGTGACCTGTCATGTCTGTGACTATGTGTTTACAGTAGGCAACCCCCGCAAGGGGACTCCATTCAGAAGGTACAAGTATGTGGATTGGTGGAGACAGAAAGGCTGTTCCTGCCACAGCTTCAAGGGAGATCTGCAGCTTTAATCAGGAACCACAGAGAGCTCAATTACCTAGAGAGACCCTTTGGTCCATGACAGGAAGATGGGTGGGTCTTAGTATTACATGTTTTCACCCCTTTAGCCTTTCTGTTGCAAAGCATGCTGGGCATGACCTCATGCATACAGGAGATGGTTGGTGGGGACCCAGGATTTTTTCATTGAGGTAGGCTTAGCCTAGACCAATCACTCTGGCCCATTTGGCTTTAAAAGAGGGTTCAGCCCCTCTTTTGGGCAGATCATCTGACAACTTCGCAAAGAGTAAAAAGAAGAACTCATTTGGACCCAGGATGGAGGTACGGTCTGCATTACAGCTTCCACCAGTGAAGGAAGGAAAGGATTTCCAAAGAGGGAAGCAAGATCCCTCCCCTAAACATCTCACAGGGAACAGAGGGAGATACTGAATCCAGAGGACCCTCCAGCATCTCCAGGACCAGTACCCAGCCAGCACACCGCATGCCCTGCTAGGTTCTGCAAGCAAACTTCCTAGGTAGGAAGTGCCAGAGAGTCTCTGAACCAAAGACAGGACAAGCTTGGTGCCTGCAACACTCTCCTCAGCTTTGGGTTGTCCACCTTAAAGGATGACACAGGTCCAGTGAAGAAGTTTGGAGTAGTGCATCGACAAGCATCTACCGACATACGCCTTAAAGGATATTTTTGAGGCAGTTGAGCCCCTCAAGCTGCAACCGCTGTGTTGCAACTAACCAACGATCCACAACCTTGCAGAGATAAGCTTACCCTTCTATCAATGTTACCAACATTGGACTAGAAGGTTTATAATTTGCTTGTGTGTCCAATCTGTTCGGATATCTTCTGCTGAACTAGAGATGTGGGTCTGATTGATGGTTTAGAAACAGATATTCATCCCTGGACCACTGGTGCCCCGGAAGTTGATTCGTCACACAGGCATTCTCAGAAGTATCGATTAAGCACGCCCATTATCTTTCTCAGTGGGTAGCATTGTGCAGCACCTAAGCACAATGTATATATTTATTTATTCATGTATTTTTAAATGTGTTTCAAAGTGTGGGTGTCAGGTGGGAAGAGAAGGGAGAGAGAAGTTGGAGGAGGACAGGAGGGTTCAAAGCTAAGCCTTCAGGCTACTTTCTCGACCCAGACAGGGCCAGGACAGGAAGAGGGGACATGTTACTCAGAGAGGGAAGTGGCGGGTCCGAGGTTGTATGGTAGTGGTAAACAGGCTGTTATTTCTGTATACCAGATCACTCATGTTTTACACCGGCTTTTGTGTAGCGGTAATTGCTGTTAATCAAAAGTAGTGTGATAGAGGCGTGAGGTGCCTGATAGGAAATCGAGATGATGACGGGATGTACTGCACAGAATATGTCCTTGTAGCAAGGTGGAGGGACTACGCCGAGTAAAACGGTTGCCATAGTCGGGTGCATGTGCAATCAACTTGCCCCCTCAAGGACTCTACGCGAAGCCAGTTAAAATATATATATATATATATACTCCCCACAAAACCAAACATTGACAATGAAGGCAAGCTCCAGACTTCTTTTAAAGAAAAATACAAAAAATACCAGTTTGAAGAGTGCTGCAGTCCCCAGTAAAACACGCATTTATGGCAGATTAAAGCATGCCCCAGTAAAGCACCCCGGCCATCCATTAACACGCTCTTTCGCAGCATGTCCAAAGTGAAGCACACATTGCCAACTTCCAGAATCCCCCAAGTCAAGCACACATTTCCAATCGCCAGTAAAGCATGGAAAGCTGGAGGCCTACACCCGCAATTAAGGAAACGGAATGATTGTTCAGAAGGCCCACAGTGAAGTTCACAGAATAGTTATCCACCTGCAGAAACGCATTTACTGACACTTCACAAAACACCGGTGCCTCAAGAAAGTACGCATTGCCAACTTTACTGACTAAAGGCGACCATAAATAAAACATTTCAAGTTTGTAGAATGTCCAGCGCACAGTAACGCTCATTACGTGTTTGCAAAATTGTAAATACCACTTGTCAATAATAATTTGTGTACAATTCCCCAGAGGTATTAAAAAAACACATATTGCCAAGGTGCTGTGTGCCCACGACACTATCTAGCAGACGTTTTCAGTTTGAAAACATCAAAGTCCACAGCAAAGAACATGTTTTCATTGTTGAGAAATGCCAAGCCCCCCCGTTAATAACGTATTGCTATTTTGTAGTGCAGAATGTTTTGCTTTCTAACAGAAGATCTCCATTTCCTTGATGGAGAATGCACTACAGTGATCCTGCGTAATTTCCTCTATTCAACCATGGGTGAACACAACAACAAATGGGGGAGACATTACTGGGCACAGACCATCCCCATTGTGGGTCAGTACTTGTGAGAGCCAAAGAAGGAGCTCTGCAATTTCTTGAGTTTGTGCACGACACTGCGGCACAGCAGAGGGGCTGACATTATGCCAGTCTGCATTGTACCCCCCCAATAAGCAGGCCCTTATCCTGCCCATCAGGAGCAGCACCTCAGAAGAAGAGCCAACTCGGGCAAATGTCCGGGGGTTTCTGTCATGTAGTGCATCTTCAGGGAATTCAGCACTCCTGCCAGCATGCAGACCCCAAAAATGCTGGAACCACACCAGGTTCAGCAGAGATGTATGTCCATGAAAACCACACCCACTTCAATGTGATTGGCCATGCACAATCTGTCTCTTGCTAATCACACTGAAGTGGGTGGAGTTCTCACTTGCTTCTCTACATCTTCAGAAACCCAAAGATTTCAGGGATAGACTGCCAAATGGATGAATATCTGACGTCTTCAGCACTAACCCAAGTGTTTGGGGAGATGGTAATTAAACAATGCAGTGTCATCGTTTAGGTTAACTCCCCTATGATTATACTTATATTCTTCAAAATAAATGGCTCTATGGTTTATCAGAATCAAAAACCTTACTCGGCTAGGGTCAGAACTGGGTCCACACTATCCCCGAAGTTTCTGCTTGAACGTGGTACGAGGCAGGGTTGCCCATTGTCCCCGCTACTTTTCGCCCTCACCATAGAGCCCCTCGCGTGTATCATGGAACTTAGACACATACATTGTGGTTTATGCATGACAGGTCCCACACACATTATTTTGTTGTACGCTGACGACTCGCTACTATACATTGGAAACCCTGCTACGAATCTTGCCCCAATTCTGGAAGATGTCTGCAAATTCGCTAACTATTCAGGTTATCGCATTAATGAGGCCAATTCGGAACTGTTCCCTCTGAATGAGGCCACCACCCCCCTCCAAACCTGGAGGGTCTCAGATGGGTTCAAGATAAATTGAAATATTTGGGCATTGTGATGCTACGACAACACCACACCTTGTTACTTGGGAACCACAAAAAATATATGCACACACTCAAAGACAAATTGAGCCTATGGGCTAGTGTCCCGATCTCGCTTTACGCTAGACTGTCACTCCTAAAGATGATTGTAGTTCCCAAACTACTGTATTTCTTTGGCAATATCCCAGTCTGGCCTGGGGCGTATCGTTTTTTATAAGCTAAGGTCGATGGCAGTAGGTTTCACACGGGGTGCCGATACGCCACGGATGAAATGTTAGGCCATGACCAAACCATATGGTCAGGGTGGGCTCCAATCTCCTGATTTGAAGTTATATTATGAAGTGGTGCAGGCCCACTTCGCCAGGCATTGGTATTCTACACAGTCTGCACGACAGTTAGTGCCTGGTCCAGGATATTTAAGAGACTGCATGTCATGGAGCCATTCGCAGGTATTATCCCGCTTTGGTGTTGTCCTGGGCTGCCCCCAACATATGACAGGGCTATCCAGAACGGGTGGGATCCGAATGGCACTCTGATGCTACACAACCTCTTCCCAGAACGTATGTTACTAACACTGTCAGATTTTTCAGAGAAACTGGGTACTGGACCCACTAAAACACTACAATATACAGAATAAGAGCAGCGATAAGGGCACAATGGTCGTCGTTTCCTTGCGATCCCGAGGCGTGCGAAATACTAGAAATGGTGGCAACAGTCGTAAACCCCAGAGGTTTGGTTGCCAAATTAAACAAGAAATGTCAAGATACACATCCACATTCCCTGAAAGCCAGGGAGAGATGGGAGGAGGATCTAGGTACCCCCATTAGACGAGGCACAGTGGACAAGGTGGTGCTGCCTCACCAAGGAGGTATCCCTGAATGCTAGGCACAGACTCATTCAATTTAAGGTACTCAATAGACTACTTTACACCCCAGCGAACATTGGCAAGTTTGCACCTCTAACTAATGGCCGCTGTATTAAACGTAATGCAGATACTGCTGATGCACACCACATGTACTGGGTATGACCAATTCTGGCCAGAGGTTACCAATGTACTACATGAATGTACGGGTGTCCCACCGTCTTTGGCACTGCCCAAATACCTGGCAAGATTTCGACCAAGACGAGAAGACGTTTCAACATAGGCTGCTTACTGGCCAAATAGTGTATATTGCTCAAGTGGAAGTCCACAACTACTCCTGACATAAAAATGTGGGTTCACGAAATGACGTACGCTAATGAGTGTGAAGAAGCCTATGTATCACTAGTGACACCGAGCAGCAGGCAAAAAGACATTTGGCAACCTTTCCGTGAGAACAGAGGACTGTTTAGTCACTGCTGATTCAAAGTAATTGTATTTACTGGTGTGTGTATATGTTGATTACAAATGCGGGCACTGAAGCTCCATGTTGATGCATAAACTATAACCCAATTGTAGACTGTATTTAGGATGTATGTTTTTCACGGAGTTGAAAATAAAGTTTAAAAAAATAAATAAATAATCAAAAACCTTACTGTGTGTACGTGGCCGTGGGTCCTGCAAACAATGGTTATACTGAGAACACCATATTCTTCATGGATTTCTAGCAGTGTTACTTTACTATTTGTTGTCACTATTATTGACATGTATCCTTCTTTTATGTTGAGAAACATACCTCAGCCTAATGTCACATTCCCCTATTGCACAACAGATGTGTGCTAAGGTTGTTCTAAAAACGTCCCAGATCCTCACACTGACGTCAGAATGACCAGATTCATTGCCTATACAGAACATATCAAATATCAGAGGCGTTTTGCATCTGTACTTGCAAGCGCAATCATACTGGCACCTAGACACATGGTCCCTAATGATATAAACATTAATACGTTTGGAAATCCTGCAACATGCAGTGAAACGTGTCGAAATGCTCTTTTTACTTATGAAGAACAGATTAGCAAACTCAAGAAAGCAACATATGTAAATAATTGGACCCATAAAATACACGATTGAATGGTATACAAAATGTACTTCATTTAATTTGAACTAAACAAGGAGTATGCACTAAAACAACCAGATATACAGAACGTAGTATGTATAACCCTTTCGAGGTGTCCTATCTCATTTCCATGATACATGCAAGTCACATGTAAAAATATGCTTATTATGTTGAAATACTGTTTCTTTCTCATCGTGCATGCTCGGGTACAACAATGACTAAACGTAGGGACAATAGCACAGGTTCCTTTCAAGTGGAACTGTTCTCCTAATAGCAATGAGGGGTCTCAAGCTGTCTCTTTTCAGGTATAGGTTTTGCAACAGGTCATGGCTATGAAGCTCACACCACTTTACATTCTTGTACTTGAAGTCTAGTAGCTCTAATGTGAACGTGACACTGCACATACTTTAAATTAATTCAAAATGACAGGACGTGCAACACATCAAATGTGGGCTCTGTATAACAATGTCAAATAAGTGTTAATTATCAAGTATATGGGGCCACAGAAAGATGACACCTCTTTGGCCCCAAGAGAATGGGGTGGTGGAGCAGTTCATAGGCTCCATCAAAAGACAATGCAGGGAAGCGAGACTGTGGCAATGCCACTGAACCACACAATGTGCTCCATGCTTCAGGAGTAGTGGAATGCCTCCCTCAACTCAAAAGGCAAAGGTCTATCTGAACCCAGCTAAGGTTGTAGCTCAGAATACGACTGCCACATCAGTCACTCAAGTTACTGCAAGACCATAAAGACACACAGGCCTGTGCACATCAGCGAAGAGGGGTAAAAGAAGCAGCCCTAGAGGAGCACAACCATGTGCCGGGGAAATAATGTCAATTATGCAAATCAGAAAACCCATTTGACACAACACCACTGAGAATCAAAGAAATTAAAGGGCACAATGGTCATAGCAGACATGCCAGAATGCACCATCACCAGATATTCATCATGTTTGAAGGAACATCTCACCCTGAAACCTGACGTCACCATGGAGCTGAATAATCCCACTCAGAGGAAGGAATGTCTTGCATGACAACTATACTGGACATGGACATGCATGCCCTGTGAAGGTAGGGGCACCTGGTGAGATATCCTGAGGGACTCATCCTGCACCTCCTCAGACGTATTCTTCCCTTCCTCTCCTTCCCCCAGAAGCTCACTGTCTCCTGAGCCCTGGTTCTCTCGAAGCTGGGCTACTGTAACAGCCTCTATCTTAATCTGCCTGCCTCTACCCTTTGCCCTCTGCAACTCATCCAGAACAGAACTGCGAGACTTGTCCTTGGCCTCAAGCCCAGGGACCGTATCTCTCCAGGACTGAAATCTCTACACTGGCTCCCAGTGACTGCAAGGATTAAGTTCAAAACCCTCTGCATTGTCCACAAGGCCTTCTGGGGCCTGGCGCCTAAATACCTTCAACTCTCTCTTCCTAAATATCTTCCTTCCCGAGCCCTGCGCTCATCCGTCTCCAACTCCCTCAGGGTCAGCCGCTTCTCGAAGCAACGAGCTGAGGGTGGATCTCTTTCCGCGGCAGGGGCCTCCCTCTGGAACAGCCTTCCTGCCTCCCTGAAACTTGAGGAGAACCATCTCCGGTTCCGGAAGCACCTCAAAACCTTCCTCTTTGCTTCTGCTTTCTCTCTCCCTCTCCCCTGCTAAATTCTTCACTGAAACTGCACTGAATTCTGCAACTGGACCACACTCACCGACCTCGGTCCTCGGCCCAGCCACTCTCCACTTGCACTGCCTCCCTGGCAACCCCTGCACTGCGGGACTGTCTCTGTATCCCTACAGCCCCCCCTTCCCAGCAGTTCTCTGCACTTACCTTGCACTTACCTTGCACTCGCCACCATCTGGCCCTATTTATTTATTTTTATTCTACTTACTTTGTACTGTACTTCCCCCCTCCCCTTCCCCTTGTACTTTTTCCCTTCCCCCTACCCCTGCACTTGCGCGGTCTGAATGACACCTGGCCTAGTAGGATTGTTGTCTGTCTTCCCCTTGTTCCCCCCCCTCCCTGCCTCGTCGCGCCTTAAAACACTTGTGTATAGGCGCGTTACAAATGCCATATCATATCATATCATTAAGGGCATGTAAAAAGGCACATGAAAAACATCAACGTCTGGGGTGGGGTGGCATGACATTGGGCACAGTGGCCGCATGGAATCAGTGATTGCCCAAAGGAGAATGACTGTGTCACCTGTCACTTTACACCACTTTCTGTGGCTGGACAGGAGGTGATGTGGGTGGAGGAGGAGAACTACTGTGTGACATGCGAATGACAGCTCATCCCATGTAGGTCTATCATTGTAATGGATTAGGTGGAAGAGAGTTTCCGTGACTTATTCCTCTGAGTCCTGCCATGCATAGAACCGACCAGGGGGCCGTGGGCACACCAAAGACCCCGCATTGATTTATTCCCCAATAATCAACATGCCAGTGGAAACCATCACTCCAATAATGCTGCTCATGAGCCACGTATGGGGACGAGTACGATCCAGTCCAAACCCACCGCAAAGTTGATAACAAGGACAGACCGCATTCTCCGTCTGCCCCTAAAATGCACATATGCACAGTTTCCCTGTCCTTTTCTCTTTAATACATGTGGCCAATACCCTTATATTTCTGCCTCTGGAGTGCCTTTTATTTTACCCCAATCCGTTTAGGCACCTCTCAAACGGAGAACCTATGATATATATTTTTTTCAAAATGGTTCTCAAACTTTAAACAAACACGGGTTCAACATATCCCAATGGCATATCAGACATTGCAAATGAAGTAACGCACACAGGCACGCATATTTACCACAGAATGTTCGCTTGTTAAGGAGTTCCCATCAGCGTGCAGCATGTTCTTGCAGCGTGATGCGGCGGGAGAGGAAGACAGAGAGAGAGAAAGAGGGAGGGAGCCAGGGAGAAACACAGGATTAAAAATAAACACTGGATTCAAAGCTGCTTGATCGAACTTATTAAGACGGACAGTATTCTGAACACAAAGTAAAGATTCGTTTTTCCTAACGATGTGAACATTGTTAATCTAAAGAAATGATGGCATACGTCTTACCAGGTTATGAAAACGTTCCAGTTGTTTCTGAATACTGTATCATAAATGGGTTAGAGACAGGCAGTTTTGCTCTGTGTTATGTGTTCCCTACTCTTGTATCTTACCAGACCTTTTCAGGTTAATTGTCTTGTCCAGTGTCATGTCTATGGCACGTGGTGGGGACATATTTCACACATCACTATGAATGCAGGTTGACCCAATATCAGGCATGTGGCACGGTCTGGCAGTGCCATTCTTGCTGGTGCTCCACCACGCGTCTGGTGCATGGCACAGAGGCGGGGCCTGGGGCTCATTTGATCGATGCTGGCGGATGGCCTACCGAGTATCTGTTACTCTGCCCAATGGTCAGACCACATTCTGGCAATGCTACTTTTTTCTGAATGCATAGCAGCCCCTTAGTGTTTAGAACGATGCTCTCACAGTGGCATTCTGGCTTAGAACCAATGTAGTACACTGCTCAATAAGAGGGGATGGGGAAGGCGGCTGAAAAGGTCTTTGTCACGCCTGCTTTGAGAGTTAGTTTACCATAGATGGCAATGTGTGTGAGTATATGGGGAATTCAGCCATTACCAAGAAAAAAGGAAGTTTACAAAGCAAATGCAGTTTCAAAACATGCACTGTTGCACCAATCAGAAGGTCTGCTAAACACCCATTTACCTTTGGTAAAGATAAATCCAATCGTATTCTTGAGAAATCGATGATATGTATGACACATCACATACGTGTATGCTAAAAGGGCTATTTTTATGTTTTACAGTGGAAGGAGATTTCACAAACAAATGAGTTTGGGAACCAGTGGGAGTGCACCAAAATAAACCTAGAAAAAATCATAATACATTTAATCTCTTCCCTTCCTGATTGGTTACAACGTCCTCTGTAGGGCTTAATACATGAGTGAAGGCCTTCCCAGCCCTATTAAGGGCCGGGATCAGATCTTCATGAATTGACGTTACAAGAATTCGTGCAAAGTGAAGTAACAGCAGTGTAAGCTCCGAGCCTGAAGACAACATAAACAGGGTCTTCCATCACCAAGCATGGAACCAATTAGAAGTAGATGCACGTAGTGTGTTATCAACTATGCAGGAATACAAACGCGTGCATTATCTTTAAAACAGATAACAGGCAAACACCCACTCAAACATCGCTCCAGTTCACCTTTCATCTACCTGGGAGGTTTTCTTCAAGTTGTTCAGGAACCTAGAGGGACAAGATACCACAAAACTTGTCACTTTCTCCATCAGTCGCTTTTCCTAAGTGTCAAAAGAGAATGTTTCACCAATACATGCCCACGGCCGCTCTTCTCGCAGAGGTTTAGAGAGAAAGAGATATGGCAAGAGGGGTGGAGAGAGGGAGACTTTGACATTTCTGAATCCAGCATCATAGAAAACATAGAATGTACTCTATACGTCGCTCCTATTTAATTCATGCCTGTTGTCAGTGTTGTGTGGGTCTCGTTCTTAGCCCAGGGACAGCAAAGTTCAAGGTATACATCTATATCCAGCTGGCGTCTTCACTATGTGGTGGGCTGCAAAGGGAGGTTTGCCAGGAGAGATACTGGGCTTTTGTGGGTCTGCTGGTGCAGGTTACAGGGTGTGAAGGAAGTGCATCTTGAGGAGGAGGTTATTGATTTCTTTTGTGAATTGCATTATGGTGGGGACAACTCTCATGTTAATGTGTATGAGGTTTTACAGTCAAACTATGTAGACCGGGAAGGCTTGTTTACTGGTCCCTTCTTCGTTGCTTTTCTTCTCTTTGTCTTTGTCTAGGTCTGGATTTCTGGTGATGCGCTGGCGGACAGGTGGTGGTTTTGTCTGCCTGGTAGGAGGAAATGTGCATGCCCTAATTTCTGTGGCCGTAAGCTCTTTCCAAACAAAAAATGGAGTACAACATATTAATTGTAAAATGTCCTCCAAGAGAACCCAACTGCACATCTCAGTTATGGGGGATGCACACACATTTTACCAAGGCTGTGACTCTTCTTTAAGCTGCAACTAGTGAATACTTCAATGTTTTAAAAAAACTTTTACTGCAATGTTTAAAAAAAATTAAGAAAATGCTTGATGATGCACCGTTAATGTCTAAAGAAACTCATTGAAAAAAAAACCCATCTCATTACATGTTTGTTGAGGTATTTTGAGGAAGCAGGCAGTGTTATTGGATACTCACACACTGCAGAGCTCAGATGAACTTGGTATCATCCATGTAGAATAACATATCAGCATACTAATAATGTACTTGGAGGCAACTCAAAATACGCCCTCATTCGGATTCCATATTAATTGCTTGAGGAGGTTGCGTTACTGAAGTTTAACATTTTGCAGCTTGTGCGTCAGTGATGGGTATCTTATCATCCAGTGGTTATAAGCGGGTCATATTTGCGTTGTCGGGTACATCTGTTCCCTACATTTATGTTTACAGATTACAGATTACAAATAGAATTTTGGACCAATAGTTTAGCTATTATCAACAAATAGCTAAGATCCTGACACCATAGCTCCCCCACAGAACATAGGCTTGCATTCAATGCATGCACAATACTCTCTAAATTACTATAAAGAAATATATATTGAAGGGCCAGGCAGTTTGATTCACAGACCCCAACCAACAAAGGAAACATTTTATATAATTCAAACAAGAATTAATGTATACACACACATGGTCCCTGAGGCCTTCAATCTATTCTCAACTTGGTATCACCCCCTTTTCTGAAAGTAACTATGGCAGTGCAAGGTTCTCTGATTTTAAATGCCTTCCCTTACAGGACTGAGACTCCCTTCTGTTTCCTTCTGTTTCCTTGGATTCCAACATATTCTCCTCCACCCCCCTCTCTGTGTGTGCCCCAAAGGAGCATTCTAGGCCCCACTACTCTTCACCCTCTACACCTCTCCCAGATTAAGCTCATTCCTTTATTTCAGGGTTGTCCAACTCCAGGCCTCGAAGGGTGGAATCCTGGTGGATTTTCAGGATGTCACACATTAATATTCATGAGATGCATTTTCATACAATGATTCTAAATGTATTCATATTTATCTTCATTAATATTAATGAGGGATATCCTGAAAACCCATCAGGATTCCGGCCCTCGAGGCCTGGAGGTGGACAACCCTGCTTTATTTGGATATAACCATCACCTCTTTACTGCTGATACCCAGATTGCATATACTGGTATCCTTCCTCACTCAAAGCACTCTTAATGCATAACCATTGTCTCACCACCATCCACTGCTGGTCTGCACTATGTTGCCATATGCTTACCTCCCCCAAGAAGGAAGTCATCTTTCAGCATGCCTCCAAAACAGACCCCACCGTCCCCTCTCCCTTCTCCTTTCCCCAAGTCTTCCTCAGCCCTTCTACACACGTCTCACAACCTAAGCAATCTCTTTAATAATGTACTAAAGCTCTATTAGTTTATCATGGCTACTTCTAACGCAGCCAGACACAACCTCTATAGTATTAGAAAGATCCACCTGCACCTGTCATATCATTCAACAAAACCTCTGATCTCAACTCTGGTCCTCAGCATACTGACCAACTGTGCTTACCTACTCCTTGGTTTTCCAATCTACTCCTTCGCTCCTCTCAACAATGTCCGTAACTTTGCTAAACACACTGGGGTCATTCTAACCCTGGTGGTTAGGGGTTAACGGTGCCGGTAAAGGTGCCGGAGCAGTCAACCCCTTATCGCCTCATTACGAGTTCTGCTTGTGGGACCCGCTAAGACCAGACGGCCTTAGCGGGTCCCGCGAGCAGCCCAGCATGCTAACAACGGGCCTGTTACTAACGGTCCCGTTGTTCACATGCTCCGCATTCCCATTAAGCCCTATGGGGGATCGAATGGGGATGTACCGGGTCCGGGTTCCTTGAATGAGGAAGTACCGGGCCCTCCAAGGACGGAATGGCCCAGTAATACCTCTTTCAAGGAACCCGGACCTGGTACCCGGTAAGGGGGTAACCATGCCGCTAAAAGCAGCATGGTTACCTCCTACCTCGTAATGACCCCCACTGTCTTCAACACACCCGTATACACTCACCCTCTTCTTAGCATCACCAAGATGGATGGCTCTAAATTCAAAATCCTTCCTGAGTTCTTGCTCCCTCATCTTTAACTCCATATATATTAAGGCCCCTCACAACCTTTCTAACTGGATTTCACTGAGCACTCCCACTGGACTCTCTAAACTTCTTTTTCTCTAATCAGCCTATCTGTTCCCTGTACCTTACCCACAGACATCCTACTTCGTTTGATCTTTCTCTCTACTTGCCCAACTCCACCTGAACAACAAAACCATTCCATTGGTGTAACTATTCAAAACAAAGCACACGCTACTCCCTCATGTTCCTATCTCAAATGACCACTCAAACAACCCCCTCTTAATAATGTCTCCTAAGATTATACATTGTATTTATGTAAAATCTGACCATAGATATTGAATGTCACTCTTTGTATGTGATGTCGCTTTGCCAATGTTTTCATTTTAGGTTTACAGTTTACCTCTTCACCACCTGGTCTACTTTATTCATTCTAGGTATGCAACTTGTAAAGGCACCCTACCCACCTATTGTAATGTATACAATATAAAGAATTCATGCTCAAACCCTGGCTTTTAAGAAATATGAAAAATTGAAGATTGAATTCGCTCTCACACACACACTGTGTGGATAATGTTCTATCGTCCATGAAGTTATAGGCTTGCAGTTTAAGCTGTACTTGGGAAAGGAAATTACAACCCTTTGTCAAGTCATCAGTTCCCCGTTCCTTCTCCATTTTACACGATGATCAGTCCTGCCATTCTGCTTTGGACTGGTTAGAAAATCCCTGAAACTGACACAACTGCCAACAATCGAGTGAAAACATTTGTAAGGCACCGCTCTTGGAGATCTAACTGTGCTCTGATGCCGGCCACCCACAATTAACTCAACACAATGACAGGTGAGTATACACAGGAATTAGAAAATAAACTGTTGTTTTTTAAATTCCGTCTAAAAGACAGTAGTACCCGAGCCAGTTCAATTGGACGGCTGTTCCATAAATGGCATTGCTAAATTTAAAACTCCCTTAATCCCAGTCTCACAGTGCATCAGGAAGGCATCATAACTAGGACTTGGTTGTGAGAGCAGGGTACTTTGTCTGCTAGCATGAGCAATCTTAAAAATAATGCTGAATGCTCTATTTCCTTCTGAATCAGATTCAATGTGGCTATTACATTTGTTGAAGGATTTATTTTCTCGTAGCATCTACATATGTTCAGGCCAATCTTTAAAAAAAACTGTTTTGAGAGGAGGATGAAAATTCCATTGGGGATAAGGATGGAGACAGGGTAGTAATGGAAAGGGAGATGGAGGGCATATGGGATTGTGTGCAAAATATGCTTATGAGTGTCACCAGATGGAAACAGAAAAAAAAAAACATACTTTGCCCAGAGACCATACTGTTAAGGGAGAAGAGGCGGCATGGATATCATCTGTGTACAACCAATGTGGACTGCCTTCCACTGTATGCGTTATTACCAATCTGATTACTCGCCAAGAGTAAGAGTACACATAAGACCGTATCCTTTGAAACATTCAGTAGTTGCATGTTTTTTTCTTGCTATCATTTACTATGTATTAGTATTCTGCAGCCTCATGTTTTGATACATTGTGTCTTTTTTAAACTGACTTGTCATGGGTAATAGGGTGGGTAACAGGGTCAAATATCATGGGTTCCCTCTTCCTGGTAAGCCATTGGGATTCATTAATAATAACTGTGATCATGTGAATAATGCAGTGATAAAAGGAAAGATATAAAGAATTCTATTGTATTTATCTTTTATTTCCATGTATACAGCTTTATAAATTGTGATACCGAGGCGGATCTTGGAGCTAAATAACCCAGAGCAGATTAAGATAGATACCCAACTATGATCCATAGGCTAGACTGGGATGCAGGAATACACAAGTCTTCACAATCTCGACAAGTGTGAAACTGCCTTATTTGACAAGGTAGCAGAATTCCAAAATGCTGTGTATTGGCAGGAGAATTTCCTACCAACAATACAAGATTGTCTCATTTCTTGAGGCCCGGACTACATGAATAGAACTTTGAAATGTATTTGTCATCTTCATCATCATCATAAAATATCTTATTTCAGCTCTACTGCCACACAAGTGAAGTGCTTCATACAATCAATATAAAATAATAAACAATTAATAACATTTAGTTAAAAAGTAATCACATTAGTCTCTTATCTTCTGCATGAAATAAAAATAATACTGGGAGTAACCTCCCAACTGAAGAGTGAAAGAACCTTATTTTGGCAGGGGACGATCTTACTTAAAATTAAGTTTAGAGTAACAACTCTATGATTCACAATAACAAATTACAAAGTCATAATACAATCTGACAATGCAACCAATGATATGTTATATGATATTATAGCAAATAAATAAGACATCCTTGTCATCAGAAACATCAAGATATAGTTCTATAGTTCAAACTGTGTAAGCATATACCTGTTTATTATACTATCTTCCAAAAAGAAAAACATCCTTGCCCATAGGTTCAGGACTCTGATTTAATGTTGATTTGCTAAATAGAACAACCACAATATCTTTTAAGAAATGATCTGACCATCCGAAGGTGAAATGTTTTGAAATTCCACGGAAATGGAGAGAAGATTGTGGCCTTGAGAGTGGGTTACTGATGTAATAAAAAAGGGTTAGTCCAGAAAGATTTTCAGAAGCAAAAATTGACAATATTAGTAGCAGAATACAACCAGAGGTTAAAGTCACCAAATACATTAAGATGGGGATTCAATCAAAACTGTGGCTATATAATAATTTATAATGCCAAATGAGGTTTGTGATAAACTTGGTGGGTGGAGGGGCGTAGTGAAGGACCTGAATCACATACGAGGGTAGTACTGCGGAATATACATTCTATCTAACTAAGCATCAGATGAATCAAAATACTGGCAATCAAGTCTACTTATATAATCTACGTTTTTATATATCAGCGCTACACTTCTCCTTCTCGAAGGATGATCAGTGTGTAGCAGTTTGCAGCCTAGTGATCAAATTTCAAAAGTATTCAACTCAGGATATGTCAGAGTACCGGGTCTCTGTCACACACATAATATCAGGAAACAGAGAGCAAATAAAATGAGATATGCCATGCGTCAGCAATCACTGGGCTTGCCATTGAATTGTTTACAGCACGCCTGCAACAGGCTGCCACTGTGCATATGATGACTAGCCAATTAGTTAGATATCACCACAGGAGGAACCCAGAAATCTTGCCAACTATATCATGAGGAACAACTTGAAATATATGAAGCGGAAGCTACTGCAACATGTTAAAAAATGAAATTAACGTGCAATGGGCAAAAAACAACATAAGCTCAG
The DNA here is from genome assembly GCF_040938575.1 of Ambystoma mexicanum. Classification (NCBI taxonomy): domain Eukaryota; kingdom Metazoa; phylum Chordata; class Amphibia; order Caudata; family Ambystomatidae; genus Ambystoma; species Ambystoma mexicanum. The sequence continues at coordinate 714,513,641 of NC_090928.1, read as the reverse complement.
CTTGCATCTATAGTGCTGTGCATAGAAAGCATGGCCTATCTGGGTGAGGGCCTGACAATTGTCAAAACAGTAGCAATAGAAGAAAGACTTCTAGCATATCAAGAGGGAGGTAATGCTTAACACTCCTACAAAATTCTTCAAACACTCTGGATAAAGGTTTAGTACATTCAAATTAAGAGAAACCAGCATTAAACCTGGGCAATAATATTTTTGAAGTGAAAGTCCAATGATTGAAAATGATCCTAAACTCAGTCTAACTGTTTAGAGCTGGATGTATGAAGCATGGTGTATTAAACAGGCCTCACCAGGAATTCATCAGATCAATAGCGATGGAAGAAGAATGTCTTCTGCTCATTTTTAATGTTGCAGCAAGTGCTAAAAGTAAGAGGAGGCCAAGAGAGCCCGGCGCTGAACCATATATAATGGAACAGCATGGCTATACTGTAACCAACATTGCTTATTCCGATACCGATTTTCATGTACCTCAGCAGGATGTATGTTTTATTTTAACACCATGATTGAAGTATACACACATTTCCTATTATGGATTGTAAGTGTCGTCTTCCCTTCACATGCAGGGTTATGCCAGCACTGCAACTGATCAGGGTATAGAATATATTAAAGGAGACATCTGGAGAACTGGAAATAGAAAACTTGAGATGAGCCGGGCCATGTTGCTCTAGATACTGAATGGTAGACAGGGAAAGCACATGCCTTCCAGTGTTCACTGCAAGACTTTTTACTGATGCAATGTGGTGGTTACAAACTTAGTGTGGGGGTAGACATTCATCATGAAGAGGACGTACGTCCCTCAAACATAGGTTCATGTTTAACAATGTGCAACCTGCATGCCACACAATCTTTTCTACATGCTTCATGGTCTTTCTGGGGTAATGCACTGCAATGCACTTTTTCTTTGGCGCATAATCGCTCTACGAGAATACGATGAGTCAACTTCTCAATTGTGGGTTTTCTCAGGGATCATCTCTCTCACCTGTGTAATTTCTACTACTTTCCAAGGGGATACAAAAGACTCGGGCAATCTGCCCAGAGTTCCTACCTGTACATCTGTCAATCGTGCCTTTGTGTCTAGCAGGGAATCATCAGTGCACTCAGCACATTGAAATCATTGACGTTTTTCTTTACTGTGTCTAGATATGCGTATCACACACCCAGCTCTCTATACCTCTTAATCACATTTAATTTAGCAATCTGAGGTATCTTGTTATAAATGGTTGGTGATTTGTAAAACACTGAAAAAATAAAATAAAATACGATAAATGCAAAGAGTAATAAGAGCCATAGTGCCCCCTGGTGATACAAGAATGGCAGGAAAGGGTGTAAGATGGTACACGCAAGGTGGGAATTGAACATAAAGAACAGTAACGGGAGAAATGGGGGGAGCAGGGAAATGTGGAAATGCAGGACAACAGGAGGAGTTCAGGGTCAGGTTTGGAAGGGTGAGATAGAGGGAGAAGTGTTTAGATTGAGCAGGAGTGTAGAGATTCAGCAGGATGGAGTGTCAGATCATTAGGCCAAAGGACTAGATGAGTTTTGGGCAAGAACCAAACCACTATTTATCATCTTGCAAAATCGTTCCAATCCTCAATGTGTAGTTTCTGAAATGAATACTAGATAATACCCAAATAGAATAAAACTCACGTGATGCATAAGAAGAAAATAAATAACGCCTAGCATCATGAGTGATCCCGTGGAAAGACAAAGACTAATTCAAGAAAGGCTATGCATCAGTGTATATAGCTAATTTACATTAACTTTCCATCTGCAAGTTAGGTAAAACATTTCTCATATGATTCATCCAACAAGATTCACTGTTATGCAGTTATCTTTGAGTTGTAATGCTAAGGTGGTTTGGTTTCTGTTTTTTGATTGTCCCCTGCTGTTTTATCATGTTCTTTTTCATGTTGGTTGACTTTGCGTCTCCTCCTGCTTCTTAGGTCATGATTATCAGGGTCGCTATCAGATTGGGGCAACCAGCTTTGGAACCACTGCACTGTGCCTTAAATAAATAAGTACTTTTTCTGTCTCATTATGCATGCCAGGTATACAATATTTGCCCAATGTATGCATGTATGGGATTTATAAGTGTGACCCTTGCCTGGGAAACAATAGCGTGCAGTACATAGGGGACACACCCAAGGGGTTGCAGGTAGGTTCCGGGAATAACAGAGAGGCAGGTACTGATGGGGGTGCAGGGGAGTTTAGAGTTCTTTCGGCGGAGAAGTAGGGTTGAGTGGAACAGTCAGCAATCAGAGAGATGCTCTTTTAAGAGAAAGGTCAACGTCTGCTGTAAATCAGCCATTGGTTGCATCAACCATTATGAATGCACCGTTGAGAAATGTCAATGCAAATACCCCTACAACAATAACATATAATGGAGGTTTCTTTTGCAGCAATAACTAAAGCCTAGTTCATGAAGAATAAGAAAAAAGCATCCTTTAAATGTATCCCATCACATCTTCGGGAGAAAGAAAAAACATCCCGAGTAATGAAATGTGTATTTTATCAGCCACTGCATGGAAACTGTGTATAAAAATGGGTCAGGATGCATCCTCAACACCTAGGCCAGCTGTATGCCTCTTCTGTGCCCCTCTGTTTCCTACCCTCCGTTATATATCAGTTCTGTTGTTAACGCTGAAAAGCGCTCTATTATGTATCTGTAATGTTGTAAACCTCTGTAAAGCGCTCTGTCATGTTTCTGTATTTTTGTATACCTCTGTAGGGCTCACTTGCTTCTCGAAGCTAGGTCCACGCTCAATGAAACCCCTAATAATAATAATGATAATAATAATAATAATGTAAGATCAGGTGCCACAAAAAGGAAGTATGAATACATGTAACAGTAACTGAAAATGATCGCGAATGGTATCATATATCCATTACAGAAACGGAGAATACATTCTGACTTACGATATCACCCGCAGATTCGGGGTGGGGAGGGCTGGTACCACAGAGCTAAATAAGTCAAGTTGTAAGCTACTAGCCAGGCATAACAAAGTTACTCTAGTCCTCAGGTATCATGAGGCATATGTTTCTTACTCGCCATGAGTCAAATGTCACTCACCAGTAGCAAGTAATGAGTGCATATTGTGATGGCATCATGAAGGGAGACACAGACAACAGATCCAAGTTTTAAAAATTAAACAGGTTATTTCTTTATGTCAGGATGGAGTAAGGCTAACTTTCCTTATGCTAAGGAGTGATTTCCCTCCTAAAGAAACTAAGGATAGTCTGCCTCATTAAATTATGATATGATATGATATGATATGATATTTTATTTGCATCGTGCTTGTGTTTCAGAGTGCGACTAGGCAAGGGAGGGGAATAGGGGTGAACACAGCACAACAATGATCTTACTAGGCCCAGTGACATTGAGAACGCGCAAGTGCATGGGAAAGGAAAAAGGGAAAAAGTGCATGTAAGGGGGAGAGTGGAAAGTGCACAGCAGAGAAGAGCAGATAAATAAAAATACATAAAAGTAAATAGAAAATGGAGACAATACACAGCGGTAGTGCAGCCAGCAAGTGGCAAGTGCTGTGTTTAATGCAGCAGACTGGATAAGTCTGATAAGTGCAGAAAAAGAAGAAGAATGGTGGGGGGGCTGTATGGGTACAGATACAGTCTCCAGTCAAGGGGAGCCCGGGAGGCAGTGCAGGAGGGTGGCAGGGTGATCAGGTACCTGGGCCCAGGGGACAGAGGGTGGCCAGGTGCACAGTGCCAAGAGAGCAGATCAGCAGGGGAGAGCAGGAACGAAGGCAGAAGCAAAGAGTAAGGTCTTGAGGTGCTTCCGGAACCAGAGATGGTTCTCCTCCAGTTTTAGAGTGGCAGGGAGGCTGTTCCAGAGGGAGTCCCCAGCCGAAGATAGAGTCAAAAGTATGTCTGTGTCCAAAACCAATACTTGCCCTCACAACTAAAGATATACAATGTGTACAGATGTCAGCAACACAAGAAACAGTGTTCTAACATAAAGTTCTGAGCTCCTTCCAGCTTCTGGCTTGCCTTTCAGCTCCCCTTTCCCCAAGTTCAACACAGTTCCAAAAGGTCTCGGGGTTCCCTTCCCCAAGTTCAACACAGCTTAAAAAGACCTCGGGGTTCCGTTGCCCAAAGTCAACACAGTTCACAAAGTCTCGTGGTTCCCTTCCCCAAGAAGACAGCCCTTCCAGCTTCAAAATGAAATTAATTTCAAATCTCTCAGCTTTCAATAATGATTACAAATCAACTTGGCACTCTATTTGACTCTGCCACAACGCGACTTTCACACACCTTGCTTCATGGTATTAATTCCTCTTCCCCACCTTACTTTCATCCTGTCCATATGTGTTTATCAGTTGCTTTTAACTTATTGCATAAGTGCGCCTTACTGACTTTCATTTTATTCATATTTTCACATTGTCTATCAATGTATCTCTTGCTTTCAATTACTCCATAAGTGCGTATCACTGGTTACCACTTTGTTCATAACTTTACATTACTTTCTTTTCACTTGTGCAGTGTTTTCATATACTTTGCATATCTTTATTCTAGTTTGATATTCAATAATACTGTTTATATGTCAAAAGTACTTTGCAGCATGTTCAGTATTCACAATTCTTCTATTCGGTCTGCAGATGCATTCATTATATGTTTTCATCCGATCAGCATTTGCATCTGTCCAAATCCAGCACCTGGAGCGCTCCAGCATGAGTGTTCCCTCTTTGTCACTCACCAGTGTATGGCCGCTCCTCCAGGTGCCTTTGGTTTCTTCTCTGGCTTTCTCTCATTCCCCTTTCACTTGTCGGGAGCTTCCGGACCTTGCTGCTGTGGTCTGCGGCACACTGGAGTCTTCTTTGTCCCACAGCTCTGGCTGTAGGCACATGGCACCCAGAACTGCGGGGCTCTCGACCGTCCCATGGCCCCTTCAGGCCTTGCCATCTTCCTCACCCCTTTGCAGAATTCAGCGTCCTTTTCATTGGCCCTTCTCCAGCCTGCTCCACGTCAGTTTGCTGCATCCTTCTCCCCAGGTGAATTTCTCCCTTACTTTTCACTGTCTCTCCTTTTATGCCCATGCAGCCTCTCAATTGGTGGTAGGTTGAAGTCCTTTGCATGACCATAGTTAACTTTACTAGTGGACATGCCTGACCTTTGTAGTGGTACTCCATAGTTCTCTTCCTTGTCTCATTAGCAAAGTGATTTGCATGAATGAAAGTGTGCATCATTCCCAGTTGCCTCTTCCTCATCCCTGTATTAAAGGAGCATGAATGTGGGACTTGTGTGTGTAACAGACAGAGTGAAAGATTGATAATAACCTACAAAGGCAGGGGGGTAGGGTGCATTCTGACAGGGGAAAGGGGGATACCATGCCTCACCTAAAGACATCCACTCCCCACTCCCCAAGGTCCCTCCACCCAGGTGATCCTCCCTCGCATATCCGCCCCAAGGTTGGGATCCAAAAGTGATGGCCTTTCCCTGGCCACCTGAGAAGAAGATCCAAGCGGAGTAGATGGGAGGGTGCCCTGAGGTTCCTCACAATATTGTGATGCCTGGGTAATAGCTCAACAGCAGAAGTCCAAGGCAGGCCCAACGTCAGCAAAGGCCGTAGCAGGGACTTCTTCCCATTGCTTGCTCTTTAAGCTCCAAATTGGGGCTCACAGCTGGGTCACCATATGGGGTGCTAATAATTATTCATGCTTTTTTTGAAGTGCTCATGTTAAAAACATATGGGTTTCAGGTGACAAGGGAGTGCCCACTTTCTTTAAAAAGGAATCACAATGATGGTGTTGATGGAACATAGTAAAGGGAATGTGTCCCTTTACTATTTCCATGTAGGTGAGGTGGGTCGCCAGACTGACAGATTCTAGCGTTGATTACAGGCCATGTGGGGTTACTTGGCAATGAGTGCGGGGGCATGAGGGCAGCAGCTTGCAACAAAGATAACAGAAACTTGTGGATAACATAGATTCACGCACACATTCCCGGCCACCAGGTTGGCCAAAAGCTCTCCCCTGGGTGTTAATATAAATCTTTTGTATTTCCAAAAATGGTAAAAAAACAAAAAACTCTTTTGGATCATGGCAGATTTTGCAGAATGGTGCTATTGAATAAAATAGACTCTCACCCTCTACAGTACTTGAAATATATGCCTAAAGCAACATCAGCTTTGAGATACTTCAAAAAAAAAATAAACTTGCATAACTAGTTGCTACATTTTGAATAAGGCATCATCTGTGGTTAGTAAACACGCAGGCCATGAAGGAGGAATGGTTTCTGCTACAAGGCCTCTAAGCCTGCACTAGAAGTTGTATGCATAAATTGCCGACGGCAATATTCTTGTTTACCCCCTTACAATAAATGCGTACAATAAGTGGTAGTTATTAAGCTGTTGGACAATCAGAAAAGTGTTTCTTCCAAGGAATTCCTGAACCTACAACATTGGGAGACTAGAAAATTACAACTGTCAAGAAGATCACAAAACTGCTATTTTCCTGTTAAACAGTGATTATGTGCAGCGATATCTCATCAGACCTCCGTAAAACTTCAATCCACACAACTTCAAACCGCGATGTTTGGGAACAACACAAAGATCCTACAGTTCAGGGAGTTCCTTTGGGAGTGATATGGACCGAAACCTGTGAATACCTTGCTGCCATGCCAGGAGACTGCCATGCCAAGTCAGTGCTCTTTTAATCCTAGTACTTACCTTTGAGAGCGCTCCACTGCTTCCTAGTTAGGTTGGTGCTACATAAATCCCATACATACATCTTCTTATGTTTGTGGGAGCACTGAAGCTAGATGAAACTAGAGTAAAGAACTGTCTGAAGAGATAACGTGAGAGGCCTTTGTCGAACGGTCAGAGGGAGGAATGCCTGCGCGACTGTCACTGATCCAGCTGTGCCCTACTTACTGCAGCAATAGTTGAAGGTTTCCAGTGATCCAGCTTCCTCGCGTCGCAGGCCCTTGGATTTGTGCAACAGAATATTAGGCTTAAAGCATATGCAGGCGGACAATGTGCATGTCAGCTTAAGAGTTTAAATATAACCCAGTGACGCATATGTATAGATCTCCTTGCTACACTATTCAATCTTAAAGAGGATTCTGTAAATTGATTGGAAAAAGTCACCTTTGTGATTCTCTGCCAGACAAGTGAAGATATAGATTTTCCCTAATCCGGATCTGTAAGCCAGAGCGCAGAGCTCCATCTGTATCAATTATGAGATCTGCGCTTTCGCCAAAAATGGCTCTACAGCACTGTCCTACGCCATGCAGAGGCTACAGAAACATTGCATGTTTATGGAACTCAAACATTGTAACAGAACATGCAGCCACCGCCGAGTTTGCAGTAAGGTATCTGATGAAGTATTTCATGGATGTGCACGTTCATATGGAGCACGTTGTGAACAGAGCTGTGTCTTTAACCCTGTTCAATGTTACATGCAATTTAGTGCTTGTGGAAAGAGACAGATTTGCACGGTTGGAGGAAGGTTTTTTTTCTGTGATGGTCCATATTATTCTATAGCCATTGGCAGGCAAAATACCTGTATGAGTGTGGAAGGGGGAATCAGGCTTGACTGGTCAGACCAAAGAAGGCCACATTTATGGTCCAATGTGGACAACTTTTAATTATTTCAAAAGATGGACCTTTAGCTGGAATATACCCACGGGTACTCCTGAATGTGTCGAGAAATGTCATGGTTTGAAATTCATTGCATTGGAAAGTGGGGCACTTTCTTTTGGCACCCATGACTATTCTTTGTCCAAGTATTATGCTGGAGACAGTGCAGTTCGCTAAGATGATGCAAGCCTGTCTAGGACTATAAACGTGGGTGTTTGAATGTTAAATGAAATGTAGTCGTTTTAAAAAGTGCCAGGTTAGCTATAATGTTCGAAGATGTCTTGCCTTGATGTGCAATATTATTCCATAGTCATCAGCATGCAGAGGCTGTCCTGACTGTTACTTGGCAATGTGAACTTGATTGGATGGACCCCCGGGAAATTGGCCTGATGGGGTGACCATGAACCGTTAGGGGCTCTGATGAAGCTTTATTTAGGTCCAGTACGTTGATGATGTTTTGGAGTGAAAGGGTGGGAGTAGCCCAGGGACGATCAGGGTGTCTGTGGGAATTGCCTGCAGTGAAGTATAAAAAAGTACACCCCTCCTCCTTATCGTCGCACCCCCCACCCACTCCCCTACACCTGTGCTTTGGTATTATTGTGCCTGCATTGACGTTTTTGGCAGCATCTAAAAGATGTGCTTCACTGGTTTATCATTAAGCCTGCTGATCTGATATCTCTCTGACTGTGTGGACTCCGGTGTCTGGGAGTATGGCCCTGGGACCATCCCACACCATGGGGGGGCTGCCTCTCCTTGGTTGACTCTTTCACCTATGCCATCAAAGGGTTCATGTCACTGCTGATCCCAGCCCAGTTGATGGCCAGCCCCTCTGCTCAACACATCTGCCCTCTGTGCTTATACCGCTTTTCGGCTTTCCCTGAACACACTGACTATTTGTTTATTACTGCTTCAGTCTTTCCTTATGCGTTTTTATTTGTCTTTTTAATATGACATAATTCCTTTAACAATTTCCTTTGAGTGCCAAGATGCCTCTTTCCAGGCGATCAAGTGATCTATCAAAGGGACGATACAATGTGAATGCCTTGTGAAGGTTGGGCCACTTACTGACATGGCACGGTAAGGACAAGAACGAGTGACCAGTTCAGGGTTCTGCAATACGTGTCTCTCCAAATGTTCTGCACTCCAACTCCCATGACGTCCCAGTATTGCGTTTGCTGGCTACAGAGCGTACAATGATTCCTTTTGGGAATTCAGTATGAGCATACATGCCCTTAGCACTTAACGGTTAAGATAACACCCACTTTATGTGAGTTAGTCATGTGATCTTGTATTCATCGATTTCACGCAGCGTGCTGTCTGAGCTACTCGGGGAGGGGGGCATGGTGTACAATTGAGAATATTAGGTAAGTAATTTGCTAGATTTACTAAGAACAGTGACAGTCATTCATATGGAATATATTGATTACACCATTGCTAGATTATCCTCCTGTGAATTCAGCTACGTGGCATATGGTGCAATACCAGAATATCAGACATTTCAATTTTTTTTATTATAAGTGTCTCTAGGCTATTGGCCCGATTCAAGGTATGGGGCTCAGAAATGGCGCAACATCTGCACGCTTAGAAGGACATTGCGCGAGCCGTGGTGCAGAAATAAAAGTGCGCACTATGCGTATTCATGGATTTAAAGATGCATTATTAGCCATGACACAAGTAAAAACAAGCTGCACAAGGAACGCTCACAACACGCACCCAAGCACACCAAAAAGCAAGCAAATGGACAAACACGGCACAATCCTCCGCACCACCCCTGGCCCACCATCCAGTGCCCCATGTGAGAGGGCACGCCTCACCTCGCAAGCCCAGGCTGCTCCCCAGCGAAAAAGTGGATCCTCCCCGAAAAGGTCAGGCTGCACCGCAGTGGGTAAGCCCCACGCATTGTGTTCCATGAATCGACGAATGGGGACTTGTGTGCAATTTTGTGCGCAAGTACAATTTGTTCTGTACAGATTATTCCATGAATTGAGCCCTATGTGTTTTATCTGAAGTAACATTTTGATCTATATTCTTTTTTATGGTTTGTCTTTTCCCTGGTTTTATTGTATTTCATTTTGTCTGTGAATTGGTAACACATACTTCCACAACACACTGGAACGGATCCCTTTTCATGTGCCTACTAGCTTCATGAAATGTTCACTTTTTCAACACAGGGGAGTGCTGTCACTTCTGCTACTTCATCACACACCAAGATGCCTTCAGCACTGCAGACTTTAACAGGCCTTACATGTTTTTTCTTTTGTTTGAAAAATCTTCATTTTAAAGAATGTAATACAAGGCAATGCATAATAAAAGTTGATCTGACAGATGGTGATACAACAGTTGATATAGATTGATCTAAATATTAATAATGATAATTCATGAAGGCCAAGTAGACATCTGAGATTTGATGTGAAACATTGGATTTTAAAAATAAAATAAGACATACAGTAATAAAAAGAAAAACAGAGAAATACATGAGGAAGGGTGGATACAGAAACGTGATACTAAGATCAAGTATACTGATTATGAACTGGGGAGACATTAGGAAAAAAAGCTAAGGAAAAACTTCCATGGTTGAATACAAGAATAGAGGAGGAGGCATTGTATCTTTCCAGCCTAGGGGTAATGCATGTAGAGTTTCATCAAATGTTTTAATTAATTAGATCAAGGTTTTTCCAATTGGCCTATAAAGTTTGAATTGTAACTAGGATAAATAGGTCAAACAAATGACAATCATTACTCTCTCAAATGCGTTGTAACAGTGTGCAGCCTAGTAGAAAAACGTTTTTATTTCTTGAAAATAAAATTAATTGTGCTCTGCACATTTTTCCAATATAGCTGCACAAATTCACAATCCACAAACATATGTTTAAATGATCCTTCTGCATGTAGGCAGCTCCGACATCTGTAATTTTGTGATGCGTTGCATTTGAAAGGTTTTGTAGGAGTGATGAAAATATAGAGTAAGCTGGCTGATGTAGTAACTTGGGAGAGTTTGTTCCACACTGGAGGCCAACCGCTATCTGCATTATTTAGGTTAAATTCACACTGCCATGCAATTTGTGACCCCCCCACACAGGATCCAAAGATGTTTCGGCAGATAGGAATTTATAAAACATGGAGGCACTAAAGTTAAGATTTAGCATGTGCTGTAATCTGTCTTTAGGGTGGGGTAGGTAGGGTAAAACATTTAAACTTCAAAATGTTACATTTGTGTGTTGATAATTGTTGCATACTGAAGTATATGGGAGGCCGGAGTAGAGAACTTTTTCAGCAAGTTAATTGAAAGTCAACTGCACTCCCATGGAGACTTATGTATATTATCTAAAAAATCGAGGAGTAACCTTAAACTGGAAGAGGTAAATCTATCATTAACATACCCTACCTGGTCATGCTTAATCAAGTTGGGTAAGAGAGGGAGTAGTCTATTCGCCAGAATCTTAGCAAAGCTTTTGCAGTCAGTGTTTATGAGAGATGTTGCAAGGTAGCTTTGGGGAAGTTTGGGATCCTTGTTATGTTTGGGAAATACAATTATCATGGCTTCTGGGAATGTTCCCTGGGCTTTCTTCACTGTAATGAAATGAGAGATTCAAGGAAATCTTGTTGTTTCAGGGCTGAATTTGATTCTTGCTGTAATTGTTTCTTTTTCTTGGCAACAAGTGGTATAATTTGACCTGTAATTACAGCTTTATAACATTCCCAGTTATTAACAATGGGTGTATCTTGACTATTGTTCTCAGCAAAGAAATTACTATGCATTTCAGCTATAAAAGGCGCAAATAATTCAACCTTCATCAAAGCAGTATTAAATCACTGTTGGTTACATTTTTGGTTATTTTGTACAATTGCAAGTTGAATATGAACTAGGGCATGATCAGATAATGATGTACCATCTATAAGGGCCTTGAGAAGGATATTTGACATGGATTTAGAAAGGAGCATATAATCTAATCTAGAAAAGGAGTTGTGTGGTTTGGAGAAAAAGGTGTACTCTATTTCAAAAGTATGACTCATGTGCCATGAATCGATGAGGCCTAATTCTGATATGAAAGTCACAAATTGCTTATGTGATCTACTATTCTTAAAACCAACACTTGATTTTCTATTAAGAATGAGGCCAATAACCTCATTACAATCTCCACATACAATCACATTATGAGAATTAGAATTAGTGAGATAGTTTCTTAATGCCAGCCAGAAGGACGGATCTGGAGAAGTAGGACCATAAACATTGAGGATAATAAATTCAATCAACTCTACCAACATTTGTACTAATACCCACCTTCCTAAATCATCAGAGTCGGTCTTAATAACTTTGCATTTGAATGCTTTATTAATAAGTGTAATTACCCATTTTTTCTTGCCATGCACCACACTTGAGAAATCTTGACCACCCAGAAACGTTTACGTTTAGCAGCTTCAATTTATGAAAGATGTGTTTCTTGAATGCACACAATAGATGTTTTTGTTCTATTAAGATAGGACACAACCTTCTGTCTTTTAATGGGCTTGTGTACATTCCAGGAAGTTATATTAACTGACATATCGTTAACTCGGGTACAAATAAAAACCATCATTCCTAAAATTGAAGCTAGAGGAGGTCATCATAGAAACTCGTATGACCATTGACACATATAAATAGTTGTGGATATGCTTAACATAGACAGGCTGATTATCCTGTGAAAATGAAAACACAAAGGGAAGGACACACAAGGAAAAGGGAGAGACAAACTGTGTCAACATGAAGTTCATCCTTAAATAGTACAAGTTTCAACTATAAGTAACAACATGGCAAGCAGGAAACAGCCACACCAATTCATGTTGGCAGTAATATATCAGGGTTGGAGCCTAGTGAGAGAAGCCCAGATAGCACCTCCACTCTGGCAGGAGTTCCAATTGATAGCTCTTGAAATTGTGTACCTTTAGATCCTCCAAATCCTTTTGGGGAGTAGGTAGCGACATAACCATTTCTTCCATTTTATGAGCTTGAATAAAGTGTCTGAGATATATTGGGTTCTCAAAGTCAGCAGTATGGCCCGTGAGGGTGACCTTGAGGATTCCTGGATGAAAGATGCCAAATCTTGCATTTATTGACCTTAGAGCCAGTCTAAAAGTGGGTAGTTCCTTCCTCCTAGCCGCTGTTGCATTGGAATTATACTGAGCTATATATCTTTCTGCCGTCCCATAAGAGCTGTCTGATTTATCCAGGAGCCTTGGGAGCATAGTAGTAAGGAATGAGATAGGTTGTCTTTTTCATCCCCCTCTGGAAGGCCCAGAATGTGCAGATTATTGATTTATTTGATTTATGGGTCACTTATTAGGTGCTTATACTATTAGCACAACTGTTTCAAAGCGCCCACAGGGCAAACAGGGTGAGGACAGGGGAAGATAGACAATGCATTACAGCAAGGAAAAATAAATTGCATTAATAGTACAAACACATATTGACAATAGAGAGAAGCTGGTGGATGTATTGACCCACTCTGCTATACTATGCGGCATCACTCTGCTAGTTATGGTGCAAGATACAGCAGCAATGGCGGCAAAACTCTTGTGTGCACCAAAACCCTCCAAAACCGCGTTCTTCAACACACAAAAAGATGCATGCACAACCTGCCCCCCAAGGTGCATGTGTGGGGGAATAGAGCACATACTGCAGAAAATGTGCCAGTGGGATCCATGGCAAGCAAACAGAGTGCAGAGGGAAAAGCAGCACTTTGCAAGTGAAACTTCAAAATGTGCCTGTAAATAACATTTACTTTGTTGCTAAAAACTCCAAAATGCCTTTACACAACACTTCTCAACATTCAAAGTTTTGCTTGGCACTAAAATTCAGTTAATCTAATGAAGCATTGTGGATGTACAAGGTCCTAAACGTTTAAGAGCAAAACATTTTCTCAGAAAAAATGGGCTACCTGTGAATGACAGCTCTGTCAGATGAGCTCTCCTGATGAAACTTCAAAGTGATCCAAACTAAATGTCTGTCGGATTAACAAACATAAATGGAATGTTGCTAAAAGGAATACAGATCTCAGTTGTGTTTTTGAGCCCACAGGTTCAAAGCAAAGAAAGTAATTTATCGATGGCATTAGATGCAACAAGTTTGGTTTCTGCTGGATTTTAAGAAATTAAAATACATCTGCCTGGCTGGGCCTACGAAAAGTGGAAAAACAGGTTTCTCCCAAGGGGAGGGAACTCCTCTCAGCAGAAACTCACTGATAGATGATAATTGTGGGTTAGGCCCGACTTTCGTCTACAGCCAGGGAATGAACAATGGCAGATCCCCAGGCCAGGAAATGGACGTGGTCGCAAAACTGCTTCTTGAAGGAATTCTCCAAAGGAGGGGGCTACTCTTTGAGCTCCAGGGAGAGACAAGAGGCGGACCATTTGCTGATAAGAGTAAATAATGAACAACTTTTAGAGACTCATAACTTGTTATCCAAAGTGCTAAAAAATATAAAAAGGATGGATTTGTTAGTCTAATTTTTGGCTTTACATTTCAAGAGGCGGTGGAGCTGTGTAACATATTCTGGACAGGAATGGCAACATATGTGGTTTTATGTCAACTGTATTAATGCTAGAATTGTTCAACTTTACACCCACATCCCTATGGTAAATGCACACATTTGTGGAAATTTGCAGAATATTTGGAAAATGTGTTCAGGGTGAAATGGACACAATTCTGCAGAAAGGTGAAACAAGGTCCCTGGTGCACTCCCTGTTTAAGGAGGGAGCACCAGGGAGTGCTTAAGGGAAGATGGAAAAGAACCAGTAGCAAAGGAATGGTTGCACAGATCAGTGAGAGCAGGGGCAAAGGAGGCGATATTTTCCTTGATGTTTCTGGAGGAGCAAGGAGCAACCTGTTTGGATGAGACCTTCATGAAGTTGACAACTCTGTTGACTTCTTCCGGGGAGACAGGAGTGAAGGAGGGGAAGGCGGAAGGAGGAGGGTGAATGGTAGGAGGGGGAAGAGGAGAGGGAAGAGGAGGAGGTTTGGGTTGGGTGAGTGTGTGACAAGGCTGTTCAGTATGTCCTGGGTTTTGGAAGTGAAGTGAGAGGCAAGTGCATTACAGAGGGCCTGGGAAGGAGTAGGAGTAGAGTACACTGCGGATTGGTTGGCAAGTTCCATGCAGAATTTGAAGAGTTCAGCCATGTTGTTGGATGCATTGGACACTCGTGCCTGAATGTGGGCTCTTTTTTTGGCACGAATGGGGAGTCTGTAGCGTCTCTGAATCAGGCGGAAGGCCAGTTTGTCAGCGGGTGTGCCTGAAGTGTGCGACTTCTGTTCAGCAGCCTTGCAATTTTTGGTCTGCAAGATCGGGTCATGCCAGGTGTTCCATTTGGAGGCAGGTTTCAGGTGGATCCTCATGACTGGGGCAAGAATGTGAAGGGTGTTGGTGATGGACAGATAGAGATTGCTTAGGGCAGAATCGGCAGAAAGATCTGTGTTGGGTGGGCAAGGAGGAATGAAGGTTAAAGAGAAGGCGGCAGCTGACACTCGTTTCTTCAGACGAATGTTCGTGAGCAAGGATGGAATATTTCTATTTTCAAGGTTTTCAGACTGATTTTGTAAGGTTTTGACTGTAGTTTCTAACATTGCCACTCTGCTGGTGACATCTTCTACGTCACCTACTCATCTTTCCACTTCAGCCATTCTTGATTCAAATGCAGACCATTTATCATGTAATTGCTGTAATGTGGCTTTACGGGCCTCCATGAAGCTTCATGAGGACAACTTCCAAAGCAGCAAAGAACTTCCAGTGCTGCCGCCTAAGGTCGCAGACTGTTGGTAGGACTGTGTTTGAGTTTTAAATGAAATCTGACATGAGCATAAATCTTATTTAAAAGTTGCGGGGGCGCAGTTCTAAGTGGTGATCCTTCATGGCGCTAGACCACGTCCCCAGGTCTGACATGTTAGAGTGATATGGAAGGTAAAATATAAGTAAAGTATATTGTTTCCATTTACCTTGCATACTATTATTCATTCTTGTGTATCATTTGCTTACACCGTGCGTGTTATTCTGCTATGCTGTACATGATCTGTATTTACCATTAACTATTTTCTGCCAATTCATTTTTACCTAAATTAAGTTCTCGCCAAAATCCTTCCTGTGTGTAATCATGGATTTACCATGGGTATGCACTGTGGGCACTTAATTGTGAATGTGTTTCTTGTGCAGCAGTCATTTTGGAGTGGTTCTTCATTGCCTATTTTATTACTGGTTGTGCAGCAAACTCCTCAGTGTGCGAGTCAACTTCTTCCCATGTTCCACGCATGTCCATTGGTGAGGTTTCAACAATAGCTATCCCATCCACCCGTTGATTTTAACTCAGGAACTTTTATCAGGTCACCCCTTTTACAATCAGCGCTAATTTCCTGGGGGCACTTGCTGGTAAGAACCATGGTTGGTCCAGGCCCTCACCCAGGAAGGTTACCTTTTGAGTAATCTACACCATTTACATAAACTTCTGTTACACTCTGATTCCGGTTTAGAGACTTTTTACGAAACCCCACAAATTATAAACGTAGCCTGAAAAATAGATGTATTTGTGCACTTTTTCAGACAAATCCCATCAGTGATCCAGTATCTCACACTTAAGAGGTGATTCCGCCTTGCTTCTTACACGGATACAAACCCTTGAAGGGTAACATGAACAATCTCCAGATAGATGGCCATTGCTGTTTTGGAATCGACCAAAGAACTAACTGATCTTTATTTTTTAAAAAGTAGCATATACAGCTACCGTCACTGAGAGTCCGTTCTCAAATCATCTGCACTGTTGTGATGTCACTGCGTTCCTATGGAAATGACAATACATATACAGCCTAAAGGCAGTGAATGGATTCAATGTATTTTGCTTTTAAATATCATCCAAATTCGACTTTAAATTGCCATGTCTGCCTCATTCGTTTAATATTCATTATTTTGGGGGTACCGCCAATCCCTTTTAGAGGTGTGACTTAAGGTCAATTACTTTGGCAAAACACAGTTTAAATATATACATTGAACATCAAAGCTACTTGTTAAGTGCTTTCAATGGATGCCATACTAATTGTGTGTTTCTGGCTCTGTGCAGCACACATAAATATGCACTTGTGTCTGAAATGAATGGCAGGACACTTGTTAGTGTTTCCTGATTGGCACGCTACTATTGGCCAATCATTTTCACTAGATCTTTAGAAGAGGGGAGGTGTTCACCAGGAAAAAGTAGTGCATTATGGTGCATTGTGAGTTTTTTTTCCCTTCCACACACAAATTAGCATTTTGAAAAATAGTTTGCAGGGGGTGAATTAATGAAGAGTGTATGGTATGGAGGGCTGTCTGAGGATAAACATCTACCCAACTGGCAATATTGTTTTGATGAAAGTACTTTGCAATAGTGTGACTGGTTTATCATTTAATGAAAAAATATGACAAAATATGGTAAGGGTGTGGGGTGGTTGGCCTTTTAGGAACAGCTCATACTAAATGATAGCAATACCTGTACTTTTATGTGAGAATCAACAGATATCATGCAACACAAACATATAGCGGAACATATGATGTCAGTAGGTGGCAAATAGCGAAAGTCGGGCACATGTGTGAATGAAAGCCAAAACTAGGCTTTACGAATGTGTTGTCCAGACAAGGTGTTGTGACACCTTTCACAATATACATAGTTACTTGGATTTAAAAAACAAAAGTCTCCCTGTGTGTTTTCCCAGCACCGTTTTGCCTTTTCCACAACTTTTTATTTAAGGAACGTTACACGCTGATTTTAGGGTCTTAGTGAAGATCAAGGTGGCAAGATTTTGTAATGTCGACGTTTACACCTAATTTTCCTTCAAAACGTTGCTATCAATGTTGCCTCTGCAAAAATAATTGAACATCAGGCTACAAGTCTCTCTTGAAAAATAATGTCCGTCTTGGGAGAGTTCTCGAATGGCATCCTTTAGAAATATGATTATTAAAACGACATCACGCATCTCTAGGTTTGATTGCGATTCGAACGTATACGCTCATATTGTTTGCAAACATGCTTGATTGCCTCCACAGCGGGTGCAGCTTCCAGCACCAGTGCAGGCTATGGGACAGGCAAACATTTTTTCAGTCACACTGCCACTCCATCTCCTGTAGTGACATGTGTACACGGCTCAACTAACGTTTAACATGGATGGAACTGCACGCCCACAATGCCACAGCGGAGACAGAAAGGCATCAGAAACAGCAACAAAGAAACATGGAGGAGGGGGCTGCCGAGCTCCTCTGTGATGCTGCTGGAGAATACGTGTCCTATAAGCAGGGGTCAAGTCCTAAAAATAGAAGTAGGTGGACTCTTACAATTGGATGCGACATGTCAGAAATTAGCATATCAAGGTGAAATATGCACAATTCATTGAATTGGTTTCGCATAACCACCCACATTGCAAGGGACACATGGCATTTGCCTTTCATAAAAATCAACACACACACAAAATCAAGAGAGGATATTTTTTTCCAATAGTGTTTTTGAAAACGTTTAATGGTGTGTATGTTAGAAACTCCAAGAGCAAATACCAATGTTTGCCCTGGAACATACATTACCGAAATGGGATATTTCACCTTTAGTTGTGTGTTATTTTTCATCAGGTTATATAGTGCAGTGGTGAAGTGCCCGGCCTGCAAAACTGACGACTGCAGCTTGAGCCCAAAGGTCCATGTTCATTCATACATTCAAAGAAGATACTCAACATTTCTCATTTTTGTTGGGGGAGACTACATCCCCCCACGTGTACCCTCGACTTGAGCCTTGCCTATAACCAAGAGAAATAATAAGGAAACTGTCCTGCAGCTACAGCCGAGATCTTCGCTGTGACTTATCTAAGTAAAAAAACATGAAAATAGTGACGTCAAGTGGCGATTCATCATTTGATGTTGTCATGAGCCCAGCCCTCCCGCATCCATCATGCTTTTTCCATTCTACGGTGAGGGTATGTGATGTCCAAATGTGTAAAACATTGTTCTTTCGACTGACCCGATAGGACATTTTGCTCTTTCATTTTTGGCTGCTTCCTAAAATTCCTTTTGAGAAAACCGTCATCACACAAGGGTATGCCATTAAGATGCTGCAGTTGTTGATGTGAAAACAAACACAAGGTCTGCCCACACAAAAATTGGATACGTGGGACCAGCGGGACATCCACACCATACACAAGAAAGATCCCATGTAATGAATTATGCTCATATCCACAGCCAGGTTCAATCAAAAGAGATTTATTTTAATTGAAAAGAGTTTTTTTTCATGATGATTGAAATTAGATCCAACATCTGCAAGTATCAATGTTCAAATTTGTTTCCCTCCAATAAACACACTCTACACTCACCATTTGCATCCGACCACCGTGTCATTCTCAAGCATATCACATCATCATACAACCTCAAAAATTCATCCATGCACAGAAAAAAAACATTATTTAGTGCAAAACAAGCGATTAGTGCTAAATGTGCAACGTGTACTATCCATAAACATGACTGGTATCTAATACTGGCACTGTAAAAAATTGCACTCAGGTGCCACTGATCCAGAAGGCCCGTTGAATGATTATAACAATGTCTACGGCTGACAGAGTGAACTGGGAGCATAAACACTTAAAGTCCACAAAAAATTAAACACTTCCTCTAGAAGTCCACACACAATGTCAGCTTAACAGGTTGATGATTTGAAATAATCCAGCCTTCGTCAGTGCAGTAATTTACTAGATTGATGAGTGGAAATTAGTGTGACCATGTGTAAAAAAATCTAAATGAATCAAGATTACAAACATCCAAACCTAACATTCGATTTGATTGCACACGCTGTCACACCATCCTAGGCAATGGCTAACTAACCTTGCAAATCGATTGTGTTTATATCACTCCATAAAATTCAATAGTACAGCAAATTCACCAACAGAGTCCCCGGAAACCCCACTACCGAGAGGAGACACAAGAAAGGAACACTGAGCCTCTTGTGTACATGAAACCCCAAAGTGGTGTAACATCCATTTAACTTGTACATTTTTATTTAGAAAACTACCACCCACTACTTGGTGGGTGGACGTCTAACACGCACATAGCATGATATGATATGATACGATATGGCATTTATAACACACCTGTACACAAGTGTTTCTAGGCGCAACAAGACAAGGGGGGAAACAGAAGGGGGACACAACTATGATCTTACTAGGCCCTCAGTCATTCAGACCGTGCAAATGCAGAGAAGGGAAGGTAAGAAGTGCCAAGGGGGTGGGGATGCAGGTAGCCAAAAAGAGCAGCCAGCGGGTGGCTCAGTGCAGGTAAATAAGAAAGTGCAGCCAACGGGTGGCTAATAAGTGCAGAAACAGGGGACTGTAGGGTTACAGATACAGAGCACAACTGCTGGGGGGGGGCAAGAGGCAGTGCAAGGTTCAACTGGACATACAGACACCTGGGCCCAAGTTCAGAGGGTGGCCAGGTGACCAGAGCGTGGAGCAGACAGGTCATTAGCAGGGGAGAGGAAGAGAGAAAGCAGAAGCAAAGAGGAAGGTCTTGAGTTGCTTCCGGAACTGGAAGTGATTTTGCTCAAGTTTGAGAGAGGCAATAAGACTGTGCCAGAGGGAGGCCTCAAGTGAAGATAGAGATCTGCCCCCAACTCTCTGCTTGGAAAAGCGACTGACGCTCAGAGAGTTGGAGGTGGATGAGCAGAGAGCTTAAGTCGGATGATGTATAGGAAGAGAGAGCTGGAGGTAGTGTTGTCCCAGGCCCCAGAAAGCCTTTTGGACCATGCAGAGGGTTTTGAACTTGATCCTTGCCATGACTGGGAGCCAATGAAGAGACTTCAGAGCTGGAGAGATACGATCCCTGGGCTTGAGGCCAAGGACAAGTCTCACAGTCATGTTCTGGATAAGTTGGAGAGGATCGGGAGTGGAGGCAGAAAGATTTAGAAAGAGGCTGTGGTAATAGTTCAGCTTAGAGAGGACCAGAGCTCTGGAGACAGTGAGCTTCTGGGGGAAAGTGAAGAAAGGAAGAATACCTCTGAGGAGGTGCAGCTGATAGTTTGAATTCATTGAGATGTCAGAGATGAGAGGAGAGAAGGAGAAGGTGGAGCTGTTGATGACCCCAAGTTTCTTAGTCTCACAGGTAGGAGCAGGAAGAGGGCCCAGAGTGGGCAGCCAGAGAGAGAGAGGAAAGGAAGGAGCTGGTGTTTTGATGAGTATGAACTCGTCTTAATGGCATTAAGGCAGAGATCATTGGTGGCACACCACTCCTGAATTGCAGACAGTCTGGAATGAGAGAAGGAGTAGAAGTGGCTGAGGGGAGACTGAAGGAGAATTATGTGTCATCCGCATAAAACTCTAAGTTGGAGCAGAGAGCAGTGATGTAGTGGGCAAGAGGTCCCAGGTATTGGTTGAACAGCCATGTAGAAAAGTTAGACCCTTGGGGAACACCACAGGGAGAGAGAGATAGAACATAGGAAGGACCCCAGCTGGACCTGAGGGGGTCAATCAGTGAGGAAGGAGGTCAGTCAGACCAGGGCCTGATCAGTGATATCCATGTTATGACAGAGGCGATTGAGCAGGATGGCATGTTGACCCTATCAAAGGCAGAAGAAAGATCGAGGAGAATGAGGACAGAAGGAAGGTTGATTGTGAAATCACAATGTCAAATCTTAATGGAGGTAAAGAATATTGTCCACAAAACTATTATTAATACACGGACAGAATTCCATGTCCACTTCCTCCAAAAGGATTTTCTGTGGTTCACAACGCCAGGCACTGACTACCAGCACCAAACTTCAAATGCTGTCTTCCGACCACTCCCAGTTACCTGATAAACAAACCACAACCCATTGTGGTGTTGTTGCAATGCTCTAAAGTACTGAACTGTACACTTTCCATGGTTATGCAACCGTCGGACCGATCCCAGGTCACATGTACAGCAGTTTGGTTGTTGGCAATTTGGACGGATTTTGAAGTTTGTAAGACATTACCTGTCTATGGCTGCTTGAATCATTTTGTATTCATCAAAACTTTTCACAGGCATTTTCAGGAAAAAAACATTCACTGGAATGTTAGTGTGATAATTGTGTTCAGCAATTTTCCTTTGCATTTTTATCCTTTGATGGTTGTGTCCGTCCTTGCATTTGTACATGTTAGGCCCTTATTTTAACATTTGCATATCTTTTTTGTCGGATTTCTGAAAACAATGTTGACTGTTTCTGCATTCAAAAGACTAAGGTTATCCACATGTTTGCAAAATGTACCACCCTATCGGTGGGAGAACATGCATAGTCTCAGAACTAATGCATGCAGCATTTCTGAGAATCTATATTTTAACTTTTGGTATCCTCAACATCAATGGACAATAGTGTCTTGGGGATGGAAATGGACCATACCACTAATGTACTATGTGCATGTGCTATGTACTTTAATGAGCAGAATGGTCATGCAAAGAAGGGACAATATTGAACTTTTTTTGCTTTCTGGCTTCTCCTCACTCTTTAAACCTAACAGGGACATCAAGAACTATTGTTAACACAGATTACAACAGAAAAGTAGAATATCACCAAAACAGCAGTCTTGAACCAAACTTTACCTCTCACTTGACCATTCCCCACTAACCTCTTTAACTATTGTCATCTCTGTCTCTCTTTACCTAACACACTCCAAAACATCAACCCTTCCATACAGTAGCAATTGCCTATTAACACATCATACTAACTGAGCAATTCCACCGCTCATCATCTATCCCTATCAACCCCCACACACACCAGCGGCTAAGTAGGTCATGAAGTGCTGTTTCTATATGATGAACACCACACCACATAAAGGACCCAGGTATTTCTGACTATTACGCATCAACACCACAGGGTGCACATCTGATATTCCTTTTATTCCATTAAAAACCTCTCCTCTTCTCTTGCAGGGTGCGACAAATCAACTTCCGGGGTACCAGTGGTCCAGGGGTGAATATCTATTTCTAAATCATCAATCAGCCCCACACTTATAGTACACCAGAAGGAATCCAAACAGATTGGAATAACATGCAACTTCCTTGTTTAACTTTGGTAACGTGGATGGAACAGTGGATTATCTCAGAAAGGTTGTGGATCGTTGGTTATTTGCAACACAGCGAAATTACAATTTTTACCAATGATAGAAGGGACTGTCCATTCAAGATTGTGTCACACATATCTTCTTTAGTCATATCACAACAGACAGTTCTAGCAACACTATGAAATACAACCCACTCTGTAAGGGAATGCAGAGGACAGACATTTTTGAAGAAGGAAAAGGGATGCACTCTGAATACTGACAGAAGGATAGTCGGTATGGTTAAGAACCACAAAAGTTTAGGTTTACTTGTCTTGAGCACAAATGGATCAATGGTTCTTGATATGTCTGTAGGGGTCTTCTGAGAAAGACCATGGGGGCAGAACCAAAATGTACCTTGTGCTGTGGGTGTTCTTAATGCTCAACAGGGTTGAGTCAGCTTCAGGGCACTTTGCAGGCTTTTGTGTCAGATTTCAAGATGGGAGTCAGCTGTAGGTGTCTGGCGGCAAGGCGGATCACTGAGCGAAGATGGATGAACGGATGCAGGCTAACCTACATGGCGGCATGGGTTCAGGAATCATTGTCTAAGTGCTGATCAGTGGTTCTGTAGCACTGGTCCAGATGTCACAGATGTGTTTAAGCAACTGTGGCTTGACAACGGTCAGTGTTGCAGTTGGTTGCGGATCGAGTAACTCAACTGACTTCAAAATGTCCTTTAAGGCGGACATCAGTAGATGCTTGTTTAGGCACTTCTCCACATCTGTGCAGTGTGTTGCAGGCAGCTGCTTTTTTCTTAGTTCTAGGTTCAGAGACTTTCTGGAACTTCCTATCCAGGAAGCTTGCTACAGAGTTTAGCAGAACACACTGTGTTCTGGAGTGGCTGGAGGGTCTTCTGAGTTCTTTATCTCTCTATGTTCTCACTGAGATGTTTAGGGGAGTAGTCTTGCTTCCTTCTTTGGCTATCCTGGCCTTCCTTCACTTGCAGAATATGTAAGTCAGACTGTACCTTCAGCCAGGGCCCAAGTTTGAGTTCTTCTGTGTAACTTCTGGTGATGTCTTCAGATGATCTGCCAAAAGAGGGGCTAAGTCCTCTTTTAAAGCCAAGTGGGCCACAGTGATTGGCGTAGGTTTCGCCTACCTTAGTGAACCAATCCTGGGGTCCCTACCAACAATTTCCTGTATGCATGAGGTCATAATCAGAGTGCTTTGCAACAGAAAAGGAAAAGGACTGAAAACAGGATCAAGGTGCGCCCAGAAAAGAAAAAATGGATGAAACCTCCTCTCAAAAGAAAGAGCTCTTTCCACACTCCCTTCTGATAGTATGTCCCACCCATCTTCCTGTCTGTTATTGATCAAAGACTCTCTCTGGTTAATGGATCTCTCTGTGTTTCCTGATTAAAGTGGCCAGTCTCCCTTGAAGCTGCAGTGAAACCAGACCGTCCGGCTCCTGCAAACCACATTCTTCTACCTTATGAATGTGGTCCCCCTAGCGGGGTGGCTCACTGTAAACAACAGATCCAGATATGACTGTTCAGTGCCATCGATATTGAGAGGCAGGAGCTGGCTTCAGGTTTACACAGTTGCATATGAAAGGTTGTTGGGGTTCCTGCCTCCTTTGTTATCCTCTGCAGCCATGCTCCATGTGGGCCTGTTTGAAATACCCCTGTTGGTATGATAATTGCTGCCACCAGCTGCAGGGCCTAGCAAAAGAGCAGGGCGGATCCATGGAGTCTTTGTCAGTTAATTAGGCTGACCATGGCAGGGTTAAGGTTGGCTAATGAAAGATTTGAATATATGCATAGCACGTGACATCAGAAATGTAATCTCATTTATTTCACTAAGCATCAGGGCAGGAGAAAGGCTCACAAATTCTGTAGCCTTGTGAACTGCCTCAGATCAATGGGCAGTGTAAGGCATGTACTTGTATAAAGGTATCTTTAAGAGCATATATTTTAAATATGAATCACTATGGAATACAGTGTACATAGTCAGTTCTATGACTATATTGTATCACAGTTACATCATGTACATGTCTTGCATCAAATATGTATGTAGAAGCAAACATTGATGCCACTCATAGCCTGGACAAACGGAAGATGCAAGCCACCTTCACAACTTGTACAATATACCCTTCATCACACAACATAGTGAACCCTCAATGCAAATATATTCGGACATGTGGCTGGCCAGCTAACTGTTTATTTGTTCCTTTTAGGAGGGAGTTAAGTTGAGTGTTACATGTGGTAGATTTAATTATTTTAATAAAGCATTATTATAATGGCCATGCTTAAGCAACCCTTGATAGGAAAGGAAAGCATTTTGCAGCCCTCAATTAGCAGGGGACCTCTCCCAAAGGCATTTTTATGAAGGCCAGGATGACACAGTCATAGTGTGTTTAAGAGCCAATCCACCCCTGTTCTTATGCTACCAAAGGTATACATATATGGGGCCTCATTACGACCCAGGCGGTAAGTTACCGCCTGGGTCGTACCCTTACCACCATGGTGTAAACTATGTTTACACATGGTGGATGGCGGATTTACCGCCCCATTCCAAGGTGAGTGGGGCGGTAAATCCCCATTTCCCATTTTACCCTTCCCCATTCCCATTTTTGCCCCATAGGGCATAATGGGAGTGGGGAAGGCGCTAATTACGCCACCGTAAATTACGGTGGCGTAATTAGCACCAAGGTCTCTTAGCGCCATGGATTTTAACGTCTGCAAAAAGCAGGCGTTAAACTCACCATGGCGCTAAGGGACCTCGGAATCAGGCGTTAAGGGTCGGCGCCGTTTACGGCGCCGTTAACCCCTTAATGCCTGATTCGTAATGAGGCCCATGGTCATACACACATACTAGCAAACATACACACATGTCAACATGATTGATGAAGTATAAACAGGAAATGCCACTGGAAACAGTTTTAAGAAACATGGGACATTCTTACATCTATGTTCCTAAAGAGGCTTAAAAACAAACATACGTATTCCTTTATTTCCAATCTTGATCTAGTATAGAAAACTGACAAAGCACCATCAGTTTGGAGCAGATGATCAACATTTCCACGTTGTGAATGAGGTACATTTATGGATTGACAATCAACTCTGCAGCTAAAGATGCCTGATTGGATCATGCAAAGATCCAGATCTATTTGCTAATCAGACAATCTTGTGTATTTAATGGTGTCAAGTGGTTCTCCAATGGAAGAGGGTTTTGTTTAAATGTACTGTCACTTACTTCAACCACACAGGAAACGCCACCCAGAGAAAATCACTCATAGAAGGGGGATCCGGTGCATAGTGGCGAGGCAAGGTAGGGTGTGTGAGAAGGTAAGTGGGTCATGCAGGCAGAGGACCAGGAGGGCAAGGAGCAGGAACAAATGAAAGGTAAAGCAGGTGGTCAGGGCACCAGAAGTTGTGTATTGAAATAAAGTGATAGTCAGTTTGGGCATCATATTAGGGCTGCCACAAACTATAATTGTATGCACTAGAAGTGCACTTGTGTTTTGCGCTTGTGAAATACCTCTTGACACTGCCCAAACTACTGTTAGTTCCTCCACACACAGCTGACCTAATGAACAAGTAGCTTATTCTCAAGGCACTTCTGGATCTTTACAAACGTGTTTAAAAATGTAATGGGATCAATGATGTGTTATCAATTTGTATTGGCCCCATTCAATTAAAATTGTACTAGGAAAATGTGGTTGTGTCCTGGCTTCAACTCTTCACATTGGAAACATTTTGAGGTGAATCACAAAGATTCTAGAAATGTTTAATCTACCGGTTTGTCGAACTCCAGGCCTCAGGGCCAGATCCATGTCAGATTTTTAGGATACCCCTCATTAATATTCATGAGATAAATTTGAAGACAATGATTCTAAGTGTCTGCAAACTTTTGCTCATGAATATTAATGAGGGATAGCCTGAAAATCCGCCAGGTTACCATCCCTTGAGGCCTGGAGTTGGACAACCCTTGTCAAAGCTATTGCTTTTGCTTCTTATTTAATCATCTGACTGATCACACATCATATACAGATCCTCTCTGAAGCACTTCATGAATTCTTTATAGCAACTTCCCACAACTGCCTCCATTTGTGAAGGAACAGTACATGTTTCCATTAAAGGTCGTGTCTTCTGTCTGATAATGTTTTCTTCCAGCCATTCTGCTGCCACGATGCTGATGTCTTTCTCTTAAGTCGAGCTTTCCTTCCCTCCCAGGAGTGTGATCCTTGCCATTTTCTAGCGTTGGTCTAAAGGCTGGGGCATCCAGATTATTTATGAGGTGTTGGAAAGATTTCCATTGGCGATTGCTACCTCGATCTGGGTCTGGCTCCAAATGACACACCCCCTTCATCCTATGCATTATTTTGTTTTCTACCTGTTGTTGAGCCTGTTTTCTCAACCTTTCATTGTAAAGAGTGTGCTGGGAAATTAGAAAAGCCGGCCATGCTTCACAACAAAGCTAAAGTAATCCTGCAGTTGTTCTTGTCAAGGAAGATCTATCAACTTAGCCAAGGATGGAGGCCTACACACAGGGATAGACTGGGAACCAACAAATGCCCTGGAAATACTTTTCAAAGTGGCCCCATATTACACATGTTCAGCAAGCTCAACCCTTTTCCTATGGGAACATTTGGAAATACCGCACAGAAGAGGCCAAGGGTGCAGAGGCCTAATGGGAAATTTCCACAGTTCCCTACAGGCCAGTCCACCCCTGGCTACACAGGTTAAGCACTGCTATCTGGCATGAGGGACACCAGCACAATCAGCTAAATGATCCTTGTATCCCTTCATGGTCCATAAATCAAGAGTCAATAAATAAAAAGTCACAGTAATCACACCTGTTTTTACAGCAGGTAGAAGCTGGGTCTGGCATGAAGCACTATGTAAGAATCCAGTACTGTTATAATGGGTATACATGCATTTCGCCGAACGAAATTTCATTGTGGGACATTTCATCGCCAAAACACTCATCGCCAAAAACCCCTTTTTTAAAAAAACATTTTTTGGGGGGTGTTTTGTAGGGGTTGGGGTATGATTATTAAAGTAAGGGGGGGAACCCCCATGAATAAAAAAAATGAAAAACCAGAGTTTTTGGCGATGAGTATTCTGGCAATGAAATGTCCCACAATGAAATTTCGTTCGGCGAAATAACGTAGAACCGTTATAATGATTCTCCGCAGAAGTACCTGGAAGACTATTTACTCCCACCCTTTTAGTGAATGGAGTGGCCAGTTCATTGCAATGAATTGACTCACGTAGGGCAGAATGGCAGGGGGGGACACTATCACATTGCACTGGACTTTCTCATTTTCACATGGAAAAGCTACCAGATTTTATCTCAGTGCCAAAGGTTCTCAATATGGCATGCTGATGGTTTGATAAGCCGCAATGAAACCCATGTTTCTCGATCTGGAAGACAAATTACGCTGTTGCTAAGAAAATAGCCCTGAGACAGGAAATATATATATACAACACACAATATTGTACCTACTGAATGGAAAAGCTGAATATTATAGGATTTGTGAAGTTCCAAACTAATATTTCAACTTTCATGCTATCACATTATCTTAAGATCTGTAGACACTTTATACTATGGTACATACGTTGTGCATCAGGAAACACATATATAATATGCAACACAAGTGTAACAGTGGTTTAGCAATGCGTAATTAATTACGAAGTACTGTATAACCTACAGATAAGCAGTGACTCAGGCACCATGATGTGCACAATGAGTAGCTCAATCGTGTTAAAGAGGAAGTCCCTGTTGAGTTGGTTGTCTGTACTGCACATTGTAGAGGTGTCCAAGGATATCCTTTCACTGAGTCTGTGTATTGGTTAGTATGCAACACAATTGGTGTTGCCAATGTGCTTCACAGCTAAGAAATAACATGATTACATAGACTAAAGGTAAGGTGGTTATAAGGTGGCTTTTCAGCTTGTTGTAGACACAACCATCTGGGATTCTGAAACCCTCAACAGTGCAAATGACAGCACACTGGCAGAGTTCTTGTTAGCACTCCAGGTGGTAACTGCTTCGATAGTTATATTATTCTGTTTTGTATTGGATCATTCACACTACACCTGGCAGGCACACTACAACTCAGTGCTAAGCTCAATTAAAGCCCTAAGGATGAGATAGGCCATGATACAGGTGATCCCAAGGCCACAGCTGGAAACGGTACAGAGGATACTAGGAAGACAAACACATGCAAATGCCATGCAAGATCACATTGGACACCACACCAATCAACAACAATGTCAATAGGATTGAGGTTGCACAGGAACAACAGGAAAAAAGGATTGGGGAAAAAAGATGATCCTAAAATGAATAAAACGTTTCTCCACTGACCTTCCAGTGGCGATGCGATACAGTAGCTTTCATCCACCAGCTGAAGCTTTAGGCGAGGAACCCACACATGGAAGAGCAACCTAAGACATGTGTACTTATGACATGGACGACCCAGTGCACTTTATATAGAAAACATTGTATGAACTTCAGTTACTACATAATGGCAATTGAGACTGAAAGAGACTCTGTCCCAACTCCATGGACAGGAAATAGTTATTGCCCTTTTATTATAATATTCTTTTATATTTCAAACTAAAGAAGTGTTACCATTGTTGGCAAAGGATCTGGGAAAGAAAACATACAATCGTGGTTTTAAAAAGACTATGGTAAGCACGTGAACATGATGTTCAAAAGGGATAGTTGGCAAATAACATGGTTTCCTTATGTGCCATTTCAAATGAAATCTGGAGATCTAGCACATAATCTGCCCAGATCCTGGGAAACCCACCACATTCCTAAGATACTTTTCTCCCATGGCTTCAGCCTTGATGCCAAGGATGAAGCATTACATGTCATGGGAGTTCCCACCTAGGTTGTTTCTCCCATTATTGATCTACGTTCAATTCCCGATCTTGAGTTCAACGTCTTTTAATACTTGTTTGTGTCTCCGCTTTTGATGTTTAGAGCAGCATTTAACTTCATCTCACAGGATTGAGTTCTCTTAAAGTCATAGATTGCCTCCTCTATTTTTTAAATCAACCCTTATTGTATCATTATCTGAGTCATTATATCAAACCACGCTACCCTGTGAGTGCATTTGGTTGGTCGGGTCTTAGTAAATAACACGCAGCTTGGACGTCGGCCATGATGAGGACGAAAGGCGTGTCTAAGGAGCAATTATTGTTTGTCTTTTTTTGATGACGGTAACATGCTCAATGATTTAGCATGAGGAATTACCCCCAGTATCCATTAGATGATGCATTTCTACCAGGCCTTCACATTTTTTAGCAACAGCAATCCCTTGGAGCCTTTGCTGGCCCAGGCTCACACTGGCCCGACATTACAATACAAGGCATGATGTCATGTTTTAGTGTGCAGTCAGGAATGTACATAATGTGAACGCCTACCTGATCACCGAGCTTATGTTCTGTCACCACTACTACGTTGCCTTTTTTAAAGATTTGTATATTTGATTTTGCATTGGAGTGGTTTGTCACCTACAGTATTCGCTAGTATCCGCTCACCTCTTTTTTCTTGTTGGGCACCTGGGAAGCTGTCAAAAAGTATAAGTAAAATACAAAAGAAGAAAAGAAAAAAGAAATGACGTATTTTTGCGTGTGGAATACACTATTGCTTTCTGTCTCCTGAGCACTCTTCTACATGGTTATGAAGAGGGTGTCTGCCTCTCTGCATATTCTGTCGGTATTTATCATCTGCTGCACTGTGTTGTTTCATGTGCTCCCACCTTCTGTTTACTATCCTTTTGCTGTATGTATCCCCTGATTCTAACCCTGCAGAATCTTATTTGCAACTACAAGCTACCCATTTAAAACACAGCTATGTTTTAGTTTCATATGTATATGTGTGTCTAACTCAGGGTTATCCAACTCCATGCCAAGAAGGCCGGGTTCATTTCGGATTTTCAGGATGCCCCTAATAAATGTTCATGAGCTACAATGTGCATACAAGGGTCGTAAATGCACATGTTTCCTCATGAATATTAATGAGGGATATCCTGAAAACCCATCATGATTCTGGCACCTCAAGGCCTGGAGTTGGAAAACCCTACTTCTACCTTTTAGGTTTACCTCCTGGGGCCAGATTAGAGAAACTTTGCACCGGTGCAGGTGCAAAGTTTGCACAGTATTAGCACTAGGGCAAAGTTTGCCCTATTTTTAAAAACACTGCGACACATTAAGAAACCATTGCACATCGACAAGTGCAGTTTGGTACATTAAAAGCACAGGGGAGAAAAATGCCCTAGTGCAAAAAAGATGCATTTTCACTACATTTTTGCACTAGGGCACATTTTGCCTTAGTGCTAATACGGAATGGTATTAGAACTAGGGCAATTTTTCCATGATGCAAAAATGCATCACAAATTTATATTTTTGCAGTAGGGCAATTTTAGCCCTAGTGCTTTTAATATGCCAAATTGTGCTTGTCGAGGTTCAAAGGTTTTTTTAATGTTCCAAGTGTTTTTCAAAAATAGGGCAAACTTTGCCCTAGTGCTAATACAGTGCAAACCTTGCACTTGCACCCGTGCAAAGTTTCTGTAATCTGGCCCCTAAATGTTAGCTGTTTAGAACGTCTTATCAAATGTACGAAAGTGCTTACCCTCCTGAACGAATAACCTGCAGAATTTGAAATGATCCAATAGACCCATGTGATATATAAACACTTTTTCGATTTGATAGGTTATTTCCAGCACTGGCGATATCTAAATGGATGTTTCTACCTATTGCATAAGAACTCGAAAGGCAAAGTGATGATCTCCATTATTGATACTGAAAGCAGATCTGTTCTTTTTAATCCATGTCCCACTTACTATGGAGTAGCTATGTACCTAACTTTTCTTTTTTTTTTTTTACAATTTTCAGACCGTCCAGATAATTTATGGAATATTCACATCTTAAAGGGCAAATTAAGATGGATTACAAAAATTTCCTTGTTGAATTAACTTGGACCAAAGATTTTTCTTTGATGGTTCGTTACAAATAATCATCACAAACATGACCGTACTAGATAGAACCCCTGGGCCTTCAGTTGTCAATGTAACCTTATAATCCAGATAAGACAAGTGATAACAACTGTAAAGCTCACTGAACAATGTTCCGGATATTGTGCAGCACCTAGTTGTCCATTCATCCATCAGTGAGAGCGAGGCGACAATGCCTTCTCCACTACTGAGGATAACCACTCTATGATAGCCTTTGTTACTATGTCTTATAGCATGATGCCCATAGTCTTACACTTCTTCATTGGGCAAAGCCACTTTATCTCTTGGAAGTAAGTGGCTCATACTCCACAAGTTAACTGCTCACTAGGTGGCTATAGACTGCATTGGTTTACGACAATATCTGCATTAGAAGAATACACAAGGTGTTTGTGGTGCATATATACTAGAAAATGGACCTTCCTGATGAACCCGCACAATTGAATTTGAATTGCTTTATGAGGTTTGTCCATATTTCAAAGGTCCGATATCCCTTTGTCTCCTGGCAGAGATTGCTTGGAAATATGGCAGCTCGCCTTATTGCAGAGAAGCCTGTGCATGCCAATGAACAGACATTGGTCCTCATTATAAGCATGGGAGTCTGGAAATAAGGGTGCTGGTAGATACATACATACTACAAGAATGCTGGTAGCGAGCACAGATCCCCGGGATGCCTGAGCGGCGGAATTTTCAGGCCCATACCGGCATGTCTCTCACTGAAGCACCTGCACCGTTAGCAACAGTGCTTCAATTACCCCATTTCCAAGGAAATGGGAATTTACCGTTTCCGCCACCTGCCCTAATATACTGGTGGCACCAGGAAGTCAGGCAGATTTTCTGCCAACCCCGTAATGATGCCCAAATTGATGGTCACTTTCTTTCAATACACAACCTCTGGTGCCCTGCCCACCTGCTTTACCCTTAATTTTTTCCTGCTCCTTACCCTGCTGGTCCTCTGCCTGCATGACCCACTTACCTTGCCTCACCACTACGCACTGGATTCCCCTTCTGTGAGTGATTTTCTCTGGGTGGTGGCATTTCCGGTCCACATACTGCGCATGGTTTTTATGTGATGTGATGGTTCCATGCAACCGAGAGACCACCACTTCTGTGGTTCTCTGATCTCCTTTGACACATTATTGCTGTTACCTGGTTAAGTTACATTTTTACATTGATGTTCACTAATATTACAAATCTAAGAATGCATTAGATGATTTAATATAAACCCAGCATAGGTAACGTGGTGTATATCGAGAAGGTCAACAACAGAGTCTGACACTCAATGTGTCACAAGAAACATTTTCCACTTTCATCAGCCTTGAAGGTAATCTCTCAGAATGGACCACTTTGTTCTATAAATTCAGTTTTTCACAGACCATTAGCTTATTTTAGAACCTACTCACACAATGCACCAATTAATTAACAAAAGACTAAAATAGGTATATTGGAATGCCCAGAGGATGGGGGCACTCCATGGGTGAGAACATTGTTAGAACATTGATTTTGTACCTTGTAATCACAATATTAATGAAATAAATGCTACCATTTCCAATTTAGAATTCCCTTTTTTCTGATGGTTTAGTAAGATCTACAGAAAAGACAGGAAAAAAGGAATCATCTACTGCAATCACTTTCTGGATGCCCCAAATTCATTTAAAAAGTAACCAGACACATTTGTTACTCCTTGGATTTAAAGTTGATCTAACTGGCCAGATGTAGAATCCTACTCAATTGCTATCTCTGTGAATGCCCCAAGAATCTGAAACCTCAGCCCCATCAAACTCTGAATTTCCCCCTCGCTTATACAGTTCAAGAAGAAGCTCAAGACCCTCCTCTTCAAAAAATGGATCCTCCCTAACACCTAGGCCCATACACCATACACTCTCCACCATACCTGAGACTGGGTGATCTTATTCCCACTGTTTCTACCCTGGTTACTTGTAGACCCATTGCTGACAATTGCCCTCCCTTCCCAGTCGTTAGATTCCAATACCTTGTTTCTCTACTCCCTAACCTTCTTCTTCCCCCTATGATTGCACATTCCTCCACTGCTTCCTGATGCTAGGTCCGTGCTGAATAAATGCAATAATAATAATACTAATACTAATACTAATACTAATAATAATACTAATACTAATACTAATACTAATACTAATAATAATAATAATAGGTAATTTCTCGTTTGCACATTAATTGTGAATTTTTCTCTGTGGTCGTTTTGGTCAAATTTATTTTATATGTATATTACATGGCCTGCGTTAGCGGGGGTGTAGTTATGGTTAAGTTGCTCAACTCATAGAAAGAGCACTTTTTGGGCAGCTTATAACTTCCCCCCGCCCCCTTAATGAATCCTCACAAAACCTAGCAAAAAAAGTACATGGCCACCTCGGAATGATTCTGCAAAGTTTGATGTGGTTTCTCCCGGGGGGGGGGGAAACAAAGTCATAGGGGGTTCCAAAATTTGTGGAAATCCTCACAGACGCAATGGAAACACTATTTTGCTCATGCCTATAGCCCAAACCGCTGGACGTATTTTCACCAAATGTGTGGCAGGAGCAGCAGGTTGGTCACGAAAGCGTAAATCCGTTCAGTAGTTTTTAAACGGCCAAAATATATGTAGGTAAAAATAAATTAGAGATATCTGGGTCCGGTCCATGGACTCACATCTCTATTCAGTCCACGGACACCAATCTGGACTAATCGGGGCATAACGTGATGACCATTGTACACGCCCGCTAATTGGATGGTGAAAAACTTGAGCTGCGTCAGATATTTGGAAAGGGTTGCCATGTTGGATTTGCGGGAAGCCACTGTTCTCCGCGCACATTGCAGTGAAATCACATTAAAAAATGCAACATTGCACTTGTCAAACTAATGAAACAATTTCTGGGGAGGTGAGGGGTGATGAGGATGGGATGGGATATGGCCAAAAAAAGCCCAAAATCTTTCATCCACAAAATAAACCCCAAATATAATTTCCAGACTCCTTTTCCTCACTGCACTGTCTGTGGACAAAGGCCATGATCCACCCATCCAATAAGGCCACCGTTTCAAAAATGATGACGCACCTCACATTTTCAAACATCCAATGAGCATGCGCTTGTCTGATGACCTTTTGTCAGACGGCGCCAAAGTTATAAACTGCCCACAAAGTACTCTTTCTATATAAATTCTGCAACTTAACCAATAATATTACTACCATTCATTATATAAACATACCTCCATCACCCAATGATCACTTATATAAATTCCAAATTCTCACATTTATTTTCTCGTTCTGATACCCCATCACTTTGCTAAATAAATGTATTTTTATAATATAAAAATATCTTCCACATTATTCTGTAATACATTTTTTAAAACTAATTAATAGGCCGCAGATGGCACAACTATTCAGGTGTCCGTTCACGAAATAGAGTGTCTGCACACACCCTGCCATGTCTGCACTTGTCTGGTCACACATAACGCACTTTTAATTATGTCACAGACAGCACACCCATTTCCGGACACTCATGTGCATGCACCCGGGATCTCCCACTCAACGCGCTCTGCAAACACCCCAGCCACCACACACATCCCCAAACATCATCATGTAAGTGTCCATCACCGCGGACAGTTTGAAACTGCATTTTCAGCCAATGTACAATATTTCAATTTCAAATGTTACCCCTGCAGAGCTCCTATACCCATTCTTACTTGATCTGTCATCATTTTACAATTTTCTAAGGCCTACTTTCGGCTCAGTAGTGCACATATGGTTCCTCTAAAGCAGTGGTCATCAAACTTTTTTGGCCTGTGCTCCCCCTGAGCAAAATTTGGTGTGGCTGGGTGCCCCCAAAAATGACAAATGGACAGTATGTATTGTGTGCCGTCACCTGCTCCCGTCACTGTCGCTGGGCTTCCTCATCCCACTCCTACCCAGTCCCTGGGCTGACCCCACCTTTCACACACCCTGGGCTCTCCCCACAATGCCCCCACCACTATCCGATGGTTCCCGCACATCCTGCTCACACCACAGTCCCTGAGCTCCCCCATCCTGTGCACAACACAGTCCGAGGGCCAGTGGTGACTGGTGAATTCTTTAAGTGGAGGGGCATAACTATTTCCACCAAAAATCACATAGCGACCGAGCACAGTGAGGGAGCCTGAACCAATCATGGGGGGGATCAGGGGTTTTTCCCCACGTTAATTTGTTTTAAAATAATGGGTTAAAATGTGGCATTGTAGAGCATATTTTAAAAAAATGGGTGAATAGCCAAACAGTTTGCAATTGGTGCTGGGGTGCACAGGGGGCAGGCATGACATTTGTTACTGGACATCTATGATAGATTTCCATTAAAAAGATACCATCCCTGTCCCCTGGGCCCCACTGGGCCTAACACAATCAACATGATTATGTGTGTATGCAAGCCGCTGGTGTCCCAAAGGGGAGAGCTTGGTATTTTTAACTGGACATCTATGATAGAAATCCAGTAACACAAATACAATCCCTGTCCCCTGGGCTCCACAGCGCCTCAGAAGGAGAGCTGATTTTGGCAGGTGGGTACAAAGGCATTTAGGCATTTTAAAAATGGCTTTGTTGTACAACCCTCCTTCCCCCCCTCTA
The DNA here is from genome assembly GCF_040938575.1 of Ambystoma mexicanum. NCBI lineage: Eukaryota > Metazoa > Chordata > Amphibia > Caudata > Ambystomatidae > Ambystoma > Ambystoma mexicanum. The sequence continues at coordinate 714,477,385 of NC_090928.1, read as the reverse complement.
TCCACCACTTTCCAAAATCAGCTCAACTGACCAAAACAAACTAACACACACACAAACACACACACACACATTCATACAGCATCACTCTATCATTCACACGAGCATCCATCACCATACACTCACTCACAATACAAGCATACAGGCATCCATACACATGTTTAAATAAAAAATAAAAGAACATAAATGTACCTTCTGCATTGGCCTGCGTGTGGGTGCTGAAACACCCTGCTCCAGGCTGCTCTGTCCATATGTGCGAGGAGGCGCAGAAGCTCCCCGTTGAGCATACGGACATGCAGTGCCACAGCTAGCATTTCCATTGAGCTATGCAATGCTAGCGAAGCAAAACACCCCAGCCTTGCAGGGCTCAGTGAGCATGTGCGACTGGGGAACTGAACTGAACTATCAAAGGAAAATAGTGTTTCCCTTTGACAGTTCTGCCAGCCCAGGAGCACTCTCTCAGCTGGAAAAAGCAGCTGAGGGTGTGCTCACTGTTTCATTGGGCTGGCTCCTTAGCTCCTCCATAATGGGTGAGGGGGCCACTGAGTGGGCGCCCCCTCGCCATTATGGATGAGCCGCCAAGCTCGAACTATAACTGTATCAAAAATGCAAAATGCTAGTGTGGGCCAGTCAAAATGGGCCACCTTTTTGGCAAATGTGGGCCAGTTTGATGAGTTACTTCACTATGCAGTTAGTCATTTTGAAAATACATATTCTTTAAATATCACAATTTACTTACATTTTAATACAAATCTCCCCCTAAGGTACTATTGAAAGTCTGTGACTAAAGGAATGAATATCCATTTACAACTGCCGGCCACTTTTTCATTGGTGCCTGAGACAATTTCATGCTTCAGCCCGACGATGTTAGTCGCCCCCGCCCATTCCTTCCAAACTCAAAAAAAAAAGTTTTGTTTTCTTTTTTTACACTTCACGCTGGGCTCTCACGGCCCCCCGGGGATACACGTGAGCCCCCCTACAGGGGCGCACCCCACCGTTTCAATACCACTGCTCTAAAGGGACCAACCCACTACTTTTAATCATTCATAATTTGGCACACCAGCAGAGAGAATCTTCCATGAGAGTTACTTCCAACAGAGATCCAGAAGTTTAACAATGGCATCTCTCATGGCCAACCCTCCTTCCCATGGGTCACCACCACCACAACCACCAAGTGAAAGGCCTGGGCAGGGAAACAGGTGCAGGGATGTGGACGAGGATAACAGGGAACAGTTAGAGTCAGTAGAGGAAGGGCCTAACTTGTGCACCCAGAGAGAGTCATGGGTGTGGTGGGTTTTTAACACCTTTGGGGGAGGACCAAAGGTCCAGGCTGCCCAGGTGAAATGCATTCATTGTGGGGTCGTACTTACTTGTGAACAACCTAGTACTCCTTTGGCAACACATCCATGCGCCGCCACACCAAATCCAACCACACGGATGCTCTGAGAAAGTCTGTTCCTTTGTAATGGAGAAGCAGTTAAAATCCTCTACCCCGTCTTTCTCAACCACTTCTGCCACCACACAAGGTGCTCCTGTGAAGCAGAGCATCCCACCAGCAACCTTGCATGCCATACAGGCAGTTGTCCCTCTTTACCTTTCAAGGGTCACAGGTCTCTGTATATACTGTTACACATCGCTCTTCAGGGGGGAGCAGTTTCAAACTGTTTTTGAATCAGCAGAGAAACACTGCCCCCTACCTTATATTTAAGGCCTGCCCAGCATCTTTCTCCTTCCACCTGCCCGCCATATCTGTGGTTGCTACCCCTTACCTCCCTACACTCACTTCTCTCCCCCACTGTACCTCTTTACTTTTCTGACAACAAAAACAACAACAAAAAAAGAAAAGCCAGAAAGGCAAAAAAAGGTTCCTTTTGAAGCCACCTTTCACAGTTAAAAAATAGAAGTAAAAGCAAAATCAGAGGATCTTTTTCAGCCTGCAAGGTCCACGGACACTATTATTGTGGGCAGACATCTGAAAAATTGCAGGTTTGGGGTAGTGGCATTAAAATCAATGAAGTTGTTTTTCGTTCAAAAATGGTGGCTCTTAAAATAACCTTTTCTTTTTACTTTCTGACTAATTTATATTTGTAGGATTATTTGGTTTTATAAACTTAAGTAACACATGTTCTACTAAATTTCATTATTTTTTCTATCTTTCACAAAAGTGCTTTGTTTCTGTTTTTCCTTTTTGTTTACTACAAGTACTAAAAAGAAAAAACTTCAATCCATATTTTATATGTTCAAAGTTTCAAGAAAAATGTGATTGCCAATATCAGTCAAATGCACTCCATCTCTCAAAATGTTGACAATATGAAACTGATGTATTCACTCTGAAAAAAAGTAATTGCAACATCCTACAAAAAGCAGGATTGTTCACAGCTTTGTTTACATTGCGCTTTAGTTTCTCAATTTGTGGGCAAAATTACTTCGAACACTTCCACATTTTTCTTTCAGTTATCTGAGATAAAACAATCTTCAAATGTGGAAACAGTTCCATCAACTATGAAAATGTATCCTTCATTACAAACTGTAATGCAATTCCACTTACATAGCCCAAACTATTGCCACAACAGTCAACTACAATGATGTCTAGAAGCTTCAAAGTAACCATACTCTCACAAAACGTGATCAATTCCACCCACTTTATTCCTGAAACTCCAAACCAAGAAACTTCAAATTCTTGAAATCCAAGTTTCCCAGGTAATCCCCACTGCTCACAGTACACCTTGACCCAATGGACCCAAGAATCGCCCACCAACCAGACACTCTGCTTCCTCAAAGCCATAGCCATCATCACTGCACACAACAAACAAAACTCTTGCTGGCCAGCCTTCCTGTACACCACACTCATATAACCAGTAGTCTCCTTTCCATGCCTAGTATCCTTAAAATACCTGAATTGAACATATAGTGTTTGTGGACTACCGGCATGACCAATTGAAGGGGTGGGAAGGTTTAAACTCAATTTAACGCATTTATTTTACAATGGTTACTCTTAAAAAGAGTCTTTTTTGGGGAGGGGGTGTCAATTTCTTTTTGTTTTTCTTATTTGTATGTCCTATGCCTACTAAGAAATGCATTAGTATACACTCCACATCTTCCCTTTTAACTTGTTCACATTAACTTTTTCAATGCATTTTTAACATTCCAAAGAAAACCTGATGCACTCCAATACTCTGAAAAGTATTTACACCATCCAACTTCACATTTTAATTCTCAAAGGAGGCCACCCCTAAACCATATAAGGAAAAGCACATACACATTTATTGACAATGTACCTAGGTTCTTTCATTTGTGGAGAAATCAAATGTGGGCATCTCTATATTTGCCTTGGATTGATTTGAGAAGAAAACAATCTTCGCAACTGGAAACAGTTCCATTAGGATTCTCAACATATACTGCATGGCAAACTACAAGTATACTGGACTTATATAGCCCAAGCTGTTGCCTGCACAATGCACAACAATAATATTTAGACATTTAAAGTGAGCCATACTATTACAGAATGGCTATATGGTTGCCCAGTTTAACCCACAAACTGCATACCATGAACCTTTCACTTCTTTCAATCCAATATTAGCATATATGCCACAAGATTCAGTGTAACCATTCAATGAATGCATCCAACAATCTCCCACCATCCACACACTCTGTGTCTTCATAGCCATATCTACAGGCATCTTCACTGCACCCAACAATGAAAACACTTGCTACCTTCTCTTCCTGTACACCACAACCACAGAACCTGATCGGCTAATTCCTCCGATGTCCGTGGGCATCCACGACTGTCTATGGTCACCACAATCCCCTTTCCATGCAACTTATCCTTAAAAGACTCGGATGGCACGTGCAGATCTGTGGAATACTATTGTGTCATAAGACAAAATAGCACATATGTTAAGTCATCAGTGATGTCATCAATGACATTTGTGATGTAATCTTTGATGTCATGGGTGTTAGTCTAAGCAGTGCATAGTGGTGGCACAAGTTATGGTTGCTTAGCTTACCATAACTGGTGAATTTCTGAGGTTTTTCGGTTTGACTTATAACCATAACGTCCCTTTTACAACGTGTTTCAGTGAGTTTTATGGGTTTTCACCAGTGCACGCTAATTTCCTACAACTTACTAAGATCATACTTACAACAATATAGCAACATTTGTGGCCAATATACAAAGATTCACCTTAAAACGCTGCCATTTCTCACCTTCGAGCATCATTTTTAACACATCTATACACTTTTTGCACTGTTTTTGCGTTCATCAACATCTGCAAATGTCTGATGTCATTGCAGACTTTCCAGATAGTATCACGTGACCATGCAAGTGCGGCATGATGACGTGTCCGCAAACGCATCCACACATCGTGATTAGGTCTGTTCTTTGCGGACAGTTCAGAACTGCATTTTCTGCTGATCTAGGAACTTTCAAGCTTAAAATGAACCCTTTCACAACTCCTACACCTATTTTAACTCATTATCTATTAATGATCTAGCACAGAGCACATACTTTTAAGAATATTAGTAAAACTACTTTTTTATTTTAAAAATGGCATCAGCTATTGCCATCCCTCCTCCCCAAGAGCTGCCACCACCAGCTGGAGGACCTACACAACAAAAGAAGCTCATTACTTCAAAAGCCAATGGAGAGGAACAAGAAGATGAGGTAGAGGAAGAGCCTAACTCTAGCACCCAGAGAGACTAATGGGTGTGACAGTTCTTTACCACTGTTGAGAATGTACCAAATGCTAAAGCTACCAAAGTGAAATGCACTACTCAGTGGCGGACTATCCGGACAGTACTCCTACGAGACCACCTCCATGCGCCGCCACACCAAAACCAACCACTGCAATGCTCTCAGAAGGGTTGTTCCTTTCTTAGCAAAAATACTATGCTGTCTTCCTCCACCTCATCTTTTTCAACCAGTACTATAACCACACAGCCTACTTCTGCAGGACACAACATCCCACAAGCTACCTTGCAAGCGATAAAATGGGCTGTTGATCCATATCTTCCAAAGACAATAGTACTCTGTATAAACTACAACACACCACTCTATAGGGGGGAGACATTTTGAAGTGCTTTTGAAGCTGTAATCAAGGAGCATGAGAAACACTGCCCCTACCTTAGATGTAACACATGCCCAACATCTTCCCCTGTCCACCTACCCCTTCATGTTACTGCTTGGTGCCTCTTTCCTCATTTCCCTCCCCACCTTGCTTTCTGACCTCTCCTGCAAAAAAAAAAAAAAAAGGTTCCTTTCCTTTAGGACCCACCTTTCACAGTTAGAAAATAGAACTAAATAAAAGGAATCTTACAGACTCCATCTACTTTACATTTATCAGTAAAGTAGAAAGACTCAATAAGGATTTCCGACATCTCCATTAGCATTTTGTGTTATGGTAATGGGAATAATGTGGCATGTATCCCCCATTCCAGGGGCTGCTATGAGGGATAACGGCCCGCCAGCCCAAATTATCAGCCCATGTGAAGCGAGCGCAGAAAATGAGGCCTCCAGACCATTATCCCCTGTTCCAGGCCCAGCAACAGGGATGAAGGTCATTTGCACCCTGGGATGCCAAAGCAGTAACCCGGGTGCTAAGCAAAAGGATTTACCTTCCTACAACGCGATGCGTGTAGTGTGCCACAGTAAGAAGGAAAATCCTTTTCAACGATGGCCACCATGGAAAGGGAAAGCACGGCTCTGTACTGAGCCCCAGTTCCCTTTCCATGGCAGCCTGCGGAAGGCAAAGATAGATTGAACTCCGATATGAGCTGATGGACATGGAGCTCTGAGAGCATCACTAAAAAACATTCTATCACCTAGGATTGGGTACAAAACCATGAGCATGTAAGCACATTAGAATCATTAAAAGATTACTCAAAATTTCATTTCCGACACATGCACCCTTAAAAATACATATATCAATTCCCAGACCCAAAATATACACGAACATTCATGCAAATACGAATGAATAAGCTACCAGTATTGTCTAAAGAACATGTAGAATGTGTTAAAAACCAAACGAAATTGAAACAATAAGATATGCATTAACTGGCTGTGAAAAAATACTATTATACATTGTACAAAGATTGGGTAAAACATCTAAACGAAATATCTGAAAATCAATTTTGGCTAAACGGAATGGGAGGATGTAGCCTGAAAAGGGCCATTGCTCTTATTCCAGTATGGTACATATTTGAGAAAGAAATTCTTGTTAATGAATAAGGTATGCCAAACATTTTACCATATTCCAGTATTAATACAAGGCCATAACGTCTAAAAGTATAATGAAAGTTAATCGAAAATTATATTGAAAATTATCTGCAATTTTATATTGGAATTGATTCAAATGATATGAATTGTATATGTTTGTGTAATTTTGTATGATATGAGTGTTTATACATTTGTGAAAGTTCAACAGAACTGAAACAAAATAAAAAATACATATTTGCTGTAATCCCATCCAGCACTTCAACCTGTACCCACAAGCACATTTTTGTTTCCCTTTCAAGCCTATCCCAATTTTTTTTTTTTTTTACCACATAGCCAGTCCCTGGTGGCCTGACAATTTTGTATACCCACATTATGATAGTTTAAAAAAAATAAAACACGGACACATTTGCAAAACCATGCTTTCAGGTCCTTGCCAATGCTCGTTACACAAGTTTGCTGCAAATCCACCATTGTTTTATTTTTTCAAAAGTGTCAAAATGTATGTACATACAATAGTCATATAACTTAGGCCCAACTTGAAAAAATCCATTCAGACTTTGCACAAACATTCAAGGTTGGGTCTATCATCTTTCTGAAAACATTTGTCCACATTCGTCAAACATCAACTAAGTTATAAGCCATCTAGAAATGTAAAGAGCCCCCTCTAATGCTGCCCCCTCTAGACAAAAACCCGGCAAACATTGCAAAACCATTGACATCTAGATCTAAAATCTTTTTTGCAAACTCTTATGCAGACTTGTCAAATGGCACCACATTTATAAGCTTTTACAATATATTTGGACCCCCCCCCCCCACTATTTTTGTTCCCTATTGACACATTTTCCCATTATGTCTATGGGAAAAAAATACATTTTGGGACCCCCACTATAACTTTACCCCCTTGACCAAACCTCACCAAACTTTGCAAAAAAATTCAGAGTGGGCCATATACATTTTTTTTTACAAAGTTTGGTGAGGATTCATCCAGGGGGAGCAAAGTTATAAGCCACCCAAAAAATGCTCTTTGTATGGGTTTAGCAACTTAACCATAACTACATGGCCACCACCGCAGGTCATGTAATACATATATATATATATATATATATATCGTTTTGTGTTTGGAGCAAAGGGATTGGGCATGGTAGTTGACAGGGTGAGATAGTGGGTGGTGGGTTATATGTAGGAATAGTGGTGTGACCCCCCCATTATTTATTATTATTTTTTTTTAAACAAGGAAAATGGCACGATTAATGTGCAAACGAGGAAAGTATGTTAAAAATATGTGCAACACGTAAAAATGTTCTATAAACCATGATCCAGTCAATATAGGTCATTAATATACTGCAGTTGAAATCATATACCCTTCGCAAGAAGGCTGTGCTGTGTTGTGAACATTTCTAGGCTGCCCTTGTTTGTGCACATTTCACGTATTAAATAAAACCCTTTTCATGGACAACAGCACATTTTGGAATAGAATAATGCTTTGTTGAAAAGGGATGAAGTTCACACTGCAGCAAATGGCGGCCTGATAAGCCACCGTATTAGTGGCCATTTGTCCGTGACTATATTGCACTCCCAGCTTCCTGAATTGTTATGCAAGTGTTATCCTTTCAGAGCAGTCTTCCGTTGCTGGCACCCACACCCCTCCGGTGAACATGGCTGTTTCCTTCCCTGGCCTGCCTGGCCCCACAGGGAGTGGGGATTTTGAATAGGGCTTTGTTTTGCTTGCTCCAAAACAATTTTCAAATCGTTTTCTGAGATGAGATGGTTTGAAGACGCCTGTAACCCTATGGATGGAATAATGATACTTGGCCTATTGGTAGTAAGCCACCACTTGCAAGAGTGGGTTCTCAAAAACACATTAGCCTCATCGAGCGAGAGACCCAGACAAACCTATCATTTCGCGCAGTTACAACATCCTGACAAAAAAAAGCATTGACTTGATATTTTCACACTTTAAAAAGTATAGCCGAAGCAATATGTGGTGGCTCGTGACCGCGGGGACAGGAATAAATTGCTTGAGGCCGTGAATGGCCTAGTTATGGATGTCAGGGCAGCAAAGGGGTAGAAGAGCTTCAACAGCATAGCTTTTACCGTTTAAGTGGAACTTGCGAGACATTAATGGGTACGATAAAGTGCCCAAGTAATTACTCTGCATTGACAGGGTGAATAATTAAGCTTTGCGAATTGTGCTCTTTGTGTGGTGCATGCATTGTTACATAGCCACAAAAAAATAATTTAAAAAAAAATCCGAAAGTTTGGAGTTTGGAGTGCACAATACACACCTATCTTAATACAGGATTTATATGATCTCATAACATTATTATACAGTAATTACACTGTTCATTGTTTCAAATAAGTGACATTGGGCCTCATTACGTGTATGGAGGTAGCCATGCCCTTAATAAGGGCATGGCTGCCTCCATACCGGGTTCCAGTACCGGGTTCTGTGAATGAGGAATTACCGGGTCATTCCGACCTTGAAGGACCCGGTAATAACTCATGCACAAAACCATTATTAGCTCCTTGGTCCCCTCGCGGGACCCGGAAAGGACGTCTGGTTTTACCAGACGTCTATTCCAGGTCCCGCTAGGATGCCTCGTGATCAGGCATCCCGTAATGAACGGTGCTGGTCCCGTACAGGCACCCTTCATTACGGGAGCGCCTGCCTCGTAATGAGGCCCATTTATTGTGTGGCAGAGCTGGCTTTACTCTCAAGGGCAGCTTCAGAACTATCGCCCGGTGATTGCTTCCCTTTTCCACGCAGTGCGTCACCACTCAGAACCTCTCCTCAAAGCCCAAGGACTCTCAATCTTCGCAGGGTTGGCTTTGATATCCCACAGCCCTTTCTTTTATTTTTGACAGTGCCAGAGCGCATTGATTTCTTCACTTACAGTAGAGAAACAATCCATCGCGGAAAACACTGTAATATAGGTCAGCGTATGAAAACACTTACTTTCTGGCGGCAAAGGAAACCGAAGGTAACGGCAAAGTGCCTTCACTATATTTTATTCATGCATCAAATGGGCGAAAAGGCTAACCGGCGCCCACACACACGCATGCGTGCACACACTTGTGGCTACCAAGATTGCACAAAAAAGGCTAAAATCAGAAATCCTTGATCTGTCTTTTTGTTGAGACTTGTAGATCCTGCTCAAGATTGACAGATATGCAAGTGGACTCCATCTTTCACTACAACATCTAGATGTGCTTTTCATCTTTGTGCCAGTCATTCTGAACCTGGAGATAACCCGTAGATGCCCACATAGGAGGCAGGAAGGCCTTTTGAGGAGGTGGGAGCATTACATGATTGGATAAGGTTATTGCATTATAATGTTCCACTACTTGCTACTTTATGCCGGTCAACTCTTACCTGTACCTTGTGTTTTGCAATAGGTTCTCAGTGGACCACTGCACCTGGATGCATGCAACAAGCGAAATCACAGGGCAGTGTGTGTTGTGTGTGTCTGTGTGTTTGTGTATGTGTGCATGTGCACGAGTAAGCACGCACGTGTGTGTGTGTGATCGAGAGAACAAGCTTAGGGTTAGAGGTTTACAGTGATTGAGTTGTCATTGAAGGTTTCATTTTTACAAGCCTCTGTGTTGGCCACTGTAGCCAGAGGATTTCCTCTTCTTGCCGCCTTTTTATATCGCTTTGTTTACATCGAGGCGTGCAAGGTTTGAGTTCATGAGTGTCAATCACTCATGAACTCAAATGTGGCTTCTGTGAAAGCAAACTCTCTCCTTTGATGAACATAAAAGCTATATAGCCTGCTAACCGCTAGCCAATGCACTCTGCATGCCATGCTGTGCAACTCACAGAATCGCTGAGATGGTTCCCCAGGGCCACCATACAGAATCTTTGGATTGGTTCATCAACTCACTTGCTCCTACACCACTGCAGCGCCTAATAAATGTGGACACTTCTATACATAATCTTCTGTATTTGGATTTTGAACAACCCTTGTGCTCTGAGAGGATTCCTGTAGGCATGACATGTGATAGCCCCCTGACTGCTGACCACTGCCATTGGCCGCATGAAGAGCCATGCTTTATTATATAACGTATACTGTGTGAGCAGCTGGGAGGCATTATGGAGGAACACCTTTATAACCTCAATTCATCCAGCACCTGGTTGCTAAAAGCAACTCAAGTTGTTAACTACACTTGGCCTGACATTCCTTTGAGCAATCCGCTTACTACCCATTGTTAGGTGGACACGGCTTCACTTTCTGAACCAGTTCTTCTGATAATCCCACTTGGTCACATGATCTGTGGCCACATGATCTGCATTTCTCTATGTCGACCCATTTTATGTTTGCCAGTCAGCATTTCCATGCCCAATGCGAATGATAATAAGTGTTTTCCATTGTGTCTCCCGTGCTCTTGCAGGAACTGTGTGGTTGTGTCATATTATATTGCTCACTTTTGAACCCTTTCCCTGCAGCACTCTAGGTCAGGGGGTGCAAGACCATACATATTTTATTTTTGCTTTTTAACTCTGACCACGTTACAGTCCAGAAGATAGCGGACCTGCACCTTGGGGCTCATCACTAAGCATCCCAGTATTCGAACAGTGTGACTTATTTGCAATGCAATCTCATTCGCCTGAAGCCAACTTCCCTTCTACCTCGCCAGTGCCCTTTGCGTTTTAGAATGTTAAGAAGTTCCTCAGTTCTAAGCATCTTTAGATGACAGGTGGATTCTGCACCCTTATATCTTGGCCTGCGTGCTAGAATCTTTAGGTGTATATTACAAACACAGCTGCAGCAGAAAAAAAAATATATGCAACCTTTTATCTTACCTTTGATCATGATCGAGGTGGGATTTGCATGATAGAAACTTGGTCTACTGATACACATACTTGTGCTTTAAATGACCCGGATCCCCAAGAATACAAACATCTGACTCAGTACTGAACCAGAAAACATGGCAGTGATTTGCTCATCCTTTTTTAGGCTCATTTTCACTTTAAGGGCATTTTCAGTTTTCCCTGTAATTTCTTTCTATTCTTCTTCTCTCCTTCTTCTTCTTCTTCTCTCCTTCTTCTTCTTTCCTTCTTCTTCTTCTCTATCCTTCTCTTCCTTTTATTCTTCTCTCGTTCGCCTTCTCCTTCTTCTTCCCCTTCTTTTACTTCTTCATGATGGATGCTAATGACGAGGTTTAGGATATTACATTTCCTGAGTGTTTGGCTTTTCATGTGCTGTGTGAGGTTCACAGTGTTGAGAAGGCAGTGGAGATCTTCCCTCAAGGACCTGGGTGTTGGATTGCTAGGGATGTTGAAATCACTGAGGAAGATGTTATCGTGTGCGTGAGAGGTATGCTGGTCACCAGGTCTGTGAAGTCTCTGATTAAGGAGTTCTTGAGTTGGGTGTCTGTGGATGAGCTGGAAGGTGAATGTGTACATTGGGGAGTGCCGGAAAATAATTAGATGTTTTTGAAAGAACCATTGGTGGCCACATCCAGTTCGGTACATGGCCATAATGACTTGTGAATGATAGCGACACCTCTAACCATCTTTTTTGGATTGTCTCTTTGTAGAATGCTGTAGCCATTGGGGATGAGAATGTATAGGATGTGAGTATGTGGAAGTCAACCAGGCCTTAGTCATGAACAAAAGGATCTGGTTACATATATGCATAATATATGTTGCATGCTCTTCAAACATTCAACTGGACAAGCCACTTTCAACAATAGACACATTTTATTTTCTTCAAAGCACAACTATCGGATGATTTGGAATACCATACTTTGTCACCCTAATGTAAAGTAGATGCAGCACAGTGGTTTTGCAGAAATCTTGTCATTGCATTGTTCATGCAAAGGCACTTCCTAGTTGCTACTCAGAATCTTCTCACTGACAAGATTAACTACCAGTGGTGTAAGCAGATTTGTTATCAGAGGAGATAATTAAATAATTTGTATTTATGTCATCATAAGTCCTCAGTATTAGTCTTTGCAGTGCACGGTGGTGGTGCGAGTTATGGTTGCATAGCTTACAATAACTGGTGAATTTCTATGGTTTTTCATTTTAACGTGTAACCATAACGTCGCTTTAACAATGTTGTTTTCATTTAATTGTAAAGGTTTTTATTAGTGCAACTTAACCACAACGTCCGTTTATCAACGTTTTTTCAATTAACTTCCAAGGTTTTTTTTTTTAATGTTTTCATTAGTTTATTCACACAAACAATACAAACCAAACATGCAGTGCATACAATAACATTTCAATTGTTCATCGCTTAATTGTGTTCACTGCTCCCCTTATCCCACCCCCCTTTTGAACCTACTCCTTCTCACATTCTGTTCCTGCATCTTGTGATAGGGTGTCCTTTGCCATGGGTCCCGTTGGGTCTCACACTGACCCAAATAACTCTGCTATTAACAATTTCCAGGCCATCAGGGCCTCTGTCTCCTCCTCCCCCCTAGTACTGCTTGATTCTTGCCATACCATGATTTCTGCCTCAGCCCATTTCTGCAAATCTTTCCACCATACCTCTAGTCGTAGTCTGTGGCATGTCTTCCACCCAATAGCAATTCTCCTGTTTGCCAGCGCATATGCCAGGTCCTTTACTTTGCTCACGTGCTTAAGTTTTTGTGGTCTAGCAGGCCCACACTGTATCGACCACAATCTTAATACCTCTTTCTGCTAGTCTGTGTGCCACTTCGCTCCAAAAGCGCTCGATGACCGGGCATGACCAAAACATATGTACCATACCAGCATTCTCTTCATCACATTTAGGGCATGCTTGCGTCCCACATTTTTAAACCTAGCTATCCTCTGGGGTGTCATATATGCCCTATGCATAATATACAATTGAATCTGCTTTAGTCTTGCATTTCTCGACACCTTCTTATGGTACCCTTGGGCTCGTTCCCACATCCCATCATCCATCGGGACTCCCACTTCCGCCTCCCTGTCTTGTCTCAGTTGTACTACCTCCTTTCCTACTTTGGACATCATCATCTCGTATATTCTGGATATCTCATGTCCCCCCTCTGCTATGTCATAGATTGCAGCTATGGTAACATCTGGTTCTTCCTCCAGTACCACCTCGGGCCATGTCCTCTTGATTCTCCGCGCCATTCTATGATACGTGATATGCTGGCCTATATGTAACCCAGTTTCCTCCCTCAACGCCTCAAAATCTATTATAGCCCCTTCTTGCCAAACATCACCCATTGTTGCTATCCCAACTGGTTCCCAGTGTTTTCTGATTGCCATCCTTAGTTGCTTCTCTTCCCCCGCCAGTGCTACTAATGGTACCTGCGGGGAACACAGGGATGGGCTCTCCATCATCCGGCAGGCCCTCCGCCATATCGTCCATCCAAGTACCATCATCTTTGGGCGCCCTTCCATTTCGGCCTTGGGAAGCCACATGATCTCCCTTAAATAAAATGGGGCACAATCTTGTCTAAACAGTCTGGACTCAGAGGCCACTTCCTCTGAGAGCCATTTAGCCACATATTGCAGCTGGCTTGCTATATAATAAACTCCGTAATTAGGCAGTTTTATACCCCCTCTCTCATAGAAATTCTGTAGCTTCCAGAGGGCCACTCTATTCCGTGTGCCATGCCAAAGGAAATCTGTGCACATACTGTCCAATCTAACAAAGAACTTTTTTGGTATCAAGTGCAGTATATTCCCAAAGTAGTGCAGAAGCCTAGGAAGGACCACCATCTTCAACATTGCCCCTGTCTCATCATTGCTGAAGGTAGCTTCACCCAAACCTTCATGCAATTTTCAATTTTCTTAATGGCTACATCTGTATTGCGCTTATGCTCCTCTTCCACCGTGTGGTGTATATCTATCCCTAAATAGCGAAATGTGCTAACCTCCCATGGTATCTGTAACACCGGTAGCTGTTTCAATGGGATCCCTTTATATCCACCCAATGGGAACATGCTAGATTTCTGAGGGTTCACCGCTATACCAGACAGCCCTGCATATCTTTCCATCACTTCCAAGATGTATTGGAGGTTCTCCTCTGGGTGTCGCAAGTACAACAGCATGTCATCCGCATATAGGGAGATTAGATGTCATTCCCCTCCCACAGCAATACCTATCGTATCATACTGTTGCCTCAAATATATCACTAGGAGTTCCAGGGCTAATATATAGAGCATAGGGGACCATGGACATCTTTGTCTGGTACCCCTACGAAGTTGCCATCTTTCAGATATCACTGCTCCTGTTTTAACTCTAGCCAGCAGTTCACTATATAACATTTTCACCCACTGTCGATATCCAGGCCCCATTCCATAGCCCGCTAAAGGCCGCCAACAACCATGGCCATTTGACTGAGTCAAAGGCCTTTATTGCGTTTAATGACACAATTGCCAGTTCTCCCTCATTCTCGTTCCAATGGCCAATAAATCGATGGAGTTGTCTGAGGTTATTAGATATGTTCCTGTTCGGGACATAGCCCGTCTGGTCAGGATGTATTAATTTGCCAATAGCCCTCCTCAATCTGTTTGCCAAAACAGCCGTCAGTATTTTGCTATCTTGATTTAACATTGATAGGGGTCTATATGAACTGCAGCTATGGCCAGGTTTGTTAGGTTTGGGAATTGGTATTGTACTCGCTTCTCTAAGAGACTCTGGCAGTCTGCCCAGCTCATATGCCTATTTCAACATTTCTAAAAGCGGAGAGAGCACCTCTCCATTAAATATTTTAGAGAATTCACTTGGAAGTCCATCAGCCCCCGGAGTCTTGCTGGTGGCCAACTGTTTTACCACCTCTTCTAACTCTTCCAAAGTAATCGGTGCGTCCAGCTCCTCTCTCTCCTCAGCACTGATCTGCGGCAATCCTATATCCTCCAATGTTTCTACTATCATTGTATGATCAGTCTCCTCATCATCTCCATATAGTAGCCTATAATAGTCTGCAAACTCCTGGTTAACTCCTTCTTGGGTATTGACTACACTTCCATCTTCTCTTGTTATTGTTCTAATCGTGGGTCTGGGGGTTTCACTCTTGTATAGCCATGCCAAGATCCTCCCTGGTTTATCCCCTCCCGCATGCTGTCTCTCAATATATTTTTTATAGTTAAGGTTACACAGCATTTCCCGGTGCCCAGCACATTTCTGCTACAGCCTGAGTATCAATTCGGTGCCTTCCTTGGCATTATTTTCTCCCTTCAATGCCCTTTCCAATTCTCCCTCCGTTTCCCGCAATCCTTTAGATTTTGCTATGGCTAACCCTCTCATCACAACTTTAAAGGCTTCCCATAACGTGACCGCGGAGTCCACACTACTAGTATTCGTCTTAAAGTAATTCACAATCTCCTCTCTCATATCCTCCCTAAAAAAGGGGTCTTTTAGCGCTTCTGCTCTGAGGCGCCATGTCAGAATCCTTGCTCTTGAGGGTCAATATTGCCATCCGAGGATCAAAGGCGATAGGACCCTTGCTTTATATTCCGCTTGCGTGATCTCAGTCATTATCTCTTGTGTTGCAAAGACATAGTCCAACCTTGTATGTAATTGCTGCTGGGCAGAATAATGCAAATATTGCCTCTCTTGGGGGTGTCGTGACCTCCACACGTCTCCGAACCCAAAGTCATTCAGCAATGTCAGCAGCGCTTTAGCGGCTGGGGCGGGTCTATCCATTTTCCCATCTGATCTATCAACCTTAGGGTTTAGTACACAATTGAAGTCTCCTCCCCAAATCACTGCGCTCCCCATACACATGCTAAGGTTGTTGCACAAGGTTCTAAAATATGCCGCCATGTTTTGATTCGGGGCATACGTATTTACAATGCTTATCTCCCTGTTTTCCACCAATCCCCTCATCACGACCATCCTCCCGTCCGTCTCAACTATCGTCTGTAACAGCTGAAACAGGACATGCGGTGCCACCCAGATAATCACTCCCCTGGCATAAGCTGAATAAGCCGAGCCCACCACAGTCCCCTTCCATTTCTTCCCAATCATCTCCATCTTATCTTGCGTCAGGTGTGTCTCCTGCACCAAGGCTATGTCTATCTTCTGCCTACGCAGTTATAGCATGACCTTATTCCTTTTTAAGTAGCTATTGAGACCCCTGACATTCCAAGTAATTATTTTAAGGTCTCCCATGACTTGTTAGAGTCCCATTCCCCCCCACCTATGCAGTCCAAATCTGATTGTATTTCCCGTCTATATAGGCTTGTTTCCCAACTTAAACTTCTCTTAACTAAAAACACATCAAACACCCCAACCCCCCTCCCTCCCACCTCCCTTCCCTGTCCCAACAACACCCTCCACAACTGTTGCCCAGCTCTCATCCCTGGATCTCAGGCACCCCCGCATCTAGCCCTTTCTGGCAATAGACCGTACTCGCAGCTCAGCAGGGTAAAGCCACCCTAGTGGCTGTCTTACTACTAATTCCTGGGGGATAGGTTGCCTTCGTCCTGCCGCTCCTGTTTACTACAAGTACACTGCGCCTAATGCTATCAAGTTAACTTATGGATGCTATTCTCTATATTCCAGTCCAACAGGATCAATAAGTCCAACCGTGACATAATACAATTCGAATGTTCCACAGTCTCTTGCTGGTGCTCCCCCTCACTTATCACCTCAGTATTCATAATGCATCCCCCTCACTTATCATGCTCCTCGTGATCCTGCTCCTCATCTCGCTCTGGACAGCCCTGCAGGTCCAGCCATGCCGCCGCTTCCTCTGGGGTATCAAAAAAGAATGCTCTACTTTTATGCAAGACTTTAAGCTTCACAGGGTACAAAAGCATGTACTTGATCCCAGCCGTGCGCAGTCTCCTCTTGACCGCCACATAGCTGTATCGCTGTCTCTGCACCAACATTGTGTAATCAGGATACGCCATGAAGTTGCTAGACGTCCTTTCTATTGTTCCACCTTTACGAAAGTACTCCAAAATCGTCTCTCTATGTTTATAGTTCAGGATCTTCGTAATTATTGCCCGCGGAGGGACCCCGGCCCGTGGTTTCCTCATCAGGGCCCGTTGTGCATGCTCAACAGTAAACCCTTGTGAGAGCTTGTCTGCCCCTATATCTTGCAGGATCATATTCTCCACATAGTCTGTGGGGTCCTGGCCTTCTTCTCCCTCTGGCAGGCCGACCACATGGATGTTGTTCCGTCTTGCCCTTCCTTCTGCTTCTTCTGCTCAGTTCTCAAGATTAGCCACCTGTTGCTTTAATATGTGGACATCCTTTGCGTTATTTGTGCTGGTATCTGTGTTGGTTTTAACCGCACTCTCTAGACCACTTGTTCTTTCTTCCAGCGCTCTGACATTCTGTCGCATCAGGGTGACATCTATTCCCACTGAATCTATTTTGTTCTCCAAGGCCGTTCATAGACCTGCCATTGCTGTCCCCCACGTGGTTCGTAGCTCTGTTATAGCTGCTCGGACCAGGTGGTTTTCTTCATCCGGAGCGCTGTCCGCAGAGGCTGCCGCTGAACTTTGTGCCTGAGCAGTGGGAGTCTGTTGCGTCTTGGCAAAGCTCTCCATTGTAGGTTGCTTACTCTTGGTCCTAAATCCTTTCACCGACATCATGCAACCATGTCTGCGTATCCAGGTATTTCTGTTACAACACCAGGTCAGTTCGGGCCCGGGAGCGCCCTCCTCAGAGGGCTGCAGTATATGGTAGCATGTGCTGTGTTACGTTTTTGAGTGGGTTGGATCCTCCCACATACCTTCTCTGACTATTGCAGGCAATACCCCCTTTCACTTGTTCCCGAGGGCCACTAGGTGCACCTTCTTCTCCACTAACACTGTGCCTCGGGCTTATGTGATGTTTGCTGTTATGCGTCCAACTCAGCGCCTGTCACCTTACTTCATATCATGCCATCATCAGCAACTGTCCGAGATAAGTTAGCCTGTTGTTCACTTCGGTTACCCTAGTGCCAGTGTTCTCCAATGCTTATATTTACACAGCAGCGTGCTAGTGTGGGTCTATCTTTATTGCGTAAGTCTCATCTGCTCCTAGGGATGATATCAGATTGGTTCGGTTCCCTAGGCGCATGTTCCCCTGCAAAATAGTAGTGCCGGCTCCCACTGCCCTTTGAGCACCAGTATAAACTTTGTTGTGTGGGGCACTTATTCTGTCCAATATAATAGCAGGGAAGCGTTCTGGGTGGTGCCTTCCGTGCTCCACTATAATCAAAACATGTATTTTGCAAGCCTTGTTGACTCCCCTCATACAGCTCAGCTCGCTTACCGTCTTTTATTCAAATATTCCACTCCGGCAGCTTCGCACGCAGTATTACATCCGCGGCTGTCCAGAACGTACGATGCGCATCTGGAGCTCCTCTGCTGCTGTTCGATTCATGGAGACAATGTATCCACTCCGCCGGCTCTGATTCAGTGCCGTCCATGCAACAACAGGACTGTATGATGTGATCCGTGCTGGCTTCCCTCGCCCAGCGCGGATTTTACACCGACCCTTGTAGTAATAACAATGTCCCAGCCCTGCGGCATCAGCGCGTTGCTACTTTTGTTGCAGCCCGAAACATCACGCTCGCCTCAAGTGCTCCGCCGTGTTGTTTGCTGGGGCTCGCTGAACGCGACCGCCGTGTCGACGTTACAAGGCGCTTCGCCGCCCCGAGTCCTGCAATGGGCTCGGTGGAGCGCAAACCATCCTCACCCCTACAGGTAGACACGTCCAGGCCCCACACAGTCACCAGGCACCGGTCCTCCTCTCCAGCCTCCGCCGCACTGGTCTATGCAATTTCCACTGCGATCGCACACTCATTCCCTTTGTTGTCCGCCATTTTGTTTTGTGTCATTGCGGTGCAGCTGTTTTCCTGCTCCTTTTTCTTTCCTCCTTCCAATGCGTCTACCTTTTTTAGTTAATGCTGGGCACCTATTCCCACGTCCATGCTTCCATTCTCAAGGAACGTGGATCGATTTTTCCGCGTGTTTTTACAGATCAATGTAAGATCCTCAGGAGCAGCTCTTCCAGGCACGTCCTACTCCATGGCTAATTAGCCACGCCACCCCTTCCAAGGTTTTTATTAGTGAAATTTAACCATAACGTCCCTTTAACAAAGTTTTTTCAGTGAATTTCTTAGGTTTTTGCTAGTGCACCTTTACTCCACTACAAGTCCCTTGTATTCTAACCCTCCCCCCAATGTGGCAGTTTTGGAGTCTGCGGACAGCGCAGTAGTCCGTGGACAGGGAACGGCATCTGCAAGCCTTGAAATCATAGGGGAGACCCAAAAAGAATTTAACCATTAACCAGCAAACAGATGTACTTAGAATCGCAAATAATGTTTACAACATGTACGTCTACTTTTTTGTACAAATACTCACGTTTATAAATACACATTTTTTCTTAGGTAACACACATTGCAACAGAATGCAAAAATCACAAACCATAACTTTACCCTTTATAGTATCTCCCCTGTACAGATTAAAATCAGCAGCTGCTTACTGGACAACGCATTCTTATTAAATAGTAAGTGCATTGCATTTATTTTTCTTTTATTAGCTTTCATTATATAAACATGTGTTGTGAAACAGAAGCCCTTTTCATTCCCACAGAAATGGCAAGCACACTAGAATTGTTGGAAGAGAACTTTGCAAGAGTTGAAATAAGTGACGATAACATCTCCAATGCTATACAGTAGATATTTTACTGTCAACAAATAATGTACTTTGTACACACCGTACTGAAATAATTATTTCTATTTCTCTTACAGTACATAGTGTTCATGACAAAAGCACGCCCTAGGTTCAGCATTTTCAGTCCCCACAATCAGAAACAGAAGTCACATCCCCAAATGTAAATCTTCAAATTAAGAACTTTTCAACAACATTGAATACACTAACTAATAATGTCAATGAACTTGTACAGTACGTGGAAAACCACCTGAATAAAAATATTCCTATTCACTGTCTTAATTGCACCTGCACCCCTTGGGCCTAGCAGTCATCTCCAGCCAATTCTGAACATTTTTCTCCGAGATGATTTGATGAAACCTCAGTCCCTTCCTCCTCTCATGTTTATTCTGCACAAATGCCTAATTCTACCATTTTTGTATCCCTATCTGATACCCCATCCCTTTGTTGAATAAATGTATTTTTAGTACTAAAAATGTTATTGTTGTGTGATTTTGTTTTAAAAGTCCCATTATGGGTCTTCGGAATACGCAAATGTCTGGGATGTCCGCACTCAAAATGGAGGTGCCCCTGGACAAGCGGATTGTGCGGACATGCATGTGACACACTTATAATTAGTCAGCGGATGCTGCACAAGTCCTACGGACACCCTGCGCATGCACCTTGTGATTCCCGCCTAGATGATGTCCGGGGATGGCGGTCAGAGTCGCGAATGTCCAGAGACGTCATCATGTGACCGAACCTGTGCGCCATGATGGGGGTGTCTGTGAACAGTGTCTGTGGTTGTGGACAGTTTAAAAGTAAATGTCCTACCAATCTAGGGTGTTTCAAGCATAAACTTTACCCTTGCACAGCTCCCAGACTCATTCTACATTGATCTGACAACTTTTTACACATTTTCAAGGCCTTTTGTAACTCAGTAGTCCGTGGACAATACAACTGTTCGTGGACGGTTCCTCTGAAGGGACCAGCCCATTACTTTTCCTCATTCTCAATCTGCTATCCAGGAGAGAGCATCTGTTTTGCTGATTTTCTACTTTGCAAATCTGTGGAGACATCACGGCATCTCTTATGGCCACTTCTGCTCCCCAACCATCACCACCACCACCATGACCATCTGGAGGGCCTGGACAGGGGAACAGGCGCAAGGGTGTAGAGCAGGAACAAAAACAAGATAAATATGAGGTAGTGAAAATGCCTACCTCCAGAACCCGGTGTGAGTTCTGGGTGTGGTAGTTCTTTATGACCGTGGGTGGGGTCCTGAAGGTGAAGGCTGCCCGTGTTGAATGCTTTTAATGCATTGAGTGTGGGGTGAAACTCAGTAGTGGACAACATCACTAGTACTCCTTCGGGACCACATCAATGTGCCTCCTCGTCTGTTCTAACCACCCGGTTGCACTAAGAAAGGCTGTTCCTTTCTCAGGGATGATGAGGCTTAGGATATTATATTTCCTGTGCGTTTGTCCTTTCATGTGCTGTGTGAGGTTCAGAGTGTTGAGAAGGCAGTGGAGATCTTCCCTCAAGGACCTGGTTGTTGAATTGCTAGGGATGTTGAAATCACTGAGGAAGATGTTATCGTGTGCGTGAGAGGTATGCTGGTCACTAGGTCTGTGAAGTCTCTGATTAAGTAGTTCTTGAGTTTGGGTGGTCTTGATTTTCTCTAGTAGTAAAACAAGCATTATCTCTGAGAAAATGTACTTGAACAAACAACAGTGAAAAACATATATTCATTCAATTAATCCCCGTATGTATTGTGGGGTTGTGAATGTATTGGCTATGTAAAGCCTTCTTTTCTAAACACATGTGTGCGCATTATTTTCAGAATGTTTGTGCAGCCTTCTCTGAACATATGTAGATAACATTCAGGCTATGTTTGTTGCTTTAAATACAGGTGTGTGCAGCTTTAAAGTGCACTGCTTCCAATCTATATCATTTGATTGCAATCTAGACTTGTCAAGTTTGGGCTGGAGATGTAACATTGTCCATTATCCTTATCTTGTCACATTACACATAAGTCTGCTTGTGCATTTCAAGATAAGGAATTGCAATGGCTTAACACTTTGCATGGTTTTTAAGAATAGGATGAATTCTCTATGATAATTCTGATTGTGTAGACTCACCCATACTGCACGATTTTGCATTATATCAAATTTGATGACAGAGTGTTGTGAATACACTATGGCCCGTATGAGTCTGTGTCAGCATGAGCCAAGGATTCTATTTAATGGTGCTAATCATACATATCAGTCTGCACCTAAATTGCACCAAAATGCATTTGGTTTTAAATTGCACCTCTCAATACAAAAATCAATTGGATTTTAAGTAAATTACATCTCCTTGGGACTCACTTTAAATGGGAGACTCATGGCATTTTAAACACCAATGCACTTCAGGCTCTTTTAAATGAGCATTCCCCTTGATTCCAGCCCTCTAATTCTCAAATTTCCCATGCCCGTCTACAGGGACAATATGGATTGTCTCAGGGATCTCTTTCATTTGAAATGTGGCTTTACATTTTTGTGGAGATTACCATGGGTCCAGTCTGTCCAAAATTACTCCATCAGCAAGCTCTCTTTTCAGCTGGCTGTATGGAAACCGATTTCCATCCGGGGCTGGTCATCCTTCCCTAAATATATTCTGTCTCCAGTCTGCAGGGGGATCAGTCATCCAAATGGGTTCAGTGTTCTTTTCCCTTGGCCACTTCTCTCCATTTGTGTCCAGAACATCATCATTGTTCAGCTTCCCATATTAATGAATTCCTCACTTCTGTGTACATGCTATTTTATATGTTTCACTTCTCCTCAGCCATGTGACCAGGTGTTGCTTCCCCAGCCACACCCATGACTGCAAAGGCAGGGATAAACTCACCCTAATGTAAAATGGTAATTTTGTTTTGGTGAATTTCCGATGTGAATGTGGAAGATTGATACAATCTACATCACTGCAAGCTACAAATCAGGAGGACACATTGAATGTTTTCAATGTCCTGGTGTGTTGGATATTTTCAGAGTTAATTATTTTTCCCATTTTTTCCCAAAATGTCAATGATACCCAAGCAGATTTTATGTGGGGTGAAAAGATATATTTTCTATCAACAATCTGTGATTTTTCGAACAATTACATTTTGATTAAAAATGCCAGCCATTAGCATTCTATTGAGATTCGAGAGAGCAGAAACTATGACTTTGGCCTGCAGAGGTCACTGTGTATACATAGTTTGCACATTCTCTTTCCTGATATGAATCTAAATCAAGGTAAGGTTTTGCAGGACTTCAGCTAATGAATTTTATGAGGCGGTCAGAAATGATATATGTAACAGGTCTCTTTGAACCTGTCTACTAATCCTTTTGTTGGCAATTTTTAGAAGCTGAGCTTTCATAACCAGTTTGGACTGAGGATTAGGCTTTTGAAATGTACATGTTTTAACAGTTTCAAGTTACCCCAACATCCCGTAATATGTTCGGGGATTTTCATTTGTGTTTTAAATACATCACATCATTATGGGCCTCATCACAACTTGGGCGGTAACGCCAGCGCTATTAGCGCCGGCGCTATCTGCCCTACCGCCGAACTCCCCGGCGCTATTAGTGGTGGTAATGTTAATCCCCATTCCCCATTGAGCCCATTCGGGAATGCCCCCTTTCACCATCGGGCTCAATGGGGACATTTTGCACTAATACTTTCTGACCGGCGGTATGAGCGTAAATTTTCAGCGGATTTCCCCCCAGCTCAGAGCTATCTGAGCTGCATTTTCTCTGACAACATCTATCATATATAATGGTGTGAACTTTATTGTTGTCCTTAATTCAAAGTGTATTGCAGAAATTGAAGCTGCACTGCATATGTCACAGCCAAACTGTATTTCCGATTTATGTTTAGCTAGTTTGCAATTATAATACAGAACACAAATATATATATATATACACACACACAAATCAATCTTTATCATGCCCCTGACAGAAACATTTCACTCCTAACTGCTAATGTACAGTCGGTGTGTATGTGGACACATGCACCACCAGACAGTACTGAGCAACCTTAGCCTTCACCAGCATGAGTCCCAAATCACAGTGTGTTCAAGACTCGTGTCTAGGCATACCCATTAAACTAATTTTGCTTTCCAATCATTATTATAGGGCAATAATTAAGAATGTGGTGATGCGAGTATTGTGTCTCTCTAACTTTCCATTGATTGAGAGTCTCAAAACCGAGATGACAAATTACACCAAGGTGGTGTTTGTTTGGGGATTGTGCCTATCAGATGTCATAAGTGCTTCTATTAGTTTAAGTTTAACCTATGTATGCATATATGATGTATGCATTTCTTAGTATCTCTAGCTGAGAGAGTGAACAAAACCCAATTCAGATAGATCAAAATATATGAGCACCTGACATTAGATTTATATTTATTTTGGGATTAGGCTTTGGTTTGAATATTCCAAAGAAGGGTTAGGAGGGGTGCAACTAAATGCTACCAGCTGAAAGAGTCAGCAAGCAATCCAGCATGACAGTTCACAATACCTTTTACAAACAGATTTAAATCACACTTTTCTGAGTAGCTGCATAGTCGAAGTATAGGTACACATTCTGATGGAAGTTTCTGCCACTTGATTTCTGGTCAGGAATTTAGCGATGGGGAGGAACTCCCCAAGATCTGAAAAGCCTGCCAGTATATTGCACAAGGATGAAAGATGGGTGATTTGGCTTGAGGTACAACTGTATTCATTCCAAGAGGAGCTTAGAATGCTTGAAGGTCAGTAATTGCAGAATGTATAGTCTGTTACAAGGACCTAGACCATTGAGAGCAATGAAACAGTTAATCTAGTTATGTACTGAATAGACAAAGTCGCAGTGATGAATTGACATTGGCTAGTGAATGAGAAAGTGGCATTCAGAGCGGGGATGGGTGCAATGCTGAATGCAACTGTTATGGCGCACCACAGGGTCTTAATTAGGGGGGAAGACATGGCCCAGCTTACATGGCTTCATTGGACATGAGCTCTGCATTTGATAGAGTTAATCACAGCGTGTTATGGTTGAAATTGCTGAAATTACATGTTGCTACCCATCTAGTATTGTTGCTGGAGCAGTTGCACAAAAACACATCCCGGAGGGTGAGACTCATCAAGGAGGGGGCCTAGACGGGCCATTTCTAACCCATGTGGGAAATAAGCAGTGTTGTGTATTGGCCCTGTTACTCTTCAATGCCTACATCTTTGACATAGATACGTTGTGGACGCAAGACATCACCATTCCTGATAGAATGGGGCATTTGAAGCTTGACTGGATGGAATTTGCAGATGATCTGGTTTTCTTTTATCGAACACCTGTGGGTTTGCAAAGAAAGCTATACCTCTTTTCCTCTTATGCAACTAAAAACAATCTACTAGTGAAAGGCTCAAAGTCAAAGGTGGTGATCTTCTCTAGCATCTCTAAACCTAAGAACATGTGCTGGGTTGTCAGAGACCAAAGACTTGAGAAAGTCCTTAGAATTTGTTACTTGGGATAAAACATAACAAACAGCAGTTATCTGGTGGAGCCGGGTTGAAGGCTAAGGGGATCTACAACTCTTCATGTTAGAGTAGAGCTACACAATTCAAAAGATGGGTTCCTCCTCGTCTTACAGAGAATATGCAAACTTCCCTAGGAAAAGAGATAACTTGATGAAATACATCACTTAGTTTCGATCGACCCGAGCACAAAGCCTATACTTGTGGTTCAAGTTTAGTATTTTATCTACATTGGGTTTTACTAGTAAATGGGCTGGTAATGCTACACGATTTTCAGTTTGCCCATTTTGCAAACAATCGCCTTTCAAAGAGACACTGACACACCTAACATTCTCTTGCTCTAGTTCAATGGAGTACAGGCCACTCCACGTTGGGGTCTTCTTAGGTTCAAATGGGGAGACCTCAGGAGACTGGTTCTGGGCCTGACTTATGTGGGGAGACAACACCTCACTAGTTTTAGCACTGTATAACCTATTAAAGGATATATTAGAGAACCTTCAGTCAAGTGTATAAATGTATGTATTTTGTGATTGTATGATGTTTTGTATGTGTGGTTTTCTTCTTTGCGAAAGGCTTCCTTTGTACTTTTTTCAATGTCAAGATGTAACACAATAAATACATTTTAAAAAAGAATGGCTTCCACATCATATCTTTTTTTTTTTTATTTTTAAACATAATGACTAGTGGTAAAACATGTTAGTCTGTTTTTTGCAATGATTAAGGGAATCCTACTACTGGACATGCCAAGCTGCAATCTTGAAGATTTACTAAAGAGTTTTAAATCATGACTTTAATGACACGCCTATTATGCATGTCTTCCTTCTAGTAGTATTAAACATACCTCAGACATTGGTGGGGGTATATTTTCTAAATTGCCAATAAAGCTTCAAGTTGTAATCCAGAATTTTTTGTACCCTCCAGTGGGGGCTGATGTCCTCATGATGATGTACTGCTGCTGCAGACTAAGCCTAGTGCTATTCCAGATGCGACTATACCGGTGAGAACAATAACTAAAATGTACGAAATCCTAACTGTTTTTTTTTCTTCAATCTCAGAATGTATATATATATATATTGATGAACCCATGAAAGAAGCAGATACTAAATCCAAATCCACTGGTGGATATGATTGCCTCATGTTAGGGAGAATTATAATGTATGTGCCGATTCCCTTTGACTTTAGAGACCCCTAGTTCTTTTGCTTGACTCTGGGCTTTTTAAATTTTACTCCTGAGTGAGTGGGACCTTTTTTTCGTTCCCTCATGTGTTTTCCTGGCTATGATTTGCTCTGTTCCTTACTGTTTTATGGAGTCTGGTAAACTCCATATGCATATGCTTTTGCATTTTGACACACAACACCTTTTGTGCAGTGCCACTGAGAAGTCCCTTGGGCTTCTCTTAATGTTTAGCTACATTTTCTTGGGTTAACTACTGTTCCCAAGAGTAGTAAGATGATCCCTGTCTTACTGACCTTTATTTAATGGGTCCAGCACACACCACCCTATGTGGAGTGCTGAAGGGTTACAAAGTAACTCCTTTAACCCATTCCTCATGTAGCATTTTGTTACACTAACTCACTTGAATGGCTGGTGGCAGTGGTTTATGTTTACTACCTAGTGACATGGCTGATACTTCAGCTGCAATGCTGCACCCAAGTGTGACCATTTTCCCAAAATGGCCCATGTCTTAATTTTTCACCATTTTGTGTAAGTTAGTTTCTTCTGGGCGTTTACTCTGTTGTTTGCATCAGGTTTGAGTGCTTTGTGTATTTTGCCAGCCCACCCAGGCTCCAGTGTGTCTGGAAGGGCAGGAAGTGAGGTAGGGTCCTGAAACTTCCATGTCCTTTGTCTCTAGATGTGCCTGAGTGAAACCAGTTCCAATTGGCCGGCTGGCTGTCCTGGAGGACAGCCACCCTGATGTGTGATTGACAACCTAGGGCTGTGATTGAATGGGAACGTGCATAAAAAGCACATTTTTTGGCACTAGAAGCAGAGTCGACCACTGGAGGACAACTTCCGAAGCAGAAGACGAGAGAAGACACCAGAAACACCCTCCTGGACCGCAAACTTCCCAGTGAAGCCCTGCAGCAGTGCTGATCCCATTTGTGAATCAACAAGGAAGACCCATAAAGGATGACTTCCTTCCTTAGGCTGATGGGATCAACTAGCCTCGAGAAAAACAATATTTTGGTGCAACACCTGACTTTTTGCAACTTTCCAAGGCTGCAGAATCCCAAAACCTCGCAAATCTGTGGGTGCATGCTCTTCCGAAGTCCTAATCTGGCCAAATCTTCATGGGCATCCAGAAGACCCTACAGAAGCAAGACATCCACATCCAGAATCCCCTCATCAGAGTCCAGGACCGAGGGATCAAGGAACCTCGAACCAGAGCTTTTCGTTCTTTGTTGGCATTGAGAAAAAAGGCACAAAAACCATAAAGAGCCAATGAATTGATGGAAATCCATTGCTGCCGAGTCTCTCTCACGAGTGCTGCTGCAGGAGCCCGCCCAATAACCTCCCTTTCGTCACCATGACAAAGAACCAGGAACAAGGTCCTGCTGCATTGCACCCAGAAGGCATCCAGCTGGAACAACTTCTTCATTTCAAAGGAACTGTGGGGCTTGGGTACATCATCCTTTTGCCATTTGGGGAGCTTCCTATCTTAATGAGTAAGATTTAACCCTACACTAAGTTGACCTCAACTTACCTGTACTGGCCTTACAGCTTGTGCTTTCTAAAGGTGACTCCTCTTGAGTTGCTGTGATTTCTCTTTTGAACACTATTTAAGAACATTGTCCAAGAAGAAGAGCATCAGAACTTTGACTTTGCCCATTGACTTTGGCTGTCCTGTCTCCCTAAAGGCCTCGTTCTGAACATATTGGCTTTGGCAGTGCGTGTTCGGTTATGGGTCTTAAATGTTGAACACTTTAATGCTGGGATAATATACTACCTGCATCACTTTGGGAGAATCTAACTGTTCTTATAACCTAGCAGTCTGTTCTAATCTAACCATAACCTTTCTTTCCTTAAATAACTCAATATTGCAAAGGTGTTACCTATCTAAATGCTATACTGACCTCAAATGACATCACCTCTGGGTGCTGGAACATGGTAACATATGAATGAATTACTCACCTGCTTTATTGTTCTTTTTAATTGAATCCTAATTTAGGATTAATGTTAAGGCTAATCACTGCTTTTGAAAGAAGGCTTTAAATATCTTTGGTATAAATAAATAACGTATTATATAACTTTAAGTGTGTGTTTACTTGGATACCTCTATTTACTGATTTCATTGTACAGCTCTATAGCTCAAATTACCCCTCTTAAGATACGCCTGGCTTCTCAGTCACACTAGCAATTTGTGTAGTACAGACCTATATTAAAAGGTGGGTTATCTAATACCAAGAGAAAAGTCTTGTGCCATCCCACACCAGTTAGACTGCACTAATTCCCACCTAACACCTCATCTCAATAAAATTGAAAATTAGACATAAATTCAGTAGTGGCATTTTACTGGAAAAAATGCTACTCTAGAACAATACACTCTAATTCATAAGGTTTGTAAAAAGGAACCCGCAGAGCTAACACTTCCCGTTTCTTCTGGTCAGGTGAGAGCAATTATCATTGGGCCATGTACGCTCTGTATGTGAAGTGCTCTCATATCTCCGTCTCCGGGATGCTTCTCAATCCCTGAAATGGTCAGAATTTAGATTTACATTGAGTGAAATAATGTGGTAAAATGAAGCTAAGAAAATATATAGAATTTTTAGCGCTTGGTGGGTTCATCAAACCATCAAAATTGACACCCAATGTGTCAGGATGACCACAAAAATATGAAAATTACCTCCACTAAAATCCATATGCAAATGTGTTCATATACATTCATTTCATGCATTATGAACAGTGATTGCATATTATGATTCAGTGGATCAAAGAACTCCGCCCCAAAACCCTCACTTGGGAGTAGTCTATACGAGTTCACACAATGTCTGTCGTAGAGAGCAAGTATTATCCTTGACCACTTGTGGTTCAGGCTGTAAAACCAGAAGGTCTGATTTAATTCAAATTAAATATCTTATTTTTTCGACTATTGCAGTCTTCAGATCAAAAATTAGAGTACATTTGAGTGCATTTTGTTTCTTACTGATGAACAGAGTTTAGAAAATGTTTTAAGCAAACCTTGTGGAAAGTTATACAAACCACTGTGGCGGTGCTACTTGCAATTAAAGACGTTTGTCCAGACACTATCTGGTAGCAGTTACTGTAAGAGGATTCAATTCAACACTACAGCTAAGTCAACGCCTAGTCTAGAATACTGAATGAAAACCCTTATTGATATATCTTTACGTCCAGTTCATGAGTTCTGGATGACTACCCCTATATAACACCCCTCTCTTGGAATCCCCCTGACCCCACTGAGCCAAGAAGTAGTTCTGTTTTGCAAGTTTAAAAGGTTTATTTGATAATGTAAACAATAGATATATATATCACACTTTATAATAAATTAATAATTGAATATCACACTTAATCTGAGCAGTAATCAATAATGGATAGTCTGGCACTAGCACGCTTCTTTATAATCAATGATGAGTGGTTATAGGATGGATAAGATAGCAACAATACTTTTATGGTTTCAAATGGATGCAATGTGGAATGAAATGCAGTACAGAAAATAACTTGATAGGATTTCAGCAAAAGACAATGTAATCACTTTCTTGGACAATTCACCCCCCCCCCCCCAACATGCCATGCAAGGAAATGGAAGGCAGGCACACAGTTCTCAGAAATGCAATCAAATGTAATTCAGTTCACCCCAGCAAGCTTAGACTACAGAAGTTTGAAACACGGGCCCAAAATGCTTTTATATGCGCTGGCAATGAAATGAAAGATATGCTAAAATGCTTTTAATTCCCTCTAGAGGTTCAGGGTGAGTGGTATCTAGTTAATATTAGTCCAGGCTCACTTTAGCAATGATTCAGGGATGGTTCTTAAGAGGCAAACGGAATTTAGCAGTTCAGACAAAACAGCTATCTTTTTACAAGTAAAGAAATCGGGCCAAATCGCAAATCGCGGCAAAATTCGCAGGTGCAAGAATCGTGATTACGGAGAAAGTATAAGTCGGTTCTAGGCTTGTTGGAAAGGTAAGATTCTAAGCTTTCAGAGGAAAGTTAAACCAAGTTCCTAGCCCAAACGGTTACGGAGTTATGAACGATTTTGTGAAGGTTGTTTTTTTGGATTTGAAATTTTAAAAGTTCAAAGCGACAGGTTACAGCTTGCAACTAGAAAATGACAGGTGACAGCTTTGCAAATGACAGGTGACAGTTAGGAGGCAGTTCTACTTAGATTAAAATAGCTTGGATTAGATTATTTTAACTAAGAGATTGGTTCTGCACAGTTCTGCTAGGTACTCACAATATATTTAGAAATAGAATGGGCCTCGCCACGGATCTGGTCAACAGGTTTTCTTCACTCGCCACGGACGGTCTCTGCGCACAGCGTCTGGGTCAGCTCTACTCTGCTGGTCTGGGTCTCTGGTTCTGATCAGGTCTGTGGGTCCGGATACAGCGGTCTCCGGTTCAGCTGGTCTCTCTCTGGATACAACACTGCTCTCTGGTAAATGGCAAGAGTTCTCGCAAAGAATTCAAACAGCTCGCCTGGCTGTGAATAGTGGCAATGATTTGAGGCCTGCTAAAGAGGGATTTAGCTTGTAGTTGACCTCTCTGCTACAAATTCTGAAGAAAAGTCTTGTTCTCTGAAGGTGGATAGATTGAAGTCTCTATGTTGGCTCTCTGGAGGTTGATGGAGGTAAAGTATGGATTTTCCCGGCAGAGCGTCCCGCAGCAGATGGAATAGAATGTCCCTATCTGTCCTGACTGTCTGCTTTTATGTGTTTTGAAAGTGGGAGGAGAGGCTAGCTTTCTAGGCCCTACCCCTCTCCACTTGTCATTGGCCACTTCATCCTCTTCCCCTTGATTGGGGGAATGAACTGAAGTGTCATCATGATGAGGTCTGTTTATGATACAGAGAACCCACCCCTGTCAACTTAACACACAATCTATATTTGACCTAAAGACATACTTCATAGATACACAGTGGTTTGAAATTACATGCACCCATCACATATCACATGAGGTATCCCCTGTTCAAACTCTGCTCTTCCTGGGGGCTTGGGTTCAAAAATGGCAACATATTTCACTTTTTGGTCGGGTTACCAATATTGGATTTGTGCCCGCATTTACACAAATGTTCGCAAAGCATGTGGGCATGAGGTGGTGGAGTGTCAGATTTTTAACATACATACATTTAGAGTAATATCCTCTTTTTCCGCTAAAAACCCCCCTGAACATACCACCGGGTCCTAACACGTCTTCAAATGTGCACAGAAAAATCACAAGAATAATGATATTACTTATAAAATTTTCACAAGTCCGCTCTATGAATGATCCATCTTTTTAGATTTATGTTCTGGCCCCAAAGGGGTGTGGTTTCCCCCCAGCACAAGGTTGAATTTCTGTTTTTTCCAGTTCTGCCAAGCCAGCTTGCTCTCACAGGCAGTGCTCCTCCCCTTTCCTTCCAGGGTGAAGCCACATTTACGACTCCCACCAATAAAACATTTGCCTGAGTCAGGACAGGGCTTTGTTCAATTTCCTGCAGAGCCCAGGTAATTCAATCAGAGAAGTGCCATATCCCTTTTGGTGGGAACAGCAAAAGGCAGCTAGGCCTGGGAACTGCTGTGGATCCAGTTTCACTCCAATTGGGGGGAAGTTGTCAAGCAGAATCCAGGTCCTTAAGCCAGGCCCCAGCTAATGTCACTTTTAGTTACCCAGTTTTCAGCATTCAAATAAAACTAACAATGTTTACATATGCAGCTAGAATGCTGATTCTAAGTTTAAAACTATGACATTTAAACAATTGCAACCTATGTGACACTCAAAGTAGGTCACTCATTTCTTTTAAACATTTAGATGTTTAGTGTCTTTCAGTCCAAATTTACTTAAACTGCTGAAATCCACAGCTCAGCCAGTCTGGTAATGCACCCATTTTTGGGATTTAAGAAAATGAATTCCCCTCAATTCTAGGTTGCTTTTGGCAATCAGCATTGCCATTCCCAATGGTTTCAGGCTACTGTGTGGGTAGTCCAATGGTGGTTTTAGGCAGTGCCCTTCTGTGCCCATAACATCGGTAAAATGGGTGGCAGCCTATTCTTCATGCATTTCCCTGGGCATTTTCTGGGAAGCTCTGGCCATCATGATGTTTTCAATGCCAGTACTGCACAGTTTTTGAGGTAGGGCTTGGATGCATGGGCAAAAACATCCCACATTACCTGAATTCACTTTACAATGTCTAAATGTGTTTGAGGATGCGCCATCTGTGCTTGGTTCCATAATAGATGCATCCTTCTGGGTACCATTTATTCCTCTCCACATTTGCTGATGTCGGACGACCATGAGTTGCAGAGGTCAAATGCATTTATTTTGCATTCCTATATGCTCTGTACTGTTGTTAGCTGCACTCTCGGAACCTCCTTGAAATTATAATATCTTGCAAAGATTATAAAAAAGGATACCCCTGAAAGCACCTCTTGCCACTTTTACCCACCTATTCACCTACCATGGTAATGCTAATGCCTCTTGCCATGCTCACCTACTAATGCGCCCTTCCGGCCCTAATCACACTCTCTTGGTATTTCTTTGAGCCAGCACTATTCCTCAGTAACATCCCACTATGGGCTTTCATGGGGTTACCATTGTTATTTCTGTGCATTCCCTGATAGACTTAATTGTGGATGTAAATCAGCTCCCGAAGAAATGCAAATGTCGTGATCAAGCATCCTTCAGCTACTTCATTTATAAGCAGTGTCTGTGCCCTTGCACCTACCTGTTGCACTCCATTTCTGTTAAAAAAACAAGCAACCATTTTTGCTAATTGGGAGGCATAAGATCTTCACATACCCAGGTGGTAATTCCACTTACAAGCTGTTGCCACCATAAAGCCAGGCAAGCCATTATTGGTTGTGCCTAGAAAATGCAGATCTGGTGCCTCCACACCAGTCAAAACTGTTGGTTTTGCAAATGCTTGTTTCTACAGGGCTCTGCTGATTGGTAGCTAGACTTTATCTATGTAAATCCCATACAGACATACACACCCCTTAAAGGGTTCATCAAAAACTGCAAATGCAGGCAAGATGTCTGTTGCAGTTACCACAATTAGCTTATCAAAGATATGCCACAACGGAGTTCAGTGTGTTTTTGGGATGATCAACTACTCTCCCAGGTCAAAACACATACACGAACACAGACCTGCAGGATACCGGTGCTGTTAACCCCCTACTGCCCTATTACGAGGTCCCTTAGCAGGTCCCGTTAAGGGACCATGGAGCTAATAACGGGCCCGCAATTCGCGGGACCATTCTTAGCTCCTTCCCCATTCCCATTGAGCCTCATGGGTGCTCAAATGCGAATGGGGAATGGTTTTCAAAATGGCACCGTGGCTGCCTCCAAACTTGGAATGACCCCCAAGGTCTTCAACTGCAAATACTAACGTGATGGCATGGTTAGCTGTCTAGGGCACACTAGAGAAAGGAACGCCTTGTGTAGGCCAGCGCTCAATAGCATTTCAGGCTTCTCCCTGCTGGGAGCAGGAGCACTACAGGGAGAAAGGATAAGTGGGGTGGAAGAAGAGGAGTGGAGGGAAAGGAGCCCAAGATGGGCATGGGGTGGTGAAACAGAGATGTATAGAGAGGCCTTGCGTGGGTCGGGATTTTGGCCTGGAAACCATGGACATAGATCCAATGACATGGGCTGCGTCTCATTTTGTCATGGGTGATAATGTCCTAATGTTGAACCTACACCAACAGTCAAAGTGCTCGAGCCTATTCAACCTTCAAACACGAAACACGAGTTACTCCTTTTGAAGCACCCTAAAATGTTCTTACACAAAAAGTGGTCAGGAACCGGATTGGCATGCCCCGAGAAGACAGAACTTCTCTTACAAAGGACCTGCGGAAGTGAGCCACTGCGATATCTGTGAAGGGGTGTCTAAGGATCTGCAAGGAAGTAATTTATTTAATGATTCAATGCAGTAGCTGCAAATTAGCTCCTTTTAATGGGCATCATTACAAAGTTGGCGGTAGCCTTGCTGGTAAAACCAGCAAGGCTACGTCCATACCGGCAAGAAAGTCCTGCACCCGCAAAAGGGCAATTACTGGGGTATTCCGAACCCGCCCCGGAACCAGTAATTGCCCTTTCGCTTGTGCCGGAGCTGGAAGATCCCCATTCCCATTCGAGCTCCATAGGGCTCAATGGGAATGGGGCTGCCTGTAGCACCGGCACGGTTCATTACCGTGCTGGTGCTACAGGCCTGCTGTGCTCACGGGTGCAACTGTCAGACCTGTCAGACCTGAACCGTCAGACCTGGCGGAATGAAAGGCACCACGAGCACAACTCGGAGTTTGCCAGTCCTCATACAACGGTACCGGCAAGCCTACCGGTACCCTTGTTTTCGGTCTGGCAAACTCGTAATGAGGCACAATGAATTTTTCTGATAGACAACAAGTTGCACTTGTGTCTTAGGATCAGTCACTCAGTGTGCACGTTATATAAAATCGAATTATTGCTTGAGAAGTGAGATGACACATGATTACAGATTCCATTCCTCGTACACAAAAGGAATGAATCATGTCTAACCATGCTTCTGCTTACCTTGCATTTCCTCACAATCCTGCCCCGGGCATGAATGTTAGTTGAGATCTCTAGCGACTGAAAGCGTGGTCGCCGTGTCAATGTCAAATTGAGACAGACGAGCACAGCCTCTAACTGGGAAAACTCCATTAGAATTGAAAGTAGGAGCCGAATTGAAGGGCTGTCAGTGTCTCCATCATAGACAGCGTGTAGGAATGCAGGCAACTCAGACCGTGCTCTCTGCTCGACCAGCAACAGTGTGGACACCTTTGCAGACTTCTAATTGCACCCTGTCGACGCTGATGACTCCTGCCAGATAGATGGTCAAGGGCGAAGCACGTTCACGCAACACAGTATATGACTTACATACACGCCTTTCATTAAAAATGTGATTACATTTCTTAAGTATCTCCGATCTGATGCGAGTGCCTTGTGCTAGCTTTAGCGGGTCCGAAACCGCACGCCATCTCCCAGATCCCTCAGGCGGTATGGCATGACAGGTGTTACACCTGCTAAATACTCCCAAACAGCGAAATAGGGGCTCGTGGGCATTGACTGTTAAATATTGATTACAAGATCAAAGTTCATATGAATTGTCAGGGAAGTAGCAACGTTTTAGAAGAGGGACATCAAATAC
This sequence comes from Ambystoma mexicanum, assembly GCF_040938575.1. Taxonomy (NCBI): domain Eukaryota; kingdom Metazoa; phylum Chordata; class Amphibia; order Caudata; family Ambystomatidae; genus Ambystoma; species Ambystoma mexicanum. The sequence goes on along the minus strand of NC_090928.1, from coordinate 714,441,768 downwards.
CCAAATATTTCAATTTCATAAGCATGCCTGTACTTAAACCATTTCTGATGCATGAAGTGGGCAGTCTTTAGGATGTGTGCCCTTTGCCCTGTAGTGGGACGCTTCATGAGAGGCAGTCTCAGTGTACGGCAGGGGTGTTGCTAGGTCTGGAAAAGATCTCGGGGTACACTAATGTTGGGACTGTCGGGACTCGGGGCTAGATCCTGAGCTTCTATCCGGGGCTACAACAAAAAGACCTGGGGCTATAGACCCCCCCTTGAACCCTCAGCCACCCTCTAGCAACGCCTCTGGTGTGCGGTCAACTTTGCCGGTAGGGTTGGTCGAAATTAGTCTGGTTTTCACAAAAGCATTCAAAAATATGCATTGAAAAATGTTGAAGATTATTTGGGTGATTCTGAAAATGCAAATGGATTTCTCTGTCTGACGAGTGGAACACCGAGCGCTTGCTCACAGGTGCTTTCTTGTATATCCTGCCAGGGATGATGTGAATGTAGTCACAGTACATTGTTCAGTGATATTTCTCAGAGAACAGGCCTTCCACAGCGGGTAAAGGGCTGGCATACTGCAGGATTTGCTGAATTTGCTTCTATTCATACGAGTACTCCCGTGTGGTTTCCTGAAGCAGCTGGCGTGTGCTTATTCGGCCTGATATGCCAGGGTGACAGTCCATGCGAGGCTACTGGTGAGCCTGTCGGCACTTCTCCATTGGCATCTGGAGCTTAATCTGGCAGGGATTTCCACGGTAATCAAGGGGATTCCCGCGTTCATAGCGTGTTGCTATGGGAGGGTTGATTGAAAATAGGCCCTGGCAGAACTGCTGCTCAGCGATACTGAGGATACGCGAAACTCCCAATGGAGACGCGGGCAGAGAAGCAGAGGACAAGATCTACAACAACACAGGACGTTCACAATATATCTGCCATGTATTTAAAACAAATCCATCACCCACAATCCTTCACTCCGGGCAGGAATCATCAGAGTCCATCTGCTTCGTAAGTCGAATTTCCATAACAGTATTGAAAGACAATTACATATTGGGGGTCATTACGAGGTTGGAGGTAACCATAGCGCTATTAGCGCCATGGCTGCCTCCAAAACCTCACCGACTTCGCCCTGGTGAATGGAGCTATTACTGCCCCATTCCAAGGTTGGCACGGCGTTAATTCCCCATTCACCAGGGCCCTTCCCCTTTCCCATTTGAGCCCCCATAGGGCTCAATGGGAATGGGGAAGGTGCTAATAACGGGTCCCGTCTTTAACGCCTGGTAAAACCAGGCATTAAGGGAGGATCCGCAAAGGAAACTCGTAATAGGGCGGTAAGGGATTACCGCCCAGGTCGTAATGAGGCCCATTGTATCTGCCTCAACACCTGTGCCTTGTGCAGGATGATTGCAAATTAAGAAAACACATTACAACTGACGTCTGCTTGTTGGATTTTCTATGACCATCGTTTTCATCATCAGAACTCCATATTTTTAATATCTCTTGACATGCACACTGAGGCACGCTTCCAGGCCATTTGCTTTGGTGCTACTGCCTCAGGTTCTAAAACAAGCATTGTCGATGCCAATTATTTTGGCGTTTCCTGCTGTTCTTTGCATGCTGACTTTATAGGCACCTGGGTGCAAGGAGGAGGGTGCAAAGTTTCAAAGAGTGATGTGAGAAGGGGTGCAGAGTGAGAAGAGGAATAGCGCAAGGGAAGAAGCCATTGATAGAGGGGGCCATTGATGATGAGCAAGAGGAAATATGAGCGAAAAGGGGTCAGGGTGAGAGGGTGAGAAATAAAGAGAGTGTGAGGGTAAAGAGAGTGGGGGTAGGGTCAGTGCCAGTTTCCATGCCAAGATTTGCCAACCAAATATTTTGATTCAACACACTTTCCGCTTTCCGCCCTCTATGTAGTATTGTTTTATTCACAGTGCCTTTCTGTTTTCACTTTATAAATGTGGGCCAGAAACCTGCAAGTAAAGGGTGGCTGAATCACTGGGGCAATGTGTTTACTGGAGAGTGGAAAGAAAATAAATACGTATTTAAGGCTTAGATATTCTGGCGCAGCCTGGATTTCCAAACCTAACCTAAGAGACCATTCTCCATGCCAGATGTTCCGATTGCTACTAGCATGGTTGGGACTTCAGAGTGAAATGCAATTGGGAGTGACATGAGTCTTACATACACCTCATAAAGGGCCTCATCACGAGTTGGGCGGTATCCTGGCGGTATGGCGGTACTATCGCTGGGATACCGCCAGGGTTACTAGCGTTACCGCCAAACCCCTGGCGCTATTAGCACCAGATCACAGGTTTGGTGGAACAGTAATTCCCAATTCCCCATTGGGCCCAATGGGGAATTTTCTGTGCTACTACCGTCGGCAGAATTAGCGTGCTGTAATAGCACCAACAATCGGCAAAATCGTGGTGTATTTACCCCCAGCTCAGAACTGGGGGTAAATCCTGCCAAACCCGATTTGGCGGACCCTTAAATGCGGCAGTAATAGTGTTACCGCCACATTTAAGGGTTACTGCCAAACTCGTGATGAGGCAGAAAGTCTTGTGAGCATCATACTTAGAAATAGTTGCATCATGCTGAACCTGGCTGACAAAGGACAGCCTCACTTTATGCATCACTGAGAACCCCACTGCGATATGAAAATTTCACAGAACACCTCACTTATAAAGAAGAGCCCCACCATGCACCTCAAGAGAAAAGGGAGCCTCACACTGCAGCCCACTGAGAGTTTCACACAGCAACGTATTGCGATATGAGACTGAAACTGAACCTCAAATAGAAACGAGACCCTCATCCTCCTCCTCATTGAGCTTCACCCAGCGCCCCACAGAAATATGAAAGTCATGCTGGAGCCACTAATCAGCACTCGGGTAGGCAGCATAAGGAGTAATAAAGAAAAAAAACATCACTGCCAAAAGTAGCCCAAAAAAGTCCAAGTGTATGCAAACTAACCCAAAATAGCCCAATAACTACATGGCTGGAGAATGGACAGCCTGGCTGACTTGCTTCTTACAAAGCTGCTGATTGGAGCAAATCTTGTTAGGAAGCACCTCACTGGGTAGTACGGTAGAGGAGTTTGGAAAAAGAGATTTTCATGAGTTGGCCATTTCATTCTGTGATATTGCTGGTTACTATACCAACCAGATATTCTCAAGTCAGAGCCCCATTTCCCTCTCTCTCTCTGTTGTAGCAATGGTTTGGGCAGATTTTTGGCTTGCGCCACACATATATTAGTCAAAACCAAAAAAGTAACTTGTTTACAGGGGCACCTGCTTGTTTATAGCTCGAAGGCTAAAGGACTGATTCAGCCTTCGTGGGTTACAAACCTGTGTTTCAAATTGAAGGTAGCCAATGAGTTATGATTTTTCTGTGGCAGCCAGAAATATCATTAGAATTTGACTTCCTATTTCCACTCCTTAATATTACATAAGAACAAATGACTGCCGCTGGACCCCATGCATTTCATTGCCAACGTGCAACTTTGTTTCATGGCGTGAATTGAGTTGGTTCTGTGTGGGATTTTGCTATTAGCTAGGTGTACATATCGCTAGAAACCATTTTCATATTTATTAATTAGGAGTTTAGTTGGTAATCTCAAGTGAACGTTCATGTTCCATGAGAGACTTTGATGTAGAATGGCATTTTGCCAGAGCTATATTCACTGTCCAGTTAAATGCAACGTCCTTTACACTCCGGTATCATTGTCATGACATCCTATCTCAAGACCTTGTACGGCCTTCAATGGCTGATGGAATAACACATCTGAAATAAGAGACATGTGTAGGGAATTATGCATGCCACAAAATAGCTCCAAAAATATTTAAATAAATACACGCACTTAGATTTGAAATCGGAGAAAGAGACCAACAAATCTGAACTTGTTCCCAAAATAGAGAGGGGACACAAATGAATGACGAGACCCACGGACGTGCAACATTATTTTTCCTATATAATAGATTTTGATGTTCATGCAGCACAGATGATAATTATTTAGTTTCTTTTCAGAAGGACGGAAAGACAGCATTTGTCAAGCTGAGATTTCCACATTGACAGAACAGTCTGGCTTTGCTTTGAAATTCACTTAAAAGAGGGGTGCTGGGTAGGCTAGCAAGCGTCTTACTGCCTGATTCATGGAATTATTTGCGCCGAAAACAGGGATTTGTGTGCCATTCTGCCTGCAAATCCCCATTTGTCGAACAGGAATTTGCGGGTAGAATGGCACACAAATCCCCGTTTTTGGCGCAAATAATTCCATGAATCAGGCACTTGGACTGTCCCTTCACAATACTTCTGCTCACTGTGAAGCATTTCCATTTGATGTGGAGAATTCTGGCGCAGGATGATCCCCCCCGTTCAGCAACACCTGTGCACTGCTGAATCAGTATCCTAATCTGCAGCACCAACTGTCCAGTGACACAGAGCAGGCTCAGAGGTCACATGTGCCCTCTTCACAACTATAGTGAAAGCCAAGTTACTTCAGCGCAGGGACTGCATTTAAGATATGCATCTCTGTTCCCAAATCACATAACTGTTGGTATCATACTGATGTCAGCCATATTAGCCACGCTCTTTCATGAACATGCTATGTGTATGCTCCCTAGACTGGCTGTCTTTCTACACCCAGTAGGACAGGAACCAGTGGGAGCTGCTTATCCTTTGATCCTTTGCAAGTTACCATAACACCTCTCTCCAGAAAGACAGCCCATCAACAGGTGCTGTCTCGGGAGACAGGAATAAAAGGGTGTGCCCTACACAAATGGACTAGCCTCATATCAGGATGTTGCATATCCAAGGACCTTTGATGCTGTTCAAAAGGGAAGTGGGCTGGTTTAATGTAGACAGAGGGAGCTCAGCATAGTTGGAAGAGTGTTCTACCATCTTCTTTCTCTCTATACCTCTCTTTCCTTCCTGTCCCTTCCACTTCTTTAGCACAAAGCACTTTGGGTATGATGCAAGCAGGCAAAACAAACTTCTGCCAAGAACAGGGATAAGACACATTAAATGAGGCTTGGTTTATTACACTCAGCTTTTTAAGACTTTTGCCTATAAAACAGGGCATCCCCATTCCTTCTTTGATTCGCTTTTTGGACTTCATGACTTAAGAATGAAATCATTTGGACATCTTTTGGGAGCGTTAACCTTTCCAAGGCCCTCTGCCATTGTGGTGAAGAAGAAGTCCAAGACAGAGGCAAGTTCCGGCTCCCTTCACACCCCCTTCTTATTATAGCAGAAGAATAAGTGAGAAAACCTATATAGTGCAACACTTTGAATGTTCATAAGATCGGGCAGGCTGCAGAGCAAATCCATTAGAAAAAACTAAACAAAATGACTAATGGAAGAAATGGAGAACTTGTATAAAAATATAACAATAGAGGAAATAATGAAGGCAACTAACCGTTTGAATGTCAGAAATTCCCCAGGTCCTGATGGGTTCCCAACAGAGTTTTACAAGATTTTGCCAGAGATGGTGTTTGAAACATTTAATGATATATTCGAAACATCAATTAAATGCAATGAATTACCTTCAAACAATATGCAGATATAATCCTGATTCCAAAAAAGGGGAAGGATAGATTATTGCCAACTCACTACAGGCCAATAAGTTTGATAAATACAGACGGTAACATTCTGTCCAAACTCCTGGCTAGAAGAATAGGCAAGGTACTACCAAAAGTTATTCATGTTATTCAAACTTGATTTTTAAAGGGTAGGTACTATGCTACTAATATGAAGAAGTTACTATTACAAATGCCAGATGGTAGGAAGTTGAAGACGACAGTATAGGTATTATCACTGGATGCAGAGAAAGCTTTTGACAGAAGACTGGAGGTTCCTTTTCAAGACTTTGGAAGAGCTGGAGTTTGGTCGGGGACTTCTGAAACTGATTAGTATGTTGTAAATCAACCCAATAACATCAGCGATCCAAAATTGTCTTAATTCTGGCTCATTTACGTTAGAACGGGGAACAAGAAAAGGATGTCTACTCTCACCATTGCTTTTTGTGATTATTTAAGAACCGCAGATTGAATGAGGTATGATAGCAAGATCTGTGGAGTGAACTATGGAGGCAGAGAACAGAAGCTATGGCTCTAGCCAGACCATTTACTTTGGTGTTGCAAGATTTGGATGTTTCCTTACCAACATTGATGGAGAAAATTGAGGAATTTGGGCAGATTTTAGGTGATAAAATTAACCTGTCAAAATCCTGCCATGCCAGTCATGTCTCATTGTTGCAGGATGGATGTGGAGGGATTGCCAAAATCAAGCTAAATTTGAAAAAAAAGGGATGTCTACATTCCCTGCCCTTAGCTTTATATGCCCTACATAATCAGCCTTGTTCAGACCACCACCTCACCCTACCTGAACTCCTCCAGCGAGTGGTAGAAGTGATGCCTATGGTACAGCGAAACTGTTTGGTGATGAGCTGCACAAATATTTGACATGTATGACCTCTAGCATCTCTCTCATTTCAGATCAATTCGGGCATCAGTGGGGTCTTTCTCAGAACACAGATGAAAACAATCCAGCAACCACATCTTCTGAACTTTTGTCAACAACTAAATTGTTTGTTGGCGATACCGTTCTGATTAAAAATGTCATCCGAACGTGGCATGAGCCACGTTTCAATGGCCCCTTTTGCGTTGAAAATATAACCTCTTCAGCAGTAAAAGTCCAAGGCAGGCGAGTTTGGCTTCTTTGAACAACGTGAAATTGTACAATGGCGAGACCATCCCTCTTACTATTGGCGATCCAGAAGCAAGACAAGAAGAAGAATTTCAGCATGTGCAGACTTTTTTTTAATAACATATTTTATTGGTTATTTTAAAACATACATACAACATACCAACATTTTCCCCCCACCCTCCTTCCCCTGGTCACCGGTTGGTCCATCAATCTGCTCGTGTCTTGCCACTCTGTGCATCACTTTCCAGTACAGTGTTACTTGCCGAGTTCCGTGTTGAGCTCCTGCGCTTTCTCCCCCCCCCTTTTCTTCTTCCTCCCCCAATGCTGGCGGTCCTCAGGTCACACGTGCTTCCCATTTTCCCCAAATTTTTGTGGCCTTTGCTGGGCACCCCCGTGCTGTGTATATTCTGTGTTCTTTCGCTGCGCAGATGTCCATTTCGTTTGACCATTGAGCCACTGTTGGGCACTCCAGGGCTCCCCATTTCTCCGCTATGTCACGCTTTATCATGCCCATTGCTATGGAGAGAAAAATACCCTCACATTTGTTTGCGGGATGCTCATATGGGGCCCCCAGTAACATTATTGCAGGCTGTAATGCTATTGTGCAACCCAGCGTCCTTCCTAATATTGGAGAGCATTGTGTCCAGAAGGTGTTGATTTTTGGCATTCCCAGAGGAGATGGCTGAATGTGCCTTCCTCCCCCGACATCTCAAGCAGTTGGGATCCGTTGCCCTTCCCCAACCGAAAAGGGCCACTCGGAGGTAGTATACCCTATGGAGCGTCTTGAGCTGAATCAGTCTTATTCTGGAGTATATTGCAATTTTGCGTGGGTGCATGATAACCTGGATCCAGTCCTCAGGTTCAATGGCCCCAACATCCCATTCCCATCTGGCTTTGAGGCTGACCAGTTCCAGGGTAGCAAATGCATTAATGGCCATATATAGGATAGTTGTTACCTTGCTGAGGATGTGTTGTGTGAGTAGGTTGCGTTCCAGGGGTATGCAATCTGGTGCTTCGGTAAGTGCTTGCCTATAAACATTGAGGGCGTGCGTTAGTTGTGTATAATGGTAGTGTTCTGCTGCTGGGATTCCAAACTTCTGCTGCAGTGTTTCAAAGGGGAGGATGGATCCATCAGTAATGATATCTCCTATCGTGGTTATCCCCGCCCTCACCCACCGGGTCCATGCGTTCAGTTTTCGTACCTCCGACAACATGTGGTTGTTCCACAGCGGTTCTGCCATGGTGATCTTGTTCCCCCAACCTATGTGCACGTGAGCCTGCCTCCAAATGATCGCAATGTGGGTCTCCATCGTTTGTGCTGGGGGCCTGGATAGACTCTGATATAATGTTTCGAGTGGAGGGTGTCCCAAATAATAGGTAGTTCCGCTCTAACATGTGGAAGTTCGCGATCCCCGTGGAGGAGGTCATTGATTACATTTAATTGGCTGGCCCAGTAGTAGGACCTAAGGTGTGGGACTCCTATACCCCCCTCCCAGCTAGTTCGTTGCAACGTGGTCAGCGCAATTCAGGGCTGCCCTCCCTTCCATATCAGCTTGCTAAGGAGACGTTCCACTCGGATGAATTCCGAATTTGGTATAGCTAGTGGGGCGTTTTGCAGTATGTAAAGGAAACGTGGAAGTGCCATCATCTTAAAGAGGGCCGCTCTGCCCATAAGCGTAAGGGGTAGGTGCATCCAGTGTTGTACATCCCCGGAAAAGCGGTCAATTAGTGGGTGCAGGTTGTGAAGCACATAGTCCGATAGAGTCCCCGAGACCCACATGACCAGGTAGCAGATGCCCTCCCTCTCTACTCGGTACGGGGTTTCCCGAGGAATTGCTAGGTCGCCACCTCTTACTGGGAAGAGGATCGACTTTCCCCAGTTTACTCTGAGGCCACTGAAGACCCCATAGGTCTTTAGCATTTGGGTTATGATTGGACATGCGTGGACTGGGTTGCTTAGATAGAGTAATAGGTCATCTGCGTAAAGGGAGAGCTTGTCCTCTCGCCCTTCTGGCCAGTGGAATCCGGACCATGTGGTGACCTGTCGGAGCCATCGGGCCAGTGGTTCTATTGCTAGGGCGAAAAGGAGGGGGGACAGAGGACAGCCCTGTCGGGAGCCTCTGCCCAGCGTGAAGGTCCCGGAGGTCCAGCCGTTCAATCTGACTGCAGCTAATGGGGCCTCGTATAAAAGTTGGACCCAGCTAAGAAAGGCTTCACCGATGCCCATGCGCCTCATTATTGCCCAGAGACTTGCCCATACCACCGAATCGAACGCTTTCTCGAAATCAATTGTGAGTAGCACAAGCGGTGTATTGAGAGTTGGGACTCTTTCCAACAGCATGTGCAGACTTGATTGATGACAAAGAAGAATGACGACAAATCAACTAGCTGATAATGCAGATTTTGCATTGGGACTGTGACTCATTCAGACACTCCATATAGCTAATATAGGGGTCTGCAAACCTTTGTTGAGAGTCACAGAAATCTTTGAAAATTAACTTTAGAAAAATATTGATGTATCACCAATATGCCTAAATGACAGTTCCTAATTAGGAATTTGAAATGAGTGCAGTATCCAGACTAATTTCTCATTGAGTATCTATTTGTTTAGCCCCATGGTCCTAACCGACGGGGATGTACATTGGCATATATTTGCTGTTTGTGTATTTGTCCTTCAAGCTTAACCTGTTCTTGGCAGAAGAAACGTTGATGTTCACACTTTTTTTACAGGATCTTAAGAATGGACCTGTAATCAGGAGACTGCTCGTAGCAATAATAGAGGAGATATTGCAATTCACAGAGTAAAGAAGTATTTTTTCTTAAATGATCACAGTAGAAATGGGGAATGATGAGGCAAACACAATTTTAGGGAAAGAACAAGCATGACCAGTACCAGGATGGCGGGAGAACTAGATGTCAATGGTCTTATGCATAGTGTATGCAGGTAAAATTTCTCTTTTTGTCTTTCTGTTTCTCCGATTTAACAGTCTCTATTACAGTGGTCCAAAAAAGGCAGATATCACTTTTGTCCTGCCCTCTATGGGAACTATTTCTGATTTGTTTATTTCCAATGGAGCAGAGGCCCCTATGATTCCCCACACTAGGAGAACTCCCTTTGACTTGCTTCATGAGCATTACACAAACCTTGCATATGGGAGAGTTAAGAGAAATCCAGATGAAGATAATGAAGTGATAAACACTTATCTAGATAATACATCACACTTGGGTAATAACATGTGGTATTAGCACATGGAAAAGGTGGGAGAGAGAACATCTAAGGAGGGTTGCTATGTGTGTTCCATGATACCTTATGCTTTGGGAACCTCTAAAATATTCATAGCCACAGAAGTATCAGTGATAAAAAGCACATTGCCTGACACATCTCACACTTTGCCTGACAAGAGGACAGTCACAAGGAAGAACAGCATCCATGGTGTGGATGAATAAAGCAGCATGAACGTTGTCTCTACTGCACATGCGTGCAAGAGTGTGTTCATGCTAGTATGTATGAGCATGCGTAATCCTTAATCACAAACGTGTTTGTAAATCTACAATTCTGAGCACGTCCGCAATATACATTTTATTAATGTTATGAAATGAAAATAAGTTGTGTTGCCTGAAACAATTTTATATATTTGTGCCATGCTGCAGGTTCAGTTAAGGATACATCAGGGCCATATTGTTAATCTGAATCTCGAATAACTCTAATTTTCACCACATTAGGAATCTGCCTGCCAAACATCCTGAAAGTTTAAGAGATGTTGGTAAACGAGTTTGGGCAGGCAGATTTGCATGGATGTATATATATGAAGCCTGTTGGGGCTCTTCAGCAGTCAATGGGAATGTCTTTTCTAGGTAGATAGTGTTGGGCTTGTAAACAAAACATCACTGTAGGTTCTGCAATGGATATATTAACAATGTATGTTGTGCATTTAATATTACAGGAGAGAACTTGGGTAAGGTGATTTTTACACAGAACATGATATATTTTTTTATATTTGCAAATACCATTTAAAAACATTTTGCATTTCACAGAAAGGCAGGCTAGCTGGGTTTGGATATTTGTGCAGGCATTTTGATTTCTCTGCCTGGCATCTCAACAATTTAATTTGCATATAGGCACTGGGGCTGCCTGAAGGAATATGATTCCAGAAACAAGCAGTTTAATTGAACTTGGTTACCAAATCCTTGGGAGAACAGAAAAAAAAGTTGTTTGGAGAATTTTTGGAGCTGGTATTCTCAGGCGAAGGGCATTTTTTACATGTTTGGCTGTGTGATGGAGCACAGCACCTTCTTGACCATAATGAGCAGTAGGATGGAGGGGGAATCTGTGTTGGTCTGGCTTGGTTCACGGGCACTCATTCACAAAGCAGTTGAACTGTTTTAGGGAATAGAAAGAAAATGTGAGGGTGCTAGCAAAACGATTGGAGGTGGTGGTGATCACCGGCATGCGGGTTTGTGGCAGGTTTATTGGATGTGTGGTGCAAAACACCACCTGCTTCAGTGCAGTGAAAAGTAGGGCAGAGGAAGAATCTGGGTTGTGCCAGCTGATGTGAACAGGCCCACTTATACACAAAACAAGCAGCCAAATTGTTTATGAGGAATATAACAAATGAGGGTGTAAGAAAATTGTTGGAGAAGATGGTGAGCACAGGTGGAGGGCCTTTGTGGCAGGCTGATTCACTGTGTGGTGTGAAATGCATCACCTGCTTGAGCAAACTGAGCAGTAGGACAGGGGAGGAATCTATGCAGGAGCTTGCTTGAACGGAATAACTCTCACAGAAAACACATATTTCCATTGTTTTGAGGGACCAGGGGTCGGAGATAACCTTTTGGAGGCAGTATTCATAGGCACTGGCCATTTCTGTAAGGTTTATTGGCTGTCCGATGCAACACACCATCTGCTTGAGCATACTATTGCAGTAGCACAAAAGAGGAATCTGCTCTGTGCTGGTTTATTCGAACAGGCACATTTATACACAAACACACTGATTCATTGTTTTGGGGGAACCAAATATTTTTTTTGGGGGGGATTGAAAAATTGTTAGTGGTAGAGATCCCATAAGGTGGGAATTTGTGGCTTGTTGATTGGATGTGGGATGCAACACACCACCTGCTTGAAAACACAGAGATGTTGGCTATAGGAGGGATATGCACTCGGCCAGTTTCTTTAAAAGGGCAAATGTGCACACAAACCAAGCAGTTCAAATGTTTTTGGGGATCAGAAAAACAATTGGGGGTGCTACAGACATTGTGCAGACATTGCGCAAAGTTGTGCTGATCACAGGTGTGGGGTATTTGTGGCAGACTGATAAGCTGCGTTACACACCACATTAATGGTTTCAGAGTTGTGGGATTTAAAAGGAACATCATTTAACATCTGTAAATATTTCCAACAACTTTCAGTAGTTGAGTTGAAGTCAGGTGCAAAAGCATACAGCACTACCTCCTTTTGAAAAAGGCAATAACAGGGTTGCCACTTCCTGTGATGTTGTGTTAAAGAGCCAACACCAATTAAGATGTCCTTAGCTATAGCACAATTTGAGGGTGAGGGAAAGGAGTTTTTCATGGGACTGTTGCAAAGTTCACTGAAGAACCAGTAGCTGCTGCAGTTACTAGGGATGTACAGATCTTGGATATTATAATATCAAAGTATCAGCCAATAACTACAAGTTGTACATCATCCACTTTTCCAAGCACTGCAAGCATTCATAATCTAATTGTTGTGGTGCCCATTAGTCCCTACAATGACATTTTCTGCATGTCTGTTTCAGCAACTTCACTGCAGCCAGCCCAGTCTGTAACTTAGATAAGATCGTAGTCTGGCACAAGTAGGCTGGTATCCTTGCTGCAAACCTCCACATTCTGCAAGGGGTCTGCTGAGGTACAGATGAAGAAAATGCCATTGAGTGTGTGGCAGAATGTGGCTTTGCTCTGAAGAGGGTTTGAATGTGAATTTCTCAGCTGTAGATCAGAGGCAGCACAGCCATACCGAATTGTCCATGTTAGATGAGCGGAATGTTTCTCAGTCTAGCACTGCACCTCTCAGCCTTTCACTCATCTGATCTGGCCTCTGTTTTTAATGATGGCAATGGTGGTGGTAATGATGAGGGTGATGATGATGATGATCAGGATGTTGACTACACTCTCTCTTCCCATAGGTGAAGAATGGTAGAGGTGTCTACATCAATGAGCAGCAATGGCCCAGGTGGAAGGTTTGAGGAACAAATTAAACCTGAAATGGCACCTACTACCACTACAGTCCCACACAGTTTTACAGTGTAGAAATACCACCACAAAATACTTGTTCAGTGTCCACTCTCTTGCAACACCTCAACGATCCTGTGGTGGCAGTGGCATATTTTATTTAATAACAACATCTACCAGACCATCAGAAGAATCTTTCCACGTCTTGCACCAACGCACCTTGTGGAGTGCCATCTTTCCTCTTCCTCTGCCTCTGCTGAACAGCTAATGATACCTACTGTGGGTTCACAGTACATATTTACATGCTGTGGAGTTTCTTTGTATAGGATAAAGAGTGGCACCTTGCCAACTGCTCTCTGTGCAGAAAAGGTATGTCCCATGGGAAGGCAGGGGCCATTCTGGGCAGCATTGCTGGTCCATACGAAGGAATACCATGCATACGAGTGGGACCAGCACATTACACAGCATACCCCCAAGAGGCAGCAAACACTCAGCATCATGTTGGTGCCAACATATTGGATATTTATTAATGATCCATTCCCTGATCCCAAAGCATCACCAGTGGAGGGAAATATTCACTGTGCATTGAGATCGGGTCTCTTGAATACCCCCTTCCTGTTTTACTTTAATGGATTCATGAGTTGCTGTCAAGCACCTAATATTTTATCTGATTGTGCACATTAAAGTTATGTAAGGAGGTTGAATCTATATGATGTCTTCAAGAACCTGAGAGCAGCATTGGACTTGATAGAATGGTCCAGGCTCTGCTCTGTACTTTCTTCTTTGGGCATCCCCAGAGACATGCTAGCAGTCAAAGAACTGGTTCACGGAAAGTAAACTGACAATGTAAGATGATCCTGGGGTGACCGATTGACAGCAGAGTACCTTAGGGTTGTGAGCTGGCCCCTCTCTTATATTATTTCGTTGCTTAGTCCCTCCATCTTAATCAGTGTAATGCAAGGGATGACGCCCCACGTGTGGCTGACTCTAGTATCCTTGTGTTATTCTCTGCAGATGATAGCATTCTCCTTGTGAGGAGGCAGAATTCTCTGCAAAAAATGAATGACACTTTTACATTCTTTATGAATAACTTAGTCGTATCCATTAATGCCAACACGCCTGCCACTCTAACTTTTGGTACAAAAAAGAAATTGTGGGGACATTAAACAGTTGGATTTTTTATTTATGTGTTTTACTTATGGCTTAGCCATACTGGCCTCATTTCATGGAAAACAGTCAACCAGCAATACACAAGCCATTGGCAAACTCTTCTATTTTGACACCAACTTCAAATCCCAACCTCTCACTTAAATGATCAGGGAGTATAAGGCAAAAATAAACACGGTTGGTCTTTACGTCGGGGCATATGGGTATGTAATGGTGCAGCAAAGCTTCAAGTCATTCAAAAGAAGTGTTGCCAATGGCTACTATGGCTTCCTAATTCATCTGCTCCAAGTGCTATACATTCAGAGATTGGCTTAGATTATATACAAGATTACATTTCCACAGCCCCAATTTCTCTTTTTTTTTAACAGCATCACAAATGAAAAGGCATGGCTGTCAAATGTTTTGGTGAGCAACCTATGAAAATCAAACACATGCAAAAACCTGGCTTAATTATGTACTAACCTCTTTAGATAAAAGATGGGTGAAAGGCCAGCTACTGCCCTAAATGGCTGGCAGGAGGAACATGAACATTGAACTCATGCTCTCTTTGGTATGACAATGACAATGCAGAAGAGAAGCTCACAAACAAAGCCCTTAAAGGAGACTATTCATTCAAAATCAATTGATCCTGGTCCACATCGGTATTTGGCGTGCCGCCTCTACTTGCCATTTAGAGGCCTGCTCACCAGGCTCAGAATTAACTCGCTCTTAATGAAAATCAACTTTCACATGGATGGTGTTGCAAGCTCAGTCCCCCCTTCCTGTTCTCTGCCAATATACTGGAGACAGCTTATCAGGCTCTCCTTGTATTTAATAAATGTAGGGCTCTCAGCAGAAGAGATGTTATCCCTCTCTTAAGATTGAGTGGTATTAGAGAGTGCAGACCAGCATTCATTTTCCTTTCTGTTTCATGGTCCCTATTGCAATTGGTATGGAAGATAATTTTATAAGGAGGAAGTCGTTATCTGGAATTTACAATAATTAGATAGCCTAGAATAATTAATCCCAAAATTAGTTTACTATTACATTTTTGTTGCATTTGTCTGCTTTAAAGAATGATTTGTTATGTATCTTATCACATTTGATACATGCACTGTGCTTATTTCTAGTTATCATTGTTTAAATGTGCAAGTTTCCCAGAATAATCACATTCTGACTGACACTCAGAAGCAGGCTAGCACTGCCCTGTGTGGTGAATCCCAGAACTGGGAGCTGTGTCATCAAAGTAAGCTGCTGCATCCGCAGAACACAGAAACAAAGAGCTGGTAGAGGAACCATGTCTATGCAGCAGCCCAGCCTCAGCCAATCGTACAGCTGCACAATGTTACATCAGTGATAATGCTGGCAGTAGACCTACTGCCATATGCCTTTGTTGAAAACAATGATTTCAGAGAGCTGTTGGCAAGTGATGATGCCGGCAAATTCCCAGCAAGATTGACTTTTCACGCAAAGTTGTTCCTGCAGCGTATGAGCATATTGAGAAAGGATATGGACAGGTTAGATGGTTAGAAAAGCCACTTGACTCTGGGAAAGTGGACAAGATGGCAAAGCACTGATTACATGTAACAGCACATTAGGTCTCATGGCTAACTAGTAGTGAGCAAGGAAATTCATCAGAGCAGTTAAATGCTGTCCACCAACATGCCACCTTTTTTATGCAAGGCTTTGATTACACAAGCCATAAAGGAGATGACATCTGGGATACATTCTAGCAGATCGTGGCAGAATGGCGAATTCCCCAGCAGCTAGCAGTGGGCTCTCTTGCAGCAATGGCTCCAATGTCATTGCTCTACTAAGGCTGGGGAACACAATAAATGTACCACGTTTTGCATATCTTCTCCACCTTATGGTGACACATTTATTTTTTGTGAATGGTATGCAGTTTGTGATATGCTTTGTGTGGTACACAAAATCTGCTCTCATTTCAGCTAATCATACTTTGCCAGAAACGTGTTCAGTGTGCTGCAGGGGCAGCACAAACTCCCACACTACCAGCAGAAAAAATGTCTGTGTTAACCCGATTCAGTTAAACATTGCATATGCTTGACATGCTGCAATTGACTAAAGTGACAATTACACTTGAGCTTTGAATGAGGCATTCTTCACCAGACTAAGTGGCAGTTAATGCACATTGTGTTCTGTGTGCTACAGCCCTTTGTCAAAGCCACAAAATGTGTGAACCAAAGCTCCCAGTCATTGAGTGAGGCACTTCTATTGATCTACCTGCTCAAAATGAATCTGTGCAAAATAAATGAGATATGATAACATGGACAAGTCACCATTGACAGCTGGTGAGGGACCTGCTGGCAGTCACTCAGAATGGCCAATGAAAATGCATCTCCTGCAGGGGTAGTCACACACCATTAATATTTACATCTGTCCTGTCTAATAGGGGTGAGGGCATACACTCAATTTTTATGTCTCTCCTATCTCGTGGGAATGGGGGCACAGACTGAATTTCTGCATCTCAACTTTACATTCTCTCCTGTCTCACAGGCATTAGGGCAGAGACTCCATTTTTCTCTTCTCTCTCGCAAGAGTCGGAGAACAACCTGAATTATTAGATTGCTCCTGTCTCACATGGTTGAGTGCACAGACAGTATGTTTACTTCTCTTCTGTCTCATATGGGTGTGGGCACAGTTTAACTTTCGTAGCCTTTCCTCACTTTAGTATGAGTGGAAACAGACAATGGGCCTTATTATGACTCTGGCGGTAGCCGTGCCGCTGCCGCCGGAGTCATTTTTCTTTCCGGCGCCCAGGAATGGGTAATTACCGGGGTATTACAGCCCAAGCAGACTCAGTAATTGCCCATTCCCGGGCACCGGAAAATATTACTGCCCATTCCATTGAGTCCCATTGGACTCAATGGGAATGGGAAGGACGGATGCACCGGCACCATACCATGAATGGTGCCGGTGCATACATCAAGGACTGCGAGCGGGTGCAGTTCCACCCGCCAGGTCAAACCTGGTGGGCTGAAAGGCATCCACTCGCAGACTCGTATTTTGCCGGTCTGGAAACAACGGTACCGGCAAGATTATTGGTACTTTGTATCCGGACCGGCAACCTTGTAATGAGGCGCAATGTGTTTTATGTCTCTCCTGTTTTGCATTACTTGGGGTACAGACCGACTATGTATGTCTTGCCTGTGAATTTTAAATGACTGCATAATGCATGTTTTTAACATAAACTTGTACAGGTTTATGGATGTACTTTAATCCAAAATAACCAGTATTGCTGTTGTCAGTATTTTTCTATGTAAAGTGTCTTCAAATCCTCTCAATGGTTATAGTTAATTTGGATACCCCATTGAGAGAGCCCTTTTAATAAAATGACTTTGGCCCCATTAAGAGAAACTACACAATCTCAAAATAATATATGAGTGTTTTGTGACTTCACACCTGGGTGCAGAGTTATCTGGCATTATAACATGTGTGATTCCCATGTAATTCCAATGCAAACTCCAAGAGGGAATGTGTGTTCTCATTGATGTAAGGTGCACTTCAGACATCAGTAGGTTCTTTGCAGCATACTTTATTAAGGTTATGCAGCTGCCACAACACGTATGTATACCAACACCCACAGCCATGCAGTTCTCTCCAACAGCTCCTCCAACTGACTTCTCATGAACTGGCAGCACACCCCATGACATCTGTTCACCCTATATTCTACAGCAACTCCCCTTATCTTTCCATTGCAGTCATTTCATGGATACAACGCTTCCCCTTCCATACTCATCTAACCACCTCGTAAAAGTCACTTTTCTCATGTTTGTCACTCTCCCAAAATTCCACATGTGCCACCTTTCAATCCTCACAGCTCCTTTCATCACCTTCTTTACCCACACCGGATCTGAATCACACACAATGCCTTACTCAGCCTCCTTTCATTAACTATTCTCCTTCCCTTTTATTTGTTCACATCCAATGTCTCTTTCACCTCATGTCCTCCTAGCTCTCATGCCCTTGCTCTCCCCAACCAAGCAGTACTTGTCATAGTATTTTCCATCCTACCTCTCATCAATTCGAAGGGGCTTACCTGTTTCATGGCATGTGGCATCAACCTCAAAGCACAAATACTCTCTTTCACTGACCTTCTTTAATTGCCATCAGAGGCTCCTGACATCCTCATACAGTCCATACAATTTCTATTTGCTCTTTCCACCATCTTATTGCACTCAGGATGATATAAAGATGTGCTTTTAAGTGTTACACCTATCCTTCCTAAATAGTTTCTCAATCACTTTCCCCACGTATTGACTTCCATTGCAAGTGAGAAGACTTCCAGGGTAACCCTTTCTATCAAAAATGTCTTACCAGAATTCAGTCACCACCATAACTCCCGCTTCTCTCACTACTCTGATTGCTATCCATTTAGAAAGCACATACACCAACACTATAGTAAATCTGCCACGAATGCCACAGAGGTCGACAGGCCCCAATATATACATTGCTAGTTAATACCAAAACATCCTCCAGAGTATCTGTTTGATGAGAGTCTGGCTACACGCCATAACACCCTTTCTGACCCTCTCATAGTCCGTACAGCTCAGAGAAGCTCTTCTTAATCAGTTTATCAAATCCTGGCCACCAATAATCCTCTCTCAAACTCACTGGAACCACCACTCTACTCAATTTATACAATATCCCTCCACGCTCAAATCATCCCTTCCCGATGCGTTCTGGCATCTCCTTTCAATTGCCATTTCACAGGCCACTCAAATAACACACTTGCCTTAGCACACATGATATTCTCATCTGTTCCTATTGCGTCTTCCCACTCTGTGTGACTAATTACTTCATCATGCATCATTAAAACTTGATCCATTTGTTCCACCATTTTTCCTTCCTCTTTACCATCTAAGCATGACAAATGATTAGCAAGTACATTATCCTTTTAAAATCTTGGCTCTACATTCTTGATGTACATAAAGTCCCTTTTCTTGAAACCTTATCCAAGCCTTTCAATTTGAAAATGTCCCTCAATGGCCTGTGATCTGTTCTAAACATAAAAGCTGCTCCCCCTACAAAATTCCAGAAATTTTCAACAGCCCAAAGGCATGCTAAATCTTCTTTCTCTAATACAGAGCATCTTTTCTCCAGACCTCACAAGACCTGTGTTGCATGTGAAATTATCTTCATCCAATCATATTCCTGGGACAATACTGCCCTGACACTTACTTCACTTGCATCAACTGTAATAATAGACCATTTTGTAGTGTTCAATGGGCCCAATACTGAGGCCATATCAATTTCCCCTTTTATGTTGCAAAACTCTCTTTCACATTTCACATTCCAATGGAACTCATCCCCTCTGTTTAACAATCTGCACACGAAACATACCTTATCTGCAAAATTGTTTACACATTTTTGATAAAACTCTATAATACCTAAAAATGCGCATTGCTCCACTTTCATTTTTGTGCGCTCCATTTTATTAATGGACATTCTTTTCTTTGGCCTAACACCTGTATCAGATGTTTCATGGCTTAAGCACTGAATTTCTTCTGAATATACATTTCTCTTTCCTCAATTTCAGACCCCTCTCTTCTAAGATATCCATCACTTTGTAGTACTTTATCATATGTGCCTTCTCACTTTCACCACAAATCAATATATCATCCTGAAAAAATTGGACCCCTTTCATTACCATAAACAGTTTGTACATCACTTTTTGAAAAACAGTCAATGCTGAAACTAGTCAGAAAGGCATCCTGAGGAACAGAAAGACTCCCTCAAAGGACACAAATGCTGTTGATTTCCTTGAATCTGGTTCCACCTCAATTTGTTGATAAACTGATAATAAATCTAGTTTAGAAAAGAACTTTCCTTTTCCAATCAAACCTAGCATTTATGCCATGTTGGGTAATGGATGTCTTTCTACCACCATGCATTTATTGGTTTGCCTTCGATCCACCCATACACGTATTTCCCAATTTTGCTTCCAAATAACCACCAAAGGAGAAACTCATTCCACAGCTCCTATCCTTTCAATAATGCCGATCTTGCACAATTCCCCCAGTTTATCCTCCACTCCCTCCCTTCAGATTACATGTACTGTGTGTGATTTTGCCAACACAGGTTTACTCCCTTCTCTTAGAATAATTTGATGCATCATGCCCTCCAACTTTCCAACATGTATATCAAATACTTTCCTGTGGTCCTCAGACATACTCCTTGTAACACTCTGCCCCAAATTCTGTACTTGGTCTCTGGTATTGGAGCCTAAGTGAATACACAGTTTTCTTTGTTCATGCCACCCAAATAGGGATCCTCCTTTTTTGTGTGACATATATTGTCCCACTTGTACTGTTTCCCTTGAATTCCACCTCTGCTGTGAAATATCTCAAAAATTCAATTGCATCCATATTGTACCTACTCTGACATATGTTTTTCTTTTTTAAAACAGCTAAATGACCTTTCAGTGTCTCCTCAAATACTGCACATGAAACTGGAGATACCTTTTCCCCTGAGTCAGCCATCATTCTTACATGTGTTCCATTCACATACATCTCAGACTCACAACAGTCACATTCCTCATCACCATCCTGGTTGCTAATCATATTCACAGTGATCATATCAATCATCTCTTCGTCATCCTCCTCAGAGGATATTTTTCCACCTCCCACAAAATATGCAGTTTTTCTATTTCCTCCAAATTTACCTTGAAAATTCTTGCGGAGGAACGTTTTAGCTGGACACACTAATGAGCTTTCCATGTGGTTTTTGCTCCCACATTTACAGCATAGATGTTCCCTCCCAAGCCGCTGCCATAGTTTTGAGTACCCTTCCCACCCATTTTCTCATCTCCATCTTCTGCATTCGCATTTATGTGTTGTTTTCTCTTCTTTCACAAATTCTTCTTTTCTTTTTCATCAGTCTACTCTGAGCACCTCAGCTGCAATCCCTTTCTCTTCTCCTTTAGACATTTTTGCTACACAAGCCATTGAGTGCTCTACCCTTTTTGCTAAATGGATAACTTCTTGTAGGGAAGGCACCTCATTGAACCATTATTCATCTCTATTCCTATTTTAACAGCAGTGAATCATGAACTGCCACAGAAATGTTCATCCAAAGTTTTTCCAAAATTGCATGACAATGCTTAATGTCTGAGTGCTGTTATGTACCCCTCGACATACATGTTTGGTTTCTGAGACCTCACACCAAAGTTATACCACTTCAAGATGGCATTGGTCTTCTAATTGAAATGAACATCAAGTTTTATCAGGGAAATATAAAGTTCATTCATGTTCTCTGTCTCCACATCACCCGGTATGTTTGGGAGAGTTTCAAAAATATGTTGCCCCTCATAGTCTGCCAAATGTATCGATAATGGCTCATTCTGATCCACAGCTAATGAATCCCTGCATGAGACTTTAACATAATGGATACAGCCCTTCTTCCGTTGAGCCCACTTTACTTTAAGGGGGGGGGGACAGACGATGGCATCAGAATAAGAGGCTCTGGGACCCCTTGAATAGCAATGACTCCAATTGCTAACCATCCAGATCAGATCAGACAGGGAACGTAATCAGGTATATTATCCTTAGCTTCCCTGTAGCATGTTCTGCACACCAGCTTATGATGAATCCAAAAGAAAGCTCAAGTCCGCGTGCGCTTCCGGCATCCACTGTACCCAGCACTTGATTCCTCCCTCTGGGCATATTTGGCATATGACCGTATCTGGTATACTGCACTGTGTCACCACTCTGCACCAGGAAGTCGCCTAGAAACAGCTCTGCTGTATGTTGCGTGCGTAGTGATGGCATCTCTTTCGTTAGAGAGCGCACAGGTCCAATGCCCCATGCAGGCAGCACTGTGGCTTCACCAGATGACAGCACCATTGTGAAGCAGATAGTACTCTTGCTGAAAGGATCAGCTCCTGCCACTTCTCTCGCCGGAACCAGGCCCATGCACAAGGAGTAGCCCCATAGCAGCCCCGTAGTGGTTGTGGGGTGGCTACTCACAGCTCTTTGCCAATGATATAAGGTGCACACCAGAAATTGGTAGAATTCGGTAGGTTCTTCACAGCATACATTTTTGAGGTTATACAGCTGACACAAGTATGTATAACAAATCCCCCAGCCACCCAGCTCTCACCAACAGCTCCTCCAAATGACTTCTCAAGAACCCCCAGAGACCCCTATGACATCACGGCGCCCTGTATTCCACAGCATTGATGGATTTACACTAAACCTGTGCAAGAAGCTTGAGTCTGGTCAAACTCAATATTTTCTCTTCCTTTGGTGAAGACATGTTTTGTATTTTCTTTATGAAAAATAAAAACATGATAAAGAAGGAAAAAATCGATTTAGAGATATTTTGAGTTTGCAAGCTACTTGACAAATTCACATGCTGCTAGCAGGGAAATCTATTGGTTGCTTCATCATGCCTGTGTATTATACAGATGGCAATACAGAAGGTAGCCATGCACACTCTCCACTGGTCTTGGCTGCACACTATGTCAGTAGGATACTTGGATGAATTTGCAGAGCAAAGAAATTGCCTGAAAGCCATACAGTAGGCATAGCGTCTACTGGGCATTTGTATCGGCCATAGTCAGTAGGCACAATGTCTATGTGTGTGCATATCATAAAAAAGGCCAAACATCACTCAAAAAGGCTTTTCTAAGTCCAGTTATGGCAAATCTTTTGCAATACAAATCACGGACGTTTACTGAAAGAAACGTTAATTGAAGGGATGTTGTGATTGTAGCACACATCAATAAAACCTCAGCGATGCATCACTTAGTGTTGGCAAAGCAGCATTATCTCAGTTCAGTGAATGCCATGCATAGTTCAGAACACTACATATGATATCACAGAATGCATGTGCATACCCACAATTCAAACCAGGCATGAGGAACCATCAGCTGAGGAAAAAAGAAGTACCCCCAGAATGCTTCGGTGAGTTTTGCTTTTGTTTTGAGGGAAAACATAAAATAAAGTTGAAACGTATATTTTATTTGCAGAAGCCAATTTTTCATATCATTTGGCTGCTTTTGCGATGTCCTGAGCCATGCATGATGTCAATGGGCGAGTTATGGTTGCTGTGGGATTGAAAATGGTGGATTGTTTGCGTTTGTATGCTTTGTGTCCTAACAGCGCTTCAACTACAGTATTCAGTGAATTTCCAAGTAAATCTCTCAACAAAGCACACCATGACCATTGTGTGTACATAACGTAATGCATTGGTGAGAACTAGGCGTTAAGCAGGTGACTGCTAAAAGTAAATAGAACATGGATAAACACCAGCTACATTGTAAGGCCCAATCGTGCGGTCATGGGCGGGACTGTAAGTCATAGCATTCAGCTTTCTGTTTATAGAGAGGGTGGTTGTTAAAAAAACATATGGTAGTCAACAACAGAAGCAAGTGATATACTATTATTAATGCATACAAGCTTGGAACACAGTACATGTATACCATCAGTAAATGAATAAAATATGTTTTTATTAGTTAGAAGCACAGGTGATTTATCTTCAAAACCTGCATATATTATGTTGGTTGTGATCTTTTTCGTGCAAGTTGTTTTTAGTGCTTTTTATTCTTCTTTAAATACACAAACCTGGACTTACAAGAAATGAATCCACTCAATTGCTTCATAATATCGTTATCTATAGTGCATTACGTTTTATAATAACACAAATATTCCTACGCCTGAAAGTCACCACAATTGAGGTTGTTTTACAGCATATTTTCGAACATGTTTGTAGAAAAGAACACAACTGAACTAAAATCAAGTGAATGGCCCTCATCACAAGGTTGGCGCTAAGAATCAGCCCGTACCAGCCTGGCGTTAATAACATGTCCGGCTTGGCACCAACCCGCAAATAGCGGGCGATCAAGAGTGTGCGATCACGGTAACGACCCTCAAACCCCCAGATAGC
The DNA here is from genome assembly GCF_040938575.1 of Ambystoma mexicanum. Taxonomy (NCBI): domain Eukaryota; kingdom Metazoa; phylum Chordata; class Amphibia; order Caudata; family Ambystomatidae; genus Ambystoma; species Ambystoma mexicanum. The sequence continues at coordinate 714,417,820 of NC_090928.1, read as the reverse complement.
GGCATCGGCCAAAACGCACAGAATTCCTCTGCCCTCAGCAAAACCTAAATAGCGGTACCGGTATGAACATAGTGCTAATAACATATCCGTTAATACCGGACCCGGAAGTAACATCATCGCGCCGGGACGAGAAATGCCATGGCGGCCATCTTCAAAAACACAATCCATTGCCACCCTCCACCTATAGGACCTTCAACACCACAATTCCTAGGTCACCACGGACAACATGTCAAAGGCCACCTGGAAAGGCACGGCCCGCCTGCGCAAACCACGTTTCACGGACGATGAGCTGAACATGTTAGCTGACACCCTAGTGGCAAATGCTGAAGTGGTGTTCTGCAACGACCTCAGTCTCCCAGCCCAGCTAAAGAAGAAGGCCATCTGGGAAGAAGTTGCCTAGAAAGTAAGTGCAGTCTGCACCACCGCACGCACAGTGCGTGATTGTAAAAAACGGTGGGGCGACCTCAGGCTGAGAGTCCGGCACATATTGTCGGCCAATCGGAGCCAGGGGCTGGTAACAGGAGGAGGACCACACTCACCACTGAAATTGTCCAGATGGGAGGAGACCTGCAGCTCTCTCATAGATGTGGAGTCAATCGAACGAGTCAGTGGAGCAGAGTTTGGTGTGCCAATATCGGCAGATGAAGGTGAGTGTCCCTACAAAAACACGATAACTAATCAACTTCATTGTCCTCCAAATGTGGCAGCAACGCCAGCCGATACATGGCCCATCATGCACACCTACACATATCCATATACACATGCCGGGGCCACCACTATTCCATCCCAATGCATGGTGCGCCCATACATGAATACACACCCGACACACAGATAACGCGCATGTGTCACCCAGGACGACACTCCCAACACACAAGAAGGATCAACAGCAGCCAACATGGTGTACATGTGAACACCACTACGATTTCAAAATGCACCCTCTAACATTGCATGTACACAGTCCCCTACAAAGCCAGGCATGCAACTGATCAGATGGCGCCACATGCCCAAAGACTAATGCATGCATAATGCAAGTGCCACAATCACTGATGCCCTGCCACTCTCTGTCCCCTACAGGTACGGATGCAGACAGTGATGAAGCACATGGGAGTGCACAATGCACAACAGCAGACAAAAGGCCTAGGAGGCAAGCTGATGGCACATGACCATCAACTTCAAGTGGACCAAGGATGGGCCAAGCAGGAAGCGGGTCAACAACCGGTGCCAATACAGCCACACAGACACCCACACAGGACGAGCAGACACCTGCCCCTGCACCCCTGGTCACACCATCCACACTGGCTGAGGACACAACAGGGATGGAGGATGGCAGTCTGCTGCTGCCAGTACAATTGGGGAGATGGATGCATCGGCAGATCATAGTGTTGATGAGGGAGCTGAGCCGTACAATGAGGGTGATGCAGGACTTGTCCACTCAGAGCCTGTAGTTCACACACCAAGCCCACAGGCCACCCCACAGGACACACCTCGGCGGGACTCATCCGACCAGGGCAGCCATGGAGAGTGGTCTCCGGCAATGCACAGCCCCATGATTCATGCAGTGCCACCACATCACCCACCGACCACAACCCACACTGCCATACGGGACCTTGAGGGACGTCTGTCCAGGATGGAGGCCCGGCAGGAGGTGATGCAAGGCTATGTGCAGCAGTACCTTGCTGAAGGGGAGACAACACGCCGTATCATCCAGGACAGCACTGCGGCCGTAATCCAGGCCATCGACTCAAGTGCTCAGCAAGTGCGCAATGGCTTCAATGCCTTGGGTCAGATCCTCACCAGGATTGCTGACAGCATGGACCAACGCCAAACCCTGCCCCTGGGATCACAACCATCTGGCTCATCCGCATCATCCACGCCAGCGACTTCGAGGCAGACCAGCCCCATGCGCATGTCCCTGCGGAGTTCGCCCCGTTCAGAAATCCAACCCCCACCTCCGAAGGGGGCTCCACAGTAGCAGGGCCACCCTGCAGAATCTCTTTGGGTATACATCCAGACACATGTCGTGCCATAGTTGACTTTGGGTGTTAGGGGTTGGGTGGAGGGTGGGTGTATAGTGTAGTACTGGGGCGTTTTGGGGCATGGGATTAGGGTGGGGGGAGCTAGAGGGGTAGTGGGGGCGTGGATTATTGAATCATGTTGTACAAAATATCTCACAAATACACCTGTTGTGAAGCAAACATCACATGAGTGGACATTGCTGATTTGTTGTATGTCAATTTATTGCTTCATTGTGAATCGTGCACATGTGCCCACACACCCAGTGCCCACAGTTCACAACACATGGCACCCTCTGCATCAAAGTAAATCAGAATGATTGGTCTATGACCATTTGTCGCACTGCATGACCCTCACGTGTTTCGCGTTCTGGTGTATGTCCTACTTCTACTCCTTCCTCTCCTTCTACTTCACCAGGTGGTGGCAGCTCCACGTCAGGTGGCAGGGGTATGTTCCGCCAGATGCACATGTTATGCAGCATTGCACATGCCGTGATGATCTTGCCCACCTTCTCAGGCCCGTGTATGAGTGCTCCTCCCGACCTGCTGATGCAGGGAAACCGTGCCTTCCAAAGGCCAAACGTCTGCTCAATAACCACACGTGTACATGTATGTGCACGATTGAAGTCCTCCTCATGCCTGTTCTGCGGGTTCCTGACAGGGGTGGTTAGCCATGCCTTCAGAGGATATCCAGCATCACCTACATGGGAGCAGAAGGGGGTATGTGTGAGGATGAGGCTCAGTTGACAAGTGTGCTCAGCCTGAACATCATTCAAGTTCATATGCACAATCTCGTCAATGGCAGCCACATCCACATGACTGTCAGCCCTGTGCAGTGCATGCCAATCCATAGAGGGAGCCTTGGGTGACATACACGACCTAGGCTCCTAGGCTTTTAAACCACCAGGGCACCCAATGTATGTCTTGCCTAGGGGCATTTTGTATGCGAATGTGAGGGCTGTGTGTCGGTGGATGACTCAAGAAACTTCCATTCCCCCAAATCCATCTGCTCCCATGGCCCAGAGGGCATTCCCCTTGCATATGCATGTACCCCCCCAATCCACCTGTTCCCATGGCCCAGAGGGCATTCCCCTTGCATATGCATGTACCCCCCAATCCATCTGCTCCCATGGACCAGAGGGCATTCCCCTTACATATGCATGTACCCCTCCCCCCCATTCCATCTGCTCCCATGGCCCAGAGGGCATTCCCCTTGCATATGCATGTACGCCCCGAATCCATCTGCACCCATGGCCCAGAGGGCAGACTCACCCAACAGCTAGCCACTTCGTACAATGTCTCCTTCCATGTAGCGGGGTAGTGAGGAGTTCTGTAGCACCATGGCATCATGCGTGGATCCTGGGTATCTGGCACAGCAATGTGTTATTATCTGGCTGGCATCACACACCATCTGCACATTGATGGAATGGTATAGCTTCCGATTGCTGTACACCGCCTCCACGGCATGTGGGACTACCAACTCTACATGGGTGCAGTCGAGGGCACCAATTACATTGGGCATGCCTGCCAGTGCATGGAATGCTATGTTGGTGGCATTTGCCTTCTGTGGTGTCCTTGGTATGGATATGTGGGCACTTGCGTGCTTCAGTAGTGCATCCAGCACTTGGTTTAAAACAACAGAGAAGCATGATTGGGACATGCCATGCATTTGGCCCACTGTGTGTTGGTAAGTGCCTGTGGCCAGGAAGTGGAGCACAGATGCCACCTTCAGCAAAGAGGGGATGGCTGTGCGGATGTTGATCAGGCTGACCAAGTCATCCTGTATTAATTCCACTATGTTGGTGATGGTGTCTCTGTCCAGGCGGTACAGGGTGTGGATCTGTGCTGGGGTTAAGTCAAATGGATTGTCCCTTATACGTGGAATTGTTGGCTGTCTGCGGGGAGTGACTGCCTGCACTGGTGGGATTTGCTGGGCATGTCTCACCCTCCTTCTCCTCCTGCGTCTCCTCTGTGTTTCCTGTTGTACTGCCTGCTCAAGGAGTAGCAGTGCAGCCATGTCCTCCAGGCCCAGTATGGCAAGTACAAGTGGTAGCATTTTGGCTTAGAAGGGGGTGTGGTGTGTGGGTGTGCTCCTTTTGTGCTGATCCTGACTCCATTGCCTCCACCTGTGCTGATTGTGTGCACCTGTGGCACTTGGTTACACAGCAGTTTGCTGTTTACGGGTGGCCCGCGATGCCAGTATTTCCGGCATCATGGTGGCCCTTCTTACCAGCATCTTGATGCTGGTATGTACTTGTCTGTGCGACTCGTGGTGTCCCTTCTTTGCGGGATGCCGGTATTAAGGTCTCCCCATCTGCGCGCGTGCCCGCATGCTGGTACGGTGGTGCACGGCCACAGCGGGTCCTTGACGATGCCGGTAGCAACGGCATCTAGAGTCATGATACACCGGCCCGGTAATGGATGCCAGTATTGCCTTACCGGTGCCGTTGTTACCGGAGCGCCAACCTTGTGATGAGGGCCAATGACACTTTTTTCATTTTGTCATTTTGTGATTCATCCATTTTTTGAACAATTCGAATGTTGATCATTATGGATCACTTACAACACGCCACATGTTTTAAAAGATTATGATAATATTATGATATGTAATGACAAGACATAAAAGTAAATATAGGGTGTTTACCACCTTAAAGATAGTGGGATCAATTAAATAATCCTGCAACATATATCTGTGATGGTCAGAGAATGCATCTTAGATCTATCCTTTAGTTGTGAGTTGAAGTACTATGCCAGTCCACCTTGCCTACACATATAAATACTCAAATGGGAATGTGCCTAATTCGCACTGGTTTTCCACCCACGTGGTTGCCAGTGGTAAATTCATTATTCGCCGTCTCAAAAGGCCTGTTATATGGAATCCTGTACATTTCAAATGTGCCCATAACAATGTGACACCGGCATGTGGCCAGAATAGGCTGAGCCCATGTTAGTGACCTTAGTGAATCGGGGAATTCACGTGGCACCATTTGTTGTCTTTCACAAGCAAAATGTATGCACGCATTGAAATGATTTTGTGAGTCTCTGCTTTCATTAAGATCCTTTGTGGTGAACATTTTTTTTAATGTATTTAAGGTAGTGTTTTGTTGCGAGTGGGTAAACTTTTCGTTTCACAATAACAAATGATATGTTCATTTTTAAAAAATCCTTCATTTTTACTGGTCACTTCCTCTATATACAGTAGTTGTTTGTGCGTTTCTATTAGTTCGAGCAGTCCTGTAATCACCAATGTTCTTTTTTTTCCTGTTTAAATACAATTAAAAACAGAAAATGTTTTGTGAATAGGTCTGTTATGATCAAGTGAAGACATTGAATATTATTTGCTCAATGTGTCTCTATTATGATTTTCTTATTAAAGAGGAAGTTATCTAGTCAATTTGAAAGCAAAGATAAATCATATGTCCCTCGGCATTCGATGGGTTGTAAGTAAATCCGTATACAATATTTGAACCTGTAATTGAATTTGTTAGATTTTCCTTATAAGTGGAGATTTAGTAGCCTAAGAGCGGAGAACGGGAACTGGCAGAAAGGTAGGTGCTGGGGGTGAGCATGACTGCTGCACTACTTCCCCTAGCTGGGAACTGGTAAGAAGGCGGGTGATGGTGGAGAGCATGGCTGCTGCACTCCCACTTGGTGGTAAATGGAAGAAAGGTGGGTGGTGGGGGAGGCCATGACTGCTGCACTCCTCCCCCTTGGTGGGAACTGGCAGGAAGGTGGGAGATGGGGGAGAGCATGGCTGCTACACTCCCACTGGTGGTAAATGGAAGAAAGGTGGGTGGTGGGGGAGGCCATGACTGCTGCACTCCTCCACCTTGGTGTGAACTGGCAGGAAGGTGGGAGATGGGGGAGAGCATGGCTGCTGCACTCCCACTTGGTGGTAAATGGAAGAAAGGTGGGTGGTGGGGGAGGCCATGACTGCTGCACTCCTCCCCCTTGGTGGGAACTGGCAGGAAGGTGGGAGATGAGGGAGAGCATGGCTTCTGCTCTCACCTATGGTGGGAAATGGCAGAAAGGTGGGTGCTGGGGGACAGTATGACTACTGGACTTCTTCCCCTTGCTGGGAACTGGCAAGAAGGCGGGTGGTGGGGGAGAGCATGGCTGCTGCACTCCTTCCCCTTGCTGGGAACTGGCAAGAAGGTGGGTGGTGAGGGAGAGCATGGCTGCTGCACTCCCCCCTTGGTGGGAAATGGCAGAAAGGTGAGTGGTGGGGGAGGCCATGACTGCTGCACTCCTCCCCCTTGGTGGGAAATGGCAGAAAGGTGAGTGGTGGGGGAGGCCATGACTGCTGCACTCCTCCCCCTTGGTGGGAAATGGCAGAAAGGTGAGTGGTGGGGGAGGCCATGACTGCTGCACTCCTCCCCCTTGGTGGGAAATGGCAGAAAGGTGAGTGGTGGGGGAGGCCATGACTGCTGCACTCCTCCCCCTTGGTGGGAAATGGCAGAAAGGTGAGTGGTGGGGGAGGCCATGACTGCTGCACTCCTCCCCCTTGGTGGGAAATGGCAGAAAGGTGGGTGGTGGGGGACAGTATGACTGCTGCACTTCTTCCCCTTGCTGGTAACTGGCAAGAAGGTGGGTGGTGGGGAGAGCATGGCTGCTGCACTCCACCTTGGTGGGAAATGGCAGAAAGTTGGGTGGTGGGGGAGGGTATGACTGCTGCACTCCTCCCCCTTGGTGGGAACTGGCAGGAAGGTGGGTGATGGGAGGACGGATTGCTGCTGCACTCCTTCTCGTTGATTGCAATCATTTGACTATGCTAGTTCATTCCCTGGATAAGAGGCTTGTAAAGTCAATGTAGTTACCTGTAACAAATCCAACAGTGTTGATTTTGGCAATTTAGTTTTTTATGCATGTTTTCTGTTTGAGGAAGCATCCTTGGGAGAGGTTTGGCCCCAAACGGTACCATTGCAATATGGACAGAGAATACATTCTTTCTGGACTTGGATTGCTAATAATATATAGAACTTTTCACCACCTGAGCTGTGAGTGACTCTCGGGAACCACTGCTATTATTATCTTGCATTTTCATTTAAAACATTGAATGAAACCTTACATTTGAGCTTTCATTTTGAAAATCATATCTACATTTTTAGCCTCCAGTTGAAGTTGTTGTGACATGTACGCAGAATACTTGTTATAAATTACTGCTCGGCAAAACTTCAATGACATAGCTGATTCTGACCTACCTAATAGAGTGGGTTCAGGGAAGACACCCCCTCTTCTCTAAAACACAGCTAAGTTAAGGCTATTTGCTCACCACGTGAAGAGTGTGGCATGCAAGAATGGTTCCACTCTGGGCCCGGCCAACTCAAGTGCAGGGATACACTCGGGTGCTTTCACCCCTAAAACCCCCACCGATCATACTACACCAGGTAAATCATTGTACATGTCGTACAAACTTCCTTTAGTTCAGTGTCACGACACAAAATAGGACTGGAATACTGCTTTTGTAATTCACTTCCATGCCTTATTTTAGGAGGAGCACAGCACCATTCTGCCGCATATTTGGGCTCGCCGAACAGTTCATGGCAAATCTAGCCTAATTAATTCAGGGTCCAACGTTCAGGATAAAACTGATATTGTTTCCTTCTATATTTATCATAATCAGACTAGCTTTTCATCACAGAGACTTGGTTCACAGGTGTTACTAATCTAGCAATTTGGAATATGCAGCCACCTAGCAATACAATTTCCAGAGCCATGAAGAGAGACAAGGAGGGGAAGTGGCTTCCATCTACAAAACTGACATGTTCTGCCGCTTTCTCCCTGCATAGCTCCTACATATTACAAGTGACTGACTACACATACACTGTTCATCTACATTTCCAAACTGCCATAGTTTACGTCTATATGTCTTCACGTTTCTCACCCACCGGGCCACCTTCAAATTTTCAAGTGATTTGGCGGTCTACCCCACTGCTTTGCGCACCAACTATAAAACGGTTTTGCATTTGGGAAATGTTAATATCTGGTTAAACGTTCTCACACATGATGCCAAACAAAAATTACTGCAGAACCTAAACCGAGTGAATAGCACCTGCCTCTTCGAAAACATTCCTCAAAGGATGGGCCTGCACTTGACATAGGTTTCTCTAAGTACCCCAAAGCTGGTGCCAGCGAGTGACTCCCTTACTACTTCCTTGTCCTGTGGCAGTATTTTGTAACAAGTTGAAATTGACCTTCATTCCACTGTCACTTGGTTAACAATGGTCGAAAGTAAATAGAATTCATGAACACTACCAACGCAGAAATTACCCTGAAATCCACATTGAGTGATGACAGTGAGAAAATGGGGACTCTCCTTTCCAACCTGTCCATCACTTTGCTTGTGTGGGTCCCTCCTCAATATCTCTCTCCAAAAAAGGAGCAAGTCAGTAAAAGGCTTTTCTGTTCATCTAAATATCTAGGCTTAGTTCACATGAACTAGCACGGCATGGCAAAAATACACCAATGCGCCCAAAAACAACTATGTTTGGCACTTAAAAGTCTACAATTAAGACATCTAACTATCCAAAAAAGACCACTGCAGTCAATGCATAGCTAGTGCTGCAGATCAACGGAATTACCTGTTTAAAATAAGAACAGAAATTAAAAACCCTTTTTTGTTGGCTCTCACCATTTCTCTTTTCTAGGCACTCTGGTAATCTGGCTGAGGTTTATAGTATTCACAATAAAATGGTGGCACTTTGCCCACACAATTTCCTCTTGCTATAAAAGTGATTACTTAACACAGTGTATGTGTGTGTATTGATTAGAAATAACTCCAAAGATAATGTGAAATGGCACCAATAAAACCAATAAAAATAATGAGGTATTGGCTGTTTTGCCTATTAAAGAGCATTTTGGGAAGATAAGAATGACCAAAGAGTGTTATATCTATCATATATGTCTGTGAGAGTTGTATGACTGAATCACTAAATACTTAAAACACACTTGGTTTGGTACGTGTCACCCTAACAATAAAGATGTTTCAAATATCAAGCATATATACAAGTTGGGCAATCAAAGGATTTAACTGTTTTAGTGGAATGACTGCTAGCAGCTCAACATTACTTGCAGTGTTGTGGATCAGCCAGACTCGGAGAAACAACATTGAATTTATATTTAAAATATGACAACCTGTAAATTGAAAATAAACTGCAATAAAATGCTGCTCCTCTGGCAATCTGCCCTCCTCAGCCTAGTTGGCCTTGTTGTAAATAGGTCTATTCTCATCAGGCTCACTTCCCCTTAAATACAAATGTCTTTCTTCATCTTTCTACAAAGATTGAATTAGTAAAACCTCTCCAAAAGAACTATCTAGGCTCAGAAGATCTTACTAATTTCTATCCTATTTCAATCATTCCCTTCCCCACTAAATGTATAGGAAAGGCAGGCAACATAGCACCAGCTCCAAACTTTCCCCCAAGAACATCATATTGTGGAGTCTCACTCCCTCAGAGACAGACTTACCTCCAGGTAGAGGAACTGAAATAGTAGTAATGGCCGCTGTAGGTGACATAAGACTCACACTTGATAATGGAGGAATAGCAGCACTTATATTGTAAGACCGGTCTGCAGCATTTAGAACTGTGAGTAATGCCACCCCCCACATAGGCTGAAACAGACACTGGTCAGAGATTTGACCTTTTATTGTACAATGGCTATTTTTCTGCACCCTCAAAAAATGACTTACGATCCGCGTTGTCCCCACTTGTTTTTAAAATGAACATTATACCTTTTGTTAATATTATTTAACATATTGCTCAATGTTTCTATAACTATGCGGATGGCACCCAGATCACGCTGATGCTGCAGGGGACCAATCAACCTCAAACATCTAAAACGCTTGCTGCATGTTGACAGATGAATGGCCTATGAATAACACAAACCTAATTGAAGCAAGCCCAACATTCCCCGGGAGGATAGCTCAGCGGCAGCGTGCGCGTCTTGGAAGCAAGACGACATGAAGCAACAACAGGTTCAATCCCCGGGTCCGCGCTTAGAAATCTCTGGGTGTTCAAGCGTGTTATAAATACGTAACTAAGACAAAAAAAAAAAAAAAAAACACACAATTACGCAACTAAGAAAAACAAACAATTCCTGTAACAGCGCCTCGATGCCTGCGGGCTGTGTGAGCGCTTTACAAATGTAAAATAAATAAATAAATAAACATTATCATGTACAGACCCTATCATCATTACTGGAGTTCTACTATTCTGGTCCTCATCACTTGGACTCTCCCTGGTCAGAAGGGATGAAGGCAATTCGTTTTCATTCTTGACAGCTCATTCCTGTTTAACCCAAAGATGACAACATTGGTTTACTCCTGCTGGTTTCTCCTTAGGACTCTGACACATCTATTAAATTCCTTGGCAAATCACAATGTGTCAGTGCACCCTTAAATATGTAATATCAAGGTAAATGTATGCCGATGGAGCATTCCAGACTGTCAAACTACACTATTTCAGCATGCAGCATGTTCAGACATCTGCAGCCAAGTTACAGCTCAATCACCCACTAGGCACCTCAGCCTTAGGATCCGTTCACACATTGCACTGGCTGCCTGTGACCAAGGCAAATATCTAAACTATCTAAACCACTAGTCATTCAGAATTAATCTTTGGAGCAGACCCCTCGTATTCCCTTCCTAGAATGCACATCTGCCAAAATGGTTGGCCTGAAGTGCCTGCTTCTTTTATACAAATATTATAGCCTTACAGACTGAAGGTGGGGGCATTATAGTCGGGTGATGACCCCTGCAAGCCAAGAGTTGCACACGTGCAATCATCCAAATGATAATGATTGCTCCTTCATACTACAAGAAAATAATCGTATTTTGCTAATAATCATATTGTTCCAAAAATGTGGTGTTTACATAATAACTTTAGTACAACAGTGTGTTAAGGAAATAGACAAAATGTTTTAGGTAATTAAACATTGTTTTATTTTGGACTATTTAAATACAATGTTTAGTTTATATTGTAAGCACTGTAATTGTAATATAGTGAGAACTGGAAAAGTCTTTAAAATATAAATTTGAAGGGATTGTGAATAGGAAATCAAAGCATTTATTTCATTTCAACCTTTAATATTGGGATATGGAAATGGATTGCACCTGTCACGTAGAATGTTTAATAACAAACATCATCACAGAGTGGGTTTATCTTTTTTTATGGGTAGGAGGAGTAACGGTAGCTGTGTTTTTCCTGAATCCCTGGATCTAGGTTCTGTTGGACACGTTGGGCCTGATTCATGGAAAATTTGACAGGTTCAGAGTGAATTTGCACTGCTGAAAAGTGACTTTGCACTTCTGACACAAACCCTGATTCATGTAACTGTGCAAAGTGTATTTACGCAGTGCAAAGCCCGGGCAAAGTCAGCACAACGTCATTTGTGCAGTACAAAATGACTTTGCCCAGACTTTGCACTGCAAAAATACACTTTGCACAGTTCCATGAATCAGGGTTTTTGTCGGAAGTGCAAAGTCACTTTTCAGCAGTGCAAATTCACTTTGAAACAGCTTCTGTGTACATCATATTTGAGCTCAGCTGCAAGAGCTGAACAAATTATCAAGTATCTGGAATGTTATAGGATCTCCTCAAAGCAGTCAAGCAGCGAAGAACCAAAGACTATTGGCAATTTATTAGAGACCGTCTTTATAACACCTATTCAGAAATACCAAATTTCAAATAGTGCAGAGGGACTCCGCACCCCTAAAGCGTTGCATCATTATTTATGTATTGCTTCAATATGTAGGGAAAAAAACTAAAAGGAAGATAGAGACTGACTGGATCAAGGTGCAAAGTGATGAAATGTTGCCTTGCTTCTTTTGCATATGGTGCATTATATTTAGCTATGATGAAGAAATGGCATGCATGTCAAAGCCATATATATACCTTGTTATGTAATAGACAACACTGGACACATGATGTAGGTTTTGCAAAGAGCATTTAGCAAGTACAATGAATTGAACTCCACATGCTAAACTTGAGAAATCCCAAAGAGTAGTGTTTTTTCCACATGCTATGCTATAGAGAAGAACACCTAATTTGCACCATCTAAATGTATTTTGATGTATTTTCAATATAGATCAACAAGCAAAGCAATTCACCTTTTAATTACAAAGGCTGACAGGGCATGTGTTTCAAGTGGAGCACAGTTTTGCTCATGCGTGAATCCATGAAGAAAATGACTCCTCGGAAAATTTTTGCTACAAAGATAAATTTATGCTTCATAATTTACAATGTTTTTTTTATTCCGCAAAGTGGTTCATTAAAAGCATGCAAAATAATGTCAAATGTAAAACATGTAAAACATGTTCCTTTCCCTGTACAAAATATGTGAGAAACATTCCTGTGAATAATTACAAATGTAGCTCTATATGTTAAAACACTTGAGAAATATTTCACGAATTATGAATTGGGCATATCAAAGTATTATATGGCAAATATAAATGTCTTAATTTTGGTATTGCCAAACGTTTTTTTGCTGGTTCCTCATTGAGCCTAGTACAAGCTAAACCTCAATCAATTAAACTCAGAAGGGAATCACAAGAGAAGAGGGAGGCATAGGGCCAACATTGATTAACTTGGCCATGGGCAGAAAAACAGACCCCTTCATCTTTCATCAAAAAACTATATTGGGCCCAGCATTACAAAAGAATCCCGTGCTCAATCATCTGGTTAATGGGTTGCACTCACTCACTTGAGCTCATTTTAAGAGAAATACTCCTACAAATAAATAGAAATACATTCCAGTAGAACCCAAATTGTGGTCATCATCTGAGCTAATAAAAATATTGGGGGTTGGTCAAATGGTAGCAAGCTCTGGGTGTTAGATCCAAAGCTTCAAAGGAAATTAACACACTAAAGGTTTTAACTTTGACATATGTCTATCCTTATAAACGGTCTGCCTGGAGCTAATGGAAAATCAAACAAATTACCCTTTTACAGCTTGTCGCGTGATGCAACATACTGACACAGGTTTTAATGTGCACAGTTCTACAGAAAAAAGCTTTCCACTTAAGTGACATTATTTGGTGCTTGAAAATGATTGTAGCAATATATTTGCATTGCATTTTTCAAAAAGGGGCAACTGTTCTCAAATCATGCGTGTCTCCCCTAAAATACAAGAACAAACAATAAATGTATACCTATGAATAATTAATACGTTACATACATATTACTTCATCACATTTCATTGCACAAATTCTTCCTGCATATGTATGAATTTGCCTTGATCATGAGAATCTACAAATCTGCATTTTATTGATGGGAAAATCTCCTGGTGGGAGCTATAGTTGAAATTAGAATATAAGTCCTCAAATGTTCAGAATACAGCCCTGTCACATGTTCTGAATATGATCAACCTATCAAATTAATAGGTGTATTTTATGTGAGTGGCAACATTTTAAGCCAGCCAATGGGAAGATTTGACCAATCAGAAATTGTGATGCAAATATCACATAGTGTGGGGAAAGGAGAGCCTGTATAAACAGAAACCCACAAAAGGTGGCGAGAATACTTGAATGTTTACAAACTGCAGAAACATGCATCCACTATCAAACTGGATGGGTGTTGAGGTAGTATGACATCTTCCAGCATGTGGTCTCATATTCCTGAGATAAACCCGATTTCCCTGGGACAGAGAAAGCAGAGCGTGGAATGGGCAGGGCAAAATGGGGAGATTACCTGGAGGGCGTGAAGGGCCATGCTTGCTCTGTGCCTACAAACATATTGAAAAGTGAGCATACACCCCCCCATTGCAATTAGCTAGATGTCCTCTAGAATAATTTCTGTGCTAGGTCCCTGTAATGGGGGAACTGAGAGAGGAAGCTGGCTCCAAATAGAATGCTTTAGGGGTTAAATGGGGAAAGTGCGTATTCAAAGCCAAATGAGATGTCATTTAAATGAGAACAAATTGCATTTTCTATGCAGAGTGCTGATTGTAGTACAGCTAACATTTTTTTGTGCAGTTCAAGCAACATAACCAGTTCAAATCAATGTTATATTCACAGATGTACTCAACAGCTGGGACTGTTGACCATTTGTCAACACTGCCAAGCAAGTCAGAGAACTGAAAAGTTAAGACATGTGAAGCCATAGTAATTTTAAATGAGATATGTTAGGATGAAAGATAGCTTAGCTGAGCCATTTCCCATAGAACACTATGAAATAAAAAATGAATGGGAACATCTTGCCAATGGCATTGTGTATGAGTGGGAGGACCCAAAAGTAGATTTCCCAAAATCAGCCAATGAGATTGAGGGACTAGTTGTCTACCATGGCTTGTATTTCAGTTATACACATTTGCTAGGAACCAACCACATCACATATGCACTGGGAAACACATTATTATTGGGACATACTAGTAAATGCAATACATGTGAGTTGTCAGGATTGTCATATAATCAAAGCAAAGTGAACTTATGTTCTACATGAGTAGTGATGGTGTAACTTATATTGGCACATGTAAAGATTTAATCACGTTGTGCTGCTTAGAAGTTGCATTTTACAATTTATAGTTAGATTCTTAAAGATATAGCCAATGACTTAACTGTGAATGATTGTGGTTTTCCTGTATTTTAGTGGAATTTTCACAGACAAGTACATTCTTCTTTTTGGAAACAAACTGCCTATCTTTGTATTATACTGTTTTGACTTACCCAGCATACTGTTAGGGGACCAGCTTTGGTTGGATTTCTTCATGCAACTTAAATTACAGCTCTAACTACAAACTCCAAATACAGCCTGTTTTGTGTCCCAGAATTTTGGGGTGTGATTGCATACTAGGGGCTGTAAAATCAGAGGGTATACCTTAGTAGGCCAATTCAGGGTCAATTAGAAGGTGATTGAGGGACGATAAGGAGGACGTAAATCATCTAATTGCAATTCCTCCTTAATGTGTTAAGAAGAAGGAAGAGAGCAGTAAGTAGTAATAATAGACATGAGACAGCTTATCTGCCATGTGACATGGCCCTATATTTAAATGTGGTCTTGCATATCTCACCTGTGAATGGCACATTCATACAAATGCGTCCAACAAGCAATTGGAAATTGCAGAACTGGAGAAAGCATAATAACTTCCAAGCAATTACTATGCATGTTTCCTTTTTAATTGGCCTCCAATGCCCCATTTTTCAGGCACGGTTCTGACATCTGGGAAAGTGGGATCAGTGCAATCTGGCATCAATTCAGTTCCATTCAGTTCCATTAAGGGCTGGCGATCTAGTACTAGTTATTATAAAAGATGGTGCCTGATTTGCAATTCAAATGTTTTCTATGAACAACATATTCTTGATTTGAAAAGAGGCTTGTTGGTACAAGACGTAAAACAAAACCAGACTAGGTCCATGCTAATGATCATTATAATAATTTTTTTATGAATTATTATATGAGGAATGGACTCATGGGTGTGGGGGCACTGACAGTAGATGCCAAAAAACAAATAAAGAAATGGAGAATTCCTATCTTAAAAGGGACTGTTCCTTATTTAAAAGAGCAATGGGAAAGATCTTTTTGCATGGCTAGTGTGTATCCTTTTATTATTAATATATATATATATATATATATATATATATATATATATATATATATATATATATATATATATATATATAATAACTGCGTTTCAACTCGAGTACAGCCTAAATCTTTGAAATGCTTATCATGGCTATGCTTAAGCCACTACAGTTCATCTGGTGAACTGCTTAATCACCTAAGAGCTACTGCTGTAATGTCAGCCTAAAATGTAATAAGCAAAAGGAAACCCGCATGAGCCCCATACAAAGCATGATCGTTCCTCTATTTTATTCCTTCGGTTTTCTGAATCAGAAACACAGGTGCAGGTAGTGATTAGACACAGTAGTGAGCGGTTGATGTGGTAGTAGACATCAAAAACATGCAGCTGTATGTAGACATGCACACATATGTAAATATTCTTCTCTTTTATTATTCCCAAGGTGAGGCTTTATCAGTGGCATATCAATGCAGTACTCACTTGACACTAGCATCTTTACCACTTCTAACTTTAGTATCTATTATTGTTTTCTGATTACCCCATTCTCCAGCACAATACATAACTCGGTGCAGCAATAAAAATGACTATATGACTATATGATTTAGCAATACATATAGGGCCTGATCTACAGTTTTCCATCGATTTTCTCAATGAAAAACGCCCTTGCAAATCAGGCTCTCTGACTGCCAAAATGAGCAGTGTTCAATGTGAAAAACTGCTCAGAAATGAAAAAGCCTACAGTGCAGAAATTATAGCTACATTTACCATGAAACATGAATTATGGCAAATGCTAAATGTGCATTTGTAAATGCAAGAAAACACTTTTGTGCTGAAACAAAACCTGAAAGAAATTATACTATTGTTTTTCATTATATCAACAATTGGAACGGGCACAATTACAGCCATCAGATATGGTGATGTAAAAGTAATACATGACGAGATAACAACATATACCATTCATGCAAAAAGATATATTAAAATGTTTGGACAAATATTAGAAAGCACACGTCATAGGTTACAGCAACATCACAGTGACCAAAACATACCTGAGGTGGAATCAGACAAAGCATGATAAGCAAACTACTGGAAAATAACACAGTGAAAAAAGGCAAAACACAGGAGTTCCAGCAAATGCAAAGTGCATGGCACATGCAAGACAAGGTAAGCAACATGCAAACAACCCAAATTCAGCAAAATGCTGACAAAAACAATATGACATATACAGAAAGACAACACTAAGGCATATTCAGACAAATATAGGCACCTACTGCATTCAAGACATACTTTGAAGAGAAACAAGCAGAACAGTGGCAAGCTACACTGTGAATGATATGCAATGTCAGATCTGAGATAAAACACAGTTTTACATTGAGCCGAGCTTGAGAAACTAAGCCAACCATATTACTCTAGGCATTAATCAAAGAGCTCAGTAAAGCCAAAGAACTGGGTAGGTGCCAATATACTATGGATTTATCGCATTATACTTATTTAACCACAAATGAGATTAGTAACCCAATCTCGACTGGGTCAGTTTTACAGATCTAACGGATCAATTTACAAGGCAAGAAGAATATATATATATATTTTTTCTGAGAATCTGAAAACTAAGGCTTATCTACCAGACACAGGCATTAAAGGTTAGTAAAACAGTAATTTTTTCTGCACCCTTTACTTGGGCGAGTGTTGTGGGGTGGGAGAAGTTATAAGTGGACAGTAGCTCATAAACACGTTATTGTGTTTTCACAGACTACTCACATGTAAGGACCAATAACAGAAATGTTTCCTGTGCTATAAAGCTACTCCACTATCCACCTAAGGTAAAATGTAATTACCTTAGTACTGAAGAGGGAATGATAACATATTATCTACATTGATAATAGCACTAATGGCTATTTTTGTATCTATTCTTCGGCAGCCTATATCGTGGAAGAAGTGAAGTACTTACAAGAAAATTCAGTACGGAAATTGACTACAAAGAACAGTGAAAATGATCCTACTTTTAGAGCTACATGAGTGACTCTAATACAACACTTTTTCGCTCCTGATGAATGTTCAACAATAATAGGACTATGAACAGAAACATGTAGATAATTCACCAACATGGAAATGCAGAGGTCATAGTGTATAAATATTGCAATAAACAGAGTTTTCATAACTCCTACTGAGAGTGTATGCTATACACTCCATTCTAGCACTATAAGCTTTATATTATAGAAAACTGCCCTTATTTGTCATTTTTGTATATACTGTCTTTCATTACAGTCTGCAAATGTTCTAATTAATGTATGTTATTTTCATTGATTTTATGTAGAAATAAAATGTAGGTTTTGATTAACAGTTCTGCTTACCGACTTTACTATATAGGTTGCAATTTTTTTTTATATATCATAACCTTTTTTTTATAAAGTGTTTAATGAAAGTGTATATACATAAATAAAGAGAGAGAGAGAGAGAGAGAGAGAGAGAGAGAGAGAGAGAGAGAGAGAGAGAGAGAGAGAGAGAGAGAGAGAGAGACTGCTTGTCTGACAATGTGAAGAGCACAGAAACCTCTTTCCTGGACTTATATATATATATATATATACATATCCCTGCACTCTCCATTTTTCCACCATGCACCTAATAAAGTTCGTTTTTTTGGGACAGGTGTGGTTTTGGTGTTTTCCGTTTTTGCTGCCTGTGCATTGTCACAGCCTGCTGCTCTCGGGAGTGCATTCCACTTTCCCATACATTGGTACGTTTGGGTTTTGTTACATATATATGTATATATAGATATTTATTATAAGTCGCTCAAAAAGTGCTCTTCCTTTAGGTTTAGCAGCTCAACCATAGCTACATGGCTGCTACCGCAGCAATGTAATATATATTATATATACTTTATTTTAGAATGTTGTACTTTGCTGTTTGGGTTGCTACTGATTTATGTTCACACCACTCTTGAGAGTATAGCCTTCCCCAGCCCGCATTACCACAACAGGTGAAGGAGTTATATCTCTTAACTGTGCCTGTTTCACCTTTATAATTGGGACCACTTGTGTTTTGCAGAAGTGTGAGGGTTTGAGTAAGTGGTTTAGCCGCTACTCACCCTTGTACTCCTGTGGGGCAGAAGCAATTTCTTTACAGTTACCTCAGCCCCCTGTGTGCTTGATGCTTTCTTCCTTTTACTTGGCAGCTTTCCACAACTTTTTTCTTACACCATTTAAACCACAACTCTTTGGTAAATATGGGCCTCATTACGACCCAGGCGGTAAGTTACCGCCTGGGCCGTGACTTTACCACCATGGCATAAACTATGTTTACGCCATGGTGGTTGGCGGACTTACCGCCCCATTCCGACCTTGGCGGGGCGGTAAGTCCCCAATCCCCATTTACCCTTCCCCATTCCCATTTTTGCCCCATAGGGCATAATGGGAGTGGGGAAGGCGTTAATTACGCCACCGTAAATTACGGTGGCGTAATTAACTCCATGGTCCCTTAGCGCCATGGATTTTAACACCTGCTAAAAGCAGGTGTTAAAAGCACCATGGCGCTAGGGGACCTCGTAATTGGCGGTAAGGGGTCGGCGCAGCTAACGCTGGCGTAAACCCCTTACCGCCAGGGTCGTAATGAGGCCCTATGTCTTTTTGATTGAGGTTATTCAGAATATTGTTAACGAGAACTACAATTTCCAGAAGGTGCTTTGACATTGATATGCTTTTCTCCATAACCACGTTGTTGCTACTTTATTTACGAGTCCTTTCTATAAGTCCACCACCTAATCTGATTTTTCTGCAACCACCCATTCAACGGGCCTGCTATTGTGGAACAGCATTTTCAGAAGAGTGTGGAGATCTTTGGAATGTTCAGTTAGGAGTTCTTAAAGCATTGACTAAATATTATGAAATCAGAAAGAAAACACATTGTTTTTATTCAATATTTTTCTGACCTTTGTTACTGTATATATTTTTCTGGATTCATTACATATGGGCAACAACTATCCTTACATCTCAACTTTATCATTAACAACTATATACTCTAACAACAATTATAATATGGAATCTGGTGACCAGGAATCTTGGAAAGTCCCCTTTTTCCCAGATCTAAATAACACAAACTATGCGCTTAATGTAAAAATAACACTAATACAACATTGGACTTCTAGACGTTTTCAGTGATAGTGGAGAACCTCTAAAGTTAACTTAACTGGTGCTGTAACCAACAGAAGAGAAAGAAATTGCTTACTGCCAAGAGGAAATATAAAGCAAAAAGGATGAGGCAAATGGGACTGAGCTGTGTCCTCCTCGAAATCAGTCCAATGTTAACAAGAGGAAAGCTCTATGCCAATTGAAATATGCCATCCAATCAACAACTCAAAGATGAGATGGAAGAGACATGTCCATGAATCACCACACTTGCATCCTCCAGGGGCTAAAAAAGTATTATGTCAAGAGATCATCAAGTGGTGGCCTTTCATTGAATAATCTGCCTTTGAAGATACAGAGGATGATTGTTTGTTTTGTTTGTTTGTTTGTTTTATTGATGTATAGAGCACACCACACCCTGGGGTACCTGGGTGCTTTACAAGAAATCTTAATAGCATAGTAATGGCATACAGTTTACAATACAGATAGGATATATACAAATAAAGAATATGTTAGAAGATATATAGAGGAGTATGTACAAAAACAGTCAGCAGGTAATATGAGCATGAGATAAGTGGGCAGCAGGTAGATACAACATAGTAGTATAAATCATGTACAAATACTTAGTCGAGCATGAGTGGTATTTGTTAGATTGTAGAACTCTACACGGCCAGATTGTTGGCGTCATTCATGTGTAGCTATTTTTTGGCATTCAACCTGAAATTTTGGAAAGACTGGTTCATGCGCAGGTGAACTGGGAGGGTGTTCCAAGCTTTGGCTGCTTTCAGAGCGAAGCTATTGCCCCCATATCTTTTCAAATTGGAGCGTGATACAATGATAAAAAAGGAGTTGGCTGTCCTCGAAGGTCTGGCTGATGTTTTCATGATAATTTTGTCTTTCAGGTACTGTGGTGCAGCATTGTTCAGACATTTGTGGGTGATTGACATTAGTTTGTATTGGAGCCTGTCTTTGATGGAGAGCCATTTGTGGATCCTTCTAGTTTGGTGATGTGATTTCTCCTTAGGATGGTCAAGGTGGTTATTAAGGCATAATTTTGTAGAGTTTGGAGCTTGTCCAGTACTAGTTTATTGGCACCTGCATAGAGTGTGTTACATTAGTCAAGTTTGGACATTATTAATGCTCTGACTAGTATGAGGCAACTGTTAGTGGAGAGGTATGGTCTACAGGCATGTGTAAGTTTACATGTGTAAACAGTGGATGAAACCATTGCGTTGACTTGATTTCTAAGGGTGAGTGTAGAATCTAGGTAGAATCCTAAGCTTTTAGTGTCCTTATCA
The DNA here is from genome assembly GCF_040938575.1 of Ambystoma mexicanum. NCBI lineage: Eukaryota > Metazoa > Chordata > Amphibia > Caudata > Ambystomatidae > Ambystoma > Ambystoma mexicanum. Next base: position 714,396,877 of record NC_090928.1, on the reverse strand, counting down.
ATTTTAATGATGTTGCCATCAATGTTGAACGATGAATGCTGCGTATCTAATTTGTTTAGATAGATCGATGCACCTAGGATTAGAATGTCCGCCTTCTCATCATTCAGGCAGAGGCTGTGGGTAGCCATCCATGCCTGAATGATGAGGTATATTATGTTTAGAAGGGCAAGGTCTGATTTGTAAGTTCTGATTAGGGGTATGAGTATCTGAGTGTCATCTGCATAATTTGTGTAGATGACACCCAGAAGGTCGAGTTTGTCAAATAGGGTCTTGGTATATACATTATATAGCGTTGGCAAGATGCAAGAACCTTGTTGCACTCCGCAAGTAATAGGGACAGGGTCCGCGGCCGCAGAGGGTGAGAAGACCCTAATCGATCTGTTGCTTAGAAAGGATCTGATCCAGTATCTGGCCTCTTGGGAGAATTTAGCTGCAGACAACAAGTGTTCACATAATATGCTATGGTCCACTAGATCGAAGGTAGCTGAGAGATCTAACAGTAGGAGGAGTGCGCATTGTCTGTTATCTTGTAGTTAGTCTATTTGCATCTTCAGATCAATTAGGGCCGTTTCCGTGCCATGGAGCGGCCTGAAACCTGATTGTCTGAACCCTAGTAAGTTATTAGTCTCTAAGTACTGCTGAATTTATATATAGGCTGCTTTGTCGATTATTTTGAGTAAGAAGGGTACCGTTGTTATCGGTCTGTAATTAGTTGGTATGGTGGGGTCAAGGGTTGCTTTCTTGAGCAGGGGTAGCACCCAGGCGTCTTTAAGGTTGGTAGGTACCTAGCAGGTCCTAAAGGAGGTGTTAGTTAATTTAGTGATAAGTGCAAGATCTCTAGCTGCTTCTTTGATTATAGGTGCAGGACAGATATCACCTTGGCATCTCAAGGGTTTTAGAGAAGCAATTAACTTTTTGACCTCGGGAATGGTAACTTGGGCAAATTTAAATTCTGGTATGTTAGAAGATAGCTTGTTGTGTGGTTTCTGATTATTCTCCAGACTGGCTAAGAAGAGGCGTTTGGTAGCTTTTTCTTTTGTAGGGTGGCAATTTTGTGGGCGAGGGTATTTTGAATGTCTGTGCACCATTCTTTATTTTTAGGGTGAGAGTCGTCGAGTGCTTTCGGGGATTCTAGCCTCCTCAGGATTGCAAAGAGTACCTTAGTGGTGGAACTGGCATTCTGAATCCTGTCGTTATATGATTCTTGTTTAGTCCTGATGATTTCAGCTTTGTAGTGGGAAGTTATTTCAGTTACTTTGTATTTGTTTTCTATGGAGGGTAAAGTCTCCTAGTTAGATTCCAGTTTCCTTTTCTCTAACCTAAGGGCCTTCATATGAGGGGTGAACCAAGAGTTGAGGTGAGCTCTCGGTTTGCTCTTGTGAAGTTTAAGTGGGGCGATGTGGTTGAGGGCTTGAGACAGAGTTGTTGAATAGGTCAACAAGTTCTTCTGGGTCATGGGACTTGGTAGAGTTTAGAGTCAGGATCAGGATAGGCATCAACTTGTCTGTGGTGATGTTACGTTCATTTCTCGTGGAGAGAGGTGGCACAGGAAGTTTAGGCTTGGTGGTGGATCTATCAGAACAGATGGTGAAGGAGATAAGAGAATGGTCAGTCCATGTCTGGGGCTCGACGGCTGTGATCGAGGTGGCACAGTTGTGGTCAGCAACCCAATCTAGTATCCTTCCTTTCTCATGTGTAGGTTGATTCATTCTTTGCTTGAAATCAAGTTCAGTTAAAGAGTCTGCAAGTGATTTAGCTGCAAGATCGTTGGGGTCAGAGAATCCCAAGTTAAAGTCGCCTAGTATTAGGATTTGAGAGGTGCGTTTGGTGTTGTCAGATAGTAAGATGATGATATCCTCCTTGAAGGTTCCAATGGGACCAGGAGGTGTTTAGATTAGGTGGATAGTTAGGGTATTGGTTTTGGAAGTAGCTAGTTTGACTGTTAGCAATTCCCATGATTTGACTAGAGGGGTGGTTATTACTCTGAGGCCTAGGCAGGTCTTTGCGAAGGAGGCCACCCCGCCACCTTTGGATGTTACTCTAACCATTCTTATTAATGTATACGAGTCAGGGATGGCCAAGAGGAGGGAGGGCCCCGCTGTGGCATGAAGCCAGGTCTCAGAGATCGCTAAGAAGTCTAGCTCATTGTTAGTGATAGTGTCAGCGATAACTGTTGCATGAGCGATGATAGATCTGTAGTTTATTAAGGCATCTTTAATGATGGGGAGGTGATTTGCTGGAGGCTGATGTTAGCTTTGACCGTTTTAAGTTTTGGGGCAGATTTTTTAGTGGTAGGGCTTTGTAGTTTTGGCACTGTTGGATCATGTTTATTCAGGCGGAAAGTTGATTAGGCCTATACCTGGTGTAGGTCCCCTGATAGTGTGTCTTTGGGATGTCTTGGGCCAAGTCTGCTGTTAAGGTGGTCACCGCAACAAGGTTGGTTAGCTGTTGGTTTGAACGCAAATAACGCTATCCATTGGCTAGGAGTGATGTCAGGTGGACTGAGATGGTTGGTGTGATAGTTACTGGGTCTGTTGGTTAATAAGTTAGGAAGGAAGCGCGTTTGTATGATGCGAGACTCAAAGATATTTTGTTTTAGAGGTGGGAGAAATTTTGTAGGTTTGATCTCCCTCAGGGGATTCATGTTTAGTATAGTGTCTATTTCTATTGGTTGCAAGAGAATGAGTACTGTAGAGGGTAATCAAATGATTAGCTGTGTCCTATCCACCCTCTTTCATCTTTACTCGTAAAGTGGCATCCTGGGGTTTCACCCCTAGCACTATTAACCACCCAAATTCCCCACCCACCTCTCTGGGTCTTTAGTCTCCTGGACGCCAAAAAAGTGCAGTTCAGACCTAGTTTCCAATGTTCCACATTTTAGTTTTCAGTTGGCTACATTGGAAATACAATGGTGCTAACCTGTGCCCTATAGTAGACACTGCATTTAGAATAGAACGCAGGTGTCCCCTAGTTCCTTAAAAACAAAGCACATGCTTAGACCTTTTCTGTGATTGTGTGTGCATGGTTAGATAGCTGACATGTATGCAAATACCTTAAATCAACTCATGTCCCCACTCTTGTGGCTCCTGATTGATAGAGAATAGTCAGATTTCGACCCTGCTGATTGCTGATTGATTGTACATGGCCAGATCCCTGCAGCGCTTGTCAAGAGAATGTAAAGGGGATGCAGTCTGTTTATCATCCATACAAACATGTTAAATGAGCGTTCACCAAGCTTTCATTCAAGGCAAGTTGAGCACCACCATTAGTCCCATTGAAATTGTCAAACCAGTTGAGCGCTCGGAGTTGAGCACTTCACTAAACCAATGCTCAACAAACCCTCGGTTTGTTTAGTTAAGGACTAGTTGAAGTGTATTTGAGCTTTGATTGAGCAATTACAAGGATTGAATGCAGTTTTGCATTCCAATTTGCGTGTGAAAATCTCAACCAGTGCTCAATTTCTGTTCAGTTGAGCAGTAGTTGATGGATGAGTGCTGTATTGATTTTTTGGTAGGGGCAGGGCTTGGCTTACAGACTTTGATAAATGGGTTGATGTCATTCTTACTTTGATTTGGGACATATGCCATTGGTGAAGCCAGACAGTGGTTTGACTTTTCTATTGGTAATTATTTGTGCAGTTACTAGTTTCATCCTGATATTATTTGTTAAGATTTTTTTGTCGTTTGGTATCAGCATCTAAAACCAGGAATTAGAATTAGGCTGGCACTCCTAATAGAGACTGGATTGTTGTCATTGTAGAACATCCTTAATGTGTTGATTTATGAAAGAGCATCTGTGAACATTTACTGTGATTAAACTCTATACATGTGTTACTATCTGGTGATTGTGTCAGCTTGTTTCTCTTTGAGTTCCCATGTTTTAGTCTTCTAGTGTGTTTGCTTACTAACAACATTTGAGGTACTCTCAAATGCTTAATGATTGCCCTCCAAATGACGCTGTAAGGTTAAAAATATTGTCTACCTACTTGCTGTGCTGAATGTTGTTCACAATATAGTGGATTTGGGTAATGATTATCTCTGTTTAACCTGTGAGAGAGTACCCTGACCAATGCATGATACCATCCCAACCCGTGCAGCACTCTGTTGCTGTCCAACTAGCTTTGCATCATGATAATCCTTATAAATACATGTATACAAGCAAGTCTGGGTGACGATGCATACACCGGAGAAAGATTCACAGCCTGAGATTAGACCTCTAGCATCTGAAATGCTCAAAGAAGTGTTTCTAAATAGGGGCATATTTTATTAACCAAACAAAAACATGAATCAGAAAATGGCCCGCATTCCGAGTTTGGTGGTAGTCCTGCCGCTATTTGCGCCATGATTGCCACCAATAACGTTACTGTGTCCGGTTTGGTGCAATGGGGACTTACCGGTCTAGTCAGACCTTGGTGGGACTGGTAAGTCCCCATTCACCAAACCATTCCCCATTCCCATTTGAGCCCCCTTAGGGCTCAATGGGAATGGGGAGGGCGCAAATCACGGGCTGGCGTATGTCAAGCCTGTTATTTGCACCCAGGTCCCTTAACAGGTCCCATCCTTAACACCAGGTCATACCAGGCGTTAGGGAATGGACCGGCTAAGGTACCTCGTAGTAGGGCGGTAAGGGATTACCGGCACCGGTCTCCTTACCGGTGCCCGGTATCCCTTACTGCGCTACTCGGAATGATCGACAAAGTGTTCCAAAATCGGCCCCACTCAGCTAGAGAATCAAGAATTTCACAAACTCTACACAGAAGAACCAAAGCCAATCCCAAACTACTTATGGCTGCACACTACAAAGTTCATAGATGCTCAGTTAGCATGGTGCTGCATATTGAAAACTAACAGTGCTGGCTTTACTGTGCTTACATTACAACATTATAAATACTTTATAATATATTTTGATGATCTACTTTTCCCTTGATAACATATAGTGGCCGATTCATGGAACAAATGTGCGCCGGAAATCGTGGCGCAAGCGCGAAAAAGCAAGCGCATGCGCACACTTGCGATTCATGGAAGGCCCTGCGTGTGTTTTCCCCGGGATGTGTGCCAAATCCGCGGGTGGCGCACCTGGGTGCACACGTCACTGCAACATCCCGAATGCCGTGCACGACGCGCACAGCGAAAGCGCACAACATGTAGCGCACACACCAAAAAGGGGGCAGAACACGTGGAAGGGGGAACAACGCATGAAAATGAAGGCGTAACTGGGGAAGCAGTGCTGGGAAATACACGGATGCCCAAACGCAGGCAAACAAAACGTATCCATGGAATCTAATATGAGAAACCCGCGCACGTCAAAAGACACGCACAGGCGTAAACACATCCGCCACACAAAGGCAGGCAGAAGCGTCCCTGCGCAGTATAAAAGTGCACGCAAACAACAAACATGTATGTACAGCTACAATGAATGTCCCATTTCTCGCAGCATTGATCGTGGGACACCGCAGGAGGAGGAGAATAGCCAGGCCCCGCATTTTATTGCCCAGGACCAGCCTTTTTGGGATGCCTGATGTCGAGGTCTATGGCAGGTATAGGTTTCCACCTCGTATCATCCTAGACCTGGTCACTGAGTGGGAGGAGGACCTCACATCACCCACCTTGTGCTCCCAAGCACTGAGCCCCTTGGAAAAGGTGCTCAATGTCCTGCATTTTTTGTCCACTGGGGCATTTGAGCGGACAACTGCCATAGTTGGGGATGCCTCACAGGCTACACAGTCACGCTGCCTATACCAGGTGTTGGTATCATGACTGTGCAACCCTCAGTCTGCAGGCACATATACATGCCCAGAACACCCGCAGAAAGGCAGGCCGTGGTCCAGGACTTTTACAGGGGCACACTTCCCCAAAGTGCTTGGTGCCATAGATTGCACACATGTGGCCCTACGTCCACCTAGGGCCACTGAGCACATCTATCGAAACCGCAAGCACTGGCATTCCATCAACATACAGGTTGTATGCGATGGCCATGGAATCATCACCTCTGTCTATGCAAACTATACTGGGACTACCCATGAAAGTTTCATATACAGAATGTCCACCCTGAGCCGGGACCTGGAAGCTGGGAAGCATGGTGACATATGGCTCATTGGTGAGTACAAATGCCTGTGCACATGCATGCATGTCACACACAGACAAACTAATGACAACCATTACCACCTCCCCGGGGGACAGTGCCTACCCCCTGAGCACCCACATGATGACGCCAATACGGAACCCCACCACCTCACCCCAGGTAAGATAAAACTCAGCCCATATTGCAACCTGGGCCATAGTGGAGCGCACATTTGGAGTGCTCAAGTCATGCATCTGCTCCCTTGACCGCTCTGTTGGGAAGCTACTCTATACACCCCCAGTAGTGTGCAGGATCATTGTGGCAGCATGTGTCCTGCACAATGTTGCAACACGGCGGGGCGTACCGGTGGACATGGTGGTGCCCCCACATTCCCGACCACATGCACAGGTGCTGCACATGGGTGGGGAAAGGGCACGTGGAGGCCGCCCAACTGAGGTGCCCCTCACCTTTTATGGCCTCCCAACCATGGCACAGATGTACTAGTACCAATGGGAGGTGCACACCACAATTGTCCTGGGCAACTTGGGTGAGGGGGGGCAAGGTATGTGATGCAAACAGCACTCCTCTGCTCCTGCAAGGCTGCCTGTGGCCCCTTAGGAAAAATGACAAGTCACGCAATGCTCAGGCATCCCAAAAAAGCAAGAAAAAGAGATACGTGACCCCTGTAGCCCACGTGTGTGTAAAAAAACACACAATACACTGTGGCAGTCAGGAACACAAAAAATGCATACGTGATCAACACGCTGGCTAGTATGACTGAAAAAAAGGAATACGCGACAAACAGGTACACCTGCAGTGGGAAAAATAGCATGTGTGACTCACCGTCTGCCTTGCATGTAGAAGAAGAACGCATAGGCAACACCCCCGCCAAAAGAAGAAATACGCACTGCAGCCACTGTGAAGTAATCGCGTGTGAACCCCAACGTCTGGAAAACACATGCACCGCTCTCCGAAAAGCACGTACAGAGCGATGGAAACCCACGTGGGACCTTTAACCTGTGCCGAGGGAAACACCTGCGCGTGTTACGTCACATACGCGCTTAAGCGCTAAGGGCATTTCCTCGAATTACACGCTGACGTGCTGTTTTTTCACGTGCAAAATCACTCCGTATCAAGCTGGCCATGGGACAGCACACAGAAGACCACGCTCCTGCCCAGAAGGCCATTTTCCTGCCCCGAGCTGACTCCCACCAGCCATCTGCTGCTGCCTGCCTGCCTGTTGGCCACGTGCCCTGCTATTTGGTGCCTGCATGTCAGCTGTCTGCAGGGGTCCAGTTGCTTTGATCACCCCTGCTGGAACAGAAGACTCCCGACTGCAGTTCCATCACTCCACAGCCCAGCACCAGGACCGAGTTGCCCACCCACACCTGCCTCGGGGGTTGCCATGTCGGGGGAAACACCATAAGAGACCACTGGTAACCCCCAGCCAGAGAGGCAGAGGGCTGCCAGCTTCACAGCAGGAGAGGTTGGTGCATTATTATTATGCCCTCTTTGGAAGAAGACGCGCCAACAAGGATGGACAGAGAAGGATATTTATGGACATCGTGGTTGCCATCAACGCGGAGGGGGTGGCAACCCGCAACTTTCCACACGTCCATAAGCGCATGGAGGACTTCAGGTCCAGGACCCTCAGGAAGGCCCGGCGCCTCTTGGACGCAGCGGCTGCAGAGGGGTGCCGGGTCCGCCTTACTAACGACCAGATGAGAGTCCTGGAACGCATACACCCAGCACTTCACCTCCAGATCCTTGAGAGGCAGACCCGTCCGGAGTCAAGCGGTAAGTTTCCAAGTGTACTGATTAGATGCAGTTCATGTTGATGTGTGCCAGGAGTGTGCAGCTTGGACATATGTCTGGGAAGGCCCATGTATTGATGCGTATGTGCAGGGACATGAGCCTGCCTCATGTGAGTCCAGTCATGTGTGATGCACATCAATGGTGTATGTGTTCCAAAGCATAATGCACAAATGCATGTGGAGACGCACACATGTTAGCATTTCTGTGTATGTACTATGCCATGGTTGGGGTGTGACACATGGATGCTGGTTCCACCTTCATGTACATGCACGGTGTAGATGTGCGTATGTGTGTGTTTGACATGTGTGTGACTGTGATGCGCCATGGATGCATGTGACACAGACATGTATGGAGCCAATTGGAAGATGTGACATAGTTGCCGGTGATTGCACTGTGACAATCGGTGGAGATGTACAGATGCATGTCTGTCTGGTGGTGTGTGTGCATGTGTTTGGCACTCCCCATGTTGCTTGTGATGTCAGGCTGACCTTCGGATGTTCATGCTGTTGTGTGTGTATGGATGCTGCTGCCTTCTGCACCATTCCTGTTAATTGGTGCATGTGTGTGGGTTCAAATGATATGTGTGTTGGGGAGCGTGATGCCATCTGTGAAGTTTGACACTGCCATTCATGTGTAACTGTCATGTGTGTATACGACCATTGTACAGTATTGCCCTGATGCCTGTGTTTTGTCTCTACCTGTCTGCAGCGTTGACTGATGAAGAGGGCAGAGACAGTGCTGTGGAGCACAGCGGCAGGGATCCCACCACCAGCCGGAGATGCAAGGCCCAGCTCCCCTCCAAGGTAGTCATCTCTTCGGGGAGTGAGGAGTCTGGTGCCGTGTCCATGGCTGCAGCTGCCGAGCGAAGGTCCAAGAGACGGCGTTTGGAGGTGGACTCCTCAGCAGCAGTAGTGGCAGCTGAGCCCCCACAGGAGCCTATGGAGGAAGAATGCACAGAGTCATCCAGATTGGTGGGGGTTTGGTTGAGAAGGTGGCTGCAGAAGGCCCATGCACGGGGCCTGGAGGGTGGATTCCACTGGTGCTAGTGGTGCTGTCAAGGGGCAGGGACAAGAGGCAGCACAGTCCGCCGCAGAGGTGCCTGTGTGTAATCCTTTCCCAATCCTGTGACTGCATCATCCGGCACCAGCAGGGATGCCTCCATCCAGACCCGTTTTGAGAGAGGGGATGCGCATACAACAACTGGATTTCCTCTCCCTGTGGACGTTGCAATCTGTGACCGGATTGAGCCTGTCCTAGCTGGGGTGGCGTTGCGCCTACATGGGATTCGGGATGAAATGCAGGGTTCTCATCTGGACAATGCACGTCATTTCGAAGCCCTCTTTGGCCACGTCGACCTACTAGGACAGGTTGTCGGCACTGGGTTCATCCGTGTGCTGGAACTTCTTGCGACCCCCTCCTCAACTGAACCTCCTTTGCGCCAGTCGTCCTCTGTGCCATCTTCCCGCCCAAGTATCACCTGGGCCCTCTGTGGAGCTGCCCCTAAGCCAGTGGCCAGGCTGGTGGAGGACACATCCTTGCCACACTCATGAGTCGGAGGTCCTTCAGGGGTGGCCACCCCACCAACTGGACCCCAGCAGATGGAGGATGTGCAGGCATCATCAAGCAGGGCACGTTCCATCAGCCTGCAGACCGTTGTGGTGCCAGAGGCAGTTGCATTGGGGGCAGCAGCAGGCCCAGCATGGGAGTGATCATGGATCAAGGCCATCAACATCACAGGGGCAGGAGGATCCAGTATTGGGAGTGTCATCCATGTGGCAGCAGTTGGGCTGGAGGATAGATGCGGGGCGGCAGTGGGCAGAGAGGGCACGGCTCACTATGGTCAGGGCAGAGAACTCTATGCGTCGGGCGTTGAGGCGGGCTGCGTGCCTCGAGGAAACTCGCAGGGAGTTGGAAGAGGCCATGGCTGCATCTCTGCGAGACCTCGAGGCCAAGGAAGAGGCCCGCCTCCGGGACATTGAAGTGGAGTTCGATGATGCCCTGGCCCGGGACATCAATGAGGGAGCCGTCGGAAGTAGCCTGCCGCCTTTGTTAATAACTATGTAGGTGTAGGTTTCCTTTTAGTTTTCTTTTATTTTTTTGGGGCGCATGGACTATGCCCCGCCTTTTTGTATATAGTTATTTATTAAGTAGGATTTTTGTTAGGTTTCCTTTGGATTGTTGGGCTCATGGACCCTTGGATGTTCTTTTGTATATAGTTCTGGACCTGGATTGAGTGATTTATTATTTTTTTTACCCATGGTGGAATACTTTGATTTTTTTTTTTACTTTGGATTTTGTTTAATGGACGGACCCATGGAGCCATTTTACTTTGGATTTTATTGGTTACAGCATTCATTTTTCTTTATCATTTTGGGAGTTCCGGACTTTGATTATATTATTTTCTTATTGTGTGCTTTTGTTTTATTCATTTAGTTTACGATTTAATACATTATTTTTATCTACTTTACTTGTGTGGGCTTCTCTCATTCATTTTGTGCATGTCACAATTTGGGTTTTCTCACTCATGTGTCACCATTGTGTGGGTCTGAGGGACATGTATTCATGGGCATGCTGGTTATTTGTTTTCTATCATGACATGGGAAATTCTATGTGGAGCGGATGGAATGCAGGGTTGGGTGTTTGGACTGGGATGCCATGGGGTGGCATTTGGGTGACCATAAGGGCCATGGCTCTGGATTATATAGACGTGTTGGGTGGGGGGGCATGAGTCAGGGCCTGCTGGCAGGTGCCGTCAATGGGGGGTGCGGGGGGCATGAGCCGGGGCCTGCTGGCAGGTGCCCGTCAATGGGGAGTAGGGGAGGAATGAGTCGGGGCCTGCTGGCAGGTGCCCATCAATGGGGGGTGGGGGTGGGGGGCATGAGTTGGAGCCTGCTGGCAGGTGCCCGTCAATGGGGGTGGGTAGCGGGCATGATTGGGGGCTCCCAAGTGCATGGTGACATGTGGCCTGCCTGTGGGGCATGCCCAGGGGTGATGGGCTGCCTGTGGGGCATGGCCAGGGGTGAAGGGCTCCATGTGGGGCATGCCCAGGGGTGATGGGCAGCCTGTGGGGCATGGCCAGGGGTGATGGGCTGCCTGCGGGGTATGGGGAGGGCCCCAGAATATGCATACCCCACTCACGCCAGCAAAATCACGCGTGAAACTCCCCGCACACCCCCAAAATATGCGTACCCTTCTTGCGCAAGCAAAATTGAATGTAAAACTCCTGCGCGACCCCAGAATACACGTACCCAACTCGCGCCAGTGAAAATCGTGTGTGAAACTCCCCATGCACCCCTCTGAATATGCGCAACATGCTCATGCCAGCGAAATCCCTTGTGAAACTCCCCGCACACCCCCAGAATATGCGTACCCTGCCTGAGACAGCGAAATCATGTGTGAAACTCCACGCGCAGCCCTCGGAAATAACGCAAGCAGACCATCCACCCTCCCCATGACCACAGGCAGCCCTTCACCCCTGGGCATGCGCCGCAGGCAGCCCATCACCCCTGGCCATGCCCCACAAGCAGCCCTTCACCCTGGCCATGCCCTGCAGGCAGCCCATCAACCCTGGGCATGCCTCGCCGCAGGCAGCCCATCATCCCTGGGCATGCACCGCAGGACGCCCATCACCCCTGGGCATGCCCCGCAAGTAGCCCATCACACCTGGGCATGCTCTGCAGCCCTTCACACCTGGCCATGCCCTGCAGGCAGCCCATAACCCCTGGACATGCCCCGCAGGCAGCCCTTCACCCCTCGCCATGCCCCACAGGCAGCCCTTCACCACTGGGGATGCCCCGCAGTCAGCTCTTCACCCCTGGCCATGCCCTGCAGGCAGCCGATTACCCCTGGGCATGCCCTGCAGGCAGCCCATCACCCCTGGGCATGCACCGCAGGCAGCCCTTCACCTCTGGGCATGCCCCGCAGGCATCCCTTCACCCCAGTCCATGCCCCACAGGCAGCCACACCACAGGGGGGACTTTTTCCATGTGATTTTGTTGGCACGAGCGGGGTACGCGTAATCCGAGCGGTGCGCAGGGAGTTTTCCACTTGATTTTGCTGGCCCAAGCGGGGTATGCATATTCAGAGGGGTGCGCGGGGAGTTTTACATGCGATTTCGCTGGCGCGAGCGGGGTACGTGTATTCGGAGGGGTGCACAGGGAGATTTACATGCGATTTTGCTGGCGTGGGGGGTGCGCGTATTCCGAGGGGTGCGCAGGGAGTTTTCCACGTGATTTCGCTGGCTTGAGCAGGGTGCGCATATTCTGAGGGGTGCGCGGGGAGTTTTCCATGCGATTTCGCTGGCGCGAGCGGGGTACACATAATCCGAGGGGTGCACGGGGAGTTGTCCATGCGATTTTGCTGGTGTGAGAGGGGTACGCGTATTCTGAGTGGTGCGTGGGGAGTTTTCCATGTGATTTTGCTGGCACAAGCGGGGCATGCATATTCAGAGGGGTGCGCAGGGAGATTTACATGTGATTTTGCTGGCACGAGTGGGGTGCGTGTATTCCGAGGGGTGCGTGGGGAGTTTTCCACACAATTTAGCTGGCGCGAGCGGGGTGTGTGTATTCCGAGGGGTGCGCGGGGAGTTTTCCATGCAATTTCGCTGGCTTCAGCAGGGTGCGCGTATTCCGAGGGGTGCACGGGGAGTTTTCTGTGATTTCGCTGGCGCGTGGGGGCTTTATGGCATTTTTAGCACATTTTCGTGGTTGGGGGTGTATGCTGGTCCACTGGCCTTTGCGCAATGTACGGGATTCGTGCAATGTTTTTGGTGCACGGGGCGGGGTTGGGGCGTTACTGGTGCTGCTGCAGGGTCGCTGCGCCACTCTGCACCACGGCTGATTATGGATGTTAGTATCCATGAATACGTTGTGCATCAAAATAGGTTTTGGCATACACGGCTGGCGCAGACTTGGGCACGATCCCTCTGCGCACCAGCCACGTACACCACTTCTGTGCTGAATTCTATGATTTACCCCCATAGGCTTTAATCAGAATAATATATCATGTATGGTCCCTTCCCTAAGGTTTTTATTATAGCTATCCATTATAAATGACTGTAAAATGTATTTTATCTGACAGAATGGCTCTTCAGGGCTTTAGATAGAAAGTGACAATTTGCCGGATTTCCAACCTTCAAACTTTACAATTAATGCAGAAGTCAGAATGTCTACGTTCCCAATAATAATTGTCACAGTGCCTGAATTAAAATGAATCATGTCAAAAATACAAACATTCATAATCCCATCTACTTTCAACCTCATTTTCATCTTTACATAAATTCACAGCCTCTGGTGAAATAAGTCCTTAAAAGAGCTGGATCAATTTCTGGCTTGGAAGTGAACCGCCAGTGACTGAGAATGCTGGGCTTGTCGTTAGGGGGAAATGCTCCAGGATGTTCTCTAATTAGCTCTCGTTCTTTTAGTGCCATGAATTACTGCTGTAGCCGATCCTTGAAAGTAGCGGTGTGCTCCACATGACATTGAACTTCCAGAAAGAGAAGTGATACTATCACCTACAATGAGCTACAATAAGATTGCTACCCGTTCCTAACGCGCCCTACTCCTTCTTTTTCTTGAACATTGTTGTCCACCATGTTTTCCTTCTCTCCTCCTAACAATGACAAAAACACCCTATTTCCTGACCCCCTCCTGTCTGTGTTGATTATTTGAGTCTTTCTTCCTCTTTACTCCTCCCTGTGCTGAGGGTTGCATACAACCCAAAATGTTGATGATTATATTCCCCCTTTACATCTTTTCTATGTTGAATATTATATTCAAACAAGCTCCTCCCCATTTCCCCAATCCCTATGTTGAGGAATATTTTCCCTCGAATTGCTCATAGCCCTCTTTCCTGTGTTGTTGACTATTTACTGGCAGAAACTAGTCAGATAGCACAGCGAGCCACGCAGACTCGTTTCTAACATCTGTGCGTAGCCAGTTGGCACAGGTCTGAATCCTGGCAGGGCAAACTCAGCTGTTCATCCTTCGGAGGTCGATACATTGAGTTCCCCACAGTGGGTAATTATATCAACTGATATTAGAGCACGTTGATGCCCTCAGGTGAGCTGGGCGTTATATAAAAACGGGTATTATTATTATTATTACTGGTAAAGAGCCGTTATGCCTTTGCGGTGAGGATTGCAATAACTAATTACTGTTAAAAACATTAACATAAATCAAGTGCATTGTAGAATCACTGCTTTATTTCTAAAGATACATTTGACCCTGGGAGTTTTTCCCTCATAGTCCTTATGTGTTGAAGATACAGTCAATTGCACTGAGTATGAACTTCTTGGCTGCTTTATAAGCCAGGTGCGTTGATTGGCAGGTATTTTTTTCTATTTCATTTTTAGTATTGAGAATGCAACTTCTTTGTGTGCTTCATTGATTCCATTCTTCCTTTTCAATGAAATCAAGGCCATTCACCTGTTTACCAATCACGGCTCAATGTTTTCTGGAAGTGCAGCAAGTGAATAGATGGCAAAACTGTAGCAATACACTATTATTAGCTATTGATACGCCGAGTCTCAAAACAGGGCGTTGCAGCGACTGGCTGCAGCCCACACCTGTGGACAGGTAATAAGCACCCCCAAAAACACATGTTGCAGGTTGACCTCCCTGATGCTGGCTAGGTTGACAGACAATGATGACTTATGCAGTGCAGGAGGCCACCAGTTTGTGAGGAAGCAGGGAGCCCTCTCATTTGAAAGCATGACTGCTTTGCACACTGTCAACCTGATGGATAGAAGTGTTTTATAATGCTGCAATCCCATTGGAGAATGACTGAATCATGCCCTGTTCCTCTACAGTGATGTTCAGCAGACCTAAAGGGTTGAGCCTGCACCTGCCACACTTTGTCTCGCAACCTTTTTATGTACACACGTGTGTATACTGCCAAATAGCCCCCTGCTTTATTTCAGATCTCTATTGAGTTTGTCAACTACCACTGCAGAATGTCTTTACTGCAGGGATGTCATTTCACCAAAATGCCAGTGGTAGTGACATCACATAGCCATTGACCTCTGATGACATCACAGGAAGTGATGTCATTTGACCCCACCCTGAAGTGATATCACCGGATGTGATGGAATACGACCTTTAACCCCTTGACTTAAAAGGAAGTGGCATCACATAGCATTGTTCCTAAGTACACTATGAAAAATATGGTTATGCTATCACTATAATGTGGTATACATTTCATACAAGAAGGGATCACCGTATGTATTGTTAAGATCAGTGTGTATAGGCCATATTACCAAATTACTGTGAATGCAAGCAGACGTCCATGACCAAATGATAATGATTTGTTATTATATAGCACTTACACTTAAGCACTTTATATAGAAAAAATATACATACAATATCACCCACCCTGTGTTGCTACTTATTTATCTACCTCAGAAGGATGAAAGGGTGAGTTGAGGTGTTAAGAAAAGACTAATTCAGTGACTCACCCCCTGAAGTGTGCCCTGAAATATACCTTTAATGAGTCTAGCAATTATTGTATAGAGACCCAGAAAGACACTTTGGGCCTGATTCATGGAAGCGTTTTATAATGGCACAATCGCATTGGAAAATGTTCTGTGAATCAGGCTCATTATTTGGTATTCCTATACTTTCTTATTTAGGGTCACTGCTGAAAGTATAAGACGTGTGGAACCCCTGTTCATTTTATTTCAAGAGGCCTGAACAAGAAAGCCAGCCACTCCAGAAGCAAAGAGCCACTTGGTGCTGGCCACAGTTTAAAAAAAACAAAATTGAGGGTAGCAAGGGAGACCACAGGGGTAGCAAGGGAGACCTCAGGGATCGAAGTTGAGTCCCTGGCGACCCCTAAATGATGTTCCTGCGTTAGTGGGAAGTGAAATGTGAAAACTTACAAAGAAGGAACTGCAAACGAAAGGCAAATGTATAATTTTGAAATAGTAGCACTTCCTGGAAAGCATTACTAAAACAGTCAGATAACCAGGAGCGATGCGGCAAGAAGCAATGGATCAACAGTGCTCTTCCTCTTGGTGGCACAGAGCACTAACCACAACGTTGCAACCCTGCTGTGTGTTTCCAACAAAGTGAGTGCTTTATGGAAGACAAATTGTTTATAAAACATCGAGTGATGTGTTAATTCTCGAGTAGCATAATTGCAAAACAACATGTCCTCCCGGATTTTCTAGGCAACTGTCCAGTTCTTGCACAGGGATGACGGCCCGGGTTTTATTCTCCTAGTTTATCCTCTTAGGAGCTGGAATACTGCCATGTAAAACCCAGAGGCAGCGCTGTTATCGCTCGCTTTTCATTTTCCTTCTGTCAGTCCCCATACATCACCTATCAAGCTCTTTCAGGGACTGTGGGTTGCTGTCCAATCAATGCACATATAATAACCTGGGGAAAAATGAGAGCTGCAACAAACAAATAAGCATCCAGGGAAACTGGCCTGCCATTACCTTCCACAAAGAATGCACAGGAAAAGCAACAACAAAAGGGCTGCCATTTAGGATGGTATCGCTTTCTACAGAGACTGCGGCTGCATGGCACTGTCTGCACATGCAAATCAGAAGCGCTAGGAAAGGTCAACTCATGGGCATGATACAACCACGGTGGAATGCTACTGCTCGAAGAAAGGAATCAGGCTCTTAAAGGGAATCTCATTTGTACTTTTAGGGCATGTTTTTTTGTTCCTTTTTTTATGGGTTGTATGCAGGGGAGGACAGACAACTTTTGGCCTGGTGGCTGGGGGGGGGGGGGGCAGGTACAATTTTCTGGTGCCTCTGCAGTTGCCCAAGACCACAATGAAGCAGCTCCGACTTTCAGAGCAACTAAACTCAATAACAACCTCTCCCCTATCTTTATATTCTCAAGTATATATAGCCAGCATTTGTTAACCTTACTTTCCTTTTATGCAACATATTTTTCAGTTATGTTTGCGGTTTCTTAGAGAACTGGGTCCCAGGAAACTCTCCCACATATCTAACACATTGTAAAATTGCTTCACTGGTTTAATATGATTTGGTGAAATGTGAAAGATGGGATTTGATCACAGGTTTCCTTGTGCCCCTGGTTGCAATTTGGCAGCAGGCTCCTCCAATCCCCTCCCATCTTTAGTTTTATACCAATGTAAAGAGGAAGATAAGGTAGAGAATTCATTAGTAGAGGCAAGTCAAGGGGTCTAGCTTATTTCTAAGAGCCAAACATGTGCTGGCATGGCAAACGCCTGGATTTATGCCTTTCTTCCTCCCCGCCAGTATGTCATGTTTATTTATGGATTAACACTATCCATATGAGAGATACTTCCCCTGCAGGTGAATAATGAAAACAACACACTGTTATAAATAATTATTTGCTCGGGATCACATAAGGTGCCAAATATGGAGGGTGGGGAGTTAAGCACTAGCGGCCTGGCTCCACAGTTTCAAATTTGGACAGCAGAAGAGACTTCATCTTCATCCTATTGCATCTTTAATTTTAGTACCAACAACATGCTTTCAGAAAATGTATTATACAAGGAGTAATCTAGTAAGTTGATTAATAATTCTGGCTTTCATGCACTAATTGACAGGATAAACTAGTAACCTGACAAAATATAAAGGAAGTCTTAATTGAAACATATGCTCAGAAAGTATGTATTTCTTCTTCGAAAAAAAAGAGGGATTGAGCCAGTCCCACAATCGGGTGCATTGGCATGAGGCTTAGGCTGATCTACTTTTCTAGGTGTGTCCACTACTTAATTTCCATAATGTTCCTTAACCATTACCCTTCGGAGTCCTTCCTTTGCACTGCATCCTTGATGCCCCTTTGCCCTCTTTCTTACAATTAACTTTCAGTCTTCCATTCCAGTGTTGAACAATCCCTCTGCTCACTTCCCTTCCCATACCACGCTCACACCCCCTTCACTTGCCCACATTGCTCAGTCACCAATTTCTTATCTCTTCCCCCTTTGATTGCCCTGACTCGCATGTAGACTCTAGACTCTAGACCAGCTTGATTTGCTAGTCAATCTCTGCCAAGCATGACAGGAATTGTGGTTAGGGTCTTGCTGGCAAATGTGGCTATGGGATCTGCACTTTTGCAAAGCAGAGCAAATGACACAGAGGGTAATTGACCTTTTGTAGGCTCACCTTCTTTGTTTTATTTTCTATTTATTTATTTTTACATTTGTAGATGGGCACAAAGCCCATGGGCATCTAGGCGCAGGTTACAGACAAGGTACATTCGTTCAGTCGGTGCATCATCAGTTAAACAGGTGTGTCTTGAGCTTTTATTCTCAACAGAGGATAGGAGGGCTCAGCTCGAAGGGAGAGTGGTAGATTGTTCCAGAATTTGGCTGCCACCACCGGGCAGTTGGAACCCCAGGCTCTTTTGAATCTGAATCTTGGCCTGACTAAAAAGTGGTTGTGTGCGGATCTCAGGGATCTGGTCGGTGTGTGTATGAATATTTAAGCTAGGTAGGTAGAGGGATTGTTTGACAGGCAGCAATGCGAGGTTTGCAAATTTTCCCAGACAGGGAGACAATGGACAGATCTTCTAGCTTCAGAGATGTGGTCATACTTATTCAGGTCCAAGGCAGCAGGTTTTGGGTCACTTGGAGCTTGTTTAAGTTTTTTTTCAGAGTTGCTGCAGAGGAAGGCAATGCAATAGTCTGGCTTAGATCCCACGAGCATGCAGGGAATACTGAGGCGATTGTCTGAAGAAACAAAGGTTTGCTGACTCAGATGAGTGTTGCGGCGTAGGCTTCTGTGGAGGTTCTGTGGTTGATTTGGCGGGACATATTGAGTGATGCATCAAGGTGGATGCCCAGTGTTTTTACTGTGGAGGGGACAGGGATCTTGTGGCCATGGATGTTGAAGAAGCGGAAGGCTGGGTTGAGTTTTATGAGGTGGGCTAGAAGGAGCTCTGTTTTTCATCATTCAGACAGAGACTTTGTAGGGCCATCCAGGTTTGGCTCAGTTTGTAGATGCTATTCACCCTAGTTGAGTCCTGAACATGAACACGCGAGGGAGTGGGAGGGTGAAGATTTGGATGTTGTCTGCATAGTTTGTGAAGGGGATTCCTAGTGAGTTAAAGTGGTCAAATAGTGGCTTTGTGTAGCTATTGTAGAGGATGGGGAAAAAGCAGGAGCCTTGCGGAACTCAGCAGTAGTTGGGAGTGGGGAGGGTTGCGACATTGGCTGAAAAATCTTTGAAAATTCTGCTGTCAAGGAAGGAGGATACCCAACTGGCAGCTTCAGGGGAGAAGCATGCAACCGAGGTCATGTGGTGGCATACAATCTTATTGTCAAGGAGGTTGAAGGCTGCCGATAGGTCAAGGAGCAAGAGGCGGGACAACTTTCCTGCATCATTACCATCACCAAGTTGTTTTTTAAGTCAAGGAGGGCGGTTTCTGTCCCATGTTTCCTGTCAGAAGCCTGGCTGTGGTATGTTTCCAGGAATTCATGAATTTGGGTGTAGGCAACTCTGTCATTTTTAGGAGGAATGGAATGGTGGTGATAGGTCTATAGTTGGTGTGGGTGGTTGGGTCTAGTGGGGATTTTCTGAGCAGGTGGTTGATCCAGGACTCTTTAAGAGAGAAGGGGAAGTGGTTGAGGCAAAGGAGGAGTTGGCGATGGTGGTGATGAGTACGGGAAGGGGTCTTTGCATTATTTTACCAGTACAGCTAGACAAATGGCCCATTTGCAAGAAGATGGTTTGAGACCTTTCATGATGGTGGCCAGACAGGTTTAAATTTGAAGAGTTGGGAGTAGGCAGGCATGACGGCTTGGGTGTGGTTTGGTCAGCTAACTGGGGAGATGGCTGATTTGGAGTTGATTTTGCCTTGTGATTTTACTGATGAGGGCATCTTGGATATTAACACACAAGATGTTACATTTCGTGTAGATCACGGGGGGGGGGCAATGGGAGAGTCAAGTTCACAAAGGCTGCAGAACAGTTCTTGGGTGCTCAAGGTGGCACCTGCAATTCTTTTGTTGCAGGAAGTTCCTTTGGTCACATGGATGTATCGTTTGTATCTCAAGGATGCGTCTCGGAAGAACACGTTGTTGGCAGAGGTAGGGGCTTTCCGTCAAGCGGTTTATGCTTCTTGTTTTTTTGCACATAACAAGTTCTGCAGTGAACCAGTACTTATTGTGCCTTGCGTTTTTAATTTGGAACTGTTTGAGAGGGACAAGGTACTGACAGCATTAGCTAAGATGGAATTATAGTGCTCCACCAGAGAGTTGGTATCATGGTGAATGGCTACCTGAGAGTTAAGCTGGGGGAGAAGATGGTAGCTAGTTAGGTTGCAGGATTTCCATGCTAAGGTCAGGGGTAATGGGTTAAGAATGTTGGTACATTTATTTGGGATGGGACAGTCATGGTAAATGGGTTGGTCCGTCGGTCCATGAGCATGGTACATTGGATGGATAGAAATGTTGCAATTGTGGTCCGGGAGCAGTCTAAGGTACAGCGACGTGAGTGGGTTGTGTTGAGGCTATAATGGGTGTAGCCAAAGGCAGATGTGGCTTTGGCGAGGGCTGAGGCGTCTGTATCTAAGGGGTCATCGTAGCCCAGAATAAAGTCTACCAGGATGATGAGCTGATTGGTGTGTTGGAGGCTGGCAGAAATGAATTGGTGTGATATCATCTTCCTAAGTGGCAGTGGATCCTGGGGCTCAGTAGATGAGGTGGATAGAGATCGTAGAGTTGGGCAAGCAGTTACGTTTGGCGGAGATGGATTCGCAATGCCGGATATGGCTGGTCGCAATAGAGTGGAGTGGGATGGAAAATTGTAGATAATGGCAACTTCCCTTCCCTTGGTAATGGTCCTGACTTCTCGGAGGAAGACATAACCGGAAGGTAGCATGATAGAGCAGGGCCAGCTAATGGGTTGTGTCAGGTTTCAGTGATTGCCAAAATGTCAATGTTGTTGTTGCTAATAAGATCCTGGATTTCGGCGGCACAGGCAACAAGTAATCTCGCATTGATTAGGATACATAGGAATAAAGAAGCTGGTGAGGGGCTTGGGAGACTTGCTCAGTGTTCAATGTGGGTGAGGAAGTGGGTTGTTGGGATGGCAGGGTCAGAGGCTTGGTAACTCAGAAATAAGTGTTAGGTTCCTGAGAGGGATAGCATATGTGGTGGTGGCTGGCGAATGAGTGTGGGCAGTAAGGTGGGAAAGTTGGTCTAATCCTGTGCGTGGCATAGTGGTTATTGTGTGGCATACAGGGTGGCCTACAAGGGTTTGGCATTGGTAGGGAGGGGCTCGGTTGCTGCGTGAAGTTCACAGCACTATCTTGACCTGGGGTTAGTCTGGGTACGGGCATATGGGTGGCAAGGAAGGTAGCTGGGTCTGGTGATACAGAGCATTGTGCCCACAGTCCAGGTAGGGGTCCACTGCATAGAACAGAGGTCGCTGTATGCCAGGCCGGGTAGTGGGCTACTGCCAATACTGGTAAGAAGTGGCTAGGCTGGGGCAATGATGGCACAGAGCTCACTGGTCCTGTGCACGAAGGTGAGGCTGGAAACTGGCATGAGGGATGGTGTCTAGGGGCTAGCACTGGTAGGCAAGCATAGCATTGTGTAGTGAGATCTGTGAGTCTGCAGGGTAACCCACTAAGGCTAGTATTGGAAGGAAGCAGCTGGAGAGAGGCTGTGTCAGCGTTGGTGTGATTTGCTCTCTGTGAGTTAGGGAGGAGGTCATGTAGTGGCCTGCCTGTTCCAGTGCTGAGGGGGTAGGTCAGGTGGTGAGGAGGCCCGGTGTGGCGGTCATGGTGGGCTACTGCTGCTATCCATGTTAGAGGATGGCTAGGCTTAGGCGGAGTGTGTGCAGTTCACAAATTCCAAAGGTACGATGGGTCAGGGGGATCATAGTGTGATAGGTAGTCTTTTGATGGTGGTGAGGGAATGATGGTGGTAGAGGTGGGAACAAGCTGAGGTGCTGCTCGGGACCGTATTGGTTGTGGGCTGACTTCTGCTGTGGGTTCAAAGGTGAAGTCACAGGCAATGGAGACAGGAAGGATGTAGGGGAAGCAGATGAGTATTGCTATTAGGCAGAACAGATGTGTAATGGCAAGCCCTGTGGCTAAAGGAGGTAGCATTCTCCTTACCTCGGTATATTATGCATGTAGGCAGTTGCACATCCATTCTTGCAGCGTAGACTCACAGGGAGGATGCCGACAGGGCCGTAGAATGGCATTTACCGGTGCCGGGCATGGGGACACCTGCAATGCCATGCAGGACCTGACAGGCAAAGACAGGCATGTCTGATCTTGCAGGTAGGCCTTCGAGGATGGCTTGCTTGGCCATCTGGCTTGAGGAGGCCTTCCTCCATAAATCCCTGTTTGAGGAATCGGATTGTGGGATACTCAGAGCCTGCAAGGCTGGTGGGTTGTCGTCATTTCAATCAGGTATCACAGTGCCATATTATCATGGGGCTGGGGGTCCGGTGGGATGAATTCCGGCAGGGCGACCAACGTGACCACAGTGGATGATTTTGGCCTGTACAGCTTGCCAGTGCTGCAAAGGGGCACAGAGGCAGAGACAGGGGTGCATGGCCTTGGAGGTGGGCCTTTTGAGGATTGCTGGCTTCTTTAAAAGTTGGTCTCATATTTCACTTCATGGAAGCACAGGGAACTGCAAGGGAGTCTGCCTGTGATCTGGGGATGGGTTGATCCATCAAATGTATTTGTATTTTCAAGGATGGCGGACTGTGTGTGTCTGTGTCTTTATGTTCGGTAGGTGTGAATGTGGTGATGTGTTTGATATGATATGATATTTATAACACGCCTGTACATAAGTATTTCTAGGCATGACAAGACAATGAAGTTAGGACAGAAGGAGGACAAACAGAGATCTTACTAGGCTTTGTGTCATTTAGATTGTGCAAGTGCAGGGGGGAGGTAGGTGGAGAAGTGCCAAAGAGGGGAGTGGGGGAGCGGAGAGTGCAAAGGAACTCATAAGTGCTGCCGGGAGGTGGTGCTTAAGTGCAGAGAGTCAGGGATTGTAGGATTGCAGATGTAGTCCCTAAAATGGTTGGGAGGCCCGGGGGCAGTGCAAGGGCAACTGGTCGTGCAGGAGTCTGGTTGTTTAGCTTCAGTGGGTGACCAGGTAAGCAGCATGCACAGAAGACAGGGATATCAGCAAGGGAGGGGAAGAGAGAAATAGGAAGAGAAAAGGAAGATCTTAAGTTGCTTTCGGGAACCTTAGGTGGTGCTGCTCAAGTTTGAGAGAGGCAGGGAGGCTCTTCCAGAGAGAGGCCCCAGACGAGGACAGAGATCTACCCCCCCCCCCCACTCTCTGCCTGGAGAAGCGTCTGACCCTCAGAGAGTTGGAGTTGGATGAGCGGAGGGCTCGAGAAGGAAGATGTTAACAAGCAGAAGTTGAATGTAGTAAGGTCCCCGGCCTCAGGCAGCCTTGTGGACAATGCAGAGGGTATTTGTGACTAGGTATGTTAAATGTGGAAGTATGCAACTGTGTTCATGTGACTATGTGTCTATATATTTGAATTTGTTGTCGATTTGTGTGTGTTTTTTGGTTGGTCATATAAGAGTGTTCTGGCCAGGAGAATCATCTAAAACCTTAGAGGTGTCATTCAAAGTTTGGTGATAATGGCAATGGACACTTACATCCTTAGAAATAGGAATCATGATAATCTTCTGAGGATTGTAACCGACCAATAGTAAATGAGCTGCAGTGGTATCAACCTTACCATCAAGGGTCACAGAAACCAGCATTTAAATGTGTATATTGCCGGCTGGGTGGTATAAATGTGCCCTTTTGCCTAGGCTCTTCTCTTTCTCACTCAGCCACTGTGGAGACCCACATGTGGGGCCTGCCCAGGAACACCTGCAACATGGCTGAAATCAAGATGTGTGCCTCACCCCATCAAAACAAAAGCTGAGCAGGCCTTGCAGCACCAAGTTCCGTCGAGGGAGGCCGGATTCTGAAAGATTTTAACTTTCTCATTTATTGTTTTTACAATACCCCCTTTTCCCAGCCCGCCCCTGGTTGTATGTGATTCAATCAATCTGAATACTTAATTTCCACCAGACAAAGGTAATTTTCCAAAAAGGCAGGTAATTTTCAACCAATATTTGCATCATATACAAATGAAATTATATTTTCGCACTAGTCATTGACTACTGACATTCTTTCGCTAGGCACTTACATATTCATATGCTGTAATGAATGAAAGGAGTAAATACGAATATTGGAAATAAATAATTGATGGCTACACAAATCTATGTATTCAAATAGATCCAGACCACAATAAGAGGTTTTCCAGTCAATAGGATGGCCCCTTATAACATGGAGATTATGAAATGTTTGTATTTTGTAAAGGATATTATATGTGTGAAGTGGGAGAATGGGATAACACTCTCCCCCCAATCTCACCCAGACCATGTCCTAGGGGATCACGGCCCAGGCACCCCCATAAGGAGAGTTCATCTACTTACCAGATGACAAAGTACCATGGTTCAAAAACCTACACATACGAGGACTATGCCCACCAGCACGCCATGCTCAAAGAAACGCCTGCGACATGGATCAGCTTGACTAAAACAACAGCCATGAGTATTCACATTGTTAGAGATGCCATGACAACATAGCCAACAGACAAGAACACACGTGCCACCATGCACACTTGTCACTCACACACCAACCCACACGAAGAACATACTCAATGCTACAACGCAGTGGACTGTCACACCCACAGACATGCATCATTGTTATTTTTCACATAGGCCTTCTACAGCACTGCAGAAATGCAAGATGCCTGAAGAGCATGTGTTCATGCTTGCTGATCCTTTTCTCACCACCTTCAACTCTCTCTTCCTAAATATCTTCCTTCTCGAGCTCTTCGCTCATCCATCTCCAACTCCCTCAGGGTCAGCCGCTTCTCCAAGCAACGATTTGGGGGTAGATCTCTCTCCTCGGCAGGGGCCTCCCTCTGGAACAGCCTTCCTGCCTCCCTGAAACTTGAGGAGAACCATCTCCGGTTCCGGAAGCACCTCAAAACCTTCCTCTTTGCTTCTGCTTTCTCTCCCCCTCTACCCTGCTAAATTCTTGACTGAAACTGCACTGACTCTGCAACTGGGCCACTCTCACCGATCTCGGTCCTTGGCCCAGCCACTCTCCACTTGCACTGCCTCCCTGGCAACCACTGCACTGTGGGACTGTCTCTGTATCCCTAAAGCACCCCTTCCCAGCACTTGTATGCACTTACCTTGCACTTGCCACCAGCTGGCCCTATTATTTATTTGTTACTCTGTACTGCACTTCCCCCCTCCCTTTCCCCTTGCACTTTTCCTTTCCCTCCACTCATGCACTTGCGCGATCTGAATGACACCTGGCCTAGTAGGATTGTTTTCTGTCTTCCCTTTGTTCCCCCCTCCCTGCCTCGTGGTGCCTTGAAACACTTGTGTATAGACGTGTTACAAATGCCATTTCATATCAGCCATCCCTATGAGGACACCACCATGTATATCTAATGCTGCCTATGACACTCTGTCGCCCCGCGACCTCCATAGTATGGATTATGTACCGCCAACCAGAAATTAGGCGAAATACCAGTGCTGACCATGCAGAACGAGCCCCTAACAAGAGCCCACAGCCAAGGCCACGATGTTGCAACCCGCATGCCGCGCGCCCAGCACCAAGGTTACACCTGCAGGTGCCAAGCCCTTAGAGACAGAATACAAAATCTAATGCTCATAATTCTGCTCCAGCTACTGTCTCCCCACACGTGACCAAGCCGAACTGACAAGATGCCAAGCTTATGAGACGAGAAGCCACGTCTGGGACACAGGTTGCAACAACGAAGTGGCAAAGATGGACACCTACAGCGATGGGAAAGACCTGCTCACCAGCCCATAAGCAGACCTGTCCATTGTCCGCACTAACACATAGTTGCACATTGTTGCTAATGTCAGGTACACCGCGGGCTGGGACCAGCGATGGTCCCAGGCTTGGGGGCTCGCGGGAGAACCAATCAGAATACAGGGGGCTTATTACTGACGCCATTACTCCTAGCCAATCACCAAGGGTCCCCTTGTAACAATTCCAAAGTAGCAACTGTTAGGGACAGCCCAAGTATACCACCTGACCTGTCCTCCACCACTAACATCTCTCCCTGTAGGGGACATATACTAACCCTACCTCTCTGGGAACCAATCCGAAGTGGCGATAGGTTTTGTGATGATTTTTCCCAGGTGACGCAAGTAGCACATCATACTGCTATAAAAAGGGCCTGCGAGCCCCACTAACAATGAGAGCTTCTCCGGATGCATACGGACTAAGCGTATCCCTGCCGTTACTCTAATAAACAGCAGTCATTGCCTTTCTCCTTGTGTGCGTGTGTCATACTCCTTCTGGGACGTGGGAGGAGTTGGGGCCTCCCCAGCCCGGGGGTCCGCAGACGGCTCTGCTGGCCCCCGGGATAATCACCCCGACAAATCATAGAAGGCATTCACAGTCAAAGCATGACATTTTACAGAGGCGTTATTTTCCTCATGTCACCGGTATGTAAAATATATTAACACTTGCAGTATTGGCAGACTTTTAATTCACGTAATCAAATTCCATCTGAAGGCTATAGAAGTAGGAATTCTGGTATCCTTTTGCCACGAGAAAGACGTCACCCGCATTTGATTTTCCGAATCTTGTCATATCACAGTGCTATTTTTAGATCCTCTGGGTAACCCTTGTGAAGCAGAGCTCAGCAAGCTGCCGCAGGCTTTGTCGAAAGGGTAAACACACTGTAATTTGCAAAATGCTGATACAGATATAGGACAACAAGGTCTTCTACAGGAAGTATATTCAGTCAGCTTGGACAGTGAAAACAATATATACATTCGAATGGATGGCTGCACACATGTTCTCTTTAATTGCAGGTTTTTACTTGATCAGTAAAGCATAGGCTGCCATTTTTGGTGTCCATGTTTTAACCGAGGGCACCTCACATTTTAGCTTCTTTCATGTTCAAGAATAACACATCTATTGTACCCAGTTTAGCATGCTTCAATGTGATGCAGCTGACATGCCTCAAGGGTCATCTTGATGGGTGGCCTGTACCAAGTAATACAAAATGCATATTACTGCAAATGCTGGAGCATGTGTATGGTGGTGAGGAATACAAAGGCATTAAAATAAGCCGTGATGCAATACATATGTGTAAAGCCTTATTTTTGGTCCAAAAAGTGCCCACTTTTTTGTTGTACAAATTAAATTCACTGAGAATTAGTCAAAGGGTATGTTTGATCTTTGCATTTAATGCAATAATTTAAAAAACGAAAGCCTGGGCTTTGCATGATTCCATTTGTTCTCATCTTTAAATTCCTCCTTGATTACCTAATGCTTATAGGCGATTTTTTCAAACGTATCAAGTATGGGTGATATCCTTTTTGAAATGTTTTGAATTTGCTGAAAAATATTTTTAAAGGATTAGGACTCGATTCGTGGAATTATTTGTGGGGAAAAAACGGGATCTTGTGCACCAAACTGCGTACATGATCCTTTTAGTCCATTCATGGACTCAACTGCGCAGGACTTTGCTGGCTCGGCACGGCTCTGCAAGCGAGCGAGTGCCTTGTGCAAGACTCCACACAGGGGGTGGGCGTGGCCTGCGTAGGGGCCAGAATATGGAGCGTAACACAAAATGAAGAAGAACAAGCCAGAAATGGTGTGTCACGAGGGACGAACCGCAGGCAGTTCATAGCATTCCCACAAATGTGCACAACAAAGCGTATTCAAGGATGTGACTGCGCAACCTCCCGCCTGTGAAATGTCCATGCAGTGCCCTCCAAATCTCTGCCACCCGAAAGCAGGCATGCAGACTTGCACGGAGGAATCGCAACTCTGGAGGTGAATTTGGATTTCAGATTTAGGGGTGCGTGCATGCAGATGGCTTTACAATCGTAGTTAGGGGTGTGCGTACACAGCATATCGGAGTGCAGGGACAGTTTAAGGGGGTGCACATGCAGTTTGGGAAACCGTTTGCATGTTCTTGTGTGCCGGTTACCGTCACGGGGAACCCTGTGCAGTGGTGCTGAGGTGCAGGCTTGGTTTGGGGGCACACCACACACTGTTCACGTGATGCATGTGTTTGCGCCCTGGGAACCCGCAAGTGTAGGAAAATGTGGCTGTTTTGGCTTTGTGCGTGGGCGTGTCGGGGGCGTTCTGCCCACGACTCGCGTATAGGCCTACTTTGCAGGAACAATTCCATGAATACGCTGGGTGCACATTTTTTCTTATGCGCAGAGGCTCGCGCCAAGTTGTTCTCGGAACGCAGGCTTGCAGGATTTATGCATGGATTTCCATTAATCAGGCCCTAAATGAATAAATAGCAGATTTTAGATTTTTCCTACAGTTATGACAACACAGCTGAAAGGCACCTTCCAGTTGAGTATCGTGTATTGGGTCTCCCCAGGGAAGACTGTCTCTACAGGATATACTCTAGAGGCACTGTTTATTAGCTTTAATATGGACAATATGTGCAATATCCTCATCTTGTGCTACCAACATCCTAGAAGCACTCATATTTTTCAATTACTTAGCAAACATGTCAAACATGGATGCTATTTTAAAGCCTGATGGATAGTGGCTTCACAATACCACCCCTTTCTTTCAGTTTCACACAGTGGCTTGCTGCTCCCCGGGTGTTTTGGACTATGTCTATCATGTTCCCTCAATATTGTCTATGATGACTGGAGTCAACAGTAGCTGTAGTATAAACATTTCAGGAGCCAGATGTTCCAGAGCCCTCTCCTAGCAAAATCAATGGCAAGAACATTAGGATGTGATGGTGGATTATTGAAATACATGTTCAGCCTCATAGCATTGCAATGGGTAATGCAAACTGCTGGAAAAAAGTGGAACACCTCAGATCCCCGGATTAAAGAGAACATAATATGTTATATTATCTAGGGTGGAATTACAACTGGATTGGGGCCCTGAACTCTGCTGATTGTTCTCATATACATCTTAAAAGAATTAACACTGTCTGGGTCTTTCTCATTTGTCAGGGCTAGGTGATGGGCTAAAATTGACTATCATTGGTTGGGTGTTATTTATAGAAAGTGATTCAATTGGTAGAAATGAGGGATAACGAAGTCTTTCCCAGATTTCAAATCACAGTGTGCCACAATGCACACATTGCTTTCCTAATGACGGTGCATAACATCTGACATTGGACATTCGGGAACTGAAGCTTTATTTGCTACACAATACACGTGTGCAAAGGGACTCTATTGTCCAGAAAGCTCTCCCTGCAAAGGCGAATCCCATGCAACACTGACACCATTTACTGAATGTATTGTTGGACTTCGTACTACTGTTCGCCTACTCAGGGATGTAGGGACTCCGTCTCGCCCTGGCCATTAGGAGGAATGAGGGCACCCACAAAGCCTCCATGCCATATTCCACACCTCACAGTAGATGTATGATTTTGTGATGGAAGCATACTGGCGTAACAAAGGGGTTCAATCACTTAGGAAAGAACACTCCCATATTAATGAGGAAAAACCATGTCCTGAATATTCAGGTGCACCAAAAAAAGTCCCATCATATGTGATTTTAAAATGCACCCGAGAAGAAACAACAAATTGACTAGTGTCCTCCCGGCACAAAATGTGGTAAAGTTTCAGGGTCTGAAACTCCAAAGTGGTGTTTTCCTACAAACAGTTAAAAATCAGTTTGACATTTTTCAGCATCTGGCTTAGAGTACAAGGGTGGATGGGATGTGATTAAGATGAGAAGGTGAGCATTGGAAATAATTGTGTTCAGGTGTTTTTAGCGAGCAGCTTGGGGATAAGGCTCGGAATTGAAATGACAATGAACAGTGGCGCAAACCTGCAGTGGTACATTCTGCTGAAAACCTTCACACATGTGAAGATACTCCAAAGCAACCGCACTAGAAGGCAAGGTTTCAGGGCTAGGCCCCCGGATAAAAGGTTTGAGAACACTGCACCCCACCTAATTCATTTTCAAGAATGTGAAGGATGTTATGGGGATTCTGGAGCCACCCAAATCCCATCTCTCATTTCCGAAGCCTTGAAGACCACTGCTCCCAATTTCGCAAGGCCTTTACTAACACATGGGAAGCACTTTGAAGGCTGTAAAAACACACACACTTAGCTCGGCTGTGCGTGCTCCTGCAGGTCTGACCCACATCAGAATAGGACGGCACAGCACACAGCGGTCAAGGCAGAGTCCAAAATGATGTTCACATTTAGTTGTGGGTGCTCTAAGCATCTACCCACACGCAAATACATCACTTTTCTCTTAGAAAATGTAGGCTATGATGTATTGAAGTCATGTGGCGCATTTTTGCTAAACACGCCCACGCCCTGCCTTATTTAGTTCAAAGTAGCAAAATGGCATGAATGTGAATTAGCACAAATGCAAATGTTGCAATGGAAGATACTGTTTTGCCTCTGGCATGTATCCCTAATTCTGGAAACACAACAGATGGCTGCACGTCAACAGCTGGATTGCAAATCTGCTCAGAGGTATGATGGTGTAGTAAATATTCGGAATATTTGGCATTTTTGTAGGGCATGCCCACAAACGTTTTATACTTAACGGTCTTTATACAGAATAAAGTATAACATTATATGTTTTGTTCTATTTGCATAGAGTGGATTGTAGCTCATTCCTAACCCAAGTGCTTCTAGTTGGATCCCTGCATCATCGCGCCCCTCCCGCCACACAAACGAGGAGAGGTGAAGGTTTCCAAGCTATAAATCCCGTTGTTTTGACAACAGAACTCTGTGTTCCAGCAAGGATCAGAAAGGTGGATAATTGCTATTTACCCTTGCTAATTGCCCTGCCCTTTGTTTAATAGACATAACTGTACACGCTCTCACTTTCTTTCAGCATTCCTTCCCTAGATCCTGGCAATCCATGCAGCTATGATACAATGAAGGGTTGGGCACAAACTGGAACAAGCTGCACTCGAAATAAAGCCTCACATGGGGACTCATTCACTAAAAGGCGCCCTGAAAACAGCACAAGCCATAACTATATTCTGTCATCAGGAGTTTCCCATAATAAGTACTTGGTGACATTTCACCAACGCTCCAAGAACTCGACCAGGGAACAGAGCTCTTGAGATCAAATAATGTCACAGTCCTTAACTACACAGTTGCTCTTTGTCAGGGCTGAAGTTGCGCAATTCTCTCTGGCAGCTCTACAAAGAATATGTCTATGTGGGCACACTATGGAATAAAAGCCATCACTAAACAAGCTCCGGGGAAAGTTGGCGTAACCCAGCAATGTGAACACAAGCACTTTTGCTAATGGCACTAGCTGTTATAGTTCTCAGAGTGACTTGTACACAGCCAACCTTTGGCACACTCTCGGCTGCAGGGAATTGGCACACCTGAAGCCTTCTGAGGGATTTCCAATAACAATGAATCTTTCTTATGAACTGGAAAGAGAAAGCACACCCAGCAGGGCAGTCAAAAGAACCTTTCTCTGCGGGCCTGTGTCGATTATTTGGAGCCATCTGTGTTAAGGCAACTAAGAAGCCTGCAAGTTGTTTATTCAAATATTGTAGTAGATCAGTAAATCAATTGAAAGCTCCAAACAATGGGGGAAGTAGATAAGATCAAGATAATTTCATTGAATCTGAAATCGGTCCAAGGCAAGCGTATTTTATTCAGTGCCTTGAATACTCTAACATGAGCATATTTTGGGAACTTCCCAATCACTCATCAGTGCTGATTGCTGACTGCTCATGCTTTGGATGATTGGCAATTCTTTGTTCTCCGGTCTTCACTTTATTTGGGGGGGGGGGGGGAGTTCTTTGCTTCTTCTGCCATTTACTTTCAGGGAAAAATCCATCCTAGCCTTTTTATCAGTTGCCTCCATTATTTTTTTTTTACCCATTTGTTAAAGTTTATGAACATGAAGGCACCCGGGTAACCACAATCACGGTCTCTCTGTATGAGTGTACTCTAAGTTTAAGCTATACCATGCATTGATTTGGTGCCATTGTTGGGTCAAGCGTTATGAAGAAAATGAACTATAAACTCAACAATATACAAAATAACTGTAAAGCCACCATCTATATAAAGAACCTTAACAAGTTGCGCTTAGCAGGGTTTTACCAAAGGAGTCAACACAAGAAGCTGTCAATAAATATACACAGAAACACATGTGTCTTCTCAAAACAAAACGGTTGGTGTGCAGTCCATCTGATGCATCCCAAACACTTTCTGGATGGTCTTTTAAATGTCTCTATTTTAGTCTGGTAGTAACCACAGTATTTTCCATTAGGATATCTCCAGGACCATCTGATTGCCATGATTTCTGGTAAATAAGGTGACCGTGGACAACAATCCTTTAACCTTTCTGGTTTGTAAACTATTCTTTTCCTGCCAAGAGATTTATCTTGCAAAAGAGTTCTCCTCTGTCTGCTCCGTTCCAGTTTAATATGACCTGTTTGACCATTGCTTACTCATCGTGTACCCATGGGGCTGATCTGCCTGCCTGGTAGCCGTACACCAGATGCATTGAGAAGCAATGGCTGGCGGCAGAAGATGCACTCCAGCACCCTGTGGTTGAGAGAGAAGACTCGCCTTCCCAAGGAGATAGGTTCGCTAGTTGGGGAGCCTAAAGGAGATTTACAAACATGTGTAATTGCTACCTGAAGGTGTTTTTATTCCAGACTATGGAATGTGTCCCACTAAGCATCAACTTAATGGGTGCTTCATAGGAAGCCCATGACTTTGTAGCTTGTGATCAGTTTGAAAACGTCCAAGTGGGAAGGTTTCTTTGTACAGGGCCCCTCCTCCCACCCTGGTTGTATATCTGCCAGTTCCAACACAACATGTCCTAATAAAATGTATACAACCTTAGGCAGGTTTCAATTTCCACTTGAATAAACTCAGCCAAAACTACCAGCAAGGGACACACGACTTCCTTAGAAATTATGGTTTATTCCTCTTTGAAAACAGAAGTGTTGTGTGGACATCTGAGGAAAATGCACTCAGCTTATGTTTTTCCCTGCTGCCTCTCGGCAGTGGCTTTATTAAAGGATTGATGTAATACGTCAGTGGAAGCATGGGGTGAATAGGTTCACGCAAAATGTTAATCTCTCCCAAATTTCAGCTACTTTGACCAGGTCCACTTTCCCGAACTTCGAAACAGGTTTGAGTACCAAGGTTTTGGGACGACTTGATAGGGCGAAATTTTGCAGATAGGGAAATGTTCGAAGGAAGTCATAAGAAAGTAACAGCTTCAGTTGCATGACCAGTTACACGCAAGTGTTCTGTTCGGAAGTTCGCAGGTGGCCTAAGTTAGATGCAGAACAAATTAAAGAAGATTTTTGAAGAATGGATCTGAAGAGTTATTAGAGCAACATACCAAAATAATATGTGCTGGTTATTATATAAAGATACTGTTTCTTTTCCACAGTAAAATTTAAAATAGTGTTCGGAAAATAGCAATCAGTGCAACTTTGTAAAGAAAAATAGTACAGAAATCCAGGGCCTACTTACATCAAGATGACACTGCTCTTAGTGCAAGATTAAACCCTGTGGAGGACCCTAGGCAGTCGAAATGCCGGGCCATCCCTCGCAAAATATCCCCTAATACTTTTGTAATGTTCTACACCGCTTTATTTTGATCCATTGTCGCGGGCTCCTTAAAGGAGTGGGGCCCATAGGCCGGTGCCTACTTGGCCTAATGACTGCCCTCGGCACAGTAAATAACCAGAATTGCACCCGAGCTAGCCTGGGACGGGCTGCATAGACTGCAGACTGTGTGGCTGTGCCGGAGCTAAGTCATGACTGAAATCGCTGCACTGGCTCCCAGTGGCTATGAGGATTAAGTTCAAAACCCTCTGCATTGTCCACAAGGCCTTCCGGGGCCTGGGGCCTCAATACCTTCAACTCTCTCTTCCTAAATATCTTCCTTCTCAAGCTCTTCTTTCATCCACCTCCAACTCCCTCAGGGTCAGTCACTTCTCCAAGCAACGAGTTGGTGGTAGATTTCTCTCTTCGGCTGGGGCCTCCCTCTGAAACAGCCTCCCTGCCTCCCAGAAAATTGAGCAGAACAACCTTCGGTTCCGGAAGCACCTTAAAACCTTCCTCTTTGCTTCTGCTTTCTCTCCCCCTCTCCCCTGCTGAATTTCCAGCTGATACTGAGACTGCACTGGTTTATCTGGCCTCCCATCTTATCTTGGGTCCAAGCCCTTGCCAGTTGCTCGCCTGCACTGCCACCCTGGCAACCCCTGCACCTGGGGACTCTTGTCCATATCCCTTCAGTCCCCTCACCAGTACTTACGTCTGCACTCACCCTGCACTTGCCACCTGCTGGCCATTCTTTTGTTTATCTTGTTTATTTATTATCCCATGTACTGCACTCCCCCCCCCGCACTTTTCCTTTTCCCCCTTCACTTCCACTTGCGCGATCTGACTGATACCTGGCCTAGTAAGATCGTTGTCTGTCTTCCCTCCGTTCCACTTAATTTGTATCGTTGCACCTTGAAACACCTGTGTATAGGTGCGTTATAAATGCCATATCATATCATATCATATCATATCATATATCATGCACTAACGAGGCCGTGCTTTTTGCATGACAGATCGGTCCTTCAGCAAACTGGAAATAAGCATTCTCCATATAACTGTTAATAGATAAGGTAAAGTATGACACTAAAAAGATGTTTGAGGCCTTCAATCAAGAACTGTTATAAGTGGAGACTTCTGGTTTGATTTTGTGTGCTTCATTTTTACTGTGTATTGCATGTGTTATATCAATGTAGTTGGCCTAGTAAGATCGCTGTTTTTTGTTCTCCCTTGTTCCCCTTCCTTGCCTCGTCACGCTCTGAAACACGTGTATGAGCATGATACAAATAAAATATCAATAACAGTATAACGTTCCTTCCTATAACTTTTTGGTAAGACAGCTTAGTTGGTAGAACACCTGCTGCAGACATGTTTGTACTACTAGTTGATCAAAGGTGTATTAAAGAAGGACATGGAGGACTCGGACCTTCACCTTTTTGAGGTGAATGAACGGAGTACTCTCGAAATGGAAGCCACATCTTCACGTAGGAGGTATGTCCACATCACTTCTGAAATCTTTTTATATAGCCCATTTGCCGGGCTTTTGATTATGTGCTGAAAAGATAATAATACTAATGATAATAATAATAATAATGAAAAGTCAAAACAGGTTAGCTCTAGTCAGTCTGCACATTAAAGGAGGGTTCACAGGGGGGACCCAGCCCAGCACAGCAGCAGTAATGCAATGGGCGTGCTCAGTGTAACAACATGTTCACCGGTATCACGTATAACGAGACAAGTTATTTGCATACATGCTCATATTTTTCTTAATCAAACTATGCATCACCTCCAATAGTGTATGTGTAATTATGGTCTATTTGCACACGTTTGTCACTTTTGAAATTGTTATCCATGGAGAAGCAATGTAGCCTTCTGTTTTTAAAGCACTAATGCAGTGAGGTAGCTCATCTTAACAATATTTTCAAAGTATCACGAGGCAGGTTTATTTATTTATTATAGTACTTATAAAGTGCGACTAAGACCAGAAGGCATCTCGGCGCTAAGACAGATAAACCGGTAAGCCAGATACAACAATCCATTAGAACAAATGAGTTTTTCAGAGCTCTGCGAAATCGCGCAGGATCGTTAATCTCACGCAGCGAAAGGGGAAGATCATTCAACAGAGAGGGCGCAAGGACTGAGAAGGAGCTTCCGCCTAAGCGCACCCTCCCAAAACATGGAATGTTCAATACATTTTGAGAGGCAGAGCGCAGGCACGTAGCATGGTGGTAGCGATTCACTGCTTGAAAGTACTCAGCACCTATATAGTAAATTGCATGATGGGTAACGCACAGAAGCTTACATTTAATGTGACAATTCGCCGGGAGACAATGGAGCGGATGCAACATGGTCTGAGAAGAAGCAAGGAAGGGAACGCCAAGAACAAGCCACGCTGCCGAATTTTGCAGGGTTTGTAATCACTGGATCTGAAAATCAGGTTGTGCAAGGCAAAATTCCATTCCTGAGGATTTTTTGTCTATTGAAACCAGCATTACAAACTTATGTAATCTGGGCATTACTAGAGCCTAGGTTGCAGATGTGTCACACCTAGGCTTCCTACTGAGCTGCTAGGAGCAGGGCACAAACCCAGGGAGTCAGGCTAGAATTCTGAACTACACTTGCTATTGGGACTAGGGCAACCGATCACTAGGACCTCAGTTTTCTCCCCGTTAAAGTAAGAACACAAATCATTAAGACGATAGAGTACACTACACAATAGGGATGGAAGATACATCATGGATTTATTACAAATGACAGTCAGGTATTTTGGAGACTCACAATAAGAGGAATGTGGGAATGCTCAGACTTCCCCCTGCACTCAGAAGTCAGAATGTGCATCAAACATCAGTGAATTGAAAGGATGTATTTTATCTAAATTATCATTCAATGACCTTGTGACATGGAATCCATCTCTCTACAAGAATCAAATATTGACCTGAATGCTGAAAAGGTAATTAACTTGATCAGACTCATCACATGACATCACTCTCATCTCCCCGTAGCACAAAGTGCTAAGGCGGAGGTTAGCAAGGCTATGAGCGGCCATTTTAGCTACAACATGGCAGGCAACCCTTCTGTTAGATTTCTTCCTTGAAGTTACGCTGTGGATGCAATATCTTTAATGGTCACATAGGCCAATTCAGAACACTTCAATCCTCTCCTAATGTCACACTTCTCCACCTCACACTACCCACTTCGTTTCAGTGCCATCTTTTGATCACTTTTGGCTCAATACTCACACTTTGATTTCACTAGGCAGGCCCAGGATAGACTTATGAAGTAAAAAATCTCTGGCAACCAACAATTTGAAAGTTGTTCCAGCTCGTCGGAAATTAAGGAGCAAATGCGTGTAAGCATCAAGCAGCCAACACACACCCTGCTTTGATCAAGAATGTGTTTGAAAGTGTGTGCCCCCATTCATCGTTTTGATCAGGAATCCGGGTTACCTACATTGATTACTGCTCCTGATGTTTGCACTGTTGTGTGTTCGTGATAAACCTGTAAATCATTCGGATACACCTCACCTCACACACTCCCACGGGGTCTGGTCTGCACTCTACAGCTGCATGTATAAAACGCAAGTCGTGCCAATTGGAGTGGAGGAATCCCGTCTGCTATCACCCACCTGTACTATGCAGAACCCGGCATCATTAAGCTGCCATGGTGAGACGGACAGAGTGGGATCTGATAAACAAATGTAACACCACCTGTTTTCTCCAGCTACTCCCAGAGGATGCAATTAGCTCATTTTAGTCAAAATGGTAAACAGAGACGTGTGGGGTTAAATTAATTCAATTATGCAGATTCTTCAATTTCTGCGTCCCCAGTACAATTCAATTGTCCACCAAAGTGTGTCCTAGCTATAATTCGTTAATAATCTATATCATATACTCACCAAGTGTTTGGCATGATTGACTGACAGATGTTTAATGATTACTAATTGAGCATGCTTTCTACTAAAATGAAGAAAAAACAGATTCGGACTGATTTTAAACTTATATTACAGAAAATTCCATTCCTTTTGCAAATATATACCCAAATGACTTTATTATAAGAAAGTAATATCAGAGTAGTTGTATTTCCAAAGTTCACAGTGCACCTTTTCAATCTACATTACATTCAAAAAGATGATTAGAGCAATATTAGCCATATTACATTAAAATGCTGATACCTTGAGTTCATACTATTTTGAACAATGTGCATTATGTTGGCAGACCCAACAGATTGGTTTAACATTGCGACTTTCACGTTTAATTATGTTGTACAAAGAAACTCAATAATATTAACATGTTGCTACTGGTTGTTACTCTTTCTTTACAAACAAACCATTAGTAGCATGTTACTATTTGACTTTACATTTTCAATAGAAAAGAAACAAACAATGACACGGACAACAGTATTGTCTTTTTTTGTAGGAATGGGCTGGACATTTGTCAGGGAATGCTATAATGCTATTAACTGGCCATATAATGCCAACAGTTTCAAAATGGTGAGATACACTGGGGATATGATAGAAGCGCTGTCAAATATGTATTTAATACTAATACACTTGTTGGCTTTCCAAATGCATATTTTAAACATGACTGCAGTGTAAGTAACAGATGCAAGTACACACATACTGTTTCAAAAGTGACTGAAAGGACACTAGCTTTTGCCATTTTTAAGACAACTCTTGCACATATAGAGCTGTGAATAAGCCATTAACGCTCAGAAGACTGCTTAGAAATAACAAAAGCTGGCAGCTTGATATTTATGCTGGCTAGTGTTAGCTCAAATAGATTCCAGCAGGGTGTGATTTGAGCAGAGAAGAGTGTGTAGTTGATATCAATGGCCATAGGGAATAATATGGTCATAACATGTCAATCACTGCATAAACAGCCAAACAACACTCACAGGCTGTGGGTTCCTACTCACATGCCATCTCCCTCCAACTGTGCTCCAATGCAATATTTATATACGGTGCTTAAGCACACCGAATATCCAAAATATAGGCTCTGTGCCTGGGATGCTGAGATGCTTAGAAACTAGGTTTCTGTTCGCACATTTTGTTAAGTGTGTTCTGTCATAAGCTGTATTGTAGCAAATATTCAACGTACATGGAACCCATTATATTGAACATGAACATGTTGTGCATAGCCTGTTAATCTTTTTTTCAAACCTCCCAAAATTGTAGCGATGCAGATATTAGAATGAGATACATGTATTTTGTGTAGCCCTGTTACAAACATGTACAGTATCCGTTTTCAAAATGTGCACTGTCCTCTCGATAAAATAACACATCTAAATGTTTTTATATAAATGTTTTTTTATTTTTTTTATGTAGGATGGGTGAATAAAATAGTGTTGCTGAAGTGTTCAGTGAAGTCAGCAGTCGGGGTGGCATTTTGCTGGAGCACTGAGATTCTTTTGGTGAGTGGAGAGCCCTGAAGAACAAGTGCTCCGAGGCAGAGATTATTTAAACTACACTTCTGCGCAAACTGCACGTAAAGTGTTGCTGAAGTGTTAAGTACAGTCAGCAGTCTGAAGGCTGATGGGCCATTGTCCCAGAGGATTATTGGTGTTGAATGGAGACTCAGGGTCTGATTCATGGAATTATTTGCGTTGGAAATAGGGACCTTGTGCGCCAAACTGCGTGCAAAATCATGTTAGTCTATTCATGGAATCAAATGCACGGGACCTTTCCAGGACTTGCATGGAGATCATGCAGGCTCAGCATGTTTCTGTGAGCTGTCGAGCGCCCTGTGCGAGACACCACGGTAAGCACGGGTGTGGCTTGCACAGAGAGCTGGGAAGGAGGCGGATCACAGAAAATGGGGAAGA
This sequence comes from Ambystoma mexicanum, assembly GCF_040938575.1. Taxonomy (NCBI): domain Eukaryota; kingdom Metazoa; phylum Chordata; class Amphibia; order Caudata; family Ambystomatidae; genus Ambystoma; species Ambystoma mexicanum. The sequence continues at coordinate 714,357,647 of NC_090928.1, read as the reverse complement.
ACATGGGAAAAGTGGGCATTACGAGAAATGGCCCACAGTGAGTCCCTTGCACACCCACAATTGCACCAAACGACACGTATTCATGGAACAAGCCACGCAGCCTGTCGGCATAGAAATGCCCACTCAACTCCCTCGTAGGAAGGAGGTGGGCTTGCACATCGGATTTTGCGTGTCTGCAACCAGGGTTTCTGGTCTAACTAAGGGGTGCGCATACGGAGTGTAGCAGGGTGCAGGAATGGCTACAGGGGTTTGCACTCAGATTGTCTAAGTTTTGACCGAGTTACAAAGTATCATATGCATGTTGTCAGGGTGCTGGCAACAGTTACGGGGGACCCTGCCCCGGGTCCTCCGGAAGCAGGCCTGCTTGCGGGGGACCCCATGCACTGTTTGAAGGTTGTGTGTATTTGTGACCAGGGAGCTCACTAAGGTAGCTGTTCTGGCTGTTTATGCTTTGCATGGGGGCATGTCGAGAGCCTTTTCTGGCCGTGACTTGTGAATACAGTTACTTTGCACATTTAATTCCATGAATACGCAGGGCATGCATTTTTATTATGCATGCAGGCTTGTACAGTGTCATTCTCAGCACACAGCAATTGCGGAGGAAATGCACACTTTATCATGAATCAGGCCCTCAGTGTCCTAGCAGGTGAGTGCTGCTGCAGAGTTTGTTGAAGTGGTAGGTTTGACATTACTCTTATTTCTGCATTATGATAGGGGATATTCTTTAGCACTTTAATTAATTGCGCAAGGAGTATGCCTGCTAAATTGCATAACTTCCCATTGCAGGCTTACTGGAGATGACCAACTCAACGCAATAGGAGTCAAGTTTCAGACAATTTATTGTGTGTTGAAAAAATGCTGCTAGTTAGAAAAGGGATTACAGGTTTCTTTCCAGTACAAACAACAGTGATCCTTCCTGGCGATAAAGAAAATGTGCTGGAAGGGGCCACAGTTGTCTCTACTAAAACTCTGCTATCCGCAGTGGTAGAGAACAGCTCTCTACTCAATTTATGATTTGATTTGAAATTAAAATCATTCAGCATTTTGCACGCTGGGCCTCCTGTCTTGAATAACGATCATTATAATAATATAATTGGTACAAACGTATCCAGATGCTGCCACAGTAAGATAACACTGCGAGAGATATAAAGTTCTTACTGTAGTCACAAATAAACTTATGTTGATTTCACAAAGGTATTTAATCAGATTGTAGCTGTTCACAATCTGATTAAATACCTTTGTGAAATCAACATAAGTGTATTTGCAGTGTTATCTCACTGTGGCAGTGCGCGTGTTATCTCACTTCCTACTTCATTGTATCCGTATTACCAGATGTGAGCCTTGTTTAGGGGGGCTCTGTGGAAGGGTATACGCAGCAGGCCATTACCTTAGTTACTTTACAGGTGGAGAATAGAGCACACCAGTAGAGCTGTTGAACCCTTTACCCTTAATCACTTTTACAAACGTATCCACCTCTCCGAACTTAGAGCGGATAGCCACGGACTTGGAAGACTCATTGAGTGAGATGGAGACCTCCATCAGCGCTAGGATAATGAAAGTGATCCTTCACCCAGTATAAACGCAATCGCCTTGTCTGTGCATGCGACATTTGGCCTAAGTTCTACATTCATGGAAGAGCAATTGAAACCCTGGCAAGAGTGGTTGACATCATTTTAGCACATAGTACTGAACGAAATGAAAGACGAGAGGCCTTTGGATAATCGTTCCACCTATTCTACTAGTACACAACAACACTGTGCTGAGCCTTAAGACCTTGACCAAGATGCTAGCCCTGCACATACTCTGGCCTCGATATCGTCTGTTGAAATTAGCCTAAATGTATTGAAGGATAATACATGTAATGGCCATTGAGAATTGACTTATGGTAAATGGAAAAGAATGAGGTGGAAGAGATTAACAGGAGAAGACAAAAGAGATTAACAAAATGGCACACAAGCGCCCCCTTTGCGAGCAAAGGAGAGCAGAAGAAATAATGCTGGGGGATTGGCTATTACTAATACAGAAGATGCGGTTTGTGCAGATAAGAAAGCCTGGCAGTGAAGGAGCACATGAAAGGCTATTGGCTGGATGGTCAGTTGGCCCATTCGATAAATGGCTGCATGTAGAAGGGAAAAATGACAGATACTCTATGGGCATAGGTTGCCCCGAGAATAACAGGAACTCACACTTTTCTTCGTTCTCCAATCAGTACATAAATAGGCCACATAAAGGTCCACTCTCAACCTGTTCTGGAAAAGGACCTGCACACGCTAGTCCTTAAGTAACAAAGAATTGGATTTGCCACTTAACATTTCCAGAGCAGATAATTGGAAACGGCACCCCCGGCATTACGGACCCATTGAGGCCTTTAGTAAGGGGTCCCGTGCTAGGAAAAAATGTGAAACATGTGGAACTGTTCACCCCAGTGGAGAGTCCTTCATTAAATTGTGGACATATCTTACAACTGTTGCACCATATTCCGCAGCTATGCTTGATCACCACATCTGACATTTAGGGCCTGATTCGTGGAAAGGTTTGCAGAAATCCTGCAATGCCCACGCGCCAAGAACATCACTGTGTGTGCCTGCACCTCAGAGGTTTTTCTGCGGGCTATGCGTATTCATGGAATTGTTCAGGCAAAGTAACCGTATACGCAAGTTGGGCCGAAATGCCCATGACACGCCACCGTATACGCAAGTTGGGCCGAAACGCCCATGTCACACCCCCACGCAAATCAAAAACAGCTAGAAGCAGCCACGTTTGCATGCGGCATGAATACATGCACCCTCAAAACAGTGCATGGTGCCCCCCACAAGCAGACCTGCATCTCAGGGACCCTCTGTGGGGTCCCCCTAAACTGTTACCGGCTCCCCGACAACATGTGCTCAACTTATCGTTACTCAGGTAAAACTTGGCAAAACTGTGCGCGAACCTCTGTTACCATTCCTGCACCCTGCTACAGTGCCTACAAGCCCCCCTACATTAGATGGGAACCCTAGCTGCACGCATGCACCCATGAATCCGAACCCAACCTTACCTCTGCACAGAGATTCCTATGCGCAAGTGTCTGTATGCCTGCCTTCGGGTGGCGGATAGTATGAGGGCTTTGCAAGGCCATTTCCCTACTGGGAGGTTGCACGATCGGATCCCTGAATATGTATTGTTCTGCGCAATAGCGGACGTGCGATGTACTGCCTGCGGGTCGTCCCCCATAACGCATGCTCTTCCTCATTTTCGGTTTTTCGTCCCTTCCACGCCCTATGTGCAAGCCACGTGCAAGCCACATCCACGCTCTGCGTGATGTCACGTGCAAGACACTCGGTCAGCCACAGGGGCATGCCGGGCTGCCACGAAATCCAAGCAAGTACAAGGCAAATCCTGTGCATTCGATACCATGGATTGACAAACATGATTACGCACGCTGTTTGGTGCACAAGTTCCCTAGTTTCCGCGCAAATATTTCCATTAATCAGACCCTTAGAGTGTTGAGTTATCAGATCCGTAAAGTGAAAAGAACTAGACACTGATAACATGTGTATCACCTATTGTTGTGGAATTGCTCATCTCTCATGTCACACTTTTATTAAAATTGGGCTGTGACATAATGGTTTGTAAAAAGTACCCGGTGAGAAAATATATATCTGAACATGTTGATGATTGCATAGATAGAACACGAAATGGCAATGAGGGGTGCCAGAATGCAAAAAGGTTTTGCTTATTATTTGCACAATCGAGTAGAATCTATTCAGAGAAACAAAGTCCTGGAGAGATATATTGGCAACCAGTATCGGTGGCCAGTCAAATGCTTTGACATAATGTTTCTCCAGATACTTTTTGTTTACTTTCATGGAATGGCATGATATGATATGATATGGCATTTATAACGCGCCTATACACAAGTGTTTCAAGGCGCGAAAGTAAAGGAGATTGCACATTTTTTATTAACCCCAAAGGTTGAGCCATTCTGTGTTGGAGTGATATCTTCCTGCTGCAGGAGACGTGGATTTGAGATCCTATAATAATGGCTGGTTATCAAGTAATTTGGAACTCTGCCTCACGTGGTGACATAGGTTGTCTGACTGCCGGAATATGTATTGGTGCAAAATCTCATACCAACATGAAGGAATATAAAGTTATGCCTTTTCTTCTAGCATCTTGTGTGCTGAAATAACAGGCATGAGTGCCAGCGTTAAGAAGATCTTGTTAATTCATCTGTATGACCCTCCTGGTGGTGGCGCACTCGTGGGCTGTATTCTGGGATCTTATAGCAGGCAACAGTGCAATAATGGGTAGCTTTGGGACGATTTTTTGCAGGGATACGATCATGATTTTATAAACCCATCGTTGGTAAAGGGGAAACATGCTGTGTTACTTTGGTCCAATGGGACTGCTTCCTCTAGACTTGACTACTTTTGTATGGGTCAGGGGGTTCGGAAGATGATCAAGAACGTTGAGGTATATGACACTGAATTAAGCAATCATGCCACACTTCTCCTCACTTTAGATGGAGGTAAAATGAAGAAGCATCGTGCTCCAAACTGTGATATCAGGGTTAACCCTCTTCAAAGAAATAGAGTGAGGTGGACTGAAGTAAATGTGGAGAGATTTAATAGCATCTTGAGCAACCATTATGATATAATACAGGCATTCAAGTATAATCAATACATTGAATTAGAGTCTATTTAAAAAAAGAAAGTCATGGATATTACTGGCCACCGCACCATGTTTAGGACTAATAAATATCAACTATACCGAACACTGGTTTGATATAAATATACATAATAAAAAGAAAGCTCTCGGATTGAGCTGCGTAAAATCAAAAAATCGGTTTCGGAGACAATGACGGAATCTAAATGACCTACACCACCAAAAGTTCGAAAATAGATACTACTAAATGTTCTACTGACTAAATGTTTGTAGGACATTTTGTAGTATCTATTTGGTGGTGTAGATATAAAAAGAAAGTCTGCAGTGACTGCAGGGGTGTCCCCCGCAACATCCTGCTCACTATACTATACAGTATAGTGAGCGGGGGTTACGGGGGACAATCCTGCAGCTGAAAAGAAAAAGAAAAGGACCCTGCAGCGCTGGTTCCCGATCACGAAGGTGAAAGGGAACCAGCATCGCAGGGACACATCGTGTCACGATGAAAGGTAAGTAGGGCGTGGGGGTGCGGGCAGAGGTGGGGGTATGGGCGGGAGTTAGTGATTGTGTGGATTTGGGGTTGTTTTACCATGAATAACCGCATGGGAAATGTACGAACAATTTTGTATAGCGTGCATTTCTCATGCGGTCATTTATGTCGCTGTCATTTCTGCCGCTGTAAAACCACCGCAGATCAAAAAATCTACTCACTTTTGCATCGATGATGAGATACAAATGAGGGCACATTTAAAGCATATACATTGAATCTGAACAATGCCAATTGGAAGTTCATTTTTGCCATACTAAAACCGGGTGATAATAAGAAATGTTGGCACATGTATCAGGCAAATTTAGCTGAGGATAATCCTCATGAAGGGAGCCCAATATCACAAGACAAATGGGTCAAGCATATTGAGGAATTATACTGTATTCATCGATAGGATGGTGGAGATAAAAGAAGTCAAAACTGTATGACAGTGATCCCTAACATGGGAAAGATGACTAATGTCATGCGCCCGACATACATGATGGCAGGAAACATAGTACTGATATGGGATTCGATATTCAAAACGAGGTCATTTTGAAGCTTAAGGCGTCACAAGCTCCTGGGCCCAATGGAATAGCCAGCATTGCCTTCAAAAGAAATACTGAGGTATGGACGCCAAGACCTTATAAGATCATTACCCACATTTTAGAACGAGGTGCAAGTCAAAGAAGTTGGAAAAGGTCAATTTTCAAAAAGGGCCTGGGGTTTGCTCCTCAAACTTACATAATACTTGCTATGATTGACTCCAGTTGTAAAATAGTTGCCTCACTATTATTAGCACAGATGAGTACATGGGTTGAGGAGAGATGACTTCTTAGTAAGCTGCAAAGTGGATTTAGACTGGGCCTCTGCACCACCAATAATATATGGCCATTACAGTATTTGATGGCTGATACGCACAGGAAAGCTGCCGACTCTATTTATGCGTTATTGACTATGCCAGTGCATTTTATCGTGTTCAGCTATGGAATAAATTGAAAAATGGTGAATTGATTCAACTATACTTCATTACATCAAAAGGATGTATTCTAATATGTCTGTGGCTGTTGTTTGAATCAGAAGGGGCATAGCACCAAGTCTACTGACACTTATATCGGCCTTAAAAAGGGGTGCGTTTTGGCACCCCGGCTCTGTAATTTATATGTGGCAGACATGGATAAGGCCCTCGAGAGTTGTCATAACTTCCCACCAAAAATCAGGAAAGAACATATACCCTGGCTCTCATACGCTAACAACACAGTCTTGTTAGATTGTACTCTGATAGGGCTTCAGCAGTCTCTCAAGGCTTTACTTGCATTTATTAATGAATACCATCTGAGAATTAACCTTAATACAAATAAGGTATTAGGGATAGAAAATAAACTCACAGAAAAGAATGGTTAATGGAGAGTCACTAGAGGTGGTAAAATCCTATGTATACCTGTGCATCCTGATTAAAGATTGCCCTGATCTCACTTACTATGGTACCATCATGACAAATAAACTCATAATGAATTGGCTTGTTATAAAAAATGTCTTGTCTATGAGGCATGATTATTCCATACAGGTCTAGCAAGAGATACATAGGACCAGCATTTTGCCTGGTCGACTCTATGGCCAAGAGGTTTTATCAGAATGCCATGTGTGCTGGCTTAGGGTTAAAAAGGGAAAACTGCTTTGATTAATGCGTGGTCTCCCTAAAGAAGTAACGGTTGAAGCTGCTAGGTTGAAGCTTGTTTTGACTTTCATAGCAGTGCTTTGGAAAATCCAGTGATGCACATTCTACATAAAAGTATTATTTAATATAAATGAAGGAGAAACCCTTTGGGGACTCACAGCGAGTTCTTCTTGCAATAATGACATCAACCACATATTTATTGAGCTTCGTATGACCTCTGTTTAATGGCTTATGGCTGTAGGGCTTGATCTTCCCACAGAAGAAAATGCCTATGAGATAATAAGGTAATTGGAATCTAAAATAGTTGATTGGGATCGATTGTTGTCGTTCGAAGCCTTGAATACCAAGAAGAGGTACAGGGAACATGTTTATCCAAGCTTCATGGCAGCTGTATCCCATAGCTATTCAACAAAGTTCTGAAGCATTGACCTCAAAAGATATATAATGTATTTGTGTTTCAATATGATAGGCGCATTAATGTATACTGGGGCTTGCCACACATTAGGGGAAAAAGATTGTGTCATATATCCCTTAAGATTATTGAAATTGCTAGACATGCTTTAACAGCTTGATCTTATCTTATTGGGCACTATTTCAAAGGCTTTGCTCAGTTTGTCTGTTCCTCAGCTAGTATTGTAAGAGGATTCAATTCAGCACTACAGCCAAGTCAACGCCTAGTCTAGAATACTGAATGAAAACCCTTATTGATATATCTTTATGTCCAGTTCATGCGTTCTGGATGACTAACCCTATATAACACCCCTCTCTTGGAATCCTCCTGACCCCACTGAGCCAAGAAGTAGTTCTGTTTTGCAAGTTAAAAGGTTTAATTGATAATTTAAACAATATATATATATATATATATATATATATATCACGCTTTATAATAAATTAATAATTGAATATCACACTTAATCTGATATGATAAAGATTAACAACGGAGAATCTGGCACTAGCACACTTCTTTATAATCAATGATGAGTGGTTATAGGATGGATAAGATAGCAACAATACTTTTATGGTTTCCAATGGATGCAATGTGGAATGAAATGCAGTACAGAAAATAACTTGATAGGATTTCAGCAAAGACAATGTAATCACTTTCTTGTACAATTCACCCCCCATTTTATGCAATGCAAGGAAATGGAAGGGAGGCACACAATTCTCAGAAATGCAATTCAAATGTAATTCAGTTCACCCAGCAACTTAGACTACAGAAGTTGAAAACACAGGCAAAATGCTTTGATATGTGCTGGCAATGGAGTGAAAATATGTTTAAATGCTTTTAATTCCCTCTAGAGGTTCAGGGTGAGTGGTATCGAGTTAATATTAGTCAAGGCTCACTTTAGCAAGGATTTAGGAGTAATTGGTAGGTTAAACGAATTTTTGGCAAATGAAAGCAAGCAGCAGCAGATTTTTACATGTGGAGAAACTTGCAAATCGCGGCAAAATTCGCGAATGCGCCGAGCGAGATTACAGAGGAACTACAAGTTCGTTTTGGGGTCCTATGAAAGCCTAGGATCTCAGCTTCCAGATGAAAAGTTACTGCAAGTCTCTACGACAAACGGTCGCGGAGATATGAGCAATTTTGTGAAGGTCGTTTTTCAGATTTGAAATTTTAAAGTTCAAAAAGACAAGTGCAGCTTGCAACTAGCAAATCACAGGTGACAGCTTTGCAAATGACAGGTGACAGTTAGGAGGCAGTTCTACTTAGATTAAAATAGCTTGGATTATATTATTTTAACTAAGAGATTGGTTCTGCACAGTTTTACTATGTACTCACACTATATTCTTGAGTGAAATGGGCCACGCCACGGATCTGGTCAGGTTTTAGACTGGACTCTGGTCTCTGCACTTCACAGTGATCGGGGTCAGCTCTCTCTGGTTCTGCTAACAGTGATCTGGGTCAGCTCTGCTCTCTCTCTGGTTCTGGAAATTTGATAGATTTGAAGTCTCTATGTCTGCTCTCTGAAGGTTGATGGAGGTAAAGTATGGATTTTCCCGGCAGAGCTTCCAGCTGCAAATGGATTTGAAGGTCCCTATCTGTCCTGTTTCTCTGCTTTTATGTGTTTTTAAAATGGGTGTGTGTGAGCAGCATCACTAGCCAGCCCCTCTCCACTTATCATTGGCCAAGCTTTCATTTCTCCCCTGATTGGGGGAGCTAAGTTGTGTCAGAGTGATGTCATTTTACAGCCTGCAGAAAGTCCACTCCTCCTGTCAACTTGCACACAAATCTAGATTTGAACCAAATACATATTTCATAGCTACACAGTGGTTTGAAATTACATGCACCCATCATGCATTACAGGAGGTATACCCTGTTCAAACTCTGCTCTTCCTGGGGGCTTGCATTCAGAAATGGCGATATTTTGCACTTTTTAACTGGTTTGCAATCCCGGACATTACCCCAAATTTACACACATGTGCGCAAGGAGTATGGACATTAGTTGATGAAGTGTCAGATTTTTCACATGCACACATTTTGAGTAATATCCTCTTTTCCGCTAAAACCCCCCTGAACATGCCACCGGTTCTAAAAACCTCTTAAAATGTGGGCAGAAAAATCACAAGAATTATGGTGTCATTTAAATAATTTTCACAAGTCCGCTCTATGAGTTATTCATCTTTTTCTAAAACCATATTCTGGCTATAGAGGTGTGTCTTTTCATGTCACATGGTACAGAAACCAGTCTTTCCAGTTTCTGCCAAGCTCAGAGACCCTGCCCCTCCCAGCTTCTGCCAATAGGAAGCTCCATTTACGACTCCTGCCAATAAAACATTTGCCTGAGTCAGGACAGGGCTTTGTTCAGAGCTCCTGTATTCTGTGGGGGCTCCCCTTAATTCAATTATCAGAGAGATGGCATATCCTTAGTGTGGCCAGCAAAAGGCAGATAGGCCTGGGAACACAGCCGTGACTCAAGTTTCACTCCTGATGGGAGTAGTTGCCAGGCAGAATTCAGTTCCTTAAGCCAGGTTTCAGATAAAATGTCACTTTTTGTTACCCAGTTTTCTGAATTCAAATAAAACTAAACATTTTTACATATGCAGCTAGAATGCTGATTCTAAGTTTAAAACTATGACATTTAAACAATTGAAACCTATGTGACACTCAAAAGTAGGTCACTCAGTCAATTTAAACACTTAGATTTGCAGTGTCTTTCAGTCCAAATTTACTTAAACTGCTGAAATCCACAGCTCAGCCAGTCTTGTTATACACCTTCAAGTCACTTCAGAATATAACTTTACATTGGATCCACCTCTTAAAATGTCTTTCTTTGGCATGCTTTGGGTTCATTTATTCAGTTTTCTACAAAATCTGGTGGTTTTAAAACGCCGGCTTTTGGATAGTGGTGAGTACTGGTACTGCACCCCTTTTTTGGATTTAAGAAAATGAATTCCCAACAGTTATGGGTTTGCTTTTGGCAATCAGCATTGCCACTCCCAATGGTTTCAGACTACTGTGTGGGTAGTCCAATGGTGGTTTTAGGCAGCGTCCTTCTGTGCCCATACCATCGGCAAAAATGAGTGGCAGCCTATTCTTCATGCATTTCCCTGTGCATTTTCTGGGAAGCTCTGGCCATCATGATGTTTTCCATGTCAATACTGTACAGTTTTGAGGTAGGGCTCGGATGCGTGGGTAAATACATCCCACAGTATCTGCTCTGATCTCTTTTCAGCATGCATTTACTCAGCAGATTCTCTGACTATAACAGCTGAATCGTATAGATGATGAATTTGGCTAATTAAGATTGATATTTTTGCAGTGTCCAGTTTTGAAATGATATGCAAATTTAAAGTGAATCCACATTTTAGATAGGCTAAGATGTCATAATCTTTATTTTCTTAATATTCTAGAGTTTTATATGAATTGTATTATAAGAACTATTGATATGACCTGAATTGTGTATATGTTATGGATGTTATTATTGTTTATTTGCACGTATTTGTTACGTGCAAAAGGTTTTCTTGTAAAGCCATATGCACTCAATAAACAGAACATAAAAAAGGTATGAAATTGTATTTTGTCTGTGCATCTTTGTTACACCAAAATGACTAAAACTGCACGCAAGTGTATCAGAAATCTAACCCTGTATTCGAAAATTCACTAAGCAATTGTATATATTGGATTAATTTACATTACAGATGGTCAAATACAAAGAAAACAAACCGGCCCCCGATGTGTTGCATTAATGTCACTTTAAGAACACCAACTGAGATCTGTTCCCAGAATACAAGCTTTGAGGTCCAATTACTAAGACAAAGGAGTTCCTAATCCAGTCATCTCGCAGAGGAAGGTCTCTCTCACCAATTAAGCTGTGCTGCACCCACAGGAACACATGCTAATCTTACAAATAGAGGAAACACATCCAAATGCACACCAAAAGTTGGGTTTCATGATCTTTCCCCACTTTATGGCTGAGTACTTGCTTGCCACATTCAAAATGGTCTGTTTTATACACAACAATAAATCAAAGGTCTAAGTTTCATCTCAAACCTCTTCCATTTGACTTAAAAGACTAATAAAATACCATGTATCCATGGCCTTTTTCATTGGTATTTGATCCCAATGGGCCTGGGTCAGATTTTGAAATGTAATAATTAATAATAATAAAACAATATTACAAATGGTTCATTAGAATCGCACCAAGATGAAACTACATTTTCACTCATGACGTCCAATGCTTTGGTCTTTAATAAAAAGTAAAAACAGAGATGTCATCTGTGGAACATGCTCCACAGTATAAGTCTAAGCATTATATAGTTAGATCTGTGGATGATGAAGTTCATGCTGTTGGGGCGTGTAACCTGTCTACAGATGCAGGGTCATTGTGTGGTTTCATTATATATATAGCACCTATGCTTAAGCGATTCATATAGAACAAATATACATACAATATAACTCAACATGTGTTGATACTCATTTATCTAGAACCCAGCAGCATGAAAGGCTGAGCTGACCTTGTTGGGAGTCAAACCTGCAACCTGCAGATCACACACACATTGCAGCACTCAACCCACTGAGTTATCTTACCGGCTATAGATATCAGAAAACCAGCTACTCCAGAAACATTGAGCCACATGCTGCTGGGGTAGCAAGGGAGACCTCACGGGTCGCAGTTGCGACCCCTGGCAACTCCTAAATGACATCCATGAAGGGAGTTACAATGTTTGAGAACTAGAAGAGCAAAATAATTGAAATGAGAAGAGACACAGAGAGGTTTGGAAACAGTTAAAAGAAAAACATTTTATGATCCGAGATGGCGAGATGGAACGTAGAACGAGAGTAAGGCAGAGAGATAACGGGAGCCAGACCATGGGTACATTTGAAGACAACTGAGGGAAAGTGGTAGAGAACAGAGTATTCAAAAGGGGGCAGTGAAATAGAAAGTAGGGCAGATTTAATAGAAGACCGGGCAGGTAAAGAAAAAGTAGACAAATCAAGGAATTTTAAACAGACATGGAGGAAGAAGATGGGAGGCAGGAAGACCAAGAGATGAGCAGTAATCAATACATGACAAGACAAGAGAAACAAGAAGAGGGTTCGAGGCATGAAAAAAGAGATAGGAGCAAGCACGACAGATGTTGAAATGTTCATAACGACAAGAGTGAGCAATAGGAGAAATGTGAAGAGAAAACAAGAGAGAAGGATCAAAGATAATGCCCAGGTTACGCACAGCTAGTGAGAAAGAAAGAGAAGATTGGGGAAAAGAGAGAGACAGAGGTGGAAGATTAGGAGGAATGGTAGAAGCAGGAAAGAACAGAACCTCAGTTTTAGAAGGTTTGAGCATAGACAATGAGAATACATCAATTTTTAAACATTAGAAAGACTGTTTGAAACAATAGAGTGCAGAGCAGAATCAAAGTAAGAAAAAGAGAAAAAGATCTAAGCGTCATCAGCATACAGATGAAAGGACAGATGAAAAGAGGAGATAAGAGTATAAAGAGGAGCAGTATAAAGAGAGAAGAGAAGAGGACCAAGTACAGAGCCTTGAGGAACACCATATAAAAGAGGAAGTGAAGGAGAAGAGTGCCTGTCCCAAGTTACAGAGTAGGACAGTTTGGAAAGATAGGAGTAGAACCATTCAAGAACAGACCCCGAGATGCCCAAGGTAGAAAGAGAGGAAATAAGGAGAGAGTGATCAACAGTGCCAAATGCTGTGGACAAGTCAAGAAGAATATGAATAGAGGAGAGCTTGGTGTGATGAGCAGAGAGGAGAGAATTTGAGACATGTAAAAGAGCAGTCTTTGTAGAGTGAGAAGGATGAAAGCCAGACTGAGGAGGAGGGAGGAGAGAATGAAGTTTCAGAGAGTGGGCATTGGCAGCCGGCTCAAGAATTTTAGAAAGAAAAGGCAGAAGAGAGACAGGACAGACATTGGCAGTAACAGATGAGTCAAGAGAGTTTTTCTTTTTCAGAATGGGAATAATAAGTGCATGTTTAAAAGGGGTAGGAAAGCAAGAGTTTTCAAAGGAGGAATTAATAAAAGAGGTGAGATAAGGAAGAAGATGGGGATATACTTGAGGGATGAGAGAAGACGGAAGAGGATCAATAGGAGAAGCAGTAGGCTGAGCATGAGCTGAAAGCACAGAGGTGTCAGAGTCAGCAAGAGGAGAGAATAAAGAAAACTGATGTAGAGGTAGGACAGGATAGAGAGAAGAGGAAGGAGTAACAGGAGAAGTGAAAGCTGTTTCAAGATGTGCTACTTTGGATGTAAAGTAGTTTGCAAAATCAGAGGAAGAGAGAGACGAAAAATCAGATGGATCAGGTGCTTTAGGAGACAGAATATTGTGAAGAAGTTGATAGGTACGGTGAGGGTTGTGAGATAGAGAAAGTATGAGTTCCGTAAAAATGCAATTATCTTTGCATCAAGTAAAGCAGAGTCAAATGAGGAGTGCAAAGTTGTGGGCCTGACGAGGTTACAAAAAAAAAGGAGATTTAGAGTTTTTTGTATTGCTGTACAGCCTTACTCAAGCTGTGGCAAAGGGAGACAAGGGGCCTCATTATAACTATTGCGAAATGGGTTTAACGCGCTGGTAATGGTGCCGGCACCGTTAAACCCGCTCGGCAATTTTACGAGGTTCCCTCGCGGGACCCGCTGTGGACGTCTGGTTTATCCAGACGTCCATAGCGGGTTCCTCAAGGGAACCAGGGAGCCAACAACGGGCCCATTATGAGTGGGCCCGTTGTTAGCTCCCTCCCCATTCCCATTGAGCCCTATAGGGGGCTCAAATGGGAATGGGGAAGGTCCGGGCCCGGGTTCCCTGAAGGGGAATTACCGGGCCCTCCAAACTGGAATGGCCCGGTAATTCCCCATTCAGGAAACCCGGACTGGACAGGGCTTTGGAGGCAGCCATGGCGCCAATAGTGCCATGGCTGCCTCCAAAGTCGTAATGAGTCCCAAGGTCGGGAGAAAGCCTGGGATGTGGAGTTTTATGAGTAGGAGAAAAATGTTGCAGAGGGAAAGTTGAGTCATGCACAGATAGCACAGAAGAATATAAAGTACTAGAAGCTGCATTAGGAGATAAGGAAGAGAACATCGTAATTGATGGAAGAGGAGAGTGCAAAGAAGAAAGGAAGGACAGAGAGTCAAATTAAGAGATATTACAATGAGTAAAGATAGTCACAGAAGAAAATGTTGGCAGATCAGGCGCGGAAACAAAGAACACAAGTAGTAAGTGATCAGAGTCATAAAAGGGGCACGGAAATACAGGAGACCATGGAGGAAGTGACGAAAAATCTAATCAAGGCGGGAACCAGACAGATGAGACGAGGGGGGAATGCAAATGATAAGAGTCAGTGAGGGAAAGCAACAAAGGGAACAATGAATTAGAGGAGGGGACATTGAAATTACTGAGAAGAAGATGAGGCAAAGAAGATAGGAGAAGGTGGGATAAAAGAAGATCAAGATGTTCAAGAAAATCAACACGTAGACCGGAGTGTCCAACCTGACATGGGCCTTGAAAAAGGCCAACCAAAGCGAATATAACAATCCCTGTGCAATCAGAAATATGTCCAAAGAATTAGTCAAGAGCCTGACAGCAGCTGAAAGTCCTTTATGGGAAGCCTTTAACAGATAGAGCAATGAATGGGATTGGAATGTAAGGTAAGTAATTAGGGTAGGGATTTAAAATATAATATGACTGCATTTTGAAGTCTTCTTTCTTCGAATTGTTTATTTAGGTTAAACAATAAAACAATACAAACTCAACAACAATGCATTGGTTGCCATACATTAACACACAGAATTAAAACAATGACCTCTGTCCATATAAAATGTACCTGCAACGCCAATGGATAAAATACATGATAAATAGTTTTAAAATGTTTTAAAACCTACAGAACAACCTAAAGAAACACTGCCAACAACATAAGATAACTGAATTAAAAATACATCACATAAACTTATAAGGACCCATTAAGGCATCAATTGTCATATTGGCTATTTTCTTCCTCCAGGCACCTCTCATGAACTTAATTAATTGATTTTCTTTAATTGCTCATTATATATTTTACATAATTTCGAGGGCTGATTGTACATCTCTAATACTTGTGCTCAAAAAAGTGGTTTCAACCAACAGATCTGGTGCATTTTCTATAATAGGCAGATCAAGACAAAGTGGACTATTGACTCTTCAATTATTTTCCAATAATCACATTTCACTGAATGATTCACTACCCATTTCAAGGCTAGTGGCTTGACTGGAAATATGCCCATACAGAGTTTGATCAGAAAATGTTGATCCTTGGTCTCCCATCTATAAATATAGAACTTAAAGATGGTGTCGCTTTTCATAAGCATATACGCAGAGGTAATACTGTCCCCTCCATTCAGGCATCAAATCTCCAGATCCTCCTATACTACATAGGCTTGATTAAAATAACTTTGGCTGAAGCACACATGCAATATGGATTAGACACGATCTCTGGAAGTTGTATTCTAGCAAAGATAACTTTAACATATTTGAGCCACGGTATATCCCTGAAACAGGGGACTTTAAGAGGTTAATTAGCCCATCCCGATAGCCACTGAGGGACTCAGCCATCCAGATTTGTATCCAGTACACATGTGGTTTTAGTTTCAATTTGACTTATATTCATCTCAGGACCAACTGCAAAAATTGTATTCTCATTGTTTGTATTGTTCGTAAAACAAAACTGTTAGTTTGCAAATTTATGAGGCAGACGAGAGGGAGCTGTACAGGATTTTTCATAGAGGACACACTGGTGGACCAGTCAATGATTTTGATTACCTAGTAATCACAATCAGTAATACAATAAGTTGGAACTCAGAAATCGAGAAACCCAGTAACCTCCTGAGCCGTAGAGCTGAGGCAAGGCTAGCCTTCTCCAAACAATATGCAGACAAATAATCACAGGAGTGGTTGAGGTATATAAAACCCAGGTAGTCATGGCTGCTAGCTACGTCTCAGATTGTGGGGACATATTTATATGAATAAGATTGTGCCCAAAGAAAACAAGCCGTTGAAGAGACTGTTCAGTTTACCTCTCAGTGCGCCATCCCTATCAATTAGGCTACAGCTTGGAATTGATGGTATAGGCCAGACTGTTAAGCTCAAACCTCTCTCCTGTATTGGATTGAAATTCGGAACAATGTGCATTTAACAGGATATGCACAATCACTGTAAGAGCTTTTATCATCACCTGGCGTGGACAATTTGCCATGGTTCAAATATGTCAAAAATATTCTTGCTAAACATGAACTTCCAGAGTAATGAACCAATCCATGCTTTTTTGACCCGCAGGTGAAAAACATTTTAAAGATGCCTATTTTCCATGGTACAGAAGCGAACATGGTTGTACTAATGTGGGCAGTCACTTAATTAGCTAATATCTTGAAGTGAAAGGTTTCCCTGTTTGGATCATGGTTGGATGCAAAAGATCAGACTCGTTTTTATAAAATTATGCATGGGGATTCTACCGGTACAATAATTCACTATAATTTGGACCTGAGATGAATCAGTAATTAATGTTCTCTTGCTGTGTCCATTATATAAAACCTTAAGAGGACAATGGCTGAATTTTTAAATTAAAAGAATAAGACATGCCCAAGTTGTTCTAAGATTTTGTAAATCAACAAATGACTGGGAAGCAGTAATGAATGTGTTCCACTTTCTTTCTAGGTCATGGAATACGTGCTTTCAGTATCTATTAGTACATTTGTGATGTATTGTAATTAAATAACTGGATGCGTCAAATTTATAGTGGATTCTCATGTACTGATTGAATCAGATATTCATAATAGAGGGACCATGAATTAGCTATGACTACAGTACAAAGGAGGCAAGTTAATAGTAAAAGATCATAATATTTAACTTTCTCCAATTTAAATTTAACTGCAGTCAGCGAATATTGATTTCATTTTGACAATTTTGATTCTAAGAACAATTATATATATATATATATATTGATGGTATTACTATACCGATGATTTCTTTTAAGAGCACATTTGCATTTTCTGAAGAATAGGTTGTTAATTTGTGAGTTCATGGTACCTCTCAAAGTTTATGGGAAACATAAAAAATGTCCATCTAAAACAAAACATTTTTTTTGTATCTTATTAATGTATTAGCTACTATTTATTTTAAGCTGTTATGAATGTCACAATGTGTGTCATTGATGCTGATGTGTTTTAATGTTTAATGGTATTATTTTTTGATGATTGTCTCGTTTACTGTTTTTTCATCATGTTCTTTCATGGCATGTTGCTGGTATGAAGAATTGTACTGTATAGGTTATTTCTATTGCTATACCTTCTTTGTGCCCCCCATAACTAGGCACTCTAAGTAACGGCTGCAACCGCCGGTATGTTAAATACCTCTGAGGCACTTTATATTATTCTGTCTTCAAAGTTACTAAAAAATGTAAGCACTGCTTCTCTCTTATGACTCAAGATGGTGTTGCTCTTCATGACTTGGGGCTTAAAGGTAAAGGCCAAGTCAATTCTGATACCTAAATAATCGAAGGGATCCACAATATCTATTTTTCCCCATTGAAAATGTATATGACAGGTGGGTGGCAATGCAGGATCATGGCTTTGGACATATTAAATCTCAGCCCCTTAGACATTATTTGCTTGTATAATGTTGACAATTGAAGCTGGAGACTCATTGACATTTTGGACAGCAACATTGCGTCATTAGCATAGAAAAGTGTGGCAAATATCTCATTGCTCATCCATGGAGTGTCCGTTAAGGAGTTTCGTTATTGCAGTTATTAAATAATTTCTAAATGCTGAAAATGGCAGGGGTGCTAAAACACACCCCTGAAGTACTCTGATATCAATTTTTACAGGTGCGATGAGCCATGCATGTGCATTACCTCTCAGCCAAGGATAGTTATCTGTATATAGGGGACGTATAGAGGTTAGAGGGGATCTACTGCTAGTTGTTCCAGAACGTTCCAAATCCTGGGGTGGGATACACTATCAATGGCGGCTTTGAGATTGACAAAAACAAGGTATATTGGCTGCTTGTTAAAAATGACAAATTTATACAATACCAATAATAAACAGAATGCCTGGTCGATTGTCTAGACACCTTTCCTAAGCCCGTCTTGCAGAAGAGAGCACACCCTATGCCTGACACCAGTTTTTCAACCTTGCCTGTAATAGTTTACCAAATGTTTTACCCATAGAGCCTAGGAGGGAAATTGACTGATAATATAGGGGCAAATGAATTGCCCCCATCTTATGAATGAGGACCAAAATAGCTCCCCGACAATTGTGTGGGATTTTCCCTGCCTCAATGACCGCATGCTAAAACCTGGTAAGGAAAGCGATCCTCCTCTCCTCCTTCTTTACACCTAGGTTCACACACCCTTCATTCCCCAACCTACCTGATACTCAGTGTTCTGCTTTTCACAGTCTTCCACCATTCTGCCAATTGTCCTCCCTCTCCCGTTAGCTTCCCGCTCATTTTTTCTCTGCTTCACTCACTGTGTTCTTTCCACTATGATTGTGAAGGGCTCCGGAGCTAGGTCCACCTTCAATAAATACCCTAATAATTAAAGATACAAATATAAGGGTATTCTCTAAATATATCACCTGGCATGGAATCAGGGTGCAGGCCCTTGTCTAGTTTTTGGGATCGCACCGCCACCTCGACCTCAGAGCAAAAACATTTATTTAGCCTGATATACAAAGACTCAACTAGAGAGATTTTTTCACTTGACAGCCTAGTGTTCATTGGATTGGCAAAAGAAGCGCTATGACTTGGTAGTGCATTATCTTGCTTTATAAATGAGGAGCTAAAGTGTAAATGCTACACTTCTAGGTGGTTTACTTTGCAACTAGGAGGATCTTTATCTTTCTGACTTTTATGGACCATTTTCCAAAAGATTTTCTTATTATTGGACTTGGTAGCCATGATCAAATTTGACCATGCCTCCTGCTTATGATCTGATTTTTTCAGTGTCATCAATTCTTTGTATCTCACCCATTGCCTAACCACAGAATCTCTTTTTGCCACATTAGACACTTTGTTAACTACTTTGTTGAGGTCCTTCTTAGCTGCCCGACATTCTGTATCATACTAACTCGCACAGATTTTTTTTATGGAATCAATAGAGGGTTAAGATGCGGGATAGGTGATAAAGGTTTTTTTCCTTCGACCAACTCATTATCGCTAGATGGTAAATCTGCAGCATAAATGTTAACACCGGAAGCAAGCCATTATATAATTCTGGGTACGCTTCAAGGTTTGGCTTTTTGTAGTCCAACTAGTATTATGGGTGACTCCTTAATTATCCTCTTACATTGAGCAACTCCAAAATCAAGTTTTCCTTACTTTGATTACCTTAAAATTGTCACAATTCAACGGGGTCAACGGTAAAAAAGCCCTAAACAACGATTTCGGAGCCAACGCAGGAAATTAGGAGCTCTACGAGGAAGAAAGTTTGGGATATATAACCCAATAGAGAATTCACAACAACCACATTGAGTGAATACATATACTTGATATGCAACCAGGAAAAGCCCATATTTGAAAAAGGCTTTTTTAAGCCGAAACACGTGTCTCACTGGGGCTTGCAATATGATGTCACTGGGGCTTGCAATATAATGACAATGAACCAAGTTGGTTCAAACTGAAAAACATGAATATTTGTTCTACAATAAAACCAAATCAACTGTGAAAGATTCGGCGCAAACTCACGGAGTCATTCTTATTTTGTGATTATATAATTCTGGGATTACATGATCATTGTTCAATTTCGACCACTGGACCCTTTTCAAAGCGGTAGCATCAGATTTGACCAACTCAGATTCAATGTTATCCTGATACAATAATAAGTACTAGATGAGGTCATGATCAATTTTCATTCGATTTATAACTCGAAAACATGCTACCTGAGTCCAATCACCCAGCTCAAGAAATATGTAATCACTAATGGATGATTTAAAATGGGCACTAAAGGTTGGTTGGGCAGGGCTTTCGTCCTTAAATCTCCCATTGCACACCCTAACTCCTAGAGGGCACATCAACGAGGCAACCTTCTCCGTATGAGGTTAGGCAGTGCATCCTCTTCCAGCATTAGGGATTCTAACTCTGGAGCAGGCGTTAATTACTTGTTAATGTTGCCAGCTATTAGAAGTATATCATCTCTATTTCTGTAGGCTAGTAGCATCTGTCTATCATTCATCAAGGATTCGCTGTTGGAATGAATGGTTCTGAGATACAGATTGATAATAAAAAAAGAGATAGAATTTCATGAAAGGGCCCTTCTGAGGGCCTGTATATCCAGATAAACTAATTCCACAGTGGTAAGCCTAGCTTGAAGAGATGATTTAACTGAAATTGAAAGCCCCCCTTTCGGCCTGCCTCTCTGCCCTTTTGCAGCTGGGATATTTAAAGTGTCATAACCCGGCTGTTCAGGTAGCATCATTGCCCATGGGGAAGTCATATTTCAAATACAAAGAGAACGTCTGGGTAAATTTAGTCAGGATAGAGGGAGATTAGTTCGTCCATTGTACTCCCAAGAAAATGATGTCAATGTAAATGAATATTAACATTTTTCTAAAAACCATTAACGAACCAGAAGGGTCTTTACATTAAGGGGATTCATTTCCAGTAGGATTGGACGATTTATTTTTGCTTCAGCAGAACATTTACATGCATGCCCAAACTAGAAAGCACCCATACATTCTCATCAGAGAATGATTTCTTTTAGAGTAAGCTGGTATATTTGAATTAAATGTACACAATATTTTTTTATAGGGCTAACACTTGTCAATGTCATTAGAGCAAATAAATAGGTATTTATTTGATGACGTTTTTCTTTGGTCCCAACATTTGGCGATGGGGTGGGAGAATATACAGTGCCATACATATTGTTGTTGATTACTGATGAAGCATTTATTGACATAGACACTGACAGGCAGTGATAATTGTAATGGTATTGCATTTTATTTTCCAGAATAAGTTTCACAGATCTGTATTATATGATATGAGATATGATAGTTTATTTATATAGTGCCTATCCACAATGTGTTTCAAAGCGCTTCAAGGCAAGGGAGGGAACAGGGGAAAATACAATCACATTCTTACAGGCCATGAACAGTAAGGATGTGGAATTAACTATCCTACTTGGCCTGGCGACATTTCAGATAATGCAAGAGCTAAAATATAGATAAGGAAGGGAGGGGTTGGGAAGGAAATGGGAACAGACAGGCGACTACCGTACTAGGCCTGACGACATTTCTGGTAGAGCTGGAGATTTACAGGAGGTGAGGGAGAAGGGGAGGGAAAAGAGGGAGAGGAACAAAACAAGCAACTATTGTACCACGCCTGACAGCATTTCAGATAGTGCTGGACGGGGGAGAAGAGGAGGAAAAACAAGTAAGGGAAGGGGGATACAAATGGATGTGTGTGTGCATTCACAGCTAGTGAGAAAAAAACAGACAGGTTGTGTTTATCTTTTGTAGATAAGCTGCTGGTGACGGTATTATATTGTAAGCGTCTTCCCAAGCACAAAGTTAGGGGACCACCTTTGGTTTTGATTTACTATTTCATTCAAACTAAAGATTCAGGTCAAATACAGCATGTTCCTTTTCCCAGAATTTTGGGGTGGAAATATTGTGAAAGGGTGTTAAAAAAACCTTTCAAGCTAAGATATTGCATTGAAAAAAACTCTACATTGTGATAGGTGTAATGAATCTGTTACCTTTCTGACAGACGAGTTTGTGAACAGAAACTGCTGCTTTGGATCCCTCGTTGTCGCAAACATTAGACAGATGTTTTTACTGGTGAATGATTGTCTAAAATCACTTACAATTGACAAGAATGTATATGACACAGATCATGTGTATCAGATCACGGTAATGGAGTATATGTTATGTAACTCTCCACAAATGCGAGAAAAAAAGACATGCACCCGTTTGCGTTCTATATCAATATTTTTTTTTCATACGTGCGACTATCCCCACCTCTATGAGCCAAAAGTAAAAAAGCAACAACAATTTTGGTTTGATTCTATCATACCAATCTAAATAAATAAAAATACAATTAATGCAAGAATTTTCCAGTGGTTTCTGTTGTGGGTTGGCAAAGCGAAAGCACTGCCCTAGGCTTGCATTTGGGCTAATTTGCATACCCACAATGATTTGCTCTGAACTGGAGGTGAAGTTCCTGTAATGGCTACTAGGTGGCACTACGGGATGAGCGATGCGGCCTGGATGTCTTATTCTACTTGTATAATGGTATACACGCAGTTGTTCACCAATGCTAAGTTAAGGCACGGGTGGCAGGTGGCCATCCTTCTGGAAGAGATACTACTTTGTGACGCAGTATAAATGCACGGCCTCTAAGTGCCCGCGACAGGTCACTGAAGACAGAGTGTTGTGGGCTTCACAGTTCTTTTTCCCTACACTTGCTTGCTCCCTCTCCGCCCTGCACTCGTAAATAAATAAAAAGCGAAATCAATGCTCACATCGCTCCCTTGGAGCAGAGAGTATGTTTGCGCGTTCACTGGGGACCTTAAGCATTAGGAAGCCAAGGATGCTATCTCTCGGCTATGCACGCCTCCATTGCGAGAGGCGTCAACTGAGCGTATTCCATTTAGAAGACGGAATATTTCCCCCCTTCACGTTGCAAAGGCACATTGCAGCCAGGAGAGCATGCCTCTCGCATTCCAAGCACCCGGTTATTTATTGCAAAGAAGATGTGTTTCTAATTGCTCTGTAACACCGCGATCTACTCCATATCTGTAACGTTCAGTTCCCTCAAACGCCTGCTTTTATTTGCAGTCCCCTTTATTCCTGCGATGACTGAGAGGAGGAGGGGCACCGGGGTTAACGATGAAGGCATGACTCACGCACAGCGCCTGAGCTATTAATCTCTAGGAGATATACAGAGGCTGCCGATCGGCGCTTTATTTTAGTGGATTAAACCTACATCCACAAATCACAAATGGATAGATAGGAGTCCGTGCACGCGACAGCTGCTCCGATGCTCGCTGGCTAGGACGGGAGAAGCATTCAGGGCAGGAGGCCGAGGTTTGCAAGGGCTTGGTACAGTAAGAGCAGGGCACGCCTTACTGTCATGAGAAAGCCAATCTCCTTCCGCGCCGCGGACCTGTTGGGGGTCTCTGGGTGCCCCCGCTGCGTGCCCGCGAGCCCCAGCATGCACAGATGGGACACCAACACGTCTGCACGCTTCGGGCTCCCCGGTCGCTCTGTCGCGGCCGGGAACGCCCCGTTTATTTAAGGCGCACGCGGCGACGTGCAACGTCACGCCGCCGCGTGCGTATCCCCTCACGGGGCAACGCCACACTCCTCCTTTTTCGGGGAGGAACAATAACAACAAAACACATCAAACATATTACTACCCATACTGGCATGTACAACTCGCAAGCCCCAGGCCCCCATTTATTAACAGCCTCCCGGATCCCCTTCACTCCGGAGCCCAGTCAATCGGCCCCAGCACATAGTCTCCGAGGTAGGCAGGTTTCCCTCGCCCAGCCCTCTGGGGGTACCTCCCACCTACCTCAGTCGCCGGACTCCCGGCCGCCCCGGTGTCTCGTGCTGGTGACCCCACGAATTCCCCCCGGGGGGTGTCTTCATCCGGGAGGACCGTCTCATCCGGGTCAGGCGGGAGTTCAGTCCGAGAGTCCCCCAGTTTCTTGAAGAAACTCACGTTCCGGGTGACGGCCGACTTCCCATCCGAGGCCGTCACCATCGACCCCTTCACCGCCACTACGTCCAGCGGCTCGGGCTCATATGGAAGCGAGAGTTTCCCATGGGGATGCCGGTTCCTAATCAACACTTCGTCGCCCGGTTCCAGCCGCTGCGGACGAAGGCCCCTCCGTAGATTTTCCTGACTGGTCCTTGCCAGCCGCTCCGCTTCCACCCGTTGGTCGTCTATTACCCCGGGTACTTTCTCCTGCACCTCCGGGAGGAGACCTCGGGGGCACCTGCGGAACAGAGCCTCAGCCGGGGCCACCCCAGTTGAAGCATGTGGGGTAGTGCGGTACACTCTTAGGAACTGGTATAGCGCCCGCTGGAGAGGCTGACCTTGTCCCTGAGCTATCCGGAACGTCTTGTTTAATGTCCTCATCAGCCTCTCTGCGTCCCCGTTCGCGCGGGGCCACAACGGGGACACCTTCCGGTGGGCCACTCCGCAGCTCTCGAGGAATTCCGAGAACCTCGCGCTCTGGAATGGGGATCCATTGTCCGAGCACAGGGTCACAGGGAACCCATGGGTGGCAAAGATCTTCTCCACAGCGCCCACCACGTGCTCAAATGCCACCGACTCAACGAATTCCACCTCCGGGTATCGCGAGTACTCATCGACGATGGCTAGGAAATGAGTACCCACGGCCGTGGATCCGAAGTCCGCATGCACAACTTCCCATGGGCGGGTCCCCCGTGGCATTACCTCGATCTCGGGCTCCCGTTGTACTGGGGAAGCCGCCTGGCACCATACACAGGCCGCTACGAAGTTGTCCACCTTCTTCTCCAGCTCGGGGAACCACACCTTCAGCCTCAACCTCGCCTTCGTTTTGGCGGCCCCTTGGTGTCCCTGGTGCGCCAGGTTGATGACTTCGTGGACCTTGGAGCCCGGCACCACCAGGCGATCACCCCGCAGCAACAGACCCGACTCCGTGAAGGACAGTTCATCCCTCACCTTCCAGAGTTGCTCGATGGTCACCTTGGCCTCCTGCGTGCGCCCGGCCACCAACTCCAGCACGGTCTTCCAGGACCCCGATTGCATCGAGCTTCGCAGGATGCGGAAGCATTCGTCATTGGCTGCTGCGGTCTCCAGTTCGGGGAGCGGCATCGCATTGGGGGTAGCACTCTCGACCACCATGCTCACGTGATCATCGGCCTCCTCAGCGCACGACTCTTGGGCGGGCCCGTCCCTGCCCACCGGATGCCTGGACAGGTAGTCCGCCGCATTGTTGGCCCCTGGCCTGTAGATAAGGTTAACGCCATATTCTAGGAGGGCCAGCATCCATCGCTCGATCCTGGCTGGTGGTTTGGAGGAGGATCCGGCCATGATTGGGATCAGTGGTTTGTGGTCTGTTACCACTGTCACAGGTCTCCCCAGCACATATAGCCGGAAATGCCGGCAGCCCCACAGAACCGCCAGGGCCTCTCGCTCAATCTGAGAGTACCTCTGCTCGGTTTCGGAGAGGGCCTTGCTCGCATAGGCCACGGGCTTCATTCCTCCGTCTCTGCTCACCTGGGTGAGGACCGCCCCAAGGCCAAACGGGCTGGCGTCCACAACAATCTCCGACTCCAAGGCAGGGTCAAAGAAAGCCACGGTGTCCTCCGCTGTTAGTGCACCTTTGATGTCCTCGAATGCCGCCTGTTCTAACGGGCCCCACTGCCAGATAGTGTCCTTTTTCGTCAGAGCCCTCAGAGGTTCCGACCTCGAGGCGAGATTCTTGATGAATCGCCCGCAGTACGTCACCATTCCGAGGAAGCTCCGCACCTCTGATGCGGACTCAGGGGGTCGTGCTGCCTTGATGTCTTGAACCTTCTTGGGGTCAGGAGACACCCCGCCCTCCTTGAAGATGAAACCGAAAAACTCAATGGTCGGGCGGAGGAACTCACACTTGTCCTTGTGGAGGGTGAGCCCCAGCGATTGCAGCCTCTCGAGAGTCCTGGCTAGGCGTTTCAGGTGGTCTGATTCAGTCCTCGCAAAAACCAGAATGTCGTCGCTAATGTTCAGGACGCCCTCCAGGTCTGCGAGAGCGCCTCGGATTAAGTTCTGAAACACCTCAGCTGCAGACGACACTCCAAAGCTCAGACGCTTGTACCTGTAGAGTCCCCTGTGGGTGGTGAAAGTCGTTATATAACGGGACTCTGGGTGGAGAACAACCTGGTGATACCCAGCCCGTAAGTCTAACTTCGAGAAGAAACGGGCCCCTTGCACTTCCGCAATGATGTCATCAATCGTCGGGGTCAGGTGTCGTTCTCTCCTGATAGCCTTGTTGGGCAACCGCATGTCCACACAGATTCGGACAGAGTCCGGTTGTTTAGGTTTCCTCGCCACGACAATGGGGGATACCCAGGGTGTGGGGCCCTCCACCTTTTCAATTACGTCCAGGTTCACCAGGTTATCGAGTTCCTTGTCCACCTGGTCCCTTAGATGGAATGGGATCCGCCTGTGCTTCAGGGCTATGGGCTGTACCGACTCGTCGATGTGGAGCCTCACGGGTTCGCCGTTCATCCTCCCGATCCCTTTGAAGATGTCAGCATACTTGTCGAGCAGGTCGTTGATGTCCTCCAAGTATACTGAATAGGCGAAGCTGACTATACCAAGGGCCTCCGCTGCCGCACAGCTGAGCAGGGTGTTGCTGCTCACCGGAGTCACATAGAAGCGGGCCCTGATCTTCGACCCGTCGTGTTCCACCTTGGCAACGAACACCCCATCGAGTGGCAAGGGCTCCCGCCCACCAAATGCGAAGATACGGGCCCTTGGTGTCGCCAGTCTCGGGGCTGGGTCGAGCGCAGCATAATGTCCTCTCGCCATGACATTTACAGAGGCTCCCGTGTCGACTAGCACAGGGACTGGCGAGCAGTTAACCTCCACGACACACCTCGGCTGTCTTCTGCTCCTTCCCTTGAGGACCTCCATGCTGGAGACGAAGAAGATGTTCTCCTCATCCTCCTCCTCCTCCACTTCTTCTTCCGCCGGGGCCTCCTCTGGTTCCACCTGTTCCACCTGAGCTACCCTCGGCGGGCGGTACTGCCGCGGGGCCCACAGACGGGGCTGCCCTCTCGGGATAAGTACAGGCAGAGTCGCCCTGCACACCCTCGAGAAGTGGTCAGGCACCCCACAGCGTCCACAAACTTTTCCTTTGGCCATGCACTCCGAGGAGTGGGGGAGATCATATCCGCATTTCTGGCACGATTCTACCGGCTTCCCCGCTCTGTCTCTGGGAGGTATACCGGGTTTTCGCACCCCTCTGCCGCCCCGCCAGATGGCGCACACCTCCTCCGGTTTCGCCGGGCGGGAACCGGCCTCCATTTTGTTGGCTCGAGCTTCCGCCACCTCATGGCACCTCCCGAGCTCCTGAATCCTGGCCAGAGTGAGTCCGGGCTCTCTTAGGACTTGTCGCCTCAGCTTGCCTGACGAGCACGCCTGGATCAGCAT
Organism: Ambystoma mexicanum; assembly: GCF_040938575.1. Classification (NCBI taxonomy): domain Eukaryota; kingdom Metazoa; phylum Chordata; class Amphibia; order Caudata; family Ambystomatidae; genus Ambystoma; species Ambystoma mexicanum. The sequence goes on along the minus strand of NC_090928.1, from coordinate 714,330,182 downwards.
GGTCCTTATCATGTCCTCCGCATCCCCCCACGCACACCCTTGTGACAGGCGGCGCAGGCGGCCATAGAAAGTGTCAAGCGTCTCCTCTTCCTTCTGTTTGGCCGACAGCATGACGAACCTTTCAAAGTCCACGTTGGCAAGGGGGATGAAATGCGCCAGGAGGGCTGCTTTGGCCTGATCATATGTGTTACCCGCTGGAGTCAAAGATTCAAAGATCTCCTGCACAGTCACCCCTGCGGAGTATAGCATTGTGGCCACCATGCTGTCGTCGTCCGTGACTTGGGCGGCCCGAAAGTACATATCTAGCCTTGCGATCCATCTCCTCCATCGTGGCCCTAGGCTGGATGGAGGGCCCGTAGCATCAAACTCCGGAATTGGCTGCAAGGCCGCTTGCGCCCTGGCTTGGGCCATGGCCAGGGGTGGTGGTTGGACTGGAGGGGGGGGTGCACCCACCGGTTGTACAGGCAGTCCAGACGTCGTCGAGCGTGGGATGTGCTGTGGGGGGTTCTGCTGGAACAGGTCTGTTAGATCTTCATCCTGCGACTCCTCCGAAGCCGTGGCAGTCGCACCCTCCAGGGCACCAGGATCACTCATAGGCGCAAGCGCACAGGCACCCTTGTTCCAATTCTAAGGGCCGCAACTTGCACCACTCCCCACACTGCCACCACCCACGTGATGATGAAAGGGTTGAAGGAGAGTACCTCAAGGCGCCTGGTGTCCACGTGGGCCGCAGAAGCTGGAGCGTCATCCCCCACGTGATGATGATGAAGGGGTTGAAGAGGGTCCTGAAGAGGATCCGTGAACTAAAGTCTCCAAAAATTGAGCTATAAAAGGAATGGGCTGAGAAGGCCCAGCCACCTCAGTCCATCTCCCAGCTACAACACGACGTCACCGCCTGAAAATTCACCAAAATGACAAAATCTTGGCATGGGCCTGCAGGTTGTACTGCCTGCAGTCAGTTGATCCAAAAATTAGGTTTGGATTGTCTTCCTGCTCCAAACCGGAGCCGTTAGAAGACTCTCCACCTCGTGGGCAAGATGGCCGCCAGCCGCGTGTGGTCCGCGGCCTCGGCGTGATGCGAAACATCCACGGATGTTTCACTCGAAATGAAAAATTACTCCGGGATTGCGCTCACCGCCGGGCCCGGGCATCCGACACTCGTCGCCACTGTTGGGGGTCTCTGGGTGCCCCCGCTGCGTGCCCGCGAGCCCCAGCATGCACAGATGGGACACCAACACGTCTGCACGCTTCGGGCTCCCCGGTCGCTCTGTCGCGGCCGGGAACGCCCCGTTTATTTAAGGCGCACGCGGCGACGTGCAACGTCACGCCGCCGCGTGCGTATCCCCTCACGGGGCAACGCCACAGGACCGAGCCTTGAAGAGAGAATACATGTCTTCGACATGTGTGTTGCAGGTCCCAATAATTGCGGCGCAGTACGGCCCGACATTTGGCTATACATTACATTAATTGCTTGCATTACATTGCGAACCTTAGAGCGGAAACGGGCCGCCTGCTTTCTATGCAGGATCAGGAAGGCAAACCTACAGGCTGCGATATTCCATCTAATTAGGAAACTCTCTCCTCCTGTAGCCTGACATCACAGGCGTACTTCCGGTTGCCAGGCAGAGTTTCTCATGCAGCCTATGTCTGGATGGGCAGGTCTGAGTGAGGCCTTCCGTTTCGTTTCCGCCTAAAATAATGCATTATTGCAGCTGTGCTGTTGCAGAAGAAGCAGAAAAGGAAACCGAACCGATAATGTACTTCATTGGAGATAAAGAAACCAGCGTCTTCCTTAGTTTGTGATCACACGAATGTGCTGTAATCTGATAAAACATCATTCTAAATAACTACATTGTCATCACAAGTCTATCAATTTGCAACACCACCACAACCCATCTCTAGAGCAACGTCTGAAAGCATTGGACTACGTTCACACACATGTGAGGGTTATGACGAGTTGGGTGCTAGCAGGCCTGCTCGTATGTGCACAGCCATATACCTCCTGTAGTCGCTAATAGAAAGTGCAAGCTGGATAGAAGTCAGGTGTGTAGGAAATACTGCACAGCTGTGTTGCATGTGCATAAGCACAATTCAGGCGCATAGCTAGATGATGCAAAATAATATGCATGCGTTGCTGGGTAGATTCAGTGGTTGAAGTGTATGAAAAGAATTAGTAGAACTATCATCCCTACTGGCCTGCCCTGAAAGAGTACCTTTTAAGACTCATCTATTAAGTTTTATATGTCTAAGCCTGATCTCTTATGTATATATTTATTTAAAAAGCCAGTAACCAAAACAGCCAACTGTATCCGATCAGCCACACAGTTTTCAAACCAGCCATAATATTTGCAGTCTTCTCTGTTTCCATGAAACTGATTCCTAGTTTGAATTTCTAGTAGTTTGTATAAGTAGGGCATGTATGATGTGTGTTTTTTCAAGTTTGTAATTGGTTGATGGTACTGTTGTAATTATCTGCAGCTATTCAGCAGCCACTCAGTGCACAGCGTTGCTACCCGCACGTTGATATTGTACCCTGTGCAGCCGCAGCTATATCATGGCAAATGGGATGTTGTGTGTTTGTAGACGTGTGGCAGCCACTGCTAGCCGACATTTTGTGTAGAGTTGCATCATATATGCTTTGAGTGTTTTGGGGGATTGGAAGAGACCAGGGGAGTGGAGGAGGACCATGGGTTAGTGGAGGAGGGCTGATATGTGCGTTAGGGACACTTGTTTGGAGTTTGGAGCCGTGCAAATACATTTCTTTAAGTCATAGTATATGCGAATAGCCGCAGCTATTAGTAAAACGCTCATGTATGGGTTTTCCATAACCGCATGTATAAAAATAACAGGTGCCTAGTCACGTCAATGCATCTTGGTGTGCCATTGGCTCATTTGTTGACGCAGCTATGCAACATAGCCGCTCACAATGTGATTGGGCGGTAGAAAGAGGCGTAAAAAATTGCTTAGCCACATCAATAGAACTTTCAAACTGTTTGGGCATTCTATTGACGCAGCTGCCGCCATATCGCCATGCTTAATGGCAGTTACTCTTGTAGTGTAATTAGTGATGTCATCATTGATGCGATCTGTGATATCATCATTGTGGTCATAGGCTGCGCAACAGGGGGCACACCGTTAAGGTTGTGAAGTGGGAGAATGGAAAACCAGGCTCCCGTCCTTCACCTCTCGCGCTTGGCCTAGAGGGTCACGACCCAAACACCCGCCACGAGAAGAGTTTGCCCATTTACCAGACGACCAGATACCCTGGTACACGAACATACGGATGTGTCCATCTGCCTGCCCAGCAGCCCGCACTGGCCATGCCGACACCTGCGGCACGGATCAACTAGACTAAAATCTACACGTCGTTAGAGATGCCATGACGACCTAGACAACGGGAAGCACATCTGTACAAATATACACACTGGACATTCCCACACCAACCTACACGAAGAATATACTCAGTGCTATGACGTAGGCGACAGGCATATTCACGGACGTGCATCTTTATTATTTTTATATAGGCTTTCAGAATGCAGAAACGCAAGACGCGTCATGAACTTTTACTAACTTGCTCACGCTTCTCTTTGAAATCAGGTACAACGATGAGAAATATAATAAAGACAATACCGATTATGGAATTATATGCTCCTATAACTTAAAGCACCTGTGCACCAAACGGACAACTTATGCACCGGGCCAAAGTAGGCCTCAAACAAGAGCTCCCGTGGACATCAACAAGACAAGAGTCAGTTGCTGATCCTACAGAATGAGCTTGGCGAAGCAACCAGCCAAGGTCGCAATGTTGCAAACCCACGTTCCAAGAGCAAATCTTGAAAGGCACGATGTTGCAACCTCGCACTCCGCGCACCAACGTTAAAGTCACACCGACAAATTAAACCAGACGCACAGTAGAAAAACAATATTAATTGTGCAGAATTATGCCTCTTTCACGGTTCCTCCCCACGTGATCAAGCCGAACCTGACGAGATGCCAAACCCGGGAGAACAGAGGCGTCTGGATCCCTCGCTACGAGACACTGGCAGATACACTTGAAAGGCTCAATGGACATCTGCAACAGTGGGAACGGTACCCCGTCTAGCTATGAATAAGTCCTCACATTGTCTGCATGTACCCATAGTGAAACATTGTTGCAACTTACAGGTACACCGAGAGCTGGGAACGACGGTGGTCCCAGGCTGGGAAGCTCACGGATGCACCAATCAGAACATGGGGCTCTTATCACTGACGCCAGCACATTTAGCCAATCCTCAGGAGCCTTCATGTAACAATTTTCATGTATCTAATTGTAGGGACAACCCAGATATACCACCTGACTACACCTTGTCCACTAATATCTTTCTCTATATGTGTGCTATACTAACCCTACCACTCGAACACCCAATTAAGAGTGGCGATAGGTTTTTTTGTTAACTTTCTGAAGTGACGTAAGTAGCGCGTCATAATACAGTAAAAAGGGCCTGCGAGCCCCACAATTGAGTGTGTGTCAGGACGAACGCGTGCGCTCCTTGACCCATCCCTGCCGTTTTGTCTAATAAACAGCAGAGTCACCTTGCTCCTTGTTTGCGTCTCATACTCTATCTCATCTTATCTGGGATACACACGGGAGGAGTTGGGGCCTCCCTGCCTGGAGGTCTGCGGACGGTCCGGCCGACCCCGGCAGAATTTCCCCCCGACAAGTTGGAGGCACTGCTGAGATCTGTTTAAGATCGACTTTTATTTTTACTTTTTCCAGGCACTCCCGTTGCGAGGAGGCCCGGCGGCGCGGCCCCCTCTGCCGTTGCCCCCTTCTGAGGACTACAGGACCATCGCGGAGCTGCGAGAAGACCGGACAGCGCAATCCGGATATTGGCCCTCGGGAGCCGGTTGAGAAGTATCCCGCCCGCGGTTGGCGAGTGTCCAGACGTGGTCCAGACGAGGGGAGGTGGCGAGCCGCTTGGAGGGGTGCACGCAGTCGAGCGGCCCTGCATCGAGAGAACTTGGTGAGCATGACACACACAACGAGCAATGCGAAATTGTGAGGAAGGGGGGAGGAATTAAATAAGGGAGGAGGGAGGTGTTGCACAGGTGCGCGGCGAAGGTTTGACAATATAGTGTTGGCAATGGAATGAAAGGGAGTGAAAAGAGTGCGAGAGCAGTGACGTGAAAGAGGGGGGCGGAGCACGAAACATCACGTGTGGCCGCTCGTAGACACTGATTGGCCTAAATCGCGACTAACGTGTAGGGGTGGGCGTGTGTGGTTTCCTACGATTTGGCATTTATTGATCAATGAGTAGATGAGGTTCCCTATTGTTCGAGCAAGAAACTCGATAGGTAGATGAGGTTTCCTATTGGTCGAGCAAGAAACTCGATAGGTAGATGAGGTTTCCTATTGGTCGAGCAAGAAACTCGATAGGTAGATGAGGTTTCCTATTGTTCGAGCAAGAAACTCGATAGGTAGATGACGTTTCCCTGTAGGGGGTAGCTAGTTGCATAGTTGCCAAATACGGAAGATAATTGGCTGGTTAAGCCCTCCTGTTGAGGGGCGTATCACACGCGAGGCGACGCAGTGTGTGCAGTCCAATTATATTATTGATGAGATTACCTTGTTCCAGGAGAGACAGGAAGACAGCTGTAGGGTTAGCGGGGGTAAATTGCAAGTGTATTTTGAAACTAATAATGAGACTGTACTAGTAGCGTAGAGACATCGGTGACGTCACCAGTAGGGATTTTATAGGATATCACGAGCACAAGGAACATTGAGTTTTGAAAGTGGTGGGGAAGAGAAAAATGATGAGGGAGCGGATACGAAGATAAACAATAAACGAGTGGATTGGAAGAGGAGAAGGGGAGAGGGGCGTGGCTGAGCACGGAGAACGCCAGCCACGGCAAATGTAAAAGGGGGAGGAGAACGAGGAATAAGGACGACTGTATAAGATCGTCGTAAGGGGTACGCAGTCACAGGGGGCGGCGTGCGCTTCGGCCGCAGGGGGCCGTAGGGGAAGGAATATACAATACAAAATTATACATATATATATATTTGTGTTTTATTATTTCTTGTTTTTTTTTAAATTATTAGTATTGCATACTTTGTAAAGGATTGTCGTAAGTCCCCACACTTACGGGGCCAGGTAAACAATATAAGGTTGTAAATTGCAAACTGATAGCGAAGGGAGGAGTAACAAGTGGGGCACAACTATGTCATATGGGACAGGGTCGGGAGGGTGGGGGAACACCCTCACTACCCCACTACAACACATATGCACAACACTGCCACCCCATAGAGAGAAATTAATTAAGTACAGCATAGAGTGGACCCAGGGGACGGATAACAAAATGTTAACACCATGGCCGCCTAATGGTAGTTTCGATCCATATGCCCAACATTCATTGCTAAACCATCTGCACAATACATACAAGGGGAAGAAGTTGGCGAGCCATATGGAGGTGTTTAACTTATGGAGGATGTTCCAGGGATCCCGACCAGGACCAAATGGAATGTTTTCTATGGGAGAAACACCGGAAGTAAAGGAGATTATGAAAGAGGGAACGGATGGGGAAAAGGGGTGTGAAAGGAAAAAGAATGCGGAGAATGAAGGAGAGGGAAGAGAAAAGATTGACAAATTAGAAGACATAAAAAAGGAACCGAGCAACGAGATACCCATAACACCGGGAGTGAAAACAGAGGGAGAAGGGTTGTACCCTTTAAGAGAACTAGGAGAAATGGAAGGACAGTTAAGGGCGGCTGAAGGATACTCGAACCCGGCATACAGCCCTCCACCATATGTGGCTCACAGGAAGATAGTGGGGGAGGGGAGGATTGGAGAAGAGCAGATTGTAGAGATAGGACATGATGAGTGGGTAGCTGCACAGATATTATTAAAATTACGGGGTTCACTAACGGGAGAAGAAAGGGAGGCTGTAAAGAGAACAGGCGAGGATAGTAGAAGGGAGAGTGAGATGAAGGGGGAGGAGCTACTAATACAAAGAGAAGTGATTTTGGAGGAAAAATTGGCAAAACTGAGGGATGAGCAGAATGAATTACTAACACAGCTTGAGAAGGGGGAAAAAGAGAGAGTGAGGAAAAGGAAAGAGGGTAAAAACGAATTGGACAAATTAAGGGAACGAAATGAGGAGCAAAGGATAGAAGATGGAAGGGTAAGAGCAGCAGCAGAAAGGGTGTCAAGAGTAGTATTGAGAGAAAAAAAGAAGGAAGAAGAGGACAAGGAAAGGGAATTGGAAATATGGAGGAGGAGGGTAGTATCAGAGGCAGCTAAGAAATATGAAGAAGAGAAAGCAATAGAAAGAGAAAGGGTGAAATGGGAAAGAAAGAAAGCAGATGAAAGAATATTGGAACAGATGAGCAACGAAGTGATGGAGGAATTAAAAAGGAAAAGGGAGGAAAATAGTAGGGAAGTGGAGGAGAGGAGTGAAGGGGAAAGAGGAGGGAGAAATAAGGAGAGTGAAAAATGGGGGGATGTATATAGAAGTAGAGAAGTAGCAACAACATCAACACCAGGGGGAACAGTTGGTAACAAAGGAAGAGGAGAAATGGAGCTAATAGACTTAGAAACAGTAACAGTAAAGGGGAAAAGAACAGAGTGGGGGATACCATCTATGACTGATTTTTGCAGTGAGGAGGAAGAAGGAGTAGAAAGGGTAGGAAGAAAGAGTGAAAGGGAAAGCTTAGATAAGCTGTACCTCACTAGAACCAATATAGACTCGCCATGGATCCGTAAGAGAAGGGAGGAGCTGGAACAAAGTGAGGAGAGGGTGCAACAACTAGTGGAAAAACAAACCCATGAAGCCACACCATCGCCATCTCCATCACGCCCTCCCCCATCGCACCCTACATGCTCAACCACCACACGCACGCTGCGCAAAATAAAGCTTGCGCCATTCATGGACGAAGTGACTCCCTATGCGTGCCGGCTTAGAGACCTCCCTAGCCGCAGGCAAGACAGACAGATAAACATACCCATATTAAACACAGGGGATGACGAAACAAGGGGAAGGGACGGAGAGGTAGGTAGGAGGAGGGGTAGCAAGGAAGAATTTGAAGTGGTAAGGGAAACAGGGGAGGAGGAGGGGTGTGAGGACTCAATATTATGGAACATAAAGGGTGACACAAGACACAACTTAATGCCACTGTTGGAGAGAGGAGGGGTTAGACCGCAGTATGTACCATGGAAGCATACGGATAAAGAAAATATAAAATGTAGGCTCCCATCACTAAGTGGAGGTGCGGGTAAGTGGATATATGAAATGGAAAAACACACCGCAGGGCAGAAACTAGCAGTAGGAGATGTGAAAGGCCTGTTAATATCAATATTAGGGGATAGAGCGGACGACATCTGGAAGAGAGCGGGATTCCATGGGATAACAATAACGAACACATCGCATGATGGGGCGCCATTTGCAAACTGCAGACATGCGCTATGGCAGGCACTGAGAGTACAGTACCCAGACACATCAGACATAGGAGCAATCACTTCCCGTAAGATGCGTGAGAATGAAGATCCCGTTGATTATATACAGGATATTCAAGAGAAGTGGCGCATGGAAACTAGAGAACAATGGGATAAAACACCAGCCATATTTTATCATATACTAGTACAAGGGCTCCCAGAAGGAGTCCAGAAACAACTAAAGAAAGTAGTGGGAATGGAAGTAAAACCATGGCCTGAAATACAGCTGACAATAGTACATCACTGCAGGATATGGCAAGGAAAAATGAAACAAAAGGAAGAGGACAGGAAAACGGAAGAGGCCAAACTAGTACAGAAAAAACTAACTAAATATACAATGGAGGGGGCACTAATAACTGCGCCCACAACAATGGCCCAAAGCCCCACGCAAATAGTGGCTGCACAAGACCCAGCTCTAATAGCACCTCGACAAAGTATAATACAGCAAATGCCGCCACTACAATTACACGCACAAAACGTGGGAGGAGGGTACCAGATGCAAGGAGCTGGGTATTATGGTTATAACAGAGGGAGAGGAGGATTTATGAGAGGGAGAGGATACGGATATAATACCCAACAGCAGGTGGGGGGAGTTGGAAGTTCATACCCCACAGGGCAACTGGTATACCAGGACAACACAGGGAGCTTTCCATGGCAAAACAGAGAACCACCCGTGTGTTGGAGTTGTGGACTACTAGGACACATGTCACGCACGTGTAGGGTCAGGCCAGGAACACCAGCATGGAATGAGCAGGCACAACCTAGGCCACCACAAGAACAGCAGGGCATGCAGCAACAGCAATTAACACAACAACAGCCACTGCAGCAACAGCAATTAACACAACAACAGCCACTGCAGCAACAGCAATTAACACAACAACAGCCACTGCAGCAACAGCAATTAACACAACAACAGCCACTGCCACAACAACAAGTAGTGATAACACAACAACCCCAAACTGAACAAACGCAATTGGGTAGGGTGACGGTATTGGGACACAACCCTTACACAGGAAATGGCCAATCATTGTACCCCCAATAGGACAGCCCACAGACGGCCTTGGTGTGACCCATCCTGTCAGTAACACCTAATAGTGCGGAGGAGCCACGCATAGAGGTAACGATAGGTGACAAAAAGTTATCTTTCCTTGTTGACACCGGGGCAACCCGGTCTTGCATAAGGGAAGGTAAATTTAAGATGTCAGGCGAAGCCATGAACACCCAAGGATTTTCTTGGGCTAAAGGATTGGTTCCTTTTACTGATAACGTTCCCTTATCTATCGGAGATTACGATCTGTCAGTTCCACTCTTGTATTATAGTGCCTCACCAGTAAATATACTGGGGAGGGACATAATGAATAGGTTAAATATGACAATCTCCTTTACAGAGGATGGTATAATTTGCTCTACTCCAGGGATTAACATGCTAGCAGCACGACAGATTATGCAAGCATACTGTGGGCAGACAGCGATTAGGGCGGAACCAGTAGATGGCGAGATATTCCAGTATGGAACAGACATGGCAATTGCATGGATGCCAGGGATAGAAGGGAAAATATGGAGGAGGCCAGCAGCTTACCTGTTCCGACCAGAAACACCTGTTAATGAACAAGAAGGAAAGGTGTTTGCAATAGACATTGAAAGCATTATTACAACAGCTGAGTATATTGCTGTGCACGCCCAAGACAAAGAAGGAAGAGCATGGAGGGCAGTGATAGCACTAGCAGAAGGATGTAGGTTGACCCAGGTGTCAGATGAGGAACTGTTTTCAGAAGAAAAAGAGGAGGGGGAAATGGTGTTCATGATGAGTGTAGAAATATGGTTACGAGTGGCTCACAAACATATAGCGCAGAAAATTGCTATGGCATTTGAGGCACCTGCATGCACCCCAGTCCCCTTCTTTAAGGAGGATATGTCAAAGGTGCCCAAATCATTATGGACCATTAGCCCTTATGACGTAGGATGCATTAAAAGCATAGGGGGTGTACGGATCAAATTGAAAAAAGGTGCAATACTACCAAGAGTAAAACAGTACCCATTGTCAAAAGAGGCAGATGAGGGCATATATGAAACTATAACGGCCCTTATAAACAATGGCATATTGGTCCCCTCAGAATCACCATGTAACACGGCTGTGTACCCAGTGTGCAAGGCTAAAGGGGGGTCTTGGCGCTTCATACAGGACCTAAGGCCCTTGAACAACATAGTGGAAGCAGAATATCCAGTAACAGCAAACCCGGCCACAATATTGTGTGGCATTCCAGCAGAGGCATCACGATTTACAGTAATAGATCTTAAAAATGCATTTTTCTCAATACCATTACACCCCGACTCACAAGATCTAACAAGTTTCACTTACCGAAATACTAAATGGAAACATACCAGGTTACCACAAGGGTATTGTGAATCACCCTCAATTTTCAATAGAGTGATACAGATGGATTTGGGTAACGTTGAGGTGGAAAGCACAGTGTTACAATATGTGGATGACATAATAATTTGCAGTATAAACGAAAGTAAATGCAGAGAGGACTCGTTAAAAATGTTGACTATATTGGCTGAAAAAGGGTATAAGGTAGACATGGAAAAAATACAATACTGTCAGGAACAGGTACTCTACATTGGCCAACTGATATCCCAATATGGAAGAAAGATTGCACCACAAAGAGCACAGGCCATCTCAAGCACTCCCATGCCACAGACTGTGAGAGAACTGCAGCAATTTCTGGGGCTATGCAACTACTGTAGAGCATGGGTATTTGATTACAGCTCATACATAGGACCCCTGCTTGAGGGGTTGAAGGAAGCAAATAAAGGGGAGAAAAGGTTGGGGTGGACTATGGAAATGAGGGAGGCATTTGACGAATTGAAGGACGCGATATCAACAGCTCCAGTACTGGCATCCCCAGACTATGAGCGACGATTTTTTATATTTTCACATTGCGACTCAGCAGTAATGAAAGCAGTATTGGCCCAAAAAACAAGCATGGGCTATAAACCAGTAGCATTTTATAGCGGTCACTTAGACCCCGTGATGTTAGGCCACTTCCCTTGCGAACAAGGCCTCGCTGCAGCTGCTTTTGCAGTAGAAAAGGCATCAGCAATAACCATGGGGTGTCCAACTACACTGTTTGTGGAACATGCATTATTTGCAATATTGAATAAACCCAAGTCCACACTAACGACACAAAGGGCATCAGGTTATGAGATCATTTTGTCTAGGGCTGAACTAGCGATTGTTAGATGTAGCACTGTTAACCCTGCAAAATTTCTAGCAGAAATAATTGAGGAGGGAGATTACGCCCACGACTGCACCCAACTAAATGAAATATATTCATGTACTAGAAAAGTTGAAGAGAATGCACTAGAGGGAGGTGAGCTTTTGTTTATTGATGGGTCATCAACTATTGATCAAGGAGATGGGATACGGAGAACTGGGGCAGCAGTGGTAAAAATGATGGAGGCTCCGGTGTGTGTGGCCATGAAATGTGTACAGTTACCACAGCATTACTCTGCTCAAGCCGCTGAACTAGTTGCACTAATATTGGCATTGAAAGAAAGTTTTAACAAACGTGTAACAATATATTCCGACAGTGCATATGTTACATCCACTGTCCACTCAGGGCTAACAAAATGGAGGAGAAGAGGGTTTAGGAGAGCTGACGGCACTCCAGTGCAACATGCCCTCTTGTTGGCTGAATTAATTGAAGTAATAAACGACCCCCAAGAGCTAGCCCTAGTAAAATGCACCGCACGCACCAATGGTGAAGACCATGTCTCAAAAGGGAATGCAGCAGCAGACGCACATGCGAAATATGCTGCATACTTTGGTGAGATATGGGACCCCACAGACTCACAGAGAGGGAGAGGGAGGGGAATGGCTAGGGAGATGTTAATAAGAGAAGGGTATACCCATCTCCCAGCCACACAGATTATGGAATTACAAGCAGCAGCACCAATGGCCGAAAAGGAAATATGGGTAAAAAGAGGATGTACAATGTCACCAACCGACGCACTATGGCGCCAGAGTGGTACTGGGAAAGTTGTAATACCATTGGCACTTTTAAATACCGCCCTGAGCCAATTACATCACCCAGCCCATACAGGCAAGGAAATAATTGCAGCATGAATTAGAGATGATTGGTTCTGTCCCAAGTTAAATTCTCATGTTTCAAATTTTATCAGCAATTGTCTCACATGCCAACAGTTTACGGCCGGTCATACCCTAAAAGTGATAAGAGGTACCATACCCCGGCCAGAAGGACCCTTTCGGCACCTCCACATTGACTATGTTGATATGATCAACATATGTCAAGGTAATAGATACATGATTGTAGTAGTATGCCCATTTTCTAGGTGGATTGAAGCAGGGCCCTGTTCACACCCAGATGCATTTAGAGCAGCCAAATTCATAGTAAGGGAGGTCTTCCCCAGGTGGGGAGTGTGCGAAGTATTAAGATCAGATAATGGCCCACATTTCGCAAACGAAATGTTCCAACATATCACAGCCCTGCTGAGCATAAAGCACAAATTTGCATGTGCATATCACCCACAGGCTAACGGCGTATGTGAACGCCTAAATGGTTTATTGAAGGAGGCAATTGCAAAGATACAACAAACAACAAAGAAAAGTTGGTTGTATTGCCTTCCGTTAGCATTGTTCGAGCTGAGGAACAGGCCAGGGTCCGACCACCACCTCACCCCACACGAGGTGGTTACTGGACGTCAAATGCGCCTTCCTCTAACGCCAACGTCAAGGGCATTCACTGACCACGAAAGTTCAGCGAGTATACTAGGTGATGAAATGTATCAATATGTGTCATCTTTGATTACTAGTGTTGTGTTTGTGTCTCAACAGCTCGAGCGCACGCGGGGCGGGTCCACCAGAGATAAAGAAGAAGGCGCCAGTACAGAATTAGAAAAAGAGAACTTGTGCAAACTTGCCAAAGGTGACCACGTGCTACTTCGCAATTTCAATAGAAGGTGGAACGACAAAAGGTTCACCGGTCCACATCTGGTAGAAGACGTATCAACAAGAGCAGTAAAACTAAAGGATAAGCGTGCTTGGAACCACCTACATGATGTAAAGATATACAAACTGCAGACCCGCCCCAGCGCCGACGACAGGTCCATTGGAACAACAGCAACAACATCCCTGACAGCGGAAGGAAGTTCTACCACAGACAACGACCCAATTGTTCCCTTACCTTCTCACTACCCAGACACCCCAGAGACAACAACTGACGAAGAAAGGGGTGATCACTACACTGCCCACCCCATGGTCACACGTTCAAAGAGTAAAAATAATTACGCCATCCCCCCCCCAGGACAGTTGTAACATAAACTGAAAGACATTGGCCGCACAAATACACATGTAAACACGTGAATGTTCTCTTTTTTCTCTCGCACATACAGGAACTGCGTATTATTGTATTATTAAGTAGAAAGCTAACTAACAAAGTCCACTGTCCAGGCGTAGATGGTACTCCCAGACGATAACTACCCAGAAGAATTGTCACACCAATTTGTATACGAAATAAAAAGGCCAACATACCTAAAAAGAAGAAGGGTACGTGTTTACTACACAGCCTTCCTCCTGGCCATAGAATATTACATGCCCCACCTCCGCCCATACTTGCCGGTCTTAAGAGACCAATCACTTAGAGTAGCATGGGAGCAGCTCTTCGCCTGGGCACTGAATGACTATTTGATAGGGAGAGCTTAAACAAAACAAAACTAACATTTAAAAACGAGCATTTCTGAGAATTTTTAGGCGGGCAACTTTAACGTCGCAAGAATAAGCTGCCAGGACTGCAGCAAGGTAAGAGCAAAATGCCGGTGAGATTAGCAATTGTAATAAAAATAATAGGGATTTTGATAATCACCGGATTTTTGGCTGCTTCTGTATGGCAGTATAGCTGTGCTATCAATTTTGTTGCTGCACCCAAACCTAATATACCCCCGTTCCTTGCTGCAACAGGTGTTACGTCAGGTGGTAGTAGTAACATTGCACCAAAGAAAAATAGAGTTAAACGCAGCACATACTCAGACAATAAAGGTATTGATAATTATGTACAAGATTCAGCACACGTCACAAACAATATATGGTACCAACACATGACCCGCATTGGTAAGCAGACAACTGAGGATAGCTGCTACGTCTGCTCATTAATACCATACGCCATGAGTGCTTCACGAACATTTGTTGCCACAGAAATAAATGAGAAGATCGCACAGTGCATAATATACTTGGCACTGTTCCAGACGAAAGGAAGATTTTAAGGAACTGTAGTGCACATGACATGGAAAACACGAGACTCATACCCATATGAAAACAACTTCCTCAAGACCTACTTGAGTTATCACAAGACCAGTTTACATGCTGAAGCATTCAAATATATAACAAGTGGCCCTGCAAAAGGAGAAACACAGAAAGTAACACTGCAGTATCTACCATGTGATTGGTACGCCACTGAAATTCCGGGTAAACAAGGATGCTGGGAGAGGCCGCTACTGACGATAACAGGAAAGGTGTATCTGGATAACAGCTGGGAGATAGGAGTGATTGGCAGCAACATGGTAACAAAAGAAACTATCTCAACCATCGAGACACACAATCACCGATGTTGGACGACGTGGATCAAGTATGTACCAATGCTCACATGGGTAGAAGAAGATGAAGACCCAATAACGATACTACCGTTGACTGCGCCCAAGGTATGTTACCAGCATAAAGGAGAGGTGGACGTAGGATATAACACCAATTGCGCAAGTGTGACGGAGTTACCTGAGGGGGGAGCAGGAACAGCAGTAATAATGGATCATTATTGGGCCTGTGGAGAAAAGGCATACCATACACTGCCTCCCCTGTGGAATGGTGTGTGCACAATGGTACACGTCAATGTACCATCACTAGTGGTACCTAAGAAGCACGTCGATGTGGCGAAATTTCCTAGAATGAATGAAGGGGATAAGAGAAGAAAGAGATCTGCACCACTCCAGGAGGAGCAAGGGAACAGGACCAACAGCAATGGCACTGTCCTAAATAGAAGAAAAAGACAAGGAGAGCCGCTGACAGGAAATTACCTGTGGGGAAGGTCGGAAACGGCACTAACATCAATACCGCCAGAACACAGACTATTCAGCAGAGCAGCAATGTTCTTCTCCTCAATAATACACCCGGGATTACAGGCTTACGCAAACGCAAAATGGCTCCAAATAACTAGATGGGAACTAATGATGACCATCAATTCTACAGTAAATGGGTTCAACGCAATAAAAGAGGAGCTGCGAGCTGTAAGGATGGTAGCACTACAGAACAGATATGTATTGGACCTTCTCACAGCAATGGAAGGAGGAGTTTGTGCAAAGATAGGACAATCATGCTGCACGTTCATACCTGCCAATGATGCTGACAATGGTACACTGACAGAAGCAGTTTCACAATTAGCTCAGATGCACTCCAAAATGACGGATGAAAGCAATGGTGTGAACAAGGATGAGAGCTGGTTTTCACTATTATGGTCATGGATGCCATCCTGGCTGTCAGATGGACTGAAAATAATAGTGGGCTGTACTATATTGGCTGGAGCTACCCTGATCATAATTAGATTTTGGAAGGCACGAAAGGCACGCACTACTGACGAATTGCTGGAAATGGTGGGAATGCACCCCTTGATGCCAGCAGATGACGGCCAGCATACAGGTGTAATTATACAGGAAAGGGAGAAGCTGCGCACCCAAATAATTACCAACCATCTAGACCCACCGTCAGTAAAGACCGAGAACCCAAGAAACCCCAGGAGCTACATAGGAAGATGGGTATACTGTACTCCTGGGGGTACCTGTGAATATATGTATTGGTCATTTGAAGATCATGTAAACCACTATGGACATCTCGGAGGAAAAACTAAGATATGGCGAGTAAGAGGAGATAACGAGAAGGATATGTTTGTGGTCGACAAGTCGACCAGAGGGGGGACTGAAGTGGGAGAATGGAAAACCAGGCTCCCGTCCTTCACCTCTCGCGCTTGGCCTAGAGGGTCACGACCCAAACACCCGCCACGAGAAGAGTTTGCCCATTTACCAGACGACCAGATACCCTGGTACAGGAACATACGGATGTGTCCATCTGCCTGCCCAGCAGCCCGCACTGGCCATGCCGACACCTGCGGCACGGATCAACTAGACTAAAATCTACACGTCGTTAGAGATGCCATGACGACCTAGACAACGGGAAGCACATCTGTACAAATATACACACTGGACATTCCCACACCAACCTACACGAAGAATATACTCAGTGCTATGACGTAGGCGACAGGCATATTCACGGACGTGCATCTTTATTATTTTTATATAGGCTTTCAGAATGCAGAAACGCAAGACGCGTCATGAACTTTTACTAGCTTGCTCAAGCTTCTCTTTGAAATCAGGTACAACGATGAGAAATATAATAAAGACAATACCGATTATGGAATTATATGCTCCTATAACTTAAAGCACCTGTGCACCAAACGGACAACTTATGCACCGGGCCAAAGTAGGCCTCAAACAAGAGCTCCCGTGGACATCAACAAGACAAGAGTCAGTTGCTGATCCTACAGAATGAGCTTGGCGAAGCAACCAGCCAAGGTCGCAATGTTGCAAACCCACGTTCCAAGAGCAAATCATCAAAGGCACGATGTTGCAACCTCGCACTCCGCGCACCAACGTTAAAGTCACACCGACAAATTAAACCAGACGCACAGTAGAAAAACAATATTAATTGTGCAGAATTATGCCTCTTTCACGGTTCCTCCCCACGTGATCAAGCCGAACCTGACGAGATGCCAAACCCGGGAGAACAGAGGCGTCTGGATCCCTCGCTACGAGACACTGGCAGATACACTTGAAAGGCTCAATGGACATCTGCAACAGTGGGAACGGTACCCCGTCTAGCTATGAATAAGTCCTCACATTGTCTGCATGTACCCATAGTGAAACATTGTTGCAACTTACAGGTACACCGAGAGCTGGGAACGACGGTGGTCCCAGGCTGGGAAGCTCACGGGTGCACCAATCAGAACATGGGGCTCTTATCACTGACGCCAGCACATTTAGCCAATCCTCAGGAGCCTTCATGTAACAATTTTCATGTATCTAATTGTAGGGACAACCCAGATATACCACCTGACTACACCTTGTCCACTAATATCTTTCTCTATATGTGTGCTATACTAACCCTACCACTCGAACACCCAATTAAGAGTGGCAATAGGTTTTTTTGTTAACTTTCTGAAGTGACGTAAGTAGCGCGTCATAATACAGTAAAAAGGGCCTGCGAGCCCCACAATTGAGTGTGTGTCAGGACGAACGCGTGCGCTCCTTGACCCATCCCTGCCGTTTTGTCTAATAAACAGCAGAGTCACCTTGCTCCTTGTGTGCGTCTCATAATCTATCTCATCTTATCTGGGATACACACGGGAGGAGTTGGGGCCTCCCTGCCTGGAGGTCTGCGGACGGTCCGGCCGACCCCGGCAGAATTTCCCCCCGACAGTTGTCTTAGGTGAATTTCAGTGGTTTTCTTCTCACCTTAATGTCCCTCCAACTAAAGTATTTTCCTTGAATTTCAAAGGTTTAGTTACAATGTATTTCTCACCTTAACATCCCTGCAACTGTATTGCCCTTGAATTTCAAGGGTTTTGTTATTCCATAGATTTTGAGAATGCTTCCAGACCACTAGCATGGTCTTTGGCCATGGTCAGTGGGCACAGCTTTTGGCGGTGACTACTGTCCATTTGAAAACGCTACCAGACCACTAGCCATGGCCTTTGGATTGCAGGCTTTGAGAACTCACAATGTTTTTAGGCAATGCGCAGTGAAAGTTAATTTGCCATGGACTACACACTTTGGTAAGGCAGCGTGCTCCTAGTGGTACACCCCTTTACAGCACTGTCATTTTGCTGCACACCGTTTTGGCATGGCCATTTCTCTGCAGTGCCCATTTCGGCAAGGTGCCATTATTTTGGTGAAAGGGATGTTTCGACATGGCTGCATGCCCTCATGCATAAAATCACAGGACTGCATTGCAGCAAATCTCACCACCTCCCAGTTGCGTTGCTTTTCTTTTAATTACATTAAATGAGTTAAATAAAAAACAACATACAGCCTTGATCCCTAGTCTGTCAGAGTTCAAGGCCCAGAATGTAACCACTAGGCCACAATGGCTTGGGGCTTTTCAGTGCATACATTTCATACTTAGCCTATCATTTAATATGTTCAATGATAAGACTAGGCATGAAACGTGTGTGAACATGGTGTGAAGGTGTGTAGAAGGATTGCGCGTGCAGTGCACATATGCTCTGTGAAGGCGAGTCTTAGTGTGTGTGAAATGATAGGTGCACCTGTGTGTGTGTGTGTTAGCATTGTGACAAATCAAGTGTGAGTTTTCAGTGTTAGTGTGTGTGTGAGTGTGCGTGTGTCTCCATGTAATTTGAAAGATGCCTATCCAGTTCTTTTGTGACTTGTAGTTTTGTTTTGTCCATCAAGTTTCCTGTATTACAAGTCCCAAAATTAAAAGTAATAAGAAAATCTGAATGATCATCTTCCAAATAACAAGGGACCTGTGGCATATAACAATATATACAAGACATGTAACTTGGCTATATCCATGATTGCTCCTGCATCTACATTTATTTGTGTTGGGCTGAATGGCACTAGGGTATCTGTAAGTTGTTGACCGAGGAGTATTGAATCAGAGCAGGGGCAAAACAAAGTAAAATATATTTTTTCAGCTGGGGAAAGTGAGAATGAAGGGCTGGGGAGGAGTGGTGTCTACTTGCCCTGCTGTTTTCAAAGTTTAAGAGTACTGCAACATATTAAGGGAATAATGGGACTGTGTGGCAAGCAGGAGATGTTGTATAAGATCCAGGGCTACGCTTATGTCGGGGCTGTCAGGACTTAGGTCTAGCTAGCCTTTTGGATGTAGCCCCTGAGCTTCAATCAGGGGCTACAATCAAAAGATCAGGGGCTATAGCCCCCTCAGCTACCCGCTAGTAATGCCCCTGGGGGCAAGCCCCTCACTTGAACTGCCAAGAAAGTCTTGTATGCAGTGGCACGTGTGTAATTAAGACACACAACTATTATTAACCCATTGGCAGTGCAGCTGAAAAGACCATCTTAAAATCATGCACTGATTGGGTGATCGTTTCAATGAAGGATGTGGGATGTTTTTACCCATGCATCCAAGCCCTGCTACAAATGGCAATGCTGATTGCCAAAAGCAACCCAGAGCTGTTGGGAATTCATTTTCTTAATGTCAAGAATTTGCTAAAATCATGGGCACAAGACCACTCAAAGATTCAACCTTCTTGTGGGGGGTTCCACATCACCACTCTACTGTAAGGATGCCCATCAAAACAATAGCAAAATTCTCCTGTTAAATTCAAGACAACTCCCAAAAATGGGTGCAGTACCGGCTCTGGACACAAGCCAGCGCCAGCGGTCTAAACACTGACAGGAGTAAAGCCTGGCTTAAAGAGAGTGAATTCTGCCCGGCAACAACCCCTGACAGGAGTTGAAACTTGATCAAACTGCATTCCCAGGCCTGGCTGCCTCCTGCTTCCCCACCAAAAGGAGATGACACCTCTCTGATTAGATTAGGGGAGGGGCACCTGCAGAGGGCAAAGACACAGAACAATGCACTGTCTTGGGCTCAGGCAAATGTTATATTGGGGGGGGTCGTAAAATAGCTTCCTCTTGGGAGAAGTGGGAGGAGAAGTGCCTCTGGGAGCCACCTGAGCTGGAGGCGGGGACAGACAGAAGCTTCCCCCATGTGCTTTGGAACCTAAACCACACCCATCTGGGCCAGAGTATAATTTTTTTAAAAAAATGGATGATTCATAGTACGGACTTGTCAGAATTATATAAGTAATATCATTATTCTTGTGATTTTTCTGTGCACGTTTTCAGAGGTGTTAGTACCCTGTGGTGTATTCTGGGGGGTTCCTAGCAGCAAATAGGGTCTTACTCCAAATGTCTGCATGTTAAAAATCTGACACTTCATCAATTACTGTCCATACTCCTTGCGCACATTTGTGTATTTTTTGGTAAATGTCTGATATTGGTAAACCGACCAAAAAGCGCAAAATGTTGTCATTTCTGAATCCCAGCTCGCAGGAACATGGGGCTTGAACAGAGACCTGTCTTAATTCATCTGTAACATGTACATGTAATGTCAACCACTTGTGTATCTGGGAAATATGTATTTGAATCAAATATAGATTTGTGGGCAAATTGACAAGGGGTGGATCCTCTGACCATAAACCTACCTCATCACTCTGACTCACAACTCAGTTCCCCCAATCAAGGGAAAGAGGAGAACTGGGCCAATGATAAGTTGAGAGGGTTAGGCATGCAGAATGAGCCGACCCACCCACTTTCAAAACACATAAAAAGAGACTGCTGGGACAGGTAGAGAAATTCATTTTCCATTTATGCAGAGCATTTTGACGGCCGACATCCCATCCAGACAGAGACCAGAACCAGAGACCCATAGACTACAGAACTTTGAACCTAGAAGGCCCACTGCAAGCAAAAGTATTCTCAGCAGGCCTTCAGAATCCAGAAAACCTAACCAAACTATTCAACAGCCGGGCGAGCTGTTTGAATTCTTTGCCAAGAACTTTTGACGGAACCGCAGACCAGACCCAGACCACTGTGAGCAGAACCAGAGATCCTGATCGCTGTGAGCAAAACCAGTGCCTGATTGACCCGCCGAGCAGAGAGAACCGCCGCTGGACGTGTTGACCAGATCCGTGACGAGGCCTATTTCAAATTTATATTGTGAGTACCTAGCAGAACTGTGCAGAACCAATCTCTTAGTTAAAATAATCTAATTCAAACTATTTTAGCCTATTAGAACTGCCTCCTAGAATCGTGTCATTCTGTCATCTTTAAAACTGAGAACTGTCATCTGTCATTCTGAGCTTTAAAATTTCAAATCCGAAAAACAACCTTTATTAAATGGGCTGTATCTCCGGATCCCAAAGCTAAGTTTCTAAGCTTTCCAACAAGCCTAGAACCGACTTCCTACTCCTAATAGTGCCTCCGTAATCGCGCTCGACACACGCGACTAAATTTGCCGCAATTTGACATTTTGCTCAATTTCAGCCACGAGTAAAAATATTTGTCCTTGCTTTGCTTGCTGAAATTCGTGTGCAACCTGACAATCATTCATAGAGCATTGCTAAAGTGATCCTGAACTGATTCAAAGTATCTATCAACTACCCTGAACCCCCTATAGGGAAGTAAAAGCCTTTTTAGCATATTTTTCACTTAATTGCAACCACATCAAAGTATCTTGCCTGTGTTTTAAAATCATACCTGTTTTTCTCTAAGCTTGCTAGGGGGAACTGCATTTCGTAGTGCATTTTTGTTGGGATTCTTGAAGACTGTGTGCTCTCCTTCCATTTCTTACATTGCATAGGGTGGCGGGGGTGAATTGCCAGAGAAAAAGTGATTATCTTATCTTTTGCTAAAATCATATCAAGTTATTTCTGTACTGCATTTTATTCCTCGTTGCTTTTCCCTTGAAACCATAAAATTATTTTTGCTACCTTATCCATCCTATACTAACTCCTCATTGATTGTAAAGAAGTGTGCTAGTGCCAGATTACCCATTGTTGATCAACATTATATCCATAAGTGTGATATCAATTATTAATTTATTATAAAAGTGTGATATATATCTTGTTAATTTTTCAAATAAACCTTTTCATTTGCAAAACAAACCTACTTCTTGGCTCAGTGGGCTCAGGGGGATTCTAAGGGGGGGGGGTGTTATACAAGGGTTGTCATCCAGAGTACTGAACTGGACATAAAAATACATCAATAAGGTTTTCCTCAGCATCCCAGACTAGGCTTTGACTTAGCTGTAGTGTTGATTGAATACCGCTTACAAGGATGCCACATGGATTAAAGGCATGCCTGTTAAGACTACATAGTCCAGAATACAGAGTGTCTACCAAAATATACTGTTTTAAGTTTAAGAAAAAAAAATGTCTGGAACCCTGGTCTGCCGGAGTTCAAGGACCAGCAATCAATCACTAGGCCACAATGGCTTAGCCTGTCATGGTATATACATTTCATAATTAGCCTACAATTTAATATGTACAGATGTAAAAGGCTAAGTATGAAACTTGTGAGAATCCAAACAAAAATATAATTGTAGCATAATGGTTAAGTGCTGCATCTGAAACTCCTGCATGCAAAGTGCCTGCAGGTTCATACCGTACCAATTGTGACTTCTCTGCCCAAAACATCCTTGTGCGAGAGATCCCAACGCTCAACTGTCTGCGTCTAACTGGGCGTGCCCAAACAGAACGTGCAGCCAAATGGTTGCGCTATGACGGTGTGGGCCTAACTGGCTTAAATCACTGGCTTAAATCACTGGCTTAAATCACACAACCCCAACAAACCACATTTAACCACATTTAAGCAGCACAGACCGGCTGCAAGAATAACACATGCCCAGGTACTTTCTGCACCCATAGCGAAAATCGAAAGCTGGAACCCATGCATATGCACAGAGTTCTGCTTTGCTTCAAAGTGAGTAAGGGGCCAGCCTCCTCAAGCCATGTTGCTCTAAGTGGTCTTGTAACTTTGCCTCACTTATTAGGCAGCGTGGCCTGAGGGGGCTGGTCTTTTCCTCACTTTGAGCTAACTGCATGGATGGGTGACCCGAGTCACCAGTGATTTATCAACCTTGATGACATTGTAGCTGTAAAAATATAATGCTTTAAAATGATGTATAAAAGATTGCAGGCTTTGAGAACTCCCAATGATACATTAGATTATTTCCAGAGGATCACACACTTTGGTTACACAGCAAGCCCCTTGTTTTATGGCTGGTCTCTTGGAGACTGTTGCCATACATCTCACAACCCCAACTAACCGCATTTAAGCTGCACGTAAAAGAGTATAAAATGACCAGCTGCAAAAATAACATCTGCCCAGGTACTTTTGCCCCCATAGCAAAAATCAAAGGCTGGCACCCATGAAAATATGCACAGTATGTTGGGTGTCCTGACCCACGTTTGAGCTATCATGCTGCAACATTTGGTGCTGTGGGCTTAGAAAATCCAAGATGGCCAAAAAGCCCACATGTGCGCCAAAATCCAGGAGAACCACGCAGTTTGTGCGCACACCAAAATGGCTGCCTAACTTGCCACCCACCAGTGCGAGCACGATGGGCCAGGGTGCCATGAGTGGAATGGGTGCCAAAGGTAAAACAGCAGCGCCTGTTAGCTCAAAAACGCTTTAAAATTACCTTTGGTTTCTCTGAATGCCAGCTCAAAATGCCTATTTTCAAACATTGCAACACATCCAAAAATCTCACAGAACACCAGCGGACATCTGGCAGAATGAAGTATGTGTGCATACTAAATCTGGGAAGATGAAGAGCCCAAAACAATGTTCATAACAAAACTTGCTGAGCTATGCATGTCAGCAGCCTAACTGAAACTGGATTAAAACCACCAAAATCGAGATGTTTAAATTAACTGAGTGACCTACTTTTGAGTGTCACATAGTTTGTAACTGTTAAAATGTC
The DNA here is from genome assembly GCF_040938575.1 of Ambystoma mexicanum. Lineage (NCBI taxonomy): Eukaryota > Metazoa > Chordata > Amphibia > Caudata > Ambystomatidae > Ambystoma > Ambystoma mexicanum. Next base: position 714,306,122 of record NC_090928.1, on the reverse strand, counting down.
ATAGTTTTGAACTTAGAATCAGCATTCTAGCTGCATATGTAAAAATTGTCTTGACTTAAACTGGGGAACAAAAAGTTACATTTTACCTGAAACCTGGCTTAAGGAAACTGGAATTCTGCCAGCCAGCTACCCCGGCCAGGAGTGGGGGCTTGCCCAACAAATGCATTCCCAGGCCTGGCTGCATTCTGTTGCTCCTGCCAAAAGGAGGTCACACACTATCTGATTGAATTACCAGGGGATTGCAAGAAACTAAAGAAAGGGCCCAGGCAGATGGTTTATTGGGGTGGTCGTAAATGGCTTCCTTTTGAACAAAGCCCTTCCTTGACTCAGGCAGATGGTTTATTAGGGGTGCCGTAAAATAGCTTCCTCTTGGCAGAAGCTGGGAGGGGCAGGGTCTCTGAGCTTGGCAGAAACTGGATAAACTGGTTTCTACACCATGTGACCTGAAATGACACACCCCTGTTGGCCAGAATATGATTCTAAGAAAGATGTATAACTCACAGTGCGGACTTGTCAAAATTATTTAAATGATACCATAATTCTTGTGATTTTTCTGAGCACGTTTTAAGACGCGTTGGGAATTTGTGTGATGTTCTGGGGCAAAACCCCGCTATTTATTGACACCACATACTCTGTGTTTAAGCTAGCGACCTGGAAAGTTACTGAGATATGTGTGGGAGGGGGGTGTACATGTGTATAAATCTGGAGAAAAATCCGATGTTGCAAAACCCACTGGAAAGCACAAAATGTTGCCATTTCTGAATGCAAGCCCCCAGGAAGAGCAGAGTTTGAACAGAGTATACCTCATGTGATATGTGATGGGTGCATGTAATTTTAAACAAATGTGTACCTGTGCAAATATGTATTTGGGTCAAATATAGATTTGTGTGCAATTTGACAGGGGAGTATCCTTTCTGCAGACCATAAAACAGCATCACCATGACACACATTTCCTTCCCCCAATCAAAGCAGTGCGGAAAGCTTGACCAATGGGCAGTTGAGAGAGGGGCTGGCTAGTGATGCCAGACACACACCCATTTTCAAAACACATAAAAAGAGACTGCTGGGACAGGTAGACATTCAATTCCATTTGCTGCGGAGCATGCTGACCGACGACTTCACATCCAGAGATCCTACACTTAGACTTCCAAGCTAAACAGAGACTACAGAACTTTGAACCAAGAAGGCCCACTGCAAGCAAAAGTATTTGTCAGCAGGCCCAAAATCATTTGCAGACTATTCACAGCCGGACACAGCTGTTGATTCTGGCCTAAAGCCCTGTGCCAGAAAGATCCAGAAGCAGTGCTGTACCCAGAGAAAGCAGAGCAGTATCCAGAACCAGAGGCCAGATCACTGTGAAGTGCCGAGACCAGAACCGGAGTCCAGTCCAAAACCTGACCAGATCCGTGGCAAGGCCTATTTCAAAAATATATTGTGAGTACCTAGCAGAACTGTGCAGAACCAATCTCTTAATTAAAATAATCTAATCCAAACTATTTTAATCTAACCAGAACTGCCTCCTAGAAGTTGTCACTTGTTATTTGTAAAGCTGCACCACTGTCATTTGTCAATTCTGCAGCTGCAAAGCTGTAACCTGTCGCTTTGAACTTTTAAAATTTCAAATCCGAAAAACAACCTTCACAAAATCGTTCATAACTCCGTAACCGTTTGTGCTAGGAACTTGATTTAACTTTCCTCTAAAAGCTTAGAATCTTACCTTTCCAACTTATAGTTTCTCCGCAATCACGATTCACACATTCGCGAATTTTGCCGCGATTTGCGATTTGGCCCGATTTCTTTACTTGTAAAATGATAGCTGCTTTTGCCTGAACTGCTAAATTTCGTTTGCCTCTTAAGAACCATCCCTGAATCATTGCTAGAGTGAGCCTGGACTAATATTAACTAGATACTACTCACCCTGAACCGCCTAAAGGGAATTAAAAGCATTTTCAGCATATTTCTCACTGCATTGTCACCATATTCAAAGCATTTTGCCTGTGTTTCAAAACTTCTATCTGTTGTATAAGCTGGTGGGGGGGAATTGAACTGAATTCTATTTGATTGCATTCCTAAGAACTGTGTGCTCTCATCTTCATCTCCTTACATTGCATAAAGGGGGGGTGGAATTGTCCAAGAAAGTGATTACATTGTCTTTTGCTGAAATCCTATCAAGTTATTTTCTGTACTGCATTTTCATTCCACATTGCATCTATTTGAAACCATAAAAGTCTTGTTGCTATCTTATCCATCCTATACCCACTCAGCATTGATTATAAAGAAGTGTGCTAGTGCCAGACTATCCATTATTGATTACTGCTCAGATTAAGTGTGATATTCAATGATTAATTCATTATAAAAGTGTGATATATATATATATATATACTGTTTATTTTTTTTTTCAAATAAACCTTTTAAACTTGCAAAACAGAACTACTTCTTGGCTCAGTGGGGTCAGGGGGATTCCAAGAGAGGGGTGTTATATAGGGGTAGTCATCCAGAACTCATGAACTGGACATAAAGATATATCAATAAGGGTTTCCATTCATTATCCCAGACTAGGCATTGACTTAGCTGTAGTGTTGAATTGAATCCTCTTACAAGTAAGTGAACATATATCTTAAAGTTAAATATACAAATTTAGTTCAATAGACCTACTACTTAGATGAAAGTGTGCAGCTCACAATAGCATTGGACCTTTAAAAAAAAGCAATGAACACCATAAAAATAACCTGAGAGAGGAAATAATCCAATAAATAAGCTGGCAAAGTATAAAAGTTGCTCACCTTTTAAACCCAGCAATCTGTCGTGAAATATTCCCATGAAAACGAAATCCCAATACGAAGCAAGTGCTTGTGGTCTTGTGAGTAAGCGTCTGCACTGAGAACCTGACAACCTGAGTAGAATCCTTGTAGTCAAATACTTCAGCAAGCTTGCCATCCTCAAAAGAAAACTCAAGGGGTTGCATCTGTCCTCTGAAAAAAGTTAGGCTGCCCACAGACATGTTTCCTTTACTGGTGCCATGAAAAGCAGCCACAATCATGGGACAATAACTGCAGCAGTGTCCAGGATCGCAAACTCTCTTGCCACATTGTGGGCAAATACTCATGACTTACATTCCCACTCCTCATTTCTCCTCCTCATCCCATGTCTAGCTTTAAAAAACGATCTGCTTTATAAAGCTTACTTGCCATACCATAGTGCCCTCAAATATATACATTGCTATAGAACTATGTTAGACAAAATGTTTATAATTGTGGCATCCCTCCCCATCTTGACTGTGAGACTACAACTACCAGAATGCAATTCAGCAAAAGGCAAACAAAGGTCTCTGAGTGCAAAAATGCCAAGGTATGACAGTAGCACTGTTTAAAAAAATGTATGTGGATGCCGTGTGTTATGAGAAATTTAAACTAAGAAAACACGGGACTGTGGAATGTCTACCATGCATGCAATAACTGTGACCGATTCTGCTTAGTTTCAAAGCGAAGAAGGATCCAGGCCCCTTGGGCCATGTCTCTCTAAGTGGTCTTGTAAGGTGGGTTAATTTATTAGGCAAGGTGGCCTTCGGGGGCTGACCCCTTCCTCACTTTGAAGCTAAGTAGGGTTTGTCTCATTTACTGCTAACATGGGAAACCCACTGTTGCTGTAAACATATAAATGTATGTTATTATTATTAACCAGGAAACTACAACTACCAGAATGCAATTCATCAAAAGGCAAACCATGGTCTCTGAGTGCCAAATTCTGAAGGACTGACAGTAGCATCGTTTAAAAAAATAAAATAATTTGGATGCCCATTCTTCGCCCATCCGTGCAGTAACCAGGAATGCCCCTGCTTAACGTCAAAGCAAGGAAAGGGCCAGCTCATTTCTCGAGGTGGTCCTGTAACTTTGGCTCATTTATCTTGCAACATGGCCTGAGGAGAGGCGGGCAACCTCAATGTATACCATGGAAAGACAGTGACAAGGAAAATGTGAGATGTAGACTACATTTGTTAACTGTGGGTGTGGGGAAATGGATATAAAAAATTTAAAGAATGACAGTGCAACAGAGATTAGCAGTGGGGGACACAAAGGGACTGCTAGTGATCATTCTCAGAGAGGTCAGTGATTACGTATGTAAAAGGGCAGGGTTCCCAGGAGTGACCATCCATGACACAACACATGATGGTTCACTGTTTGCAAACTGCCAAACTGTCATATGGCATGCTCTCAGGACACAATACCTGGGCACATCAGACATTAGTGCGATTATGGCCTGCAAGTTGGGGAAGATGAAGACCCCTTACATTATATTCAGGTGATCCTAGAGCTTTGACACCTTGAAACGCGAGAACCATGGGGCAAAATAGTAGCTTTACCACATATTGTGCTATGGATTGCTAGAACCAGTACAGAAGCAGTTTAAGAAGTTAGTAGGCATGGATGGAAAGCCTTGGCCAGAAATACAGCTCATGATAGTACGCCATTGTAGGCTATTGCAAGAGAAAATGAGGAAGAAGAGCAAGGAAAGGAAGCAAGAGGAATGAAAGTTAGTGCAAAAGAAATTATCCAAGTATGCCTTTGAAGGGGTGGTACTGACAAGTGCAAGGGGGGCAGGGGACACTACAACAACAGTACGCACAGCCGCCCACGGGATGAGGATTCATGGGGTGGGGGAATATGCAGCATGGGATTGTATGAAGAAGGTGGCCACACAGGGGATGCGGGTATGGGCCACAGATACATCACAACCAAGGGGGTTTGGGCAGCAGGTGCAGCAGGGCCCAGGGGAGTATAGTGGGGGTTTGCAGGGGCAATGGAGGGAGCCACCACAGTGATGGTTGTGTGGACAGATAGGGAACATCTCACAAGTGTACAGGAGCAAGGGGTGCAACAGAATGGGGGATACAATTCCAGCCAGCATACCAAGGGGAAAAAGACGAGTATTACACACAAGACCAAGCACAACAACAAGGACTAGCACAGAGTGTTAGGAAAGATTTCATAATTGTATGTAATTTTCCCTCCATGTGGCAACCCCCAAACTTTTTGCTGTTGTTTTACACCCTGATCTAGACTTTGCCAGAGAAGTGCAGCTTTCCGCCGCACTCCTCTGGGCTTTCACTCAATTTTTATGGGGAAACTGACATGCCCTTAAAAAAGTCAGTACTGGGAGACTTTGTTTCCCTTAGTCCTTTCCTCATGTTGCAGCTTTTGTGCAACATGAAACAAGAGTGCACCGTAATTTACATTACCGCGCTCTTGGGTCTCTAGTCATTCCAAAGGCCCTAGAAACTCTCGCTGGACTTATTATGAACTGTGCAAGTGTGTCACGGACGGGACTGGTGGCAGCTATCTTTTCTCTTGTGTTTTGAACACTTTTTCGCCATGTTATCCGCGCTTACCGCGTTTGGCACAAATGAGTGGCCTGGCTCCAAAATGGCCATGCCACGAGGTTCTTTGTTCTGTCCGCTGACCGTCTTGCCCCTTCACCTTCCCCAGGTCGAGCCGACCCGGGGCAGTCCTTATTTGGTCATGCACTTTCCTGCGAAACCCCAAAGCTTTCGCAGGCTTCTGCATGCCTTGTGTGTGCCTCCAGGATGTGGGCTGGGATGTCTGGTCCCAATACACATCCTGTGTGCCAGAGAGTCTAGAGTGTCCTGAATGCCTGGGACCACCGTGGTCCGTGTTAGGTCCACGTATGGTGTGAGTGTTTGTGAGCAGATCTCCCATTGGGACCTCTCAGTTTTGGCCCGAAGGGAACTTTGGATAAGAGGAGGCTGAAAACACCACTACCATGTCGATCTCCTGAGTTCACACCGAACAAGGGATAAGGAGCCAAGTATCCTGCAACAGGAGCCAAGTATCCTGCAACAAGACGCTGAGTCGAGGAACCGCTGGTGACCCGCTGAAGGTTTGGCACCCTGAGCTGCTGTCGTCCTGCAAGGCCCCTCTGCATCTGATTGTCCTAGAAGGTCTGCAAAGGCTCTTCGACCCATTGGAATAGTGGGATCAACTATTCCCGGCACCTTCATCAAACCCTGCAAGTAAGCCTCTTCGGAAGTGTCCCTGGGCCAACCAGTGCACTGACCAGCTTACACAGGACGCTTTGCTCTGTCACCGCCGCCGTTTTGGGGAAGCCCTCGAAACTTGGTTTACTGCTTGCTCTGCGTCCACGGCACCCTCACACCGAATTTCGTACACTTGGCATTCCCAGGTCTGAAGTGAGACGAGTGCGCCCCGGACCAGAGTAAACACGGTTGCCGTGTTGTGCTGCTGTGGTAACAACCTGTGCCCGTCCACTGCATTTGGGACACCCTTTACCCTGCATCCTGCTATGCAGAATCTGCACAGTGTCAAGACATCCTGATCATCGCAGCTGAACCTGCCAGCAACGTGAACTGAAGTGGAGAAGTCTGGGTCTGCCTGCGTTGGGGACAGGTGAGTAGTCCATACCCCAACCGGTGGCCCCTCATGCAGGAGCCCCTTTCTTTTCTACCGCTGTTGCAAAATAGTGACTCTATCCCGCACTCTCACCCTGCCTCTGCCCACAAGTGGAGGCCTTGCTTGAGTAGTGGGGACTTGTTCTGCATCGCTTCATTCACCTTCCTGAACTGCCTGATATCCTTGAAGAGGCCCTGTTTTGTCCATTGGCACCAGCGTGTGCAGGTACTTTTGAGCATAAGGCTCCTCTCTTCGTAGGGCTCGGACTTCCTCCTAGTTAGGTGTATTTCAGATGTCGAACTGGGTCTAATGATTACTTGCACTGCCTGTTTTCCTCCCCATCTAGGTGGTCTACATATTACATGCTCCTAAATCCTTAGACCCCCTCGGTCTTGTATATATACTGTACTTATTGTGATGTGTTGGTTTACTTTAGTATTATTGTGATTCTTTGCTATGGTCGATGTTACAAAGGCTTTGTAATAAATGTGTCTATATTTTTAATATAAAACCTGCCTGGAGTAATTTGTAAGTTTCCTTGCTTTGTGTGCTCATTGCGGGCTTTCAGTCACCCTCACCCCTCTTGAGACTTAGTCTTGACCGACGCCATCGCTACCCTGATTGGTCTGGCTTGTCCAGAGTTTACCCTGTTCCAAGAAACTAGGCTGGCCTTCTGAACCTCTGCCCCTCCAGGTCAGAGTTCAGAAATCCATCTTAACACTGAGCGCATACTCGCAGCCACACCAGCCCATGACACAGATGCAAGCACCCATACCATAGTATTTTCAGGCATCACAGATGCCCCAGACCCAGGATAACACACAGCGTGTGTACACAGCACAGCAGATGCTGCAGGTACAGAACAGCATACAGCCAAGCCAAGGGAAGGTGGCATGCACAGACTCCATAGCAACAACCCCCATTAGGGACCTGCCAGGGGTCACCATGTTGGGGAACAATCCATGTTCTGGGAACAGGTTGTCCCTATACCCTCAATAGTACAGCCCACAGACGGACTTGATGTGTTCCATCCTGTTGATTACACCAAACCCTGCAAAGGAACCAAGCATAGGGGTATCTATAGGTGACAAGACATTTTCCTTTCTTGTAAACACAGGGGTGACTAAGTCTTACATTAGGGAGGGACACTATAGGTTCTCAGATGATGCCATGAATACTCAAGGATTCTCTGGAGTTACAGAAGTGGTTCCTTTCACAGACATTATTTCCCTTTCTATAGGAGAACACAATTGATCTTTGCCTTTACTTTACTCTTGACAGACACCTTTAAACATACTGGTGATAGACATCATGAGCAGATTCAACATGCCGATTTCATTCACAGACAAGGGAATAGTGTGCTACGTGGGAAACATGTTATCAACGTAGGGGAAATCATTCAAGCATATTGTGGATGGAAGGAACGTGGGGGTGCCAGTTGTCAAGGAGATTGGAATTGCATGGCTTCCAGGGATTCAAGGGAAAATGTGGCGCATTCCATATGAGTATTTGTTCAGACTAGAGATACCATTGGATGATGCAGCAGGGACAGTAGTTCCACTACAGTTAGAGGCAGTCATTGTGGTAGACGAGTGGACAGCAGTGCACGGGATGGACAACACAGGACGATCATGGCGAGCAGTGATCACCGTGGCTGAGGGATAGAGGTTGACCACAGTGACAGGTGAAGAACTATTCAGAGACAACAGATCAGGCCATGAGATGGTGTTTGAAATGAGCGTGACATATTTGATAAATATACATTACAGAGAGATACCACAGAGGATGGCGATGGTACTAAAAGCCCCACCGTCCTTCTGTGAGGAGGATCTGGCCAAGGTACCCAGCATCCTATGGACCATTAGTCCCTATGATGTGGGGCTTTTGAAGGGGGGGATGGAAGGAGTGAAAATACATGTTAATCCAGGGGCAATTTTGCCACAAGTAAAACAATACCCACTCTCAAGGGAGGCAGACAAGGGCATTTGTGAGACAATTGCAGCATTAGTGAAACAGGGCATCCTAGTACCATCAGCATCACCATGCAACACAGCTGTGTACCCAGTTAAGACAATATTTCCCTTTCGATAGGGGAACATGATATATCTTTGCCTTTACTTTACTCTCGACAGACACCTGTAAACATACTGGGGAGAGACATCATGAGCAGATTCAGCATGTCAATTTCATTCACAGACAAGGAAACAGTGTGCCCCACACCAGAGATACATGTTCTCAACGTAGGGGAAATCATTCAAACATATTGTGGATGGAAGGTACATAGAGAGGTGCCAGTGGACGAGGAGCTGTTCCGGCACGAGACTGAGATTGCAATGCATGGCTTCCAGGGATTCCATGGAAAATGTGGTGCATTACAAATGAGTATTTGTTCAGACCAGAGATAACATCGGATGAGGCAGAAGGGACAGTAGTGCCACTAGAATTAGAGTCAGTGATTGTGGGAGACAAATGGAAAACAGTGCACAGGATGGACAACACAGGACAATCATGGTGAGCACTGATTGCCAGGATAGAGGTTGACCACAGTGACAGATGAAGAACTATTCAGAGACAACAGATCAGACCATGAGATGGTGTTTGAAATGGGTTTGACATATTCGATAAAGATACATTACAGAGGGGTACCACAAAGGATGCTGCTGAAAGCACCACCATCCTTCTGTGAGGAGGATCTGGCCAAGGTACCAGGGATCCTATTGACCACTAGTCCCTATGATGTGGGGCTTTTGAAAGGGGTAGAGAAGTGAAAATAAATTCAAAACCAGGAGCGGTTTTGCCACAAGTAAAACAATACCTACTCTCAAGGGAGGCAGAGAAGGGCATTTACGAGACAATTGCAGCACTAGTGAAACAGGTCATCCTTGTACCATCAGAATCACCATGCAACACTGCTGTGTACCCAGTTAAGACAATATTTTCCTTTCTATAGGGGAACACGATTTATCTTTGCCTTTACTTTACTCACGACAGACACCTTTGAATATACTGGGGAGAGACATCATGAGCAGACCCAACATGACGATTTCATTCACAGACAAGGGAATTGTGTGCTCCAAACAAGGGATACATTTTCTGAACATATGGGAAAACATTCAAGCATATTGTGGACAGAAGGAGCAGGGGGGGTTGACAGTGGACAAGGGGCTGTTCCAGTACAGGACAGAGATTGCAATTGCATGGCTCCCTGGTATGTATTCAAGGGAAAATGTGGCACATTACAAATGAGTATTTATTCAGACAAGAGACAAAGCTTCATTATACAACACACACAGGAAAGGAGGTACTTGTCGGCCATATTGGAGAAACTGTCCTAATTTGGCAAGCAAATGGCTGAATTTATGAGCAACTGCTTGACCTGGAAGCAGTTTACTGCAGGGCATACATTGAGAGTTGTGAGATGAGTCATTCCTCGCCCAGCTGGTCCATTTCAACACCTCCACGTTGACTATGTCGACATGATCCAAGTCTGCCAAGGATACTGTTATATGGTAGTGGTTGTATGGCCAAGCTCTCAGTGGATTTAGGCAGGCCCCTCGTCTCATCCTGACGCCCTGTGAGAGGCAACATTTCTGGTCCAGGAAGAGTTACCACAATAGTTTGTGTGTACGGTCCTACTGTCTGACAATGGCCCTCACTTCGCCAACAAAATATTCAAGAATATCACAACGTTGCTGTGGATTCAACACAAATTCTCCTGTGATTATCACCCACAAGTAAACAGGCTGTGTGAATGTTTCAATAGCCTTCCAAAAGAGATTATTGCCAAGACTAAAAAGAGTACCAACAAGAACTGGCTCCATTGCCTGCCCCTTGCATTGTTTGCACTGCACAATAAGCCTGGGTCCAACCGTCATTTAACCACACATGAGGTGGTGACAGGACATGCAATTTCCCCTGGCTCCTCGCATTAGGGTACTCCAAGATGCAGAGAGTAGTGTGAGGAAATGTACAAATGTGTTACTTCCTTGATTATTAGTGCCACTTTTATCTCTCGCCAGATATAACAACAGCAGAGAGGCCCTGAATCCAACAAAGACAGTGACAGTCCGAATGCCACCGAGGACCTACTTAAGCAACTGCTGTTTTTCCTGGTGACTGTGTTCTCCTATTAACTTTTTATCACCCGTGGGATGCATCCAAATTCACAGGCCCCCACACAGTCAAAGCAGTGACTGAAAGAGCGATGAAGCTCAACAAAAAGTTGGTTTTGGAACCACGTCACAGACATCAAGCACAAATCTGTGGCCTCACATGGTAAGGAGATGGACGGGGCCAACGATCATCAGCAAAGAGACAATTAAGAATCAGCTATGCCGAGTGGAGGTCACCCAATGGTTACTCGCTCATGGGCAGCAAAGTTAGGGCAAGGACTTCTGAGACACCCAGAGAGAGGATCCACTGCCTGTATGTATTTTCTTCTCTAAATATATTCTTCAAGAAAGTGTGACTGTGTTATTTAATGACTGTTCATGTGCCCCAATGATTTAAAACCTCATACATTGTTGGGCCAGTGTGTCCACTTCATTAGAAGGCCCAATAGATTTCAAGCACATCCTCATAGTATATATTACCACGTTTTCATAGAATATTTGGCTCAAGCTTACCCCCAACATTTGCGAGGGAACCTAGCGGTCCTCGGAGTTCTCAGAGATCCTAGAATTAGTACAATGTGGGAACAGCTAGTTATCTTTGCAATTGAGCGATTATATGATTTGCAGCACAACACTAATTCCTTAACGCACAGTCTTTGTGCATTTCAGGCGGGCACATGATATATTAAAGCTGCACCAGGATCAAGCAGCACAGGTAAATGGGTGAAATAATAAAAAATATGCTTATTTTGTCATTTCTTTTATTCCCAAGTGGGGTTTTTGCATTCATCTTTTGGCGAATATTGCTTGAGTCTAGTTAGACTGATGTATCCTCTACTATCATTTCCACAACTTCAGCGAGTGCAACAACCATGTCAGGTGGACAAGGGAGCACTGTAAGCACAGTAAAGAGAGGTAAGTGCAGTGCTGACACAGACGAGGGGGGAATGGATCTACATCTCACCGACACTGCTCGAGTGTCTAATAACATGTGGTATGAACATATGACTAAAGTAGGTAAGGAAACCACAAGGCGAGAGCTGTTATGTCTGCTCACTAATCCCTGATGCAATGAGTGCCTCCAGAATGTTCATAGCAACTGTAATACCAGCAGCAGGATCCCAATGCCTCAAGTACCTATCCATGGTTACAACCCAAGGAAGATTCTAAGGTAAATCAGCGACACTGAAATGGATATCTCAAACAACATTCCCCTCTGAAGACAGTTACATAAAGACTCTTGACATGATGAACAATTATTGGCAGTTACACCAACGTATACTCTACATAACCGATGGCCCGCAGAAAGGCAACATGAAAAAAATAACACTGATGAAGCTGCCCTGGCCAAAAAGGGGGGTGAAAGAAATAGGAGGAGGACCAGGATGTTGGGATAGGCCACAGATGCTTGTGTATAGCCAAGTGTACACAGAAGAGGGATAGAAAGATGGAGTAGTATTAAGAAAAGCACACACCCTAGTACAGTCACCAGTGAATACAGTACAAGGAGAGAATGACAAGTGCCTGAAGGAATGGGATGCAAATGCCAAACTGCTCACTTGGGTAGACAACAAAGCTGGACCGAAGCCTATTAAACCTCTGAAGAAACCAGCATTGTGCACCAAGAATGAGGCAACAGTGAAAGTTGGAGATGATACAGAATGGTGATGCACAGAAAAGGATCCAGCAATCAAGTTCTGCACCGCAGTACTGATGGACCACTATTGGGCATGTGGGTTCAAGGCATACGAGAAGCTGCCACCCAACTGGGGAGTAGTTTGCTCACTGGTGCACATCAATATGCCATCATTGGTAGTGCCGCAGGAAGACATAAAGATAGATGACTTCCCAAAGATGGACACTAATACAAGGAAGAAAAGGTCTGTGGGAGTGGAAGAAACAGGAAGAAAGAAGGAGTCTGTGAAAGTGAGTAGAATAAAGAGAGACACCTATTTCTCATCAGAGTCAGAAGCAGCCCTGGATGGTGTACCACCATGAACATAGGTTATTCAGTAGGACAGAAATGTTTTATGCATTAGTGGGTCCAGCAGTTCAGACATTTACACACTTCACAATGGTTGCAAATAACCAGGTGGGAGCTTATGCTGACCATAAACTCTACAGTAAATGGCTTCAACACAATAAAAGAAGAGCTCCAAGCAGTAACGTTGATGGCGCTCCAAAACAGATACATTCTAGATCTCCTCACAACCATGGAAGGAGGCATTTGCGCTAAAATGGGGGGTTCTTGTTGCACATTCGTAATTGCCAATGATGGCGAGAATGGCACACTGACAGAAACAGTGACATTACGATCGAAGATGCATGACAAAATGGAGACAGGAGCAAAAGGGACTAGAAATGGGGGATGCAACAGAGATTGTGGATGGGAATACCCTAATGGACAGCATCAATTAAGCACCAAGAAGCCACTATGCTGATGTCACTAGTGGCACCACTATGTAGCAGCATTAGTCATGAAGCACACACACAGCCCTGCACAGCATTACACAAACACACACTTGTATACAAGAAGAGCACACAGTTCTATTGATAGAGGACGGATACATATACATACTGTCAAAGCTTTTTTTATTTTTCTCATTAGCCAAATGCAGCAATGCAGAAACACAAGGCAACAAGAGATCCTGAGCAAGCTTGCAGATGCTTATGGCAAATAGCCCTATGGGACAACAGGAGTATATATGGAGCCTGCTACGGCCACATAGGACTAAATTATAGGTAACATAGCACAGTAAGAGCATGTACAAATCACATTATATGTCTAAGGAAAAATTATAGAAGGCCTCCAGCCACAGAAAATGAGACAAGAGTAGCTGGCACATTCTGCACGAAGCACAGTTTGAGCCCACAGCCGAAGTGTGAGATAAACAGTCACATTCCAAACTCAAAACGACAAGGGGACCACCTGCATGAAAATGCAATACATCCTCATAAATGCACACCCAGGAGCTTGATTTCATGGTCCATAACCACGTGATGCAGCCAAACTAAACAATGGGCATTTACCCAAGGTGGGAATGCAAACCATTCTCAGCAACCCAGATGAAAGAGATGAAACAAGTGTTGCAATGCGGAGACACACTCCCATGGGCAATGGTGGTGTACTACCAGATACAATTCAGACATATAGCCATTTCACATCACCTTGAAGAGGTGCACAGAGGGCTGAGAACCGAACTGGGTCCCAGGCCTGGGGAGGCCAGCTCTAGCCAATCACAAGACAGACATCCAGGGGTGGATGGCAAGGGGCAAGGCCAATAGTTTCTTGGGAACTGTGCAGGTCTGCCACCTGACATGCAAGGGCCAGTAGAATAACCTATCTACAGGATATCTATATGTGTTACCACTCTCATTACCAAATCCATTATGGGGATAGATTTTTTGGGAAGGGCCCAGGTGATGACAACAAACAACATCAAAACTGAAGAGCATGCATTGTAAAGTTGAGATGTACTGGAGAATCTTGATTGTCTTGTATGATCCCTGTTGTTTTTTTGTATTAACCCACAGTTCTAACTTGCCGATGGCTGAGTCTTCTGTTTATTCTTTGGAATGGTGTTGGGCCCATGGGAGTCAGACAGATCCCCAGGCGACCTCTGGCATACCTGGGAATTACCCCAACAGGAGGCTGGCTCCTTCCTCACTTTGAAGCTAAGCAGGGTCTGTCCTGGTTACTGCATGGATGGGAGACCTGCATGGAAATTGTGTCAATGGCCATGTGGCCAGTGCTTTTTCACCCCCAACGTCACTATAGCTGTAAAAATACCTTTTGCTAAAAGAAAAAAAAACTGTAACCGCAGGTACTGAACTACACATACAGCTCGAATATAGCTGTGAATATTGGAAAAACAGACAGAACAAAGTGTTTTCCTACCCCACTCATTTGTACCAACTCCCCCCACTCCCCAGATGGCCTCCTCACCTCCCCTGCCCTCTCCCTTTACCCCCCACAACACACGCTGTTTCTGTGATGCAGTTTGCATTGAGATGCCCACTATTTGTGGCTATAGCCGAGGCTACAGAAACCATTGTGTTGCAAATTCAGTCCCTAGACACCTCCACCCCACCTCTAGCCGGATGGCATTTGCATGTTTTTGGACCTGCAAATAGCTTTTCGTGCCTTCATCTCAGCTATAGCCACAGATATCTCTCACATTGAGAGAAAAACAAGATGGTTGTCATTTCATTTCTAAAAACATCTGGTTTCGGATACATTCCCTAAATATCTTTATCTATTTTTGGGAAGGGGGCACCCCCTTCTCCGTCAAATATTTAAAAAACTACTGCATGGAATAACCCCAATCCATGCTTGGATTGTGAGTCAATGCTCCATGTAGAAGTTGTTTTGAACCTGGTCCAAATCCGCCCAGGGGTTTGGGCTGTGCGCTTTGGCAAAAATTGACCTTGTGTGTCTATGAGAAAATGAATGGGAAGAAGGCTGCACTTTTGGAAAAAAAAGATTTTGTTGACGCTTAATAACTTTAAAAAAATGTTTTACAAATCTTTATGAAACTTTGCAGTTGGGGGAGGGACAGGTTTTTAATCACTTTTGAAATTTCTGAAAAAAACCATTACTCAAATCAAACGTTATTAACGATAGAATATTGAGGGGTTCCTATGGGATTCCCACTCACCTGTACTATAGGGCGGCTATCGCTGCGCTATAATATGTATGTTCTCCATTTAGGCACTTAACCCAGTGTCCTGCAATGCTTTCTATTTGGCCACCAAGTGCACACATTTTTCATTCAACTTCTGCAAACAAATAAAAACCCCTTCAAGCTTGACTCAGGCTGTTCATGATGTGCTCGTTTACAACCCTGTTTTTGTTTTCTTGGTGCACTGAAAAGCTGAACAAGCAAATATTTATGCTCAATTCCACCCTTTACTTTGTTGCTTTCGGTTCTTTGTGAGTGCCTTTCACCAAGAAACTGCTCCAAGCCAATTCTCCAATATCACCCTGCCAGTGTAGCTTCATAAATGCTGTTAAGTTATGTTATGTTAAAGGTTCTTATAACGCACATTGTTGCCACATGTATGGTTTCTGGGTACTGTAGCAGATCTGTAAAGCAAGGGGGGATAGAGGGAAAGTTAGTAGGACTGAGCGGGAGAAAGAGTGTTGTGATGTGCTCTTCAGTTCGGTTGACACTGTTTGCTGAGCACAGGTGTGTTTTTCGTTTGGTAGCTGCCATGTGCTGTCGGGTGAGGCTATTTGTGGTTTGTTTTGTTTTTGTGGTGTAGTGAAGTGTGGGCAGGTTATTGTGGCTTAACGATATGGGTTGTTCAGAGTTTGAGAGGTGTATCCAGAAGGGTGAGTTTTAGTAGGGTTGGTTAGTGGCAGTACTCTTTCTTACCACTGCTGTTCTGACTAACTGTGGCCCATATCCCTTTTGGTTTTGGGGACTCTCTCCTCCTGCCATGGTCTGGATGCACACTTTCACCTGAGCCCTCTGAGGAAAATGCTCCAGTGAGAGAGCAGAAGTGATTGAATAAAGGGGCCAGCTGTGGCAACTTCCTTGGAGAAATGCATTGTGGATCTTAATTCACACATTACTGGTATTGAACCCTACTTGAATCCATTTTAAGATTCCAGGCCCAAACCCAAATACTGTAATAAACCTCCAGGTGACTCAATCACAGGCTTTGTTGGTGCCCATGGAGAGAATTGAAAAGGGTTTTGCAGATGGTCTGACCAAGTCGATAAGACCAATGTTTTAACAGATAATCTCATGGCCACTAAGGTCCATCAGAACCCCTGCCTAGTCAATCATGGTCAGTGACAAGATAGCACCCATCACACTGGAAATACAATCTTAGCATCTACATTTAGTAGGGTAATAGGGTGTGTTGTACTGAGCCTTTGGATTTACGGGCCTCATCCCAAGCTTTTACATTCTTAAATTGAATCCTCACATTCTTCATAGACTTGGCAGTCAGTGATGCAACTAATACATTCAACAGAATGCAAAATGTGCACTCACCACTAGCCACAGGCTAGTGATAATTGACTCTTGGTGAGTAAGGTATGTAAGTTATTGGGCCTAATTTACAAAGAATTTTTCACTGTAAAACGCATTTGTAAATCATGCCCTGTGATGCTGTATGACAGAAGGAGTGACTTTTAACACGTTTGTGTTTTATTCGGTGTGTTTCCACTTTCTGTACATGTTCAAATTTTGATAGGGCTGTTTTCATTTCAATCTCGCTTCGCTCGGGCCTATAACTATGGGCCCTGGGGCATTACCTGAGTCGGTAATGCCCCCACCGCTCAGGTCATATTGCTTTAGTATGGGTGCATGTCAGTCCTGTTAGGTGGACAATGATTCTGCAAAACTGAAGAGACAATTCTGTCCTAAAGGGATGTGTTAATTGGCATGTGTTTGCAAGGAAGATTTGGAGATGTGTACGCTTGTGCATAATGTAATGTTTGATGAATGAGGGGCTCAAGAGTTTGCTTGGGCAATTCTGGACGTTTGGTGGCTTATTTGCTTGTTTGTCTCTATACTTTGTACCCACAGTCAAATTCCAGACTATTAAATCTGTGACTGCCAAGCCAGGGCCAAGAGTGGCATATACAAGGATAGACTACGTATCAAGGTGAATGTTGGTAACAGAAGGTAAGAGAAGTTGAGTTGTGAAATTAAAAATTGCTTGGCACCTTGATGTCATAAAAGGTATTATGATGAGATAGTTCTGCCATGTTATGCTAGACTTTATTTTAGTTAAACGTGAGACAGGCGGTGCCTTACTTGTAAATAGGTTAAGATATGGTATGATATGACATGATATGGCATTTATAACGCGCCTATACACAAGTGTTTCAAGGCGCGACAAGGCAAGAGAGGGGGAACAAGGGAAAACAGACAACAATCCTACTAGGCTAGGTGTCATTCAGATCGTGCAAGTGCATGGGAAGGGGGAAAGGGAAAAGTGCGAGGGGGAAGGGAGAGGGGAAAATGCAGTACATGAGATAGTAGAATAAATAAGATAGTAAAAACGGCCAGCTGGTGGCAAGTGCAAGGTAAGTGCAGACATAAGTGCTGGTAGGGGTACTGTAGGGATACAGAAAACAAACTTCCCTAGGTGCAGGGGTTGCCAGGGAGGCAGTGTAGGTGTGCAACTGGCAGGGCCTGGGCCTGAGATCAGAAAGGGTGGCTAGGTAACCAATGCAGTTTCTGTCAGGAATTCAGCAGGGGAGCGGGGAAAGAAAGTATACTAATTTTTATACTTACATAATGATAGAAATATAGCCTGCACTCCCTGCCCAAGATGTGGTCACTAGCCTATGTGAAAGGAAGAGGTGGATGTGTGTTCAAAAAGGCTAGGGAGGGAGAGAAGAGCTAGATGTCTGTAATTCTCTATGCAGTGACAGACTGATGCCATTCTCTCATGTTATGATTCGATGCTTGGACTGTAAACATAAGTGTGTGCCATGCCCTGTACAGAGTTTTATGCCAGAGTAAGGCCACCTCACAGGACTGACAAGCAGGTAGGGAAGTGTGAGGGTCCCAAGACAAAACGCCTGCACACCAGTGCATCCAAATATCAGCACAGATTTGCCCCTCAGCCAGTCAGCCAAGGTGAAGAGAATGGCTGGGAAATAGAGTTCAATGTGCTTTCTGTATGTATAGAAATTGTGTGCTTTCTGTATGTATAAAATGGAGATGGCGAGTCACTTACAACCTGAAATGTGTCTTCGTGCATTTAATACAAAGGACTGACTTCAGTGTGTCCCAAACCATATCAAGCCCTACCTCTGAGGCATAATTTGGAAAAATAGATTGGAATTACTCTCAAGGTCTCACTTCACCCCATCGGCCCTCTCACAAGAGTGTCTTTCAAATGTCAGGGTGGTCTCTGGGTTCTGTTACTCAATGAACTTTCAGAGACACTATCACTGAAATGTGTTCAGAGAGAGCACTGTGACCTACACCAATTACAGATATAAAAGGAATCAATGTCAATGAAAGCCAGATCACATTGATTCAGGAAAGCACATCACAAATAAAGGAGAAGTGACGCCCCGACCAATTGGGATGAAAGATACAACATACCTCGTATCTAAGTCCTCGAAAGATTCTTGCCAATGCAGTTACACCCCTGAAATCTGCCTGAGTTTGAGCTATGAATGTGCCCTTTTTGGATCAAGTAAGATGTTAAAATCCCACCAGACTGTCATATAACTGGCAGCCATGGAACTGGTATGCCATGTTTGTCTGACCCCATTGAGTAATGGTTTGCAGCCCCAGGTAGCCCTGCTGTTATCCTTGTGATCTATGCTCGGCTCGGCAATAAATATGCAAGGAGAAGTTACTTTGGTCAAAGGACCCGCTCAAAAATAATGATTGCAGTACAGCCTTACAGGTATGGACTAGTAATCACTAAATAAACATTCTCTTATCAATCTATCTGCCTAGTGCTAGGAGGACTGAAGGGTAAAATGTGCCCTTCCCTACCATGTGCATGGTCATTGCTCATTCAAGTAAGCAAAGCATGTGTTGCCTTGCAGTAGCAGCCCCTCCTTTAAACACACTGGGGGATGGAGGGATACGCAGGTTTGGGGTTCAGGAATCAACAATACTGGATGTCGTCATTAGATGGGAATGTATGGCCTGGGTGTACTGCTAGTTGTACTGGTCGGAGAGGGGCTTGTAAAGCTACAGGGTACAAATGCACAGGAAGGAAGCAGAATTTGGAGGAAGGGTGTGTCCTATTAAGAAGGAAGGGGAATAAGGAACCAGGAGTGCACAAAAGGGAATGTGACACACAAGCTCACAGTTTAAGAGAGCCATTGGTGGCATTTGATTTGTGATCGCAGGTGAGTGCTTCGGGCCTGGAGTCGAGATCGAGCCAGCCACTTTGCCCGAATCAGATCGAGCCCCACCTGAATCTCCAACCTCCAAGTCCTGCTGATGGTCCATTCTCGACTCTGTGTGTTGCTTGTTTGCCACCTACTAGTAGATTCAGAAAGCTGAGCCGAAAGGAGGTCATTTGTGGAAACATTTGGTTCCTCTTGCACTAATGAAATTGCAGAGAAGTCCTTTGGATCATGATCAAAGTGCAAGAGTTGTGGGGATCCCAGAGGAAGAATTTCAGGGGGTGGACATTGAGGTGCACCTGCAACTTCTGGGTTAGTGTGCTGTCAGGTCTAGAATTGCAGAGAAAGCTACAGGTGTTGACTGATATGCTTAAGCCTAGCATTCAAATCGTAATTTGACAAAATTGTGACAAAATTGGAATTGCAGAGGGGTGCTGGTCGAAATGATTGAAATAAACCAAAATAGAAAAGTGGCAACCTTCATTCTTTACAGTGTAGTTTGGGCCATACTTTGAGAGCGATTTCCATGGCTATTGAAAATTCTGATGGGATCATTAGTTGGGGTTCGAGTCTCGCGATGGTTTAATGGACCAGTCAGGAACCTCGAAGTTCGAGGAGGAAAAGTGAGAATTCAATCGCAAGCACTATTACTGACAGGAAGTGCAATGCTCTACTAAACATAGAGTTCATTTACCTTTCCCTCTTGAGTTTTGCTGAGGTCTTCTCAGAGAAAGATTGAAAGAAGAATAAAGGAAAAGCCAGTTTTGGAAAGTTATTGGACCTCATTTACAAAGCATTTTTCACTGTAAAAGGCTTTTGTAAATCAGGCACTGTGAATGCTATATGACAGAAATTGTGTTGTTTAACACTTTTGTGTTTTATTCTGTGTGTTTCTACTTTCTGTGCATGTTCACATTTTTATAGGACTGTTTTCATTTTCATCTCTTCCCTGCTCTTAATTTATTTGCCCTTTGCTCTTGTTTGTTTCCCTTCTTTTCCATTCCCTTTGACAACTTAAGTATTTTTTTTCTGTTGTTGTTTGTACTTGTGTGCTGTTTTGCTTTGCATTACATTGTGCTTGTATGTTTTGAATGAGGAGGAAATCATATGTCACCAACTATGATATTCTGTTCTCACAATCAAAATCAAGCATCAATGTATTTGTTTGTGCAACAAAAAAAAGGAAGTGGAGTAATGGGCTTCCTATAGGGTTATTCAGACCTTAATCCGCTGGAAGAAAGAAAAGGAGTGAGGGCAAGGTAAGAGGAAGGGAAAGTGATGCCATAAACACAGGGAGGAATGTATCTAGGAAAGGATGTTTTTTAATAGTATGGGTGCATGTCAGTCCTGTTAGGTGGCCAATGATTCGGCAAAAGGGAAGAGGCAATGCTTTCCTAAAGTGAGGTGTTAATTGGCATGTGTTTGCAAGGAAGATTTGGAGATGTGTACGCATATGCATACTGTAATGTTTGATGAATGAGGGGCTGTGGGATGTACTGACCCACTAGGTTCTGCCCTGCGACATCCCTGTGTGCTGGTGGCACCAGAACCAGTAAAATGGCTGCAAAAAGCCCTATGCGCGCCAAACCTATGAAAATTGCGCTGTGAAACCAGAAAGATGGCTGCCAATCTACTTTGCCTGTGTCAGTGGTGGAACAGGACCCCACACTGCTGAAACCTTTTACTGGGCTGCCCATGGAGTGAAAATAGAAACTACATGAAAGGCAGTGCTTCCTTGCAAGGACACCCAGAAGTGCTCTGAAATCCTTTTTTTCCTTGGTTGCTGAAATTACAAAATAATGGTTCAAAACATCAGAAAATATCCAACATCCTTGCTGGGTGTTACCCATCACCTTGTTTAAGGAATCCACATGAGCACACCATATCAGGAAAAGCAGAATCCATCATAAGAATATCCACATTAAAAAGTGTGCTTGTCTGTAAAAATCTGTCAAATATGGGCGCAGTACCACCGGCCGCCTGTATGACAGCTGTCATTTAATTGTATCAGAAGCTTAAACTTGTGCAATTAAAATCAAATGGTTGGAGTTAAGTGACTTGCTATCAAAAGTAATATAGGTTGCAACTATTTAATCTCTATGTTTCAAAAGACTGGAATTAGAGTTCAGTTTGCCTGTTTTAAAATTATAAGTTTATTTTAATCAAAGAAAACTGAACAAAGTCAGTTTAAAGTAACCTGAGGCAAGCCACAGAACTAAAAAGCAAATTCCACAGCTTGCCCCAACAAAAGGCACCTCCCTTCTGCTCTCTGGCCCAGGAACTCACATTCAGGTGTTAATGGAGAGGGGAGGGGATTTGGGCTGCTGCTCCTGGGAAAGACATAGGACTTCCTTGATTGAAAAGATATGCAGATGCAAGTGACAACAGAAGCCCCTGCCAGAGGAAAGAGGCAGGGATTGATCTTCAGCCACCACAAACTTTGGGGGCGGGAACAGACAGTTTTGTTTATTCTTAAAGCACATAAAAGTATATTTTGAAAAGGACTGATACAGGACTGTGCGAATTTGTAAAAATTGTAAAATTACAGTATTGTTAATGTGAACATTATGGGCATGTTTTAAAAGTACTCAGAACTCTGTACTATTTTCAGGGACCTAACTGCAGAAATTGTGGTTTTGTAGCAATCGTGTTGATGCAAGAAACATAAAAATTCAAACGATTATTCCCAGATATAATGCAAACATAAGTGTAAAATTGTGGACAAATCTGACATTGGGTACCAGACCAAAAGTGCGAAAAATTGCCAAATCTAGACCCAAGCTCTCACCGCGATGGGGCTTGGATGAATACTTGCTCCACAGAATCTGTGATATGAATATGCTATTGCTATCAAGTTTGTAAAATTGTAAATATGTCTTGTATGAAAAGTAGATTTCATGTGCAGAAACAAAGGGGAGGCTTTGCCTGGATCAGAAAACACATTGTCATGATGACACTCTGTTTTCTTCTCAAATCAAGGCAGAGGAAAGACCCTAACTAATAGAGTACCTAGGGGTGTGCCTAGTAGAATACAGCATACCCACCCCTTTAGAAAATACATAAATAGAGACAGCTTAGGACCTAGAAAGACACACACATTTGCCCACCAACTGATTGCTGGTGGAGCACTTTGCAAGATAAATCCATATTCCAGATTCCAGACTCCAGAACTTTGAAAGCAGAAAGGCCCATTTCCAAAGCTGAACCAATCTCAGCTTGGCCTTTAAAAATCCAGAAACCAGATTTTACCCCAGACCTCTAAGGGAAACAAAAGAACAGTCTGGCTGTGCTGTGCTGCTTTCTTGCTAAGAATTATTGCCAGAATCCAACGATCCAACCCAGACGAAAACAGATAGCTGCGAAACAAGAACCAGAACCCGTCAGATCCAGTCCAGTCCCACCGTGCAGTGTCCAGAGTACCTTGCTGATTGCAGAACCAGAGTGCCTTGAGTCCAGTCCAGTGTGCTAGTAGAATTGCTGTCCAGAAAGATCCCTGACCAGATCCCTGACGAGTCCATTCCTAACATTGGTAGTGAGTATTCATAGCATAGGATTGTCACTAGCAAATGCATTGTCCATAAATCATCCCTATCCAAACCCATTCTCTTATATCCAGCACTGTATTGCTAGAATATTTTGTCCAGCCTGAACTCTTTCTCTTACCCTATAGTCCTTTGTAATAGTAGTGTTAAAATCATCTTTGCGCTGATATATTTCGAAGAAAGGCGAGCGTCTCGGCAGGCCAAACCATCCAGTGATATCCTGGGCTGGTGGCTGCTCTGTTGTGTAGTTTGCATCTTCATAGTCTCCCCTAGTGTAAAGAAACCTTGTTTGGTCATTTTAAAAAGTGCATTCTTGTGTTGTTATTTTGACTCTTTCTGAAAAAACGACCTCCACAAAAACCTTCATAACTTCTTCACCGTTTATGCTAGAAATGAAATGTAAGTGTCTAATTGAAGCTAACATCCTCAGCTTACCTATGAACCCAATACCACATCCCAACTCCTTATACCGCAGAAAAGTTTGGCTCAAATCTATCACCTGTGAAAAAGCTGTTCATTGCATCCGACATCAGAGTTAAGTTTTTACCTGCTAGTTACTCAATAATCATTGCTAATGTTTGTCTGAAACTATACAAAGTGGCTCCCAATAGTATTGAAACAATTTTAGTGAATTAAATCCATTTTCAGTGTTTTTACCATTCATGCAAAGCCAACTTTAAGCCATTTTGACAAGTTTGCAATCATTCCTGTTCGTCTCTGTGTTTGCTGGAGGGGGGGGGGGGAATTGGGATTGATACTATTTTGTTGAATTTTGTATTCCTGAAACCTGTTTTCTCTCCTTCCATCTCTTTATATTGTATATTGGGGGGATTGAGTAGTGTGCAGGGGGAAAGAGTAATCACATTGCATTTTGATTGAACCCACACAAAGTATTATTCTATGCTGCATTATTTTTCCTATCATTACTCTGTGTGATTAAAGAGATTTATTGTGACATCACCCCATTGGTGATCATTGTATAACCATTAAAATAGTGTGATATATGTATTGTGAAATACTTAAAATAAATATTTTTAACTTTTCAAAACAACCTGCTTCCTGGTTCAGTGTGACCGGGGGAGGGGGGGTTCAAAGAAAGGGACGTGATATAAGGGTACATTATTCCGAAATAAAAGAAGTTATAGACATAAATAAATGATTAAGTGTTTCAATTGTTCACCCCACGCTAGGTATTGACTTAGGTGAAGTGCCGGGTTGAAATCACTTACAGGGCTCAAGAGTTTGCTTGGGCAATTCTGGCCGTTTGCTGGTTTATTTGCCTGTTTGTCTCTCTACTTTGTATCCACAGTCAAACTCCAGAATATTAATTCTGTGACTGCTAAACCAGGGCCAAGAGTGGCACATTCAAGGATAGACTGTATCAAGGTGAATGTTAGTAACAGAAGGTAAGAGAAGTTGAGTGGTAAAATTAAAAAGTGCTTGGCACCTTGATGTCATGAAAGTTATTATGATGAGTTTGTTCTGCAATGTTGTGCTAGACTTTATTTTAGTTAAAAGTGAGACAGGCGGTGCCGTACTTGTAAATAGGTTATCACAGTATACTAATATATTTACTCTTCCATAATGACAGAAATATAGCCTGCACTCACTGCCCAAGATGTGCTCACTAGCCTATTTGAAAGGCAAAGGTGGATGTGTGGTCAAACAGGCTAGGGAGGGGAGAAGCGCTAGATGTCTGTCATTTTCTATGCAGTGACAGACTGGTGCCATTCTCTAATGATATGACCCGATGTGTGGACTGAAAACCTAAGTGTGTGACATGCCCTGTGCAGAATTTTATGCCAGAGTAAGACCACCTCACAGGACTGACAAGCAGGAAGGGAAGCTTTTGGGTCCCAAGACAAACCACCTGCATGCCAGTGCATCCAAATATCGGCACGGATAGGCCCCTAAGCCAGTCAGCCAAGGTGGAGAGAATGGCTGGGAAACAGAATACAATGTGCCCCAAAAAGGATTTGGGGGCAAGGGAAATGGAGACTTGGGTAGTTTGTACACCTTGAAATTCTTTAATAACAATATTTGGGAGGGGTTGTATGCCAGAAATAAACATATGTAATGATCAAAAATCCCTGAAAATGAGCAAAATAACTATTTTAGAGCCCCTTTATGCTGTGTTTACAACAAAGACTTTAGCAACCTAGGCCTGTTTGTGTACAGTGTGTAGGGACATGCAAAATGTCTTTGGAACAGCAGTGGTCAGCCTTTAAAGCCCTTCACCGTGTCATGGTGGTATTGTGAGCCAGGGCATGTTGAAACATGCCCAAGTAAACACAGAGGCAAAACCTATCTACTATACCCAAGAAAAGACAGATGGAAAACCCCCACAGGTGTGTACCTTAGTTCTTGAACGGCCAGTTCTAGAGACAGGAAAGATGGAAGTAAATAGGTTCCCTTTTAAAGGAAGGTAGGTTGTCAACCATGGCTACCCTGGGAGGATAAGCCCTGGAAAGGGCACCCTGGATGTTCCCGGGACCTGCTTCGACCATTTTTGGGAATGGTTGTACCAGTGTATCAGGCTAAATATATTTTAGGCTTATGCTGGGTGCTTAGTGGTGTTATTCCACATCATAAACCCTTTAATGTTCTTCTAATGTGGCTGCAGTTACCTTTTCCTGTTAATAGAGGACAGCATACAAATATTAGGTCAAAAAAGGGGTGTAGTGTCTGTTTAACAGATTACATTTCCAGGTCTACCTTCAGTTTCTGTGTTTTCTATTGATTTGTGTCTTTAGGGAGTGCTAACTGCCAACCTATTGTTGATTCAAGGTGCTAAAAGGTTAGGCATTAAAGCAAAAAACCATAGTGAAACATCACAAAGTATGGCCTAACCAGCTAATATACATGGAGCCTTTCATCATGTCTCCAAAATATAAAAAAAGAAGGGGTTCATAAGTATGTGAAAAGCAAAACTCAGACCTATGCCATTTAATATTCATTTAGCTTTGGGAACACAAAACTTAGATCCCAGAAAACCAAACATTACATTTCTGCAACTTGCATAAAAATTACCTGGCATACCGTTTTATAACACAGTTTAGCATTTCAAACCTATGCGAGCATAGCATTTCAATGCAGGATAGAGCATAGACAATATAGCATGATGCAGACACATAGCAGACAATGCCTTAGCTATGCATCCAAAACAAATACCTTCGCGCAAAAGTTATCTGGCAAGGGTGTAGAAGCCCTGGATCTTTTGATTTGTATTAATTAATAAAATGATGCTAGTATATCTCAGAAAGGGTTGCCTGCTAACCGGACCACATTTCCATCAAAGCTCCATGCCAAAAGCATAGTGTACACCTGTGTCCTGTTGCTTCAGTATTGAGATTTGCAGCATGTCTTGACAGCTGTTGTGACCAATAACTCAACTGCATCACAGAGGTTGCATTAAATCTGCCACTCTGTTACAAAACTACATAATTATGAAGAATGTTATCATGGTGGCAGTTTAATCTTTAAACATAAGCTATACATGAATGTGGGGTATAGTGGATGATTAATCACATAACTATTAGAAGCCACATCTGCTTTCAATAATACACATGTCAACGCTATAAGCCTATGTCAGCTGTGGAAGTGTTGTGCACATTTTAGTCAGACAGCCTGTCTCTAATCAGTCAGCAGGACAAGTGACTGAACGACTATGCTTCTCTTTTTATCCTTTGTCTGGTCATTGTCTGGCCTCTCTCCAGCAGGACGGTCCCTCAGCAGGTGGTGTCCTGGGAAACAAGAATCAAAGGGCCCACCCAAAACTAAAGGAATAGCCTCACACCATGGTGTTGCATACATACCAAAATGGCCTTAAAGTTTATGGGTCTGAGAATGGGGCAGGGTTAGTGTAGTCAGAAGGAGCTCAGCAAAGTTGGGGAAGGATTCCACATCTTCTTTTTCTCTGTACATCTACTTCCTTCGTGTCTACTAAAATCCCTTTAGCACAAAGAAATTTGGGTATAATGAATGAAAGCAAAGACCACTTGCCGCAAGGACAGAGATTGGACTCCTGCTTCCTTTTGTCCAATCACTGTGGAATTTGGTCTATAAAGGAGGGGGATTTCCACCCCTTCTTCAATTCACAAACTACAAGAAAACATTCTTTTGACCTCTTTTGGTAGAGTTGATCATTCCACAGCCTTCTAACTGTGAGGTGAAGATTGAGTGTTCCAAGGCAGAGCCTAGCTCTCTCCCCTACCAACTCCCAGGGCATAATGGGAGTGAACTGCTGCTGGAGCAAAACCTGCATTTCTACCCGCTATATGTTTTTCCAATACCTCACTGGAGATGAATGACCCCTCCAGGTGTTTACCATCCTCCCCCGGGTTGGGAGAACAAGAACAATTGCTAATCTTGTCCTTATGCCCCTGTATTGGAACTCACAGTCTCCTGCATTTGTATTGTGTCGAGCCACATCAAACCATTTTCGACAGTACAAACGCATTCAAACCAACACAATCTGTGGTGCTGACTTTGGCACTAATTCAAGCTCTTCAAACCTCTATCATTACAATCACAAACCAGTTCATTGCCGCACTGCGCCAGCTGCGCACATCATTCCCTTGGCACAAACCAAATGCTCACTGCAGTGGAGAAACTACAAACCAGTGCCTCCCAAGCCAGCGTCTTGAATCACCAGCATCTTTGTCTTCGATCCGTGATCAAACATTGAACCGAGCCTGGTGGCCCCCTCGACCGACTTCATTAGAATGCTGCATCAGAACACAATGATCCTCCCTTTGACCACCATAGACGACTGCTCCCCACCTGGATTATCAAGGCCCTGTGCATCTGTACCTGTGTCAAACCCCTCGCAAAAACCATAAAACAATGTTGAATCACCAAGAACTGATTAAGGTACTGTTACAAGCACATGTTCACCTGGTTTATTTTTGGGACACTAGAGACTGGCTAAGCCCCCATTTGCACCTTGTTCAAGAAAAAGCATATACTTTTTGAACACTGTGGTATTTTAATTGCCTTTTTCCTCTCTTCCACGTATCCAGAGTGCATGCATCTTTACATTCTGCACTTTTATGTCTTCATTTACAGGAGAACTTTTTTAATAGTGTTTTTAATAGTTATATGTACATTGGTGTGTGTAATCAAAGAATAGTACAGAGTATAGCCTTCCCTGGCTTGTCCAACGTTAGCACGAAAGATGAAGGAGGTGTGAGCAATGTGGCCATCCGCACGGTGGGTGTGCCCTCGCTTGGGTTTTTTGAAATTTTAAATGAAAATGAATGATGGTAGATGAACCTCCAATGCTCACTGTACAACATACACATAGGGCCTCATTACACGGATGGCTGAGAACCATGGCGCTATTAGCGCCATGGTTCATGCCGGTAAAATACCGGCACCGCCTTGGTGGAAAGGGGAATTACCGCCCCATTCCAAGGTTGGCGGGGCGGTAATTCCCCCTTCCACCATTGTCCTTCCCCATTCCCATTTTAGGCCCATAGGGCTCAATGGGAATGGGGAAGGCGCTAATTACGGTACCGCAAATTGCGGAACCGTAATTAGCTCCCTGGGTCCCTTTGCGGGTTGGTTTTTAACGCCTGCAAAAAGCAGGTGTTAAATCCCCCAACCCGCAAAGGGACCTCGTAGTAAGGCGGTAAGGATTTACCGGTACCGGTATTTTACCGGTACCGGTAAATCCTTACCGCCATCCATGTAATGAGGCCCATAGACTTGTGTACTCTGGATGGGACAGGCTACAGGCGTTGTCCCTCCTTGTTATATGAAGTTGGGATATGACAGCCAGGATTGCACCATGTCATCACGAAAAGGGGGAGGAAAAAATCTTCCCCCTGCCATGGCCAGCCTAATCAACTATCAAATGGTCCAGGGATCCACCTTGTCCTTTTATTGAGCCTTGCCAAATGGCGGCAGCAATTAACATAATTAGCATAATAATAAAGTATACCTCAAACAGGCGTACATGGGGTCTGGCTGCAGAGGTTAACAAAGGAGACAGAAAACCCCAACAACCTTTGATATGCATTGTGTCAACCTGAAGCCAGCTCCCGCCCTTAGTATCTATGTACAATGAAAGGTCATGTCTGGGACTGCATGTTTAAAGTAGTCATTCCCGGAGGAGGAATCGGTTCAGAAGGTTCAAGAATGTGGATTGACAGAGACACAAAGTTTGTTCTCACAGCAGCTTCAAGGGAGACCTGCCGCTTTAATCAGGAACCACAGAGAGCTCCATTAACTAGAGAGACCCTTCGATCCACAACAGACAGGAAGATTGATGGGACTTAGTATTACATGTTTTCACCCCTTTACCATTTCTGCTACAAGGCACTCTGGTTATGCCCTCATGCATACAGAAGATGGTTGTTGAGGGCCATGGCTTAGTTCATTAAGGTAGGCTTAGTCTACACCAATCACTGTGGCCCGTTTGTCTTTAAAAGAGAGCCAAGCCCCTCTTTTGGGCAAATAATCTGAAGGCTTCACCAGAAGCAGGAAATAAGAACTCGGCATTAGACCCTGACTGAAGCCACTCTCTGCCTGTGAAGGAAGGCCAGGACCTCCAAGATTGAAGCAAAATGCTCCCCTAAACATCTCCCAGGGAACAGAGGGAGATACCAAATCTAGAGGACCCTCCATCAGCTCCACAACCGGTACCTAGCCAGCACACAGCATGCTCTGCTAGGCTCTGCAGTAAGCTTCGTAGGTGGGAAGTGCCAGGGAGTCTGTGAACCAAACAAAGGACAAGGTAGCTGCCTGCAACACTGTCCTCAGCTGTGGGTTATCCACCTTAAAGGATGACACAAGTCCAGTGAAGAACCTATGAGAAGTGCATCGACAAGCATCGGCCGACATCGCCTTAAAGAACATTTACGAGCCAGTGGAGCCCCTCGAGCTGCAACCGACTGCAGCACTGACGGTTACAGTGCAGTCGCTAAAGCCATCCAAGATGCATTGACCAGTGCTTCAGAACCGCTGACCAGCACCGAGACAAGAATTCCTGACCCCAAGCCGCTGTGTAGGCCAGCCTGCAGCTATCCATCCAGCGTTGCTTCTCGGAAAAGCCTGCTGCCTGAAAGTGCCCTGAAACCGACTCGACCCTGTTGAGGACCAAGAACATCTACAGCACAATTTACATTGTGGTTTTGTCCCCCAGGTCCTTTTCCGAATGCCCCTAGTGACATTTTATGATGCATTGCTCCCTTTGTGTTGAAACCTAGTATCCTTGAACTATCATGATTAATTACTATACAGATTACCCTCCTGTCAGTACCCAGAGTGCATCCCTTTTCCTTCTTTGAAACTGTCTGTCCTCTGCATTTCTTTATTTCGCAGTGTGCTATAACTGTCTGTTGTGGTAATAATTAAGTAAATATTCTTATACAACCTTGACTGGACAGTCCCTTTTATCATCAAATAATAATTGTATTTTCGCTGGGTTACAACTAACCAACGATCCACAACCTTTTAGAGATAAGCCTGCCCTTCTGTCCACGTTACAAACATTGGACAAGGAGGTTTATACTTGACTTGTGTTTCCAATCTGTTTGGGTTCCCCTTTGGTGTACAAGAGATGTGGGGCTGATGGATTGATTATTATCCGATATTCTGCTCTGGATCACTGGTGCCCCGGAAGTTGGTTTGTCACAGGAGTTATATCTCTTATCTCTGCCTGTTGCACCTTTAGGATTGGGATCACTCTTGTTTTGTAAAAATGTGAGGGTTGTGTAGGCAGTTTGGCCATTATTCATCCTCGTACGTCCGTGGGGCAGAAGTCATTTCATCACAAAGCTATCCCCAAAAAAAGCAACACAAAGGTACTGTGTCCCTAGTAACATATTGGAATGGTGATGTCATACCTATTGATGTATGTGTATGCTCGTGGTACTTGACACTTGCGGTCTGTCTCACATTACTAGAGGGCTACTACCGAGTGTTCTATGCGTTCCAGTTTATTTTAAGGACATAATTCAATTGTTTAAAATAAAATACATGTATTTTCATGGCAATATTACTGAGTTGATGAATACAATCTAAGTGGAATTTCGAGTTGGTTTCATGAACTGATTAAAACATAAAAGATAATACAAAGGATTATGTACCTGGATAATATGCACATTTTTTTGAAGCAACATCTATATAGAAATATACCTTCATTTGATGTTACTTTCATGCTCATTCTTTGAGTAACCGAGATAAAACTGTGTGTGCTTCTGTTCCCACGCGGTGTATTGATGTATGGGTTAACAAGGAAAGCAGGATTTGTGAGCCACACATTCAGATGACTTGTTTTGAAACCTCTGTGCACACGTTTTAGTGCACGTCTTATTCATAGATGCGAGGCATGTTACAATGTGTGGATTTGCCATGTAGTGACCTGCCGCTTTTTAGAAGAACGCTAGGAGGTACACAACACGGGGAAGTGAATAGCTGACCCTTGTGTGCATTTGTTTTCACTCCGCACAACTGCTGTTGTCTCAAATGAATGTCTATTGCTTTGACCTTTCACCTTGTGAGCACATTTACGCACAGACGTCAGCCACGCCACCTTGTTTGGCGCAGGAACAGGAACGCACGAGAAGAGCAGGGCGGTGTTTCCCTTCTGGCAGCTGTCAGCGAATGCCGCCGTGCTTGGCTTGCGTTTTTTGTGCGACGGAGATGAAGTTGAGGGCACACAGTTGGTGATTACCTCCTGTTTAATGAGAGCGTTCGCCACATAGTATGTACATAGTACGGGGGACCACATAACTTAAAAGGAATACACATAGGAGAACTCACATGCAGTATGGGAGTGCATAGAAGGAGGTACAGAAGATGACACCAGATGCACAGAGATGTGGGTGGGAAGGTGGCACATGCATATGCAATGTAGATATGTGGGCACTGTAACGCTTCCATGCGTTTTAGAAACGGACATAACCATGGTTCCAAGAAAGGATGAACTGCGGTTTCCAATTGGGGATGGTTAACAATTCCAGATTTGAAATGGTTGAGCAACACCAGTTCTAGAAAGGTCCAAGTGAATACAAATGACACGTGTGTGAATGCTTGAATAATAAAGGGGGGCATGTGGCAATTTCAAAGAGAGACTGGCACATGCCTGGAAGTAACGAATGCCAGGATGGGGCACACAGGCAACTGGGGTGTCTTCATAAGTATACTCACTACAAGGTTGGGTGAACTTCAGAACTAGTCAGACTTTCACAGCTATTATGTAGCCTCTGGGATTTGAACAACCTCATGAGTATTCTGGAATCCAAAGCAGAATTCAGGGACATGATTTCATGCAGAGAATGCCGCCACAGGAAAGTACTAACACATTACCATGCGGGGGGGGGGGCTGAAGGGCTTCTGAGCACATCTAATGTATGGAACAACGTGTCGTAAAAAGGCGTGCATTCCTAAAATACCGATTGCAACTCAAGCGAGGACAACATGTTATAGGGAATGGGATTTCCAGGGCGTTGAGCAGGTAGGGGATAATGTGTGCTTGTAGATTGTGAGTAGGTATGACCTCACCTGTAGCAGTGAGTTCACTGTTGTGGGGTCAGGAGAAATCAGGTTATACCCCCCCCCCATTGGCTCACCTATGTTTCCTTTTTGACCCCTGCTCCTCAGATTCTGTATCACTCCCCTTACCTTAGTCCTCCCGCTCCTAGCATTGCAATTAGAGTGAACATGGGAGTAGAGATGTACTGCCCTCAGATTCCCTTGCACTGAAGGATCACAGATGCATGATCCCGGCCATCTTGTGGATGACTTTGTATTGATTGCACATATGGCGACTGCTTTTTATATTGGATATATACTGGACTAAACTGAGCATGGGAGACATATGATCCTGACTCCATGCCCTCCACGTATGTGGCTGAAACGAGATTGGGTCAGGAGTGCAATCCAACTCATTGGATCTTAGCTACAAAAAGAATATCTCAGCTCTCAAGTGCCGCTCCCTCCTCCGGTGTCTGCCTCGAAGTACTGTGAGGAAGTCTCAGATAGACAGAAAACTGACCATCAGTGGTAGGTGAAAATGCGGGGATAAGGCAGTGAAAAAAGAGAATTAGACCCTCACCTTTGCCTCTACATTTACACTATCAAATGTGATAGACACTCTGGGGACATTAGCATTGAGCCAAAGGTTACTTTCCTGTTCAGTCACCACCCTGCCTTAGTAGATATGTGCAACAACTTCCGTTAATTCTGTCAATATAAATTGCCAGTATGTTCATCAAAACCCTTGGGGCATGTGCACTGCTAACCACCAACAGGCCACCACTTCAATCTCTCACTAAGCACCAATTCAAACAACTGCACTTGTCATGTCCATGGAATCCCACTCCTATGCCTTAGACAGTTGTTCCAATGTTTTTGTTCTGTTAAACTCTCACTGAAGCACCTAAAACTACCTCTTCAAGCATTGCATTTGTTGCATAACTATCTCTCTTTCTGCAGCCTTGGAAGATCTCTTTAAAAAGGGCTCGAAATCTCTATACACATACATCTCACTAGGCCACTTCAATCTTTGCAACTTGTGTCTGGTTATTAAATGACTATTCCAGTCAATAAAACAGTTATTCAGAAATATGTATGTTTGGGATTTAATAAAGCTCAAAACTAACAGTTGTAGGAATGGAGCACAGTACACACTGGACTCCCCCAGGTGCTTACAGGTGTGGTCCAGAGGTAGAAGGGGTTGCTAAGATGGGTAGGTGGAGCTGGGAAGGTGGGACACTATAGGGAGATCATTATGGTAAAGTAGAACAATTCAAGATGTGTGATGTGGTACTTGAAGGATATGGTGTACCTTTAATGGTTGCCAGTGAGGATTTCAGAATTTCAGCTGTGTCCCAGATGCCCTTAATACAACTCTGGCAAAATTCATGATGAAATGAGTAGTGTTCCTAACCCTCCTCAGTCTCTCTGCCCACCTTAACTCCTTGGAGAGAAAAACATCCAGCTCTGAATCTGAAGCCGCCATTTAGATCGGTCTATTGTAATTACCTCTGCAATGTAGAACTGAACTAGTAAGTAGAGGTAGGGCACTAGAATAATGAGACCACTGTGCTGATCACCTGGACTCGGAGTGGGACCCTGCTGCCAGTGATGGGGTTCTAAGGAGATGGCGCCCTTCCATCTTAAAATGGGTTGTACAGAAGCAAGGTGAAGACTTGATCACATAGGTGCTGTGTCAGCAATATTTTCCACAATGATCGGATGTGCAAATAAGAACTTGGTCCAGTCAGATGAAGCTGATCATAGATGCTGTTTTAATTGAGATATCTTCAACTAGTGGTACTGCATTGCAACCAATCCAAAGACCTTCACTGCCCTAAGAAGTGACACATGCATCAGTTCTCTCAACTCATCTTTTCATAATCCCCTCGCTCCTCTTGGTGTCCTAGAGTGAGTGAGTGGTCTTGCATCATCTATGTGTGCAGGCAAAACCTTGTTGCTCCTTTCGACTATGGGAGAAAGAAGTATTCTTTCATAAATATAAGGGCGGGACATCTCGTGCTGTGAGATCGTGCGATATGTGCGCTGCATCAATCACCATAGAAGTGGGCCTTTTACTTTTCACATCCATTTGCTTTTACTATTTGTATTGCAGCACTGAACAACGTGGGGAGAAACATCAGATCACCAGCAACGCTATTTTTCCCTACAGGCGCCCCGGCATTGGTGGTTTGATGTTACTGCATATTGACTAAAACTGGCATGGACCCTATTCTGACAATGATGCTGTTGACCATCAAGTCAGTCACAGCCATTGACAGCTCCAACTGTCTTTACGATGTTCTTCAGTTTCACCGTTGTGAGCATCCCTCGCTCGCCTCTTCTTGCTACTGTTGCTGATTTATTTGTTTAAAGCAGCAAAGTCTCAGCAACAACGTTTCAGCAACTGAATCACAACAGTCTATAGTGGGTGGGTCTAGCAGGTTACACTAAAATGAAGAAAGTACAGGAAGAGGGTCAGGAGTGTGGACCTGAGTTATGGTGTTGGAGAGGGAGGTGAGTGAATCAATTATTCAGTGGTGGAAATTGGTAGAGGAATTAAGCAGAAATTAGCTGCCAGTGAACAATCACATCAATGGTCTTTGCCAGCATGAGGATGAAGGCATGCTTCACTGAATGTAAGAAATGCCCAGTGGGACCCTTTAAAAATGAAAGTGGATGGGTTGTGTATTCTAGCTTATAGAAACTACGTTGAGTAGCAGTCTGTACCGTAAGATGCCCAGGGAGGGTTGCCAATAAAGAATAATGGAAGAACTGTAAACGAAATATGGGGAATTCTTTCTTGATGGAAAAACGGTTTACATGGAGTGTTTTAGGAGGCTGGAAAGAGGGAATGGAATCTTTAACAGAATGACAGAGACAAGCACTTTTAAATTCCTAGCTGGGGATTTGAAAAGCTGAAATAGCGGAGTATTACATTATTAGAAATGTGTTCGAAATGTTGATATGTGTTTGCAAGGTGATGATACCACCTAGCTGGTGATGTTGTGCTTTGTGAGGGAATGCAATGGAATATCTCTTGGACTATTTGCTAAAGATATTCTTTGTTCAGTCACTATATTTCTCATAAGAATAGTGTAGCAATGCTATTGGATCTGGTGTGAATATGACCTCAGTTCTTTTTCTTTCTGGGTAAGACCCCATATTCTCTTATAAGTACAAAGTTATAGGACGGCTGGATATTATATCTACATTTGAAGACACAATTTTGGTATCGCTTTATTATAGATCTCAATCTCTCACAAACATTGTTTGTGAGGCCCTTTTTCCCCATCCTTGAGTGTGACTAGGCCGTCATAGATTGAGCACACACATCACATTATTGTCAGAAAGAGTTTGACACTTGTACCGCATTCAACATACCACAAAATTGCATTCATTACCACATTGCTGGCTATAAATGTTGCAAAGGATTTTTCCATTGTTACCACAGTATGGCATTGAGAACCTAACTGCATTTGTTCCTATAGCTCAGATATAACACATACTGGGTCTGATTTACAAAGCGTTTTCATTAGGAAAATCCCATTGAAAAACTGTTTGCAATTCAGGCCCATAGTCTTTGCATGTTATAGTACCTATATCATTGGTTCAATAGAAGCACTTAAGTAACTTTCCTGCACTAGCACGTGAATAACCAACACTCCATATTCCTCAAATCATGTAATACTTTTAGGTAACATTATACATTACGAACCTGGCAAACATGCTACCCAATGCCGAGCGGATATCATTTCTGGGTGCCTCATTAACGTGCCTCTGTCTTTGGTGAGGAGACCCGCTACTTGAGTTAGGTGTATGGATCCCAGCGTGCTCAGCACAAAACAGAGACTGCGGTGGTCAGATCTGCTGCTACATTTGTGGCAGTGGTCCCCCACCCAGCCTTTGAGGAAAGGGTAGCAGAACGCTCCTATAGTAGCAGCTCCTTCTCGCGCCTCGATAATAGGGGCCATCAGGGCCGGTTTAATGGTCGGCCTGTGCAAAATTCAGGACAGAAACATTTCAGCTTTACAGTCAGTATCTAAAGTGAGGCAATATTACTCGTGGTCGTGGGCCTGCTCTGCCGGTGACAGTCTGCCGCCTTGGTTAAGGGTCTAAGTGAAGCGAGGGCCACTTAATGTAGATGGGTGTGCCGTTTCTGGCAGGAACGGCCCACCAATGAGTGCAATATCACCATAAGCACTGACAAAGTTCACATACGAGTGCTATAGGTCCTTTAGATTAAATGTTTTCCACAGTGTTACCACAAGCCACAGCACTTGGTAAACTTCATTTTCTTCATTGATGTCCATGGAGTTATCAACCAAGAAAAGGGCCATTAGAAGCAAGGTGGGGCTTGAGGGCTCACTCTGTATGTTTTTATTTTTTATTTTTTACTTTTAAAGAGCCTATATCACCTGCATGTGAGTTTCACATGTGCTAAGAGGGCGAGGGGAGCCAGTGAATCGGGGGTGCCGAAAGAGCTGCACAAAGGCTTCTCTGAATGCAGGCTTATACCAGTTAATACAGCCCACATTCTGAGCTTCCTCATTGGCTAATACTAGTGCACTGATCTGGAGGATACTTTGTTAAGGGACATGCAAGGGCTACTTGTGCTTTCCATCAATTGCATCAGACCAGAGGGCACTCCTCTTCCTGAACATGCTGGTGTAGGTTATGCATCGGATACTACAAATGTGTTTGCAAAGCTGCTTTTGTAATACACAGCTGTGTGAGAATCAAAGACAATTCTAAGAATCTGCATTTCTGTCACTTAAAAAATAGATGTAATTATAAAACATTGGCTCCTTCCTGACCAATGAAAACCAGAGTTCCTTTAACATCTTACCTCTAGTGGATCTAAGCAAAGTCACCGGTCAACAACTACAAGCTACAGCCTTGGGTGCCTTCAACATTTTTTGTCACTAGCACATGTTTATGCTGCTCGAGTTCATCTTTTGCTTTGACTCAATTTAAAACATTCCAGTTATTGATTGCAACACCATTCATCTTCATTTGTGTTTAAATGTGAATCTGGCGAGCATTGGTATGGGTAACCAAAAAGTGACTGAAAGGAGAGGGAATGGTAAGGAAAGAGAACGTGGAATGGAAGAATACGTTATGGAGAGCATTACTGTAGGATAGATTGTGTAGGGTCAGGAATATTATGGGGAGGGGAAATGGCATTAAAACGTGAAATATGTGAATTCAGAAGATATTGAAAGGACCCGGGGATGATTTATCGCATCCTGCAGATATGTACATGTCAACACTTACTAAATGACAGAGTACTCTGATGTGCCACAACACAGGACTTTCACCTTATAGTGAAGCTGAATATTTACCATTGAAGGAGGTTCCATGATAAACCTTTACTGTGCAGCCGCACTCGGATGCAGGGCCTTTACCACTGGCTGCTGATAACTACCAGCTGGAGCTAACTATTATACAAGTTGTTTATATGACATTGAAGTTATTTTTGTTTTAATCAGAAATACTGACAAGACACAGCAGATTCGCCTATACATTGTTCCCTCACATTGCTTTTCACAAACTCCTGAAAAAAATAGCCTATTGCCAGTTCTACATCTGGCACAAAGCAGCAACGGGGCACTAATGCAGCGGCGGGGGCATAGCTGGGGGGGCGGAATAACATAGCATTTTGCACTGGTTCCCTGCTGCCTATATAGTTGTATCAAAATGTCAAGATTGTTGAAGAACAATAAACGAGACCTCCAGTTTGTTGTCCTAGGGATCCTGTAAGAGGATTCAATTCAACACTACAGCTAAGTCAATGCCTAGTCTGGGATACTGAATGGAAACCCTTATTGATATATCTTTATGTCCAGTTCATGCGTTCTGGATGACTACCCCTATATAACACCCCTCTCTTGGAATCCCCCTGACCCCACTGAGTCAAGAAGTAGTTCTTTTTTGCAAGCTAAAAGGTTTATTTGAGAATTTAAACAATATATAAATATATCACACTTTATAATAAATTAATAATTGAATATCACACTTAATCTGAGCAGTAATCAATAATGGATAGTCTGGCACTAGCACACTTGTGAATAGGAACAGAAGAATAAGGTGGTAGAGAATGCTTTATATAAGTTCAGATGGATGCAATGTTGAATGAAAATGCAATACAGAAAATACTCAATATGATTTCAACAAAACAATGTAATCACTTTTCTCTGGCAATCCACTCCCCCCTTTATGCAATGCAAGGAAATGGAAGGAAAGCACACAGTTCTCAGAAATGCAATCAAATGTAATTCAGTGCACCCCAGCAAGCCTAGACTACAGAAGTTTGAAACACAGGCCCAAAATGCTTTTATATGTGCTGGCAATGAAGTGAAAAATATGCTAAAATGCTTTTAATTCCCTCTAGAGGTTCAGGGTGAGTGGTATCTAGTTAATATTAGTCCAGGCTCACTCTAGCAATGATTCAGGGATGGTTCTTAAGAGGCAAACGAATTTTTAGCAAGGAAAGCAAGGAAGCCGCTGTTTTCACACGTGGAGAAATTTGCAAATCGCGGCAAATTCGCGAGTGCGTTTTTCGCGATTGCGGCAAAAGTATAGGGAATAGGAATGCGGTTCTAGGTTCGTTGAAAAGCCAAGATTCAGAGGAAAGTTACTGCAAGTCTATAAGACAAACGGTCACGGAGATATGAGCGATATGGTAAAGGTCGTTTTTCAGATTTGAAATTTTAAAAGTTCAAAGTGACAAGTGACAGCTAGCAGCTAGAAATGACAGGTGACAGCTTTACAAAATGACAGGTGACAGTTAGGAGACAGTTCTGGTTAGATTAAAATAGAGTGAATTATATTATTTTAACTAAGAGATTGGTTCTGCACAGTTCTGCTAGGTACTCACAATATATTTAGGAATAGAATGGGCCTCGCCACGGATCTGGTCAGGTTTTCTTCACTCGCCACGGACGGTCTCTGCGCACAACGGTCTGGGTCAGCTCTCTGGTTCTGCGAACAGCGGTCTGGGTCAGCTCTGCTTCTGGATCTTTCTGCACAGCTTTCTCTGGACCCAGCGCTGATCTGCACGGCTCCTGGATGCTGCTATAGCTGTTAGGTTTGCTGGACGCTGAGGCCCACTGAGAAGAGTTCTCAGTTTGTGGGTTTAGGCCCTTGCTTTGAGTTCTGAATCAAGTTCTTTGGAGTTTTAAAGTCTAAGTGTGGAATCTAGTATCTTCTGGATGTTGTGTGGTCCGGCAGAGCGCGTTGCAGCAAATGGAATTGAATGTCCCTATCTGTCCTGACTGTCTGCTTTTATGTGTTTTGAAAATGGGTGGAAAGGCTAGCTTCCTAGGCCCTACCCCTCTCCACTTGTCATTGGCCACTTCCTCCTCTTCCCCTTGATTGGGGGAATGAAATGAAGTGTCATCATGATGAGGTCTGTTTATGGTACAGAGAACCCACCCCTGTCAAATTACACACAATCTATATTTTGACCCAAAAGACATATTTGCACAGGTACACATTTGTTTAAAATTACATGCACCCATCACATATCACAGGAGATATACCCTGTCCAAATCTGCTCTTCCTGGGAGCTTGCATTCAGAAATGGCAACATTTGCACTTTTTAACTGGTTTCGTAATATCGGACATTACCCCAAATTTATACACATGTGCGCAAGGAGTATGGACATTACTTGATGAAGTGTCAGATTTTTAACATGCATACACTTTAAGTAATACCCTCTTAACTGCTAGTTTGCCCCCAGATCATGCCACCGGTTCTAAAAACCTCTTAAAATGTGGACAGAAAAATCACAAGAATTATGGTATCATTTAAATAATTATGACAAGTCCGTACTATGAGTTATTCATCTTTTTCTAAAACCATATTCTGGCTACAGGGGTGTGTCTTTTCAGGTCACATGGTACAGAAACCAGTCTTTCCACTTTCTTCAAGCTCAGCCTCTGTCTCCAGTTTCTCCCCCTCCCAGTTTCTGCCAAGAGGAAGCCATTTTTATGACCCCTGCAATAAACCATCTGCCTGGGCCCTGGAAGGCCCATTGTTCAAGAGGAAGCCATTCATGGCCACTTCAATAAACCCTCTGCCTGGGTCCTATGTTTAGTCTCTAGCAGTCCCTTGGTAATTCAATCAGAGAAGTGTCATATCCCTTTTGGTGGGAACAGCAAAAGGCAGCTAGGCCTGGGAACACAGCTGTTGTGCAAGTCTCAACTCCTGTCGGGGGTAGCTGGTGGGCAGAATTCAGTTCCTTAAGCCAGGCCCCAGCTAATGTCACTTTTAGTTACCCAGTTTTCTGCATTCAAATAAAACTAACCATTTTTACATATGCAGCTAGAATGCTGATTCTAAGTTTAAAACTATGACATTTAAACAATTGCAACCTATGTGACACTCAAAAGTAGGTCACTCATTTCTTTTAAACATTTAGATTTTTAGTGTCTTTCAGTCCAAATTTACTTAAACTGCTGAAATCCACAGCTCAGCCAGTCTTGTTATAAACCTTCAAGTCACTTCAGAATATAACTTTACATTGTATCCACCTCTCAGTAAGTCTTTCTTTGGCCTGCTTTGGGTTCATTTATTCAGTTTTACACAAAAAAAGTCTGGTGTTGTTTTAAAACGCCGGCTTTCTGATAGTGGTGAGTACTGGTAATGCAACCATTTTTGGGATCTTTCTTGGATTAATGCATTCCAAACAGGAATGGTTCTTACATGGTAGTAAATCCTTGTATAACATTGTTTTGATGGGGCTCCTTACAGTAAGATGGTTATGTGGAACCCCACAAAAGGGTTGAATCTTTAAAGTGGTCCAATGAGTCACGATTTCAGCAACTTTTTGACATTAGTAACAGTGGATTTTGTTAACAAAGATCTTTCTTTACACTGGTGGGTGGCAAGTTAGGTAACCATTTTGGTTGTGCGCACAAACTGCGTGGTTCTCCTGGATTCTGGCGCACTTGTGGGCTTTTTGGCCATCTTGGA
This sequence comes from Ambystoma mexicanum, assembly GCF_040938575.1. Taxonomy (NCBI): domain Eukaryota; kingdom Metazoa; phylum Chordata; class Amphibia; order Caudata; family Ambystomatidae; genus Ambystoma; species Ambystoma mexicanum. The sequence goes on along the minus strand of NC_090928.1, from coordinate 714,264,738 downwards.
TTTTCTAAGCCCACAGCACCAAATGTTGCAGCATGATAGCTCAAACGTGGGTCAGGACACCCAACAATCCGTCTACTCTAGAAATAAATGGGTCTCACCGAGAAGACTTAATGTGGTCCAGAGCACAGTAGTGCTGCCACCCAGACTTACTAAATTAACAAGAGACCCCATTTTAATGTGATCTCTGAAGACCTCTAGGTACTATGGGAAACAGGAAGATGCTTGGACTTTTAGTTGTCTCTGCATCTCTTCTCTGCAAAATGTGATCTTATAGTCCAGATTGTTATCAATTATTTCATATTACGGTAGATTCCTCCCTTTTCAGAAGTGAACAGGGCTAATGGCGCATCTACTGGACACCCTTTGGAGAGCAAGATCTGCTCACTGTAAATATCCAGGGTCGATCCCATCCTCTTCAGTGCTTTCCTGGAAAGAGGTTCTCAGACACTTGACCCTTGCATGCCCTTCCCATATTAAATACCATAAAGTCCCTGGTGCCGATTCATCAATGCGTTTCCAGAGTGTTTTGATTCAAAAATAAATAACTCTTTCCAATCAGTTCCCATGAATAAATTATATCCAGCTTCACATTAGTTCTGGGAAACTGAAGAAAGAATCAATCTTCTTGACAGGTGATTCTTATTTAAATAACGGAAAATCGCTAAATAATTTAAATTAGCCCTTTGTTCACACTTCAGTGCTGCCAATCAGACAAATACTTTCCCTTGATATTGTATGTTCCGTTAGCTCTGTCTCCAGTCACGTAGAACTGTTGCATTTCTCTACTATTTCCTAAAATATCATTTATATTGCTTGAAATACTTTCATATCACAATTCTTGACTTATAAGTTGAATCAGTACAATTGTTTGATATAAGAACGAGGACAGCTTGAGAGGGGGGTGTTGGGATTTGAACTTGTGACTTGCATATCAAATTCCACGAATCACAGCCAAGGCTCAGTTTGGTACTTTTGTATATACCAACGATACCTCTAAAGTAAAACCCTAATTTGACAGTAGGGTCTGAGTTACTGCTCATCTTACCCATAGTCTGATCATGCGACAGTACGTCAATCATGTAACACTACATCTACTTGAGTTTAGCTTTTAGGAACAAGTTCTGGACCTGAAATTGACTAGACCATCTGGCCTGGAGAGGTTATATTCGATGTGTGTCTCCTTGGCATCCATGTCCAAAACCACCTGTATACATATTGTTACGTTATTGATATTCTCTTAAGTGATCCCACTATGGATAGGACAAGCAGTACATCTGTAATTATGTTGAATATACGATGTTGCTTTTAAGTTAATCTTGGTATACACAAATAAAAACTCTGGAACATTTACTTTGAAGGTGAAGTAGGGGCACAAAGCAGAATTAACATTTCTGCCGGCTTTCCTCTTCAAAGTACACATCATTTTACACCTTCATGACATGCTTTCATACAAGCTCGACACAGTGGATTCCTGTATGTTCCTAATGATTGGTGGTGTCCATAGAAATCCACTATGAATCACATTTGTAAAGCAAAGTTTGCAGGCGACATTTACATTTTTTACAGAGCGTGAAAACAAAAAGCAGAGGTGTGATGTCGCACTTTTCCCCATCTAGTTCTAAATTATGTTTTTCAAAAGGTGAACATTGCATGCAAGGGATCCAACGGAAGGGGTCGTCTGCATGCAACTTTTATGACTGCAAAAGACTTCCAATCTGAGTCATCTCTGTGATTCTGGGAACAAGGTAGTTAAGAGAATGCAGCTACTTCATTGACCATACTAAATATCAAATCATTTTTTTAAAGCAAATTTGAAAAACAAACAGAATATTGATCAATGTATTTAAAATGGATATGGGATCCCAATCAACTTGCTGACTCCTTTCCTTATATCTGACACTAGATGCATACTTGGAGAATGCAGCCGCTGATTTTTTCAACACAAAGAACAATTATTAGCAACCAAAGCGGCCGAGCGAGGTTACACTTATGTGCTTCGTCTGCTTTGCAGTGTTTGTAGATAATGGTGAGCATTGCTTTTTATTCCAAGTAACATTACTCTGAGTTATTATGCTCTAAAGCGGAGGAAAACTAGGAACATGTGCACTTGAATTTCTTTCTTTTTCTTAGGCCGGTAAACCATCTCTGTGGATTGAGCAATCTGTGTTTGATCTGCAGGTTGTGGGTTCAAATCCTGGTAAGACCAAATCAGACTTTCACCCTTCGATAAATAAGTACCAACTTTGGTTAGATCACAATTGTATGTAAACATGTCCAATGTACATCACTTAGGCAAAAGCACCGTAAAATAAGACATTGTTATTATTCTATTCAGAGTGGGAGTTTGGTTTCATTCACTGTGAAATTTATATCAGAGGATGAGAGGATGAGGGGAGACAATATTTTTTTTATGTAGTTCTTTAATTTTTACTATGTAGGCGCTAGTTACAGTAAATTTGGATTGACAGTTAATAATGTGCAAGACCGTGCATAAATATGGGGCTACATCAGGTATGCAGGAACAGGTAGGTAAAAAACAACATTGGTAAGGGTGCATAGTCTGGCAAAGTCTCGCCTCGTGTTATGGGGGCTACATCAGGGATGCAGCAACAGGTAGGTAAAAAGCAACATTGGTAAGGGTGCATAGTCTGGCAAAGCCTCGCCTCATGGCATGGGGGCTACATCAGGTATGCAGGAACAGTTAGGTAAAAACCAACATTGGTAAGGCTACATAGTCTGGCAAAGCCTCGCCTCATGGTACTGGGGCTACATCAGGTATGCAGTAACAGGTAGGTCAGGTAAGTAAGAGGACAAGATATGTTACATATAAGTATGTTATATATAAGTAAGCAGGCAAGGTATGTTACATATGCAGCACAGGGCCGACCAGTTCAAAACAGATCAAATACAAACAATGTTGGTTACAAATACTGCACAAGGCTGCCAGGTGGTGCAACTACGGCAATCCCAAAGGGGAAACAGTGGTGGAGGTCATCTGGTATGAACAATCAAAGTGGTAGGGTGCAATAATGAGGCACAGATCTTGCAGATAGTGCAACTGCCGCAGGGGCCGGGGGATAGAATCTGATTGGTTGTGCAGGGGACCATCGGTAGTAGCAACGGATGGAGTAGTCTCACAGTAAGCAGGGCTGTACTGACTGGTAGGAATGACTTGAATGCAGCAGTTGGTAGAGTGGAGGTAAAGAAGCGAAATCATCAGGGAAGTAAATCAGCATTTTGTCTCAGAGAATATGTGGGTCACAACGGCACTAGGGAAATTGGACAAGATAAAATGTAGGCAAGGCAAAGGAGTTGGAAGTGTAAGTCTCCTTACCTTACATTGCAGTGGAAAGCACAGCAATGCAGAGGCAGTGGCCAGGAGTTTCTGGCTAGTGTTCTCTTTTTGAAGGTGGATCGAGTAGTGAAACAATATGGGCATGTCCCGACACACTAATGAACACCATGGTAGGCAGCATGGCTATTGATGTTCGTGCCAACCTGCGCTGCTCCTTCCAAGGTGAAGAGGGTTGAGCATCATAGATTGAGTGAGGGGTCACTCTAAGGGGATATAGACCTGCCACCAAGTTAAGGTCCAAAGCAAAGCTGAGGGCCATACGTTAGGGAAGGGTCATTATTCCAAGCGATATCGACCCTTTCCGAGGTCTGTAAGGCTATTAGCACATAGTGATAGTAGCAATACATGTTTTGGAGTTTTGGTGAAGTAAGAAATGTTGCTCTTATACTATGCAAAGTAAATAGGCAACTGAGTTGCTAAATTCAATGTGCTTTCATTTTGTAGTATTGAAACAACATGGCCGTTCCAATAAATTAAGCATTTTAATTGCAAACTTGGTTGAACTAAAAAAGGTTTACCATGACCATGCAGTAGGTATCATGTGTAAGTAAACAGTTTCTTTATAAGAAATCAAAAACATGTTCCTATGCCTTAGCTTTCCCTTTTATGTGTTAAATAGGATGATGCAGCAAAACAAAAACAAAAACAAACAAAAAAAATCCCATCAAAGAGAAAGTGTCTTGTTGAATGAAATCTTGACTGGATATTGCATTGTTGTTTCCCTGTCTACTATTGAAGACAGCATGTTCGGAACATAATCAATACTAGTAGTTACAGACAGTCCTGCAAACATTCTGACTGGCTGAGAGGGGGTCAATAACGATCTCACTGTGCCAATTGGTGATAGTAGTCATTCTTGCAAACTGGTTGGAGCCATCACTAGGAGCCAAAAGATACATTTAATATAGGCATGCACAGAAGGTCTTCCTGCTGCACTACATTGCATATCTTTCCCCTATCTCTTTTATCATTTGTATTGTTATTGTTTTTTTGTACAAAGATGTTAAATAAATTGTGCATCCAAAGTGTGTGATTGATAACACTGGCAAATAGTGTAAGAAGAACTGGTAGTTCGAAGACCATCAGCCATTGAAAGGAGAGAACATATATCATGATATAATGGATCTACGTCTGAAAACCTCAAGTGAAAGAGCAACCTTGCAGGAGGTCACCCAGAGAACACTGCCTCCCACAAAGGGACTCTTCCACCTGGAGCCCTTCCCATTGTACATTTCGGCCCACCCACACAACTCCCTCTCTTGCTGTTTGGTCCCACAGGCCCCTCCTTTCTCCCCCTGCTTTCCCTTCAGCCACTGCTCACTTGTACCAGCCCAGTTCCATCTTTTGCCCGCTCTCCAAACCACTTCCCTGTAGTGCAGCATACTGTGTGTCAGTCATCGTGACATGGTCTCTGGTGTGTCACGCTTTGGCGACCGCAATCGGCTAATGCATATTTAAAGGTGGAATTAAAGATTATAAAGCCCATGAGCCTGTCAAAATGATTAGGATGGTAAGTGGGCAATATGCTGAAAGTGAACCTATAATTATCACATATGCCTATAGGGTCATAAGTGAAAACATCATTTAACTATACATATTATAGACTGGCTACTGGCATATATATGCTTAATGCCAGATTATTCTAAAAAGTAAATGCAATTTTATCAGAGATCATTGTCAAGTTAACATAATTCGGAGGGAATCATTTTCGTTTAGCAGTATGTCATACTTACATATTATATACACACGCGCACTTAATTCGTATCGACTCTCTGACTGTACTTAATTCATACCATATGTACACATAGCACGTGTGAGAGAGGTGCTGAAAATATTCACAAACAATGCTAGAGTAAAATAAGGAAGACATGTCATGGCCATGCATAATTCACTGTGAAAGGCTTTAATTCCTGCGTGTTAAGGAGGAGCAAAGCTGCACATTGAATGCAGGGTCAGAAGAGCGTGTGTGCAGGTGCCTGTTGTGTCCACATGCTAGATTAACATTATGGGCCCGATTCATGGAACATTTTTCACGGTGCAAAGTACTTTTCACTGGTGCAAAGTGACTTTGCACTGCCAAGAAACACTGTGATTCATGGAACAGTACAACGTGTCTTTTTTCCTTGCAAAGTGACTTTGCATGATAAAAAGACACGTTGCACTGTTCCATGAATCAGGGTGGGGCAGTGCAAAGTGTCTTTTTTCAGTGCAATGTGACTTTGCACAGCAAAACGACACTTTACCTTATTTCATGAATCAGGGTGTTTGTTGGTAGTGCAAAGTCACTTGGCACCTGTGAAAAGTACATTGCACCGTGCAAAATAGTCCATGAATCATGCTCTTTGTGTATGCAGGACAGGCATTTCCATCTTTCAACTGCTATCCCACCAATGAATGGGGTGAACAGTACTTATAAAGAGACAGTGGTTAAAGAAGTGGGAGTCAATTGGCGTAGGTCATAAGAAGTCATCTCTCGTTCTGAAATAAACAATCATGTGTTTTGTTTCCACACGTAGTATTACACATGCAAAATGTGAGCCTGTGTTTAGGGGTAACATGATATTCACATGCAATCCAAAGCAGGGTTCACAGTAAATAAGGAGCAGGAATTAAAATGTGGCCTCTGTTTCTATCTATAGCAGAGTGTGTGCATATTATGTAGTGTGTACAATGCATGCAAGTAGGGAAAGACATGGATTTAAAATATCCATTTTGTGATTTCACTCTTTCTCAGTTATGTTAGCATGTGTAAATGCATGTTGCCCCTTTCTACAAACATGACATAAATCGCACCAAGGTTTCGAATGATCTTGGGGTGGGTCCAGCTGCAATAGGGTCAGCTTGGTCCACTGAAGTTGAGGAGTTTACCAGTAGACCTACCGGAAATGCCTTGGCCAAGCTTTGTTTGCTGCTGGCCTCTATATTTGTAGAAATCTCAAGTTTATTTAAAGAACTTTAAACAACTTCTCTTTCATGGTCAGTAGGTTTAAGAATATCCTTTAGATGTCTTGGCAGGATAGCTCAGGGGCAATGTGCTTGTCTTGTAAAAAAGACAACACAGAGCGACACAGGTTCGATCCCCGGGTACATGCTTAGAATCCTCTGGGTATTAAGCGTGTTATAAATAACCAATCATATATTCATGCCTTCAGTCCAGGGCGAGGGATTTAGTTATTGAATTCTGCAAAGTAATGTCTGCAACTTCCCCCAAATAAAGGGAGCTTTACTAAGTCTGAATAGGCAGGTAATGAAGCGGAATAGAGCAATATGCTTATATTGGGGGAACCTCCAGCACTTACCCCCATTCCCTATCCCTTGTCTCTTTCTGCACTTGCAAGTTCTGAATGTGCACAAGGCCTAGTAGTGTTGGAATTGAAATAATATTATGCCTCCTATCACAGTAGTTGTATGTGTATTGGCCTACGCCAAGTGGTCTAAAATATCATGTAAATAGACTCCGCGGCAAGGTCTTGACCTTAACGAAAAGTAATGTAAGTCGCCATCTTGGATTTAGCCGCCAATTTAGGTTATCTTGTAATGTGGAAGTCACCCTGAACATCAAAATGGAGGCTGAATGACATTCTGAGTGAGATTCTGGCCGTTGTGACCTCCGCACACACAAATAATTAATATGCCTGCAGGCCACTTGTCGGGGTCGCGAACTGAGACCTTGTCCTATTACTGACCTATGTGTAAATGAACAACTGTATCAGCGAAACTGATCAAAATGCATACATTATAGGATTGACCTGGCAAGGAACCCTAGGCCTGATCCCAAGAATGGTTAACCCACGAGAGGGTTGGCCAAAGGCTGGACAAAACGTATAAAAGACCCAAATATTCCAATGTACGGTCTCTCTACTAATGCATCGAACCTTCGTTGAAGTTCGTTACGTTACTCTGAGAGCCGAATAGCTATCCGTTTGTCAATTGACTTTGGTAACTGTTGTAGCTTTTAAATAAAGCACTTGTATGTTCTTTGTAACCTGTGTTGGTGTGTTTCCTTTGGGCTTCCCAGCCTCATAGCAATTTTTATGTTTTCACAGTAGGACTGCCACTTCCTTTTGCTCATCATTGTTAATTCAGCTCATTGTCTTGTTTTGTTCCCTCCCCTTTGCCCTGTGGGGACTTTGAAACACAATTCCATAATGTATTAGCACCTCACAAATGCACAATACACACTTAATTAAATACAACAGCTCTTTAAAAACGGAAATAGGTTTTTTCTACTATATAGTTGGTGACATAACAGCACACCTGAAATTTTCACTTTGATGAAATAAATGTGCAATATTTCAATTTACTAAACAAATAGAAGTTGAAGAAATCCCATAGCAACACGTGGCACCCCTCCACCAAGTGAGAGAGCCACTGTGCAATCTCTGCTTGGATTTGAGGGTACACAAGGAATTACCATCAAAGGATGTTTGTCTCTGGAAGACCTTGGAGTGCCAAGGATGGTCAATACCAAGGCAACTGTTGCCCAAGGTATTCTGCCTTCTAACAGAAGTCTAATACGTGGAGGCTGGACGTGGAGCTTGATTTGCATGCAAATCACTCTGTGCATATGTAGCCGTTTAAAACGCTACCAATCTACTGGTCATGGCCTCTGTCAATGCCCAGTGATCTTTCACCCCCAATATCACTGTAGCTGTAAAAATATAATTTTTTAAATTCACTTGTATTCTATTGCCGCCGTTACATTGTAAAGAACTACAAATGCCCTTGGTTATAGCCTTGGTTATTTTTAGTAATTATAGCCGTGGTTATCAGGAAAAAACATGAAAAACAAAAATAATGGTTGCCCTCCCAGGTACTCCCCAAGTGCCCCCCTCATCTATTTCATCTTCCCTCACTCCCCTCATGGCCTCCTCACCTCCTCTGCCCTCTCCAATTCCCCGCACAACATTTGTTTCTGTGAGTCATTTTCAGTTGAAATGTTGGGTGATCACACTTATACCTAAGTGTATGTGAAATATATTTGAGCCTTGTGTTGCAAACTTGGTCCCTAGCCCCCCCCCGACCCCCCTCCAACTCCCAAATTTCACTTGAGGTCCTCTTGCCTCCACCCAGATTTGCATCTATTTTAACTGCAAATAGCTTTTTGTTTTCTGACAAATCTCGGCTACAAACTGGGGTATAACTGTGGCTTTCTCTTGCATTGAGAAAAAAAAAGATGGCAGCTGTTTCATTTATAAACACCCAGATTCTCAATGTACCCTGGTAGATATAGCTATTTATTTTGTAGAAGGGGGAACCCCCTTCTCTGTCAAATATTTAAAAATTCAACAGAAGGAAAAACTGCAAACCATGCAAGGGTCGAAAGTCAACGCTTTGTGCCCAGTTTGTTTTGGATGTGGTCCAAATCCATTCAGCAGTTTGGGCTGTGTGTTGGAGCAAAAAATGACCTTTTTGTCTATGGGAAAGGAATGGGAACTAGGCGGAAAGTGCTTTTTTGTTTTCTAAGTCACTTTTTATTTTTTGAAGAATCTTTCCCAAACTTTCCAGTCTGGACTGGGGTGTTGATAACATGAATGTTGCATACTGGCAAAGACGTTACACACTGAACAGGCATCATCATACATTTTTGCACAGGGCAATGCCTGCATACATTTGTCACAGGAACCATGAACATTTCCCTGCATTGGCATGTTGGCACTGTGGGCAAAACCAGCATTCAAGTGCCTTTCTAAAGTGACAATACTAGCTTTATTCTACAAAGTCAATTTGAACTATTCTTACAGTGACAATACTGGCCTGTTTTGGGCACAACCAGCAGGAACATTTTTACAGTTATAATACAGCCATATATTGTACACAGCCTGCATTAAAATTCTTAGATATCTGTAAACTAGTTGCAATGTTCACATATATTGCATTTAATAGCAGCTCAGAGAGTGTGTTGGCATATATTGTGGGCACAGCATCATGAATGTGTATTACTATTGTTGTGTTGCCATATTGTGTGGATACAGACAGTGATCATAACACTGTTTTTTACAGTGGCAATGTTGGCTTATATTTCAGACACAAGAGTCAATCAAATGTGTCATACCTTGCCCCTGGGTGCTGTCGGTGACCTAGTAACTAGTGGAATTTTCATCTGTTACCCTACAGAAATGATTGTACATTGTAGGGCTTTTTGTTTTAGAATATTTCTCAGGCGAGAACCCCTCAAACATACCTAGGGTGGGCCCAGCTCCCTTGCTACTCTCAGTCACTCCTACTAAATATTATTACACTTCCACTGGAGAAACGAAAACGCAAATCATCATTGACATTAAATCATTTCCAATGGAAGAGTCCACTAAGGAGCCTTCTGCCCCCTGGAATGAAAAGCTGCTTCCGCCAATAGGCCTTCCTTGAGATTGTCCTGACTCCATACTATTTAAAACATTACACACCTTTTGATATATGGTGTTCTTGTAATTGCATCTAATCTTGTTATTACATGGTCTTGATAGCTTAAATATGAGAAAAAGACGTTTTAAAACACACATTCCTGCTCATATTTCTCAACTTACAAAGAAAATCATAAACAAATACAACATTAGGTAAAACATGAATTAACTTCTTCAATGTAATCGAATGAACACAAGAAGGGAGGTCATCCCGAATAAACTACAGGATTTTGAGATTATGTGATTTACATGTTTTGCGAACCTTTGGCATGATTTGAATTATGTTCCTAAACCTTTCAAGCAATGTCTGATTTGCTAGATCATCATACTCCTAGCTCTGTGTCATGCTATGTGTATGTGCTCCGGATTTCAGTGTCCCCAAAGTGATGAAACAGTGTAAACAAAGTGATGAAAATCATAACTAAATAAATCAAGACACCCTCTGCTGTCTACCATAAGTGAAATATAATAGGTTGCTTCATGTGTGAGGGAATACTAGTGCTACCTTTGGATCATCTGTCCTTTCATCAGTAGTGTTCTCACCCTGATGGTCAACCTTAAGTCCAGGGCAATGGAAGGAAACACCTTGTCAGCCGTCTGATCCCACGGCTCAATGAGCTTTTCCTGTGATGAGGAGAGAAATTGGAGCATAGATGCTGGATCGTGCAAGCCCGGCCACTTACACCCCGCTTTTTCATGGTAAGCTAAGGTAAGATAGCTCAGGGGGTGGAGCGCTCGCTGCTGCAATCTGAGCGTGATTCGCAGGTTGGAATCCCAGCAAGGCCAACTCAGCCTTTCATCCTTCCGAGGCCGATAAATGAGTACCAATTTCAGTTGGGTGATACTGTATGTAAATATGTGCTCTGTAAAGCGCTTTGGATTAAGGCGCTATATAAATAACACATCATTATCATTATCATGGAAAGGTGAAAACTATAATGAAGAGAATAAGTGAGTGAATAAAACAAATATCCAGAATCTCTTCTCAGTGGGAAAAGTGCCTGTGACAAATTGACTTCTGCCCTGCAGGAGGGCAAAGACGAGGAGAGGCTAAAACACATACTCAGCCCTCACAATTCTACAAACCAAGAGCCAACCCAATCATAAAGGGAAAACATGGACAGTTAAGAGCTATAACTACTTCAAACTTTTGTGGTAGCGTGGGTTGAGGGTAGGCTTTCCTCTCAAGATGGGTGTGAATGTGGTTCAATAACAACCCAAACAGGAAAGTATAACAGCACAAAATAAAGGCATGTCCAGATAAGCTTCTATACAAATATATATACTTCAATTAAAAACACTATCTACAATATTATTTAATATGCAAACACTACAAAAACCCAGCTGTGTAAAAAGGGCGCAGAATATGCAAAGATAGCAGATACAGAACTTTGGGTAATGACACAGGGGGAGAAACAGCAATTAAAGACCATAATGTTCAAAAGAGATATGGTCTTGGGTGTAGAAGGGATAACAAGTGGCCTAACCAGTCTCTAGGGCCCAACAATGGATGAAGGGGGCAGAAAGCAGTCAATAGTATCTTTTTGAAGTTTGTGGTGGTTCAGCAGCAACAAATCAGACATCTTGGCACTGTGTGAGCAATGCAAAGATCTGGAGAGTGTAAAAGGCAGCAAAGGAGGGTCCTGGTGTTTCAAATGTTTCGAACAGTTCTTTAAACATGCATTAAAGCAGTTCACTGACAAAAAACACACAAGTCTGGCTGTTTTGGCTCTAAGGGACAAGATGAATCCAAACACGGCAGAGGTCCTGTCTGCATGGATCCTTCAGCACAGTGAGGTTAGGGGCTGGCAGAGAGGTAGTTCTTGTTCCAGCTGCAGGTTCACCCCAATGGTCCACATGAATGGTCAGGGGATGAAGCTCACTTCTGCCTTGTAACACCTGCCTTCACCAGACACCAGGAGGGCTCTAGAAAGGACTGCTCTAAGAGCAGGGTCCAAACACAATCTCTTGAGTGTTGAAGTCCAAAGGATGATTTAAAAATGATTGAAAAAAGTGGTGTCAGACTCCATCTTTTAAAGGTAAAAACCAAAGGTGATATCACTAAAGATAGCCTGCCATAGTGGTCCAATCCCTGTTTTTAAAAGAAGTGGGATTTATCCTTCTGATATAACACCCAAAGTGCTTTGTTCTGTAGGCAGTGGAGTGGATAGGATGGAGAGAGAGGCAGAGAGAGAAACAAGAGGATGGACGTCTTCCCCAACAATACAAAGCTCTCCTGTCTACACTAAACCTGCCCCTTCCCTTCTCATGAGGCTCAAAGACTTTTAGACATGCAACACCCTGGTGTGAAGCTACTCCCTTTGAATGGGTGTGATCATTTGATGCCTGGGCCCAAGGCAATTAACTGTTCGGTCTCTGGAGGAGGGGGTTATCTACCCACACAAACAGATCAAATAGGAGGCATGGCCATTCAGGTTCCTGTCTTGTCACATTAACAGTATCAGCCTGTCATGCCAGAATACACATGACTTTGCACAGCTGAGCTGGCTCACAGGATCTGACACGTGTGATATTAAATCATGACTAGTGCCATGCACCATGCCTTAACCCAGGCATAGCTTATGCTTAGAGTTCACACTTCAACCAACATGGGCTACTTATGATCATCATAGATTTGATACATGGTGCATATCCTAAAGGCAGCCCCTATACTGCAGACACGTGGCTGTCATTGCTGCTGTCAAATGGGTGCCTGAGACCTCTGAACCTGCTATGTACAACTGGTAGAGCAGGCGCTGCAGATTAGAATACTGATGCAGCGAGGCACAGGTATACACTATGGGTTTAGTATTGCGCTTATGAAAGAAGAATCTACTCAGCAGGTTACCCTTTCAGAGATGGAATTACTCACATCATTGTATTCATTAATACAAACACAAACAAAACAAGTCAGGGCTTTCACACCCTTGCTAGATGGCAGTTCATCACAGTACCATTGGCCGATTCTATAATCCATACAATGCCAGGAGCCTATCTAAAAAGTAGCCACAATGCTTGGTTCAAGTGTAGGAATCAGAAATGGTCAAGAGGTGAACTATCAGAAGGGAAGATTGGTGTGGGGCACACACTTTGATCTCTATAATCACTCCAAAGAAACATGAATGTAGGTGCCCTATGCTGTGTTAGGAGCTTATTTACATTTTGAACCTCATTTGAGCCTTTTCCAGAACTTAACTCACTCAAAGGGAGGGATCCTTTTTTAATGAACTCCAGGGAGATTTCAGATGTAATATTATGACCTTCAATCCTAGGATCCATTCCAACAGCTTGTTTGTAAACAGGGACAGAGCCAGCATCAAAGTTTTGTTGAGGCTGTATGGCAGTTTTGAAAGCTGAAAAAGAGTGGGGCCATTAAACCCATTGTATTGTCGATCACCCCCCTCTGAAGAGCTATTGGGTCTTCTTTTGGACCATTAGATGCATCTTCCAACCCCAATTTATAGGCTATTTAGTTTCACAAAGAGATGCTAATCATTGGAGTCTTGGGCCAACTTAAAGCTGAACCAAACAGTTTAGCTTATGGCTTCATCATAGGGAGTATATTCATATTCCCTGGGCAGGCTTTTGTCTCCTGCCCCTGTACCTTTGTTGCTGCCAGGTTGAGGATTGTTTCAATGTTATTGGTACCCGGCGGGGTGGTGGCTTTGTCCTCCCAGCCAAAGGGTATGCTCAGAATGGGGGCATTACCATGCAGTAATCCCACCACTCTGAGCCTCCTCATGGCTGGAGGATGCCATCTCCCCTGCCGGAGAACAAGGTAAATTCCCCCCCTCTCCCCACCCACCCACTTTTGCCTCAGAATTCCTTCCCTCCCCCCTACTGCCCACTTATATTCTCGTTCTGGTCCTGATTGGGAGCAGACCTGATGGGTACACTTCTGTCCCCAGCGGGTCTGCTGATGAACCGTGACACGCAACAATGGTATGGGAGAAGGGACTACATGTAGTCCCATTCCATGGTGGGCTTTTTTTGTTTACTTTTTTTTCAATCTTTTTAATGGCTGCCATGGAAAGGGAGAATGTACTACAAGTAGTCCCTTTACCGGTTCCATGGCCGTCGTCTTCTTTGTTTACTATTTTTAAACTTTTTTAAATGGCCCTCATGAAAAGGCAGAACAAACTTTGTTTCCCGGTCTGTAGCAGGCACCTTTTTTTCATTTTTCATTTGCGAACCGCTGTAGAATCTTGCAAGCAAAAAAACGAACTATTAGTACACCGGTCTAACAGGGCAGGGTATTAATAGCAATAAGCCCCTTGATGGGAATCCCACCCTCCCCCCTTCGAGCTTAAGTACTTACACAGCTCTCGAGGTGCGAAATTCCAACAGGTTCTTGCTGCTACATTGTTTGCCATCGGAGCCCCGGGGTGGCCGTCAAAGCAGAGTAGTACCTCCTGCCTGAAAATGCTAGGGCTTATGATATATGTTAAAATAGACACCCAAATCTTACGAAGGGAACTGTGCCGAAAGTCATCTTGGCTAAAACATAAGAAGCACCCGTGGCCAGATTGCAGACACTTTGCACCTGTACAAACACAATTTTTCATGGTATTAGGACTAGGCCAAACTTTGCTCTAGTTTAAAAAACATATGCTTTAAATGCATGTTTGCACCAGGTCAAAGATTGCCCACTGCTAATATCAATTCGTAGGTTTTAGCCCAAAGGCAAACACTACCCTAGTGCTAATACCTTGCACAATTTTATTTTTCCCAGTGCACAATTTCTGTAATCTGGGTAAATAGTCATATTGACTCTTTTGGATAAAACGTTAAAGTTCTAGTTACTTTTATATGTTCTTGTCAACAGCCCTCAAGCGCTTAAGGTTCATTTTGTGTATGAATTCGGTTAGCAGTTGGTATCATCACTCTCAAACTCTTTTTCTTTGTTTCTTTTTCATAAGCATGTGCTTCTTGTATTTTCGAAAGTCCGATAATTCCACAACATGCAGCTGTGGAAATAGCGAACCCCACTATTCATTATACGAATGCAGCATCTATTTGCCAGTGAATTTGTGACACTGTTTTTAGTGAATGCTGCTGACCGAGGACTTGCCAGTGCCGCCTATTATCATCTCTGTAGGCGCCAAGAAGGGCTGGTATACTGCAATGAAAATGCGTGTTGACGGATTGGCAAGGCAGCAAATGGAGAAGTGAAAGGTTACCTTAATTTGGGAAGTTAAATGCTCTTTAACCTAAAATAAATTGAATCTACTCTATCCATGTAAAGGCTAGGTTTTTGTATCTATTTAGGAATGCCCATTAATATTGGTTGAGGTCAGAGATCAGCAGCGCCACAAAAGGGCTCAGCATTTTCACTGCTGTCCAGTGGGCGTTGGTGAATGCTTTAATTGGACGGCTGTAAATGTTTGCCTTTAACATGCAGGAGTGATTGATTGTATTGAGGGAGCCAAAACCAAGCCAGATGAGTTTGTGGGGGGTTTTCCCCTGAGAAAATGTTTAAAATGATAGGTCAAAATATTGCATTTTCTAGGGCACTTTTTCTGAAAATTGTGTAAAAAGCCACAACATTTGCAATCAGTTTTGTATGGAGCACACGAAAAAATCCAATCCATGCAATTCAACAAAAGTGCACAGGAGCTTTTTCCAAAACATTTGAATGATGCCTTTGCCCACAATATATGCAAGTATACACCTCTTCATGCTGGCGATGCCCATGCAGTGTGCACCAATAAAGGCTGTTTTTCCTATGTAAGAACTTGGCCATGTTGGCTTTTGCCAGTAAAAAAAAAAAAAAATACCATGCCACAATATGAAAGTACATCCAAACTGGCTGCACCAATGAAAGACAGTTTAATAACGTAAAACACTCATCATCTTTGCCCTACACTTGATGCCCAGTAAACAATACCATGCCACATATGAAGGTATAGCTAGACTGGAGGAATCCGATTATGCCAGTCTAGCTAGGTAATGTCACTCATGTTTGCTTTAACTTTGGTGACCAGTATTAATGCCATGCTGCCAGTAGCATCTCCCATAGGCAAAAAAAAGGCCCACGCCCCCTCATACACCTTGAGCAGGGCAGGCAAACAGAACCTCTCATTCACACAACATACACTCTCTCATTCACACACGCATTGATACAACATGCACGCATACATAAAAACAGGCATTCACACGTGAATACATTCCCACATGTGCGCTTATACAACCTCACTTGCATGCACACATAAGTAGAAACACATTACACAAGATTAACAAAACATTGTCACTTAGCTTGCACTTTCAGCATGCCAACGCCATCCAAGACACAACCAGAAGGCCGGCTGTAACCAGAATGTGTTGGCTGACAGGAGAGGTGAGTGCTCCTCTCCTGTCAGTGCACTCCAACGCTAGCTGTATAATTGTGAGAGGCAGCGGCTGACCTGCCTAAGCCTCACAGGCCTCTCATGAATGTGTATCTGTGCAATTTACAGAGCATTGCAAAACCAAGAACAAAAAATGTAGTTTGGGGGCACGACCTACCTAACTAGGCTTAGGCTGGCAGTCCGTTACCGGCCATGTCCGCCCCCACAGCAGGGGTCAAAGTCCTATGAAGGTAAAGCACCCACTGATGATGCTTTCATTTGCATTCACATATGAAGGCAAATGTATTTAATTAAAATGCATTTTCAATAACAGTTCAATCACACAGACAATAAATATGTCTATCACATGCATAATACGGAATGTTTCCAGGCGAAATATTTTTGCCTGAAAAGATGCATTTCAGACCTTCTATTTATAACTGTCAGCCTAGTTGGGATTTTGTGTATATGTGAACATGTTTTAACATTTGCAAAGGCAGCTTAAAACTGCACTCTGAGTTTGGAAATGTGCCCTTGCAGATGAAAGGAAAGCCAAGTAAGCTTCTTTATGTTACTCAAATGCACGTTTGGTTTTTTGTTTTATTCCACCTGAAATGTGAAAGTAGAATAATACATTTGAGCCAAGTCACACCTGCCACAGTGCCACCTGATAGCCATCGCTGGAAGTTCACCTCCAGTTCAGAGCCAATGCAGCAAGACATTGTGGGCATGCAAATGAGCAAAAACGCAACTATATGGCATCAATGATCCCTAATGGGGATGAAACTGGGTACGTAGTTGTTGGCAGCCTAGATACATGTCTGTCTTGGTTTGATAAACTATATGCAAAGTAGCATTGCCCTGTAAAAGAACGGCAAATTAATGGAGCAAAAGGCTTGCATTTTAGCTAATTTGCATACACAAAATGACTTGGTGATGTGGCTCTTAACTGGAGGTGAACTCCGAGCGATGGCTACTAGGTGGCACTGCGGCATATTATTTTAAATATATATATATATATACACACACACACACACACACAGTCCGGCGAAAGAACAGGAACAGGTAGAAAAGCCTGCTGATTAGCATTTCATCCACGTATGAGCAAGGTCTAATTCTACAACCCGCCATCAATGGAAATGGTGCTGCACACCTCATTTCCCTTGATTCTAAATAAGGATATTCAAGCTCACACTGTTTTACATTATCACATTACTACCTAGACAGTAGGAGGCCCATCCTCTGATGGTTTGTAATAAGAACACAAAGGAACTATTTTGACAGCAGCATGTTCAGAAAAAAAAAGAAAACAATTTCCTCCCATTTTCTATTAAAAGCGAATCTATCTGCGCTTCACCTGAAGTCCTAACACTTGCTTTACTGATTATTATTATGTTTCCATTTAAGAATATATGGCATGTCTATTCCAAGCCACATGACATGCAAACATGTTGATTTTTTTGATTCACAAACCATGCCAATTGAAACAGGGTGCTCTACAAATAAGCAGTACACACATACAGGTGTGTGTATAGATATATGTAGATAGATAGATAGATAGATAGATAGATAGATAGATAGATATATGGATAGATAGATAGAGGCCTGTAGGACAGCTCAGGGAAATGCATTTGTCTTGGAAGCAACACAATGCCGAGCAACTCAGGTTGGAGTTCCGGTCATGCACATAGAGACTGGTCTTCGGTATTAAGAGCATTATAAAACATGAATTAATTAATAGAAAGATAGGTAGATGGATAAAGATAAAGGAGTATATACAGATAAACTACAAGTGGATTTGCTTCAATTTCAATCAGAAGATCTGGACCTGCTTTTGTGAGACCTTTTGCTAAACATCCACTAAGTTTATTTTCAGTTAAAATACATGAAAAGTACAGTGGCTTCCACACAGTCACTCTAAAATTATGAATCGCTGGCCTGTCACAAGGTTTCCCTTCAGAAGAGAAGGTGGTCTCATAGGATAGTGTGAGAATAACGGGCACACATAAAACAAACAGGGGTACAAGCAGAAGAGAGGCAATTTAGAGAGAGGGATACTGTTTTCAATAGTGTGTGTGAACAGACCAAAACGGTGTAAAGGAAAGTGATTAGATAAGATACAATCAAATCAAATGTAAGAAAAAACTTTTTATTGAGCTAACATATATATATATATAATAGCAAGATTAGAAAATACAAAAAAAAAAATAATAATTCCTGATGGGATGCAGAGAACACTATCTTACCGATGAGGTAATGCTTCCTCAGAGCAATACATGTCCACTCTTAGAGTTCTTTTTCTTCAGTGGAGATCAATCAACCCTTCATCTGTTAGCGGGACTCCTAAACTTGCCATGATTTGATGTGTGGAGCACAGAACAAACTCCTACAGATGGGGTACCATTTACGATGCACCGAGGCTGGTCACATGGAGAAAGTTTCCCTTTGGAACAGGAACATTTGGAATTAGTCCCAGGTCTGAGTAATGCAGATGGAGTCCACTAGCAATGCTCTGAGGTCATCTGCTGATGTTGTGGAGGAGTCCAGAGCCAGGCACAGTTTCTGGGTCTGAGGGCCTTTTTGCACACCTTTATATCCCATCCGTTGTGCGCTTGCTGTGCATTTTGCCTGTGGTGCTAATAGTGATGTCATTCTGCACTATTGGAGGCCTGTGGGGTGGAGAGTACTGTGTATTCCTACTGCTATTTCGTTTGGCCCGGTAAAGGGGCCCCACACCATTCCTTGTGATGCTGGTGCTGAGTGGGTTGCACTGGCCCTGGCAGTTATCCATGGCAAAAGGGACTAAGCACCAATCTAGACTGCCATGTATCCACAAGAAAGCCCTGCAGTGCATACAAATCTGTCTGCAGCTCGCTCCAGAATCAGTGACTTCTGCAGCATATTGGAGGGGGAGAGCTGCAAAAAGAAGCAGACTTGCTTACTTTCTCTGCAGAGCTGCCATAACAATGCAATCACAAGAAGTGCCTTCTGACTAGTGTTTTAAGGAATTTTCCTTGTATTCCAGAGTGTTCATCCCTCCTGAGTTGTCTTCCTTTCCTCCTGTGTTTCTGAAGCAGCGAAATACTCCATTCAGTTACATGTTTGACATCATGCACCTGATTTGTCTACTCCAATCTTGTTACTAGGCCACCTGGTGAGTTCATTGTGCAATGTGCAGTTTCTCTGTCTACTCCCATCTCTCTGCCCTCTCCCTCCATGGTGCTCTACATCTCCCCTATTTTCTCTAGCTGCTACTCTATCAACTATCCTTCTCCTCTTTCCAAGCCTGGAAGGAAATGTTCATGAAGGATCTCCAGGTCTCCAACCCAAGTCTGCCCATTGCTGACACCTAAGGCAACACTTCTTCCAGGCAGATGGTCAATGACATCCTCTTTGTCGCACCCTTTCCAGACCTATGTACTCCCCATATGGTCTCTGTCCTCTCCCCTTTCTCTTCTTTACCCATTAATGGTGTAACCAGATGGGACATACTTTTGGCACACTT
Source organism: Ambystoma mexicanum (assembly GCF_040938575.1). NCBI lineage: Eukaryota > Metazoa > Chordata > Amphibia > Caudata > Ambystomatidae > Ambystoma > Ambystoma mexicanum. The sequence continues at coordinate 714,245,151 of NC_090928.1, read as the reverse complement.
CCCATCCTCTAGGTGCATCATTAATGTCTACCAGAATGGCACTGTCATGGCCCAAGGATCTCAGCCCAAACTCCTCCTTCTTAATAGGTGTCTTCCTCCTGTCTCTCCTCAACTCCCTCCCTTATTCTGCCATTCCTCCTTCTGCTACCCTGGCCCCCTTTGCCAACACCAGCAGGTGGATCACATCCCTGTACCCCTCCTTGGAAGACCTTCAAAGGCGGCAAGCAGATTTACTTAGCTACCCTCAACTCTCGTTCTGTTGTTAAACACTCCTCTGACATCTGTCACATTTTTGAAGACTTCGACCTTGACATCCTTGATCTCACTGAGACATGGTTCACTGCCAGTTCTGACACTGTTTTTGATACACTAGACCATGAGGGCTACAAGATCCTCTCTAAGCCCATGCCTAACCAGCCTGTAAGAATAGCAGCCCTGATCTTCCCTGAATGAGTCCATGCTACTATCATACCCACTCAGTCCCACTCTTCCTTCGTCTGCTTCATCTGCAGGCTTGGTTTCTCTCCGATAATCTCTACAGGACCCCTTTGGTAGTGGGCCAACGTCACCTCTTCTCTCCTGGCCTCAACTTCCAAGCTTTATCTCCTCAGTGACTTCAGTATTAACCTTGACTCCACAGATGTGGTCACTGGACTTTTCTGCAACCTCTGTGTTTCTCTTTCCCTCACCATTCTACCCTCCGGTCTGACCCACTCAGCGGAACACACCTTGCATGCTCTCACTTCAGAAGACATCCCCTTCTATAACCTTCTCATTACACCTTTTTCCTGGTCTGACCATGCTCTCCTGTCCTCTCATCTAGATCTCTTGTGTCCCCAGGCTAAGCCTCTCCCCCCACTGCCAGTCGCCTTCTCTGTCATTCGACTGATGAAGCAAATGTCAACTGTTGCTTTTGTCGCCACTTTCATTCCCCCTCCCACTTCAGCCACTGACGCTCACACTGACTCACACCTTCACTTCTCCATATTCAACACCCTGGACATCCTTGCCCCTGTCATGAGGATCCGCATGAAGCCTGCCTCCAAGAGCAACACCTGGTATGATTCTGACCTGACCTCTCTAAAATGCAAGTGCAGAGTTGCTGAATGGAAGTGGCTGGCTTCAAGCACATCCACTGACAGACTGGCCTGCAGCCTGCTCCAAAGGCAATATGGGCTCCCCATACACTCGAAGAAACAGGCCCATTTCCAATCCTGCATCTCTAGTGCCACCAACAACACAGATGAATTGGTCAAAATCTTCAAGGACTCGCCAATGCAACTGCATTCTCCAATTCTCCTCTGCCATCCCAGGCCCTCTGCTCTAAACTGGCCTCCCACTTCACAACCAGAACTCAGGACATCCTGTCCTCACTCTCCTCTACTCCCCTCCTGCTCTCTGGCCTCCCTTGGATTCCTTCTCCCCTTCTCTCCTACTCTCCTCCTTCTCACCCATAGCACCGGAAGAGGTCTCTAAACAAGTTCTCTCTATGAAAATCTCCTCCAAACAGGTGCTCCCCTACTCCTCCAGAACTATCAAGGACAACACTGCCTGCTTTGCTCCAGCCTTGGCTGATTTCTTCAATCACTCCTTTGCCACTGGCTCCTTCCCATTAACCTTCAAGCATTTCCTTGTGCACCCTTTCCTTAAAAAACATACAGCCGACCCTTCCTGCCTGGCTAACTACCACCCTATCTCCATTATCCCCTTGCTGGGCAAACTCTCAGAGCAGTTGGTTATCTCCCAACTGACCCACCACACTGAATATGTTGACTGTCTCCACAACCACCAGTCAGAGGTACAGAAACTGCTCTCTTGAACTCTTGTAATGACTAACTCTCATATCTCGATACCAACTCTCACTCAGTTCTCATCCTTCTCAATCTTTCCTCTGCCTTTGATATGGTCAAACATGCCACCCTGTTAAATTGTCTCTGTAATTCCCTTGACATCACAGACCTGGCACTGGACTGGTTGACCCCCTTCCTATCTGACCATCCCTCCGAGGTTCAACTGCGTTCTTTCCTCTCCTCCACAACACTCTCCACATGCAGAATCCCTATGGGCTCTATCGTCTCACTATGGCTCTTCAACATCTACCTTTCCCCTCTGGCCCACCTTATCTCCAGCTTGTCTCCTCACTTCTATAATTATTCGAATGACATGCAGCTCTACTTCAAGCTTCCCTCCACTTCTTCTTCTTCATCCTCTTTCATTCCTGACTTTCTGACTGCTATTCAGGCATGGTGCGCTGCTAACAATCTCTGCCTTAATGCCAGTAAGACTGAGATCCTTCTCATTGGGATGCCTTCTCCTCCTTCTCTCCTACTCTCTGGCTGCCCTCCATGGGCAGCCTCCCTTTACCCTCTTGTGGAACCTAGGCATCAGCTTCAACTCCTCTCTCTTTTTATCTCCTCACATCACAGCCCTTGCCAAGAGGGACGACTTTTAGCTGTAGCTTCTCAGAGCCATTCTCCCTTTCCTCACCTTCCCCCAGAAACTCAAAGTCTGCAGAGTTCTGGTCCTCTTTAAGATGGACTGCTGCAGCAGCCTATTCCTCAATGGACCTTTATCCTCCCTTTGCCCCCTTCAACTAATCCAGAATAGGACTGCAAGACTTATCCTTGGCCTCAAGCCCAAGGACTACATTAAACTCTTTACACTGACTCTGCGTGGGTGTGAGGATCAAATTCAAGAATCTGTGCATCATCCACAAGTCTTGCTGGGGCCTGGAATCCCGCTGCATCCAACTCTCTCCCTAAACACCTCCCTGCTAGAGCCCTTCGTTCTTCTAACTCAAACTCTCTACAGATCAGACACTTTTCCAAGCAGAGAGTGGGGTGTAGATCTCTCTCTTCGGCAAATGTCTCCCTCTGGAATTGGCTCCCTGCCCTTCTCAGGCTTGAGCCATATCTCCATAAATTCCAGAAGCTTCTCACAACCCTCATTTTCTATTCTTCCTTTCATCTCACCCTCCCCTGCTAATGCCCCCCTCTTGCGCATTGACTGGCAGCCTGGCCCCTTCTGAGTCCTACTGGGCACCAGGTCCTCTTTGCCCAGGCAACACCAGCAACCCGGCCCTCTGACCCCCCCTTAACCTGCACTTGCCCTCCTGGGCCCCCTTCACCTGACTAGCATGGGATGATGTGCATCCCTACCAAGCCTTGTCCACCCCCTTCCTTGCACTTAGCATGTGGTCCTCACTCCCTGCACTCCCTTCATCCCCTGGCACTTGCACACCTGGCCTCCTCTTAGCACTTGCCTAGCCCCAGGGGCCCTCTTCCTCCCCCTTTCCCCTGCACTAGATGCCCCCACTCTTTCCTCCCACCGTAACATTATCCCTTCCCCCGACCTTTCACTCCCCCCATCCCCCTGCACTTCTTGCTTACTGCATTTGCATGATCTGAATGACACAAGGCCTAGTAGGAACACTATTGTTTTCTTCCCTGCCCCCTAGTCCCCATTCTTTTTGTCTTGCACCATGAAACACCATTTTATGTGTAGGCGCTTTACAAATACCAAATACATAAATATATAAAATAGATACTGTTCAACGTCTTATGTAGCTGGTCAGCTACTGCAATTTTGAAATTTGTTGTCACGTTTGAACGGATGGAGTGATTGTTTTTTCTGTGTTATCATACACATTTCAAGAGGAGGACATCCGGTCCTCGTTTTTCCTTTGCATTCTGGCACATGCACTTTTGATTTTAAAATGGAAAAAGCAAACCTTAATGCCCCAGAATACAAAAAAATATAAGAATAACTGGATGACCAACTCAAGCATGGCATGGTGAAACTTGAGTGATTGTAAGGGGTATTGGGTGAGTGAGTGCAGCAGTCCATCTAAATGGATTGCTCACAGGTTCCTCGCCGGCGCGAAGTAACTGAGAAAGCTGAGCTCTCAAGCAAGCTTGTGATGCAGCAGGTCACTGCTCCCCAAGGGTATGCTGGTTGCTGCCTGAAACGCACACACACTTACTTGGCCTTGGGAAATGGTAGGCAAGGGCACTTCACATGGTGAAGGCAGACAGGATTTCACCCTCATGCACTGGTGTGTTGAATTGCAAGACCAGGAGCTAATTGCAGGCGGCATCCACATTTAGACGGCTAGCAGAGAGGGCAAAATGGACGTACTGCTTGTCTATATGCACACAAGCCAGGCAAATTGCTGGTCTTTTGGCTCAGGAGCTCTTTGACACTTCCCAATTAGGTTTGCACTTGAACAATCCAGTGTATACATTCTCTGTATGTCTTGTGTAGAGACATTCCCGGACAATAATATGTGATCTTCGCTGTCGAGGTCACTGCTTGGAGCTTTCAGAAGGTGCCCAAGGGCAGTTAGTTCCTGCTCCCACCAAATGCGGAGGCTGCTTTCCCAGACCCAACATGCAGGGTAATGGGGTCGTCTGGCATGTGCATAGAAACAATCTGATTATCGTCGACCTGTATTTTATTTTTTATTTTTTTTAAATCATTTTGTTGTGGTAGAGGTGGCCACACAGGTGGTCTATTTTAAATTAGCCACTAGTGAGCGGCTACCTATCCTTACTATAAATGCAGTTCCTACGCCATCCACTCGCTTGTAGGCCATACGTGCAATGCACAGCGCTAATGCCTCTAATTTCCCAGCCACTGTACACGCAGCTCGTCGAGTCGCTTAGAACATTCTAGAAATCCCCATTCAGGTAGCGTGCTGACAATCCTGCATGCAGTGGCCTGCCTCTGAAATATGAGGAACTCGCCACGGCAACGCAAACCCGAGTATTTGTCGAAGAAATTAAACAAAGGAAAGCAAACCTATAAATCACACCGAGGAATAAAAGCTAACACGACAGGGTTTCTTTGGAAGGCTCCTGTGATTGCGTTAACCTCGTGAGGCGGATCGATAGAGTATCTATTTGTGGCGCAGGTTGCAATGCTCTGAACACAAGTATCAGTCCGGCATTGATGCGCCCGGAAACACACTTCCCCCTGATAGATAAACTGCACGCTGCAGGGCTCCGCAGCCGTCATTGTCGATTATAAATCACAATTAATTAGAAATTACATGTGTATTGATTGGTTTGCAATTCACACAGAGGTTTGGAGGGGTAGGTAGATACGCCAGGAGGGTAACTTATTCCGTGAAGAGGGCCATCGGCCAAATCGATGGCAAAGCATTTGATAATCATTAGGCAAGTGAGCACGATCTCTCTCTCTCTCTCTCTCTCTCTCTCTCTCTCTCTCTCTCTCTGTCTCTCTCTCTCCCTCTCCCTCTCCCTCTCCCTCCCCTTCCTCCGTATCCTTCTGTCTCAATCAACCAAATGTTGATACATATCTCTGCGCAGGAACTATAAGGTTCGGCCATGTTCTTTAAAATGCCAATTCAAAAATATTCCTACTGCTGCCTTTTTTAACAGGTGAGATATTTTGCTCCAGGCCCAATTATCAGTTGATAGTTTGCCTCTTGTATGTTTGGATACATGCTTCCATATCTTAGAGGCAGGGCTGCCAGCAGTTCAGATTAAATCAAAACCTTCCACCCATCACTTTTTTGGTTTCTGTTTGTCTCCCTATGTGAGAGAGGGTATGCCCAGATGTGGGTCCCTTGCTCGCTGCACCATTGGAAACCAAGCTGCACCTCACTGATGAAGCCCAACAAGGCCAAAACATGTGTGTGGTTGCTTGTGTTTCTGTACAGAGGCGCTCTGGCCTAGCACTTCAGGCAGGGCTGCTCCCATTGGCGACAGTACCTGCCTGATCTGAATATGGCTGGACCCCTGTTGCAATGGTGCAGCCAGGATAAAAAAACAGTGGTGTGGAAGATTGCCCAGAGCAGTGCCAGTGGTTCAGATTCATTCAAAACCTTTCACCCATAATTTCTTTGGTTTTAATTCCCTATGCGAGAGAGGGTATGCCCAGACGTGGGTCCCTTGCTCTTTGCACCATAGGAAACCAAGATGCACCTCACTGATGAAGCCCAACAAGGCTGAAACATGTCTGGGGTTGCTTGTGTTTCTGTGCAGAGGGGACCTGGCCTAGCAGTTTGGGCAGGGCTGCTCCCATTGGTGGCAGTACCTGACTGATTGCATATGGTGCAGACAGGCTAGAAAACAGGGGTGTGGAAGGTTACCCAGAGCAGTGCTAGGGGTTCAGATTATTTCAAATCTTTCCTCACATCACTTTCTTGGTTTTGACTGTCCAAACAGGCACTCATTTAATTTACCAGCATAATCACAAAACCAGTGAGCACATAGCTGTGTGATGTACGAGTCAAAAACACATAATAATAATGTACTTGCAAATTATCCGAAAAACTGGGCCACTGTGTTGCTGATTTTATCTCAAAAAGTGTGAAAAATTCCCTGGTCATGGAGGAGATCTTTGTTACTACCGGTCTACAAAAAAGGTAAACAAGTCTACAAAAAAGGTAAACAATCAGAGCCTCACATTTTAGGCTACTATCAATGCTCAATGTTGCGGGCGACATTTTTGCCGCTTTCCTACTATACTGACTGCTAAAGTGGGCAGAATCTGCAAGTACATTGGACAGATTCCAGACCGGGTTCAGGCCGGGCTCGGGGGTGGCCTATAACCTTAGTCTCATGGATAAGCTGATTGTGCAAGCAAATAAACAAGGCAATTCATGACTCTACGCTGTGCTGGTAGACCTCCGAGCTGCGTCTGATTTAGTCGATAGAGAGAAACTATGGCTTAAACGGGAACATTTTGTATGCCTAAATAGCTTGCTGAATGCAATTCGTAAGCTCCACGAAAACACTAGTATCCATGTTAGGTTGGACAGCCGGGGGGGTCATCTCTGCACCAATAGCCACAAGTAGAGGCATTAAGCAGTGCTGCTGTGTGCTGCCTCTGCTGCTGTTTAATATCTATCTGGCTGATTTGCCAGCTTCGTTAAGTAAGGTTGGCAAATGCCCCCCAAGAGTAAACTACACCAACGTTATCTGCCTATCATATGCTGACAATCTGATTATCCTCAACCATGCATTCACACGCATTAACAGAACAGTGACAGCACTGTACAAATATGTAGGCAATAATGGTTTTGGTCATCAATTTTGATGAAACAAAGATGATGCATTACATCAGCAGAAAAGTCAACAAAGCCAACATTGTCATTCTCGGAAATTGTGTAGAATCAGTACGTAGTTACAAATACTTGGGGGTAGAGTTGACATCTTTGGGTGACTAAGGCAAGATTATTGCAACAAAGCTTAGGAAGGAAGTCACGCTCACCTCAAAAATCGCCAAATTTACAGGTGAAATATCAGGCTGTAGCCTGACAAGTATACTGTCGGGGCCCGATTCATGGAATTTTTGCATGGTCCAAAGTGATTTTCAACTGCCGAAAAGTGACTCTGCACTGCTGACACAAACCCTGATTCATGGAACTGTGCAAAGTGTATTTTGCCGTACAAAGTCCTTTTGTACTGCAAAAATGACAAATTGCACTGAAAAAATAGACTTTGCACAGTTCCATGAACCAGGGTTTGTGTCGGCAGTGCAAAGTAACCTTTCAGCATTGCAGGGTCACTTTGAACCGTGCAAATATTCCATGAATCGGGCCCTTACTGTATCAGCAAAGTTTTTGTCCAGTGATGTTACATGGAGTAGAGGCACTGGCTATTAACGACCTAACATGGCTAAAGGTAATTGAGGGTAAATTTTGAAGGAAGATATTGAGAGTGGACCCCTCAGTCTCCATTGAACTATTAAGACTAGAGCTGGGGATGACAGCACTATCAGCTCTGGCAATTAAAACTAGATACCTTATGGTCATAAAATCCCGAACAAGACCCCTGTGTCCTCTGTTAGATCTATTGGGTCTACCCTCTAAGGAAGTTGATAATTTCACGACTCTGGTCATGACAATTTTTGAAGAAATTGAATGGAGAAAATGCCTTTGGGAACAAACTTGAAAGCTGGGATTGGGCGACTACGCGTACCTTACCAAATTGAAGTGTTACACGAGGTAGTGGAAGTTAGACACAAATGTAAAACCCCGAGAGTTATCTAACGTTGTTGTCAGCAGAATCATTACATAGGGGGTCATTCCGAGTATGGTGGTAGCCATGGAGCAATTAGCTCCATGGCTGCCTCGCATACCGTTACCAAATCTGGTTTGGTTCAATGGGGATTTACCGGTCCATTCCGACCTTGGACGCACCGGTAAGTCGCCATTGACCAAACTATTCCCCATTCCCATTTGAGCCCCCATAGGGCTCAATGGGAATGGGAAGGGCGCAAATAACGGGCTTGCGAATGGCAAGCCCGTTATTTCGCCCTGGTCCCCTATCGGGACCCGTAAGGTACGTTTGGTCCGAGTAAACGTACCCTACGGGTCCCGTTAGGGGACCTCAGAATCGGGCGGTAGGGGAATACCGGCATCGGTATCGGTATCCCCTACCGCCCGACTCGGAATGAGGCCCATAGATTTGTATTGCTATTACGCATAAACAGATTGCCAGTGTTGACGGTAACAGTTCCTGAGCTTGGTATACCGGAAGAAGACAGATGCTGTCCTATGTATAAAATGCTGGGAAAAAAGGAAACTGCCACACACGTTATAACAGAGTGTAAATTAAAATGGACTACTGTATATCTTTGCCTTTGGCAGTTTTGTTAGTCATTATGACAATATACGAGTGATAGAATTTTGGCAGTATTGTTTAAACAGCCAGAACAACAATCAGCATATTGCACTTCATCAAATATGGCAGCAGATCAGTGACCTTGTGAAGTGGACTGCAATGTACTAGTATATAATGAAAGTATAGGAAAAGGTAGGAATTGTATATGTTTTATGATGGAAAATGAAATGTACACTATTTTATACCGAATCAAGTGTTTACATTGTATAATCATTGAATCATGATTTTGTTGATTAAGTATCAGTATCAATTATATATTGAAAGCCTTTTTGAAAGAAGTCTCAAACTGGTCAAGATATTTTATGGACTTTTTAAGGACTTTATGAATTTTATGGATCACATCGATTATCATTGAATTGGTTTAAATGTATGCAATGTTTAAATGACTACATGTGTAAAGTTTGAAATGAACTAACCACATTAATAAATAAAATAATTTAGGACTATTGCACAGCGTTGTCGCCAATGACATATTGGGCCTGATTTCCAAAAGCACTTTTCAATGGGAAAAGCCCATAGAAAAACTAATTGGAAATCAGGTGCATTGTCTGTAGAGTGCTTTTTACAGAAACAAAAGCTGATCTGCGTTGTTATTTTTTTTTTAGGATCCTCATAGTGTTTGCAATGTTTTTCTATTAGCAAATGAAACAGGATTGCCTGCGAGTGAATAACACACAGACATCCGGTATCTGTAGCAGTGCACTCCCCATGCCACAGATATTGACCCTGATCACAGTGCCTGTTGGAATCAGAATGCAGATGCAGTTTGTACTATACGGCAAGTTGCCCATACGCTCCAAATGCAAATCCACGGATTCACAAATGGAGTCTGCATGATGTGGTCCACCAGACTACTCAGCACTCATGCACGTGTGACTATCATAGCCCGACAGTTATGTTATGTTATGTTGACTTCCACCCTACACCGCTACCACCCAGGGGCAGTCTCCAGGTGCTCACATGGCTCTACAAGAAAAAGAGGGTGGGGTGCGTTAGTGATGGATAGGATAATAGGATAGGTTCAGAACCAGGAGGAACTGTCGTCTATGTGTGTTGTCTTGCATGCAAGTTGGTTGTGGGACCTGTCTTGCTGTAACCATAAGGTTAAGACTCAGCGCCTTGGTTAAGTACTAGTGTTTATGTTGGGTGTGTGAGTCATGTGTGGTTATGGTGGTATTGTGATGGTGTGCACTGGTTCGTTGTATCCATAAGCGGGGGGGTCCAGTGTCGTGGTTGTTTGTTGAATGCATGAGAAAGTTATGTTGGTGTATGTTTTAGTGTGTTTTGTGTGTGATTTGGCTGGTGTTTTTTTTATGGTTGTGTGCACTGGTACGTTCTGTCTATAGGGTAGGTCCAGTGTCTGGGATGTTTGTTGAGTGCAAATGTCAGTTATGTTTTGGTGTGTGTATGTGTGGTTTGGCTAGCACATTGACGTGTATGGTGGTTGTGAGGCATGTTGGAAGAGCAGGAGTAGGGTGGATTAGTTAGAACTTTTGTTACTTTTGAGAATTCCTCTAAGTATGTCCTAAAAGCGTGTCCACTTGCAACAAAGTGGTAGCCTCCAAGTCGTCCGGCCGAGGTCCAGTCACATTTGCATTGTCTTCCACCACTCCCGGGGATGTAGGACTGAGACCCGGCTAAACCTGGTAGCTCCCTAGTTCTTGGCGCAGGTGTTAAGAGCACATTGTTGGAGATGGAGTCATTCATGCAAAATGCATGATTATTACTTCAAAGCTAAATGTATAGGTGGAATGCAAAACTAAACAGGAATGCTCATTCTTCACATTAGGGTTTTAATTAGGGGCACAGCAATTGGGCATTCATTTTAAAATAGCGACTTTGACTTGTGCTTTCAACTGCACAGGGCATGATCCTGGTCAGAATGGGGGACTGTCTCCTTGCCCTTCAGGTCACCCTGCCGACTTTAGGTACTACTTCTTTGGGTTCTGCAGGATGCTTTGGGATGCCGTGTATGGGTCTCTCTAGGATCCACGCCTTGATCTTAGAGCACCAGGTCTGGAAGCGGAAGAGCGTACACCATGCACTGGTATAGCTTCTGCCTGGTTCTGTAGAGTTCACCAGTCTTCAGGGTGCTATCCTTTCTCTGGGCTTTAATGTAGACTGCTCTTGACAATGCAGGGGATACATGTCTCTGCAGAGTTTTCAATTTCTTAGGGTCATCTGATTTTGGCACAGCATGTTGTTCTAAGCTCATCAGTTTGGCATCCATGCTCTGTATTCTTGGCACTGGAGTGATCTACGGGGCTTTCAGATCTCAGGAGTGTTGCTTCATTGTTCCAGGTTCTGTTTATCTAGCCTTAAAACACTGCCTGTGCTTTTAGTGTTTCAGTGTTCTTGCAGGCTCTGCACACTCTGTGTTGGTTGACCTGGGATGCTCTCTTCTCTGTAGTCCAGGATCCGCATGTGCCCTGGACTGTGTAAGGTTCTCTTTTTGGTACAGGCTCTCCAGACTGGTTTCTGCAGGATTAGATTTTTGTTCTTGCCTCTGTAATGTGCCACCCTTAGTATGATATGGTATGGTGCACTATTTATAAAGCACACAATCTAAGGCCCAAAGGCATTTAGGTGCTAGAAGGAGAATTACTTCGACAATACTAGGTACTGAACTGCTCTGCTGACTCCTGAGAGACCTCTGCTCAGGATATCAGAGGGTGCACGTCCTGCACTGAATATGCCGAGGTACTGGACTCTGCACACGTGCCAGGTTCTGCAGGCTGTGCCCTGATGTGAACTATCCTAATGTGATTGAAAAAAGGCACTTGAATCTCATTCAAAGTACATTTCAAGGCATATTTACAGCACGTTTTTCAATGGGATAGCACCATTGTAAAGCGCTTTTGCAAATCACGCCCTTACACTTTTAATGAGCTTTCCATCATTAGAACATGTTGAATTGTATGAGTTAATTAAGTTATTGTTTATATCAACTGTTCTACAGAGATCGGTTGTCCACAAAGATATCAAGGTCACAAAAAGTCAACGGCCCTCATTACGACCCTGGCGGAGATCGCGGTGCAAAATGCACCATGGAGCACGGCGGAAAGCTGCCGATACCGCCATGGGGGTTGGCGGATTTACCGCCCCATTCCGACCTTGGCGGGGCGGTAAATCCCCATTCCCCATTTTACCCTTCCCCATTCCCATTTTTGCCCCATAGGGTATAATGGGAGTGGGGAAGGCGTTAATTACGCCACCGTAAAATACGGTGGCGTAATTAACAACAAGGTCCCGTAGCGCCATGGATTTCTCCGCCTGGAAAAACCAGGCGGAAAACGGCTCCATGGCGCTACGGGAACTCGTAGTAGGGCGGACGGGTCCGCCGCGAATACCGCTGGCGTAAACCCACTCCGCCAGGGTCGTAATGAGGCCCAACAACAGTTAAGAGTTAAGAGAAGAGGTTTATGCTTCAGGAACTGACCTACTGACACATACACATAAACAAACATGCGCAAAAGAGCACAGTCATGCACATACACACGTTAGTAGACGTGCATACATTTTGAAGATACAAACATGCATACTGTAAACAAATATTAGACAATTTAAGCATCATGAAACTGACATTGAACAGAAAGTCACACACAATAAATTGTAAGGAAAATGCCGGCACCCGCTGCGGGCTGAAAACACAGGGGCATGAACAAAAACTAAGCAATGTATAAGTCTCTAAAACCCCTCTTTTGTACTAATCTCGGATCTGGCAGAAAGACCACCATCACCTCCATGAACTGCGGTTCACTCGACTGAATTCTCATGATTATCCTCATGGAGCAGGTTTATGTATGTGGATCAGGACCTAAATCAGCTCCTACTGGATCACCACTGTGTGCAGAGGATCTCACAGCAGAGATAAGTATTGGTTGCCTCCATGAACATGGTGGTTACCATTACAGTGGATCCCTATGGACCAAGCCTTCACTTTTCATATGCAAAAGTAATATAGGTGAAGATACAGATGGGCTTCTTGCATGGACAGTGCACCTGCATTGAGTGCTTTTCCGGCACTGCATCCCGCCGTATTGTGTATACAGGGACCAAAATGGTACGCACGCAGGTCTCTGTGGACGTTTAAACATCTGGGCCATGTTGCAACACAATATCAAAATGAGACACCAACGTTGTGGTCGTTGATATCTTTGAGAAACTTTGAAGTGGCAAGAACCTATGGTTGCACATTATAGTGCCCTACTGAAAAATGACCAAGTGAAATCCTCAAGCTCCTCGCTCAGGTGTTCATCCTCTTTTCTCCATCCTCCGACTCTCCCACTTCCCACCACTGCTGGACTCATATTTGTGAACATGCACAGACGCACATCTCCCAACACATAGACATATGTGTGTCTGTCGGTGTGCCTAGGAATTTGTTTTTTTATTTCATCCAATATTTTTTTTTGTCCAAATGTGTCTTGGCACAGTGATCGGCAGCATATGCACACACCTTCATTTGTTGTGATATGAGGCGTCCAATCAGGTTAATAGATGTTGTCTGGGAAAGTTGTGCTGGTTTTAAAATCCAGTGACCACCTTATACCATCAATTATCTGAATCCCTTGATTTGGTCATGCAATTACCTACTGTATGAAGCAATGGCAGGTGTTTCATCCACGGTTGATTATAATGCTTCATTTCACTGCAGTAGGCAACCAGAGAAGTGTCTAATAACGTCATATCATTGAGGGATTAGCCTTAGAGGGATCGGTCATGTTTTCACTGTGGATTATAATGGGCATGTTCTGGGCTACCACTATCGAGTAACTGGAATGCGGTGGAAGATTAGAGGTGCCCCATTGCCCTTTCATATTTAAAATAATGGACACTTGAGTTAATTGTAGCTTTGTTCTAAGATCGTGATGCCAAGGTCCAGTTTTTGCACTGAATCATCTTTGCTGGAAACCATATTAGGGGGTATGTTACGCTGAATCCTATTGGAGGCCAGGGCAGTACATTTATTGTGTTCTACAGGAATTATCTTTTGACACATCCAGGGCTATCTGAACCAAGGAGGTGAGTGGAGGGGACTTACCACCTGCCTCCAGTCTCCTGAGTGGGGGAGAGGGGTGGAAGGGGGTAGAAGGGAACATACTCCCCCTACATTCCTGGCCAAAGTGTTAGATCAAGGGGCGCATGCGGGGTTCTTATCCTTCGAATGCTATTCCAGAGCCAGAAGTAAACTGAGTTTTTCAAATGCAAGGACGTCCGTCTGCAGACCAGCCAATCAGCATCTACTTATCCATTAAAGGGTGCATGAGTAGGCATCTTTGGAGCTACACAAGGTTCACAGTTTAGCATGGCCGCATTTATCCACATTGCTGTAGTCAGATTTAATGAGGTGATAAACTCGCTGTGGTGAACCAAACATATGTTGGTCATTATCTGCTGGATGATGTGCAGTCAAGGGTAACATGGATATCATCAGTAAACATGCAAACATTTTAAAAATATCTTTACAGATTGTGCAATGTGCACACATATGTATTTGAGTAAATTTGAAACAATGTGGTGTTTTTTTAAATGAATATTACAGTCCACATTCTTATGGGGCCCTGACAGCACAGATAATTTGACCTGTGGCCATTTAGGTTGAGGATGCTCATGTCAGTATCTATTTCCCCACACACTGCCAACACCCAAAAACCAGAACTCTGCATTCTCATATGCCTTAGAAGCATGGGTAAACTGAATGTTCAACAGAGCTGGGCAACCATGCCTGGGATGGCGCCTGGTGCTTCCAACCTTTTGGGTTGAACTGGGCCTCAAGCCCCAGGTGGGCGAGAGCTGCTGCCTCTATGTTGGCAGCCTCATCATAAAGCAAAAAAGGTCTTTAATTCAGTATATTAAATATGAGCTTTCCAGCGTGCACATTACTGGCTGCCTTTGCTGGCACCCACAGGCTGTCACCCCCATTGGGCCTTGTATTATTCAGCAGTATCCTATCACCTTGTTGCCTTTGTTACATTATCACCTGTCTGACGAAGATAGATTAGTAGCTTTTCAGTGGACATTTTTTGTTTCAGATCCCTGCTGGCTGACTTATTTTGTTCTTTGCAGAGGGCAACAAACCTGCCCCAGGGTAGTCAGTAGCTACTTACCACCTCCCTTCATTCCTTTATTTCTCCATTTCAATCTACACACCCCACATGTGCCTCTGACTGGTTTTCCCAGATGTAGGCAAAGGGACTCCCCAAATATCATTTTGAAATGGGCCCGCACAAGCTATGGCACATCTTCAACTGAAGCCCAGTGGTCGAAGTGAGCGGGAGGGAGCGGTGCTCCTCTACTTTTTTAAATTACGTTTTACAGCTCCTGTACTTTAATTTTAAAAATAAACTGTTCCGGAACGGTTTCGTTTTAAAATAACAGTGCAGGAAGAAGTTGAAACTTGCACTTTCAGTGCACTGCACTGAACAGTCCTTTAAATAGCAGGCAAAGGTGTTTGGGAGTTTGTATTGTGTGTGGGAGGGGGCAGGGCAATGGAGTTTGTGTGGATCGGGGCAGGCTAGCAGGGAACATAGTTCCACTACTTCTTTTCTTACACTTCGACCACTGCTGAAGCCTGGTTAGGCTCAAGCCCTTCTGCGACAAAACAGGGGCCCAGGCTTGACTCTCTTTTCAGGTCATTATGTGCCCAAAACAGGGGCCGAAAAAAAAGCTCCACCTCCTGCCCGCCTGGCTGTCACTCTGGAAAGTTTTAGAAACATGATTAATAAATAGCGATTTCTATACTTGACCACTACATATACTTGAGTGTACTGCCTGACTTCCTGCCCACCCCTCTGCCACTCCTTTATTCGATGGGGCATGACTGAGAGTCTGATTGCTTCTTGTTTTCATTGGTGTCACTGCGTGGAGTGGAGGAACGGAGCTGTAGGGAACGGGCATGGACTTTGTTGGGATAAGTGGATTTTTTTTTTTTCACATGGAGAGCAGAGGTTCACATTGCGTGCACCATATTAATGTTATGATGGGACAAGAATGGATGCAATAGTGTTGCAATGTTGCAGTGTTGCATGTATCTAGAATAGTTAACTAAGGTTTGTTAAAGGTTACTTTTACTATTACTTTGTGTCTAGTATGATATATTAAGATTTGTACATGTAGCAGCATAATGAAGATGGTGTGAACATAATATGGGAGCATATTGTGCAACTTAGGGCAGTGAGATTTAAAGCAGAGAGCTTCATACAAAGTGGAAACATGATCTTGCATGGGAAACCCATAATTATGAGGGGATTTGGTAGTTTTGAACACACGTAGGCTGATGCCTAGATTTGCGAAATAGATTGCTAGCTTGTTCGGAAAACTATCTGGCTAAGGGTAAAGGTATCAACTGGCAGAGTGACAGATACAACTACATAGGAGACACTATTTGCAGCTGAAATAGAATGCAATTTGATGGACACAGGGTTTCCAGCTTGGAAATTGATGTTTGAGTGGCCGTAAAAGCATCTGCCACCTGGCAGTGTCAATCTGGGGTTAGTGGCTAAAATTGTAAAAGGGTGACTGGAAGCGAAGTAGACCACAGAGCTATGAGAACATCAAAACTATTAGCAAGGAAAAGAGTCTAATGGGAGGAGGCCAGATGGATTGAAATGGTGGTCACATAAGGAAATGGCATGAGAGGACTCCAATAGTAGGTATCCAGGGTGTCAGAGTGTTTGGAGAATCAAAGAGTTTGTGCCCCATCAAAGGAACCTTTTGTTAGCTTTCTATAGCCTCATAAAGTGTCCATACATAAACCATGCGTGTCAGATTTAGTATTGCAGGTCTGTGACCAAATGGAAATGGTACTAAGACTGTATTCTATGCACATGTTAGGATTATGTGTCTTGCAGGAAGGAACCCAAGAAGGGTTGGGCTTGTATTTGCAATGACATGAAATTGTATGTCTAAGGGAATGGTGTCACAGTCAAGGCAGGCAATGAGATTGTGGGGACTGGATTTCCTAATATAGGGACAAGCCATTTGTATTTTGGTGATGACTTTGTAAGGGAATATGTGGAAAATGTGGGAGTATGTTAACTGTTCTGGAAATGTAAATATACTGTGTCTGTTCTGTGGTTCAGGGAGACTCTGGTTAGTCCAATCTCCAAGGAGTTGTCTAGCCTCTCTCCTAGTAGCCGCTGTGAAATAAACTTGCTTTAATAACAGCATGCATTCACTTCTTGAGAGGTGGGCTATTTTAGAGTGCAGAGATCTGAGGTCAGCCCTTACAACTTTCTATGGTAAAGGCTGCATTTCTACCTACCCGAAGTCAGTGCTGCCCCCCCACCAGTCCCAGAGCACAACCCTGCCCTTTGCATTCCCCAATTTCCAACTCCCCACACTACTGTCATCCAATTTGAACACCCTTGCTCCCTCTCACCACCATCCAAATTTAACACCCAGTTCCCTAGTCTCTGCCCCATGACAGCTTCAATTGTTTGGTCTGTGGCACAGAGCAGAATGGTCTTATGCACCAGACTTTCTGCACAGGCTGGTGCTTCCCTCCTGTGACCTCCGCACTGTGAGCCATCACCTTCAGACGCATCCATGCTCTGTGCCCCATCATATCCCACCTCTGTCTCACCCACCTCCCAGAAGAGGTGAATTAACAGAGATACCTAAAGTTGCCACTAATATGGCAATAGGCAAATACCTTTTGTGGCCATAAATACAAGCGTGGCCACTATAATTCATGGCTTGAACAACACAATTGTAAACCAAGCGTGAGGTTTTTTAGTATCATAAACTTTAAACTGAATCACTTTTAGGGACTCCCAATTTCAGCAGAAAAAACTGTGAGATTACATTGGGCCTCATTACGAGTCAGGCGTTAAGGGGTTAACGGCGCCGTAAACGGCGCCGACCCTTAACGCCTGATTACAAGGTCCCTTAGCGCCATGGTGATTTTAACGCCTGTTTTTTGCAGGCATTAAAATCCATGGCGCTAAGGGACCATGGTGCTAATTACGCCACCGTAATTTACGGTGGCGTAATTAGCGCCTTCCCCACTCCCATTATGCCCTATGGGGTAAAAAGGGGAATGGGGAAGGGTAAAATGGGAAATGGGGATTTACCGCCCCACTCATCTTGGAATGGGGCGGTAAATCCGCCATCCACCATGGTGTAAACATAGTTTACACCATGGTGGTAAGGGTACGACCCAGGCTGTAACTTACCGCCTGGGTCGTAATTATTTGCCCATGATTACACATTTTGGTTTTGTGGTGAGTCTGGGATTGGGTCCAGTCTGCAAAACGATGTTTCACATATCTGCCTAGCATTAGCTTTCGTTTGTACAAATACATGTTTTCTTTGCAAAAAAATAAATAAATCCCATGTCTTGCATATTCATTTTACTGGCTCGGCTCCTGTTCAGCCCTTACGGCCAGTCCGGAACCCCTAGATCGACCCTACCCTTAAATTCCCTAGCTCCCCTAGTTCTAATTTTCAATATTCTTATAATGCCAATGTTGGGCCTTTAAGGGTTGGATGGAAGTTGAATTAAGTGTCAGTATTAGCTGGTGAAGTCAAATGGGAAGAACATATGTTTCTGCTCATACAAGAAGCACAACATAGAGAGATGGCTTCACTATGAATTGCCCGGTGTGGAAATAAAGTGCTGGTAACAACGTATACTGGCACCTTTCTGGACCGCCCAACTCCAAGCCTGCGGGTAGGGGCTCTGATCTACTGGCAGGCCTGACCTGCCGGTAGACCAGGCCCCTACCGGCAAGTAAATGCCTGAATCACCGGCAACGTTATTAACGATGCCAGTGATTCAGGCAACCGCAGGAATCCATGGAAAGGGGAGCTACCAGCGTCTCTGCCACCAATAATAACCTGGTAATACCAGGATACCGGGCGGCAGAGACGGTACGGTAGTTCCCAGGTATCACTCATAATGAACCCCAGAAGATCGTAAAGGAAATGCAATAACTATTTCCTTTGTGCACTGGTGTGTTATCGTGGAATATCAGGTATGCATTCATATTAATACAATCTGTGGAAAAAGAACCCGCGCTTCTTTGCATGAACGAATGACCAAGACAGAGGGCACATGTGGCAAATGCGGCTATGTGTTGCCAAGCTCGAGCTGCAGGAAACCTTTCACAGGTAAAAAATGTTGTTTAGTGTGACGCAGCCCAGTGATCACGGTCCTCGCTTGCAACACAGCCTCTTAAACAACCACTACTTACACATGACGATGAAATGTTTCGAGGAAAGTCCAAATAATCATTTCACTCCAATCAGCGCTTAACTAGAGCTAAAAATGAATGTTTACTACGACAACAGAAGAGCGACGTTTTCAGTAATGTGCCATTTTGATTTCAGATCCAGCATAACACGGATACAACAAGACAGCGAAGGGCACCCTCTGGTGGATAGTGGTGGTGTCTGCAATGAATATCACCCATCAAGGAAAGTATGTCATTTTACATATATTCAGAAATATAGGATGGCACATTATAACGACGGCATCAACATGGGACCGGATTGTAATTTCCTTCGTATTGTTAAAGGTTACAGGCATCGATGTAGTGCAGCAAGCATTCACATGCCCGTAGCATGCATGGCTAAGCAGAAACTTGGCGCTGCCATAATGATACAATCTGTGTAGCATTTGCTTATTTTCTTACTGGACGATTATTTAGCTTTGTCACAGGCGATGCGACTTTTGCTGAAGAGCTCCCATTTTGCTGCAAAGATGTCGATTTTGTCTAAACGTTATACTTGCTCACGAAAGTCCAAAATGCCTGTTCTTCGGCAAACGTATGCGGTTACAGAATAGACGGTATGCAGCTGGCGGATGTCAGAGGGAGCCTGCTTTTGTTGCATTTTAAATTCAAATAGCTGAGACCACTCAAAGTTGGTTAAGGGGGTGTACTAAGCTTTTGCCAGTAGGACAAAGGAGATGCGAATTGACACACACAGGCCAAAAAGGGCGAGAATATAGATGCAGCCAGTCATTATATAAGTGTGTATAGCATGGTGTCCCGGGAGGGTAGCTCTACGGCATGGGTGCACAACATAGGGCCCGCGGGCCAGTTGCGGCCCGCCATGCCCTTTTGACCGGCCCGTGAGGCACAAAGACTTTCCTAAGGGAGTGCGTCCCGCGCGGCCGCCCTCCATTAGGAAAGTCTTTGTTGACTTCCGCACACACGAATCACGTCGCTCCTACGAGGCACGTAATGCGTGTGTGCTGCACCAATGGAGGGCCAGCACTACGGCTGGCGTGGTCCATAAGGCTTGATGCCGGAAGGCATTTCAGCCTTGGACCATGCCAGCCGTAGTGCGATTCCAGCGACTTCCAGCTTACTTGCCTGCCTTCCAGCACGTCTCCGGTAAGTGGTCTGTTTGTGTTTGTGTGTCGGGTTTGTTTTGCTTTATGTTTGTGTGTATGAATGTTTGTGTTTGAATGTATTTTGTGTATATGTTGAGATGCGGGGGTGGGGGGGGTGTGTCGGATGTGTATGAATGTTTGTGTTTGAATGTATTTTGTGTGTATGTCGAGATGCGGGGGTGGGGGGGTGTGTCGGATGTGTATGAATGTTTGTGTTTGAATGTATTTTGAGTGTATGTCGAGATGCGGGGGTTGGGGGGTGTGTCGGATGTGTATGAATGTTTGTGTTTGAATGTATTTTGAGTGTATGTTGAGATGCGGGGGTGGGGGGGTGTGTTGGATGTGTATGAATGTTTGTGTTTGAATGTATTTTGTGTGTATGTTGAGATGCGGGGGTGGGGGGGTGTGTCGGATGTGTATGAATGTTTGTGTTTGAATGTATTTTGTGTGTATGTTGAGATGCGGGGGTGGGGGGGTGTGTCGATTGTGTATGAATGTTTGTATTTGAATGTATCTTGTGTGTATGTTGAGATGTGGGGGGTGTGAATGTTTGTATTTGAATGTATTTTGTGTGTATGTTGAGATGTGGGGGGGTGTGAATGTTTTGATTTGAATGTTTTTTGTGTGCTGAGTTGGGGGGTGGGGGTTCGGGTCTGTACGGGTGCTTGTTTGAGAGTTTGCTGATTTGGGGGGGTGGGGGGTTCGGGTCTGTATGGGTGCATGTTTGTGTGTGTGCTGAGTTGGGGGGGTGGGGGTTTCGGGTCTGTATGGGTGCATGCTTGAGTGTGTGTGTGCTGAGTTGGGGGTGGGGGTTTGGAGTTGGGGGGGTGAGGGGTTCGGGTCTGTATGGGTGCATGTTTGTGTGTGTGCTGAGTTGGGGGTGGGGGTTCGGGTCTGTATGGGTGCTTGTTTGTGTGTGTGCTGAGTTGGAGGTGTGGGGGGTTCGGGTCTGTACGGGTGCATGCTTGAGTGTGTGTGCGCTGTGTTGGGGGGTTCGGGTCTGTATGGGTGCATGTTTGTGTGTGTGCTGATTTGGGGGGTGGGGGGTCGGGTCTGTATGGGTGCATGCTTGAGTGTGTTTGGGGCATAGTGTTTGGTTGGGGGTGAGGGGGCCATGGGGCATAGTGTTTGGTTGGGGGTGAGGGGGCCAAGGGGCATAGTGTTTGTTTGGGGTTGGGAGCCATGGGGCATAGTGTTTGGGGGTGAGGGGGCCATGGGGCATAGTGTTTGGTTGGCGGTGAGGGACAGGGGGCATAGTGTTTGGTTGGGGGTGAGGGAGCCATGGGGCATAGTGTTTGGTTGGGGGTGAGGGGGCCATGGGGCATAGTGTTTGGTTGGGGGTGAGGGACAGGGGGCATAGTGTTTGCTTGGGGGGTGAGGGACAGGGGGCATAGTGTTTGGTTGGGGGTGGGGGCCATGGGGCATAGTGTTTGGTTGGGGTGGGAGCCATGGGGCATAGTGTTTGGCTGGGGGTTAGAGGGGTGAGGGGGCCATGGGACATAGTGTTTGGTTGGGGGTGAGGGGGCCATGGGGCATAGTGTTTGGTTGGTGGTGAGGGACAGGGGGCATAGTGTTTGGTTGGGGGTGAGGGAGCCATGGGGCATAGTGTTTGGTTGGGGGTGAGGGGGCCACGGGGCATAGTGTTTGTTTGGGGTTGGGAGCCATGGGGCATAGTGTTTGGGGGTGAGGGGGCCATGGGGCATAGTGTTTGGTTGGCGGTGAGGGACAGGGGGCATAGTGTTTGGTTGGGGTGGGGGCCATGGGGCATAGTGTTTGGTTGGGGTGGGAACCATGGGGCATAGTGTTTGGTTGGGGGTGAGGGGGCCATGGGGCATAGTGTTTGGTTGGCGGTGAGAGACAGGGGGCATAGTGTTTGCTTGGGGGGTTAGGGACAGGGGGCATAGTGTTTGGTTGGAGGTGGGAGCCATGGGGCATAGTGTTTGGTTGGGGGTTAGAGGGGTGAGGGGGCCATGGGGCATAGTGTTTGGTTGGGGATGGGAGCCATGGGGCATAGTGTTGCACTCCAAGAGTGAACTCAATAATAAAGCTAAAACAGGCACAGTTAGGAGATGTACATCCTTTGCTTTTTTGAGGAAATCTGACTCAACGAAGGCCATACTCCTCTTGGGTAACCCAAACAGCAAACTATAGCAGTCCAAAATAACGGAATGTCCAATCAAGGGTCAATAAAATATATATAATTTAATTAAACAGACGATATACAATCACTAAATCGAAATAAATGATAGCAATAGAAAATGTGTAGTACAAAATGTAAGTTTGAAATGCAATAAAAATCGTTACCCCTCAAAAACATATCTTTTTCCATGTGTTTAATACAAATTGGGGGTTGAAAAAGCCTCCTGACATGTCCCGCCTACCGCCCCGCCCACTTTTACTTTTCGGCCCACTATAGCCCTCATGTAAGGTACTTTCGGCCCTCTGTCAAAATCAGTTGTGCACCCCTGCTCTACGGCAAGGGGTCGCCTTGGAAGCAAGATGACAGGAAGCAACACAGGTTCGATCCCCGGGTCCGCGCTTAGAAACCTTTGGGTATTAAGCACGTTATAAATACGCAACTAAGACATATCCTGAAACAGCGCCTCGATGCCCCCAGACTGTGTGAGCGCTTTAAAAAAATGGAAAAAAGTGGTGCAGATGCACATTGCACTGGGCACACGCAGCGCCAAAATAAGGGGTAGCTGAGGAAGGCCGAATGCAAAGCCACATTTTTGGATTTCGGCTCTTGGGTCTCCACACACGCAAACACACACATATGTCAATGACCCCAACCAATCCTGCAAGCTGACATGGGACTGGCAAATCACGATGCCTTGATCCCAGCCCTAAAATGTATTGTCAACATGCAGGCGGGTCAGAGGAGTGGCTGTTCAAGGCCTTCCCACTTGCAACTGCACACCTGCAAGTCTTTACATTAGAACCTCCACACACGGGAGACCCATGGGACAGCATGCCCATTTAGGCGCCATACACGGTCAACAATTCTGTAGACATCCTTGAGTAGTTTAGTTGGAAGGCATTTCAGCTGCATGCCTGGCTGCCGCTGAACGTGCAAGCCCTATTCCTGAATGAAGCAGGTGTGCTATTTGAGCCAATCACGTGCACATGGCCCAATATGCACTGTATCGATTGCAACAATAGGACGGTCCTTCTACTTTTATATGGACTGCTGCAGCGGTCCTTCAGGTAAGCTCAACGTTGCGCTTATGTAGCTGCAGCATTTGGGTAGCCAACATTTGGGTGCACTGCGAGATTTGACAGAGGCAGACATACCATAGTATAAAAAAAAAAAAAAAAACGCAGGCACCTTTTAGTGTATTTATATATTTAAATACAAAGCACAGAACAGTCTTGAAAGGGAATTTATTTTGAGTTTGAAGTACTGATAACTATTAGCAATTAACTATTGAAGGCCTGGTCTAATTCCAAGTTAAAATATGGTTTTAAAGAAATGCTGCATGTAATCTAAACTGAAGATAAAACAAAACACATTACCTTGGGTTTTTCATCCAAAATCTGCTGCCGAATCTCCTTGTGCGTTTCCAAAAGCTTGTCTTGCCGTTTAGTCTGCGCGTCCTCCAACTGCAATACAGAAGATCCACGTTAGTCTGGCTCCTAAGACCAACACACCCACAAGGATTGTTTGAATTTTTCTGACTGTATTTTAGAGAATACTTCAGTAAAAGATAATATTACTACATGTTAGAACTACGACAAAGTCCAGTAATTAGCAAAAAACATCTTAGATTGCATAAATTAACTAGTACTATTAACCAGGGTTGGGTCTGCAACCTTTGTCTCTCCAGGTGTTATGGACTACATCTACCATCAGCCCTAGCCAGCATAGTCTATGATGAGGGAACATAGGCGATGTAGTTGAAGAGCCTCTGGAGAGCCACAGGTCGCGGACCCCTGCACTAGGGCTTTGTGAAAAAGAATGCCTTCAAAAGCAAGCTGGTGATTTTCTGTTGGAGATGCAATCCATCCAACCACTATTACGTTAGGCAATACAGAGTTCCAGCGTGATTCAACCCCAAGGGCCTCATTACGACCCTGGCGTTGGACCATGGTGCTATTAGCACCATGGTCCATCCCGGATTCCGCCATGGTGGATGGCGGAATTACCGCCCCATTACAAGGTTGGTGGGGCGGTAATTCCCCATTCACCATGGCCCCTTCCCCATTCCCATTTTTGGCCCATAGGGCACAATGGGAATGGGGAAGGCGCTAATTACGGCACCGTAAATTACGGTGCCGTAATTAGCACCAAGGTCCCTTAGCGGGTTGGACTTTAACGCCTGCAAAAGGCAGGCGTTAAAGTGTGAATCTGGCGTTATGGGTTTAACGGCGCCGCAGCCTTTTACGGCGCCGTTAACCCCTTAATGCCAGGTTTGTAATGAGGCCCCAAGACTTGATTATTTAGGAGTTTCCTGTTATGATGAAAACAACCAAGACATATGTATTTTTTCAGCCAATAAGGTGGGCAGAATGTTTCAGTATTTGGATTGGATGGAACGCAGAGTATTTCTGCCTGTCCCTGCTATTCTATGGGCCTCATCTATGAAATATTTTACGCAACGCAAAGTGACTTTGCGTAGCAAAAGTACATTTTGCAGTGCACTAAAAGGATTAGCCCCCCCCCGAATTGCAAATCAGACTGCGCTGGCCCTTCCTATTTTCCACTGTGCTGGAGCACTTTGTGCGACACATCGCGCAACACATAGGAAAGGTCAGCGCAAAGTAAAACATAGGGGTGGAACATGCAAAATCATCATTAAATGAGGAAAATGAGGAAGAACCTGGGCGTGGTGAGGGAGCCACCGTACAACCAGCCAACATACCTGATCAAACACTAGGTAAACCCTATTCGCAGAATATATCACACAATCTATGAGACTCCTAAGCAAAGTGATCAAACCGCCACCCTTAATCTGTTGAAAAGCACAAATCGCAATGAAAGGCCATGTATAAGAAGCGCTATTCAACTCCAACTAACTTAGGATTGCCACAATGCTGGACCCTGCATTGTTGGCTTGGATCCTACTGCATAGAAGGAGGAGGAGAGCCAGATTATTCCAACCACACACAACACTATTTGGGATGCCAGGCAAGGAGGTGTATGCAAGATACCACTACTCTCCCCATGTCATACTTGACCTAGTCATGTAGTGGGTGAATACCTGGCATCACCTACCATGTGCTCACAGGCTGTGCCATCTCCAGTAAAGAAGCTAGCAGCCTTGAACCTCCTGGCCAATGTTTCATTCCAGCACACCACTGCCATCTTTGGTGGCATATCGCAGCCCACACAATCTATGTGCCTTCACCAGGTTTTGTGCTGCATCCTAGCACATGTGCATAGACACATATACATGCCCGCACACTGCAGGCGAGGCAGTTAGTGCGTCAAGAATTCTACGCAGTTGCACACTTTCCACAGGTCCTGGGAGCCGTCAACTGCACACATGTAGCGCTCCAGTTCCATCCCCCCGAGAGACTGAGAACTCAATCGAAACAGGTAACATTGGCATTCCATTAATGTGCAGGTGATCTGTGATACCAAGGGACAAATCATGCATGACAATGCCAATAAACCGGGATACACGCATGACAGCTACATCTTCTGCTATTCTGATACATTGCATCGGGAACCTATGGAAACACCTGGCTGGTTGGTGACTATCAACCATCACGCACATACAAGCAGTCACATGACAGCCAGAGAGTAAGAACAATCAATGCTAACAACAACCATTTCCCCTTTGCATGGGACAGTGCCTACCGACTTGCTTTCTAGTCCCCTGTTTCGCTATTCTGAAGCTCCCAGAATTGTTGCCTCTCCTCTTATGCATGTCACCGCTGGCACTAGTTGTTAAAGGTTTTGCTTCCTGAGGTTTCTTTCCCACACTGGTTCTCGATTTCAACTTATGGGTGAAGAAATGCTTCCTGTTTGCCAGCAGCTGATATCGGTTGTAGCGGGGAACGTTATCCGTCTCTCATCATGAACACTTCTTGCGTTCACAAAGCGATCTTCAAGTTTTATTATATTGTTGTCGTGTGTCCTTATTATGAGCACCGCTTGTGTTTAAACAAAAGCCCTTCAAGTCCCAGACAAGCGGGGGACTGCCATGACTTTGCTGCGTTCGGGCAAGATAGCCCCTGCAGCATCTGGTTAAGCCCTTCTCACGTCTGTCACTTGTCAGTACATGGACTACAGCTGGATGCTCTGGTTTCTTCGTGGCTGGTACTGTGTACTGTGGCATGGTTTTGGAGTATGCACACGTGTTAACAGCTGTGCAGCAAATCCCTTTTCATACTATAGGGGAGTTGCAGGCTATAACATGAGGCAGCAGGGTATCCTTCACAGCTTCAATGCACAAAGGCAGTATTACATCCCGTCCAGTTACACAGTCTGTGTGCATTTGTGGCACTCTGTAAAGATGGAGGAGGCACCACTGATCGAAGTCCTGGTTTCTGCCATCTCTTGGGCTCCGGCAGTGGTGCTCCGCCAGTCTCCGTAGTTGTGGAGCAATTTGGTCTGCTTCTTCATCTCTTTTACTGCTACAGCTTTTTCCTCTCTTTTCCGTCTTCCACGCCGCCACTGTTTAATTCACTCTCTCTGCTACTACCACTTCGTCTACTCCCACTTCTGCTACTTCTACTACCACTTCTTCAATTGTATCTGTTCTCTACTTCCCTTTTTATGGGAAGAATGTCTCACATGACTG
Organism: Ambystoma mexicanum; assembly: GCF_040938575.1. Taxonomy (NCBI): domain Eukaryota; kingdom Metazoa; phylum Chordata; class Amphibia; order Caudata; family Ambystomatidae; genus Ambystoma; species Ambystoma mexicanum. The sequence goes on along the minus strand of NC_090928.1, from coordinate 714,218,404 downwards.
AACAACCACTAGAACGTTGATGATACTTTTTCAGCACCTCTCTGTAGGGCCTCCTTGGCGCAGTACATACAGCACTTATAACTGGTGGTTTCACTTAAGAATATTTTGCTGGGTATGTCATATGAGAGTTAAGTCAGACTTTCTTGACTGGGGTAGTGTTCCCTTGTTGGCAGATAGGGACGCAACATATCGGTTTGTCAAACACCCCTTTCACATCTATCACATCAAGTGCACAAACCACCAACACAGTCATAGCAAGTGGAAATAAAAGTATCCCCGTCACAGGGCCACAATCCCAAACAGAGTGAAGCTTTCCCCAGGCACAATGTCACCATACCATGTGCTACCCTGAGTGGCATGCACCAACTACAACAAAAGGCTCACTGGCTTGTCAATTTCATGATGTCTGCCTCCGAACTATTGCCACTAGAACTGCTCAATTCCACACAATATAGGTCAAATCTCATAACAGAGTGAAGCCATCCCAGGAACAATGTCATCATATCATGTGCACCTCTGTGTAATAATGGCCTGGAAACCCCCCCAACTGCGTTCAGAGATTCATCAGCCAGAAAAACTCAGACTCAATGATGGAAATAGCCAAAGTGAAAAGCAAAACCCAGTTTCATTAACATACAAAATAAAGTAGGGACAGCATGCAAGCAAAAGGGTTGCAGTTCTTGGAGCTGTCATACAAAACAATAATGTATATAACAAAACACGTCAGAGTGATGACATAGTGATACAAAATGTATGGGGTGAGGGGATTGGTTAGGGGAATTGACTATATGTATTTGTTATATGGGTTTAACTTCTGATTGAACAATACCTATATGATGGCTCCTCCTGTGACCACCTCTAAACTGCTAACAAAAACAAAACATAATTTATATGATTAACTGTTGGTTGGCGCAATACATTCTGGGTGGCCTAGCATCAGGGGTTTTGATTGGTTGGCATTCAACTGGACAACCTTGGGCAACTGACAGGTCGTCAAGACATGAGCCAGATAGGAGTAGGGGGAGAGAGGTCCACAGGGCTGCTTTCTTTCAATTAAAAAAGATACCATCCTAATTCCTAGGCCAGGAGCCAGGGTGATCGCCTTTGTAGTTAGTCTTGCGAGGCGCCTCATGTCTGGAAATATACGTAAGGAGTTAAGGCAGGTGTGTTGTTCACTGCTAATGAACGAACAGTGTTCTTCAGTTACGGGTCAAGTGTTGGAGGACCACATTTCTGATTATTGTATCCAGCATTTATGAGTATTTTAGCAAATATTGGTAATAGTGTTATGGTCTCTCCTGCCACTGGGGTCACTCTTGAGCTTATTTCTCATGGAGTCTTCTGACTTATAATTATCCTGCACATGGCTCACAATAGTCGGGGCGTGCTTTTCCAGACTTTAATTAATTTAGAACTATACTTCTTGTGTCCTGGGAACCCTTATCTCATGCCTGCTCTGTAATGTTCAGACCCTTCCTAACTTCTCTGTAACCTTGGCTTTGGCTTCAGTATACTGTTTGGGCCCTGCATGAATCTGAATTGCCATAATTCAGCATTTTCAATTCTCATGAAACCTTAAGGTCTTTAAGTTTAAGAAACGTGTTGTGGCTTCCATTTTAGAAAGGCTGTCTGCCCATTACTGTTGTATTTCTATGTGTTAAGCTTTGATTCAAAACAATTAAACAAAATGAACACCAGAGAATAACGCAAGGTTTGTAAAGGATACAGGCTGGTAGTAACAAAAGGATACACTCGAAGACTTCTTCCAACAGGAACGTCGGAGGTAGGACGTAGCGTATCAAAAGAGAACCTTCTAACTAATGTCACTCTCTGACTAGTACGATCTACAGTCAGATAGAGCTATTAGTGGGAAGGGCATGAGTGGACCAAGATTCACCAGGCTGTAGAAAAAGAGGAGCTATTTAGAATTCTATTTGCAAAGTAGGACAATATGAACCTATGTTGTAAGCACTGACCTGGAGATGCAGCCAAGGAAGTCCTAAGAAGTCCAAAGAATCCAAGGAAACAACGGCAAGGGAAGGGTAGTGAGGATTCTGACCCGAGCGAAACGAGGGCCGCACTAGAGACAGGTTGGTGCACACGCAGGAGAGCGTCCACAGTCCCGTGCACATGTAGAAGATGTGAGGAAAGTCTTGATCCTGGAAGGTGTGCCCAAGCAGTACAAGTTCGGTAAGTAAGGTAGAGCTGAGTCTTGGTAGACTGGAGCGGAGTAGAATGCAGAGTTGGCCTCTGCAAGGTCTAAAATGGAGCAGTCTGCAGAGCGGGACTCTGCAGGGTCTGAAATCGGTAGAAGCAGAGCGGGTTGAAAGTGTATCCTGGAAATAGGGCTGTGCGGTGACTCCGTCGGGGAAAAGCAGAGGAGTGCCGTCTAGAGCACGGATGAGACCGAGCTTGAGAAGGAACTGGAGTAGCGGGAAAACTGCGTCGGAACGCAGGAAGGCAACCGTGCCTAGATGAGTACGGCAACTGCAAGGAAACAGTAGCAGAAATCTCCGATATAAATGCCTTGGAAGGCAGGTGTCTGCGAGAAACAGCAGACAAGCTCCGGAACGCGAGGATCATAAACAACAATCAGAAGCGCATGTGTGAAGCTTCCGCTTCCTTAAATGGGGTCAGCTGACATGCGTACGCACGTAGACGTCACTGCGCTGGTCATGTGATGAGTATCTTAGCAATAGCGTTTCCCGGACAGTTTCCACTGAGTATAGAACGGTCTAGCCGTTCTCAAAGCTGATGACACCGGGAAACCGGAACGTGTAGGTGTAGCCGGATGGGGAGGCAGGTATGACACTATGTTAGTTAACTATATATGCCTGTTGTTTATGTAATATTCAGCTTATATATTGCTTATGTCAGGATTCTTCATGTCTTCATGGCTGCAATGTTAATGTCCTTCATGTGTAAATGCATATTTTGACCTACTCCATTCTCTTCAATTGAGTGCATGTGTACTTCATGCCTAGTGATGCATATGTATGGTTCTAGTATCAGTTTTAGATGTTCTTGCCATCTTCAGCTTACATCATGTTCATCCCTTTTTGAACCTGCCTGGGATAGTGGCAGTATGGTTTTCTTAATGAGTAGCGATTCTCATCTGTGCGCTATTGGGATGGGGGAGGGGCCATAGCTGTGGATGACATTTCCATCTGTCCTCAAACACTTCCTCCTTTGTGCCCTCAACCGCATAAGGTATTTTGAGGGTCCATATTTTAGTCACCCCCTTTATGTGCTTCTCCAGGCACCAGGTAATGTAGCAGCACTACCCACTGGAATTACAATATACCCGTCATCCAATGTAATTGTTTTTTTGTTTGTTTGTTTATTTAGTTGATAATGCGCTCTGAAGCCTTAGGTAGCTGGGCGCAACAGAGATAAGTATACTTCAATCTTAGTTACAACACACACAAAATAGTACAGCCTAGACGACAAACTTTAGTCACCGCGTGCATGTTACAGAGGTGCAGTGGTGCTAAAGAATCCAAGGTGCAAAGGTACAAGTCGTGGACACATAATACATGGGGACTTCATGACTTGGTTACAATAGATACAATAGCCAGAGGACATCTCTGCTGAAGTTAGAAATGTGCTCTCTGTTAGGAATATTTAGTGCTTCTCTTAGGGCATTATTTTGCAACCTTGGAATTTTATCTAAGATGTATTTGTTAGCACCTGAGTATAGGGCGTTACAATAGTCCAGTTTGGACATTATTAGAGCGTTAGCAAGTATGATGCAACTGGTTTCGGAGATAAATGGTTGCCAGGCTCTAATAAGTTTAAAGGTGTAGGCTGTCGAGGATGCAAGGGAGTTGACCTGTTTTTTAAGTGTTAAGGTGGAGTCAGGTAAAAGCCTAGCTTTTTTACTACTGGCATCACCTTAATTGTATTGCCGTCAATATTGAAAGAGGTGTAACTGGGGCTAAGTTTGTTTATGTTGGACTCTGTGCCAAGGATCAAGATCTCAGTTTTACCGTCATTCAGGCAGAGGCCATGGGATGCCATCCATGACTGAATGAGGAGGTATATCCTGTTTACCAAGGCCGTGTCCTCGAAAAAGTTGCCCGAAAGGGGAATAATGATCTGAGTGTCGTCTGCATAGTTTGCTTAAGTGACACCCAGTCTGTCCAATTTGTCGAAGAGGGGCTTGGCAAAGATGTTATACATAGTAGGTGAGACACAGGAGCCCTGTGGCACACCGCAAGAGATTTGGATGGGGTCTGCGGAGGCTTATGGGGAGAAGACTCATTGTGCGGTTTGCTAGAAAGGATTGGACCCAAGTTAGAGCATCACTTGAGAAATTGACAGCTGACTCGAGGTGTCTGCACAAGACTGCATGATCCACCAAGTCGAAATCCGCTGATAGGTCAAGGAGGAGTAGTATTGCTGTTTTCCCACTGTCCTTCAGCTCATCAATTTGGGTCTTGAGGTCTATTAATGCCGTTTCCGTGTCGTGTTGGGCACGAAAGCCAGACTGGCGGGATCCTAATAGGTGGTTAACTTCAAGGTACTCCTGAATTTGAAGGTAGGCTACTCTATCAATAAATTTGAGGAGGAAGGGGACTGTAGTGATTGGTCTGTAAATATTCGGTATGGCAGGGTCTAGAGTTTGCTTCTTCAACAGTGGGAGAACCCAAGATTCTTTAAGGTTATTGGGCACTGTATTAGTCTTGAAGGAAGCGTTAATACGCTTGGAGATGAAATGGGCTACGTTTCTATCTGCGTCCTTTACAATTTGTGCCAGACAATTGTCACCCAGGCAATTCGAGGGCTTCAAGGAGAGCATTATTTTCTCGGTCTCTAGGATAGAAATTTTGGTGAATCTAAAAGGGGTGGTGGATCTATCCGATGTGGGAGGAGTGGCAAGTTGTGGATCCGTCTGGAGCAATAGGGACTTTTTATTGTCTATTTTAGTTTGGAGTGATGCAATTTTATTTGACAAGTCATTTTGGATGTTGGTGCACCATTGCTTGTCTTTAGGGACATTGTTTGTGGGTGGGATAGGGATTTCCATTTCCCGGAGAATGGTAAATAATTCCTCGGTATTGGAATTAGCCTTTGATATTCTGTCATTGAACAGGTATTTTTTTGTTTGTAAGGTTTATTTATTTTTTATACATGTTAGCGAGGTTAGTTAGCTTTGCTTTATTCTCAACTGTGAGAGAGTGACGCCATGTGGCTTGGAGTTTTTGTTTTTGGAGTCTTAGTTCTTTGAGGTGTGGTGTGAACCAAGCATTAAGTTGAGATTTCTGTCTACTTTTGCAGAGTTTAACAGGTGTGATGGAGTCAAGGGCCTTTGTCATCGAGTTGTTGAAAACCTCCACTAGGAGGTTAGGGTCAGCTTTACTGGCAAGGGCATTGATAGATGGGAGGAGGTGAGGTAGAAGTTTTTCTATTGTAATATCCTTTTTACTTCTGGTTGGGAGAGGGGGTGCCATGTCAATCACTTCAGAATTGTGAAGTTCAAGGGTGGAGGAGAAGCTGATGAGGTGGTGGTCAGTCCATGAATGTGGTGCAATGTTGGTGATGGAGATATTACAATTCAACTCGCCCACCCAATCGAGGATCCTCCCTTTGATATGGGTCGGGGTAAGACATTTTTGTGTGAGACCATGATCTGCCAACATGACTGCTACTGATTGGGCATGTTTGTTTTCCTGGTCATTGAAGCCCAGGTTAAAGTCTCCCATCAGTAAAATCTGTGAGGAGTCTTTCGTGTTGTTAGTCAGAAGGCTGCATAAGTCCTCCACGAAGGTTCACAATGGGCCAGTGGGTCTGTATACCAAATGAATGGTTAGTGTCCGGTGGCTGGATATGGGTAGTTTGGCTGTAAGCACCTCGCATTAATGATATGCTACTGGCATGGCAAGTCTGAAGGCAAGGTTGTTTTTGGATATAATAGCTAGGCCGCCTCCTCTGGGATTGGAGTTGTCTATTCTAAGTATATGGTAACTGTCTGGGATAGCTAGCATAAGGGCAGGGCCTGCTGCGTTGTGGAGCCAGGATTCAGTTATTGCTAGAAAGTCCATGTTCCCATTGGATAGTGTGTCTGCAATTTCAGTGGGGTTTGCCACGAGGGATCTGGCATTAATGAGAGCTCCCAAAATAGCTGTGGTGCTGCTGAGTTTATGGGGAGGAGAGTGTATGGTTGCGGGTTGGTTAATTCTGGTATGAGTATGAGAGGAGGGGGCGTGCATAGCGTTAGGTATTCTATACCTCGTCTCCTGCTCAGGCTTGGATGTTAGTTCCAGTACTTGAGGGATGGCGTTAAGTTTAAGGTGTTTTTTTGGGATGGAGTTACTATTAGTTTTTGGCTCGTAGAGACAGGGAAGTCTAGCTCTTAGTCTGTTATTTCTATGCTGAGCTGAGCATGGTGCGATCTTAAAGAGGGCCATGGCAGTATAGAGGCAAAATAAAAATAGGAGTAGCTGATTCAGCTGGGTCTTATTTCTGTTCATGGCTAGAAGTAGGGCAATTCACAAACGAATAGGCTGGTCTAGCATATACCAGCTGTTCACAACTGGGCTAACGCACACTAGGTAAAGCAATTCACAGAGGCTGGACTGACTTACACAGGCCGTACACAATTAGTCTGATCCACTAAAGTAATGTACAAATAAGCTGGTCTAATATAGGCAGGCAGTTCATAGTTAGCAATACAATAGATGGGTACCCTCTACATCGCTGGCAAGAGGGGAAACAACCAGAAACAAGGCACAGAAATCAAGCCAGCGGATATAAACAAGTCCACTATAAACAACACAATCCCACCAGTATTCGGGGCGGTCCCTCAATCAACCCCTCAGATCACTACACGTAATACATAGACAAGTTGTTTTGAAAAATGTATGTATTTTTCTTCATTTAATTAGAAACATTAAAATGATTATTAAATAGATCAGTGCTCATATAAGAGTAAGTATAAATATAGGACATACAGTTATACAACATGAATAAAGTGCAAAATGTGAAGAAAAATGCTAATATCACAATAGAGCTGCTGGGAACTTGCTGCCCGATTACAAGCTGGGTAATAATCACCATCGTCCAAAATAAGTCCAAGTCAATGTCAAAGGATAAAATCCACTTGTGAAGACCTTTCAGTTTCTTGTTTATTGCAATGTTTAAACTGCTAGATTCGGAACTAACAACTTTTTTTGCTGCCACTATCAGGATTTAATCCATCTTCGAATTCATTTCGAAACCATCCTGACTATATTCGGTTGACTAGGATTTTGTCCACCCGAGGGATTCCCTTCTCTCGAGTGGATTTTATGCAAATTGGAATAGTATACATCACAGGTTCATTTGCTAAAGTACAGTGGGCTGATTCAGCTCAATTTAATATAATAGCTATATCAATTTGCTTTAATAACAAGACATCAAGGGCTAGTTTGAGAGATATGGAATCCACGCTACTCACAGTGTAGGTCATGCTAGTAAAGCAGGAGCAGGCGTTAGAACAATACATCAGCAATGTGGGAATCGTGTCCAGAGATCTTCGCTGTGATCTGACATCCATACCAGAGTGTTGGCCAGTCACACACACACACACTCTTCAGACACATGCACATATGCACCATGCATGTCCATGATGATGCCAAAAGCACCCATCTGTGACACCTCTCCCATGGCCAAGTCCAGACACATGTAATCAACCATGTGCATGTCGTCACATTCTGCCGCGCATCACATATTGCTACACAAACACCATTGATGTGACACATGCTTAAATGCACTCACATGCAGCACTGTCTGGGACATGCACACAGACATCTGTACAAGAGACATACCAGATATAAGGCCAAGGTGCACACTCCAACCATACATCAACATGCACATGCACTATGGTGGACAAGTACACATGGACACTTACCAGTTGACTCCAGACGGAGTTCCAACTCCATGACCTGGAGTACAGCGCTAGGTAGAACCGCTTCAGGACCTACTTGTTGTCGGTGGTCAACCGTCCCCGGGACCCCTCTTGGTCCATGCCAGCCTTGAAGAAGCGCTGGGCCCTGTTGCAGGTCCTGGCTTTGAAGTCCTACCAGCGCTTGTGGACATGGATGTATTCGCAGGGTGCCACCCCCTCCGTGTTGATGGCAACCACAATGTCCGCCCAGATCTTCCTCTGTCCTTCCTTGCCAACTTGCGATGGTCCGAGGAAGAGGGCATCATAATGCACTAGGACTTGCTCCACCAGGATGTCAACGTCCCTGGCTGAGAAGCTGACAGCCCTATGTGTCACTGTGGGAGGTTGCCACTTGCCTCTGATGATGTTGTTTTAGACATGGCAACCCCAGGAGCAGGTGTGGGTGCGCAAGGTGGTCCTGGTGCTGGGCTATGGAGCGGTGGTCTGGCATGGCGGGAGTCTTCTGGATCAGCAGATATGGTCCTAGGTCCAACAACAGGAGCACTGGCAGTGGATGTACAGCAGGCACCAAAATTGCAGGGCACGTGGGCAGCAGGCGCACACACAGTGGGCAGGCAGCAGCAGATGGCTTGTAGGAGGCAGCTCGGAGCACTTGGAGGCATGTAAATTGGCTGGTGGGCAGGAGCGTGGGTCTTCCGTGTTACTCACGTGGCCAGCCAAAAACAGAGTGACTCTGCACATGCAGAAACAGTGCGTAAGCATGAAACCAGAGGAAAGGCCCTGAGCATGTAACTTACGTGACACGCGCTGAACATTGGGGATGTCGTTCAGGATCAGGATAAAATAGTGCATAGTAGAGCATCACAAGCTTGCCGAGTTATAGTGGATGGACGTGTGGACTTCGTTTTCATGCAATCTCTTCACTGCGTGCAAGCCTCTTGTTTTGGTGGGGGATTGCCCCTGTGCACACGCATGTGTACTTTTGAAGCTGATGGTGAGTTGCGTACGCATTTTGCATTCTGTAGGTGCCCCTTTTGTCGCGTAACCCCTTATTTAACATCTCTGTAGCTTACTTGTCCTTCGCGTACGTTTTTTTGTGTGTTGCTGGGTGCCACAGAGTACTGCGTTAGGTTTTTCCTTTCCACGAGGGCTGCCAAGGGGTCACGTACACATATTTTTCATTTTTGGGGTGCCAAAGGCAGATATCGTGCACAGAGTCACTTATCACAGAGTTCTAAGCATAATGCCAAAAAAAAAGTCATACCTTTGTTTTGTGGTAATGGATGCTAATGTGGATGAATGTGCATGTTTAAAACACATACTGATGTTCCTCCCATCTCCTACCATGAAGTGGCAATGTGTTGGCATGTGCTTGCAACGGTTTCATTTACCCATATCATACACCATATTAGTAAAACGGGAACTCTGTACTTTCCTTTCCACAATGGTATGCAAATTGTTCCCCACTAACCTACCTACTAAATATCTCATAAAAAGAAGTCACTAAAGCCACCTCTGAATGTATCTTAGCAACTTACAGTCACTTTCCAAAAGGTCAGTGTCTGCACGGGTGTGGTGCTTTGTACGCTGCACTGTTGCCAAAGGCTCTTTATAAATCTGCCAGCTTCCACTTTGCGCCCTTATCCATAAGAGGTGTGTGCAACGTGTTCTTGGCCTGAACGGCAGGGATCAGATCTCTGTTCGACTAAAATGGCTGCAATAGCTCCCAGTGGCTGCGAACAATAAAATAAAAGCCCTGTGCATTATGCAGAAGGCCTTTTAGTCCCTGGGACATCAATACCTTGCACTCTCACTTCCTAAATGTCTGCTTGCTCCAGCTCTTCCTTCAATTGCCTCCTACTCCCTTCGGGTCAGTTGCTTCTACACGCAACCAGATGGTGGTAGATGTGTTTCTTCTGCTAGGACCGCCCTGTGCAATACTCTCTCTGTCTCCCTGGACCTTGAGGAGAAGCATTGTAGTCTCTGAAACCACCTGAAAACCTTTCCATGTCCTTCTTCTTTTCCCACTCCTCTCGCCTGCTCACTTCCTGGCTAAAAGGTATCCTGCACTGGTTTCCTACCCACCCTATAATCTATACCCAAGGCCACCTCCTTGCCTACAGTTCCACCCCTGCACAGGCTTTCTGCCAACCCCCACACTTGGGGACTGTTTTCTAGAACCCTAACAGTCCAGCCACCACTTGTTGTCTACACTTATCCGTGCACTTGCCAGCACCGGGCATAGTTGCATGTATTTCTATGTTTTATTGTTCCCATGTACTGCACTTTGCCCTCCCCCTTCCCATTCACTTGTGCACTCTCAATGTCAGCTGGCCTAGAGGAATCAGTGTCTCTGTGTGGTCTCTGTTCTGCCCCCCTTTCCTCGGCGCACCTTCACACACTTGTATGGTGGTGCGATACAAATGGCACAAAATACCATAGCACATTGTTAAGGATTTCAATAAGGTGACACACACCCTGGTCTCGGCCAAGTATGGAGCACACGACTGAAATGCTTATCTTTTTATGTTAGATTCAATAATGAGATGGCACACCACTCATATCACTCCCCATTTTCAAATACCCCGGGTCACAATGGACCATGAACCAGGCTGGTTTGTAAAATATGATATTTATTTATTTATTTGAAAATGAAAAGAAATCATACAATGTTTAATATGGGGCAGCGATCAGCAATGGGGTGAAAAAAAAACAAAAGAAATGTAAGCAATGCAAATAGTTTAACCTTCTATTGACACATCTACAAAACACCAGGAAATAGGAACACTTTTTGGTTTTTAGGAAAGATAGCACTCAAGATAGGATTTCCCCCTGCAAGGTCCCCTCAACCCACAAATAATCAATTCTGAGTGGATAAATAGAAGCAGCAGGTAATCAGGAATGACAAATAGGATACAGAATTGAAAACCGACCTTCCCTCCCCAAATAAGAGAGAAAAATGGATGTCAAATCAATTTGCAATGCTAAAAATTTCACCGGAAATGAATGAATAAAATAAGGAATGTCTGTAAAAACCTTGAAGCAGATACAATTCTTCACTAAAGAAACAATGCAAATATACTAACAATCCCTAAGAATGGATAACCAAGAGCATACAGTTCGAAAATGAGGGGCAGGGTTTAAAACATGTTGCAGCAAATGACACGTTGGAAACTTTGCAAACTTTGCAATTCCCGCCTGAAATTACCCCAAACGTTTTTTGATAAAGTGTGATTTTTATGTTGGGGGATAGCTATCGATCACAGGTACAATATGGAAGTGAAATTAAGGGACCGATTCATGGAATAAATGTGTGCCGAAAAGGGGAGCGCAAGCGTGAAAATCGCAGCGCAAGCGTGAAAATCGCAGCGCATGCGTGCCAAAGCCGTGCACATCGATTCATGGAATTAAGTGCGCGTGCAAATCCTGGGATGTGCGCTAAAATCGTGGGTGGCGCACACGTCATTAAACGGCGTGCGCTACACGCACAGGGAAAGCACACATAGCGCAGCGCACACAAAAGAAGTGGGCGGAACACGGGGCGTAACACACGGAATGGGGAACAACGCGTGAAAATGTTGGCGTTATGGGGGAAGTACAGGAGGTAAATGCTTGCAACGCCCACACGTGCACCAACAACACGTATTTATGGAATCGAACAGGGGAAAGGCGTGTGCCAAAAAAGACGCACTAATCCGGAAACACGTACGCCAGCAGGAAGCAGGCGTAAGCGGCCCGCGCAGCATAAAAGTGCACACAAACAACAAAGAAGCTCAGACGCTACGATGAATATACCGTTCCTCGCAGCAGTGGTTGTGGGACACCACAGGAGGAGGAGGATATCCAGGCCCTGCATTTTTTTACCCAGGACCAGCCTTTTTGGGATGCCTGATGACCAGGTGTATGGGAGGTACAGGTTTCCACCACACATAATCCTAGACCTGGTGAGGGAGTGGGAGGATGACCTCACATCACCCACCCTGTGCTCGCAAGCGGAATGGGGAACAACGCATGAAAATGTGGGCATTGTGGGGGAAGTACAGGAGGTAAATGCTTGCAACGCCCAGATGCGCGCCAACAACATGTATTCATGGAATCGAACAGGGGAAAGGTGTGGATGTTGAGAAAAAAAAAATACCTCCATGGGCTCATGGCCTGCACGGCTCCGCTACAGTGGGAGAACTGCCATCACTGTCATCACCCTCTGCTGCTACATCAGGAGGTGCAATGATATGGGAGGCAGCTCACGCAAAGCCCTGGTATGGTCCTCCATGGCAGCAAGCATGCAGGTCTGGAAGGTTCATTCTGCAGGATGATGGTACGGAGTTCCCCATGCAGCACCTCACGGGTAGCACGCATTTCTGCCTGCATGGCCTCGCCTGATGCCCGGATCTCCGCACGGGTTGCCTGGAGCTCAGCTGAGAGTGAACGTGTGAGCTGCTCCAGCTGCTGTTCTGACCTAAAATTCCAGGAAACCTCAAGTTCACCCAGAGTATCTCTGAGGGAGCTGTGTTCTAACCTTAGGGATTCCCTGTAGGCCTGAGACTCTATAGATATGGCTGTGCGCAGAGTCTCCAGTCCAGCCCGTCGGTCCCTGTTGGACGCCAACATGTCCTCCCTGTGTGAGTGGCAAATGGAGTCTGTTGCCTGCTGCTGGAGCTCCATCTGCCTTTCAGGGGGGAGAATGGAAGTGGCCACCCTATCCATTGCCTGAGCCATCATTTCACACGATGCCCCCTGTTGTGCTGCTATACTGTACATGGAGTTCTCCCGCACAGAATTGCCTGGTGGCGCACGGCCACCGCGTTGGCGGGCACCACACCTGTTTGGGGCAAGGAGATCTGCACCTTGCTGTGCTGGCACTGCCTGAGACTGCAGGACTGCATTCCTCCTTTGATCTGCTGGCCCAGGAACAGGAGCAAATATTGTATAGTGTGACCCTGCATCCGTAACCGCCAAAGGCGGACTTTCCAATACTGAAATCACCATAGAGGGGTCTACCCCCGGTGCAGGTGGGTTGGACAGAACAGCATCCCTGCCAGAAACACTCACCTGCGACGGCACATATGTCTCAATGTCCGATTCAGCATCTGATTCATAGAGGTCTGCGGAGGTGTACCCAGAGACACCCATGGACAGCATGGTCTGTAGGACTAATGGTTTTTCACCCACTACCACCCCACGTCCACCACTGGTGCCCGGGTGTGGTAGTGATTCCTCCTGGGTCTGCACCATCTCCTCCTCCTCAACAGCATCAAGTGCCTCATCACCTGCAAAAACATGAACGATAACAAGTGGAAACAGGCATGAGCACCATAGCACAAACATAGGCCTGACGAGGCAGAGATCCAGTACATAAATTACACATGTCCCACATGACAATAACCCTGGCATGCATGCACTGTCAATGAGTTGGAAGGGGAGGCAAAAAGCAGACATTGAGGACTCCAAGATGGAAAAGCAACACATGTGCTGCATGCTGGATAGCTCTGGCATCACACATTAGGCTGTGAGTGGCATGTCCAATACACATACATGACACATGTCAGCAAACAGATGGCCTGTAGCATAGCCATGGTACATTTGACAAGTACAGTCATATGGAAGGAAATAAGCACTGTCACCATGTGAGATGGACATCATGAGATAAAACATGCAAATTAGTGTGAGAAAACAGGCAAGTGCCACACGGGCCAACAAATCCAGTGTTCAGTGATGCAGTGATGGCAGGCAGATGGATACTTCAATGGTTGCTCACTTCAACATGACAGAAGACAACAGTCATGTTCAACATTCAAACAGGGTCCGAAAATGATTGTGTGCAGGCCATTACTCAATCAGCCTGAATGTTGAAATCATTCCCATAACAAGGTAATAAATGTGGCCCATTGTGGGGTGTAATCTATGACTGAAGTATGTTAAGTTAGTGGCAGTATGGGAAAAAAATGTGTGGTAAAAATGGCAAGGCTGAAAACAATCAGGCTGAATGAACATGAAAACATTTTGAACAATGTTGTTGCAAGATGACAGTTGAAGGTCAACTGCATAATCAGGTGCAAATTGGCAACTGTGGTCAGAAGGGATACTGTCATACCCAAACCCAAGGCAGGGGAATGGTTTGGAGGGAGCACATGGGTGACCCATACCAGTCATGGCTACACAGCCTCACCTGGCACTCAATCAGAACACATCACCCAAGCAACATACACATGGATTGCACACACATGCATGGGCACTCACCAGCCAATGCTTCAAGATCTGGTAGGTCTCCCACGCCTCAGATCTGATCCTCTGTGATGAAGCCTCCAGTGACAGACTCATGTTCAGTGAGTTGGTCGTCCTCTGGTGGAGACCCACCGCCAGTCACCAGAGTAGAGGCATGATTGGAAGCCAGCTTGTTCTTTGCTCTGTGTTTCAGGTCATTCCACCGCTTATAGCAATCATCAGCTGTGTGCTACACGAATCCAAGGGAACTAATGTGGGTCGCGATGGTCTGCCAGTGGGCTCTACGTTGAGCAGGTGTAGTCTTGCACCCTGCAGTCAACACCATTTCGCGGCTATGTGGCAACACATAGGCCACAAGTGCAACTAGTTTGGCGTCATTGAAACTAGGCTTCCTTGACATGCCGGAGTGAGTAGCCGTGTCTGGGGTCCCAGTCTGTAGTGCAAGAGCACCCTTCTTCTTCTTGGAAGGTGATGTGGATCCTGAGTGGCTTAGGCCGCTCTGGCTGGTAGGGGCAGAAGCGCAGGTGGACTGGGCACTGGAAGTTTCGTAAGGCACAATGACCAAAGGTCTCACTGCAGGCATTGGCTGCAGGGTGATGTTGGCAGGACCAACCTCGGTGTGATGGACTTGGACCGACACTGTCCCGGCTGGGTGACTCAGAGCTGGGGTGGATTGAGCTGCAGCTGCCCCTGCAGCCTCCTCACCCTGACTACTTGGGGCAGCAGATGACATTGCTGCTCCAGATCCACGTGGCCTGGTGACAGCAACTTTCACCGCCACACGTGGCTTAGACTTGGTGACACGGAAGTCAGCCTGGGAGTCATCCTGTGCCGATTCAGTTGACAATATGGGCCGGTTTAACAAGGGCTGAGCTGGGATGGTGTTAATTACATTTCCCCCAACCATTGGGGGGGATGGGGGCATAGTTGGCCCCGATTGGTCCTCCATACACTGGCCTCTTGGGCCACCCTGCACATCCTGGCCGTGTCCCCTACTGCGCTCACCTCTTTGAGCTCGGTCACCTTTGCCTCCCTTACTGCTTGGTTGCCTCCCAACCATGGCACTGATGTTGTTGTGCGTATGGGAGTTGCAGTAAACAATTGTCCTGGGCAATTGGGGTGAAAGGGTTAGGGTACTAGATGGAATTCGTACCCTAGTGCTCTAGCAAAGCTGTCTGTGACCCCTGGGTGAAGATGACGGGTCACGCAACGCTCAGGCACCCCGAAAACAAAATTGAACGTGCACGCGAACCCTCGTAGACCACCTGCATGGAAAAAATGAACCCGCACTATGCTGTGGCACCCAGAAACACAAAATTAAGCGTACGCGTGATACACACAGCCTACAATGACCTCTGAATGGGTACGCGACACACCGGGGCAACCACAGTTAAAAAATACGTGCACGACTCACCGTCTGCCTGGAAAAAGAACATGAAAAAGATGCATGTGTGCGCGTTGGCAACACCCCCACCAAAAGAAGAATTGAACGCTGTCTGAGTAAACAGGCAGTACGAACTGGAACCGTTGTGAAGAAATTGTGTGTGAACCGACAAGAAGTACAAGAATCACCCGCTCGCTCTCCACAAAAAAGCACGTACAAGGAAATGGCGTCCTACGCGTACCTTTTAAGCCAACCCACATGTGCCACGTCACTTACGCGCATACGCGCTAAGGGCCTTTCCTCCAATTACACGCAGTGACACCCGGACGTGCAGTTTTTTTGTTGTGGGAAACTCCCGTGCACGTAACCTCACAGACGCGCTTACGCGCTAAGGGCCTTTCCTCGAATTACACGCTGACGTGCAGTTTTTTCACATGCCAAATCACTCCGTATCAAGCTGGCCACGCGACAACACACGGAAGACCACGCTCCTGCCCAGAAGACCATTTTCCTGCCCCCCAGAGCCCCGAGCACGCTCTCACCTGCGATCTGCTGCTGCCTGCCTGCTGCCCACGTACCCTGCTGTTTGGTGCCTTAATGTCAGCCATCTGCAGGGGTCCAGTTGCTGTGACCACACCTGCTGGAACAGAAGACTCCCGACTGGGATACCATCGCTCCACAGCCCAGCCCCAGGACCCAGTTGCCCACCCACATCTGCCTCTGGGGTTGCCGTGTCGGACACAGCACCATCTGGCACCACCGGCAACCCCCAGCCAGAGAGGCAGATGGCTACCAGCTTCAGTGCCAATGAAGTTGGTATCCTGGTGGAGTAAGTCCTGGGGCAGTATGATGCCCTCTTTGGAAGTTCGCGCGCCGACAATGGAGGACGGAAGAGGATCTGGATGGACATTGTGGCTGCCATCAACGTGGAGGGGTGGCAGCCCGCGACATTCAACACATCCGGAAGCGCTGGGAGGACTTCAGGTCCAGGACCCTCAACATGGCCCGGTGCCTCTTGAAGGCAGCGGATGCTGAGGGGTGCCGGGTCCGCTAACAAACAACCAAATGAGGGTCCTGGAACGTATACACCCAGCGCTCCACATCCAGGTCCTGGAGAGACAAACCCGTCTGGAGTCGAGTGGTAAGTGTACATGTGTACTGATTGGACGCTGTGCATGTTGAGGTGTGCCAGGAGTGTGCAGGTTCAATATATGTCTTTGTAGGCCCATGTATGGTTGTGTATGTACATGGACATGAGGCTGCCGCATGTGAGTCCTGTCATGTGTGAGACACATCAATGGTGTATGTGTTCAAATGCATGCTGGGCAAATGAATGTGTGGGTGCACACATGTTAACATTTCTGTGTATGTACTGTGGCATGGTTGTGGTGTCACACATGGATGCTGGTTCCAGCTGCATGTATCTGCACTATGTATATGTGCATGTGTGTGTATTTGACAAGTGAGCAACTGTGATATAACATGGATGCATGTGACACTGACATGTAGGAGTCTGATTGGCAGATGTGACATGGGTGGCGATGTTATCACTGTGACAGGTGATGGAGATGTACAGATGCATGCAAGTCTTGTGGCATGTGTGCATGTGTTCTGCACTCCCCGTGTTGCATATGACATCAGTTTCACCTGCGGCAGCTCATGCTGTTGTTTGTGTATGGATGGTGCTGCCTGGTGCAACATTCCTGTTGACTTGCTCATGTGTGTGAGTTGAAATGACATGTGTGTTGGGGAGTGTGATGCCATGTCTGAAGTTTGACACTGCCACTCATGTACAACTGTCATGTGTGTATCAGACCATTGTACAGTGCCCTGATGCCTGTGTTCTATCTCTCCCTGTCTCCAGCATCAACTGATGAAGAGGGTGGAGAGGGTGCTGTGGAGCAAAGCGGCAGGGATCGCACTGCCAGCCTGAGACACAAGGCCCAGCTCCCCTCCCATGTTGTCATCTTTTCGGGGAGTGAGGAGTCTGGTGCCGCGTCCCAGGCCACAGCTGCCGAGGGTAGGTCCAAGAGGCGGAGGTCGGAGGTGGACTCCTCGGCAGCAGAAGGGGTAGCTGAGACCCCACAGGGTCCGACGGAGGAAGATGGCACAGAGTCATCCAGGTTGATGGGGGGTTTAGTGGAGGAGAAGGCCATGGAAGGGACACACACAGGGTTTGGAGGGGGATTCCACTGGTGCTAGTGGTGCAGTCCAGGGGCAGGGACAGGAGGCAGCACATGCCGCCACAGAGGTGCCTGTGTGTAATCCTGTCCCCAATCCTGTGACTGCATCATCCTGCACCAGCAGGGATGCCTACGTCCAGACCCGTTTTCAGGGAGCGGATGAGCGCACAACAACTGGCCTTCCTCTCCCTGTGGACGTGGCAATCCGGGACTGGGTTGAGTCTGTCCTGGCTGGGATGGCGTTGCGTCAATGGGGCATGCGAGCTGACCTGCAGTGTTTTCGTGAAGACACTGCACGTCATCTCGGATGCCTCTTTGACCGCGTTGACCTACCAGGATGGGTCACCAGTGCTGGATTCCTCCGTGTGCTGGACCTTCTTCCGACCCCCTCCTCACCTGAACCCCCTATGTGCAGTCGTCCACCGTGCCATCTTCCGGCCCATGTATCACCTGGGTACCCTGTGGAGCTGCCTCTGACCGAGCGGCCAGGCTGGTGGAGGACACATCCCTGCCACAGTCGGGAGTGGGACGTCCAGCAGGGGTGGCCACCCCAACAACTGCACCCCAGCCAGAGGAGGGCATTCAAGCAGCAAGAGGCAGGGCACAGGCACAGCAGCAGCAGGCACAAGGTGGGAACGATGATGGCTCGGGGCCATCAACATCCGAGGTGGCAGGCATCGGCCAGAGGGCAGGAGGGCCCCAGAATGGGAGTGTCTTCCGTGTGGCAGCGGTTGGGCCAGCAAATAGATGCGGAGAGGCAGCGGGTGGAAGAGGCACGGCTCACTATCGTCAGGGTGGAGAACTCCATGAGCCGGGCGCTGAGGCGAGCTGAGTGCCTCGAGGCAATTCGCAGGGAGTTGGAGGTGGACATGGCATTGTCCCTGCAAAACCTCGGGGCCATGGAACAGGCCCGCCTCCAGGACATAGACCAGGAGTTTGATGATGCCCTGGCCCGGGAAATCCAAAAGTGAGCCGTAGGACTTCCCGCCACCATTGTATATAGTTCATAGTTTTAGGTTTCCTTTATCTTTTTCTTTCATTTGGGGCGCTTGGACTATGCCCCACCTTTTTGTATATAGTTCTTTATTAGGGAGTTTTTTTGCTAGGTTTCATTTCATTCGTTGGGCTCATGGTTCCTGGATTACTTCTTTGTACATAGTTGAACAGTGGATTTAGCTATTATTATTTTTCTCACCATGGTGCAATGGATTTTACTATTTCCGTTTCCTTTGGATTTGCTTTGGTGGCCGGCGACTTTGGCACATTTTCATTTGGATTTATTTGGATTCAGACTTCATATTTTTCTTTTTGTGCTTTGGACATGATGCATTTCATCTTTTTTTAAAAAAAATGTTTATGTTTTCATTTGATTACATTCTTTTTTCGTTCAATACATTTTGGTTTATTACTTTGATGTGTGGTATTCTCTGATTGGTTTCATGCATGTCATGGTGTAGGTTTTCACAATCACCAGCACCCATTGTGTGCGTGTGACAGACATGTGTTGATGTACATTCTTGACATTTGGGTTGTATCATGTAATGGGCATTTCAATGTGTGGTGGATGAGATTCTTGGTCTTGTCTTTGCACAGGGGTGGCGTGTGGTGGGATTTGGGGGCCATGAGGACCATGATTGTGGATCATGATGACATGTTGGGGGGGACATGAGTCGGGGCCTGCTGGCAGGTGCCCGTCAATGCTGGGTGGGTGGGGGTCCAGGGGGACATGAGTCGGGGCCTGCTGGCAGGTGCCTGTCAATGCTGGGTGGTTGTGGGTGTAGGGGGACATGAGTAGGGGCCTGCTGGCAGGTGCCCATCAATGCTGGGTGGGTGGGGGTGCAGGGGGACATGAGTCGGGGCCTGCTGGCAGGTGCCTGTCACTGCTGGGTGGGTGGGGATGCAGGGGGACTTGAGTCGGGGCCTGCTGGCAGGTGCCCATCAATGCTGGGTGGGGCTGCAGGGGACATGAGTCAGGGCCTGCTGGCAGGGGCCCTTCAATGCTGGGTGGGTAGGGGTGCAGAGGGACATGAGTCGGGGCCTGCTGGCAGGTGCCCGTCAATGCTGGGTGGGTGCGGCTGCAGGGGGACATGAGTTGGTGCTCACTGGTGCATGGTGACATGTGGGCTCGCTGGGGGGCATGGGCTAGGTGGATGTGCTGCCTGCGGGGCATGGCCAGGGGTGCAGGGTAGTCCTCTGTGGTGTGGGCTGCCAGCAGGGCCTGGGGAGGGGGGAGAGGGCACACCTGGGAGGTCCCACACTGCCAAATCACGTGTGAACCTTCCCGCGCACCCCTAAGCTACACGTACCCCGCTCACACAATGCCTATCATGTGTGATTCTTCACGCGCACCCCTCAGAATACATGTACCCCGCTCGCACAAGGCCTACCGCGTGTGATTCTCCATGCACACCCCTCAGAATACACATACCCCGCTTGCACAAGGCCTATCGCATGTGATTCTCCATGCGCACCCCTCAGAATACACGTACCCCGCTCGCACAAGGCCTATCACGTGTGATTCTCCACACGCACCCCTCAGAATACACGTACCGTGCTCGCACAAGGCCTATCATGTGTGATTCTCCATGCGCACCCCTCAGAATACACGTACCCCACTCGCACAAGGCCTATCGCGTGTGATTCTCCACGAGCACCCCTCAGAATACACGTACCGTGCTCGCACAAGGCCTATCGTGTGTGATTCTCAATGCGCACCCCTCAGAATACATGTACCCCGCTCGCACAAGGCCTATCGCGTGTGATTCTCCACGTGCACCCCTCAGAATACATGTACCCCACTCGCACAAAGCCTATTGCGTGTGATTCTCCACACGCACCCCCGAAATACACGTACCCCGCTCGCACAAGGCCTATCGCGTGTGATTCTCCACGTGCCCCCCTCAGAATACACGTACCCCACTCGCACAAAGCCTATCACGTGTGATTCACCACAAGAACCCCTAAAATACACATACCCCGCTCGCACAAGGCCTATCGCGTGTGATTCTCCACGCGCACCCCTCAGAATACACGTACCCCGCTCACACAAGGCCTATCGCGTGTGATTCTCCATGCGCACCCCTCAGAATACACGTACCCCACTCGCACAAAGCCTATCCAGTGCGATTCTCCACGCGCACCCCCGAAATACACGTACCCCGCTCGCACATGACCTATCGCGTGTGTTTCTCCATGCGCACCCCTCAGTATACACGTACCCCGCTTGCACAAGGCCTATCGCATGTGATTCTCCATGCGCACCCCTCAGAATACACATACCCCGCTTGCACAAGGCCTATCACGTGTGATTCTCCACACGCACCCCTCAGAATACACGTACCGTGCTCGCACAAGGCCTATCATGTGTGATTCTCCATGCGCACCCCTCAGAATACATGTACCCCGCTCGCACAAGGCCTATCGCGTGTGATTCTCCACGCGCACCCCTCAGAATACACGTACCCCACTCGCACAAGGCCTATCGCGTGTGATTCTCCACGCGCACCCCTCAGAATACACGTACCGTGCTCGCACAAGGCCTATCGTGTGTGATTCTCCATGCGCACCCCTCAGAATACATGTACCCCACTCGCACAAGGCCTATCGCGTGTGATTCTCCACGTGCACCCCTCAGAATACATGTACCCCACTCGCACAAAGCCTATTGCGTGTGATTCTCCACACGCACCCCCGAAATACACGTACCCCGCTCGCACAAAGCCTATCATGTGTGATTCACCACACGTACCCCCAAAATACACGTACCCCGCTCGCACAAGGCCTATCGCGTGTGATTCTCCACGCGCACCCCTCAGAATACACGTACCCCGCTCACACAAGGCCTATCGCGTGTGATTCTCCATGCGCACCCCTCAGAATACACGTACCCCACTCGCACAAAGCCTATCCAGTGCGATTCTCCACGCGCACCCCCGAAATACACGTACCCCGCTCGCACATGACCTATCGCGTGTGTTTCTCCATGCGCACCCCTCAGTATACACGTACCCCGCTTGCACAAAGCCTATCGCGTCTGATTCTCCATGCGCACCCCTCAGAATACACGTACCCCGCTCGCACAAGGCCTATCACGTGTGATTCTCCACACGCACCCCTCAGAATACACGTACCGTGCTCGCACAAGGCCTATCATGTGTGATTCTCCATGCGCACCCCTCAGAATACATGTACCCCGCTCGCACAAGGCCTATCGCGTGTGATTCTCCACGCGCACCCCTCAGAATACACGTACCCCACTCGCACAAGGCCTATTGCGTGTGATTCTCCACGCGCACCCCTCAGAATACATGTACCGTGCTCGCACAAGGCCTATCGTGTGTGATTCTCCATGCGCACCCCTCAGAATACATGTACCCCGCTCGCACAAGGCCTATCGCGTGTGATTCTCCACGTGCACCCCTCAGAATACATGTACCCCACTCGCACAAAGCCTATTGCGTGTGATTCTCCACACGCACCCCCGAAATACACGTACCCCGCTCGCACAAGGCCTATCGCGTGTGATTCTCCACGTGCCCCCCTCAGAATACACGTACCCCACTCGCACAAAGCCTATCACGTGTGATTCACCACACGTACCCCCAAAATACACGTACCCCGCTCGCACAAGGCCTATCGCGTGTGATTCTCCACGCGCACCCCTCAGAATACACGTACCCCGCTCACACAAGGCCTATCGCGTGTGATTCTCCATGCGCACCCCTCAGAATACACGTACCCCACTCGCACAAAGCCTATCCAGTGCGATTCTCCACGCGCACCCCCGAAATACACGTACCCTGCTCGCACATGACCTATCGCGTGTGTTTCTCCATGCGCACCCCTCAGTATACACGTACCCCGCTTGCACAAAGCCTATCGCGTCTGATTCTCCATGCGCACCCCTCAGAATACACGTACCCCGCTCGCACAAGGCCTATCACGTGTGATTCTCCACACGCACCCCTCAGAATACACGTACCGTGCTCGCACAAGGCCTACCATGTGTGATTCTCCATGCGCACCCCTCAGAATACATGTACCCCGCTCGCACAAGGCCTATCGCGTGTGATTCTCCACGCGCACCCCTCAGAATACACGTACCCCACTCGCACAAGGCCTATCGCGTGTGATTCTCCACGCGCACCCCTCAGAATACACGTACCGTGCTCGCACAAGGCCTATCGTGTGTGATTCTCCATGCGCACCCCTCAGAATACATGTACCCCGCTCGCACAAGGCCTATCGCGTGTGATTCTCCACGTGCACCCCTCAGAATACATGTACCCCACTCGCACAAAGCCTATTGCGTGTGATTCTCCACACGCACCCCCGAAATACACGTACCCCGCTCGCACAAGGCCTATCGCGTGTGATTCTCCACGTGCCCCCCTCAGAATACACGTACCCCACTCGCACAAAGCCTATCACGTGTGATTCACCACACGTACCCCCAAAATACACGTACCCCGCTCGCACAAGGCCTATCGCGTGTGATTCTCCACGCGCACCCCTCAGAATACACGTACCCCGCTCACACAAGGCCTATCGCGTGTGATTCTCCATGCGCACCCCTCAGAATACACGTACCCCACTCGCACAAAGCCTATCCAGTGCGATTCTCCATGCGCACCCCCGAAATACACGTACCCCGCTCGCACATGACCTATCGCGTGTGTTTCTCCATGCGCACCCCTCAGTATACACGTACCCCGCTTGCACAAAGCCTATCGCGTCTGATTCTCCACGCGCACCCCTCAGAATACACGTACCCCACTCGCACAAGGCCTATCGCGTGTGATTCTCCACGTGCACCCCTCAGAATACATGTACCCCACTCGCACAAAGCCTATTGCGTGTGATTCTCCACACACACCCCCGAAATACACGTACCCCGCTCGCACAAGGCCTATCGCGTGTGATTCTCCACGTGCCCCCCTCAGAATACACGTACCCCACTCGCACAAAGCCTATCACGTGTGATTCACCACACGTACCCCCAAAATACACGTACCCCGCTCGCACAAGGCCTATCGCGTGTGATTCTCCACGCGCACCCCTCAGAATACACGTACCCCGCTCACACAAGGCCTATCGTGTGTGATTCTCCATGCGCACCCCTCAGAATACACGTACCCCACTCGCACAAAGCCTATCCAGTGCGATTCTCCACGCGCACCCCCGAAATACACGTACCCCGCTCGCACATGACCTATCGCGTGTGTTTCTCCATGCGCACCCCTCAGTATACACGTACCCCGCTTGCACAAAGCCTATCGCGTCTGATTCTCCATGCGCACCCCTCAGAATACACGTACCCCGCTCGCACAAGGCCTATCACGTGTGATTCTCCACACGCACCCCTCAGAATACACGTACCGTGCTCGCACAAGGCCTATCATGTGTGATTCTCCATGCGCACCCCTCAGAATACATGTACCCCGCTCGCACAAGGCCTATCGCGTGTGATTCTCCACGCGCTGCCCCTCAGAATACACGTACCCCACTGGCACAAGGCCTATCGCGTGTGATTCTCCACGCGCACCCCTCAGAATACATGTACCGTGCTCGCACAAGGCCTATCGTGTGTGATTCTCCATGCGCACCCCTCAGAATACATGTACCCCGCTCGCACAAGGCCTATCGCGTGTGATTCTCCACGTGCACCCCTCAGAATACATGTACCCCACTCGCACAAAGCCTATTGCGTGTGATTCTCCACACGCACCCCCGAAATACACGTACCCCGCTCGCACAAGGCCTATCGCGTGTGATTCTCCACGTGCCCCCCTCAGAATACACGTACCCCACTCGCACAAAGCCGATCACGTGTGATTCACCACACGTACCCCCAAAATACACGTACCCCGCTCGCACAAGGCCTATCGCGTGTGATTCTCCACGCGCACCCCTCAGAATACACGTACCCCGCTCACAAAAGGCCTATCGCGTGTGATTCTCCATGCGCACCCCTCAGAATACACGTACCCCACTCGCACAAAGCCTATCCAGTGCGATTCTCCACGCGCACCCCCGAAATACACGTACCCCGCTCGCACATGACCTATCGCGTGTGTTTCTCCATGCGCACCCCTCAGTATACACGTACCCCGCTTGCACAAAGCCTATCGCGTCTGATTCTCCACGCGCACCCCTCAGAATACACGTACCCCACTTGCACAAGGCCTATCTCGTGTGATTCTCCACGCGCACCCCTCAGAATACACGTAACCCACTCGCACAAAGCCTATCGCGTGTGATTCTCCACGCGCTGCCCCTCAGAATACACGTACCCCACTCGCACAAGGCCTATCGCGTGTGATTCTCCACGCGCACCCCTCAGAATACACGTACCGTGCTCGCACAAGGCCTATCGTGTGTGATTCTCCATGCACACCCCTCAGAATACATGTACCCCGCTCGCACAAGGCCTATCACGTGTGATTCTCCACGTGCACCCCTCAGAATACACGTACCCCTCTCGCACAAAGCCTATTGCGTGTGATTCTCCACACGCACCCCGGAAATACACGTACCCCGCTCGCACAAGGCCTATCGCGTGTGATTCTCCACGTGCACACCTCAGAATACACGTACCCCACTCGCACAAAGCCTATCACGTGTGATTCACCACGGGTACCCCCAAAATACACGTACCCCACTCGCACAAGGCCTATCGCGTGTTATTCTCCACGCGCACCCCTCAGAATACATGTACCCCGCTCACACAAGGCCTATCGCGTGTGATTCTCCACGCGCACCCCTCAGAATACACGTACCCCACTCGCACAAGGCCTATCTCGTGTGATTCTCCACGCTCACCCCTCAGAATACATGTAACCCACTCGCACAAGGCCTATCGCGTGTGATTCCCCACGTGCACCCCTCAGAATACACGTACCACACTCCCCAAGGCCTATCGCATGTGATTCTCCACGTGCACCCCTCAGAATACAAGTACCCCACTCGCACAAGGCCTATCGCGTGTGAATCTCCATGCGCAACCCTCAGAATACACATACCCCGCTCGCACAAGACCTATCGCGTGTGATTCTCCATGCGCACCCCCGAAATACATGTACCCCACTCGCACAAGGCCTCTCGCGTGTGATTCTCCACGTGCACCCCTCAGAATACACATACCCTGCTCGCACAAGGCCTATCACGTGTGATTCTCCATGCGCACCCCTCAGAATACACGTACCCCGCTCGCACAAGGCCTATCACTTGTGATTCTCCATGCGCACCCCTCAGAATACACGTACCCCACTCGCACAAGGCCTATCATGTGTGATTCTCCACGCGCACACCTCAGAATACACGTACCCGCTCCCCAAGGCCTATCGCGTGTGAATCTACCCACGCACCCCCCTAATGCACTGTCCCAGCCCTGTGAACTGGTGCAGGGTTAGCGCGGCCCTTTGCGCTGCATTGGGAATTTCAATGCCTTATCCTTGCGCAAGGGGCGTTCTTGGGGGCGTAATTGGTGCTGCGGGATGTTCTCTGCGCCAGCGCTCAAAATGGCTTGGATATTCCATGAATACGCGGTGCGCCAGAATGCTCTTTGTTGCACACGGCTGGCGCACGCTAGTTCTCTGTGCTGCTAGCGTGCGCTGCCTCTGCGCTGAAATCTATGAATTACCCTGTAAGTCTCTAGCAGGTAAATTGGATGTGCTATGCAAGATCTAGAAAGGTGCGTTTTGAGTAAAATGGAGCGGTGAAAAAGAAAGGAAATCAGTTTTGACAAGAACAGTTTTACTCTACACTAGAGTATTCAGGCTAGGTCACCAAAGAGGGATACAGTAAGCTCCAGGGTTGATTTTGTGAGTTCAACCCTAACATCTCAGCACCCAATCCCGGGGGAACCAGTCCATTCACTCGAAATAGGACTAAAGGCTTAGGATTTACACAAGGGAAAATTACTAAAGTGATGGCACGAGCACCACAAATCAAAGGCAGGTTTCACAAATAATGCTGACAATTTTAACAGGATATCCGGGTCAGAATAGGATGGTTTAGAGAGGGTAACTAAGGACAAGGCAAGGCAAGGTATATTATGGTTTTCTATGGTTCCTATTGATACTCACAGTCCACTTTAGTTAAGATTTTGGGACAGTCAGTGTTCTGGTCATGACACGGATCTGGTCTAATAAAGGACAGCCGGACAAAATCAGCGGGACTGGATCAGCTGGGAAGGGACTGGATACCAAAGGATAGTTCTGGTCACTGGATGGCACCGGTACCTCTGGAGGCAGCTATTGGGCAGCAATTGGTGGGCCGCAAGCCAGACTGGTGTCAGGAGGCTTCCCACAAAAATACCACTGCTTCTCACTTTGGTTATTGGGATTTTAAAAGAGAGGCCTTGCTGGAAGGGTCAGCAATGTTTGGCCTTGTAGCTTGATCTGGAATCTGGATCAGTGTAAGATGAAGGAAACAGGAACAGGACGCCGTGCATGAAATCAGGAAGAGAGTGTGTCTAGAGACTTGTCAGGGACCTTTATTTATAGTGCAAAATGACATCATCAAAGTATAGGCTGGGCAGGGTTAACTAAGCACGCCCCTAAACTACTTGGATTGGGCAGGGATGCAAGTCTCCGCCTTGCTCTCAACTGGTTGGATTTCCAAGGGACTGATGTCAGGTTTATGAGGCGAGTTTTACAATGTCCAAAAACCCCCACATTTACTTTACTGAAAATCTGATTTTGCCAAAAACATACATTTACACCATTGCAATCTCTTGGCAAATTATACACACAGGTTACATATTATGTGCAGCACATATCAGTCCAATCCTCAAGTCTGTGGGACTTTGTTTCGCCCTGCTGGTACATTTTGGTAATTTTGAGCATGAAAGATTTGTTCTTGAATTCCATAATTTTATACACAGATGCAAATTATCCACAGGGATGAATGTACAAAATGTTATGTTTGCAACATTAATGCTTTTCAATTTATCCTCATTACTTTGCCCTTTTCGCCCCCAAGGTGTCAGTGAGTTCTCCCATGTCTCTAAAGCAAGCACAAAACATCACTTTTAAACTGTGACATTTTAAAAATGTTCAAAGTCTTGCTGCAAAGATATAAGTCTTTCAAGTTTATTCCTAAAATAGTCTTGGGGAACAAAAGGCAGTCTCTTTGTTCCTGGATCATTGTTTTTTCTGTCCTAAACTGCTGCCAACTGTCATTTCCTTTAGAGCAGGGTGGAAGTTTCTCCCTTCATTGAAGTTATATTGCCCCCTTCATACCTCCGGCTTCCTTCCCTGGGAGCTTCATTGTTTGGGTCACAGCAGAGACAAAAGTCTGTTCAACCCTGTGATTATCAGGGGGTTGTCAGTATCTGCTGAGAGAGAGAGAGCCCTCCTGCTGGCGCCACCCCTCCAAGCAGAACCTGTTTTTCAACTTGCAGCTCCAGCCACCATATTTTTTTACCCTTTAATTTCTGATCTTAGATTCAGAATTAAAGCAAGCTGGTTGCATTTAATCCATGTCATCAAGTCTCACCAGCAACAAACCCCTTAATATTGCCAAAGACTGGCAGGCTTTCATTCACCAGTGTACTGTCCCAACACACAGGCATTTGTGTTTCTAGATTTTGCATAAGCCAATTTTTTTACACATGGTGCAGCCGGCCTTCCTCTTTAATTAAACGTTTAATCTCCAGCAGATTCACACTCTGTCTGCAGCTATAAATATTCTCTTGAAATGTTGGAGTGGGTCTGAAACATAGATACATTGAAGCAGGCATGACTAAGCGTGTTAGAGTCTCTCTCTGAACAGCTGAGTTTTGGATACTTTTGCAAGGAAAATAACTGTGTTTTCCGTGTAAGTCAAAGTAAAGTTCCTAGTTGATTTTTTTTAGAGTTGGTTTGACTCGGCTTGTCAATTCAGAATTATGCCTGTTTTTTCTGAGGCAAGGTGAAACACACAGGGCTTGGTAGGGCTTATTAATCACAGTGACTTTAATGAACAAAGGGAATTAGCGTCAAAACCAAAAACATTTTAAAGGTGAAAAAGGGTTTCTTTTCCATGGTGATTTTGGCTTTTGCAGCAAAGCAATGCTGCTTTTTCCACTTTCTTCCTTTTGTTGATGTCGACACACACTGGCAATCTCCTTCATTGTGCCCCCCTTTGTTCCATCCTGCCTGATGTATCCTTGGCAGAATGGTGCAGCCATTTTTGTTGTTGTTGCAAAACGCAGTTTTGACCCATGGCGCTCACAGGAGCCAGTGCAACCTTTTTGTGGTTGTTTCTGTGCAAATGCAGATTAGTGATGTGGAGTGATGCCGCTGAGTGGGTCAATATATCCCACACATCATATCATATGATGCACACACTGCACTCATAACAACATGATGCCTGCCATGCACCTTGTACACTTCACAATATGGTCTTCCCATTGTAATGCATGTACTCCAAATGTCGGAAAAGGGATCCCACAAAAGCAGTAGGGAATATATATTAGCAAAGTTAAGCACGTGTGTGCAGTGCATGCATACAAACAGGATGCATGCCCCTTACCTTGCACACTTTCACCAATGCCTCCTACATTTATCTGTACAAACAGACCTTCTGTCAAAGTGTTTGTATACACACCACAACCAGCAACCACATTGCCCAATGGCTTAGCCTCAAAACAGTGCCAATGCTATGGGTGCCATCCTAAAAACATCCAGATCTGCCACGTCTAATCCCCAAAGTCCAGTGGAATCTGCAGCATTACCGTGCTAAAAACTGGAGGGGGAGGGGAATGTAAGACAGGGGTGGGGATTGTGTCTTTAGGATTGTCTCCAAATACACTTTTATATATATATATATATATTTTTTTTTGTCGTGTGTTTTTTATGTACATGCATTCATACATTTCTTTTCTTGTTTTTCTCTCTATTGCTCACTGTCTGTTTGCTTCTCCTCCTGATATTTTTCTCGACTGAAGATGAACGGTTATCTTACATTGCTACAGGTTTCTCTGCAAAGCTTTGTGCAGAGTGGCAACCACAACAGCATTGCCAATAGAAGTAAAACAAATGGCATTCCCTTGGAACCACTGGAAATCTTGCTGGTTATTAATGGTTTAATAGTCGGTGCAGAACATCCCAGCACTGCACAAAAAGTTGCAAATGCTTCTGTTTATCCAACGTCTCCCAACCTCTGGCTGTGGACAAATTACACCAGCATGCTCCCAATGTCCTCTTGGTGTCATCAATGAGAAAATTACCTTTGCAGTAGGAAATATCTGCATCACAGCTGTCATCAACTTTTTAAGTATGCGAGCAAACTTTAACATGACATGTGCCCCAATATAGTCCTCCAAAATGCACGACCACCACAGCTATAGTACCAACAGAGGCCATGCACCCATGACCCCACTCATGAACTGTGCCCCAAAAAGCCTCCACTCCTTCAAACTGAAAGTCAGTATCAAAGCCTCTTTCCATGGCATACATGTGCAGATCATGCACAAAGGTATCACCGACTATAAGCACTCACTGTCTGTCTATCTCTGCCAACTGCACTGCATCGAACGTTGGGTAAATATGCCACCGCCCCTTCAGGTGAACCACACCCTCAAATCCTAATTGGAGAAACCCGACAGTTTCATTTACAAAGACTCCATGCTCAGAAGGCCATGATGTGGCACATGCGCTTTGCCAGCTACTGGTATGCCACACCCCAGTAAAGCAGACACAATACTTCTTCCCTTTGCACCCAAATTTTCCAACACTCCCTTACTGGCAGCTATTGTCGACCATGACATTTTCCAAAACCCCTGCACCAATCTCTTACTGAACCTCAGCATTGCACACTATCATTTCTGTACACAACTCCATATTTCCCGTTAAACTCTCTGAGAACACGTTCCCTTCGCTTCCAAAGCCCCTCCACCAGATACATTTCCTACAGGATGTCCTATTTCAGCAACCACAATGATCCTCCAGCACACCTTTCGCCATGCACACAACAGCCCACCCTTGCCCACATCCAAGCCTTCAGCACTCTCACTGCTACATAATGGCACCATCCATTTCACCATGTCACCAACTACGACAATCCACATACACAGCACTGCCTCCAGCACTCCTACTCAACCTGCACACCGCCATACAGGAAACGTTGCTACACTTACTACAATGTAGAAACACAACACTGTCTCCTGCACCCCTGTGAACATTCATTCACATATTACGTACATACTCACCTGCATTCACAAAGTAATGTGTCACTGTAAACCTAACCACATACTGTTCGCAACATGGTTATAGGTCAAAGGATCGAATCAAAAGGATCAAAATACAATAGGGTCGAATCAAAAGGACCGAAAACAAAAAGGTCAATTTTTTTTTTTAACATGGTAAAGTTTTTGATCTGTACTTGGCGATGGTGGTGTGAAAAGTCATGCAGTGTGGGCACTGGGTGCTGGGTTTGCATACTGTCAGTATGGAAGCATATATGGTAGAAGTGCACCTTAAATGTGCTTGGTTACTATACTGTGTGCTGATTTGTTGAGGTAGGGCCAATGTTGTGAAAAGGTTGTGGGTAAGTTGGCAGTGACACAATACTTTGTGAGTGGCAGTGGGTAGGGGTTATGGAGGCTGTGTTTGGGGACATGGTGGCATGCATGGGTGCATGTAGTTGGGGTGGGTTTGTTGAAGGATTTCACTATTGGGTGCATGGCTGAAGGCAGTACGACAGAGGCCATGCTCTCAAGAGCCTAGGGCTTCAGCTCACCCACCGCAGCAATGCATGTATGATTCTATAACCAGTAGAGGGGGTGCTTGCATAGTGTGGTGTGTGCAGATTGGTTGGTGTAGGAGCAATGTTGCGAGGTGTCTGGTCAAAGGTTCGAATCCAAAAGGATCGAATGCCATAGAGTCGAATCAATAGGACCTAAAAGAAAAGGATCAGATTTTTTTTTTAAATTTATATATTTTTTGGGGTTTCCGCATAGGAAATAAAGTGTTTTTTACCACATAAACAGGGGTTTAGGGGGACCCCACCCCCCAAAAAATAAAAAAAAATAAAATAAATCAACCCTTTTGTTTTCGGTCCTTTTGATTCAACCCTATTGTATTTTGACCCTTTTGATTCAATCCTTTGACCTATAACCGTTGTAACAGTGTCCTCACCTGCAAAACCAAACATGCACACAAGGCACCTCACTTCTCCTGCTCTATTGCGTCTGAAATGTGCTCCACACCCATTCTATACAGGTCACCAACCTCTAACTGCTTCAGAATCCAACGCCTGCACCAATCACTTACTGAACATCGGCATTGCACACTATCATTTCTCTACACAACTCCATATTTCCAGTTAAACACTCTGAGAAAATGTTCCCTTTGCTTCCAAAGCCCCTCCACCAGAAACTTTTCCTACAGGATGCCCAATTTCAGCATCCACAATGATCCTGCACCGCACCCAGCACACCTTTCGTCATGCAAACAACAGTCCACCCTTGCGCACACCCAGAACAACACTATGAATCCATGCATGCGACCATGTGCACAGCTAACATTATGCACAAACGTAACATACATAGCGACACTTCAGCCCAACTCCCTCACACCATAAAGTACCCATTCATGAAAACAGGTCACAATTAGCAGCATCCACAAACATACCACAGCCTCCATGACCCTTCCCACTGCCATTCACAAAGTATTTTGTCACTACCAACCTACCCACAACCTTTTCACAACATTGGCCCCACTTCAACAAATCAGCACACAGCATGGTAACCAAACACATTTAAGGTGCACTTCTACAATAACCCCTTCCATACTAACAGTATGCAAACCCAGCACCCAGTACCCACACTGCATGCCTTTTCACACCACCATCGCCAAGTACACATCAAAAATGTTACCATGTTGCAACAGTGTACTCACCTGCAAAACCAAACATGAACACATGGACCTCACTTCTCTTGCTCTATTGCGTCAGGTCACCACCCTCTAACTGCTGCAGAATCCAAAATGCATTACTGCCGTGTGTGTCCTAAAGTCCTAGCCTCTTGAATGCATTGCCTATGGCCTAGGGCCTTCGGCCATGCACCCAACAGTCTAGGCCTTCAACACTCTCACTGCTACATAATGGAACCATCCATGTCACCATCTAAGACAATCCACATACACAGCACTGCCACCAGCACTCCTACCCAACCTGCACACCGCCATAAAGCTATACAGGAAAAATGGCTACACTTACAACAATGTAGAAACACAACACTGTCTCCTGCACCCCTGTGCACTTTCATTCACATAGTGCGTACGTAGGTACCCACTTCCATTGACAAAGTAATGTATCACTGTAAACCTACCCACATACTGGGCCTCATTACAACCCAGGCGTTAAGGGTTTAACGGCGCCGTCGGCGCCGTTAACCCTTAACGCCTGATTAACATTTTAACGCCTGCTTTTAGCAGGCGTTAAAATGCAAGGTGCTAACCCGCCTTGGTGCTAATTACAGCACCATAATTTACGGTGCCGTAATTAGCACCTTCCCCACTCCCATTATGCCCTATGGGGCAAAAATGGGAATGGGGAAGGGTAAATGGGGAATGGGGATTTACCGCCCCACTCACCTTGGAATGGGGCGGTAAATCCGCCATCCACCATGGTGTAAACAGAGTTTACACCATGGTGATAAAGTAGGGAACTTACCGCCTGGGTTGTAATGAGGCCCACTGTTCGCAACATTGCTGCTACTCCAACCAATCTGCACACAACACTATGCAAGCACCCCCCTCTACCGGATACAGAGTCACACATGCATTGCTGCGGTGTGTGAGCTGAAGCCCTACGCTCTTCAAAGCATGTCCTCTGGCCTACGGCCTTTGGCCATGCACCCAATATTGTAATCCTTCCCTAAACCCACCCCCAACTGCATGCACCCATGCAACCAACCACCGATTCCATCCGCATAGCACAGGCACTCATGCTCCCACCCACCCTATGCCATAACCAATACAGTTCCCTTCTGAAATTCACCTGCCACCACTCACCACGGAAAGAGGTCGCCGCAGACAGGTCACCAGTATAGAACCAAAACACTGTCTCCTGCACCCCTGTGCACTTTCATTCACATACTACGGATGTACCCACTTCCATTCACAAAGTATGGTTTCACTGCCAACCTACCCACATAGTCTTCGGTACATTAACCCTACTCCAGCCAATCTGAACACACCACACTATGCAAGCACCCCCCTCTACCGGATACAGAGTAACACATGCACAGTTGCGGAGGGTGAGCTGAAGCCCTAGGCTCTTCAGAGCATGGGCTCCGGCCTACGGCCTTTGGCCGTGCACACAATAGTCTAATCCTTCAACAGACCCACCACAAGTACATGCACCCATGCATGCCACCATGTCCCCAACTACCGCAATCCATCCGCATAGTACAGGCACCCGCGCTCCCACTCCCCAATGCCATGTGCAATTCACTCCCCTTCTGAAAATCACCTGCCACCACTCACCACGGAAAGAGGTCGCTGCAATCCGCTCTTGGCAGAAGCTATCGTGCAGTTACGACAGCTGCCTCAAATCACCACACAAAGTTGTCGGCTGTCTAGGTACCCAGGAAATCGCGTTATACGCACCAATACTGCAGCCACTCCTCCGTCATCTTCCACCTAGTTACATATGTCACATTATCCACTTGTCACTCCCCCACCCTTTCCCTTCCTTGCTGCGGCCAACACATGGCGTATGGGACATTTTGCAGACCCTTCCGCCAGCGCACTGTCCTCCGAGACACCATGGCAGCGTTTCCCAAACATTGTTGACACATAGCACTCTTCCCTCCAGCCAACCACCGGCCACGTCCAAAGTTCTCCGACAGCACTCCGTACCGCTGGCCAGTAACACTTTGGTCCGTGGAGTGAACAGGATAATGGGTCCGCACAGCGGACCCAGATATCACACATTTTTAGAGATGTACCTTTCAGTCGTTTCCAACAAAAGCACTTGTCGGATTCCCACCAAAGACACAAAAGCACACTTTCTGACCCAAACCCCTGCTCCTGTTGCAAATTTGGTGAAAATCCGTCCAGCCGTTCGGGCTGTAGCCGTGCGCAAAGTTTTTCACCATTCAGTCTATGGAAAAAATAATATTTTGGGACCCTCCTATAACTTTGCCCCCACATAAAACCTCCCCCAAATTGCCGAAAAAAATCAGAGCCGACTATATACTTTTTTTGAAAAGTTTGGTGAGGATTCGTCCAGGGGAGCGAAGTTATAAGCCGCCTAAAAAATTCTCTTCCTAGGAGTTTAGCAACTTAACCATAACTACACACCCGCTACCGCGAGCCATGTAATATATGCAGAGGCATTGCTAGGGGGGCTGAAGGGGATGTAGCCCCAAGTCTTTTGGTTGTAGCTCCAGATAAAATCTAAGGGACTACAACGAAAAGGTTATAGCTAGACCCGAATCCCGCCAGTCCCGACATTAGCTTAACCCCTGATCTTTTCCAGACCTAGTAACACCCCTGATTGCAACACTTCTGGGTTCCCACAGTTTTCGTCGCACCGCACTCCTTACGGCATCTGTTGTCGATCACCCCATCATGGGCCACCAATTTTTTATAAAGTCATGTTAATGCTTATTCCAAATGCTTCCAGTACAATCAAACTGACGCGGTTCACCCGATTGCCGGGCTTCCTCTGAGTCCTATATACAGAAGTTGCTTTGACTGCTTATGTGAAAACAGTACCGAGATTCTATAGATAAGGTACATTGAGTTTGAATGACAAATTGCGAATGAGTCTATACAATTGTGTTGGATCTCCATGGTGAAAAGCTGGAGACCACTTTAGTTGTATTTGCTTTATTCTTTTAAATCATTTTCGATTTTGAGGAAAAACACTGTGGGCCTGATTTACAAAAGACTTTTCAATGGGACTTTGCCATGCTAAAACATTTCTGTAAATGAGGCCCTGTCTGTTTACTGTCCGGAATTATGAGGTGGGACTGTATAGCAGGGGGCATGATTGGGGTGTCATTTCAGGTATGTTGCGCTAGCAGAACCTATCAATTAATACATAAGACAAATAATTGTAAGACAAATAATTCAACTGTTTCTCGCCCTTGTTTCGCCTTTCTACTTTTCTCATGTGCCCTGCCTGAAATGGAGCCATCTCTTGTGCAATCAAACTGTGCAGCCCTGGCCACAATCTTTCACTCTCAATCATTGAGGGCAGCTGCTGGCAGGGGTGTGCTTGGGCTTTGCAGAGCAATTGCGATACAGGTGATTACAGCCAATTAATCAAGTGCTTTTCTAAATACAAATGACATGAGACATTGCAGCGGACATGTAACACAAATAAGGTTATAGCGGTCTTCCATGTATCATAAGAACGAGAGGCGTAGGTTGTGTATGTCTAACATGCAGTAAGTATGCATGTTGTCTATTCGTTTTGCACACACGGCTTGTGCAAAGCAACCTCTCAGTCACTGTCAACCTCCAATAGACTGTGTGCCGCACCATGCTGCGGGCAGTTCTTGGTTTAAAGCGTGCAAACACAATATTTAATGAAAATGTAATAAAGTTAATTGGCATACCCTTTTGATGTACTGCACTACCTCCTGGATGTAGGTCCGGATCATTTCAGTCTTCTCCCTAGGGCAAAACATTATTCAGTCATTAGTCTGAACGCCTGGGTGCACATGTGACTAAGTTTCCCCTCACATAAACTGACATCAAATTAATGACGACATGTCGACGCCTATGACAGTAAGACACATTCTGGAAGCAATTGCAGTGGTCTCAGTGTTCCCCATCTTGCCAGCTAATACTGCAGGCAGCAGTAGTATGCTACGGTCAGTATGCAATGACCTGACTCATAAGTATGTGTAATTATTTGTTTAATTAATATTGTTGATTTACACAGTTCTTCATTGCATGCTCCTCCATCTTCAAATCGGCTTAACTAGCAGCTAGATCCATGTTGCACAGCATCATCCAGTTCTCAAGGCTAGCAGGTTGCACCCGAGTCATCCTTCTGGCAATTCTCTAGGGATGTCTGTGAATTGTGGACTTTCTGTGTCCTCTGCCCCATGCACACAGACATGTCTAACCTGAGAAGAAGCCCCCCCCCCTAAAATTCCATGTGGCTCACCTCACACAGAAGAGGAGACATTGGGCCTCATTACGAGGTTGGAGGTAGTCATGGCGCTATTAGCGCCATAACTACCTCCAATACTGGTACCATGTACGGTCCCGTTCAATGGGGATTTACCAGTCTATTCTGACCTTTGCAGGACCGGTAAGTCCCCATTGAAAAAGCCATTCCCCATTCCCATTTCAGCCCCCATAGGGCTCAATGGGAAGGTGCTAATAACAGTACCGCAAATTGCGGTACCGTTATTAGCTCTGAAGTCCCTTAATGGGTCCCTTCCATAATGCCTGGTAACACCAGGCATAAAGGAAGGGACCCGCTAAGGGACCTCGTAGTAGGGCGGTAAGGGATTACCGACACCGGTGTCCTTACCGGTGCCGGTAATCCCTTACCGCCCACCTCGTAACGAGGCCCATTATCTCTGGAAATGAGAAGCAGAACGGGCATGAGACCCCAAAGCAGTGACAGATGCTGAAGACATGTCCCATTCAAGGGTGAGTGTTGTCAAAACGTATTGAGTACGAAGTCCATTGTGCATTAAGCACTTTATCATCGTGAACTTTGCTTTTGAAAAGTTTTCATCTAAGGCATTTTTTTTAAAGAATCTAATGTCAGAGGGAATGTCAGAGTGAGAGAAAAAAGGTGAATGGGAAGAACATTCCTAAACAGTTCAATTGTATTAAAAGCATTGCAGTAGGAGAACCAGGCACAGCTGGAGCTCATTACTATGCCTGGGTGTCACTGAGAATCAGTGGGTGTTACCACATATCAGCAACCATCAATCAGCCATCATGTAACACTGATAGTGTTAGGAGGCGCTACCCCAAACTTCTTTTATGAGTATTAGCCAAGAGATCAATTTG
The DNA here is from genome assembly GCF_040938575.1 of Ambystoma mexicanum. Classification (NCBI taxonomy): domain Eukaryota; kingdom Metazoa; phylum Chordata; class Amphibia; order Caudata; family Ambystomatidae; genus Ambystoma; species Ambystoma mexicanum. The sequence goes on along the minus strand of NC_090928.1, from coordinate 714,180,745 downwards.
CCCCATGGTGAGTATCCAAGCTGTTTATTTTTTCTTTTGCATTCTGTGTAGGTGTGTGAGAAGGGGACTTTGCCTTCACACACTGAGGTTTACTGAAAAACATTCAAAGTTGCATGGAAAGTTGCATTTTTTTATTATTTATCTGTTTCATTGTTCATATATAAGTAAACATGGTCATGCCGAGTGGACACATGATTGAGCATTGAAGGTACCCCAAAGACACCTAATGTGAGCACTGTCACAATGATATGTTAGCAATTTGGCTCTATCAGGGTCTTCACCCATGACCCAGGCAGCTCCAAGTCACTCACTATAACCACTGGGCAGGGCAGTGAACAGAATGCTTTCTTTTAAATCGTCATTCCTATTGAGGTTTTCTCAGGGCCATGTACAGGTCGGTGGACCCAAACTGGTCAATGGGGTCAGCAATATCAGCATATACCGACACATTGGGCCTCATTACAATGTTGACGGTTCGCTGTGAACCGTTCATACCGTACATCCGAATTACGGGTTCTGCTCGTGGGTGCCTGACAGCCCGACAGGTCTGACCTGGTGGGCTGTGCGGCACCCGCGAGCAGAACTCATGATTGCAACGGCACCGTAATCAACGGTGCCGGTGCAACCATGCTCCCCACCCCCATTCTGCCCTTTGGGGCAGAATGGGGATCGGGAGCCCAGCAAAACCAGTAAAACAGGCACGGCTACCGCCAGAATCGTAATGAGGCCCATTGTCTCACAATCAAGAAATATCTCACAATGTACCTTCACCATCATTGTCCATGTGTTTCTTTCTTTGATTACTGGATTTTCAACCGGCAAATTGAAAATCATGAGTTGGACCAGATGCCTGGCTATTCTGCAGGTTTAGTGCACATCTGCCCCTAACATTTTGTTGTAGATGACAGCAAATATTCCTTTGGTATGCATGGGAAATGCGAATTTGGATTGCCATAAAATTGAGATTCAGGTGTGTATTTTCTTCGGAAAGTTTCATGGACTTCATCAAACATCCTAAAGTTAGGAGGAGCTGAAAACTGTTTTTCTCTTGCGGATTCCATCCTAACCATAACTACAGAGTCAATGTCAGGAACTCTGCCATTTGCACATTAGCTCACCAAGCTATCTTTCCAAAGGATGGCCACAGCCATCAGAGGCTGAGTAATGTTTTGGAAATGCAGAGGAGTGACATCACTGATTTTCGCCCAGCCCCAACATTGTTTCAGCTCTGTGAGTTCACAATTATTTTCACAGTTAACATGAGCAACCTCAATTATGTCCATTTGACTTTGGAGGTTTGGTTGTGTGAAGATACATATCTGTTTGTTTTATTGTACATAAAAAGCACACAAATGCCACGAATATTGCCAATACTAGCGACGATACATAAATGCCAAAAACCTGGAAATATCAGACGTGTGCTCTACCTCCCAGGCAACCTCATGAAGCGGCTGATGCCCACACGAAGCACCCCTAAATCCCAGCAGGATTTAGGGGATGCTTGCAGGATGAATCGCGGGAAACCTATAACTTGAATTTGTATAAGGACAAAGATTATGTTGTTGGCTAGCTGCCTCAGGTGAGAAAAACGTTTATTTTGAGCTCTGTAATATATTTTTCCATAATAAGATATTCACGACTAGAATCGAAACAGCTATTTTAACATGGAAATGTGCTTTGACTTTCAGAGAAAATCTGATTTTTTATTTTTATTGTGCAGCAATAATCGGAACCTTAATTTCAGACTGTGGGCCTAGGCTCGCTCTGTGAGATGCGAGGGAAGGATGGGGACACCATGGCACATGGAATGTGTTGTTTTATGTTGTTTCAGAGCTTTCCTACTGCACTAATCACCAACAAAGTGTTCTTATGGCACAAAAACGTATACAAGAAATCGATGAATTGTGCGCCCACATGGACAAACTAGACAGTAGTCTGTGGGAGCAGAATGAGGGGGAGGGAGACACTGGAATGGGACACGCAGGCACTAAGTACTAAGTAGCAGGAAGGTACAATATGATTGAGTTGTCGGTGTGTGTCTATAGTGCTTGTTACTACATCTTGTGGTAAATACATCTTCAAATGATGACAGTACCTAATACCTTGGTATAAAGAACGAGAATTAGTGGAGGCGTGGTTATCTGATTACCTGAGATCATGTTAGCACATACCACAAATTCCCTATATCTGTGGATTAACATTGCTTTATCTTTAAGTGTGAACATGTTATCATACCAAGGGTCCAGTGGATCGAACACCAGTCAGCAGCTGTATTCTGATCCACGTAAACAAACAGAACATGTTAAACTGTTTAACCCAGTTAAAATGGAAGGCAGAGTCTGTGCCCAAAACACCCAGGTGCAAAGCCAACAGTTGTCAAATGCAGCACTATTTACCCAACCGGCGGGAGCGCCTTTCAACATCCTACAGATAAGCTAAGTAGGTATAAAGTCAGTGGATACAAATATGTTCCAGATATTCAAGCTCTTTGCTGGAGGTAAATCAATGAACTACACCAGCAAACTTGTTTTGCGGTGCAGTAAAAATGCTGGTCACGGAATTACCAGCACTTTAACCAACACTTTTCCCGCACCACAACACTTTTAATGAGTCCTGTATCATAGTTCAAGACTTACAGTTTTTTTTTTTTTTTTATTTTAATAATTTTTATTGTTCAAGGTAACAATATAATTACATGTGTTAGCACGTTACAGATTTTGAGTAGAGCTGGTAACCATACATAATGAAACAGAGAGAACAGTTTTTAACATGGGAGGATATTAGCTGTATCCTAGATTTATAAACATTGAATTAGTTTGAAGTGTGAAGTTGCACAAGAATGAAGTAGAAATTAGAGATAGTACTAGTTAAACCTGGATTCATTTAATGCATATCTGTAATGAGTAACTATTATGGAGATATGGGTAGAGAAATGGGAAGACATAACAGGGAAACAGACAGCATACATACTGGATACAGAAGGGAGCAGGGTGATAGGGGGAAGATGGGTCTAATAGGTTATTTCATAAAGCTGATTTTTCCATTGCAGTAATAAATAAAAACATGCATTTGTATATACATATGGTCATTCGGTTAGTAACGTAAGTATAGGAATGCGTAATCAGGAGCCATGAGCAGTTGCATTGAAACAGTTGAGATAACATGTGAAATAGTACCATTTAGCATTATATTTAGGAATTGAATTAAGATTTTTAGCCATGCACATTTCCAATTTGTGAGTTTGACATATAGCGTTCCACCATGCTCTGGTAGAGAGCAATCGAAAGTCTTTCCAGTTTGCTGTTATAGATTTTAAGGCTATGCAGATGAGTAGGTCATATAATCTAGCAGAGTTCGGTGGAATATATGTTGTAATGGCGACACTTCCTAAAAATATACTTACAGGAGAAAACGGTACATTTACGGAGAAGATGCGTTGAATACAATTCCAAGTTTCATACCAAAATTTGACAATATATGAACATTCAAAGAACATATGCATATAAGTAGCAGGAGATAGGCCACATGACCAACATTTGGCGTCATTGTTCTGGTTGGCCTTCGCTAATTTGGCCGGAGTAATGAATGCTCTGTGAATAAAGAAATAGTAGTGTTGTGTAATGTTGGCTGAGACAGATATTTGTTTGATTCTAGAAAACAGGCGGAGCCATATGTGACCTTCAAACTTATATCCTAAATCATGTTCCCATTTCAACCGAATTGGGCACATATTAAATGTTGTGGATAGCATATTATATATTTTTGAGGCTCTAACCTCCCCTGTAATGGTTAACTGTAGTATTCTAAGGGCATCTGGAGAAAGAATCTTATAGGAGCTATGATCTAGTGCATCAAGACATGAGTTGATTAAATTATTGTAAAACTTAAAGTCAGTTTTGGGTATGTTGAACATGGTGGAGAGTTGTTGGAAGGAGAGAATAGAAGGACCATCTATAATTTGTTGGATAAATCTAATTCCTTTCTCAATCCATGCTTTGCAATTGAGGGTCTTTTTTATTAATAACTATATTCTTATTATGCCATAGTAAAGGGGATAGATATTTATTGGGGTTTTTGGTATGGGGGAAAAGAAAGGATTGTAGAGCTGAAATGGATGCTTTGATAGGTTCCGAGATGTTCTTAGACGTGTATTTAAAGATGTATATGTGGTCAGTAATATTGTGTGGATGAACTATATGTTTCTCTATTGTACACCATATAGGGATATCGGCAAATTCGGGATCGGTGTACCATTGGCGAGATTGTTTTATGAGAAAAGCAGAGTGGTATAGCTTAAAATCAGGGAATTTAACACCACCCATTTCATAAGGTGCTTTGAGTTTAGTTAGCGCAATTCTTCTGCTTTTTCCTATTCCCCATAGAAAATTTAGTAGTATGGAATATATAGATTTAAAAAAGGTAAGAGATAGACGGACGGAGAGAAGCTGAAGATAATAAAGTACAATAGGGGACAGCATCATTTTAATTGTGTCCAAACGGCCCCACCAGGAGAGGTATAGAGGGGACCATTTGGCTGTATGGTCTTTTAGGGTATCTAATAGCGTTTGAGTGTTGCGCTTGATGGTTTCTTGAATTGTAGGGGCAAAACGAAGTCCTAGATATTTTATAGATCCACTACACCATTTGAGACCAAAACATTCTATGTCATACTTGAGGCAATAGGGATTTAATGGCATAATTTCTGATTTTTGTCTGTTAAGTTTATATCCTGATACATGGCCGAACTGAGATAGAGGATCTAAGAGGTTTGGTATGTGAAGCTTAGGGTTTTTTATTAGGATAAGAATATCGTCGGCATAAGCAACAATTTTGCTTATTGAGGTGCCTGCTAGAATCCCAGGGATATTTTTTTTAATCTTATTGATTCCAGCAGTGGTTCAAGTGACAAAATATATAGTAGTGGTGAGAAGGGGCAGCCTTGTCGTGTGCCTCTGAGTAAGGAAAAGAATGAAGATGTTTGTCCATTTAAATAAATAGCAGATTTGGGGGCTGAATATAGAAGTTTTACCAGCAAGATAAATTTCTCACCAAATCCATGCCAGCGTAGGGATTGGAACATAAAATTCCAATCCACACGGTCAAAAGCTTTTTCCGCATCCAAAGCAATGGCAGCATATCCTTGTTTGTCTTTTTTGTCCTTGGCTACTAGACTAATGGCATTAAGTAGGAGTCTTGCATTTGAGGATATGTTACGACCTTTTACATAGCCTGTTTGGTCCGCTTTTATTAAATTCGGGAGGGAAGATTCAATTCTATTTGCAAGTACTTTAGCGAAAATTTTGTTTTCTATATTAATAAGAGAAATGGGTCAATAATTGCTGGGGAGGGAAGGGTCTTTGTCAGGTTTAGGGAAAATGATAAGTAGAGCATCTGAAAATGATCCAGAGGAGGATTCTTAAGACTTACAGTTTGTAATGAGAGAAGATCAGTGCCAACAACTTACTCCTTCTGCTCCGACTCTGAAAATCTGAATGCTCAAGTCTCTCCATCTGCCTATTGGTTGATGACACAAGAAAACACCAAACCGTCCCATCACCACCAAAGTTGTCACAGACTTTCATACAAGTATGGGTCAGATTCCAAAGTCCAGTCAACCCCTTGACTAGAGTCGCAGTCCTCAATTCCTAACCACCTAGGGGCGAGGTCTCAACACAGCCATGAAAGCCTATGATTTCCTTGCACCATCAGACTAAGCCAGAAATGTAGCTCAATGTATGAATGCCCGTGTTACAGGGAACTGTGTAACATGAAAGTGACTGTTTTGAAAAGTGAAAGGTCAAAATAAGCCTGGCGTTCTTCTTTATTTTTTTTATAAAGTATTTTATTGTTTTAGACATAATAAAATAATCACACTAAAGCAACAAGCAAGGGTGAGGCAAATGCAACATCGGTTATGGGTGCTACAAGACAGGCCTGGCCTAGTGATGTATATACAATAAAAGTCACTTAAATTTGATATTTATGGATGGTAGGTTTGATCATCACAAAATACAAATAACTGTCTTAAAAAGGTCACATTAATCTGCAAATAGAGGGCCTTTCAAAATAATGGAAGAATGAATGTCACATTCTCTAGCTGCTCTGCCTTCTCCAGGCTACATCAATACCACTATCCTCCTTCCCTTGCTTCTGCACTCTCTGACCAGGCCTGCAGTGCCCTGCACATTCCCCTTCCTCGGTTCTGCAGAGCAACTTCTCCCTCCACCTGCCTCACCCTCTCTCTGCACCAAACTCATTCTCACTTTCCAGGTCTAATGCACCCCAGATTTCCTGCATTTACTCACTACTGTTCCTAAATACACTCTACTACCTGCCCTTCTCTGCGGATCCATTGTCTCTCTCTTACTGCGCCTTTTCCATTCTTCTCACTCACACACTGTCTACTTTTCCTATTGACTAGTGTGCGTGCTCCCACAAATGTATGTGTATAAACATTTGTTTTTCATAATAGGAAGGAACAAACCATTGCCATTAACAATGCTTTATTTTCAGAGTGACATGATTAGTGTAATCCCGAGACATTTAATGTCAAAAAAGGTAATGGAATGTATATAACTGTGCAGTGAAGGTACCGGCAACTGTGCAGTGAAGGTACCGGCAACAAGTACTTTCATTCTGATCCTCCACTGCAGTCTTGAACAGACCTGGGTGAACCTTTTGTAAACTGGCTCACAATATGTTTTAACCACTTCACAGTGATAAGAACTGTCTCAAGACTCATACCACACATGTCGGCATGTGGTCCTGCTACAGTTCCAATTGTGAACCTACTCAAACGCTTCAATAGCACCACAAATTGATTTCTAGCATTCTCACTTCAGGTATTTACATTCGACTCGTACATCGTTCTAATCGGCTCGATTCAGTTGGAGCTATTGAGTCTCTATTGGTCAATTTGGATTATAGCTTTTTGGAGTGGATATATTGATTGGACTCAGAACAATCCTTTTTGAGTCATAGGAGTCTATTAGTTTGAAATGTGTCGAGTTGGCTTGACATAGGCTAGTAAGAACAAGTGAAACTAAATTACAAAGCTCCAGTTTCCTGTTGTTGCCTTTGTGTGGGAACTGAGAGAGAGTGAGACAGACACAGGGAGAAATAGCTGGGCTGTTTTGTGTCTGGCTCTTTGGTGTGCTTTGAACTGTTTCTTTGAAAAATTGAGACATAGGAAGGAAACAGGAAAGGAGGAGTAAGGGCGGAAGAGGAGGTTCGCTCTTAAGATGGGGGTGCTTTCCTCCACTGTCTCAAGCCAACAGACGCCAGGATTTTCCAGGAGCAGTCTCTGCCTCAGGCTGCTGAGGTGAAGCAGCCTCATCCTCTACCAACACCTGTGCTGCAGCCGAGGGTGGGGGCTCTGCAAGAAACCAGAAATGTGTGGGGCAGGAGCAAAAAGGGGATACTAGACTAGGGGAGTATTCCTCTGCTGCTGGTGATCCCAGCAACAAAGTGGCTGACAAGCTGGTGTGCAACCTTTGTGGGATGGTGGTAAGGAGAGAAAAGTGGCCTGATTTAACAACCTCTGGCATGTTGAGGTACCTCAGGAAGAAGCAGAACATGTATGTCTATTTGATGCCTCAGCAGCTATGCCTTTCGCCTACACAAAAAGAGGCTGGCAGCAGTTGGCAAATATGGGCTCCCCCATGGAAGACCACAGAGACGTCGTTTGACTTGTGACTTCTTCACCAAGATCTGTAGCATTTGTCATGATCTGGTGTTGGGGTCCACAGTGAGGCAAAGGGGTCATGCCAGGGTGGCACACCTGAAATAATATCATCCTGCCACGTGGCACAGCCATTTGTGCCTGGATCAGTAATTACCTTTACTGAGAACCAGGTGTACTACATGTACAAAGCAGGTGATGTGCATAGTATTGTCATTCTTAAGGCAGCCATGACCTTCAATCCATTTGTTGTCTGCAGTGGCAAAGCCATACTACATATAAATAGGTCTCAGCCATTTTGCATGCACCTCCTCCACCTTCTCCCAAATGTCAACTCCCCTGTGAGTTCTGACCTAAAATGCTTGCATCAAAGTGTTGCCTAGCGTTGGATAAATATATGTTGCTCCCTTGCAATATTCTGGGACCCCTCTTGCCTGGTAGATAAGGACATGTCTACCCAGTGTGTAGTGATTTTCAAGTAGTCAATGCTCCAACCACTGGTCTCCATTGTCCATAGTTTGTTTGTGCATTTATATAGCGCTATGAACCCTCAGGTATCTGAGTCTGCTTATTTCCCACAGTGTGTGATGCTCATTTATCGACCTCGGAAGGATGAAAGGCTGAGTTTGACCCTGCCGGGATTCGAGGCTGCGTCAGCAGGCTCTGCACGGATGTCAAAGCGAGCGCTCTACTCGCTGTGCTATCTGAGCAGCTAGTGAGGTGCATGTTTGTACACTCTGACTGGTGTAGTAGCCATCCCAATAAGTCCATAATGTAGTTGCACAACACAGATACATCCTTTTGAGAGTGAAAAACCTTGATTGGGAATTTCCCAGCAGTGATTGGCTATTCTCCAAAAGCACCACAATATAGGTTTCCCAGCGAAAGCTTAGGTCAAGAGGTCTGAGAGCAATATAAAGACAAAAACCGCTTTGAGAAGGCACAGTTGGTCATGTGACCAATGATATCTTCCACAAAACAGAACTGATGCAATGCTGCGATAATGGTATGTCCCTCTGGACTTCTAGTTGACAAGATTTGTTTTCCACTCCCAAGCAAAGCATCAGTGGTAGTATTTTCGTATGTCCATGATTTCACTGAATCTACTTCACTTATAAGAGAAATCTGAATTTTTGTTTTTCAATTTTTTTTATTATCTGTGTGGCAACGCCACGCCACACCCACTTACCACTACCTTATCCTATCCCCTTAACCCATCTATTTTTTAAAATGTACCTACTTACCTAACCAATTCAAAGAAAAAAAAATTGAAACCAGTGAAATCTACGGTATCAGTATTTTTAGGGGTAGTTGTGTGAACTGGTGTCCATTTTGCATGGGGAAGGAAGTCCTTCGAGTCTTTAGATATCTTCCCATGTCGTTGCATGATGCTGCATTAAGTGTGTCCACAAAGATGTGGTGCTCTCGTTGGCCCCTGAATTTCTTTGCGCGACAGATTTGCGTCAAATTGTTGAAGTGGGCAAATTGATTTGCATTTTATTCTGTATACAGTTCTGCCACACTTTAAATTTTTGATGCAGGCTATCAACTCACAGGCTGAGATCTTCTGAACATTGTGATGATGTGGGAATAGTGGTGATGATGTTATTTTAAGTGGCACCTAATTATACATTTCACTGAACTGCAAAAAGAAATCTCTTCTTTAAAGGCAAGTTGGGGTGTACTTCTACTACTTTTACTATTTCTGCTTCTGTGGTCACATTGCCGTCCTGTCCTTTATCACTTGTGTCACGCTTTCCATCAGCAATGCATGTCTCTGTCCGGACTATGATGAATTTTAATATGTATCTTAATCATCAATGTCATGCCAAATAGTTTAATTTATGTTAAACTCCACCTCAGTGGATGGGAGTTGAGGACACAGAGGCCTGGGACCTTCAACCTAAACCTGCACTTCAAGAGGACTCTATTTTGTTCTGTTTCAATATTCATTACATGACACCTGCTCTTAACGCCTTTCAATTAAATGGAATTGAAACGGAAACCCATGTTGAAAGTCTAGGTGCAAAATCATTGTGGTTCAATTCCTGTCCATGCCTCATTTCTGCATGCATCTCAGAATAACACGAGGGGGTGGAGGAGGAATGTGTAATAACCCTCAATTGGCCTGGTGGTATCCTGGCATCGCCTCCTGCATACAGCAAGTGCTACAGCGGGCTCTCTGCTGGCCTCCTACTTCTTCAGTGGCTGCTGTCTCAAGCTCAGAGACCATTTTTGGCTGTAGTGCCTACCACCACTGAAACTCAAAGTGAAATAAAGAGACCTTGCCTCTAGATCGATTCTATACTGCAGACATGTCTGTGCCAGCACAGTTCATACAATTCAAGGGATGGACGATCATTGGTAGTTATCACCTGTCTCCCTGGACGTTTGCAACAGTCCCCAACCTCGAGTGTCACATCAATGTCTCAAGTCACAATAGCAGAATATGCTGTAAGGAAAATTCTCTACTTCTCCCCGCACCCGAGTATCACCTAGGGGCATCTGCACAGTTCATTCATTTCAAGAGATGGACAATCACTGGTAGATATTGCATGACTCCGCGGAGGTCTGTAACTTTCTTGCACCCCAAGTGTCATGTCACTTCTCAACATACAATAGCACAAGCTGCTCTAAGATATGCTCTGCTCCTCCCTGCACCCAAGTATTCAGGGGCATCTGCACAGTTCACTCAGTTGAAGAGATGGATGGTCACTGGTTGTTATTTTCTGCCTCCCTGGATGTTTGTAACTTTCTCATACCCCAGGTGGCATGTCACCATCTCATCACACAATAGCACACACTGTGCTAAAGAATTCTCTGATACACCCTGCATGTGAGCGTCACCCTAGGACACCTGCACAGTTCCCCATAGTTCAAGAAATGGTATCTTGTGTCATGACTCTCTAAAGGTCTGCATCCGAGTGTTACCCTGGGGCATGTTCGCCATGCGTCCAATCACTTATAGACTCTGTCTGTCTTGTCTCCCAGTAGGTCTACCACTTTACCCTCCAGGTGTCACTGTTATTTTCTCCAGACCTCAAAAAGTCTCACAAGAAATCAGAAATCTGATGTGGTTAGCCCACAGAACCAGAACTTTAAGCTGATCTCACTCTCAGAGCCCCTCCCACTCTCATGCCACTTCTATATAAATGCTTTGACTTCCCTTTTATAATATCAAAGATTTAAAAATAAAATCTGCTGAATGAGGGAGCAGAAACAGGCTTGAGTCATCCTGAGTAAATCATGCACTCATTCTTTTTACAGTCTTTCTAAAACAAATTAATCGAAAATAAAACCCTGTTCTGAAATGAAAATAATTCAACTACAAAATGAAGTACAGTTTGTAAAGTGGATGCAGTCTGAAATAAATGATGGCTATGGATTAATGAAGATGAAGTAAATCTCCAAGCACATAATGTTCTGTGTGTTATGCATGCAAATCAAACAATCCTGGAAGGAACTGCAAACCTTATGACATACTTTCCCTTAAGCTCCTTTATCTGAGAATTCAGTAGTAATACCTCTATTATTTCTAGAGGTTTGAATGAGCTTGACCACCTATGGATGTTCCCTATATAAGTAGTGGGATTGAACTTTTGGTTCAAATATTTCAAAGCTTGGTTCAATCATCATTTCAAACCACATGAAATTCTGGTGGTTTGAAGTTCGAACACATTTTTTTTGCCCAGGCTTTGTCTTGACAGAGAGCTACCCAGCAACGAGGTTCTTTTCTTTCATAATTACCTAATGTCATGGCAACTAACACCCTATTGTCTGCTCCCCTTTCCAGAATGAGCCATGTACTTCGCATAGCTAAGTTTATGGATGTGAAAATAATTGAACTATAAACCAGCAGAAGGTATTTATGTTAACAGGGTGCCACTGTAGCCTCCTAAGAGTGGTGCCCACAGCTCAGCTGCTCTAACGCTAGCAGATTGCCCACTCACTCAAATAAGCACTTACTCTTCCATTTGATTTTTATCCTTGGATTTTGTTTCTGTGATCTTCTCTTGTCTCTTCTTATCCATTTTCTTCTTCAATTCCTTTTTTTCTCTTCATGGGAAAACAAATACATACAGTAAGCAGGGGTGGTATAATTATTTCAACAAGACATGCAAAGTTAATGCAAAGTTAATATGAGTACAAATGTTAATATGATTATATGGGGACCTACTTTTCACATGTTTCTTTGAGTTTTTTCAGCTGGGTGTTCTGACACTCTTCTGCAACATCAGTCAGTTTTTGAATAAGCTACAAAGAAAGAAAAAACATGTTCATAGCATAATCATTGTCAGGTCCAATTTGGTTGCAGGTGTTGTAACCATTAGCAATGCATGCCTATATCAGTACAGCAGAAACAAGACATATATTAGATGCCCATCTGCAGACCCCATCTGTCCAGTAGCCAATCATGGTAGGATGCTGTGAATAATGGCAAGCGAGCATTAGGAATTGAGTGATTACAATATGATCACAAAAACCATCATGACAAATGTAAAATGAAGAAAAGCAATTAGGAAAACTATTCAAATAAAGTAAATGTAAAGGCAATTTAAAATGCAACAAAATGAAGGGAAATGATGGCGTTCATTAATAAGTGCTTTAGCATTGTTTACAAAAAATAAAAAATAAAAATCATCTGAATAGAAGTATTTGTAAACAATGTCATACTATACAATTGTGTGTGCCTTATACACATTTTATTATTATTATTATTATTATTATTATTATTATTATTATTATTATTATTATTATCATTATGACTGCAGGAAGGAAATGAGGTCTGGTAAGCCCATGTTCTCTGAATACCAGTGGACCTATCAAATCCACCCCTGATGTACTGGATATTCTTCCTGCTTGTACCAGACTTGGCTATACATACATACATTATCATTATCATCATTGTTATTCTTATCGTATTTGTATACTTATTGTTCTTATCATTACTTCCACTGATGCTGCAGCTACTACTACTACCGGTGCTACTGCTGCTATTATTATGTAACAGTTCACTGCACCCGAAATGTTTAATGAAACAAGGACAGTTATAGTAGGATTGACCCTGAATTGTGTGAGCTACTGTTTTACACACACTTGGCCTCAATCCGAGTACAGCACTGAGGGAAACAATGGTGGTAAATTCACTGTAATTTGGTTACTGCATCTTGACCACCAGGTTACCATGCCACCACTCTATAAATTATGGTGGGAAAGTGGATGGTGGCCCACCAGTGAAATGCTGGAGGAAAATCATCAACTTTTTTTCCCCTGAAAATCATCAGAATGAATACATTTTGCAAAAAACGGCCAGACTATTTGTGGTAAAGCCTGATTTATTAACCTATGGTCGGGGGGACATATGTCCAAGGTATTGAAGTTTAATATAAATGTGAAGACGCTATATCTGATCAGATATAGGACACCTGATATCCTGTTGGTCTGAAACCGATCAGATCAAAAACTGTCGGCCTAGATTACTGTCTGCCCAGATTACTTTACTGATAGGCAGGAGTAGTTAAACAATCGTCCTAACCTTTACTTCTGTGTTGCCCTGAATAATAGGACTGGATCAAGACCAGTAGGAAATAATGTTACCTCCTCTCTAACTCTTGCCCTCTTTTGTGACAACACTTTAATTTCAGGGCTTACCCTGTTTTTCTTTACAAAAATCCACCCATTTTGTGACACGTGTGATGAAACCAATTGGGTCTGATTCTCAAAAATGTTTTGCTTACTTACACCTGGAACATTGGTATGGCATTCCCAAAGCAGCGATTACAAGGAACATAGACTTCTCACTGACTTACTCAAATGTGTCCAGGCTAAAGTAGTAAGCATATACTACTTATTTCTAAACTGCAAGAACAAGAGGAAATTGAAGGCATTTTATAACAGAATCTCTGACCAGTGACAACACAAATTCATAATTTTTCTGACACAAATACCTCTTTCCCCACAATCCGCATGTACTTGCAACTCACCTGAACACAAACACACACTCTATACCATAGGCTTGCCACACAAGCCGACAAATGGAATCAAACATTCTACAAAACAGACCATCTAACATCGGCAGCCAGGAGCCAATGAAACTCCAAAGCATGATCACCATGAGACATGCACTGTTTCCACCTGGAAAGGGGTCGACCTCATATTGACCATATGAATGGGCGTATTTCTGCTCCGTACTGAAAATCAAACCTTTGTACTCATGGCTGAAAATGGTTGGGGGGTGTTTTCTGTCTTTAAATTGGCCAGTAGGGCAGTGCATCCCATGTTCTCAGGTATTTGTTGTTCGGCCAGTCCAATGTGTTAGACTCACACAACTTGCCATTGTAGGCACTGTAAAGGATGATGAAGGAGGGGATCTCAAACAATGTCCCAGAGCTACAGCACATACCTCCAACACCTACACATACCTCCAACACATACACACCATGTCAGTCTCACAACGTGCACAGTGAAACACAGATGGCCTCCAAGCACTTATTTGAATTTAGGGTGTGAAAGCAATGGAGGGAAAAGATGCAAGGTTACAGCAGTATTAAAGAGAATCATGAACACACCTTAGACGCCCCTGGGAAAATCACTAACCAATAATAATAAAAACAGAGAATGTAAAATCCAAGGTGGCTAAGAGGGGTGGCGTCCCTTTAGAAAGAATTGTGTAACACCTGTACACCACTAGTTGAATCCCAGCGCAACAATTCAGCTTCTGAATCTACCGTGGTCTATAAATGAGGGCGAAGGCGTTACGTAGTGCCCTTGTTTTATAGTATGACCTAGTGTTATCATATAGTCTGTTATTTTTCAGTAACCTGGTGTTATAGCAAAATGTTTAATTATAGCACACAGATTTAAAAAAATCCAGTATAATGTGGTATACACAACCAAGCTATTCTTAATTTGAATGCCAATGCAGTCACATTAAATTCTGCCCAGTGACAACAATGGAAGCAGTTGCTGGGTCAGGAAGTGAAGCAGATACGTGTTCACTGAGACCTGAACAAAGACACCTACTCATCATCTCTCCAGCATCCCTTTCATGTCTATTACCTCCATTGTCACCACAAACCTATCAGTCTGTGGACTCTCATTATTATCTTATCCAGCATCCTGTCCCCTGCACTTCATGTGCTGCATATTTCAGCAATAGTAATTTGCCCGATAAGCCCTGTCTCTTGCATTTGGGACTTATGGTGGTACTAAAGGTTATTATTTACTGCCAAACTTAGCTGCAAAAGTGTCATATATGTTTATCATTACACACACATTTCAAAGTGCTGAACTCCTGATACCATGCTTGGTGGAATTGGACTCACTCACTTTGCTTGCTTGCTCACAGGAGGCCCTGCATTCATTTCTCCTTCGATCCTCTGCACCTCTGGAGCCCTCGTTTTTGCTTTAGAAGACCTCCTTCTGCTTTACAAAGAACTCCAGCAAATGCAGCACCTCTCAGATGGTAAGCGCTCCATTTTTGGTGTGTTTTGCGCCTGATGCGGCGTGCTCAGCATTTTGTGCTTTAAATTGGGAAAATACCTTGCTGGCAAAGCACTAACTACCTGGAGAGCCCTCGCCTGGCTCATTTCTTCGAAAAACCCTGGTTTCCACTCTATTTCTGCCTCTCCCTCATTGGGGCCTATTGTTTCTTTCCTGCCTCCAAGATGGCTGCTCATTTTCCCTTTGCCTAAGCTCCACTGGGCCTGCACTGGTCTCCCCCTCCCGTTGGTTGCAGAGGTCGCCATAGACCAATAGCAGCAACCCAGAGGCGGGATCCAGCCCAGTACACCAAGGCCCACACAAAGGCTCCTGTCAGCTTCCCTGTCTGCTTTACAGGCTGCAACATGATATTTCTGCCACAGCCAAACCCTCCCTGAGGCTGCTACCCCTGGACTATTGGACAACCATGACTCTTACAACACATTCTGCCATGGTTAGTCCCTCCTTTCTGACTTCCTTTGCACTACCTACTCTGCTGGTACTCCTTCAGCTCTCCTTGTTATGTTCTCAAATTGTAGTCGTGTCTGAACTAACCCTTACCATCTGACTCCCACTTGTCTCCTTAACTACAGGACCTTCATCTATCCTGAAAGTCAAACTTGGGTGTATTTTGGATTTAACTTGAAAGTCAAAGTTGGGTGTAATTCTGCATTTAACTTGAAAGTCAAACCTGGGTGTAATTCTGCATTTAACTTGAAAGTAAAAGTTGGGTGTATTTTGCATTTAACTTGAAAGTCAAACTTGGGTGTAATTCTGAATTTAACTTGAAAGTCAAACTTGGGTGTAATTTTGCATTTAACTTGAAAGTCAAACTTGAGTGTAATTCTGCATTTAACTTGAAAGTCAAACTTGGGTGTACTTTTGCATTTAACTTGAAAGTCAAACTTGGGTGTAATTCTACGGTTAACTTTGCCCATTGATTGTAATCCTGCTAGCCCAGTGACTGTTCCATACCGCTGCACTTGCTTTCTCCTCCCCCACCTCCTCTCTTCATACTCATGGCGTTGTTTGTTTCTCCCATCTTTTCCAACTGCTCCTGTATCAACTATCCTTCCCTTCTCACTAAGTCTGGAAAGAAGAAGCTTAAAAAGGATATCTTGGCCTCCAACCCTGGTCTCCCTATTGCTGATACCTATAACAGCGCATCTTCCAGACAGACCCGCACCGACATCCTCTTTGTTGTTCCTTCACCTGATCTATGGACCCCCCATATGATCTCTGTGCTCTGTCCTGTCTCCTCCTCTCCCATAAAAGGTGGCACTCGCTGGGAAATCCTCATGGCTTCTTTTGACTCCTCCAGAGTCATGCTTAACGTCTACCTAAATGGCACTGTCATGGTCCAAGGGCCCCAGGAAAATATCCTCTTCGATAGGCGTTTCCCTTGCTGATCAACTTCCTTTCTTCTCCCCCTCCTCTCATTCCTTGGCTACCTTGCCCACTCTTTCCTCCTCTGCCCATCTTCTGGCTACCTCCACAACTCCGCAGGGCGTACCTCTGATTTGTACCCCTACCCGGAAGGTCTTTAAGGCCGGCAACCTTCTTCATCTTGCCACTCTCAACTCTCGCTCTGCTGTCAAACACTCCACTGACATCTGCCACCTCCTTGAAGAACTTGACCTTGACGTTCTTGGTCTTACAGAGACATGGTTCACAGCCAGCTCTGTCACGAGCTTTGACACTCTACTCCCTGATGGCTAAAAGATCCTCTCTGCACCCAGATCCACTTGCCCTGGAGGGGGTGTAGCCTTGATCTTTCCTGAGTGGATTCCTGCCACTAAAATTTCCACTCAGATCTACTCATCTTTCGAATGCCTCGTCTGCAGGCTCTCAATCTCTCCTAGCCACTCTCTTACTGTTGCCACTCTCTCCCGGCCCCCTGGTCAAATCACCTCTTTTCTCTCTGAGTGGGCTGATCTCTCCTCCTCTCTCCTGGCCTCAACCACTCAACTCCTTCTCCTTGGTGACCTGAACATTCACCTTGATTCTCCCTGTCCCACAACATTGCTCTTTCGCGACCTCTGCGATTCCCTCTCTCTCTCTATCCTCCCCTCTGGCCCAAAGCACTCTGCAGGGCACAAACATGATGTCTTGATCTCCTCTACCCTCCCCCTATCTATCCCTCTCTCCACTCCCCTCTCCTGGAGTGACCACTACCCCCTCTCCACTCATCTCTCTCTCTTCCCCCCAAGCCAAGCCTACCCCAACACTGCCACCTACCTTCCTGGACATCCGGCCCATGAAGCGTGTGTCAATGGAGGCTTTTGCTTCCACCTTCTCCCCAACCCCTCTTCCTCTGGCTGACTCACACCCTGACACAGTCCTGTCTTCTCTCTATTCTTCTATTTCTGATACTCTTGATGTTCTTGCCCCTGTCATGAGGATCCGCCCGAAGTCCAAAGCCAAGTGCAATTCCTGGTTTGACTCTGACGTAGCTACACTTAAACGTAGGTGTAGGGAGGCTGAGAGAAAATGGAGGGATTTCTGCTCATCCTCTGACAAACTGGCCTGCCGCCTTCTCCAAAGGCAATACCGTTTCTCTGTCCATACCAAGAAGAGAGTCCACATTCAAGCCCGTGTCTCTGCGGCATTTAACAGCTCGGCCGCACTTTTTAAAATTTGTAAGGAGCTGGCCAATCATGCTGCAGTCTCTACCCCTCCCCTTGCCTCTCAGGCTCTTTGCAATGCCCTGGCCTCACACTTTATCTCAAAAACCCATGACATCCTGTCCACACTCTCCTCCACCCCCTCTCCTCTCCCCTCTCCGTCGGTACTCACTGATCCTCCTCCAGCCACCCCTCCACCCTCCTTCTCTTCCTTTCCTCTCTTCTCCCCTGATGAGGTCGCTAGACAAGTCCGATCTATGAAAACCTCGTCAAAACAGGTTCATCCCTGTTCCTCTAAAACTCTATAGGACCACATTGATACCCTTGCTCCGGCCCTTGCCGACTCCTGCAACCACTCCTTTGCCTCAAGATACTTCTGCTCCCCTCTTAAGCACTCCATTGTGCATCCTCTCCTCAAGGAACCCACAGTGGATCCCTCTTGTCCAGCCAACTATCGGCCAATTTCCATTACCCCCTTCTTAGTCAATCTCCTTGAAAAGCTGGCCATCTCTCAGCTAAACCTTCATTCTGATTCTGTTGGCTGTCTCCATGACCATCAGTCTTGCTTCAGATCTGGCAGAAGCACGGAAACTGCTCTCCTGAACATCTGTGAAGATCTGCTTTCCAACCTTGACTCTAGCATTCCCTCTGTTCTCATCCTACTTGATCTCTCCTCTGCCTTTGACACAGTCAACCATACCATCCTGCTCAACCGTCTCCGGGATAACTTGGGCATCACCGATCAGGCTCTGGCCTGGCTGACCTCTTTCCTCTCTGTTCGACCCTCTCAGGTCCAACTTGGGTCCTTCCTATTATCTGTCTTCCTCTCCACCTCTGGTGTTCCCCAGGGGTCTAAACTCTCGCCCTGGCTTTTCAACCAAAACCTGGCAACTCTCGCCCGCTGTATTGCCATTTTCTGCTCAAACTTCCAGTGCTACGCAGACAACACTCAACTCATTTTCAGGTTGCCCTCGGCCACCTCCTCCACCTCTCTCATCACTGATTGCCTAACTGCCATCCAAGATTGGTGTGCCACCAACGATCTTTGTCTTAATGCCAGCAAGACAGAGATCCTCCTTATTGGCACACCATCACCTTCCTTTCCCTCACTCTCTGGCCGGCCTCCCTTGGCCCTCCTCCCATCCCCTCCTGCGAGGCCAAGAACCTTGGTGTCACCTTTGATTCCACACTCTCCTTCTCTGCCCACATCGCTGATGTATCAAAAAAGTCAAACCTCCTACTGCACCTCCTCAGAGGTATTCTTCCTTTCCTCTCATTCCCCCAGAAGCTCACTGTCTCCCAAGCTCTGGTTCTCTCTAAATTGGACTATTGCAACAGCCTCTTTCTTAATCTACCTGCCTCTGCTCTCTGCCCTTTACAACATATCCAGAACAGGACTGCAAGACTTGTCCTTGGCCTCAAGCCCTGGGATCGTATCTCTCCAGCTCTGAAATCTCTCCATTTTCTCCCAGTGGATGCAAGGATTAAATTCAAAACCCTCTGCATTGTCCACAAGGCTTTTTGGGGCCTGGGTCCAACATAACTTCAGCTATCCCTCCGCAAATACCTCCCATCTCGAGCACTCCGCTCCCTACCTCTAATTCCCTCAGGGTCAGACGTTTCTCAAAGAAATGAGCTGGGGGTAGATCTCTGTCTTCGGCTGGGGCCTCCCTCTGGAACAGCCTCCCTGCCACTCTAAAACTTGAGGAGAACCATCTCCGGTTCTGGAAGCACCTCAAAACCTTCCTCTTTGCTTCTGCCTTCTCCTGCCCTCTCCCCTGTTGATTCTACTCTCCCTCGGCACCATGCACCTGGCCACCATCTGTCCTCTGGACCCAGGTACCTGCTCATCTTGCCACCCTCACACACTGCCTCCGGGTGCCCCCCCCGCACTGGGGTCTGTATCTGTACCCATACAGCCCTCCCCTTTTCTTCTTGCACTTTCAGACCTACACGGCCTGCTGCCATAAACCCAGCACTTGCCACTTGCTGGCTGCACTCCCATTGTTTGTTGCCTTTTTATTTATTATTTTATTTATTATTTTTGTTTTTTCCTTCTCGCTCCACACTCTCCTTTTGTTCCCCCTTCCATGCACTTCTCCCCCTTCTCCCTTTACCCTGCACTTGCACATTCTCAATGTCACTGGGCCTAGTAAAATCATTGTTTTTGTTCCCCCCTGTTCCCTTTCCCTGCCTGGTAGCGCTCTGAAACACTTGTGTATCAGCACGATAGAAATAAAATATCAATCAATCAATCAATCAATAACCATCTATGACATGTGTGTAGCTTAGCCACACAAATAACCACTGCTTGATCCAGACAGTTAACATTATAGTGGTGAAACGTTATGTGCAATGCACATTATTTATTAAAAGATGTGACACTTCAACTTGTGAACCTACATCACACACTGAAACAATGTGAACAACTAGAATGCAGCCTAGGATGATAGTTCATCACTGCATGGATGTACACTGGCACCCAGCCTGTTTAACAAGGACCAGAATCGTTAGGCTGGCAACATACACCACTATATGTTAAGCACTTGCAACAATAATATGACTAGCTTGGCACCAAAGTCACAATATGGCACAAATGTATCAATACATTTTATGTTGCATCAGTGGTCGAAGTGTACGAAAAGAAGTAGTGGAACTATGTACCTTGCTGGACTGCCACCACTCTCCACAAACCCCATCCCCATGCCCCCTCCCACACGCAAGCCAAACCCCCAAACAAACACACCTGCTGTTTAAGGGAATGTGCAAGTTTCAACTTCTTCCTACACTTTTATTTTAAAACCAAACCATTCCGGAACGGTTTCATGTATAGCAACAGTAAAACATATAACATAAAATTAGAGGAGCGCCGCTACCAACAGCTCACGCCCACTTTGGCCACTATGTTGCATGCTCTGAACGATAAACAGAATGACTGGACTCAAATCAACATATCTCCATGATGGATATTCTCACTTTTCAAACATTAACATAATATGATGTCTTACTTTGATATGCATAATGCGTCGCTATAACTCATGCTTTTTTCATCACTTAAATAATGTCAATCTCTCCACTGGGACACGCATCTTGAGTGTTTGCCAATATGCATTTGTTTAACACTGGCCTATCTTCTTGATCACAGCCTTGAGAAAGACCCCTCCTTTGGCCGAAACACGTGTTGGATGTTTATTCTTTTAAAATGCTCCAAATATATCAATAGTTGCAAATTGCACTGTTTCAGATGTGCGGGCTAATCTAGCCTTTGTGCAGAACAAACATTGATCATGTGGATTACTCCAGCATTACCTGGTCAATGCATCACTGTTACTATCCATAAGGATTGCCACATGTGCACAGTTGCCTCAGGTCTTTTCGATAACCTGGTTTACCATTTTGGGGCCCTTTGGGTGTAGGCCCACACCTAGACACATGCAGCAGGCATCACCATTGAAATACTGCCCTTTAACACATGCCCAGCGCAGGTGATCAGTAAGTTCATCAACATTCCGCTTAGTATGTTATTGCCATGAATTAGGTTTTTTTATGCTCTGCATGAGTGCAGTTCTACATACGACTAATGGAGAAAGGCAGTCTATTTGCAATATACACTAGGGTATGATGCTGGTGCAATTAGTAGTAGCTATTTATAGAT
The DNA here is from genome assembly GCF_040938575.1 of Ambystoma mexicanum. Lineage (NCBI taxonomy): Eukaryota > Metazoa > Chordata > Amphibia > Caudata > Ambystomatidae > Ambystoma > Ambystoma mexicanum. The sequence continues at coordinate 714,159,303 of NC_090928.1, read as the reverse complement.
GATATGATAGGTTATTGTGCTTAATACCCAGAGGTTTCTAAGCGCGCACCCGGGGATCGAACCTGTGGTGCTCTGTGTCGTCTTGCTTCCAAGCCGAGCACGTTGCCCATGAGCTATCCTCCCGAGACAAGCTGGGACTTAAGTCATCTTTATGTGTGGTTTTACATTTTAAATTACTTTAAAACTGATTATTTGCTGAAATATTTGTGATGAACTCTAATTTCATATGTTATCATATGGATGGAATTCGATACTTTGGGCCTCATTACGACCCAGGCGCTAATGGGTTAACGGCGCCGTAAAAGGCTGCGGTGCCGTTACCCTATTAGCGCCTATTTACGAGGTCCCTTTGCGGGACCCGACCTTAACGGCTGGTGTAGACCAGCCGTTAAAGTAGGGTCCGCAAAGGGACCCTGGTGCTAATTACGGTGCCGCAATTTGCGGCACCGTACTTAGCCCCTTCCCAATTCCCATTGAGCCCTATGGGACAAAAATGGGAATGGGGAAGGGCAATGGAGGAAGGGGGAATAACCGCCCCGCCAACCTTGTAATGGGGTGGTAATTCCCCCTTTCTAAATGACGGAGTCAGTAAGTTACCGGCATGGACCATGGTGCTATTAGCACCATGGTCTTCCGCCAGGGTCGTAATGAGGCTTTTTATGTTTATTAATGTTGATTATTGATAGTTGACAAATGTGTTATGTGTCTTTATGGGCAGGACACACAATAAACCATCACAAATTATCTGTATTATATCACAAATGCAATGAATAATTTGCTGAGGTAAATATTTCAGGGTGTCAGTCAGAAATGCTTTACATTTCTCATAAAGTTCTGACACCCTCTTATTGGGAACTATTCTGTAAATGTCAGGGAAATGTACAATGTGCAAAGAGCTTTCCTCACCAAAATAATCAGTCTAATTAAGCTTGCCTCTAGGACAGTAAGTCAGCACATCATGTATTCATTGAAATATGTCCCAGCACTTTTCAAATGCTTTGCTTCCTGTTTGAAAAATGCCTAACAGCAAAGTCACAATAATTAAGCAACTCAACAGTGACATGCACACAAGACTTTAGAGACAATATATGATATCTAAGCAAGCAAAAGCTTCACAATTCGATAACAATTGAGCTTTTTTTTTTGCTGTCCTTAAGAATGCGCCCAATTTGTGGAGCATAACTTTGAGTTAACAAAGGAAAACATTTGAGAGAGTACAGAGACGTCAGATGATGAGATCGGTTCAGTCGGTGGGCAAGTCTGTATTTCCGGTAGCCACTATTTAATCCAGTGATACCTATGCATAGGGAAATCATGTCTTAGGTTGTGTTGAGAAAGGAAGGGTAATGGTGATGTCATTAGTTCAGAATGTCTACTCCTATTCTTTATCTCTGAAAAAAGATTTATTGGCTATCTTGTGTCTTTGCATGACTGTTGAAACAAAGAACAACGGTGGCCCCCACAAATCATTCAACGTACTAATTTGTCCAGCTACCAGACACATTAGACACGGCCGATCAGATCCTTGTGTTGCCTCTGCCTTTTCAAGGCAATTTGGTCCCTGTACAAATCCGAGCTTTGGGTGGCAGTGATCTTTACATTCATAGCATTTTTTGTTTTAAGTAGTGATTGAAGAATTTGGTTTTAAATGGAGGGGTTCAAACATTTCCCATTAATGTGTGGGAGCGACCAAGCATAGTAAGAGATCCCCAACTTACCATGTGGGTTTGGATGGTTGTTTCTCAGAAGAAATAATGGTTTAAAATGGTGCATTTTACAGCACACCGCTGCTGAAAAATGTGGCTGCTAAGCCACACAACAACAATCCATTTTGTAGACTGACACATGAAAAATATCCAAGTGATGCCAGGTGACCAACAGCGAACAGGAGCATTTTTCATGATGCATTTACACACAATATATGCCAGTATATAAAACGTGCATGCAGACTGTGCTCAAACATGTATGCCAGTGTGTCAATGTATGTCAGTACCAACAAGTAACACCACACATGTTGGCTATGAACATAATGCAAGGGAAAACATGACATGCCACTGTTAAAAAAGTCCATATTGAATGACCATTGTAGTACTTTCGACCCCCATTTAAGAACATTCATCAATATTTCTTTTCCCAGAATTCCAGAAAACATGCTATGCCACTGTAAGAAAATGTCCATAGCGGTTGCACCAATGTAGGCCAGTTTTAACTGTACGAAATGTCATTGTGTTTGTTGCCTTTGCCCATAATGGCAGTACAAAATATCATGTCACTGTACAAAAACATACTTTCTGCCCCCCCCAATGCAGTCACTGCCCTCACTCCAATATATGAACACTCATTGAGTGGACTTTGCCAATAATGCCAGTAAACATGCCATGCCACTGAAAGGAAATGTCCACACTAGCTGCACCAATGTAGACCAATATTCCACTTAAGAACATTCAGAATTTTGGTGTTGCTTATAAGGACAATAAAACATCCCATGCCACTGTACCAAATTGTCATTGCTGGCTGCCCCAATTCAGTCCCTCCATTTACTGCATGTAAATACATGCTTCATATTTTCTTTGGATATAATGCTAGTAAAACAAGCCATACCACAGTAAGAAAAAACCTTACTGGCTGTACTGATGTAGTCTCCACCACCCACACGTCACAACACTCATCAAGCTTTTCCTCCCTATAATCCCAGTAAAGCATGCCATGACATTGCGGGAAAACATCCATATAGGCTGCACCAATGTCCTACCCTTAACAAACACTTAGCCGCACCCTCCAGCCTGCATGCACACATATTGTCACACCCATTTCCATATGCACCAAGACAAGATGCACACTTCTTTCTCGTACACACAACTGCCCATACAAAACAATCACACTGCACTCTTACAAACAGACACAATTTCACCCCTACACACCATTTACAGTGCACTTTAATACACACAGACATAACCTCTCGCATGCATGCAGACATGCATATATGCTCGCCTGTGTATGCCTGCATACATACGTACATAAATGCAAACAAAAAGGCTTTTTTTCGTATCTGCTCCAGCTAAGGACTAGACACTGGGCCTCATTACGAATAGGGTGGTAAGGGATACCAGGCACCGTTAAGAAGACCGGTGCCGGTAATCCCTTACTGCCCTACTATGAGTTCCCTTAGCGGGTCCCTACTTCAACGCCTGGTTTTACCAGGGGTTATGGACGGGACCCGCTAAGGGACCTCAGAGCTAATAACAGTACTGCAAACTGTGGTACTGTTGTTAGAGTCTTCCCCCTTCCCATTGAGCCCTATGGGGGCTCAAATGGAAACGGGGAATGGCTTTTTCAATGGGGATTTACCGGTCACGCAAAGGTCGGTCTACAACGGTAAGTCCCCATTGAAGGAGACCGGTGCCGGTACCGTTATTGGAGGCAGTCATGGCGCAAATAGCGCCATGAGTACCTCCAACCTCGTAATGAGGCCCACTGTCTATTCCAGGCCCTCCGTCACCCACACCCCATGCACAAATAACCAGATAGCAGGGCAGGCCCTTTCTGGCTCTGAACATTTGTAGTGGGATCAGAGCTATAGAAAGTAGTGCCCCAGCTCACCTTAATGTGAGGGGAGGCACAGATGTGCCTCTTATGCACATTTGTCCCTGAATTTGCCATGCCCAATTTCCCAATTGGCCATGCAAAGCTTGTGAAGCCAAATGCCCTGAGCCTTGCATAACCCATTGGGCATGTACACTGGGAATTCGCAAAATGTAGAGAGAAACCACATTTCCATGCTTTTATTTTGGCTTGGTTGCTACTCCCTTATCAGTGTGCCATCTCCCATTATTGACGGTTTCCTACTCTTTCTTTTTACATGGAAGACACCAAGAAAAATGTTCTTTTTTAAAGTTGACATAATATTTTAACAGACTATTTGTTTCCTGCTGACCAGGTTCTAAAAAGTGTTGCAAAGGAAATACTCTTGTATAGGAACCATGTCAAACATGCATTTATAATTTAGAAACATTGTTTAACGAGGATCACATGTAAGTTTTAATGATGAAAAAGGTTGTAAACAATTTTACACAAAACAATCAAACACACATGTTGATATTTGTCTGCGTACAAATCTGCAACCAGACTACCTACAGAATGGGCATAGTCCACTACAATGCAGTCGTGGAACAATGTATGTAGTTTCAAACAAAAGAGTTTCCCAAGACAATCTACCTGTTGGTGTCACACTATTGGGCTAATGGTATGGGTGAGAATGAGGCACAGACGAATCACAGTCTTGTGTTGGAACAAATATCACAAGATATGCACATAAGCTAGTGTTTTAAAGAATAAATATACGGTTTTATTTTTCTAATACATAAAAATTGAACATAGTGGGTCCAATTATTAAAAGAACACAAAGCAAAACAGAGAGAAAAATCACAATCCTGTTAGGGAAAAGAAAAAAGAAAAAACTCACGTGAAACAATCATATGCATCTGCTTACTTGATTCAAATTGTACATCAAGCCTGTTCTATTTCAAAGGTGATGTTAGTAGTGGCAAAAGTGTCTTCACAACATAGACATGAAATGATGGTGCTATTGCGAAGGCCCCAATCGGGACAATGTATGGGACAATGTATGGGCAGAAGCCCATCTAGGAAACGTGTCACATCATTTCATGTCTATGTTGTGAAGACACTTTTGCCACTACTAACATCACCTTTGAAATAGAACAGGCTTGATGTACAATTTGAATCAAGTAAGCAGATGCATATGATTGTTTCACATGAGTTTTTTCTTTTTTCTTTTCCCTAACAGGATTGTGATTTTTCTCTCTGTTTTGCTTTGTGTTCTTTTAATAATTGGACCCACTATGTTCAATTTTTATGTATTAGAAAAATAAAACCATATATTTTTTCTTTAAAACACTGGCTTATGTGCATATCTTGTGATATTTGTTCCAACACAAGACTGTGATTCGTCTGTGCCTCATTCTCACCCATACCATTAGCCCAATAGTGTGACACCAACAGGTAGATTGTCTTGGGAAACTCTTTTGTTTACCTAGTTCTGACCACATCCCACAAGCCCCTATCAAAAAAGTGGTCCCCCTTAGCTCAAAAAAGCTACACCCTGTAGTTTCAAACAGCCAATAAACACCACGTTTGTCACATTTTCTTCTGGTAACAATAAATGCCTTACTCATACAAAAAGTCACAACAAGCATCAGTAGAGTGTACTAGACAATCACAACAAAGCTGCAAACATTGATACAAAAAAACATACCATTAGTTATAAAAAAAAACATAAGGGGGAGAATGTCAACTCAAGTTGCTTGAGTTTCGACTAGTTTGGTTGCAGATAATTTGTGAGAAAGTGGCCCAGCCTTCTTTAGGACGAAAATGTGGTTTGGGCAGACGGGGAACAATTTTGTTAAAATGTAGTGAAATGGGCAATTTCTAAATAAGTGAGAACAAACATATATGGGCTTGATTCATGGAAGCGTTTTATAATGGCGCAATCCCATAGGAAAACATTCTGTGAATCAGGCCCATAGTGTTTACTAGTGTGGTAATGTTACAGTGTATTTTCAAAAACAATTTTTGTGAAACATGGTGATTCGAGAACAAAATAATTCATAATAGTGCCCTTGTATAGCAAAATTCTTTTTTTTTGTGAACTTGAGTATGCGTGACTTTGTATAGGTTCACCTACTTTGCCCCGGTCTGCGGATTACATTGTTCAGTTCGCCAGAGGGTGCTGAGATCTTTAGCCTATACTGGTCTTGAGTAAAACAGAGAAGAGAAACGGAATTCTTTGTAAGTAGTTTAGCCTGTTCGGAAAGCATCATTATAAGGAGTGTTCAAAGGGATTAACATAAAAGGTGGAATCCCACAAGTTCTGGGCACACGGTTGCTTACGCGTCAATGCATATTCTCCGTGATGCTATTTGTTGTTATTCTCAAAGAGTTACAGCAGCGTTTATTGTCTGAAAAGACAAGATCATTTTGTAACATATTTGTTTAGATCTATCCGTAACGTACGTGTATAAATCTTTAATGTTAATGTATCAGACCGTTTGGCAATAACACTTGTATAGCTCGGCTTCAAAGCACAAGATTGTTGCTATTTAGAAAATGCCCACACGTGTGCAATCCTCTTCTGGCTTCATAAAGTCACAGTCTCTTGTTGACTTTTATAGTGTGACAATATCATTGGTGCATTTGTTCACTTCGCAAGAAATAGACTGAACTTGTCAGCCATCTTGGTAGAGTACACCAAAGTTTGTAACAGAACAGGTTCAAGCGCTGTGTTTCTTTCTTGGGTTTGATCACACGTATCTTGAGCTAAACTGTCTGGCTGGAGAAACAGACACGCTGTTTGACTGTGAACCACCATATTATTGCGGTAAGGCAGAGAGATGCATTTCCTGTTTCTTTTATTAGTTGGAAAAAAAAACTTGGGTGGCATAAGGGGTCTAAGCAGCCCTTAATATAATGAAAATGTGGCAGACTAGGCAGGTTTAACATAGTGGTAACTGGGGCGGGGAGGGGGGGGGTGGTGGAGTTCTTCCTTGGGTGTGTCTGCTGGAAATAACAATTAGGGGTAATTTTGGAAGTGGTTTTCAAGTTTTAAGTAATTAACCTGTCCAGTTTATGTGCTCATTCAATTCTGTGATGTCTGTGTTCAAGTGGCAAATCCAATGCTGTTCAAGTTTAAATCACCTGTTTGACACTGGAAAGTTGGTTGACTTTGGAATACCACTATCACAAACCACCCCAATTCATTTTCATTTTGAGAACGATCATAAAAATGCCTAACAAGAGGAGCCTGCATGTTTCTAAAAAGCACCATAAAATGACAAAGTTTGAGTTGTTTGGACCTGGTCAAAAAACGGTTTTGAAAGTAGTGTTCAGGTATTTTTTCTGTCTCTGGCTAAAAAACTAATTTTATATTTCTGACCCTACCATACTTTTCGAATCTCATAATAGGAATAGTTGAAATCATATATTTGTTCACTATTATATAATTATATACGTATTATGCAGCACTTGCAATTGTTATTTAAAAACGTAGGACAAAATGCAGAATTTAAAAAGCTGAATATTTTTTTTTCTCAAAATACTTCATTACATAAATAGTATACCAATGCACTATAGATATTTACTGTCATTTGAATCTTTCAAAAATAACCACAGTTCGGCGACACATTACTAAACATATACTTTTGAACCACGGCAATTATTGCCACTGTGAAAATGCCAGTGACATGTTGCTTTGTGCCAGTGTAAAATGTATGAAATACGGGTGAACATCAAAGACAGGTCAAATGGTCTCGTTACTTAAAACCCCTTGAGTAAAATATTACAAAGAAATGAAAGCATGATAGTGATAATATCTGCACATGTACATTTATCCTGTCAATGCATATTGATAACAGTAATTGAAAGGTCTATTGCTATTCCTTTTATGCTGTGATACATTCACCTAGTAGGTCATGGATTTGGGATCTTCAGATAAAGCCAGAAGTAAACCAGGTCACATGTTTATTTGTCATTCCATAATCACCATCAATGCATACAAAAGAGCTTTTATGATGTGCTTTATGCTGGAGACAGGCATCTAAGCGATGAACCAAGATTCATGAGGCTCTCTATTGTCTTGTTGCCAAGCCAAACAAGTTGCCCTTGAGCTATCCCCCCAGCCATATGAACAAGAATTAGGACAAGCCATTCAAACTATCACTTTACATCCTTTAACGTATTTAATCTTTTCGAACACTGTAAGGCATACATATTCACTGCTGCAGTGTAATTAGGCACTACAATTTGCAAAATGGAAACATCCAGTAGAAGCTAGAATGTACTTGTTGAAGCATTGCATTTTTGCATCAGGAAATATCTGCTCAGTGCACGTTGCTCCTTTGAACAATAGACAGTTTATCCAGAACCATGCAACTGTAAAATAACCTCTGGACAACCAGACCAAGAAATAACAAACCTCTAGGGGAAAAGGCTCTGTGCACCTGTGCACCCTTTTGTTAAAATAACAACAGCTTTATTTGTATAAAGAAATGAAAAGACAACATGGTATTATTATAATTCCACTGCCACAGAGCTATCGCTTCTTCAAAGCAAACAGCACGGTAATACTGCGAAAATCATCATCTGCCCTACCCTGAAGCCTAATCACATGATGTGCACCTGGCCGCCACATGAGCTCAGTGGACAACTTCGAGGTCAGTCTGGTCCTTGCAATTAAAGCAACTCTTTTCTCATCCCAGACTCTCAGGCGCCCCCATCATGCCTCCCTGCCGTAATCTTATAAGAGTTGGCATCACCCTTTGCTCTCCGTGGTGCAAATCACAGGCATTGTTGTCCTCTGCTCCCCCCTTATCAGCTTCTGCTCCTGAAGGGAAGGCCTAGGTTCCCTACAGGTCCCACTAATCAGTCTAATTTGTGAAGGATTTAGAGGTGTTGTTTGTGAGTATCTGGTAGTTCAAATGGAATGACCATTATCCTGGGGGAAGCTGGTGCCCTAACTCAGCTTGCGTTTTGCCAGCTCAAACTTCTGCACTGGCCACTGGCTCCCATGGGTTTGTCCTTCACAACCAACCACAGCCCTTGCTCGTGTTGAGTTATTTTCTTTTCCAATTTCTAAAAGATACATTTGTCTGTGTGCACATTCCCTACCTTACCTGGGGTGGCGGAGGAATATTCAACCACAAGCCCTTGTGGTTTTGTGTTTCCAACACAGCCTACAATGTTTCAGGCTTAACCTCGAGTATAGTGCTGCTTCTATGTTTATGCTGTTCACATGTAATATTGGTATACTTTCCACAGTCTAAATCATTTGGGAGGGACTTAGATCTGAACGTGCATCCCAACACAACCCTGAAGGGTGTGGGTATTAATCTGGAATGTAAATATCAGAAGTTCAAATCTGATACAGAGAGGATACAATACACCAGCCAGTTGATGATTTACCATTGAGCTGCAGGAGTTTTTTTTTTAATACAAACCAGAAACCGCATCACTTAAGCTCCAAATACAACAAATGAACTGCAAATTAATCACACTGCAAATCCAGAAGAGCACCTTGAAAACGTGATATCAACTCTAAAGGAAACTTGTGCATTCCGTTTTGGAGAAAATATCAGCCCATTCAAAACTCAATTTCTAATAACTATGTGCCATTACATTTCTTTCCTAATCAATACCATATAGTATGGCAATCTTCACATCTGTTGCCGAAAATTAGCCCTACCCACGAGTGAGAAGGAGCAGCAATGATCTGGGGAGCCAATCCTTTGCTGGCAAACTAATCAGATTGTTAAAGACCATATTTTAATCTTTTCTTACCCAAATAGGATCCAGCACAGTGCAGTCTCCCGGCATCTACTGGGGATTGTGTAGCAGAATGCATGATCATCCCAGCAAGACAAGTTAAAGGCACTCTTTGATAATTGGCTTTTGATGCATCAGAACATAGTATTAAAGCAGAATATATCTAAGGACATGGAGAATTGGTTTGTACAAGCTGTTAGTAAAGCATTTTAACCTTGGGGAAACAAAACTCCATATGGACCTGGGCTTGCAGTAGAAATCTAACTATGTACTAAGTCATTTGCCATTTCCATGGAGTGACCAATAGAAAGAAGGGCTGTTAATGCAAAAGGGAATAATGGTATGGGTGGGAAAAGTGGAAGCATGCAGGAGAAATACATGCATCAGGGGAGTGAAGTTCATGTCAAATGCTAAGATTTTATATTAACAGGAAAAAAAAACAGGAATGGAAAGTGGAATTTATTGTTTGTCAAATTAATACAGTCTGAATGTATGAATGTGTCAAAGCATAGCATGTGACAATAAGTTGCTATTCCATTTTGCCCCCTTTGGGGGGCGGGTATATTTTTGCAGATTCACTTTTGCAAGAGCAGGAATTGGGTGAGTGTGGACAGGGGTGAGGTTGGGGTAGGGAAGGGGCACTTGGGTGGCTTGTAAACGCTACATCTGAATTATCTGCTTTGAATATCTTGGATCATCAAATACTTTTTGGCAAGGATCCAGAATTATTAGATTGTGTATCTTTCCTTGCCATTGCTTCACTTTTCAATATCATTTTCTGGCCTATTGACCTTCTGCGTCCTAGGATTATGAAGTTGCTGATTTCCTTGCATTCAGGAACAGACATTACTTTCAGGATCTACTTGTTCTAGGTTGGACTAGGCATCATCCTACCTGTTCTATTGAAGGGGTAACCCTGCATGGATGGCTTGCAGATTGTAAAACTTCGCAATAATGATTTGCCTTCTGTCATTCACCTAGACTTGTATATTTGCAGCCCTCACTGATGGTATTCGGCATTCATACTTTGAAATGTAATACATTACCTGCCATCTGTGCAGCTGACACTTGGGATACAATGCATACAAAGGTCTTATATTTAAGGTAACTTTAGTTACTTTGGGCTTGATGATTGTATTAGATGGTCAGTGTGCATTCACAAGCAGGCATTCAGATTCACATATTATGTATTACTGGTTGTCAATTGGGGATGGAATTTGAAACATAGGTGCATTGATTATCTCTTTATTCTTGGGTAGTGATTGTGGTAAAATACCTTGATGACAACAATCTTGGGTAAGGAGGTATCATACAGCTGTTGTGGCAATAGTTAGCAGGTGTGACATTTCCTGCTTTGCTGATGGTTGTGACACTTAGGATTTATAAGGGAGTGAAGTCCCTGCCCACCATCTTCTTGACAATAATCTCCCTTGATTCTCCCCATTGCTTTTCTTCAACATTGTTTGAATTCTCTGTTTGCTCTTCTTTATGATTACATCAAAGTTATTGTGTACCTGATCGGGGTCTCTAACTTTCCTTCTTTACAATGTTGCCCTCATATTCAGCTTTCTTTCACCTCCCTTTTCAATCTCGAGTCTGTCCTTCTTCGTCTGGGGTGTTTTAACCCAAAATATTCTTCACTTCAAATTTCTTCTGCCACTTTAGTTAGTTTGTTACTGAAGGTGTGTAATTCCTAAAATACAGAAAATATGTGAGATAGTGAAGGCAGTGTGATAAAGTGAAGCCACCTTTCTTGACATCAGATCAGTGATCCTCAATTTCCCTGTTGCTAGGAACTGAGGTGATGTCAGGCTTGGGATATTTAGGAGGCTTTTTGGGGTGGCCTTTTCTTGTATAACACGTTGTATTACTCGTGTGTCACAAGTCTTCCTTTAGTGAGCAATTATTTGGAAAATAGTATAGGGAGGTGTCAGTGGGGGGAAGGGTGGTAGGAGAATTCTTAACTGCTGCCATATTGACCCAGATCAACTTCCAAATGTTCAGGTTAACTCATAAGCTTAGTTTGATTATCTTAGTATGCCTTGTGCGATTGGCTGTTTGGGTTGTGGAATACTGAAAGATATAGTACCGGGTTAGACCCCAAAGCCTGAAGCCTACAGGAAAATATGACTAATGCATGGAACTGTCACCCCATACTGAGATCTATAGCACTATTGTCATCACTTATTGACAAGTTTGTAGCTCACTTCTCTCTCGTGTGCAGGTCACACTCCAAGACACCCCTTAAGTATTTCAGTCTGCTCACCACGACCTGTGACTCAACACCAATTTTGGAGCATTCAATACTATAGCAGCCAGTTCTTTTTTTACAGTCGGGACAATCTGGAGGCATACGTCTCCCATGTGTCATCTTCACGCAGTTCCATACTTACAACATTGAAGGGAATGGAAGGAGCTGCACCTAATATGTCCAGCTTTCTCTTCTGAAGTATCTCCCTACTCATGCTCTTCACTTCTCCACCTCCAACTCCTTGAGGGTCAATTGCTTTTCCAAGCAAAGAGCTGGAGGCATATCTCTCACTTCGGCTGGTTCCTCCCTCTGGAACAGTCTCCCTGTCTCTCTGAAACTTCAGCAGAACCATCTCAGGTTCTAGAAGCTGCTCAAGACTTTCCTCTTTGCTTGTGTTGTCTCTCTTCCCTGCTGATCTCCTGTCTGTCACTGCACTGGTTACCTGGCTACCCTCTGAACCTCGGGCCCAGGTCCCTGCACCCCCAGTTGCACAACTGCACTGCCGCCTGGCAACCCAGTATTTTGGTATTTTGGGGCTGTATCTGTTACCCTATTATCCCCTTACCTGCACTTTCCATTTACCTGCTGCCTGCACTTAATCCTTGCATTGCCACCTGCTGGCCGCACTTCCTTTTATTGCCTTGCTTGTGTTTTGTCGATCATATGTTCTGCACTTCTCCCCCTCCCCTTGCCCTGACACTTCTCTCCTTTCCCCCTCCATGCACTTGTGCGATATCAATGTCACTGGGCCTAGTTAGATCGTTGTCTTGTTCCCCCTTGTTCCCTTCCCATGCCTCGTCATGCCTTGACACACTTGTGTATAGGCGCACTATGAATAAAATATCATATCATGTTAGGTCCACTTATAAGGCACACAGTTGTGGGCTACATTGACCCACTCAGCAGAACTTCCATCCATAACCAAGCTGCACTTCTGCAGTCAACAGCAAAATGGCTGTGCTGGCTCCTTGGAGCACCATTCCATCAAAACTGTGTTTTGCAGCGACAAAAGGATGGCTGCACCAACTTGCCAAACACCTATTGGGCGAGTTGGAACAGGGTGCCAGTGTGTGTTCTTGTGTGCACCAAAAGAAGCAAATTGAAAAGCAGTGCTGTTCCGCTGTTTTCTAAAAAGTTTCCATTGAAAAGGGAATATTGTACATTAAAAAGGATGCAGCCCTGACCCTATTTTTACCTGTTCATCATCACTACTTTTATCAGTGAGACCCTGCCATGCCCATCCATATTTACATTGTGCTCCAGCAGAAGAGAGCCTTATCCCTGAATCTCAAATCTGAGAAATCAAAAGAAGCTTACTTTCAGCCGCACGGGAAAACTCTTGAATTTTTTCTACATAGTGTCAAAAATAAACCCTGCAAAAGAAATAATATCTATATGCATATGTCAATTTCAAGGGACCATTTGCCTTATACAGACTGTGGTGTAAGAGAAACTGACTGGGGCTACAGACAGGGTTTGAAATTCAAATGGAAGAGAAAACCTTTTGAAAGGGACATATCAGTCGACTTCACCACATGTTTAAATGTGCTTTTGCAAACAAGAAAAATACTGGTTTTAAAAGTGTATGTTGGATAAGGCCCTGCCCTTGTCTCATAATGTAAAGGGGTTGTGATGGGAAACATGGATGGGATGTTTCATTCACAAGGCATGCTTCTGATTCAGAACAAAATCAAATAAAATCATTAGCTGGATGTTTTGGGAGCTCCAGAACATATTTTTTCTGCTGGCTAAACTGAGGCCTTCCCCCAAAAGGAGCCACCATAAACTTTGGGGACACCTACCTGTTAACTGCTACTTTTGAAAACTTTGAATGGACCAAGACAAAGAAATGTCACATGCTCGTCAGACATTTGTCTGGGCTTCAGCTTGAGACAATAGATCTGGGACACCAATTTGTGAGTGGGGAAGTGGCAATAAACATTCAATCAAACTTGGAAACCCCCATGGCCACCCTGGGCTGAAACTGACATTTGGTGGTAGCTGAAGAAAAAAATGGTCCCAGTTGAAGGACAAAGGCTGACCGTCTGTCTCAAAATACTTTTTGATGAATAAACTTTTAAGACTGTTAATTCTGTAACTGGACAGCGCAGAAATGTAAAAGTTGTATAGTTTAAATGTGATTTTCGTTGCTTCAAAACAAGATATCGTGGCTGTCCATAGCATGCATGGGACACAAACCCCAGCAGAATTATGAATCATGGGGAAAGGACATATGATGGACTGTTAAAAATTAATGGAAAGATGCCTTACGATAATCTATACACATGTCTAAAGTTGTAGAATTTTTTGTAGAATATTTCTCACACAAAAATCGCAAAAAATTATTAGACAGGCAAAACAAAGTCCTACAAACTTGAGAATTGAACTGGCATGCTCTGCATAAAATATATAATCTGCCTATGTAATTTGTTAAGATGCCACAACTGTAAAAATGAGCCATTTATGTCAAAACTAGGTTGGGGCAAAATTAACTGTGGGAGTTTCTGGTCATAGTAAACTCACATCATAAAGCTGATGTCATGTCTCTAAAAGTCCAACCAGCTGACCGGAAGGCAGTAACGATCACCCCTGCCCCACCATACAATCCTATGATGTCACCATGCCTTATAAATAAGGGAGCCTGACAGAACTCTAGAATTTCTTCTGAATTTTCCAGCGCCTACGTATCCAGATATTCCACCTTCTCTCTGCAAGATTCCAGACCCCACTGCCAGAAAAGGGATAGTTGTTGGGGGAATTCTCATTTATGGCTAATTTCCCTCACCTAGTGAGTCCCTCAGCAGCTTTGCTGGATTTTGGGGGTTTATTGTTTCCACCTGGTAAGAGTTTGAGCCTTTTTTTCCCACTCTTACATGTGTTTTGTCATGTGTATTTCTACTGTTTGTGTGATCTTGGGCTCTGGAGCACACCACTCCATGAGCCCCGCTTTTTGTGTGTGTTACACAGCACCTTCAGTACAGTGACACAGGGTTGTCTTTAAGACTTCCCACTGACTCCATTTTTCTGGGGCTGACTACTGTCCCCCAGAAACATGTAAAGTTGCTTTATATACTTTTAAACTTTATATAGTCACTTTAACCTCTTAAGTGCCATTGAGGTTCCCCCCCAGTGCCAATGGGTTTTTTTTTAAATCGCGGTATTCACCGCCCAAACCCGCCAACATTTCCCCCCTCATTAACCCCTTAAGTGCCACCGACGAGCCGGCTCATCGGTGGCAACCTGGAGCGGTTTTTACCGACGAGCCGGCTCGTCGCTGGCATTTAAAGGGTTAAAACTACAGACCCAGTACACCCCATCTTACATGGAGTAGTGGAAAGGGTTAATTCCTACCCCTTTTTGTCTGTGCCTCTCTGAGCTTTGTTTTGCTCTTTTAACTTTTAGACTTGGCTGGTGGCAGTGGTATCTACCCTAACTTTTCTACCGCGATTATACTATATAAAAGTGGTACTGTTCCAGGCTATTGTATTAGCCTCGAACATAAACCCGCTTGCCCAAATACTATTTATTTTGGCTCCGGTCGGGTTTAGTCACCATTTAGTCACCATTTCTTTTTGTTAAAGTCCTTCTTGTGTTTTACTTTGCGCGGCAAACCAGGTTTGCCTTCTTTGTTCACCGTCTTTTGGCAGGCTTCTATGAGACCCAAGTCACACTTTGTATTGATTGGCTGAGGTGGTTGTCCTCCTTCTTGTCTCAACGACTGAAGCTCCAGAAACTGCAGGAAACTACCAGGAACAACTGCCGTGGCACCAGCGTTCTTCAACGAATAAGGTACTGTGTCCGACTTCGAGGAATTGGGGTGAACCCTTCTTCCTCACCAAAGGCTTCTCCTTTTCTTCCTTCCCTCTTATAACTTTTGCCTCCTCTTCTGACAATATCTAAGTACTCCTGGAAATCTTGAATCACGAACTGTTCTAACCATGTGATCCTCGGCAACAGGAAGCCTGTTCCACTTGACACTGGTGCAGGCCTATTGACTTTTATCGCAATGTTAGAAAGTGCCCTCTGATTCTCTCTGCCTTGACAAAAGTATTTCCTATGATTTTTATCCCCAACTCTCTTGTGTTAATTCATGTGCGAAGTGTGTTTGACTAAGGTTACATTTCTTCCCGCGGGTACGCTTATCTTTAGTAAGACCAAACTGCCATTACTGTCAAAAAGTGATCACATATGTACTCCCGTTAACGTCTTTGTTTCATAACACCGGTCTGTCAAATCCTAAGGTACTTACCTTGAATTGTTCTTCACAAGGGGAATTGGTTTTGTGTAGTGTATTTAAAGTGTGGTTTTATTTGACTAGAGATGGTTTAAAAATAAATGTACTTATATTTTTTTTACCCGGAAACCTTGAGTCAGTGTTTGCTTGAGTCACAGTTATTGTAGTCCTTCGTGTAATCTCTACTACTGCTCATTGGCTCTTGAGATACGTATGGCTGCTCAGTCACTGCTACCACCTCTTCTGTGTAGTACAGGCTTGTACCAAAGGTGAACTTCTATTACCACTTGTGGTCTTAACTCTGTGCAGTGGTCCCTAAGGGCACTGCATAGGATTCTGCCTAACAATAGTTTATCCAGGCCATCCTATCCAGACAGAACCACCCTTCAGCACTAAAACCCCATAACAAAATCCCACTAACTTCAGGGAGAAAGGGGAAAGGTGGCTGAGCCCGCTTTGGGATTCTCCAGTGCCGCCTGCTTGCCCTGCGTACCTGCTCCATCCAGGGTAGGCGTTGCTGTACCGTGACCAGACCTTTGCCCAGCTGTCTTTTGCCAGGAGAGCCCGCTATGTGGTGACCAGAACCTTTCGAATACAGAATTTCGTTTGATGTCCCAAATTCCAAACTCCAGCACTGATTGTGAGTATTTCCCCATCCCATAACAACACATAGCATACCCCATCTTGGGCCCTTTGTCTTTGCCCTATTTTCTAAGTAATCCTATCCATATCCTGATAACTTGTCTAAACTGTTCTAATTCTCTGTGCACCCTGTCCTTGTTTTTCTAGTGTTAGCATCATTCTTTCATTCACCCCATCTTGTAACTCCTTAGCAATATTTTGATTAAATAAATTAATTTTCCTTAAAGAAAAGAGGTACACTGCGTGAAAGGTTACAACTGCAGCGTAACTTTTATGTTCATGGGTTGGGGTTACTTTTTTCTAGCCATTAAATCTCGTGTAAGTAAAACCTTTCCTTTCCTTCCAAACCGATTTTTGTTTTTAACTGCTTTATTTTCCTAAAATCGAACCTCATTCCACCTTGAAAATCTCATTCAATTCTTCAGCTATAACCATCCTTTCACTTTTATATGGTCCCTGTGATGTGCCTCTATCCTTCAGCCCAAAAACTGCATTCCAATTCAGAGTATTTCAACCGTTTTTCTGAAAAAGATGTTTTTGACATTTAAAACTGCAAACTAGAAAAAATGCAGCTTTTCCATGTGTAATTTGACTGCCCTGTATTTTCAATTTCAACCTGCTTTGTGAACTGTATGCCTTTGGTGATACCTTAACTTATAGTTGCTAGTGATATGACATCCATGAGACTGTGATAAAACATATGTATATCATTATTTAATTACACATATAATTATTTGTTAAAATTCAAGTGTCATTTTAGGCCATTGCAAAGGGTTTCAAATCCATTTTTGACTCTTATTTTGTGAGGAAAGGTTTGATTCTGTTTGCTGCCACATGTCCCTGACTACCTGCTGCTTCTTTCTATCCACTCAGAATTAGATTAATTGTGGGTTGAGGTAACAGTGCAGGGGGAAATCATAACTCTGGTGCTATCTATCCTAATTGAAAGCGTTCTCCTATTCATGTGTGCTTTGGATATGGGTTACCCAAGTGTATTGCAGTGGTTTTCATTGTAATTATCACCCCATTGGTGATTGCTGCCCAATATAAAAATTTGGTGATTTTCTTTGAAATTAAAATAAATAAATATTGTGTTACCACCCACCGGCCTGGTTCGTGGTCCATTGTGACCCGGGGTATTTGTAAAAGGCGGTGTGATACGGGTCGGGTATCGGCTCAATTCGAATTAGTTGAAATAAAAGAAAAAGCATTCTAATTGCGCGCTACAACTAAGGCTGATGGCGAAGGTCCTGGTCCGGTGTGTGATGCCCAGTTAGAATCCTTCACACGGTCACCCGAGGGCATCATGGCGCTAGAGGGAGCAGATCCTGGTCAGAGGCCAGAAAGCCTAGAAAAAGAAGGTTTTGACAGCCTTTCTAAAAGCTAGATGATTTGAAATGTTCTTGATGGTCATTGAAAGTTCAATCCACAGCTCTGTAGCTGCCACCAAAAAGGCTTGCCCTCCAATCCGAGCTTGTTTATTCATGGGAACTGTTAGTATATCAGCGGAGGCGGAGCACAGTGGCTGTCGGGGGAAATAGGGCATACATTTTTCCTGGAGATAATCCGTCCTTGGCCATGTAAAGCCCGATGGACAATGCATAGTGCCTTGAAGTTGACTCATTGAGTCACCGGAAGCCAGTACAGGGATCAGAGACGAGGGTATATATAGGCTCCATAATGGGAGCCTGTGGCCACACGGGTGGCCAGATTTTGAAGATGTTGCAGTCGATAAATCACTCCCTTACGCTGTGCCAGATAAAGAGAATTACAATAGTCCATCCATGAGATCACCATAGCTGCCACCATCGGGGCGCAGAGGGGAGCGGGGATCATCAGAAGAACCTTCTTTAATGTTTTCAATTGGAAATGGCCTGCTTGACACAGAGCTATTACTTGCTTGTACATTGACAAGGAGGTTGATAGTACTACCCCAAGGTTTTTTACCATGTCCAACGGAGTGGGGAGGGGAACCAATGAGGAAGGCCAGAAAGAGGACACCCAGAGTGAGGGGTCAGGAGGACACCCTACCACCATCACCTCAGTCTTGTCACTGTTCAATTTGAGCCAATTCTGGTCTATCTACTCTCCCACAGCCGCCAAGCACTGCCGCAGGCACGAGGACACCTCAGCCTGATTGAGATCTAGATGGATCAGGAACTGAGTGTCGTCTGCGTACGAGTAGCACCTGTTGCAAAAGGAGCAAATGAGACACACAAGGGCCTAAATATAGATGTTGAACAGAATCGGAGACAAGGAGGAGCCCTGTGGTACTCCACAGTTGAGATGGCAGGGAGCAGACGAGAAGGGGGCCATAGTGAGAGTCTGGGTACGGTCCGCCTGGAAGGAGGTGAACCAGGCTAGTACCTGTCCAGATATTCCTAGCTGGGCAAGGCGGGTCAGCAGGATGGGGTGGTTGACTGTGTCAAAGGCAGGTGAAAGATCTAACAAAATCAGCGCACCCACTCCACCTGCGTCCACCAGCCTGGCCATATCGCCCTGGACGGCAACCAGAACACTTTCTGTGCCACTACCTGGATGGAACCCAGATTGAGCAGAATCGAGCAAGCATGAAGATTCATGAAAGATTGAAAGCAGGGGTGACACCAGTGATTCTAGCAGTTTAGAAAGAAAGGGGAGAAGAGAAATACGGTGGACGTTAGATAGGATAGCCGGATCAAGGGAAGGTTTCTTCAGGAGAGGAATCACTCTAGCAGCCTTCAATTCTCGAGGCACCAGTCCAGATTGACAAGAAATATTAATGGCTGCCGTAATTTCTGTAAGAAGGGCCGGGGCAATCTGTTTCATCAGCATTAAAGGGATAGCATCCTAAGGAGAGCATGATTTGATTTTAGATCATAATGTAACATGGCAGCTGGTCAGTATAATAACCCTGTTAAGAAATAGCCTGCCTCTTCTTCAATAACCACCACATCGGCCTCATGTTGGTGGAGGTATTCCTGTGGTTGAACTACTATAATTGTATGTATGTGCAAAAACCCAAGAAACATAACTTGAATTTGAAATGAATAGGGATTAGTGCACCCAAATTGTGTTACAATCTCATGAAACGTAACCATGCAACCCCACCCTAAAAGATAATCATTCACCACTGATGAAGGAAAGAGTGTCTTTCAAGATCCTCTGCCCTACACCCAAAACATTGTTTGGTCAAGGCACAAACACTTTCAGCCACTGGCACCAAATTGCCTTTGTGCACGAATCCCTTGTTCCAGCAGCAACTCACTGAGCATCTCTCAGAAAGTGAGTCAAAATAAGCATGCAGGCATAACATTAAAAGCACAAGGTGCTCAGTGCTTAAAGAACATAGCACAGCAACTCAAAGAGTAACATTACTACCATGTATTCATGAAAAGGGTGAAACTACACTTGTTCTGCAAGAATTCAACACATACTACTATTCATTTAAGACCGTACCCCTCCTCATCATCTGACAAGGTAGTGGGTTCCAACGACAACCAAAAACTAAGTGCATTTACAAAACTAATCTTTGGACTTGAAGGTCATACACTGTGTAATTTACCTTAACCTGGTCATGGTTAAGCAGACTGCAATGCAAAACAAAGTACCACCAATACTTAATTCTTGGGTAATGATTGATTTTACCATGTGCTACATAATCACCTGTGATGAGACACAAATGGAAACATAATTAAAATGAAAGAAACACCTATAATCAATACAAACTCTTTTATCATGCAAGTACAAGCCTGAAAGCAAATATGGACGTCACGTCACCAAAATTACAGGGGTAGCGGAAGTGACATCACATTACCCTTGACCTCTGATGACATCCCAGGAAGTGATGTCATTTGACCCCACTCCGAAGTGACATCACAGGAAGTAATGGAATACAACCTCTCACTCCTTGACAAAACAGGAAGTGTCATCACATAGCATTGCTCCAGTACACTAAGATAAACATGGTTATGATATCACTGTAAAATGATATACATTTAATAAAAGAATGGATCACCATATGCAGCATTAATATCAGTGCGTATGTCCCCAACAACTGTACGGCAATAAGGCACTGTCAACGAGCCAATGACAAACTGTTGCTGCTGGAATGGAAAACAGTGTATGAACAACCAATATAGGGAGAAACACTGAGATCAATATATGCCCAGATTGAAAAAAGTTTTAAAAAGTATTTTACAGCCTGTAAACTCAGCTTCTGCCTCAAGAGAATAGAGAAGTTGATTCCAGATTAGGATTTGCGGTGCGGCCAGGCTTTACCACCTGCTGACAGCAGACTTGTGATTTGTGGGGTACATTTACCACTCAGCAGAATTCCCCTCCATAACCAAGCTGCACTTCAGCATTTACCAGAAAAATGGCTGCGCTGGCACTGTTGAGCACCATTGCCTCTCATCAAAACTATGTGTTGCAGCTACAAAATGATGGCTACACTGTCTTGCCAAGTACCTTTTGGGCAATATTAAACAGTGAACACATGAGAAAGGCTGGCAGTGAGTTTTCTTAGGTGCACGAAAGAAGAGAATTTGAAAAGCAGTGCTGCTTTGCTGCTAGCTCAAAGTTTCCCATTGAAGAAGGAAGTATTTTACATTTGAAATGATGCTGCCCTGATGCCCTTTTTCATCTGTTCAACATTACACAGTTCTGATCCAGTAAGACCCAACTATGCCCAGCCATATTCAAGTTGTGCTTCAGCAAAAGAAAGCATTTCTCACTGAATGACAGGTTGTGCCAGGCAAGATCGGGGAAATCGCCAGAAACTTAACTCTCAGCCATATGGAAAAACGCTTGATTTTTAATCCTACAAAATGTCAAAATAATCTCTTCAAAAGAAACCCTAGCTCTCTGTGCATATGTCAATTTCAGTGGACTTGTGTCTTGAACAGACTGCTGTGTAAGGGAAACTGACTAGGGCTGCAAACAATGTGTGGAATCCAGATGGAAGAGAAAACCAAATTTGAAAGGGACATTCCAGCAGAATTCACCATATGTCGAAATGTGCTTTTGCAAACAAGAAAAATATCTGTTTTAGAAGTGTAATGTTGAATAAGGCCATGTCCTTGTCTCAAAATGTAAAGGGGTTTTGTTACAATATAATATAATGTTTTAATCCAACAGCCTTGCCTTTTGGGCTCAGGAAAACTAAATAATAAATAAATGCATTGGCTTTACTGAAGCCACAGAACAGATTTTTCCTGACCTGCCTTCAAAGGACATTGCATCCCCCCCAAGGAGACCAGCATCTGGAAGCTCTGAATGGACCAAGGGGGTAAAGGTAACACGCCATTAGACTTTGTGGCTGGGATCCAGCTTGACACAATAGATTCTGGAACACCTATGTGTTACTTTTGGAAGTGACACCTCCCATCCTCTCAAACCAAGGAGCTCCAAAGACAAACGCCATGGCAGCCTTGGGATAAACTGACATTTGGTGGTAGCCTGGGCAGAAATTACCATATTTGGAGGACAAAGGCCAGTCCATCTAGCCCAAAATGGTAGAAAATATAGGGCGCCTGCTATATACAACGCACTTCCCGCTGGTAATAATTAATAAACAATAGGTGTCTCTATGGAGCCATTATGAAATGCTACCAGACTCAGAGCCAACCGGTTTGCCCGTTTCCACACACCCTTTTCCACACTTTGCATTCAGTGCATCCCATTCAGCATTGCTTTAGCCTGCAAGCACCGTTTCTGGGACCACACCTCCCATGATGCTCCACCATTCGAGTAGTTCAATTATGCTCCACCTTCTTGACAACACGCGAATGGTTCAAACTCCTTCCTGTACCCATTGGGTACTTCCAATGCGCGTTTTTGATTGGCTGCCGCCTGGCTTGTAAAATGTATATTTACAACGCACTTCCCGCTGGTAATAATTAATAAACAATAGGTGTCTCTATGGAGCTATTATGAAATGCTACCAGACTCAGAGCCAACCGGTTTGCCTTTTCTACACACCCTTTTCCACATTTTGCATTCAGTGCATCCCATTCAGCATTGCTTTAGCCTGCAAGCACCGTTTCTGGGACCACACCTCCCATGATGCTCCACCATTCGAGTAGTTCAATTATGCTCCACCTTCTTGACAACACGCGATTGGTTCAAACTCCTTCCTGTACCCATTGGGTACTTCCAATGCGCGTTTTTGATTGGCTGCCGCCTAGCCTGTTAAATGTATATTTACACAGCAGCCAGCATTCTCCTCACAGTTTCATTTCGAGCTGAGGACCCCGTATACAGAGGTACGCCAGACATACTGTGGTAAGCTAGCCAGGGAACAGCACCTTAGCTTTTTAATTGTTGACCAGAGCGCGCCCCTTTTTGACTTGGCTTGCCAGTCTGCACTTACTATACCCTGCTGCCGGGCTCCACTCTTAACTAAAAGTAGGCATTTCAGGTGTCCACACCGCCACATACAGGCACCTAATTACCCGAATTTTCGCACCTCCCACGTGCCTTTACTCACTCCCCAGATCCCAACACGATCTCACTGCATTGAATATAGTGCTCCCTACTACACCTCAGCGCCACTTCATGCGTGCACCTTCAGGCACTCTAAGTCCTCCACACCCCTCGTGCCGTTTTTCCCAACTCGGTCTCACTGCATCGATTTCAGTCTTTTCACCGGTCATTTTCCTGCCTAGACCTCAGCGCTACTCGATGCGCGCTCTCGCACTCCCGATAGCCACACAGGATTTCGACATGCGGCTAGTTCCACCCGCATGGACCACCGCTGCACCGGAACGACTCTACCCCCGTGGGAGCCACCCTGCTCACCGAGATGTACACATCACAGACCACCTGAACCACTGGTCAGACGTCTACACCTCATAGGCACGTACTCGCCCACCACCATGCTCTTCGAGGGCAGTCTACCCCGAGTAGGATTCTCTCACCATCATCAAAACCACTCCTCTGAATCCTTATCCAGGATCATGCATTCTGATCCTATATTCTCTTTCTCTCAGATCTGGGACCCACTGTGGCCCTTCACAGTCAGCGGGAACCCGAGAGATGTCGGCCTGAAGCACTCTCAGGCATATTCCTAAGTGCAATCACGCACACACTATCCTTCAACCACGTGAGGATATTTCCCAGCTTGCCACTGCCACCGGAGCAGCAGGTAAGCCGTTTCTCAGTTGCACCATGAGATGTAACACCATGGCCAAATTTGGCCAGTATTTAATACTATCCTAAATTAATTAAATCACCCCTTTTTGAAGATCCTCACTGCCTCTCTTTAACCCACAGAATCAACGGACAGCACCACCAATGGTGCCTTTCCTGACGAAGGCCAGCATATAGACCGGCTTCAATCAAGCCATGTTTTGGCTGAAACACACCTGTGTCGATCCCCGTGACACAACTGTATCTTCCCCCTTGTGTATGTTGTGTAAATATCTGTTGTGTACACCATGTGTGAACTAACCCTGGGGCCATTTTCAAGCCTCAGGTATACTTTCCCTGCTTGATAGTTCTTTCTCTATCACATCTATACAGGGAATGTACTTCAGTGTGGAGTTTTAACCTCAATACATCAGAGGTTGACACTTAACCCGTGTTACCACCGTTCACAATCACTTTTGTCCGTTTGATGCCAAAAAACTTTCGTGCTTATCGAAAGACCTGTAAAATAAATTGTTGAATGAACTAAAAAAGGACTGTGTCAATGTAAAATAAACATACATGCACGGCACAACTGGCTTACTTGTAGGATCTTCTTCATCCTGATTATTCCTTTTTTTGTACATATACCCACCTGGGTAAATCAGGACTCCGCCAGGCGCCCTATATTTTCTACCATATTTAGCACAACCCACGGTTGTAGGGCTATCTCACAAATAGGAGCAGACAATAGAACCTAGTCTTTTCTCCTACTACCCACCGACATGGACAAAGTAAATATTGTGTCCTACACGGACGAATATTTTCAGAAACTGATGGGTACGATGTCCACTTTAGGATCAGAAGGTGGACCTATCGCGCAAGGCGCAAATAAAGACGAACTGGACACCATTCTCCAAAAAAGGAAGAAACTGATACGCACAGAGATGCACGGAACCTTCATGCTGGAATACCTTAAGGCCGGGATTATTCCCGAAGGATTACAAGTGAAAAATATTCCCCGGGTGTTCACCGACAACCCCAAGTTCAAAACTAACTTCAGCGGCGTCGGCAATAAATGCAGCCATGACTGGATCATTCTTATTATAGACACGGCACAGGAGGAATGTAAAAAACAGGGAGAAGATCTAACGACTCTGGAGAAAAAATTTGCCGAAGACAAAACCATCAATGACGCCAAGAAGAAATTGGAGAAAATGGAGGAAGAAGTAGTGAAATTTAACCAACTAACGGTGGAACGCAAGGTGCAGAAGTTCAGGAAAGACCTCACTAACTACGCTGAGGAAAAAACATATCCCTACCTCAAAGAGACGTTCTACAGTGACTTACAACAGCAACAAAAAACTCATTACGATAGACGCAACCGCATGGTGCAATTTTCTGGGAGCTCAGGTTCCTCAAGCGGAAGCACATCTAGTCCACCTGGAGGGAGCAAGAGCACCGGACCACCACCCCAACATCCTTTTTTTCAGAGAGGGGGCCAACGGGGCCTACCGAGGAGACGACCACAACAAATGGGCCAATACATGAGAACGCGCCAGTGGTACTCGAACCAGCCTTAGCCACCATCCCTATCTTCAATCTTTCTTGTAGAACCCTAGTCAAAGCAGAACAAACTCTACTGGAGAGAGGTCTATCTTTTGTCCCAGCCACCAAGGCGGACCCTTTTAACACAGAAGTTGAACTCAGGAAATTCTTCCGCACTCTAAGACTAAAATACTTTTTTGAGGTGTACCTACCTGAGAAACAAAACTCCGAAACCATCGCCACCGGAGGACCAGAGAGACCAGTAGATAACATGACAGGCTTCAAACCCAAATCAACCTTCACTCCGCCTCCGCACACCATCCCGAGCGAATTCGACACGTTCGAAAAAATCGTGATGAAGACCATCACCAGCGGCCTCATGACAAAAAACTTCTATCAAGACAACCTCAACAGAGACGAGAGAAAGTCTCTAATGGACCTCAACCAAGACACTACCATCACCATAAAACCAGCCGACAAGGGTGGAGGTATTGTGATCATGAACACCGGAGATTACAACAAAGAGTGCCAACGTCTACTCAGTGACACGACCGCATATAAGAAATTGAACACGGACCCGACATTTCGCCTAAAAGAGGAAATCGGCAACCTAACGAAACACGCCGAAGACGAAAGATGGATTTGTCAGGATGAACGGGCGTTCTTAAACAAAACGCACCCCAGGATCCCAGCATTCTATATACTACCCAAAATCCATAAGCATGCAACAAAACCCCCAGGAAGACCTATTGTCTCTGCTTGTGACTCTCTTCTAGAACCCCTTTCGTTGTACACAGATTTTTTTATGAAACCTTTTATCGGAAAAATGGCTTCCTGCATAAAAGACAGCACTGAGACCATTAAGATCCTGGACGCCATACATCTCACCACTGATTCCATCCTTGTCACCATGGACGTAGAGGCACTATACACCTCCATCCCACAACTGGAAGGACTACAAGCACTGGCGACCTGCCTTGAAAGAAGAACCGACACCACCACCATACCCACCAACTTCCTTATAGAATGTATCCGAATAGCCATGGGAGAAAACTTTTTTCTATTCGGCCAACAAATGTACCAACAGATCAAAGGCGTTAGTATGGGGGCCACCTTTGCACCAGACGTCGCGAACCTCTACATGGCCCAGTATGAGGAAGATAACATTTATAACAACAACCCTCACAGATCACACATCAAAATTTGGCACCGCTACATTGACGATGTGCTCTTGATCTGGGAAGGCAATCGAGAATCACTACTGGCTTTTCATCAATGGCTGAACACACAGAATACCCACATAAAGTTCACCATCGAGTGGGATTACCAAGCAATCAACTTTCTCGATCTACATATTTATCGATCTGGAGATAGGTTGAAAACAGAACTTTTCAGAAAGCCCACCGACAGAAACACCTTGCTACATTTCACGAGTTACCACCCAGAAGGGTTAAAGTACAACCTCCCATACGGCCAGTTTCTTCGCATCCGTCGAAATTGCACCGACAGAGAGAAATTCTTCCATCATGCAAAACAACTTCAAATACGCCTAGGACAGAGAGGCTATCCGAAAAAATCCATCAGGACTGCCAGGAAGAGAGCAGAGAACACCGACCGCTCGATTTGCTTGACAGCAAAAGAAAAAAATCCCACCAACAGGACTGTCTGTGTAACTACCTTCAACCCGGTCAGCAATCTCATAAAGAGCACCATCAACAGAAACTGGCATTTGATTAAGAACGAGGGCAGCCTAGCGAAGAAACCACTGTTCGCTTTCAAGAAAAACAGGAACCTGAGGGATACCCTTGTACACACATTTTTGGAACCCACGAAAACGACCGCAACCCTATGGAGTATCCCTCCAGTTACTGGTCACTTCAGTTGTGGACACTGTGTCGCCTGTAAATACACCACCAACAGTAAGACCTTCACACACAAGGACTTCCCATGGAAGATGAACAACCACACCAACTGCGAGAGCAGATGTGTTATCTACGCCATCAAATGTCCCTGCGACATGGTCTACATTGGCAAAACAATAAGGCCCGTAAAACAAAGGATTAATGAACACAGGTCCTGCATAAAGAACTCAGTCCAAGACAAACCACTCGTTGAACACTACGCCAAAAAGGGCCATACTCATGAACAATTTTCATGGACTGTGCTGCAACAGCTCCAACCACAACGTCGTGGGGGGGATATCAATTTGATTCTGACAAAACTGGAACAGAAATGGGTTCACAAATTGGACACCGTACGTCACGGTTTAAATATAACCGTTGAATGGAAACATTTCTAAAAACAAAAACCCCCTCACCCTCTTTTATCATTTCGGGACACCAGGGGCAACCTATATAGATATCTCAGCTTGCATACATTAACAACTGTATTACTGTCACCAATTGTTTTAATCTAGGGCAATCAGAACCTATGTAACACCAAGTGTACACATGTATTCACATGGACTGTGGTTTTTTCACCAATTGTTTTGACATCTGGCAATCAGTACTTATGCATCTCCCGTTAACACCAAGTGTACACATGTATTAATTACCACCACGGGTGACATGTGATATGACATGCATATATGTCCAATGCTAATTAACCTTTTATTTTATGGACCCGTACAATGAATGGATGCGTATGCACTCAACCGCATGTATAGTGGCCTATCTACCTGTATTATGCCAGCACTCACAATAGGCAGTTTGGACAGATCATGCACCGGTATATACAACGCACTTCCCGCTGGTAATAATTAATAAACAATAGGTGTCTCTATGGAGCCATTATGAAATGCTACCAGACTCAGAACCAACCGGTTTGCCCGTTTCCACACACCCTTTTCCACACTTTGCATTCAGTGCATCCCATTCAGCATTGCTTTAGCCTGCAAGCACCGTTTCTGGGACCACACCTCCCATGATGCTCCACCATTCGAGTAGTTCAATTATGCTCCACCTTCTTGACAACACGCGATTGGTTCAAACTCCTTCCTGTACCCATTGGGTACTTCCAATGCGCGTTTTTGATTGGCTGCCGCCTAGCCTGTTAAATGTATATTTACACAGCAGCCAGCATTCTCCTCACAGTTTCATTTCGAGCTGAGGACCCCGTATACAGAGGTACGCCAGACATACTGCGGTAAGCTAGCCAGGGAACAGCACCTTAGCTTTTTAATTGTTGACCAGAGCGCGCCCCTTTTTGACTTGGCTTGCCAGTCTGCACTTACTATACCCTGCTGCCGGGCTCCACTCTTAACTAAAAGTAGGCATTTCAGGTGTCCACACCGCCACATACAGGCACCTAATTACCCGAATTTTCACACCTCCCACGTGCCTTTTCTCACTCCCCAGATCCCAACACGATCTCACTGCATTGAATATAGTGCTCCCTACTACACCTCAGCGCCACTTCATGCGTGCACCTTCAGGCACTCTAAGTCCTCCACACCCCTCGTGCCGTTTTTCCCAACTCGGTCTCACTGCATCGATTTCAGTCTTTTCACCGGTCATTTTCCCTGCCTAGACCTCAGCGCTACTCGATGCGCGCTCTCGCACTCCCGATAGCCACACAGGATTTCGACATGCGGCTAGTTCCACCCGCATGGACCACCGCTGCACCGGAACGACTCTACCCCCGTGGGAGCCACCCTGCTCACCGAGATGTACTCATCACAGACCACCTGAACCACTGGTCAGACGTCTACACCTCATAGGCACGTACTCGCCCACCACCATGCTCTTCGAGGGCAGTCTACCCCGAGTAGGATTCTCTCACCATCATCGAATCCACTCCTCTGAATCCTTATCCAGGATCATGCATTCTGATCCTATATTCTCTTTCTCTCAGATCTGGGACCCACTGTGGCCCTTCACAGTCAGCGGGAACCCGAGAGACGTCGGCCTGAAGCACTCTCAGGCATATTCCTAAGTGCAATCACGCACACACTATCCTTCAACCACGTGAGGATATTTCCCAGCTTGCCACTGCCACCGGAGCAGCAGGTAAGCCGTTTCTCAGTTGCACCATGAGATGTAACACCATGGCCAAATTTGGCCAGTATTTAATACTATCCTAAATTAATTAAATCACCCCTTTTTGAAGATCCTCACTGCCTCTCTTAAACCCACAGAATCAACGGACAGCACCACCAATGGTGCCTTTCCTGACGAAGGCCAGCATATAGACCGGCTTCAATCAAGCCATGTTTTGGCCGAAACACACCTGTGTCGATCCCCTTGACACAACGGTATCTTCCACCTTGTGTATGTTGTGTAAATATCTGTTGTGTACACCTTGTGTGAACTAACCCTGGGGCCATTTTCAAGCCTCAGGTATACTTTCCCTGCTTGATAGTTCTTTCTCTATCACATCTATACAGGGAATGTACTTCAGTGTGGAGTTTTAACCTCAATACATCAGAGGTTGACACTTAACCCGTGTTACCACCGTTCACAATCACTTTTGTCCGTTTGATGCCAAAAAACTTTCGTGCTTATCGAAAGACCTGTAAAATAATAATAATTTGGCATTTATATAGCGCTACGAACCCTTAGGTATCTGAGCGCTGCTTATTATTACCCACGGTGTGTGGTGCTCATTTATCGACCTCAGAAGGATGAAACGCTGAGTTTGGCGCTGCCGGGATTCGAACCTGCGTTCGCAGGCTCTGCACTGATGTCAAAGCGAGCGCTCTACTCGCTGTGCCACTTGACCGGCTATAAATAAATTGTTGAATGAACTAAAAAAGGACTGTGTCAATGTAAAATAAACATACATGCACGGCACAACTGGCTTACTTGTAGGATCTTCTTCATCCTGATTATTCCTTTTTTTGTACATCTAGCCCAAAAGACTAGTTTAATTAATAAACTTTAAAACTGTTATTTCTACAACCGGACAACACAGTAATGTAAACGTTTTACAGTTTAAATGCAATTTTTGTGGCTTTAAAATAAGATATTGTGGCTGTCCATAGCATGTATGGGACGCAAACTCGAGGACAATGTGCATCATGGGAAAAGTACATATGGTGGAATGTTAAAAATTAATAGAAATATGCCCTATGATAATATGTACATATATCTAAAATTGTGGAATTTTGGGTGAAGTGGTTCCCACTAAAAATCGCGAAAAATTATTAGAAGGGTGAAACAATGTCGTACAGACCTGGGAGTTGGAATACCATGCTCTGTATGGAATATGTCATGTGCCTATGTAATTTGCTAAAGTGCCAAAATTGTAAAAAGGAGCGATTTATGTCAAAATAGATTTTTGGCAAAAATGACTGTGGGATGGCTTTGTACCTCATAAAACACAACCCCATAAACTGAGTCCCCTCCTTGAGGAGGCAACCAACATAGGCTGACCTATCCAGTTATTTTGGGTAGGTCCAGCTTAGTTCTGCTAAACAATAAATCATGTGATGTCACCCGCCTTATATAAAGGGGGGAAGCTCACAGAGACAGGAGACTCTTCTGAATTTTCCAGCACCTGCGTATCCAGATATTCCACATTCACTCTGCAAGATTCCAGATTCTACTGCCATTCCAGAGCATAGCTGACCCTATCCAGACAGGACCATTGATCCAGATACCCAACTAATGCCAGCTGTACCCTTGCTATCCAGTGACCTAACAGGCCCAGCTGTCTGCTGTTAGGAGAGCCCGCCGTGCTGTGACCAGAGCCTTTGAGTCCAGAACCCGACTGGCTGTCCCAAATCCCAAACTCAAGTGTGGATTGTAAGTATTTTCCATTCCATAGCAACACATAGCATACCCCATTGTGATACCTTGTCTCTGTCCTACTCGCTAAGTAATCCTATCCATGCCCTGGTAACTTGTTTAAAACTGTCAGAATTCACTGTGCATCCTGTTCTTGATCTCCAAGCATAAGCGCCATTCTTCTGTTCATTTCTGTATTGCATAGATCCTTAGTCATATTTTAAATAATTTAGGTAATTCCCACATAGAGCCGAACGTGGGGTGAAAATGTTAACTTTGTAAATTCACCTTGGAGCGTACCGTGTCTTTCTTTAACAATCTAGTCTTGATAATCTAGTTTAAGTAAAACATTCCTTTCTTTTTAAACCAATTTTCTGTTTTCAACTGCTTTATTTTCCCAAAACCGAATCTCCTTCCACATTGAAAATATCATCCAGTATTCTGCTAGAGTCACTCTTTCACTTCTATATTATCCCTGTAATGTGCATCTATCACCCAGCCTAAAAACCACATTCCGATTGTGTCTTATTTCACCCTTTTAAAAAAAAAAAAAAACATTTTGACATTTAAAACTGCAAAAGTGGAAAATGCAACTTTTCAACATGTGATTTTGGCTGCACTGTGTTCTTACTTTCAATTGCTTTTTGAACTGTATGCCCTTTGTAGATACCTTGCCTTGTAGTTGCTAGTGATATTCCATCCCTGATTCTGTGATACATCATATTTCACTAAGTTATTCAACCACACATTAAATTAATTATTTACCATTTCTGAGTGTCATTTTATGCAATGGCAAAGGGTTTTTGCCTCTTCTTTTGTGAGGGAAGTATTTTATTTCTGTTTGCTGCCTAATATCCCTGACTCCTTGCTGCTCATTTCTATCCACTCAGAATCGGTTAATTGGGATTTGAGGGAGCATTGCAGGGGGAAATCTTAACCTGGGTGCTATCTACCTGAACAGTAAAATTGCTCCTATTCATCTGTGCTTTAAATATGTTCTAGTAGAAGGACAACCAAGTGTATATCATCGGTTTATTCTGTAATTATCACCCCATTGGTGATTGCTGCCCAATATTCAAACTGTGTGGTTTAAAATAAATAAATATTGTATGACCACCCACTGGCCTGGTTCATGGTCCATTGTGACCCGGGCTATTTGTAAAAAGGAGTGTGAGACGGGTTGAGTGCCAGCTCAATCCAAATTCGTAAAAAATAAAGAAAAGCTATTTTAATTGTGTGCTACATCCTAGGCTAAGGGCAAGAGTCCTGGTCTGGTGTGTGATGCCAGATTGGAATGCTTTACAGAACCAAGTCTCCCGCAACTCGCGGAAATCTCCAACTAAAGAGGCTGTCTCCCACACTGCTGCAATTTAACTTAATTTGACAGCAAACATAGTCTGGGGGGAATCTTCCTGTTGTCCAAGCAAATCTCTGTCTTTCCTGGGATAAGTTAAAAGACTCCCTCAATTAAACACGTATATGTGCTAGAAAAAGGTTTCTTGATGATTTTGCCACACAACATGTTTGAGGTGGCAGCTACTTTACTGTCAGAAAGGGGCAAGGAAGAAATTGGACGCGATCAGAAGGCATAGGATACAGAAATTGCAAGGGCCATGTCTGGCTGCTTGTGCCAATGTGTTTTTCTGCCCAGTGGCATCGCGTGCCTCAGTCCATCCATGAAAAAATGCTCCATTCTGTTTGGGAGATAGTAGCATAGCACAGTTTCTCTCTTTGAAATGCATTCTGGGAATTGTCAGCCTGTGTTTAGAATGGAGAAATCCAAGACTATCAGTCAATGAATGCATGTAAAAACACATGACTGCACTTACATTTCATGATTGGAATGTAGCAGATATGTTGACCATTCTGTGAGGTGGGATTACCAAGAAGGTGGCAGCATTCTCAAATGCATAGTGCACCTAGTGCACTAAGGAGCACATGTTGCACAATGCCTGTCATCTTGAAGCAGCAGATAACAAACACTATTTTTTACAACTGAGCCTAAAATGAGTGCCAGATGCAGCAAACAAGGCTGTCCTAACTATGTTAGAGGGAAGCTAATTAAAGTCAATTACCACTATCCAATGGCTTGTGGCAAGTACACATTGAGTTCCCCACTCAAGGTAAGCAAATTCAACAGATCAGTCCAAGCATATAATATTATTTCACAAGTTAAAATAAAGTAGCAAATGCTTACATTTCATATTGACGGGTTTAATTTACTGTGAACATCCAATTAAAATTATAAATAAGATCAGAAATAGGAACATGGGCACCATTGGCATGTTGCTAGGACCACTTTTTCCAGCCTTTAAAGATCTTTCAAGTGAGTTCTTAGAAAGAACAGTCCTCCTTTAAACAATGGAGAAATTGAAGATGTTATTAACTTTGTTGATGGCCATTTTAGTGACACCATTAATTCTTCACACCACACCATAAAGCAACTGCATGGAAATAATACATCTATTGGGCCTTTCTAACGACACAAGGCCATTTCCACCTTTTCCTTACTGAAGCTCCCCAAAACTTACAAATGCTACCCTCCTAGCAGCATTTATGCTAGGAGGATGGATGTTTGCCCAAGGAAATGTGATGGCCTCCCAAAGCATCCATATTTCTGTCTGAATTAAATTAGTTTACAGTAACGACGCATGTTTATAGTGCTCAGGCAAATTTTCGTGAGAGTTTGAGGTGATGTATTTAGTTTCTCCTATAGTGTTGGGTCATACCCTGTTGCTTAGAATGGACTTTTCTGTATACATGCATTTTTCTGCATGCCAGTCAATTTGCTGCAGCATCTGGTGGTGCTGCATGTCGACAGTTAACTACTTTCCTGCAGCTGGGTTTCAAGTGTTACCATGATCCTGCAGAGCACTCCAGGCTCACTGTGGGCAGAAAATGTGTCGATAAAGTTCAAAACAGCAATTTTTTCCAAATTTTATTTGTAGCCACAATTATCAGAATGAGATTAAATATATGCAAGGGCGGGAATGATAACATCATCTTGAAAAGTTTTAAAAGGAGGCAACAAAAAGCTAAAGATGTTTTAGACGTTACGTTATATCTGAATCATAATTTCTCCATTGGTACATCTTGTTCAAATAAAATAGACAATCACTTGGCTGGTTGATAAGTGAAAAGAAAACTGGCACCATATGCCACACACCAGGAACTAAGTTTTTTTGTGGTCATTGCTGCCAAAATACAGTAGTCCTATCTGTTGCAAAAGCAATGCTTGCTTCTTCCCTGCCATAAGGTTACCTCTTGACCCATGCTTCCCCTCTTTTAATTTACTTCCCTGTTTAAGCTCACCATAAAAGTACATTGAAGCAGGGACACGCCAGGGCATTTCAACCTTGTCAAATGAAAGGGGCCTCGAGCCTCATGCTTTCAAGCCTTTCAAATGAAGGGGCCCTCAAGCCTCAGGGGGCCCCACAGCAACTTCTCCCATGTTGCCAGTTAGCAATTGCATAACAAGACAATAGATTTATTTCTATATTATTTTCGTTTTGGGCTTTAAATGTGCACTTTGCAGCGCTCGCCTTACAGGCCTTAGCTACTGTCTTGAAGGGTTCCAGTAAATGAAGGTTGTAAGGCACTTGCTGCAAAGTGCACATTTAGAGGAAAGAAATACACCTGTGCATTATTTCAGCTGCTGATTATGACGAGACGGCCAGCCAGTAGGGAACTGAACCACTAAATGCCCACTGAAAAGCTATACATTCTTCATCAAGGGACTGATGTGGATGAACCATTGCTAAAAGACATCAAGGTGATGATCAGTGGGCATTTAGTGTTTTGGCTCCCTGTTGTTTGGCCGCCTCTTGGTAATCGGTGCTATTACCCCTGTATTTGTCTCTATTATAATGTATGTAACCCATGTTTCCTCTCTAAGAAAGTGGGGGAGGAGGTAACCATGATGTTGAACTGGTACCCACAATTCTTTAGCCGGGCGGTCTTCGAAGGCATGCGCTATAAACAAACAGCTCACAAACAATCTACAAATCTTCAACAGAAAGGTTTGTAGTATAGATAAGCGAGTTAAACTGTCTATACTGATGATGGTCGTATTTGTGGATGCTGTCAAGTCAACTTTCATTCTTCCAGTTGGATTAAAACAGTGCCTATTTAAATGGACAAAATAAATAAGCCTACAACACTTGTAAGTAGAGAAATGTAACAAAACCTGTTACACAACCAATGACATTAACAGTAGGATACTACACCTAGGCAAAAGCAGAGAACGACCTGGGGACAGTGGGTTAAAGATCATGCATGCTTTTAAAGTACACCAGCCTAAGGCACTCAGAATTAAAGATGCATTGTCCAAGTTCAACAGATGCATATTAGTAATACCACATTTTTGTCGAACATTTTTGCTAAAGAAATTAAAGATTGTGAATGTTGACACTGATGCAAAAGCATTCAACTGAAGAAAAAGTTTGGAGCGTGGGTAGTAACACAGCCAAAGCACAGGGGACTCTCAGCGCAGCTGGTATGACACATATAGTTAGCTTAGCTATAAACCGAAGACCGCGTGTGATTTTGGGATGCTGTTAGAATGCAAGCTTCAAATCTAGGAACACCCAATAATAAAACCGTCACAGAGGGGAATAGAGGTGATGAAAAAAAGACACCTGATCCCACTTCCTCATCACTGCTGTTCCGGTAACCCCTCACCCAGAGCAGTGCGCCGTCCCTGACCAATGAGCATGGCATTCAGCAGTGCCCAATTTATGCTTTAAAACACTACGGGCCACTAGCCAGGGCCACAGCATTTCGGCCATGTCAACTGTACATGTTCCCCCAATATATTGCTTTTGGGCCCAATAGGTGGCCACAGCCATCTGCCATGGCTGATATTCATGTCTTTTGGACCCACCAGCCATGTCCTTCACCCTTGGCTAGTGAACACAGCCTTTAGTGAATTGTTTCAAATAATTTCCAGTTTCCCTTGGTTTAGAAAATGTCTAAAAATCCATCCATCAAGTCAAAAGTTGTTAGCCTCTCTCAGCCTCTCTGCTGAGGAGCACCAAGACTGATATAAAGGTTTTAACTCCGAGGGGGCACTCTGTTCTTTGTCAAAAATTTTAAAAACTACTCAATGGATTTACCCCAGACCAGTCAAGGAAATTAAGTCAACGCTGTGTGCCCAAATTGTTTATTTTTGGTCCAAATCTGTCAAATGGTTTCCGCTCTGTTTGTTCAAAAACTGCATGTTTTCTCTATGCGAAATGAAATGCGAGTAGGATGAAAACAGAGTTTTATCTTTTCCTAATAACTTTTTCATTTTCTAAGGAATTGTTGCCAGTATGTGTGGCTTAGTGGGGCTTTAAACAAACTGTTTGGAAAATGTCATCCACATCCATCAAGCAAGTCAAAGGTTATTTGCCTCTCTCAGCTTCTATGCTATATAAATCACCATAGCTGATACAAAAGTTTTAAAGAGCAGGAGGCACCCCCTTCTTTGTCAAACTATTGGATGGATTTACCCCAAACCGGTCCAGTAATGTAAGTCAAAGCTTTGTACCCAAGTTCTTTCTTATTTGGTCTGTGGAATATTTGACCCACTCAAATGTGCCTCACTACATCACTTTATTGCAATGATGAAAGAAACAGGCCAAAATGACTGTGCTGACTCCTGTGCGCGCCAAAATCTTTAAAACTGCGTTTGTGTCACAACCAGAAAAAGGCTTCACACCCTGCCACACACAGATCAGGTGGGGTGAAAACAGAGTCCTCCCTGCCGGAGCATGCCAGGGTGCTCTGCCATATTCCACATGGATCAAAGGAAAGAAGCAGCATGATTGTGCTGAAAAACCCCAAATGCCTCTTTTAAATGTCATTTTTCAACCTTGAAAGTGCTGTTTTGTGCTAAATCCATTCATTTCGCATAAACCACTATGATCAAAAAGTCCCTAAAATGCTCAGGATCATCCATTATGGCTCAGAGGAACCGGGCCTCATTTCAATTATAGCTCCTGGCAACAGTATCTTTGGAAAGGCAAACCAGGGACTGTGTTTTCATTTTTCCACAGGAAACGTGGCTAAAACTTTGCAACAAGTATCAAGGATCAGCTGTCCAGTGAAATACTGTAAAAACTGCTTGGTAGATTTACCTATGCTGCAAACCATTCCAGCACTCAAGGGAAGGACTAGAGCTGACTAAAATGGGTATTTGCTGCGGAGGAAAACCAAATTTAAAATATATAAGTTGAATGTGCTTTTTCCTGAATGAAGAGCAAAATCACCTATTTTAAAAGTATATCATTGTGTAAAGGCTTGATTATTCAAGCATGTGAAAGGATTTGCTATTATGATAAATACACATATAAACAGTTTAATTCTATATGTTTAATGTTAAGATTTAAAAGTATACATCAAAGCAAAAACCCAGGCTGAATGGCAAACTATATCAAAGAAAAAATAAATTGCTATCCCAGAGTGCCAGCCCTGAGAAAGGGTGACACCTCATAAACCTCTGGAGCAGGAAATGCTGTTTGCGAGCATGGGGGCTTTGAATATCAGGACAATGGGGTATTCCCCAGTGCACCAGACATTCGTCTTTCCCTAAGGCTGAGACAATAGCAGGCTAATACTCTCACCTGTCAAGTGTGAAAGGCAGGAAGCTTCAATCACAAGGAAGAGGCCCCTCATCCAGTTTCAAACAAATTTGACAGCTGCTGCCAGTTGAAAGAAAAGAAAAGAAAACTGCTAAGGACATTTGGCATTTCAATGCCTATTTGTAACTGAACTTTAAAGACACTTAACTTTTCCACAAGAATGAGGAAAAATCTGAAAGTTAGTAGTTTTAACTCTAATGTTATGCTCTTTCTTTGAAGATGTGATTGAACCCAGTACTGCATAAGGACCAGAAGTTGTGAAGAATAACTGTTTGTGGGGAAAGTATGGAAATTGCACACATGACATTTTGTACACATATTCCAGAGGTAATTGCGCATCTATGTAGAAAACTGGGAAACGTTACGCCAAATAGTTCATGGTTAAAATTGCCAAAATGTAGCAGAAAGGCAAAGCCAGGTCTCCCAGACATGGGACTTGGATTGAAATGTGACCCACGAGATTTCTAACATGTGCATCTGATTTTCTTAGAGGTACATACATTTGTATTTGTGGGAAAGTTAGATTTTGGTCCCAATACCTACGGGAGGTTTCCAGACATTGTAAAGATAATCTCATAAAACATGACATCCCTTTCTGTCATCCAATCAGTGAAAAGCAAAGCACAGAATATGCCTTTGCCCAATCCTAGCAGTAGGCGTGTGGACAGGAGGCTTGCCCCAGCCATATAATTTAGTGATGTCATTTTGCATGATAAATAAGGGAAACTCACAACACACAGACACTTATTCCTGACTTCATCATGATTTTCTGCATGGCGCCCTTTTCCTGAATTCTCCATCTTTGTTCCTGATTCCTGATTTCATTACAAAGCTAAGGCCTCAGCATTGCTGAACTCCTTTTTCAGCTAGGCCCAAATTCTGAAGCAATCCCAAAACCCCAGGTAAGCATCTTGATCCAGCTGGCTTGCTACTACTAAAGGCTTGCCTGCAGAAAACTTGCCATCCCACTGATCTCCCATCTCCAGTAACCAGTGCAGTCCAGTGAAGTAACCCAAGGTGCCAGACCACTGATCAGAACCACCCAGCTAACCCTGTTCCGCCAGATGTGCCCTGCTGTCCTTGGTTAAACTGATCCATGCGATGACCAGAACCCTTAATGGTCCAAAATCTTAAATTAAAGTGGACTGTAAGTATTAATAGGAAGCAGAGAAAATCATAGTATATCTTGTTTTGTTCCATCCCAATCTCTAAACCATCCTATCCTTACCTTAAGAACTTGTCACATTGTCAGAATCCTTATTGCAATCCTGTCTTTGATCTATCTTGCTAAGTGCCACTTCTTTAGTCATTTTCACCTTGTGTAAATCTTAACCCATCCATCATACTTCGAGTGATCCGACTGGTTCTGTCAGGAGAGGACACTGGGGATTTGGTGTTGAAGTCATCAATCAACTCCAGGGCTTACTTTGTCCGTCCTTGGTGTTCTAGCCAGAATGCTCTAGTCATAGAGTAAAGCTATAGTAAATATTTTCTTGCCCAAACTCAGTTCTGTTCTGTTTCCACTGCCCAACCGATTTTTCTAAAAACGCCTCTCATTCAACCTTGCATATCTTCCTCAGTTTATTAGCTAAAGACTTCATTTCAACTCTGACTTATACATAAGACATGTAGCTACATCGCAACACAAAGCCCGCATGCCAAAAAAAACGTTTAATGAATTTTAGGCGGGAATTCGCATTTCTGCAAAGTTTTACACATGTGATTTTAACTTTCAATTATTTCCAAACTTCCATTAAGATTCAAAGTGTTTAATTTTGCTCAAACTATAGCTTATGATTGTTAGCATCTTTCCCATGTTGCTCCCAAGAAATGTATATTGATTTAAGAATGTTTGCACACTTTTCATCGTTTTGCTAAGCCAATTTCGAATGTCATTTTAAAAGTGTAAAATTTCTAACCCGTTTTGCTCTCTTGTTTGTGGAGGGAAGTTGGTATTTAAAATCTTTTCACTGTTCTTTATTCCTGAATACCTGCTGCTTCCTTCTATCTGTGTAGAATTGCTTATTTGTGAGTTGAGGAATTTTGCAGGGGCAAAATCTAACCTAAGTGCTATCCTTTCAAACAAGGCAAAAGTGTTCTTTTCTCTGATGTTTTATATTCTGTGTTGCTAAAAGTGGATTTAACTGCCTTACAAACCTTATTATCTGTTAATGTCACCGCATTGGTGATTGCTGCTCCCTATTCAAAAGTATATGTTTAATTTGAGTTAAAATAAAATAAATATTACCTTTACCAACCAGCCTGATTCATAGTCCATTGTAACCTGGGGGTATTTTGAGAAGGGGTGTGATATGAGTGGTAATCACTCAGAATATTGAACCTATAGACATAATAAAATAAGCATTTCACCTGTGCGCTGCATACTAGGCTGCGACCAGGGTGTATCGCCTGATTGAAATACTTAACCGGTCCAAATTTGCCAGTGGTTTTTCGTGCTACAACTGTTCAAAAAGTGAACTTTTTCTCTATGGGAAAATGAATGGGCTGAAAAATGTGAAACTGCTGTTTTGTTTTCTTAATTGCTTTTTCATTTTACAACGTGTTGTTCCCTTTACAAACCCTCTGTTTTTAAAATGTCATCTAAATCCATCCAGCAAGTCAACCATTATTAGCAATAGAGTTTTGGAAAAAAATGCTTCTTTTTAATTTCTAAAACACCTGTCAGCCTCTCTGTTGCAAAACACCAAGGGAGATGTAGCTATGATTTGAGGAGAAGGTGGCATCTCCTTCCCCATCAAATATTTTAAAAACTACTTGATGGGATAAGCCCAGACCTGAGCCTAGAAATCGTGTGAATGCTACGGACACAAGGTTTTTTAACAGATCTTTCCCAAACTGTCCAGTCTGCAGGGGCCCATGACAAACTTTCTAAATGTAAATGTTGAGTCACATCCGTCACACAAATCAAACGTTATTAGCAATAAACTTTTGGGTTTTTTTGGGTTTCCTCAACTTAACAATAGTGCAGCGACTGCCGTTGTATAATATATATAGATTTTTTTTAAAAAATGGGTTTATATTGAGCAAGTTAGCAGAAGTACTTAACACAGAACACAGTAACATTAACAGCTATTACCACATGGAGATCGTTATTGAATGCCTTTCAACCAATCAAAATGTATAGATTGCAGTCAATAACTACTTTACACTTTCTCTCTGTGAGGGAATGTTTTTTTGCTGCAACATCCAAGTTAACACACAAGGAGAAAGCTAAACATGGGAACATTCTTTCACTTTCTTGTGGTGAAACCATTTACTTTTAATTGACACCAAATGCATGTTCATCCTTTTTCAGTTAGAGCAAGTTTTCACTTAAAAAACTTAATTTATGAAGACAACAATGTAATTTCAATACTACAAAATAAAACCACATTTAGTTTAGTAGCCCAGTTGCCTATTTACTTTAGACAGTATTAAAGAAAACATGTACTTCACCACCAAAACATCAAAACATGTATTAGTACAACCACTATGTGCTACCAGCCTTATTGACCTCGGGAGGGGTAATTATCGCTTGGGATATTGACGGTTCCCCAACTTATTGTCCCTGGAGAATTGGGTGGCGGTTCATTTTACTGCTATAAGGATCCCTTCCAGGGTCTGTAAGGTTGTATTATAACATTTTAACAAACTGCAATGTGGACATAAGACAGACCGCAATATTTTAGAAAAATGGTATGCATTGAAACACATTTGTTTTCTTCACCCCCGCAAAGTTTATTATATCAAATGTTGCAAATGGAGAAACACACCTCTGACAATGAAAGGTGTAATCTTTTTTGTTTAAACCTGCCCATGAGATCAGCATGCTGGAGAAGGTACTCAACTCTCTTCACTTGAGGAAACATAGGGGGTCATTCCGAGTATGGCGGTAGGGGGTAACGACACCGGTAAGGATGCCGGTGCCGTTAACCCCCTACTGCCGCATTCTGAGGTCCCTTAGCCGGTCCCGCTAGGGCCGGCTAGTTTTACCAGCCGCCCTTAGCAGGACCCGTTAAGGGACCATGGAGCTAATAATGGGCCCGCAATGAGCCCTATGGGGGCTCAAATGGGAATGGGGAATGGTTTTCGAAATGGGGACTTACTGGGTCCGCATAGGTCGGAATGTCCCGGTAAATCCCCATTGCGACTACCCGGACCAGGACATGAGTTTGGAGGTAGCCATGGTGCTAATATTGTATTTCTTTTTTTTTTTTTATAGTGTAGGTTTTCTGACTTTCAACTGTAAATTCTCACTTTTATCTTATTTAGTGAAATAAATGGAACAAACCCCCCACTTGAATGTATTTTCTTATTGGTGGCAATATTATTCCAGTGTTATTCCATTTCAATCTGATGTCAATTCACTTTTGATATTGTTCACATTTGCTTTGGGTTTGATGTTGGCGTGGTAGCAATTGTGGCAACAAGTTTGCACTAGAGCATACATGAAGAAAACAATATTGTACTGCGACTAAGTAAAAAGTAATGTGCCAAATATGTTTTACCCCAAACATGTTCTATATTTCACATTTGAAAAGCAGAGCAATATGTTTGCAGCTTTTGATGCAAATAGCATAAAATAAAGGAAAAACT
The DNA here is from genome assembly GCF_040938575.1 of Ambystoma mexicanum. Taxonomy (NCBI): domain Eukaryota; kingdom Metazoa; phylum Chordata; class Amphibia; order Caudata; family Ambystomatidae; genus Ambystoma; species Ambystoma mexicanum. The sequence continues at coordinate 714,117,243 of NC_090928.1, read as the reverse complement.
GTTTATTCACTTAATTATCTTGCACTGTGTCAAAACCTCATGTAACATGGTCTGGGAATAATTTGAAGCTTTTTTATTCTATTACAAATGTTGAAAAAAATAAGCAACCAACATTTGCTCTATTATTATTGTATTTGTTGAGCATGGGCCTAGCTCCGAGAAGCAACAGAGTGCTTTACAGAGGTATACAACAATACAGATAAACAACAGAATGCTTTACAGAGGTATACGACAGTACAGATGCATAACAGAGAGCTTTTTAAAGGTAACAAGAGAACAGATATACAGTGGGGCATACAATAGAGCGGGGCACAGAGAAGGGGTACAGCTGTACAGGGTGGCGGGGAGGAGAGGGGCGGACGGCATCTAGCGAGTCAGGTGGTGCAAGTCAACGTGATGGCCTAGGTGTTGAGGATGACAGAATCCTTGAAGAGGTGTGTCTTATTCATTTATTTTACTTCTTATATCACGCCACATGTCCATGGACCTTAGGACACACAATTAACATAGACATGACAGATAAACAGATAACCAAGTCTGGAGGATGGTGGAGCATTGAGCGGAGCATCACTCTTTTAGCCTAGATTCAGATTGATCCGATACATTCTGACTGCCCCTCTGAATGCTGACAGGGAGTTAGAGGCTCTGATTGTTAATGGAAGAGTGTTCCATACTTTAGGGTCCTGTACTGGAAAGCTCACACCTCCAAACTTATCCAGCCTGAAGCAAGGTTGGTTACATTTGCAGTTATCGCTAGAGCGAAGATGTCGTGATGAAAGATAAACTGTAAGCCGCTCTGAGAGATAGGCGGGGGTGACCGAGGCGCAGCCTTTTATAGGATAATGCTAAAATATTATGCAAAATCCTGTGCTTAATTGGCAGCCAGTGTAGTGCCCTCCTGGATTCAGCAAAGTGATCCTGTTTACGAAGACCAAAGACTGCGCGTACCACAACGTTGTGTAGTATTGGGAGCCACAAGGTTAGCTTGTGTTGTCCCACTCAAAAGACTATTACAATAGCCAGGGTTTCTATTGTTGCCCTATTGCAGATGCATGAAAGATTTTTGGAAAAAAAGCAACCCGCATTTGCTCTATTTTTGCCCTATTGCAACTATTTTAGTGTAAAACCCATTGTAACATAATACCTTTGCCCCATTGCATATACTGAACAAATCAAGCATGGTGCTAAATGCAATCGCTGCACTTCTAGCACCATTGCAGAAAGCACGTTTCTTATAGACCCTGTTCAAGCTCATATTTGAAATCACATAGCAAATGAACATCTAAACTGGCAGGTCAGCAAACATATCATATCTTCCCGGGGGTGGCCTAGGTGGGAGTGTCTCAGTTGAAAGATTTCCAATGCTGCTGGTGGCATTAGGTCATTAAGAAAGCTATGCCATATCGACAGTCAGGCCCACATCATGTAAATGAGAAAGGCCTGACAGTCAGTAGCAAAATGTACTGCCAGATGGACCTTACTTCCAATAGCAAGAAGTCACTAGCACCGGGCCGAGCTCATTTCCGGTCTGAAATCAGTTCAACAAGATGGTATAGAAGAATGCCAAAAGCAAACGTACTCTGCCCCTCCTGCCTCCGACACTAGTGATATGACTGATTGTGTATTACAATTGTAGTGAAAAGGGGACATTCACCATCCTTGACTACTGAGTTGGGTGCTACCCAACCCCCTGTGGTAAAAGGAATTCTCAACCTGGATTTCCAACCGGCTCTGCTAACATTGATTCAGTGATCCTTCCTTGCTAGCCATGTGGCACTGGGTGGGGATCTCTTCTGATCAGCACCATCCACATTGGCAGTTAGTTGCCCTAGTCTAGCAACGAGGCCGTCACTCTCTCTGGTTTCACATCGCTGCTCCCGACATTTGACCGATACCTGTTTTACCCCTTTATCAAGCTACAGGGCGTCATCATGAACTTCCTAAACTAAAGGTGCTGTGGTTGCTGGTCTGAAGTGTTTCAAGTCGATTCAATCCCAGGTGTGATGTGGAAAAAAGTTCAAATGAAATATTACAAACTATGTTCGTCCCGTGTCCAGTTAAAGGCCTTTTCGATAAAAACAGTAACTTCACCTGACTTGATGACAAACTGATGTTATGTGGAGTCGCAATGGACGCCATTACGAGCAATGGGTTTTCCCTTTTTTCAAGAGCCACTTCTGCGGTGGTGTAAACATGCAGAGTAAACGCTCACCACCCACTTAAGTTGTTTCTTTAAGATGCTAATAAACATTTTGAAGCAGGATTCACAGAGATAGAACAAGTCACCGCCACAAAAAAGAATAGGGTTTGAGGGAATGCTACTATCTGATAAAAAACGACTCTACATTCCCAAAATAAAAGCAGGCAGCTCACTTTTACCCCTAAAATCTGCTGGTTATGAAATGGATATGCCTTCAAATCCATAGGGAAAAAACATGACTTTTCAGTGCCACTGTGTCACTGACTTTGTTTCTGCATCTTGTACGAGCAAATCATTGGAAAACTGAATTTTAAATGTTTACAAAATGAATTGTTGATGTTAATTGCTCCTGGGACTCAGCCTCATTGTCTTGATTAATAATTGTGCATTATTCTTGTTTCTTTGGGCGTATGACGAATACATGCATATTTAGTAGTCTAAAGCTAGCTCCGTGCGCCTTCCTTGGTGGCAAAATATACTTTTTTTTAAGTCATTCTCAAGAATAGATCCATTATGAAAAAACCCAGCTTAACATATTTTACTCTGTGCATACGGGGTTACTATTGAATTAAATTACTCATGCTGGATGGCTCTTCAGTCTAAGTGGCTTAATTAGTAAAGACGAGCAGAACATCCCTTTACCCTGTCTAATGTCTGCACAGCAACTGCGGCAAAACGGGCTTTGAATATGGATTGTGTGAGTAGCAACTATGACACATTATCCTGTCTCTGCGTATTTACGGAGTAAATGCTAAGAGCATGTCGCTCGGCGAAAGCTGTAAATCCGTATGAAATTAATTAACTATGTGAAATGGCCAATGTGTACAGATCTGTTTTCACTCCCATGGGTGTTGAAGAAAGGAGGCATGGCGTGCATAATGACCCACGAGTTCAGCTCCTTGTCCACCCTCTCACCTTTGGAATTCCAACCTCTCCCTTCCAAAGACACTGTCACCCAACTTCTTGCACCCACTCCCTTCAAGGTTCTTCTGATAGGCCTCTCATCTCCTTCTCCAGCCTTGACTTCTTGAATTCCACAGCACAGGAACCCTCATGCTGTAATAGGTGACGTCCACCTCCCTAAAATATTTTTCTCCACCAGCTTGAATGAGTACTCTTTTCAGACAACTCACTGACCTCCCTATAAAAGCAACCTACCTATAACCTAAGAAACTCTCTTGACATAGTTCTACCCTCTCATAGCGACTCACCTTACTAATATCTCTTCCCCATTTAACTACTCTCTCATTCACTTTAATGTCTCTGTCCATCCTTCCCCATCCATTCTACCATCTCCATGTTCATACAGAGCACTCTGGCTCCCCACGTATCCGAGGCCAGGTCTTCCCTCTTAGCTTGGTCTTAGCTTGGTCCCCTATCAGGCTTCCTCTATTGAACAACCCTTTGAGGCTTCTGCCTAGCTCTTGAAGACCCTTTTTAAAAACACTATCCTGTTTGCACTGTTACACCTGACACTCATTGCTCTCATGCATGGATCCCCAGAATTGGGGCGAATTGGGATAAACAATTTACTCTTGTTGACTCAATTAAATAGAGTAGAGATGGTTCCGGTGAATGGGTGTACAGGACGGGCAAAATCACAGGTTTTGGCTTTAGTATAGGTGAAAAATGAGAATGTGGTATCTGCGGGTTTTACGAATATCTGACAATTAATTTTGAACATTTTTACTTAACTGATTTGTTTAGGACTTGTATCTACTTTTGCTTCTGGCTCTTTTAAATTATTTAATACTGGAGGCAAAGTCATCTGTTACGGCATGTGTCTATCCGGATTCATGGGACACACGTATTTGGAAGTCCGAGTTTACTAACTTTGTGTGGGCAGAGCAGTCCCCGGCCATGATACAGAATATTTGTTGACCATGTTGCATTTTGGCCCATTAAAGTCTCAGTTCATGAAGCAAGCAGCAGCCTGTGTGGGAACCGTTAGACACACCTGAAGTTTTACTGCAGTTCCAATTCTAAAAATAGAATACATTACTAGGTCACACATGTGCGGAAGTGGCGACAGAAGTGGTCTGTCGTGGCGGAGAGCGGTGTGCAGATCAAACCCTGTGTCTATAAGTATTTTTTCCATCTGTGTTGTTGGGGCATGTTCTGCCGAATGGACTAGAGAGGACACCAATATATCATCAGTTGCCGCACAGAGCGCAGCACCGTAGTGGCGACAGAAGTGGTCTGCCGTTGTTCGCTGTGTCAGCCACGATGACCGTTTGGATTTAATTTTTCTTTGAGACTCGCAAGAGCATTTTTTCTGCAAGGACAGTAAGATGAAAAGTGCAGTATAACAATTGTTACATTATATGCTACCTGCGCTAAAGCAGAGTACAGATTTGGAATTACATGTTGCCTTTAAATGACTTCTATGACTTGAGGAGCAAAGCAAGGGCCTTGATAATATCTGGCTCAATGGAGGTTCATCCGGCTTCTCGCATTACCTATGGTGAGTCCCGAGCAACCTCATTCTCTGAGAACCTCGCTCAATCTGTGGTGATGCCAAAAATTACTTTATTAGAAGAAATTGCATGAGAACCTATTGAACATACTATATTGCCCGGTACGTTGTCGGACTCAATGGTGCTAAACACAACAATTTTACATTGCACCTCAAACACTACACAGAGTACGATTGATATACAGGGCGATGATCCTGTGGCTTTACTGGAAAACAATATTTCCATTTTAACGGAGAGTAAGACTGACTATACCCCTCAGAGAGATTGTGCAATTATGGTGGATTGTATTGATCGTGTTTCTCAGTGGGGAGTTAGTAAGGACCCAGAAGTAGATAGAAGAAGGTCCTTTTCTTCAGAGACATGCGTTATACCGGACACACATCTCTCCTGCAAAAATTCATTGCTTAGAGTTGAGTCTCCAATGTTAGGGTCCTCAAATACAAATTCTGTATGGTCTTCCCCGTGGAGAACTGTTAGTGACACTTCTTCCGGCTATTTACCTCCCAACCCTTCTACCACCCCGGGGTCGGCACTACATGGATATGTCTCCTACCCTACCTCAGCTCATGTTCGGTAAGGTTGACTCCCACCAGAGCCCACTCCCCCTGGTATCCTTAACCTCTATCTATACTTCACCTCTAGGGCCCACTAACCCCTTGATGTCACCCTTGATTAATGTGCAACCCCTCAGCCAATAAAACAACATGATGCACAATGTCTATTCGCGCTGACCCAGCATAGCACCGCATACCACTTCCCCAAATAAGGCAATCACTACTGAAACACGCACTGGGCCATCTGAGACTTCCTCCTCCAATATCGCACTGTTTGCGCCGATGATTACTAATACCATTACTTCATTTCATATTTCGGATGCTCTTAATGCGTCGCAACACATAGAGCCGTTTGAGATCAATTGTGCCTCTGTCAAAAAGCATAGCGCTAATGCTGCTGAACGCTCCCAGGAGCCGCAGGCACTTAATCAAACTACCCTGTGCCACCAAGAGTGCTGGGCTCTCCCATGCCCAGCCGGCCTGTAAACCTGCTTCCACCGATTCTGCAAACGCTACAAGGATCCACCGGTTGCCAACTCTGCTGCAACGATTTACATACTAATAATGCAGCTGGCCTCTCACAAGAGACTCTGGCCCTGAATTCTGCTCCTCCGAGCTTGCATGTTAGCCCACTGGTCGAGCCCCTGAGAGAGCCACTTGCCTCCCATAGTGTTTCCACCATGAAAATGAATGCCCTCACAGTGGGCTCCCACACCTGTTAAAAGCTCCACAGCACGCATACATTGCGCTGCTGTCATCCACATACCACCTCCCAGCCCCCTCCACCATAATTCATATTGCGAGAAATCATCCCTCAACCTAGTGGAATTAGCCTCTCTCCCTGCCCGATGCAGTAATGTCTTACACGCTTTGGCTGTGTGCACCTCACCACAGGCCAGAGCGGGTCCCTGTGACAAACAACTTGACTGCACCTAGCCCCTTAGGCCGCCATGCCACGCCCTGACCTACTTGTCCCTCATGCCTCGCAACATGGTCACAGACCCGATCTCGGCACCAGTTAGATCAGGAAGGGGATAGTGCATGAGAAAGGGTAAGTCCAGAAGAGATAGGTGGAGTAGAAGATCAATAATAAGGGGATATACACAGAAGGTTAGAGAAAGAAAACATCGGGGGATCCGGGAGGCAGAAGAGGCTGGAAGCAACGCGGACTGGGAACCGAAAGTGGCCCTTGAAATGTTCTTCAAGGTGACCCTATATTACTTTTTGTGAGGGGATGTAGTGGGCAGGCTCAATCCTGTGGGAGAGGGTGAGAGAAGCAGAAAACCTGAAAACCCACAGAAAGGAGGCACATAATATAGAGGCACAATGGGAAATCTCCTTGTAGCCAGTTCATCATTGATTGGAGGATGAGAACATCATAGAGGAGGGAGAGTAAATAGGAGATTGGAAGACCCGAATATCAAGGAGGAGGGGTGCGGACAGAATAAGTCTGACGAGGTGAAGAAAAGGAAGAAAGAGAGAAAGGTCCTGAGGATTCTTGGGATTGCAAAGGGGATGAAGAAATGATACCTCTGGTTTATATAGCCAAATATTCAGAAAGATCTTTTCTGAATTAAAGTCTTGGAAAATGACATGCAAAGTGGAGCAAGTGCTTGCTAGGTCAGAACATTAAGCATGCAAATGACCACCTTATTATTATTTTTGTTGATAACTTTCTTTTCCATCAGTCGGATGCGGCATTGACAAGCCTAACCCATCCACAAACATGCAATGTACACTGAGACTTTTCTAGATTCAATATTAGCTGACAATTAGAAGAACGACAATGTGACCTGAAAAAGTGCATTGTGAAATTCTGTGTATTGGGAGCTTTAGTTATCTTCAGGATGCAGCAAAATTTAAGGGAGCGTATCCATCTCAGATGCATCCTTACCAAGGTTCTATTCCACAAGGATAAACAAAATTGGATGAAAAGTTAAGTTATCTGCTCACCTCTAGATGCATTTATTGTATTATAGTTGTCATTTATATAGCGCCTTTGAACATTATTATAGTCCGAATGCACTGGTGGTGGTAAAGTCCTCAGGGACCGAAGTCCAGAGCGTTTGAGATCACAGGGTAGGATTAGAATTCATGTATGCATTTGGCCAAATAAGCCTTAGCAGGGCTGGCCAGGCTTCAGTAGAAAAGCAAGCCATGAGGTCCGGCATGAGGAGTCAGGAGATAGCATGACTGCTAGAAGCTCACTATTAGTCCACCATGCCCAAATTAGTTTAGATCTTCACTCCATACTGATGTCAGACGAGTTGAGGCATAGTCTGGTGTAAGCAGGCAGAACAATTATGCGACCAGCAAGATCAAATTGGTCATAGTCGTTGCTATATGCTGAGGTGTGGGGGTAGCCATGCCTGCAGTCAGTGTCCACTGCAGTGGTGCGTTATACATATCTAGCAGTTTGGGTGGAGATTTGTTGTATGTGCGCCTGATCAGATAGTGGCTTCCTCTGTCGATTTTTGCAGCTGCGATAAAACAGTTAGCAACAGCAATAGTCTATTCTTCACTAATTGCAGCTAGAGGAGCACAGGCTATACTTACAAGGTGTTCCAGGTGGAGAGCATGGCGAATCTTCCAAGATAGTATGCGCGTACTAAACCTTCACAATTGTTACCTTTACCATGGGAGGCCAACCCTATTGTTCATGCAGGCCCAATACATGCCCATACATCAAGTCCTTTCATTTATAGTGTAAGTAACATATATGTGTGATAGATTATTTATAAATGTCATTGGTGTTAGGTTTTAAAACATATTCCTCTCAGGGGAAGCAAAGGGGGTTTAGGAGAAAGAGCCATATCCAAACATGTATTGGTGTAAGGAGAGACTCTGAGAGGAGACAGGCATGTGCTGCCAGGTAGGGAGTGCACAAGGGTTTTTGGATCACAGTAGGAAGTTGGCAAGAGCGTCTTAACTACAGATAATAGCGTGGCGTAGAATATTGGTCAGATGCAGTGAATTGTTTCAAAGTTATGAAAGAACTAGTACAGGTAAGATGAGGTAAAAGTGACAAATGTATGCGCAATGACATGGGCGCAAATAAATTTGGAACAAGGCTATATGTTATCGTTCGTACTATAACACTTAGTATAAATGGATATTGTTCAGAGGAGATTATATGTTCAACACCTTTAAGGTGATATTCCGGCCTTTAATGGCTCATACAAAAACATGCTTTGCCATTCTCTGTATGACCTATAACCTGAATTAAACATTCAGGAAATCAAGAGGCCCTTGGCAATGATGTCCCATGTTCCCTGGGCAGTTGTTCCTATATAGAGAGCCTTTCCGATAAGGTAATAAGCAGAGCCCCTGTACAATATTACCTGTTAAAGTGGTAGTCTTTGGGTATATTACACTTGTATCATGTGATTCCTAGATGGACATTCCAACAATGTGCAACTAATTATTCCTAATACAAATAGAATGTGTAACAAAGAAGATTCTAGCTCTTATTACCTCAAATGTAACTTTGATTTATTAAAAAAACATAGTTAAATATGACTGAATATCTGCAACAGGAAAGATGCATTAAATGATGGAAGGTTGCAGTTTAGATTCGATTTGGACTCAATGGGCCTCATTACGAGGTAGGAGGTAGCCTTGGTGCGATTAGCACCATGGCTACCCCCTTACCGCATTCCGGGTCCTGGTCCGGGTTCTCGAAATAGGGACTTACCGGGTCATTCCAACCTTGGAGGACCCGGTAAATCCCCATTCCGAGAACTATTCCCCATTCCCATTTGAGCCCCTCTAGGGCTCAATGGGAATGGGGATAGAGCCAATAACGGGCCTGCTAATAGCGGGCCCGTTATTAGCTCCCTGGTCCCTTAGCGGCTCCCGCTAAGGGCGCCTGGTAAAACCAGGCACCCATAGTGGGACCCGCTAAGGGACCTCAGAATACGGAGGTAAGGGGTTACCAGCACCGGCACCCTTACCGGTACCGGTAACCCCTTACCTCGTAATGAAGCACAATGAGTCTCAATGATTTTTGCAGGGTTTGTCCCTTGGCTTTTGAAACGATGGGCCACTGGTGCTGTCCATTACCGCTGATCAAGGTTTTCCGTGCTCCTGCCTCTTCATGTCGATTCCATGCATGGATGATCATCAAAGGGTTTCTGGATCCGAGGGATCATTGAGGCTCAAAACCTCGGTGTGTCCATCAGGTTTGGCAAAGGAAGCACAGATTAATTGGTTCTCGTTGTTTTCTTGAGAAGTCCAGTTTTGGCAAACAATGGAAGTGATAGACCATCCGATGTCTCTTGGCAAGGGAAAGAAGAAGAGCTTCCTTGTCGACCTCTCCATGTTGCTGTCATGCTCTGATACTTTGGTATGTGTTGTCCCAGATTACGAAAACGTAAGGGGACAGACTTAATTTTTAAATAGATAAATAGGGAAATGAGTGAACACTCAGCTTCCAATCACAAAGGTGCATCCTCTCAATTGTTTGGCAGCCATACAATCACTGGCGATCACCACATTCATATGTTTGTGGGTTACCTTCTGGGCCCCACCTCAAGTTGCGATTTCTGTTCAGGATTCCAAGATGTTATTTAGGTTTCAAGCCAGCCCTGGTATTGGTTATGCTACCCTCGCTATTCTGAGGCAGGTAGAAGGTATGTCCATATATGACTACAGTCATATCCCATTCACTAAGGTTAACACAGTTTTGCTGCTTTCCTCGATATTGAATTTTAACAAGGATCAGCTTCTAGAAAATCCTTTAGAAAACAGCGACTTTGAACCCATTTGTATTATGAATCCTGAAATAGCTGGCGCTAAATAGTGGAGCACACATGCCAGCCATGTTGCATTACTCACCCTGGAATATAGTGGTGCCATCTTTGTTGTGAAGTAACATAAAAGGTATGCAAAAAATGCATGTGTAAACATTTTATGCATGGTTTTCATCTTACCCTTCATTTTGGTACATTTGTATCACAGAGAGGGGAGCACGGCGGAATATCATTCCCGCCTCTCCCATTCTCTCCGCCATTGAAATCGGACAACATGTATGATACCCTGTCGTTGCAGGCATACATCCTGTGGATCCCTGTGGAATTCAACCTATGTTTTACACCAGCAAAAATTCAGGAAAATGTGATATGAATCTATTCTAAGCATTGCATGCCAGGCAACATTTACTCTACTTGCAAAGTGTCGGTTAAAATGTGAGGAACAAGCTAATCAGCCAACATGTGTACCTCAGTTTTGCACTTTGCAATGCGAATGACAAACATTGGCCAGTGAGTACCTGCTCACAGCTACCCTCAGGTATAACAGGTCTCCTCTGGCCAATCCAAATGATGCATTGAAGGAACATGACCCTGTGTGACTTTTGGATACCCTAACCCTAACATATTTCTAGCCTCTTCGGTGACACATCACTGAGTTTTATCAAAGATAAGGCCATGGATTTGCACTTAGTCAGCGAGGAAAATAAATCAATCAGGGCCTCATTCGAGATGTGTAGTTTAGGACATTCATTCTCGCAGTGAAACTCTTGCTAAAGGCTGCACAGTAAATAGACTTTAAAGGTAATTCTCCTAGGCCATGAGCCTGTTGAAGATAACTAATTTGCATCATTAATGTTTAGCTCAGTTGCAGTCTCAATATATTTTTGGGAACAGCATTGATTTTATCCATCCTCCCAATGGCAAGTCAAATGTATCAGGCAATTTTGCTAATTTATTTTATAGAAATAACTGCCCTGCTAAAACGTGGAGAAATGGAGAAAAAAATCATGTCAATGGTTTATTGCATATGTTTTTAATATGGAAGAACAAAATGAATATGTGTGTTTTTCAATATTTTGCCTCTGGACCTACATTATCATGCATCTGTATAGCTCTTCCTGCCATAGATTATGGCATTGAAGCAATTGTGCCTGCCAGAGAGGCAAAGGACGAGTATGATAGCATATTCAGCAGAGGTAGGCAGGAGCAAAGTTGGTTAGATAGTTGGGATGAGAGTGAGGGATAGATAAGATGATCAGGAAGACATGAGAGGGAATAGATGGAGGAGCTATGTGCACAATTGGGCCAAATACATCATGGGACTCAACTGTATTCTATGGGGCGCAGTGCCGAAAGGAGAGAGTGGTGGAGAAGAGGTGTTCACTGCACCAGGGAGTACGAATTTGTTCACAGCCTGGTGAGCCTGGTATGTTGAAACCATGCCCACGAATACACAGATGTCAAAGTCCTTCTACTTACTCCCCTAGGCCCCCAACAAAATGTGTTTGGTGTCGTATGTAAGAAATCCAAATTTGCCAAGTTTGCAAAAGCTCCCTGAAAATCAAGCAACAAACGTCACATATTTTGGTTTCCTCATTTTTGTCATGGTTACTAAAACCCTAGGCTTGTGCTAGTGTGCAAAGTGCCCAAGGACACAGAGCATGTTTATGGCTGACCCATGGTCAGACATTTGAGTCATTCACAGAGTCATTGTGAGCCAAGGCATGTAAAAACTACGTCCAAGAAAATACAGCATACAAAGTCCCCCTCCCTACTACCTTAACAAATGTGCAGGTTCTATTTTTGGGAAAGCTGGAAAGAAATATGTACACATTTAACTTTCAACCCCAACCTCTGTGGGAACAGAAGTCCAAGTCAAGCATTCCTGGAGGTTCCCGAGTCCTGCTAGGGCTTTCAATGTAATGTTTATATTGTTGTGTGAGACAGGAATCCTCTTAGGTTGAGGCTGGGAGTTCATGCAAGTTCATTTTCACAATACATCTTTTGACTAGCGTTCTCACCCTGCACTGCTGTGTCTGGTTATTAGAGGGCTTCATGTGAATGTTAGGCCAAAACAGGGGTGTACGGTCTAGTTACAAGATTAATTATTCTAGGTCATGACAAACTCTGAAAAACTGGCTTGCCACCTGCTTCACAGCAATACAGTCTCTCTGTCCTGTACAAGAAGAGAGTCCACATCCAAGCCCATGTCTCTGCAGCCTCTAACAACACGGCTAAACTCTTTAAAATCTGCAAGGAGCTGGCCAATCCTTCTGCAGTGTCCACCTCTCCTGTTCCATCCCAGACCCTTTGTACGGAACTGGCTTCTCACTTCATCACTAATACTCAGGACATCCTGTCCTCTCTCTCCTCTTCCTCTCCCTCTAACTCTCTCAGCCCCCCTGGCCACCTCTCCCTCGCCTCCTCCCTTCTTCTCTTTCTTTCCGACTACACCCGACAAGGTTTTTAGACAAGTCCGATCTATGAAAGTGCCAACCAAATAGGTAGTCTCCTGCTCTTCCAGAACCATCAAGGACCACATTGACACCTCTGCTCCAGCCTTGGCCAATTTCTGCATTCACTTTTTTGCTACTGAAACTTTCCCCTCCCTCCTTATGCACTCCCTTTTGCACCCCCTCCTTGAAAAGCTTTCTGCCGATCCTACCTGTCCGGCAAACTATCACCCAAACTCTATCACCCGTTTCCTGGGCAGACTCCAGGAAAAGCTGCCCATGTCCCAGCTTACTCTTCACACTGAATCTGTTGGCTGTCTACGTGACCATCAGTCGGGCTTTAGAGCAGCCAGAGGCACAGACACTGCTCTCCTGAACACCTGTGAAGATCTGCTCCCTAATCTCGATACAAGCCTTCCTTCTGTCCTCATCCTCCTTGAGCTTCCCTCTGGTTTTGACATGGTCATTCAGGCCATCCTGATCAATTGCCTCTGTGAGAACCTGGGCATCATGGATCAGGCCCTGGAGTGGTTGTCCTCCTTCCTCCTGGACCGACCCTCCAAAGATCCAACTTGGGTCCTTTCTTTCTACCACCTCTCTCTCCACATGTGGTGTTCCCCAGGGCTCTAACATCTCACCCTGGCTCTTCAATGTCTACTTGGCCCGTTTGACCCACCTTTTCTCTGCCATCTCCTCTAACTTACAGTGTCATGCGGATGACACTCACCACTCTTTCAGGCTTCCCTCAGCCTCCTCTTCTCTCTATCTCATTCTGGACTATCTATCTGTGTTTCAGGATTGGTGGGCCTCCAACAATCTCTGCCTTAATACTTAATGCCAGGAAGACGGAGACCGTTCTCGTTGGGCCCCCTGCTCCGGCTTTTTCTCTCTGTCACTCTGACTGCCCTCCTTCGGCCCTCTTCCTTCGCCTTCCTGTGAGGCAAAAAACCTTGGTGCCATCTTTGACTCCACTCTCTCTTTCTCTCCTTACATCACAGGCCTTGCCAGAAGGCCCTCTACCAGCTGCACCTCCTCAGAGGTATTCTTCCTTTCTTACTTCCCCCAGAAGTTCACTGTCTCCAGAGCCCTCATTCTCTCTAGGCTTTCTCAATCTGCCTTCCTCTACTCTCCGCCCTCTTCAACTAATCCAGAACAGGACTGCAAGACTTGTCCTTGTCCTCAAGCCAGGGATAGTATCTTTCCAGCCCTGCAATCTCTCCACTGGCTTCCGTCGGCTGCAAGGATCAAGTTGAAGACCCTCTGCATTGTCAACTAGGCTTTCTGGGGGCCAGTCCCATACTACATCCAACTCTCTATTCCAAAACACATTCCTTCTCGAGCCCTTCGTCAAGCATCTCTAACTCTCTGAGGGTCAGATGCTTCTCCAGACAGAGAGAGGGTGGTAGATATCTCTCCTCTGCAGGTGCTTCCCTCTGTAATGGCCTTCCTGCCTCTCTCAAACTTAAGCAAGGCCACCTGAAGTTCCGTCAGCAGCTCAAGACCTCCAGCAGCTCAAGACCTTCCATTTCGCCTCTGCTTTCACTCTATCTCTCCCTTTGCTGTCCTACTGCGCTGCACTGACTGGTGGTCTTCCTACCCTCAGCGTTTCACTGGGTACCAGACTCTTCCATGACCAGTCACCCCTGCACTGCCTGCGGGCCTACCATTCACTCAGGGGTGGTAACTGTAAGCCTACATTTTCCTGCCTCCTTGCACTTACCCAGAGCCATACTGCCCTGGTTGCATTTACTCAGAGCAATGCTGCCCTGATTAAACTTCCCCTTTCCCTCTCCCTCTCCCTGACACTTCCTCATTCTCCCTCCCCTACTGCACTTTGCATTATCGCACTTACACAATTTGAATGACACAAGGCCTAGACAGATGGTTTGTTTTGTCCACTCTGTTTCTTCCTTCCATGTTCTGGTCGCACCCAGAAACACTTGTGTACAGGCGCATTATAAATTACTTAACATCATCATTAGATTTCCAAGACTACCATTTTGTACTTTATTTTTGCATAATATGGGGGGGTGCTACCTGCTGCCTTATGACTGCTTCAAGGGCACTTGAAAATTAGACATTTAAAGCAAACATTATAATGAAACCTCAACATAATGAAGCAAGACCTAACCAGCTAGAACAAATATAAAAGGAAACCAACATCATATTCCGCTCTCCCGGAAGGAGTGAATGAGTACAGTAGATCCTAGTTAACGTGCAATTTGTTTTGGGAAAAGAACACAATGATCCCAGCAGAACAAGAAATTACGCGGCAGCATTTAAAAAAAAAACATGGCATAGCATAACATAACACAGTGCATCATGTCAATCATTACTGAGGGTAGCACTTCACAAAAGGGCCAGGCAGAGCAACAAACGCAACACTAGGCATCCCAAACAAAGAATGATGCCACTCAGCAGAAAGAGCACAGCAAAGCTAGCGTGTCACACACAAAGGAACATGCACACCCATACATTGCCACGCCCTCTGCTCCAGGCTCAGCGTTTCTGGTTTGAAGTCGTCTGCTGCTCTTGAGGGTGACATATGTATTCTTTTGAATTTCTTGCTTCTTTTTTTTCTTTGTCTGCCTTTTTATTTTGTATTGTATTCTTTTCCTCCATGGAAAGCCCTTTCACACTTTTCTTTATAACAAGGAAGTTGAAACTTCAGGACTGCAACAGTGTGTGAACACATTAAACGGATGCAGTTAAATGGTGATATAATACATACTTGGAATTGTTTTTTCTCGCGCAACTTTACTCTTAGACTATGTCACACATTACTAGAATGCTACTCCTATTGTTCTATGCATGTGAGTTTGACATAAGGAAATAATATAATTGTTTAAACTAACAGCAAATGTATTTTCTTGGAAGTATTATTGGATTGATGAATACAGCCAAAGAGTAACTTTGAGTTGGGTGGTGAACTAATTAATAAACTCTGCACACTTTCCAAAGCAACATCCAGGAATATAATCTTTATGTCGAATAACATTGAATTATTTAAGAAATAGACATTCATTTGATTTTCAGTTCGTACTTGAGCAACCAAGACCAAAGTGAGCGTGTTTTCGATCCCAAAGATGTCATTGAAGTATGCTACGTTTTTGAATTATTTAGCTAACGGAGATATGGTGTCATGAATGATTAAATAGTCATCAAATGAATGCTACAAAAATGAAATGATCAACCTGTACGGTTGCCAGCGTCAGAGCCTGGCATATACATTGTTAGCAAATTGAACAACAAGACAAGGATAATTAGCACTGACCACTGCAATTCACAATGCTCTGAAAGTAGCCAATAATTCCCGATATTGATCATATTCAAAGCCCAGGATGGAAAATAGGGCCACTGCTCACCTCTCACGACCCTCTACACCCTCCTTTCTCTTCTACACTAAGAGTGGCCAGTTGCATAGGGGAGTGATGGGGGCGGGCAGAGGGGGGGGGGTCTAAGCATTGGAAGCTGAGAAGGGACAAAAGTGCAACAGGGCAATGGGGAACACACCAGTTTTACTGACCTCACAGTTCCTACACATGTTTGTTCTTCGAATATGCCCTGTGCCTTGTATTTATGTGGTTCTCTCCCATCACAGCCACGTCCCCTCCTACTTCCTAACCCTTTACTCTGTCCCCTATGTGTGTTTAGGGAAACGGATGAACATGGATCTTGAAATCCTGTTTAAAAAGATGTGAGTTTTTGCTGATTATTTCTCATCATGCATTTTAGAAAAACAACCTCTCTAGTAAGCATGCTTTAGGGGAGGGGGAAGGTCAAAGATGCTTGAAGACTAATCTGTGTCAGAGCCCTGCAGAATATGAATAGTGAGAATGTCAGAACGGACCAAACACACACTCACACACATGCATCCATACACAAGAGTGTCCACAGTGTGCCTGTCTTGTTTTCATGTTCTCCCCTTAAGGGACCTGTTTCCCTGCACACAGCAGTGTACCTGCATTCACTTGAATTCATGGACGCCTGAAAAGAAGGAAACGAGAAGACACATGCAGGAAAGCCTTGCCATTGGCTTAGCGACTGCCTAGAGGCACAGGGTATTGTGTGTATTGACATGAAGTGGATGAGATCTTTCCTCACTAATCATGCACAATGGGTGGAGGTATGGGCCTTGCACTGTGACCCCAGAAAGTTGTGCTGTGGTGCCACTCAGGCTCTTCTTTGTTACGGCTTCATTTTAATCTATACATTCAATTATGATCTTCAAGAGCGATCTCCTTTGTTAAACTGTGCCGACAATAACCAGATGTTGGTCAATAGAGAGCTTTGCTTGAGTACAACCCGACAAAGACAGAGACTAACAAAGCGAAGGGAGCTGACATCAGTGCAACATGTAACCCTCTAGCTCTCAGCCTTTTGTCCAGAAACCTTTGCCTCTTGACTCAGTCCTGTCTGTACAGTTAGGAATGTAGTCATTAGTATGCCAGCTGCGACCCCTATAAGTCAAACAGTGGCATCAGCGTGTACAATGTGCTTCTTTCATTAGCAATGGCTAGAGCCCAATCCTTTCCTCAAGAAGTGAAAGCCATGTATGCGTTCACTTCACTGTGCCTTGGGTTTGGGAACAGTGGCCATCTGGGCCTCTGAGCCAAGCTTGTAACTCATCTGCAGGTAGTGCAGAATGCACCTGCTTTGCTACGTCACGCATTTGATAATGTTGCCCCTGCCTTAGCAGTGCTGCACTGGATTCCGGTTCAGCAATGCATTCCATTTAAACCTATGTGCCCGATTCATGCATCCCCTATGCTGAGAATGCAACCTTTCTATCCACTGCACTAGACTGATATCTGCTTTTAGTATCTCAAGCATGGAAATCGTTGTTGTTCATGCTCGCTGTTCCACAGTATAGGAAGGCATGGATTGTGAGAGAATCATTTGCTGTCCTCCCTACTAAGGTGTGGAACCCTCATCTAGCCTGATTACGAAATAAGCACAGCCATGTGCTTTTCTGGAAAATACCACTCTGTTCCAGCATTTGACATAAATGTTGTACAGTGATTCCTGCAAAAAAAACATCAACAATGAAGGCACCCATAAACAGAGTGATCACAGACCTTAAGGGATTCATACTCACACTACAACTTGTATTATAGTAGCTGGCACGTCCTACAAAATCATTGGGATGGCAATAGGCAGACATGGAGACTTCATATGCAAATCGTTTTTAGTCACAGACCTTGAGAAGTTCCTATATATCGACAATCTCAATTGGCTACTAACATACTTGCAATACATTGATGATATTTTCCTGATTTTGAAAGAGTGTGAACGTTCCATTGAACCATTTCATGAGTCAATCTACAGCTTGCACCATTTCACTAATCAGCTAGAAGCACCAGTTTGCAAGAAACACACAGACAAATACCTGCACAAGACATGTTTCAATCCAATTGCCACAAAACATGTTGTTACCTAAAGCCAAGTGATCAGGTACAAATGCATATTCTCCAACGCGAGGACAAGGGGCAAGCAGCTCACCGCACTCACACATCCCTTCTGTAAAATGTGCACTCGCTCAGACAAATCAACAGGGAGTTTGCTTGTTTATTGACCATTCCAAGGGAACATCTGCTACCAAAAAGAGAAAGCAGAACTGCACAAAAAGTACATCTAGTGGTCATCCATCACCAGTGTTACTGCAACTGATCAGAAATGTAAAGGATTTACACTATTCAGTAAGGATTAAGAATGTAAAGGTTTGCAATGAACCGTACCTCACTTTATTGCATGAAAGCGACCAAAAGGTATAGTACATCTCCTGGCCAGAAGGTCCTTTTCATATGAGCAAGGACAAATGAGACCTGAAACACAGCTTTGAAATGTAAGATGGAAAACCTGCCAACACATCTGCATCAACCTTTCTATACAACAACCCAACAGAACCAACACGCTTACAGCTGCACATTGTCCAACATTGTGTGCAAGATATGCCAGCAAGGAAAGTACATTTGTGAAACGTGCCAGAAAATAGGTGGAAGAATGAACCCACTAAGACATGCCATCTTGTACCATTAGACAGAAACACTAGTGGAACTTCACTACACCAGAGTGTGCACATACTGAAGGAGCTCTTGGTTTTGGTATAAAAAAGAACTCTCAAATGCAAGACACAGAAAAACATTTGAACGTAGGTTTTTGACGATGCTCAACCAAAATGAAATCTCTGAACAGAGACCTGGATTCTATGTCTTATTATGGCAGACTGTGTACTATAGTACATCAGGCAGTATAGCATGTGAACACTGGTAATGTATTGTTCAAGGTCATGTAATTGCTATTAATTGTACTCTCCTGCCAAAACATATATGCTACACAGCAATTGACTATATCAAGACAGTAACCGTTCACTATGCTCTCTTTGCAATATGTCTCTTCCCAAATTATATTCCATGTCCGACACTAGAAAGTAGGTCTTGGTAACAATGACTTTGTGATAATATATGTTCCATCTCTTGTTAACCCTATAATGGTGCAGGAATATGCGTGTAGGTACTATTAGAGTACTGTTGTATGTGCTGTAAGATTCTCAAACCTTGACATATTCCATGTTTCAAGGCACCAATATTATTATTATTATTTTAATAATATGCCTAATACCATACTTGAGTTCAGTTTATCAGCATGGATCCGTGATTTGAACTCATGTTGCTCTGTGTGGTCTTGCTTCCAAGACCAGCGCATTGCCCCTGTGCTCTCCTCCGCTCACGTTACAGTGCTAGCAAATGGTGCTTGCTTGAACATCTTCTAAGGCATATATCCCAGGGACCTATGTCATGAGTGACAACTCTGGTCTTTTTTCAGTATGGTAATTCCAGTTTTGTTCGCCTCCAATATAATGTGCATAGTTATGGTTATGAATATTGCTATTTACATTAAAACCAGGACTCCTTGAGTTCTGCAAGAGGTGGTGCTTGGCAGCTAGGTTAACCATTGTCCTTCTTTGTGAAGTGTGGGGTCTGAGCAAAACATATTTGGTACATTATTATACTTGAACACCTATCAATTATTAACTTGCACATCGCTTTTGATGGCATATTACAAACTGCTTGCTGTGCCGGTGCCGTAGTTGCGTCAAGCATGTGACTGAATAAAGGCTTTTGAATGGCTGGTTTGAGGGGCATGAAAAGATTATACGGAAGACGAATAGGAAGGAAAGTGTGATGCGTCTTAAGGGATTTCAGTATTCAGATGATACTGCGTGCTGAATGATGATCCGTGCATTTAAGATCACTGATTGTATTAATGTCCTTCGTCTTAATCTATAGCTTACTGACGCTGGCCGACAGATATTTGTGGACCTAATGTAATTAAAGAATGTCTGAACTGCCCTCCCCTCACTGGGAGTTAAGAGGGATTAGGAGCTCTCTTGGAAGAGTCTGTTCAAGAGTCAATCAACATAATAAAAAAATATTGTGCTTCATAGGCATTGTCATAGTTGGAACATGTGTGTCAGTATCATTGCTTTACCTGCTGTTACAACAAATGCCCTGGATCGGTTCCTTAATCAAACAATGCTCAGCACGAGCACTCCCTAAGCTTTCCATGTTGTTCAGAATCTTCACATCTGTGTTGATTTGGGTTGATTTCAACTTATTGACTGATGTTGATTGACTCTTTACCTCTCAACGTGGAATTACTAAGCTACACACTTAGGCCTTTCATCAGCCTAAACAAACCCCACCCTTTAAACAAGACACATCTTTGCTGTTTTTGTCCACAATAAATTATCTTTGGTGGTTAACCCCCTTTTTCTAAGCCTGGATATTTCCTTTTGCAATTGTACTAAGCATGCTACCTTATTCTTCCACATTTTAACACCTACCCTTTCTGGACACAAACTACTTTCTGAAGCTGTAAAGAGAGCCACAGAAGAAAAATGTACCACATTTCAACGGTCTTCTCCCCCAAAATAAATACCCATTTTGCCCTAATTTGTGCCACTTTCAATTGCTGGCTCTTGCATACTCCTAGGTATTAGTATACAAGTCTTTGCCTCAAGAGCTAAATCCACGACATGTTTTCAGAATATCTATATAGAGTATATTTGAATACAGTAAGTCTAATGAGGCGGTGTTTTACAAATGTTAAATCTGATGTAATTCTGGTTAAATGGACCTGAAGGCCCCTAATCTTAAAACAAGGCGTCATGGAAGGCTAGCTAGGTTTGCAGGACGGCATCACTGGCAATCTCTTTGGTACAACTAGCACTGCCTCTGTGACCACGGGCCTACATGCATTCACAATTAGACATCCAAGAGTGATTTTTTCCATAGTAAAAAAAGACAGTTGGACTGAAATAAATCACTTAGGGTTGACACTTTAACTGTGTTTGGTCCCATTTATCGTCACAAAATGATGACTGCTTGTGAACCACGCTATTCCAGAAGGGATGCACACATTTTCCATTGGCATACAGAATCTAACATTTTCTACAATGACATTTGCCATGGCATCTTTCTAATTATAATTGTGTAAGGACCTGAATTCCTCTGTATTCACTGTATGTTGGTGTTTGTGTTTCAGTGTATATTTATTGTATTTGTTAATTTTTAAAGCGCCAACAAACCCATGGTCATCAAGGTGCATAACATTTAATATTGAGACAAGCATCTGACCAACAAGACAAACTGAACAGGAACCACATAGAGCACTAAATGAGATACATCAACTCAGAAAATAATCAAAGAGTCAAAGAATCAGTCACTTAAACAAAAGATGCATGAGTTTTCAAAGCACATTTGCGTGGCAAGATATCTCTGATTTTGTCTCCAGCATTGGTTCCATTACCAGCTTGCTCTAGACGATATGTAGGTTGAAACAAGTATTATTTGAGCGTAAACTCTGAAGACAGGCAGCCAGTCAATTCTCTCCTTAAAATAAGCTGGGGATACTCCATACAAACATTTGTGAGTAATAATAAGCAGCCTGAACGTAACCCTTAACTGGAAGCCACTGGAGATCACAGAGTGCATTTCAGACGTGTCCCTTGCATGGAAGATTGTAGATGATGAGTATGATTGCATTCTGGGCTTCCTGAAACTTTGCAAAATTATCGGAGCTAGTGCCCACCAAAACACTACTACAGTAATCAATATTAGAACAGATGATGGCTCTGGCAGTGATGGAACAGCTGGATTTAGACAGAATGGGCAGAATGTGTCATAACTATTTAAGCTAATAGGCACAGCTGGACACTATGCAATTAAAGTATGGTCTCATCAAAAGATTGGGGTCTTAATAGACCCCAAGAATTTTCACCTTGACATTAATGCCTAAGGCAGAAGTGGTACGTATGTGGTTTTGTCCAGTGTCTGAGTCGGATTTTGGCATTTGAAGGACTTTTGGTGAGTCACTGGCCCTTTAAGCAGCGTGAGGATGAGCTGCTGTGGGCCGTGTAACTATTACTGCTTAAAAGCACCACCCTCTGCGTAAGTGGAGCGAAAGTGGTGTATAAGTGGTCTTGTCTGGTGTTTGCCGGCATTTGCTGGTGCCTATAGACTCTCTAAGAGGAGCTGCACGACAATGAAGAGACCGGGGGGAGATTTACAGCAGCCTACGGGGGATCAGGCTGGCACCCGAACAAGACTCCAGATGAGACAGCGGGTGCATTCGCTCCCACAAATGGATTCCCCCGGCTCCCCTGTCTGCAAATGTGACCCAAAAATACCTGCACTCGATATCTAGTACCAGCGAATCCACCCCACTGCAGGTCCAGTCAAAAATCCAGATAAAAATCGGAAAAAAACAACAAGATATTTGAGCCGATTAGGGCGAATAATCTCCCCGAAGGGCAGTTAATGAGCAAGTGCACTCCAGCTGGGTTGATGTTTGCCCGCTGCTGGTTCAGAAGCAAGTGTGCTTGGACAGCACACGGTTGGAATTACCTCAGGTGGAGAATGTGTTGTGGAATGTAGGGCGAGAGGATGGCCCTTGTGATTCCACCTTGAGACTCATGGATCAGAATATGGACGTGAGCTCTGAACAGCAATCTGTATGTATAAAAAAGCTGTTGGTAAGTATAGAAGAGGCTGCAACTTCGGAGAAGGAAATTGTGAAAAAGGGAACTGAAGAGGAGACTCCCCTAACTGCGCCCTTTTGTGAAATATCTGGGCTGGAGTCAGATAACCAGGACCTTCTTGTGGAGGGGAGTGTGAGAGAGGAGATAGATTTGTATGAGGGAAAGAGATGACCATTCAAGTAAGGAGATGGCATCTGACATAGGGGACCAATTCTACCCATAGGCTGCATATCTAAAGCAACCTATGTTGAAGGAAAAAGGTGCGGATAAATCCATGTCTGAAACCGCACAGACAAACCTGGAGAGGTATCTAGATCACGTAGAGCCTAGGGTCTTAGAAAGTAACACCCAATTCACGGTGGGCTCACAACTCCAAGAAGATAAGACCACAGAATCAGTCACCAATGAGTTGGGGAGCCTGATCTTGGAGGAGCTAGATGAGCTATAAGATCTAGAGGAACCTCTGCTGCAATTCGGCAGAAAAACCGAGCTGGAAAAATGTAAATTACCTGTCCAAAGCCCAGCCCTGGCAGAACAGTGAGACATGGAGGCTGCCTCAAAGAACGGGCGAAAGGGGGATTACCTTCGGGAGTTAAACCCATTAAGAACAGTGGCCCAGGTAGAGAAAGAAATACTACAAAGAAGGGACCCTAGAGGATTTCCAAATGCGAACTGTGGGCTGCGGTTAAAGGATTCAAGTAATTCAGCGCTGGCAGAAAAACTAATACAAGCTATATCTGCCCTTACTGGAAGGATAGCACGTGAGAAGTGTAATAGCCTCTCATTTATAAAAGACAAGATTGTGGCGATGGATAATAAAGTCCCTCCCTCATTACAAAAGGGCGAGGAAAATAAGGAGGACAGTCATCGCCCAGAAGTAATCCTCGCCAATCTATCATTAGACCAGACCCACGCAATCGGAGAGATACAAGAGGTGTAACTCCCCCTAGGATGCAGACACCCTTGGAAATGAATCTTGACCTACGAATGACGAAACACAAAGAGGCCATTGAAAGAAGAATGTATTAAAAAGCAAAAAAGGAAAGAACGGATGAATTGGCACATATGCAAAACACTGTCATGGCAGCTTTAACCATAGCAGTTGCCCCTTTTCTAAAACAGTACGAGAGCATAAATGGATCTGTGCAAGACATTCTCTCGGCAAATGCAAAGAACAATGTCCAGATGCTAGGATTAGAGTGCTTCATGAATAAAATTGAACATATATTAGATAAAGAAGCCAAGCTGACTAATGTATGGCAAAACCGCCTATGTGATCTGACGAGAAGAGAGGCAAATAGTACATCTCCATTAATGGAGGTGGTTTTAGAGGATTGTAAGTGGATGAGGTCATTGTACAAAAAGGAAGAATAATGTAATGTCTCCCAAAGGTGCACGGAAGCATCAATTGAATCCACTAGCAAAGAGAGAGTGATTCTAAAGTCGATGGCCAATACAAAGGCCAATGCCATGGGAAAAGACAAAGACATTGAAGCTCAGAAGGAGAAGACCACGCTGCGGCAGAAAAAGGATAAGAGTAATTTACAGACTAGTAAAGTGCTTAAATTAAAATCCAAAGAGTCACAAGGACTGGAGCCCCCGTCTCTGCAAATAGTGGTAGATTCTGTGAAAACAAACTTTCCAGTTTTCCAGGGCCTAATGTCAATGGAAAAAACAAAGGACTCATATGAGAAGGCAACCCATTTGACTCAAAAAGAAAATAAGGAGGAAACAAAATCAAAAAACAGGAAACAAATAGCAAAAAGGAAAATAAATGGATCAAGAGCATTTTTAAGAAACAAAAGAACTCCACCCACTATGGAAATGACACAATGTGCATAGAAACATAGAAGAGAACTGAAGATAGCAAGGGGGTCATCCGAAATACATGTATTGGATGACTCCCACTCGTCACTGGAAAGTTTGGATGATGGCAATGCTCAGGAAGATGTATCAGAAGCTTTTTTAAGTGACCTGATAGAGATCATCAAACAAAATCAGGGGAGGAGGAATGGTAAGTGGGATGAAATAGAAAAGCAGGTAAAGGAGCTGTCCGCAGAATTACCCAGAGAGCCCATATTGTTGAAGAAGAATAACAAGAGGGATTCCTCGCCCACCAAGGGTAACCCTAAGCCTAATGAAAAATGTAAAGGGTCCGTCGGGAGTGAACATTTTTTTTTGAAGACTTTAAAACCATAGAAGAAAAAAGAAAAGGTGCCTCAAATGAGGATAGATGACTGGAAAAGGAGAAGGCCCCAAAGAAAGTTAAAGAAGTTAGAATTCTAAGGAAGAACCCACAATCCAAAGGGAAGGACAGAGAAGGTGATAAAAAATCACAGAGAGAGGAGAGAGTGTTCAAAGTATGACTAGAGAAAATAACAAAAGACTCCAAGAGGACCCACTTAAACAGAGAAAAAGTGATGAAGCTCTTGAGGCAGATCCCTGCAATGAGATATAGATCATCAGATTACATCTTAAAAGTGGGATCTGTCAACAAAAGAAGGTTGGATTGGGTGACATTGCATTTGAAAGAGAGATGAAAGACAAAATTGACTTGTTAGGTTATGAGATAAGTGACCTCAAAGTTCAAATCATGGACAGTCTGCCAGGATCTCAAAGGATAGGGGGCAATTAAAAAATAAAAAAAAAACAGAAAAGTAGCCTGAAACTTGGAAAGGTGGATGAAAAAAACCCATGAGAAGGAGAAGCAAGCACCTCGGGGCATTGATAGGAATATCAGAAGAAACAAATGGATGAAATATCGCATTAACCAAATTGAAAAATCTGAATCAATGTGGCAAAAAGAGGAGGTTTTAGATGACCCTATACCTTCAAAAGAACAGGGAAAAAAGATACGATTTGCCATTGACAACTCTAGAAATCAACTGAAAGCATCCAAGCCCTCACAACAAAGAGAAGAAGAGCTCAGACTGGTCCTGGATGGCAGGAGTGCACGCGGCGAAAAAGAAACAGTAGAACAAAAGGAGTGAATATCATGAGAGATTCACATGTGCCTCATGAAACACATGTGGATTTAAACATCTGTACATGGTAGAAGACATCTGTCTGGGGCAATACAAAGTTCTATGCCAACAAGAATCGTGGTTAAGGAAGAAGACAATATGTGAAGTGTATGACGTATATGTGAACCCAGCTAGAAAAGAAGGGAAGGACACACGCGGGTCTTCTAACCTTGTTCAAAATGAACCGATATTTGAGGGTGGTAGAACATCGCATTCCCAATCCCTTTGTACATATTATAAAAATTATTAAACAGCGAGAGAAGCAGGACATTAAAATACTCCTAAGCAACACATACATGAGTGTAAACATGTGCCCCACTGAGAAATTCATAAAAGGTATAATGAAGGAAATTGACAAGTAAATGCTAGAAGAGAAGAATCAATTAATCATGATTCGTGGAGATCTAAATATCAAATTGCTAAACAAAGATGGGAATCCTAAATCTGTATCACAGTTGGAGGGAAGAGCCCTACGTTGGTCGAATGAAATGGAAATCCTTGCCAGGAGGATGTAAAATGGTTTGACAAAAGGGGATATACATGGGACAAATACTTGGGCTAGTGGTACTAGCCGTGCATTTTTAGACTATTGTTTTGTGGCGAGAAACACCCTTCAATGGATTAAGTCTTTTGAAGTAAAAAAAAAACAGCTAGTGATCAGGATCTATTACGGATCAAAAAGGAACTTCTGGTATGAAAGCAAGGAAGAGCGAAGATGGATCCAGTAGGCATAACCTGGGGGAGAAATAAAT
Organism: Ambystoma mexicanum; assembly: GCF_040938575.1. NCBI lineage: Eukaryota > Metazoa > Chordata > Amphibia > Caudata > Ambystomatidae > Ambystoma > Ambystoma mexicanum. Next base: position 714,090,991 of record NC_090928.1, on the reverse strand, counting down.
TATGAAAAAAAACAGAAAGAGATACCAAACTGGCAGGGAGATATGAAAGCCACGTGTGTGATAACCTGGAAGGAGTGGAATATAGATGGTTACTAAAGTAATTTGAAATGAAAGTAGATTCAAGTAAGAAAAAAAAACGTAATTAGGAAGCACCCTTACAACAAGGAATTGATGGCCAAAAGGAAAAAATATAGAGCTGACCTTAGAAAATGAAGAACGACTGATTGCCACAATAAACAGGAGATGATAAGGAAATATAGACAGTCTTACAAGAATTGGCGTCGCGCCACAGGGCGAAAAGAGCCCAGATCGATTCTGAAAAAATGTTGGCTGCGGTATGCGCAAATAACACAAGAAATCTCTGTGAAATCATTAATAAGGGTGATGATTTTCAAGCAGCAATCGCAACGGGTCAAGTGTCAGAAGAACGCTGGGTAGAACACTACACAACACTATTTAAGAAGTCGGTTACTAACCACTCTGAGAAAAGCAAAGAGCGGAGAGCTTGGAGGATGAAATTTGATCTTACAGAAATAATATGGATGATCAATAAGTTAAGCTCCTCAAGAGTGGCAGGCTCCAACGGCATTTCGAATCACACTCTGAAGGAGAATAAGGAAAGCTGGGGAAATCTAATCTACTTACTATTTACACTATTTACACAAGTATTAACAAAAAAAGGAGATTATGGGGAACCAAGCATTTATAGACCAATAGCCTTATTAGACTCTATAGGCAAACTATTTTCCTCAATATTACTGAGAGATCTTAAAAGCTGGGCAATAAAGGCCGGCAAACAGGTTTTATACGTGGTGTGGGAACATCATTAAACCTATTTATCCTGAGCCTGTTAAGGCAGCGTGCATTGGAAACAAACACAAAAATCTATTTAGGATTCATCGACCAAGAACAAGCATTCGATGCAATTAGTCGCAAACTCTTGTGGGCAAAAGTAAATCGGTGTAAATGCCCCGTGGCCCTGCTCGAAGCCACTCAACCTTTATACATGGATACATCAATGCAAGTGCGACTATCAAGAGACGGCACCTTATCGAGACCAATCAATACTTATGCAGGTATAAAACAGGGGTGTGCGCTGGCTCCTTTCTTATTGGCCCTGTACATGGCTGACATGGATGAATCACAAGGGAGTATTAGAGCTTTTCCACCAAGAATGGAAGAAGGAGTGATCCCATGGATCCTATGTGTGGACATTTTAGTCTTCATTGATCTGACAGCAATAGGGCTCCAGAGGCAACTCAATGTATTTAAAAACTACTTGGATGAAAATGAAATGAAGATAAATGTGAAGAAATCGAACATCTTAATAATGAAGTCAGCACGTAGCACCCAAAAAAAGGAGAACGCCTTCAGTTGGACTATTAATAAACCAGAAAATGGAAGTAGTAAACTCCATTTTCTACCTAGGAGTGCGGATTCATAAAAATGTAAAAGAACAAGGGCAATATCTCCTGATTAAAGAAATGGTAATGCAATTAACAAATCAGGAGAGAGATACACATAGAAGATATGAAACTTTTTCACTAATCCCGATCCTCACCTTTTGCTTGTAAAAGGTGGTGGCCGTCTTGACGTATGGGTCAGAGGCCCTTCTAAATCTGTCATGGAAAACATGTGGAGTCTGTGAGGCTTTCATTTAGAGAAAGATATTCAAGCTGCCAAACTCCTTATCAGTGAATAAAATAAAACATGAGTTAAGACGACAATTGCTGATGTCAATGGTTATGTGGAAAACCATTTCCCTATACCGAAAATGTGTAATTGACTCACCAGCCGTACTGTTCAAGATCTTGAATAATTCAATGGAGACAAAAGATAAAAACTTGATGAACTGGAAACTACGATGCAAAGAATACTTGAAGATAAACAACATCAAGATATAAGTGTTTACAATGAACCTCAATAAGGCAAAAAAAAATCTTGCAGGAAAGAGATTGGATGGAAACCTTAGAATTAAAGAGTAATAAAAAGAGTAATAATACACTCTGTACTAACATCATTTGGAAGCTAAAGAAGTTAAATCAACAACCGAAATTTCTGAGAAAATGTCAATTGCCCCACTACGGAGAGCTCCTGATGCGGTGCAGATTAAATATCTTAGCTTCAGGAGAGGATTTGCTGATGAGAAAACAGATTAAACTCCAAGAGGCCAATTGCCATTTCTATAAAGACCAGGAGCAAATAGAAACAACCAGACATCTGATGCTAAACTGTATATCCCTCACCTAGTTAAGAACAACATTTGTTGCGTGATTCGATGCATGAAGATGAGTGGGGGAAAGGACAATGATGGCGGAGAAAATAAGATTAACGATTGACTCCCTAAAACTGGTAGAGATACTTTTAAGGACAATAATCCATGAAGAACAACGTGTTGGGTATAGACTGCTGGATAATTTGGTAGGAAAAGTACGTATAAGTGCTATAAGGAGTAATGTTAAAGGTTTAAATGTACTTAACCAATAAAACAATATATATTAATGCCTTCAATTTCAAAACTCTGATACTCCTCTCCCAATTGCTTTAAATGATAAGATGTTCCAATAATCAACAACTCAGTTTTGTCATCGTTAAGCGCAAGATAGTTATGAGCCATCCAGCTTTGAATATCAGCATACATGTCATTAATAAGCAACGTGTCTTTCCTATGATCAGCCGACAGTTCAAACAAAATCTGGGTGTCATCAGCGTAATTCGTAAAGAAAATGCCTTTCTCATCCAGCATATCAAACAAAGGTTTTGCGAAAACATTATATAATGTTGTGAACGGAGGATAGCATGGGGGCAATGTGTTAGTCTTGGAAGCAAGACCACGCGGAGCAACAGAGGTTCGAATCCCGGATCGGGGTTTAGAAACCGAACTCGGGTATGGTATTAGGCGCGTTATAACACAACTGTGTAATTAAAATGTACAAAAGCACTGGAGATAAACATGATTATTGTGCTATCCCACACTCCAGATGTACAGGATTGACAGAATTGTCTTCAGATAATACATTGGCAGTACAAACAGTCAAAAAAGAATTGACCAAAGCAGCAGCCTCAGTAGAGAAATTGGCAGAGCTTATGAGTCTATCTGATAATAGCTCATGATCAGATGAAAAGCCGCAGACAAGTCGAGCAACATCAATAGGGCAGCTTTTGCAGAATCCATCATCTTGACCATGCAAGACTTAAGGTCCAAAAGCACTGTCTCTGTACTGTGTGCCTCCCTTAAAGCTGATTGCTAAGCAGGCCTACTTGCTCAAGATAGTGCACCTGAATATACACTATCCAATCCAATATTTCCAGCAGAAATTGTACATTTGTGATTGGCCTATAATTTGTAGCCACAACTGGATAGAGATTTGGCTTTTTCAAAAGTGATGTAATCCAAACCTCTTTCATAGCAGATGGAACATTTGCTGAAAGATATTAGATGTTAATGATCAGTGAAATCAGAGCAGCAGTGCCTTCCTTAACCATGACAGTAGGGCAGATATCACCCTTGTAGGATGTAGGCTTCAAAGCTGCCATGATTTCAGAGATCTCCATCCCAGATGCAGGCACACATGTGAACATTGGATGACCCATAAAAGATGAAAAAGGTGCTAGAGCAGGGCATGGGAATTGTTCCATCCTAGCAACAATATTAGTCTGAAGTTTGTGAACGTTACTTAACAAGGCATTTTGGATGTCAGAACACCATGCTTGATCCTTAGTCACTGTAGTTATGGGCCACACTTTGGGTGCTTCTATGTCTTTCAAGATTTAAAAAATGATGCAGTGTCAGATTTTGACTTGGATATTTTAGATAGAAAAATATCATGTTTGTGTTGAGGTACAGCACTGTTATTTGCCCCTTTATTTTCCTGCGAGGGAGAAAAAACCCAATGTGTGTGACACTTTCTTTTATATGTTCTAAGAGAAATAAGCACTGGGGAGAACCAAGAGTTGGTAATCGGTCGAATAGTCAAGGTTTTAGATTTCTCTGGCACTAGTGTAGTAACTGCTTCCGCAAGTAAGGTGTCATATTAATCAACTAACTCACCGACTGATGCCAGACCATTAAGATGAACTGCTTCAATTTTCAGAAGGGGAGTCATATCTTTCTTTGTCAATTTACAATGGTTGCACATGTTTACAATCATTTTCGAGCTGGAGGATTGGACTGAATTCTGTCAATAACAATATCTGCAGATACCAGGAATGGTCTGACCATGGGCACTGATGTACTTGAATATCATAAATATTAATATTCTTATGGTTAACCCAATCACGTGCCTGCTCCTCTCTATGGGTAGATGCCCTAACCAGAAGAATAAACCCAAGCTTAGTCAGTGCCTGTTCCAAAGCAACAGCACGTTTGTCTGCTTGGACAACTATGTACGTGGAATAGGCGTGGTAAAGAAATGTATGATTTAATATATCATCAAACTGTAGTATTCAAAACGAGTATAAAAAGATCAATGCAGGTGGTGCCTGCATAAGTGAATTAACGCATTTACAAAGAACAACCAATACGTGTTTTCGACCATAGGTCTTTTTAAGGCCGGAAGGGTAGCTGAGAGGATCCAGCAACAGGGTTGATTAAGTGATGGCTTTGATTGGGGAGTGAATTGGGTCAGGGCTTACAAAATAGAGCTGTATGTAGCTGTTAAAATTTGGCATGCAGACCTTGGGGACGCGTTGATTGAATCCTTTTCAAACCGAAGGGTTTAATTGTCATTCTCTGGCAGCTACACATCTCCATTTCGATAAAACTTTGCCTAGACTTCTTAATGAATACTGAACATATTTTGATATTCCAAGGTCTGCATGCCATATTAAAATATACCTTTTATTTACCATACCTATTCCACGCCCATTGTTGTCTTGGGTATTTTGTCTCTTTTAATGGTTTTGTTTGGACTCTCAGGGTGTGGGTCCTTTCCCAGGCCCATACTGTAGGAGATAATTTCATACTAAACACAAATAATTGCAGACCCAGTGCAGGTGATTCTATAGTTCATCGCCCTTCATTTAGTATTCCTGTTGTCTGCTGGATTTCCCAAACCATAGTTAACATCTCTTAATAACAACATTTTAGTGTTCGTTTTCGATAAGGACAAAAGGATAGACACCAATTGTGATTCATGGAGGATGTGCTGTGGAGGACGATGTAAAATAGGTGTATTATAAGTGGCAGTGGAATTGACCAGAAGTTTCAAATTAATGAAGTCACAACTTTCCAGATTGTCAATTTTTACTTGATGAATATTAAAATGATCTCTAAAAATGTGAACAAATCCTCCACCCTTAACACTGCTTTTGTCCTTAGAGAGGATAGTGTATCTCGAAGGGACAGTAATGGACAATGATGGGCCTGCTGCAACATGTAACCATGTCTCAGTGTTTGCCATAAGATAAATATCATGTTCTTGGATATAGTCACAAATTTCAGCAGCAAGTTTCACCAACAACCGGTTATTAATGAGAACACATTTCAGACAGCTAGACATGCTGTGTAATGTCAGTGAGACCCAAGTTAACGTTTCAGAAGAAGATGGAACATCCAATACATTATCAAGTAAGAAAAGAGGACATGCCACATCTCCGTGTAATATTTGATGTCTTATTTATTTATTTTATTATTTTCATTTGTTTGTTTGTAATGCGTCGGTAGCCGTCAGGCATCCGGGTGCAGAGACAAATTAATGTTAGGCAAACGGCGGGTGGAAAGCTAGGGAGTGGCACATTATTTGAAGAGATGAGTCGTCAGATTTTTTCCTAAAGATTAACAGATTTGGCTCTGTTCTCAGGGTAACTGGGAGGTTGTCCCACTGCTGAGCTGCTTGAACCGGGAAAGATTTCCCAGCTCCCATAGTTCGGGATGCCTGGGGTATCTGTAGCTTGCCTGATGTTTGAGATCTTAGGGCCCTATTAGGGATGTATCGTGTGAATTTGGCTCTAAGATAGGATGGGGCCACTCCGTACAGACATCTGTGTACTAGAGTCATGGATTTAAAGAGGATTCTCTCCTCAACTCTAAGCCAGTGGAGGGATCGTCCAGCCTCTGTCACATGGCTTCTTTTATCGATCCCTTTTATGACCTGGACTGCATTATTCTCCATTATCTGGCATTTACTGATGCATTTTTTGGAAGCTCCCAGCAACAGTGTGTTGCCATAGTCAAGACGTGCCAGTATAATGGCCCTGGCTATTGTGGGCGTGTTACTTTCTGTCAGAAGAGGGTGTATAGCTCTCAATAACCTAATATAGTATGTATTATTTTTGTGAAGATAGTTTGTTTGGGATTCTGACCCCAGGGACGCCTCCAGCATCATCCCAAGTGTTTTAACATGGGAGACCACCTTAATGCATGAGTCTTTAATAGTAAAGTCTTCAAATTCTTTGCCGAGCTTACCCCTTGCTTGACAGGAGCCGAAAATCATAAGCTCAGTTTTTTTTACTGTTCAAGCACATCCAATTTTCTTCCATCCATTCGTCTATCAGCTTGTAGATGGTTGTAATATTTTCCTTATCTAGTTGATATTCTCCCTCCAGCTCAAACACCAGCTGTGTATCATCGGCATAGTTAGTAAAATGAACGCCAATGGATTCTAGAGGTACGCATAGATATTTCATAAAAAGGTTGAAGAGCAGAGGGGAGATACTGGCACCCTGTGGTACACCTGCACTTATAGGGGTAGATGTTGAGAACTTCTCTTCCCAATGTATTCTGGCTACACGGTCTGTGTGACACTTGTGTGATACGTGTAAAATAGTTGAATGAATTAAGTGCTTGCTGTCAACTGTTTCCATCCTGCAAACATCAAAAGACATCATTTGTCCTTCATCTATCAGAATTCAATAATTATTTATTTAACATGTTCAGTTTAATTTAGATTGTGGTATGGTTCTTTATACACCCTCTATGTTAAATAAAAACAAATGCTCATGAAGGAAAACAGTGCAGATTCTTAGCATGTTGCTGTAAAACTAATGGTAAGATGTAGGCAATGTCATTGGTGGGGAAGGAGAGCTCAGGGGCAACACGTTTGTATTATAAGCAAGACAATACAGCGCAACACAGTTTTGAATCCTGATCCTGTACTTAGAAACAACTTGCTAGTATTAAGCACGTTAAGAAAGAACAATTATAATAATACTTATACTATTGGTTAAACTTGAGACAGTGATGTCTTCCTGCCTTGACAAACATTTGTGATCCTACTAACATCACTTTAACTCATAGGTCTTAGTTTCCTAAATATTCAATTCACTTTGCACAATAAATACACGAACAAACTGAATCATATATCGACCATAGCAGGTTTTAACTTTACTTGGGCGCCTGAGGCTACACTTGGCATATTATCACAGCACCTTGGCTTGTGCTTGTATATGGGAACTATACATGGCATAAGGTAGAACGGCTTGAAGCGGCCCTTCCCATATTATAGATATGCCTGGCATGTATGGCAGTGTTTATCATATTGTTTCATGTGAGGCTTTGAGAGATATTTGATAACAGTAATTGGCCGCATAAGGTTGTACTGCTGTAAAAAAGCACTGTGATTGGCCTATGACGGTTCTGTGACTGCATCTGTGATATACTGAAAAGGGAATGCAATTACTGTATGGCTGAAGAATAAAATTGTCTTTTAGCCACTTAAGCATTATTTTGCTTGTGTGATGTCACTTCCTATGATGTCACCAGGTGCATGATGTCATTTCCACATCTGGCATTTTATTGAATTGACAAGCCTAAGTGTGTTGCCCTCTGAATGTTTCTCCCACTGTGAAATAAACATGTCGAGCTCACTGTTTTACCCCTACCATCATCAGGACACAAAGGCTGAGCAATGCACTGCAGAATAAATGTCACCAATCATGTTGCACATTAGCCAAACATGCAAAGACATTAAACAAGTAAACAAGACAGCCTGGTTGTTATTATCTTCCTTTCGTGCTACCCCTAACCTATTTTTAGAGATGGGAATCATGTGTGCACAGTTCATAAAAAAACATAGGGGACACCCATGAGCTCACAGTCCATTGCATAATCTTTATATGGATCTGAAGATGTTAGACTTCCCATGAAATGCCCAATAATTAAACGGATCTAGGCATTTGCAGCCTGCACCCTCTCATTGGAGTCTTTCCATGCAGATGTCTGCCTGGAAAGGGTGGTTAAATCAGTCTTTGTCTCACTCTTTAGTCCACAGCATATCTGGGGGCGTTTGTGTGCAGTTAGCAAGAACTCAATCTTTCAGTGACTTTTGACAAGAACAATAATGAAGTCCTTCAGTAGTGTCTCTAAAACACATGTTTTCATATTGTGGGTTGCTTCGCCTTCCTCGTGTTGTGTAACACTCAATGCAATCGTTTTCCCTCTTTTCCTCTGAGCCCAATCATCTTGTGGGGTTTCCCAAGACTTCTCCTTGTCAACAAAGCATGTTAGTCTCTATTTTAACACACTAGCAGGGAGAGTACTGAGGCAGGGCATGACTACGCTACTGCTTAGAGCTCTATCATCAGGTGGTGCATATTTCCTGGACTATCAGAAACGTGTGCATAAGTAAAGTAGTGACATGTCAACCCATCCCCCAAGCTAGCCTGTCTTTGCCCGATCCTTATGCAATGTTTGTTTCCAGTCTGGCAGTGTCATGCCTTTTTTGGGGTGCATGATGAGATGAGTTTCTCGCTCAAGCAAAGTCGTGTTTTGGTTGAGATTGCTGTTTTGGGAGATGCCGGTTGTCTTGGACATGTTGGGGGCTGGAAGAATGAGATGGTGCAGCACTGTGTGCATGGGATGATGTGGAAGAATGCCCTTAGTGTTGTGATGAAGCATGCAGCAGCTTGCTGGAGGAATCTCAGAGTGGCCCCTGGTGGCAGAAGGTATGGGTAAGTAGTCCTCCACGAGGGCTTTACAGAGTTGGCTATTGTCAGGTACAACACCCTGGTTTACCAACATCATCCGTAGCTTTAATCATGTCATCCAGCTCAAATGGTTACTCCCTATGGCCGCCATGCCCAGCTTTAAGAAATCAGCATTGACAATACAAATCTTAAACATGCTCTCTTTGTTTTACACAAATAACAACCATATGACACATATTACCGTTGCACGCGTTCCTTTCCATACACGCAGCCAAGACAGCGAACATGCTACCCCCTTTTCTGCGGTATTAGCATAATTGACCTAAAAACATTTGACCTAAAACATTTGATCACTTTCTTTTGACCTTATTTTTCGGTCAAATTAAATATATATATGGGATTAGGTTGAGGGCAATTGGGGGAGGGGTTGTCGGGGTCTCCCACGCATTTTAGACCAAAAAAGGTCAAGTAAATTTGATCAAATTTGATTAGGTCAAATGGTTTAAGTCAAATAGGCCCAAACCCTTTTCTACATGGATGGGCAGGATCTGGCAAACTTTAAACATCAATTAAATAAGGACATTTTTTTAACGTAATGTCATTTCAAGTCAGCACCTCTAGTAAAGCAAGCTATACCAATCCTTCATTCATTTGATAATTTAAATTGTGATATTTCAAATTGTCCCGTTTCACACTGACCTTTCAATGCTCGGATTCTAGGTTATCATGTATTACATTTATTAAGCGTAACAATGCAGCGCCTTTCATATAAACACGTGTTATATGTAGAATCAATAATGGGTGCCCATTACAAAATCAATATACACGGCCCCTAGATACCTGTCATCATCATCAGAAAGTGCAATGTGCATCATCAGTTACATTTATAAATCATTACTGACTAAAGTCTCAATTGCAATATATTGCACTGTGAACAGAAGGCACGGCAACTGTGCCCTGCTGGACCACAACTGCCCCTTCTCAATAATGGGCAAAACGTTTTTTATTCTGTAACAAACTACTAGGACCCGGAAGATGCCCTAGAATTGATGTGGGTTGGCAGGTACTACGAATAAAGCTTTCAACTATTGTGACATCACGCTAGTGGATTTGGCCCTACGAGAAAAGTGTTGCTCAACTTTAAGCACGATGTTAAAGAGGCACAATCTTGTCGCATGTCACAGATGCTGTGAGTAGGTGTTGCAAAATAAACAGGCTTAGAAGTGTAGTTGAGGAATTTCACACCAATGCACAAACGCTGCCCCTACCCCTTTCTGAGAGCAGGACTGGCCAGAGACACTCCATGGCAAAGCTGGAGAAGGCGCATATTTAATCCGTAAAAATGTGATTTAGGATGTCTATATTGTATCCTTTTTGTGGTAAATGTAGACACATTTGGTTGGTGGATTCTATCCCTTCATGTTCAGCATGTCTTGCTTTACATTCTTATGAGTAGAACAGACAACCTCACGCTGGAATGGTCCACATACCTGCTTGATATGTTCCCTTTTCTGATACTTTTCACTGTAATACTGCTCTTGTCGGAGATTCAGCAGCTGCTGCTGTTGCTGCTCCTTGAGTTCATTCAACTTCTGCGCCATCTCTGCGTCTAGTGAGGTCAGATCGTGTTCAATTGCAGATGAGCTATGATCGGGGCTGCTTGTTTCACATCTGAAAATGCAAAGAATGAATGGGTTTTGAATTGACTGAAAGGAACACAAGGATTCACTTTGCAATTAAATCTCTTGGTATGAGAAAAGGTGATCTGATTTGGATTTCAAGGCCTATGGACCGGTAACATTTCACAGGATTCGGACTGAACTTGCTTTAGGTCCGAATTCGGTTATTTGGAAGACCCAGAGAGATACTTGTGTTTCTTGTCTTTGCTGCCCAAATGTTAAGGAAGCAATTCTTCATGATACCATGTTCTGTGCAAACTGAGTGTGAGCAGGAGAAACATTGGAGTCAGCAGCGGGAAACCACAGATTGGTTATTTGAACTGTTATGAGTAGCTCCCAAGTATGAGGATACTGAGAGGAGAGGCGGTTAGCTCAATTGCTGTAAGTAAGGAGGGCAATGACTGGTGCCTTGTAGGAAGCAGGAAGTCGCAGAGGGTGGGTTTTTGAGACATTTGAATACGCTGGGGCCCATGGCCTTTCTCAGTGCTTGGATGACTGTAGAGATTCAGGGCCTGATTCACAGTCCGTTTTCCTATGGGATTGCGCTATTATAAAAGGCTTATAAACGCTTCCATGAATCAGGCCCTGATTGTTCTGAGCATGGCCCAGAAAGAGCGCAGCAGTATGCACAGCATGCTCAGAAGGTGACACGGGTGCTAAACGGAATACTCCATGCAGTAAAGGCAGCAAGGGGTGGAAGGATTGATGAGCAGCAGTATTTACCTATTCTAGAGTAAATGGAAGAGTGTCAGGTTGCAATTTCCAATCACTGATTTCGCGGGAGGACGGGGTAGAGCAGAGGACGTACAGATAGAAGAGAGTGATCAGAGGCTAATGGTTCAGCAAAGGGGGCAGATGAATTGTGTGCGAATGTGAGGAAGATAACAATAGGTGTGTTGACATGATTGTGCGTCAGCCGGTTAAAGTCAGGGTGATTGGAGTCCAGATGGACTTTGCAGGCCTTGGACTTGCACCAGTGCAAAGTCGTTGCAAAGTCACTTTGCACAGCAAAAATACCCTTTGCACCGCTCTATGAACCAGGGTGTTTGTTGGCAGTGCAAAGTGACTTTGCGCCGCACTAAAAATTAGTGAATCATAACCTAAGTATTTTATAGTCAATAAATCAATTGGAGTTGGAAAAGTTGTTAATTTGAATAATACTTTCCTCCTTTCCAATGTCTTCAGAATAGGTATGCTTTTGTATCTTGCATTGCCCATCATCTCTTCAAATGGTTAGGGCTTGAGGTCAACAAAGCAACCAAATACCTGCTTTACAAATACAGTCAAAGTACCTGCTGATCTTCTAATATCCCTCTTCCCCATTCCTTCCCTTGGTGCCCTACCAATGTCCGCTTGACTCTAGCGATTCCCTGGAGATAATCCCACTAGACTCCTGTGGGAAGATGGAAACAATCTGACTGAAAAAGGCAACTGCACCCCTCCCCGTAGTGACAAATGTACCACTGAGTCATTGTTCACCCTCCACTCATCCTCCCTGACACAAACCTCATTCCTCCAAATATAATTTTGAGCGTTTTTCTTTTTTCTGATCCTGTGGGATTATCTTTGGAAAGGTTTGCAATTCGTTAAAAAAACTATGTTGGCTTTCATTTCTGAAAAGCCTCAGTGCTGCAATGCAGAGTGGGAGATACATACATCGTTTCTGGATCGGGTCTGTCCAACTAAAAGGAAAAAAGCTAGTAGATGCATTCTAACCAAACCACCAAAAGGCGCATCTGCATGGGTTTGACGGTCTGATAGCACAGCAAGTAGAGCGCTCGCTTTGACATCTGTGCAGAGCCTGCTGACACAGGTTCAAATCCCGGCAGGGCCAAACTCAGCCTTTCATCCTTCTGAGATCGATAAATGAGCACCACACAGAGTGTGTAATAATAAGCAGCGCTCAGATGCCTGAGTGTTCGTAGCACTATATAAATGGTAAATTAATATTATTAAATTATTGTGTGTGCCCAACTTGTTTGGTATTTAGCACATACGTGCCCACTGATTTTTGTTGTGTACATGTCTAAAGGATGAACCTTTTCACCTATTACAAAATAAATTGACCTCGTCCCAAAACTGCTTTTTTCACGCTTAATAACGTTTAAGCTGTTGGACGAATTTTCTGCATAGTTTGCATTTTAGTGGGGGTCCATGCTGGACAATTAATTTGGAAACTTTCATCCAGACACACCTAACGAGTCCAAAGTTATTAGCAATAGATTGTTTGCAAAAGGCATTTGTCCATACTGTGGGGCGGAGACCACTGGCCTGTAATGTATATGTTCTTTAGTTTCTTTCACCAACTCCAAGTGGTTTGTATGAGAAAAATAGCATGCTTACGCTGGCACTGGCCATCTAGTGTGATCCGCATTTACCAATCAGCTAATAGCCTCCAAAAAGAGGCATTTAATGAACGACAGAGGCACATTTCTGTTTTCTATCTAGCTTCAAATGTTGCTGCACACTTCCACTCTCTGCAACGTATGACTGAGCCCAGAGTAAATTAATTCATCAAGCTCATTATACCAGGGAAACTGCTTCATTTCAAATGACTGCCTTGGAAAATTGGAAAAGTAGAAATCGTGTTGATGGAATTGCTCTGACAGGTGGAGTGCTGGCTCTCCCTCCAGAAATGGTACGTGCTTCAGTACAGCCTGCCATGGCAGCGCCATCAGGGGGTTTGGAGAAAGGAAACATAACATGTTTCACCTCTGCTGACTAACCCACGCATGTTCTGCATTATTCATGTGAGCTTTGACGAAGTTTATTTTTAACAATCTTCTTAATCTGGCCCGACAAAAAAAGAAGACACATATTGTGTGCCCTGCTTTGAAGATTTCAAAAAAGTAGTTCCATGCTGGACTGGTTGAACATCTTCAACTCACCCAAGGTGTTTGATTACACCGAATGTTGGCGCAGGGCTGCAATCGAGCAATCCCGTGATGTTATTTTATTAATGAACCTAAAAGACAACTGTGCACTCCTAGCAATGTGCAATCAGGCACGTTTCTCTTGCAGTTTGACTAGCTCCTCCATGGAAAGCGAAGGGATATAAAGTGTGGGGGAGGGGGAGAGGTTGAGGGGCGGAGGTCGTTCATTCAGCAGCAAAGCTGGATGTTCCAGGTCTACTTAGTTATCCTCCTGCATATTTCGCGAATAGAAAATGGACACTGCTTTGCCTTTCCCTGTGAGAATTGCATGAAATGGCAACAACTTCAGTGTAAGACGCGCGTGCTCATCATTGTCTAACAAATACAGATTCTGAGCAGGAAATATGGTAGGGTCAATGCGGCAGCGATTTACTCAATTGCACCATTTCACAAAATATGTATTTTCTTCTCACAGCTGAAAGGGGAGTCACAGATGAGCACAGTGAGATGCTAGCTTTGACTTGTGCACATCTGGGTTGGTTAGGGTGCATATGCGCAACAGCAGGTATGTGTGCATCATGTATTCATAAATGGCTGTACACTTGCATGCATGGCCATGCACAATGCACAAAAGCAACATTTATTCACCACATGCAAAAACAAAGCCCCCCTGAGCCTCTGCTCCCACAGGTATGTCTATCCCTATCCAGGGCAGACATGTATTTACTTCCACTTCTGCAATCTCTTCTCACATGGCCTTTAAAACCCCTCATGTGGAATTGCACTGCCAGCACCATCATGGATGCTGGAGGCCAAAGGATCTATTCGTGTCTGGCATACTGAACCCGCACCATTATATTAATAGGGGCTGGTCTATTCAGCATTGACACTGCCGCCTGAAAATTCATGAATGCAAAGACCACGTTTGTGAATAAAGCAGCAGTGGCCAAGGGCCTTAAGAATCAGTGACCTGTAAGAAATAGCATGATTTGCACCGTCTTGATATGTCCAATCTTTGTGAATAAAGCTCTATATATCAAGGAATATGACACCGAATCTGTTGAATGTCTTCATGACCATCAGTCTGGCTTCAGAGCTGCCAGAAGCATGGAAACCGCTCTCCTGAACATCCGTGAAGACCTGCTCTCCAACCTTGACTCTAACACCCCTTGCGTCCTCATCTTGCTTGCTCTCTCTTCTGACTTTGATACTGTCAACAATGCCATCGTGCTCAACTGTCTCCGTAATAACCGGTGTATCACTGGTCAGGCTCTGGCGTGGCTGACTTCTTTCTGATCGACCCTCCCATGTCCAACTTGGGTCCTTCCTCTCTGATATCTTCTTCTCTACCTGTGGTGTCCCAAAGGGATCTAACCGCTCTCCCTGGCTGTTCAACCAATACCTGGCACTCCTTGCCCACCGCATCGCCGCTATCTGTCCCAGTTTTCAGTGCTATGCGGATGATACCCAGCTCATCTTCAGGCTACCCTCAGCCTCCTCCTCTCCTTCACTCATCTCTGACTGCCTGTCTGTCATCCAGGGGTGGTGTGCTGCCAATGTCCTCTGCCTTAATGCCAGTAAGACTGAGATTCTACTCATCGGCACACCCACTCCCTCCTTCCCTGCAGCTCTCTGGCCGGCCTCTCTTGGCCCTCTTCCTACTCCCAACTCCAAGGCTAAAAACCTTGGATCATCTTCGACACCACACTCTCCTTCTCTCCTCATATCTCCAACGTCTCTAAAAAGTCACACTACCAGCTACACCTCCTCAGAGGTATTCTTCCTTTCCTCTCCTTCTCCCAGAGGCTCACTGTCTCCAGAGCCCTGGTTCTCTCTAGGCTGGACCTTTGTAACAGCCTATATCTAAATCTGCCTGCCTCCTCTCTCCGCCCTCTGCAACTTATCCAGAACAGGACTGCGAGACTTTTCATTGGCCTCAAGCCCAGGGATCGTATCTCTCCAGGACTGAAATCTCTGCATTGGCTCCCAGTGGCAGCGAGGATTAAGTTCAATACCCTCTGCATTGTCACAAGGCCTTCTGGGGCCGCAATACCTTCTACTCGCTCTTCCTAAATATCTTCCTTCTCGAGCTCTTCACTCATCCGCCTCCAACTCCCTCAGGGTCAGTCGCTTCTCCAAGCAATGATTTGGTGGTAGATCTCTCTCTTCGGCAAGGGCCTCCTTCTGGAACAGCCTCCCTGCCTCCCTGAAACTTGAGGAGAACCATCTCCAGTTCCGGAAGCACCTCAAAACCTTCCTCTTTGCTTCTGCTTTCTCTCCCCTTCTCCCCTGCCGAATTCCTGGCTTAAACTGCACTGGTTACCTGGCCACCCTTTCTGTTCTCGGGTGAGGCCCCTGCCAGTTGCACACCTGCATTGCCCCCCCGGCAACCCCTGCACCTGGCGACTGGTTCTGTATCCCTACAGTCCCCCTACCAACACTTATGCCTGCACTTACCTCGCACTTGCCACCAGTTGGCCTTTCTATGTATCTTATTTATTCTTCTCTCCTATGTAGTGCACTTTCCCCTCTCCCTTCCCCCTCGCACTTTTCCCTTTCCCCTCCCATGCACTTGCGCAATCTGAATGACACCTGGCCTAGTAGGATCGTTGTCTGTCTTCCCTTTGTTCCCCCTCCCTGCCTCATCGCGCCTTGAAACACTTGTGTATAGGCGCGTTATAATGCCTTATCATATCATATAATCTTCTTCTTCTTCTTCTTCTTCTTCTTCTTCTTCTTCTTCTTCTTCTTCTTCTTTTTCTTCTTCTCTCAATGGAACAATGTATTAAGGGGAAGCACTCAGGGATCACAAGTAGGGTGTAGGCGTAGCAGAGGAACTGGGTTGGATAGGTGGAGCAGGGGATGTGTGAACTCCTAAAGGGGAGAATGGGTTAAGTGGAGTGATCACGATTGGTGAGATTACTTTAAAGGGTAGGATATTTAGGTCCTTCCTGAAGTGTACGATGGAGGTGACCAGTTTTATCTGCATTGGTAACTTGATCCTGAGACTGGGTGCAAAGCAGGAATATGCCTATCTCCTGTGTTTCCCTCTTGTAGTCGTTGCTTTTACAGCCTGGCAATGTTGTGACTTCTGGCGCTGCACTTGCAGGTGCAGATGGTATCTTTCTCAGCCAGTCAAGGCATTGTGTGGGTTGTGACTGCTTTGTGGGGGATACTGACAGTCTTCAACATGATGTGTGCTTCAAGGGATAGCAAGTGCCACTCCCTGGTGATGAGGGTAATATGGTACCATAGGAGGTCTCCTCCTCCTTCTCCTCCTCCTCCTCCTCACCATCCCCCTCCTCCTCCTCTTCCTCTTCCTCCTCCTCATCTTCCTCCTCCTCCTCCTCCTCCTCCTCCTCCGGTGCTGGCAGCAGGCAGTGTGCAAGAAAGCCACACCTTAAGGTCTTGTCCTTCCACAATAGGTATTTCTGAGAATCAGAAACATACCATGTCTTTAAATCGGCCTAACTAGACAGCTGTCAATTTCTTTAAAAAATAAAGACATTACTAAGAAATATGTTTTGTTTAGTTGCAACATCAAATACTTTTTTAAGGATAATACTTTTTTAATGATAATACTTTTTTAATGATAATGCAGATATTATTTGTATGTATATATGGGATATATAAAGTGCAAACCTAGCTGGGAAAACCCTAATACTGTACATAGGAGGTGCAACCAGGGGGTTACAGGCAAAAAGCGCGGGGCTAGCAGAGCTCGGAGCAAGAGAAGGATATCTCTGGGAGAGGATATGATTGGTACGGTTCAGTGGATCGATTATCTCTTGTAGTATTTCATTGTAAGAATTTAATTGTAAGATAATCACAATAGTATGATTTCATTATAGTACCCCTGCAGTGGTCGAAGTAGGTGGAGCGGTTGGGAACGGTGCCTCGCCTGCTTTTAAAAAAGTTGTAATCTTATTTTAAAAGGAAAATGTTCCAGAATGGTTTAGTTTTAAACTGTAGGAAGAAGTTGAAACTTGTACATCAGTGCACAGATCTGAACGTTCCCTTAAACAGCAGATGTGTGTGTGTTTGGGTATTTGGATTGCGCGTGGGAGGAGGTGTGGCGCTGGGGTTTGTGGGGAGCGGGGACGTGAGAGCAGGGAGCATAGTTCCACTACTTTCGTACACTTCACCCACTGCCTCACTGTTATCACTGAATATGTAATCCACACGTACTGGCAGGAACTGAAGCTCATTAGACATAGATGTGGTCCTTTACTCTGTGCGAAGGCACCCAGATGTGTAAACTCACAGGCAGACTAGGTTTTCAAAAACAAAACACAGTGTCTCTAACCAGTCCAACATTTTGCAGATTTCAAGTAACCTATTCACACATTCAAAAGGAATGTACTCTGCTTTGTGCCATTATATAGAATTGTGAACAGGAAATAAGAACATTTAAAATATATTATAATTTTCAATGACTTGCAAGCAAAAAAGCCCTCACTGACTTGCAATGTCCGTATTACCGATGTAACTTTCTATACTTATACTTAGGTAAATTAATCAAATGGACTTCCCTGTTGCTGCCTGTGCTATCCAGCTCTGCAGGAAGCACTCACTCTCAATACTGACCAGCAAAAAACTGTATTCTGCTGTCATATACTAAACATATACACTGTTTTTCATGCGTTGTGGATAACTGCAACTCCACCAACAGGTCTCCTGGTGATTGTCCTGAAAGTGTATATCTTTGGTCCCCTTCTGTTCAATCTCTAGACTTTCTCTCTCAGAAAGAACATCTATTCCTTTCAACTCTATTGGATTAGCTGATAATGCATGTTCTTCTCCTTTCGGTCTTTTCAGGCCTCGCTTACAAAGTTCAAACTAATGGAAAGAACACGCTTCAAACATTGGCACATCCTGTAAAGTTTCTTATCAATGTGTTCTATATTCTTTGCAGACTTTTTAAGCGCCTCAACTTGCAAGCGTTTCAGCCATCAATGTAAATGTAGCATGCAGATTTCCTTTCAGCAGCTGGCAAACAAAACAGCAATTGTTAAATATTTCATCCTTACTTAACATCTGGGAAATGTGTGCGGTACAAAGAACAAAAAGCACTTTGCCACAGGCCGAATTCTGTTGATTTCATTGCTTACACTTCAATAGTTGCGAATCCTAAACACTATGAATAAAAAATACAATCCAGTGTTTACGACAAACTTGGTTGGACAAATGTAAGGGATGTCATGCTATAATTTGACAAATGTAACATCATGGGATTATTAAAATTATATCCAGCCATAATCTAGTAATTATAATACTACTTGAAAAAAAACACTTTTTTGCATTTGTATGCCATTTGCTCATAGTGTAGAGTAGGGGGTTGAGTTTCACAGCCGGCCACTTTACCTTTTCTTGCTGTCCCGTTTGGCGGATTTTTCTAAGACGGCCCTGCGTCTTAGGTAGTCGTTCTGAATCTCATTGTACTTGGCGGTGTGTTCTTTGATGAGATCAGTGGTTTTCTTGTGGTGTCTCTTGACGAGGTCCTTCATTTCCTTGTAATGCTTCTTCTGGAGCTTGACAAACGATTTCTGCTGTTTGAGCTCCTCTATCGTCTGGGCTTCTACCTCTGCAATGAGCAGTGACAACAGCTGCTTACACATCCTCTTCTCGTCAAGACATTAAAAAAAAACAATTGCAGGAATGATTTTGTGAAGAGGATTGTTATGGCACGTGTACGGTATTGATGCTTATCGCGAAAGTAAATCGGGAGAGCGAATCAACACATCAGTGACATGTGTTCTTACGTGTTGAAAAATGTGCATTGGTTTAGTACTTCACAAAAACATGCATTTGACTGGAGAAATTAAGACCCTCTTTTCAAATATTAATCAGGGTCAAACAAGGAGTAATGCTTTCACCCTTTGATTTGCCTCTGCGCCATTTTCCAGCACTAGCAAGGCAGAGAAGGGGCCGAGAGCACAGGTGAGATTTCAGCCATGTTGACCTCCGCTGTCTTGTCAGCACATTGTGTTATAGGCCTGCATGAGAGTTTCATGCACGTGTAAAACGAATGCATTCCTACGTAATCCACCTCAGTGTTCCACCTGATAACGACCAAGCAGATTGCACAGGACTGCATTAGCAAACGCAGCCTACAAAGTGTCATTTGTAGGAGATGTTTACTTTTTCACAAGAAAGAGAGGAAAATGAAAGCGCAAAAGTGAGTTTGCCTCTCTTTACTCTTTCCATCTCTCATCTCCTTCTGAATGTTTAGAATTGAATGCAGGGAACCCCAAAGCACGGAAGTGCAAATGTTGTTGGTCCCATGCATGCAGTTTACAATTATAAAAATGTCCCTGTAAATGTACACTTCAGTCTTTCTAGCTACAAAATGATAGTTTACATTCAGTGACATGACTGGGCAGTGCAGGTAAAGACATGACACAGATATGCAGCCTTTCCCAACTTCTAGGAGCAACACAATGTGCATTCAAGTATGTGTACATAATGTGCAAAGAAGTGAATGCGGCAGTGTCTAAACAACAGGAAAAAACGAGATCTAAGGAGAACTTGATTATCTCTAAAATTATGAAACACTTTAAGAACAGGTAGATGTGGCCAAACCACATAAAAATGAGACTGATTCTGAAGATCACGCCTGCATAAGGAGTTGGCAATGGACCACTTGAGTCAGCAATGTGGGTCTGGAAGAACACTTGGTGCAGACAATCTTCAATAGCTCTATTAAGATGCAGAACAATCTTCTGTAATCAGAAAGAACGATGGGCAATTTGCTATGTGATGTGTGCCCCTCTTTCTAACTAAATGCTGATTTGGACTTTTTCTGGATACACCATGTGGTGTTGTACCACTTGCGTGAGAGAAGCCATGGAGATCTTTCATTTTAGGGACCACAGGAATCATGTCTGTTTTACTCCAAATCAGACCACTAAGTTTTATATTAGTAGGAAGAACTCAGTTTGAGGAGGGGTCTTGCAAGGATTCATTGAGTCCAGTGTCGAACATCATATATCTGTCCAGACTGGAGCCTGTATTACAGGTTCAAGTAGTGATGCTATCATGAGATGCAATCCGTAGCAATCAGTCAAGTTGATTAATTGTCCTCCGTTTTTTTTCCTGGTTCCATAGTACATGTTATGTATGTTCACTAATGTTAATTCTCTATGGGTACCTAAAAGGAGGTGTTGCTTTTTGCACTTTCTTAATCTGCAGGCTCATGGAAGATGTTTAGAAAATGTTTCACATCCGTACGTACCATTAGCATTCTAGTTTAGCAGTTTCTCTTTCGGTTTCACAACTAGAATATACATTATTTTGTGGCGAAATATATTATCTGATTTTAATTATTTTAATTAGTTTTAGGTTTGCTACTTCATCTATATTTATGATGGTGTCCATTTCCCGGTTTTCAGAGTGCCTCTGGGATGATGTTATCTGTGAGGCTGTATTTATCTTGTTTGATGTTGTGTGGGTGACAGTGAGAATTAATTAATATATGCCGCTAATCAGGATGTCTTGAGTTACAGTGTTTCATTATGATTCTCGCTTCTCCAGCTGCCTGTGTGTCTATTCATGTCAAGAATTGAATCATAATTGTCCTCATATGTATTCATTGTATACATACATGTCTGAGTGTGTGACCACTGGATTGAGTGTATTACAACACATCTTGGTGAACCTCCTGCATGCATTCTGAGTGGGATTAGAGTGTCTACCACATTGGGAGATTCTGCATTATTGTACTATCTGGCATGAACTTAAGGTCATGTAGAAGAAGGATTTAGAGAACTCATACTTCAGTATAATTCTGGGTATTCTATGACCCGTTCAAAGATCTGATTGTGATCATCTTGATTGTTTTGGGCTTCTGCATTTATCGACAATGGTTTAGAAGTGCAACAAGTTGCTAGACCACTGAATATGCAGTAACTGTATAATTAGCTTCAGACACATTTCTTTGTTGATTTTTAGCAATTATCATTTAGGGAGGGAATGAGTATGGTTTGAATTTTCTTTGGCCCTGAACCAAGGCTCCTACCAAATTGCATCTTTCATAACCACACAGAAAGAGAGAACAATACACTTATCATGCCTAAGATTAACCAACAACCCTTGTGGCACTTGGTACACTGGAGGTAGGTACCATTTTTGTCAAACTAAACATTTTTACTAGGACCTGCCTCAGGGTTTAATCCAGCAAGAACTATACTTTGGATGCCTAATCCTTCAGATTTAAACATGCTAGCAGGCTTCAGAGTGAACATATTCTTGGGTATATATTAAGGAAACCGGTTTGTCAATATCAAAATGGGCCTCTATTCTAAAGGCATCAAAGCTGCAGAAAGGCTTTGGTATTATACATACATTTAGTTATTTTGGTGCAGATATGAATTGTGTAGATATTTTGGACATGATATGTTTGCATGTCCTTTCCGATTTGTGATTAGCTGATGCAGGTAAATGCTCTCATTAAAGGTGAGGGGTTTTGACCAGTTCCTCATGTGATTCTTTCTGCATGTCGAGTCTTGTTAGAAGGCTTCATTTTCTTTAGATAACCACACTATCATCAGGGAAAGGTAACGGGTGCCCAACATTATCCGTAGCCCTAATTCAAGACAGATTTGCCGACAACAGAAAACAAATAACAATACCAGCACAGTAGTGTTTTCAGGCAAACCTAAACTAATAATATACAGTAAAAAAAAAAGCCTTCACTTAATTATGATGCTCAAAAATCTTGGTGCTATGTCTATTTTATTGTTCTTGCACATGTTAATTTCTTCAGTGTGACTGCAGAGATTGTGGCAATAAATAAACTAGGATAGATTTGTCAGTGGTTCTTTGTACTGAAAAGGTGGGCAAGTGGGAAAAAGAAAATGGCCAAGGGAGGTCAGAACTGCTGCTACTTAGTCACCCTCTTAACAAGCACATCATGAGCATGTTTTCTGCATCATGCCCCCAAATGCTAGTGCCCAACCTTCTGCAGTTCCAAAGAATGTCTCACAGTAATTCCCATGTGTTGTGGGCAATGGGCAGAGCCATGTATCTGGGTCTGTTGTCAGCTCTACTACATTTCGAGTGAGTACAGTGGGGTTGGAGGCCAGGACACACATCATTTGCATGGCCCTGGCTACCAACACCACCAGTGTGCATGCTTGAATGTTTGCTTGGCAACCAGCTGCTTCAGTGGTTGTCTGACTCCTATGGTATTTTCCAGTGCAGGTTCTGGAACCACCTCTGCAATAACAAGAATATATGAAAGAAAATGTCAACACACAACATTTAGCAGAAGATGCCCTTCAGAGCTAAACAGATACAATTACTCATTATTTCAGACTCATGTCTAATACACAGTGAATGTAGGATTCATTGTGAGCAATGCTGCTCGTATCAACTTGTCCATGGTGAGATAGTGAGATATTAACTAATAGCTGTCCTGTAGCACATATTTTCATATTTATATTCCCCTCCAATCGTGGAGCTGAACTCCAAACTTGATTGGAAGCCTTGTGCAGTCCTCAAAGAAGTATCTATGCAGCTCAACCACATTGATTTTCTGACCATCAGACTAAAGCCTGTTCATATGTAACACAGGTGGATAATGTTAACTCCACCATGGTCGTGTGTGTCAGTGAGGGAAGACTGGCAACTCCCCTTAGATGAAACTGAAAGGGTCAATATTCAGGCCCATGGGTGCCTCGGGCCAGCTCTATAACTTCTGATTGCTACATTCTCGCAGGATTCTTGATAAAAGGCCAGATATGCGCTCCCAGGCTCATGGATCTGTCTCGTTATTCAACACCATCCATACATACATATACAGTTCGAGAGAGAGAAATTAAAACATTGCTACATGAACTGCACACTGAGATAAGTCAAGCAGCCTCATTTCCCTTTGATGCATACACATGTTTATAAACCTTCTGGGTAGAGGCACGGTGCGCATCATGGAGGGACAGCTTTAGGCCCCCGGACTGCCCGAGTCATTGGAGATCTGCCCACTTAATGTCCACACCAACAGATGATTATGTAGGTATGACTGAATACACATTACAGGGATATCTAGGCTCTCTTGGGAAATGGATATACCATTTGGTTGCCACCTCCATCTTTCTGCTAAGCAAGAACCAGGATATTCTCTAACAACATAGATAACCAGACATTGTCCATGGCTCCCTCTTTTTGTGATGCTCTGCCTAAAGGTATAACCATAATGATCACTGTTTCCCTCTCTTTGTGTGTCTTGAACAATCATAGAGAATAAGAAAAAGGGGCGGGGGCAAGCATAGACAAATGCGATTTAGTACATATGTGAAAACATTACCCCAGCTGAAATATTAGTTTGGCCAGAGCTCTTAAATGAGAGCTACTGATTGCTGAAGTAAGATTGTATTAACATTGTATCTGTTCACATTACCACTGCCTTGTTTCTAAAAAAGTGCCCACAACATGTGAGATAGATGATGACTGCTGCCAATTACTTCAAGTTCAAGCAATGAAAGTTCTCCCTATTTGAATTCAAAGCAGAGTGCTGATCTGCATCTGCTGCTGGGATCAGTGATGGTGTCATCAGAAGTGGTACATCCTTTGACAAGTTCTCTAAAATCAACCTCCATTATAAATCCGCTTGCTCTCTGTGAATAATGGACTTTGATCGTTATAAAATGGTCACTGGACTGCCAGAAATGAAGTAGGTTTCTTTATTGTGGTCTAAAATTAAGTCTTGCCAATGGAACCATGAAGATGGAGACCACCTAAAAACATTCTACCGACTAAAGAAACGTACTCGAACATTTTACTGGGTAAGATCCAAATGACACTTGACTCATACATTCTATGGATACAGAGTAGGAGACACAAAAGATGGTGTCTTCCCTCTGAATCATTTGGAATTAGACCTAGGAATGATTTGAATAAACTATCCACAGTTCTTGTGGACTGTAACTAGATAATAACAATCCTAGACGAACAGTAGTGCCTGGCGTCCATGTTTCCAAGCTCCTTGCTAAGAGTAACTCCAAGAGAGGGCACCGAGTGCCAGAGTTTAGCTCTTCTCACCTTACAGATAAGAAACCCCTTCAGAGTCCCTTGCCCCACCCATGAGAGTGTAATGGAGAGTCGTCAAACATTCTCTGTGTGCTGATGCTACATTATTATTCAGCATGAAGTCCTTCCTGCAACCGCCCCATCAATTGTGATCTTACTCCCCTGGGTTTTAGACTTGTGAGCATATAGAGTACCTCTGATAGATTAACAGATGCCACTTGCCAAACAGGCACCTTTGCTTGGACTGCTACGCCAACTCCAGCTCTAGGCTAGACATGATTCAGAATTGCATGAGTCGACCCTTCACATGCCATGGGTTGTCAACCAAAGAGTACTGAAAAAACAGCCAGAAGCATGGTGGAATGAAGCCGATTCTTTGGCTTCTCATAGAAGGAGGACACAGTGCTGACAGGATAGAAGATAGCATTAAGCTGTGGGGTGGGTGCTTGTCTAAGGAGTTGCACTCACCTCAAGTGATGTCAGGACTGGAATGGAATGGAAAAGAAGAGGAAGTAACTGAAAGCAGTGATGTACAATATGCCAGTAGCCATTTCTCTATAGGAGCATCCTATATGTGCCAACTATGGATGTTCCTCAACCAGTATTTCAGAATGATCACCAAATGTATAGTCAACCAATCAGCAGTACTCACTGTGGAGCACTTAGGCCTTCCATGCCCTCTGGGAATTATAAAAGCTCTATGAATTGACAGAAGCCTATATTTCGGGTAAAGCAACGCTTGTAATCATGCAGATTATCTGTGCCCACAATTAGAGTTCATAGTTAAGGAAATGGTACATCGTTTGGATTATATATTACCTGTCAGGACGCTATGAATAAGGTCTTCTGATTTTGCTGGAACAGTTACAGAACCTAAGAAACAAAATGCAGAGTTAATAACAGGCTTTAGGTTTTTTGCATTTCATAATGTATGGTTATATTTCATTTTTTGTTATAGTAGCTGTCACGTATTATTTCAAATACGTTAGCAACATGACAACTCTTGAGCCACTGTGGGGTCATTCAGATCCGGGATACCAGTGCCTTGTGCTGGGTATTCATTGCAAGAAGCAGTTTTATTCTGATGACAGATCCTTTATTCGAAAATATGAGAAGAAAATCCGCTTTGCCAATGGCTAGTTCTACAACGATTCATTTTCTGAGAGGTCAAGGCAGCCTTCTTAAATGTATACATAAAAGGGTGACATTGCAGATCTTAAAGTATTTGCATAATATGAGGATGGACGGTACTAATCAAGAGACTGCTTTCTGCACCAATTGACACCTCTGCTAACAGCCAAGATGGGTGCAGTGCAGATACAATCATGCAGGTGTTACT
Source organism: Ambystoma mexicanum (assembly GCF_040938575.1). Lineage (NCBI taxonomy): Eukaryota > Metazoa > Chordata > Amphibia > Caudata > Ambystomatidae > Ambystoma > Ambystoma mexicanum. Next base: position 714,065,210 of record NC_090928.1, on the reverse strand, counting down.
TAAGTCAGTACCAGCTTGGTAATGACCTGGGGCCCAAGTTTGCTCTGGCCTTTAAATAGTCCAGCGGTATTCAAACTGTGGGGTACGACCGCCCAGGGTTCCGCCGGTGCATCCCTAGGGGGCCCTGAGAGTTTACATTTTTTTTTGTTTTAGTTTGGAAGAAATGGGTAGTGGTGACTCACATGAACGGGCTGGAGCATGAAACTGTCTCAGGCAACAATTAAAAAGTGGCCCGCAGTTGTAAATGGATAGTCATTCCTTTAGTCACAGACTGGGCCTCATTACAACTATTGCGGTACGGTAACAATGGTGCTGGTAAGCTACCGGCACCCTTGCTACCTTACCGCCATAGTACGAGTTGTGCTTGCGGGTGCCTGACAGCCCGCCAGGTCTGACCTGGCAGGCCGTGCGGCACCCGCGAGAACAGCACGTCTGATGCACCGGCACAGTTATTAGCAGTGCCGGTGCATCCGAGCTCCCCATTCCCATTGAGCACTGTGGTGCTCAAATGGGAATGGGGATCTACCAGTACCGGCACCCGGGAAAGGGCAATTATCAGGTCCACCTAACTCGGCATGACCTGGTAATTGCCCATTCGTGGTTGCTGGACCTGGATGCAACTCCGGCGGCAGCCGTGTCGGTTTTACCGGCACAGCTACCGCCAGGGTTGTGATGAGACCCACTGTTTCAATAGAACCTAAGGGGGTGCTTTGTGTTAAAATGTAAGTAAATTGTGATATATTCAGCAACAATGGTGAAAATTACTAACTGCATAGTTAAGTAAGTCATCAAACTGGTCCAAATTGGCCAAAATCGTGGCCCATTTTTACTGGCCCACACTACGTTTTAAATTTTTTGTACAGGCATTGCCCTATAGGCCAGTCCGAGCCGGGCGGCTCATTCATAATGGCGAGGGGGCGCCCACCTAGTGGCCCCTCACCCATTATAGAGGAGCTAAGGGGCCAGCCCAGTGAAATAGCGAGCACTCGCTCAGCTGCTTTTCCAAGCTGATGGAGTACTCCTGGGCTGGCTGTCCCTTTGACAGTTCAGTTTAGTTCCCCAGCCGCACATGCTCACTGAGCCATGCAAGTGCTGGGGCGTTTTGCTTCGCTAGCATTCCATTGCTCATTGGAAATGCTGGCTGGGGCACTGCATGCCTGTATGTTCAACGGGGAGCTCCTGTGCCTCCGCGCACATACGGACAGAGCAGCCTGGAGCAGGGCGTTTCAGCACCCACACGCAGGCCAATGCAGAGGGTACATTTATGTTCATTGTTTTTATTTAAACATGTGTATGGATGCGTGTATGCTTATGGTATGAGTGTGTGCATGGTGATGGATGCTTGTGTGAATGATAGAGTGATTGCTGTATGAATGTGAGCGCCTTGCATACACACATAATCATGTTGATTGTGTTAGGCCCAGTGGGGCCCAGGGGGGCCCAGGGGACAGGGATGATATCTTTTTACTGGACATCTATCATAGATGTCCAGTAAAAAAAATGCCATACCCACCCCCTGGCCCCCCCAGCATCAATTGCAAACTGTTTGGCTATGTACCCATTGTTTTGTTAAAAGTATGCTGTACAATGCAACATTTTAAACCCATTATTTAAAAATAATTCACAGGGGGAAACCACCCCCACCCCGAACCCACCTTTATTGGTTCAGGCTCCACCACTATGCTCGGGTGCTATGGCATTTTTGGGGAAAATAGTTATGCCCCTCTACTTAAAAAAATCACCAGCCGCCACTGGCCCTCAGACTGTGTTGGGAACGGGAGGGGGGGAACCCAGGGACTATGGTGGGAGCACAATGGGCAGGAACCATGGGATAGTGGTGGGAGCAGAGTGGGGAGAGCCCAGGGTGTATGATGGGGTGGGGAGAGACCAGGGACTGGGTAGGAGTGGGATGAGGGAGCCCAGCGACTGTGATGGGAGCAGGTGACGGCGCGCAATACATAGTGTCCATTTGGCATTTCTGGGGGGTACCGACCTGCCCAAATTTTGCTCAGGGGGCCCCGGCCAATAAAAGTTTGAAGACCACTGACGTAGTCCCTGCCACAGTTACCAAGAGGTTATTAGCATGATGGCATGCTGTGCAAGGGTGTCAATTGCTTTTTTCCCGTTGTGAAATGACAAGGCAGCTGTTTCCCAAGTTTAAAAAACTGCAAAAGAATATGAGCTCCATGGCAAAAAGGCGAAGGGTGGTATTCTTTGTATATTTTGCAGTTCCACAGCAACCATCATGGACAGAGGAAAGAGGCAGTGCTGGAGGAGGAATGTGGTGACCTTGGCAGACAGAGGAGGTGACATGAATGTTAGTGAAGAGGTATGAGTGTAAGCAGGGATGGGTCGAGGGAGAGGTGTGGTTGGTGCCATAGGCTGGGATGGATGATGACTGCTACCAGTTCATCATGGGGGTCAGAGTGTGGTCTAGATCATGCGGTAAAGGACACATTCTGACTACCCCTATTGGCTGGGAGGCCACTCACACCTTCTTTTTGGTGCTAACAGCAGATATTGAACATGTAGCTGGTATTTTGATGTCATTTCTAGTATGATAGTGTATAACGATCAGTCTGTGAGAGAATATTTTTCCAGTCTTCGTTAGTGTCTGCAAATAGAATGTCTTTGACTTAAGGCTACCTTTGTCCAAATACTTAAGTGTGAAGAGAATTGAGATATGAACAGAGACATTCCCTCACCTGGAGCAGGCTGACTGTGAATGGGCTGTGCTGGTGCTTTTGGAGTCACTGAAGAAGCGTGGTTGACTCCATTTTCCGCCGGTGCAGGTCTAGGTTCACTGTTGGCTTCTGAGGGCGTCTCTCCCTGCTCAATCTAAGAAAGAAGAGGCATGATTAGTTCTGTTACAATTCTGAAACTCTCTTCTCTTAATGAAGTCAGGAAGAAAAGAAACCCAGAAAGGTTCATGTTCACACGATTCAAGGTACTTATGAATCTCTAGAGGCAGACTTGTTTTATAGAAGTATGGGGTCATTACAAGTATGGAGGTAGCAATGGCGCTATTAGCGCCATGGCTACGCCCATACCGCATACCGGGTCCGGGTTCCCTGAATGTGGAAATACGGGGCCATTCCAACCTTGGAGCACCCGGTATTTCCCATTCAGGGAACCCATCCCCATTCCCATTCGAGCCCCCATAGGGCTCAATGGGAATGGGGAGGGAGCTAACAACAGGCCCGTCAATAACGGGCCCATTGTTAGCTCCCTGGTCTGCTAGCGGGACCCGCTAAGGACGCCTGGTTTTACCAGGCGCCCTTTGCGGCTCCTGCAAGCAGACTCGTAATAGGGTGGTAAGGGGTTAACGGCGCCAGAATCATTACCGGCACCGTTGACCCCTTACCGCCCAGCTTGTAATGACCCCGTTATTCTTTTTGAGATGGTACTTCCACACCACACTCTTTAACTAACCCCCCCCCTTCCACCTACCTCACAAAAACACTTTGGGTAACTCTGTCTGTTTTTAGTACTCATCAATAAGAAACACAAACTGATTTCGCCCCTCTCTGTCCAAAATTACGGATATAGGTACTTCTCGGAATATTACACCTAACAAACATGTTGTAGGTCATTTAGGAATCACTGCCATGGAAGATCACATAACTCATATGTTTTCTTAGATACCATTGCATTTTATTAAGACACATAACAATTATTACTTTCCAGCACAACATGTGTGATATCAGTTAACACTCGTTAAAACATTCCCTTACATGACAAACTCTTAGTGAAATATAAGAATTTATACACGAAAAAGAGGACTACACAACATTAAATGGGGCAAGGATACAACAAAGGGATGACCATGTAGTGATGTCTAAATACTGCCAGACACTGGACAGGAGCTACTTTTTAAATGCTTCAAGCCCGTATAAGCGATTAAGAAAACTTTACGGACCTTCAGCCCTTAGTATTTGTATGGAAGGAAAAATCTCGGGGTTCGAAATCAAAACTGAGCGTCTCTACACGCCGTATCTATGTGTTGTGGTGGAAAGTAATAATTAGTATGTGTCTTAATAAAATGTAATGGTATCTAAGAAAACACATGAGTTATGTGATGTTCCATGGCGGTGATTCCTAAATGACCTACAAAATGTTTGTTAGGTGTAATATTCCGTGAAGTACCTATATCCGTAATTTTGGACAGAGACGGGGGGAAATCAGTTTTTGTTTCTTGTTGATGTTTTGAATTTTTCTCGTTTAAAAACTGCTCCCCCGTAAACAAAAATTGGTGAAAATACCCAATCTGTATTCCTTGTTTTTAGTACTGCCGGGTAACCTAGTATGCATCCCCAACTGTCGCTGTCATGTAACTAAGTATGCTTTTGTGCAACTAAGAACAATTGCTGTGACAGCACCACGATGCCTGTGGGCTGCTGCGTGCTCTCTAAATTTTAATAAATAAATAAATAAAATGACATGTACACAGCATTCTTCCACAGACCATGAGAGCACAACTTCCATAATTATGCTCAAAATGGGCACACGGACAGCAAAATGCTGGACAAGAAGACCGCATACCACCTTCCCATATCAAAACATCACCCCAACACTGATCCACTTCAATGCTGAAACTTTCTACATAGACACACAAAATGAACACAATATTTTGAATCGCACAACAATCCAATTCAGATGACTTAAGCAATGACCTTTTTTTGTACTACTGTCAAGTCTTCAAATCTATCGTTATCAATTGGCATACCTCAAATTGGAATCATTGGGCATACAAGTGCCTACAACCCACTGCATTCACAGCTACTATGGCGATGTAGCTTGTGGCACTCCCCTCCCGAATGCTACACTCTGCACCACTACAATCCCACTGGAACATTATGCTAGGGCCATCAGGGCAGTGTTAGGCTGCAACCGCAGACACTGATCCGGTGCCCAGTGCCACTAGAGAGCCCATGAGCCACTTAAATGAAGTAGATTTCTCTCCCAGTTTGCCTGTACTCGTGGGCCAGTCTCTGTCTTACCTCCTATACAGCAGTGTGTGTGATCTCTCACTTGGAGAAGGAAAACCCAGGGGGTGTGGGATGGGGCGGAGGTAGCAACTTATATCTACCACTGATGAATGCTGAGCTGGAAGAGAAGGCAGGAAACACAGTGCCCCGATACTCTAGATAGAAAGCCAAGACATCTGGCGCACCGCTTTGGGGGATCCCTCGACATGAAGTCGCTTTGCTCCACTTAGACTCGATATGCCCTATATTACCACAAAACACCAGTTGGCTAACAAGACAGGTTACACAATCCAATTAAATACCGAATTTCTCTCTCTGGATATTCTCTCCGAATTTCTGAATAATGTGCCAACCCCAACTTTCCCCAGGTCATTTCAAATGATTACACTTTTTCCGTTTCCTGTCCTTGAATGTGTGATATTGATGAAACAGACGTTGCTTTTCCAGAGCAGGTTGGGGGAAACATGTACAAGACTGCTGACCGATGACCAAAGACATTTAGGAAATGCCTAGGGTGAGAGGCAACTAGACTTTGCAAACACATGTGAGGGCAGGTGGTAACCTCTTTACCCCATGCTCTTTCCCGAGAATGTATGCCCCTCCTTTTCTCACATGCCAAATGATGCATCAAGTTGCAAACCTGTGTCACTTTACATACATTCTATAGTTAATGTTTACATTTCCCCTTCGGCAACTTTTTCGATATTTTAGCAACTCAATTCTAGCCACTAGGGACCAAACGGTTGAAATAGGGAACGCAAAATGTCAAACGCCCTCCGTTTTCTATTCGAACGAGTCTTAATTTCGTATATTATTCGTGTAGTCTGTGCGATACTCTGAGTAGTGAATCCTCACACTTCCTGTCAGCTGCATCAGGACATGGGCTACCCTGCATGAGCTCTGCTCGGTATATAATCAGATGCATACTGGTGCATACGATTGTCTTGGGCACCAATGAATAAATGGCCCACAGTTGCAAATGACTATTCATTTCTTTTGTGACAGACTGGTTGAGTAGTATCCAAGGGGGTGGTGGGGAGTTGATCAAATGTGATGCAAGCTGTGCCTTTTGAAGAATGTTTGTTTAGTAACACTGTCAAAACTACTAGCCACATGGTGAAGTAACTTGGCCACATGGGCCAAACTTGACCCACTCTTTTCGTTTTGTGTTTTTGGTTCAGGCATTGCCCTATTGCCCTATAGGCCAGTCCGAGACTGTAAAGAACCCACAGCATCCTTCCGGTACCAGTGGATGAGATGATCAGATTACGCCTGAGAGGTTGAGTTGCCATGGCACCTGCCTGGGCAGCTCTGGGCTTCTTGTCTAGTCTGCTACGTTTCTCTCTTTGGAGGCAATTACCACCAGTAGCCGGGCACAGCTTCCCCTACTTCTTTCTACTCCATTTCAGGATGTTAATTTGTCTCTTCAACCATGTGGATACTTAAGGTCCCAGACTAATTATTTTACACCGATTATGGTATTAATGCGATCTGCTTCAGTGGTCCTCTTATGATCCTATACAGCATGAACCTCGTTTAATACTGTCTAGTGACTCGATTTGCGAAGACCATTTCGTCCGCTTATGTTTCGCTCATTATTAATACCGCTGACATATTTGGGACATCAGTGAACAGAACTATCATTCTAAACAATGGTAGCAATCACCCCTGAGATTCTCTTGATTATTTCAAATGGCCGTGAAGAAAACACTGATATTAACAGTGAAGGGAGATTAAACTGTGCACGGATACAGTGTTAGATTGCCAACACAAAACATGCTATATTCATGTGAATATGACTTCACCTTTTCGCCACATCATCATATCTCACCTCCTTGCTTTGCGGCTTGCAATGCATACACCGCAAATTCTGTTCTGTCTTATTTGATATGAACTTATTCATTTACAGATTTCATATTACCCAGGTCCATTGTCTTCTGACACATTCGAAGGGGCAGGTTGTTCGTGCAACTGAGCAACGCACGGCTATTACTACGCTACGTTGCAATCAGAATAGTGGAATAACCCTGCGTGTGATATTGCAGGAACTGTTCAGCAGTGCAGTGCACATTTGCTCAATGTCTGGACTGCAACACAGATTGCCTAGGGGCAAGAAAGCATACACACAATACATTCAATTTCGTGCAAAGATTCTGTAAAATCGACAATCTGGCTGATCTAACTGGACAATTCCCAATGAACATTCATCCTTTCCAGAAAGGTATGCGTTTATCAAAACCAATGATGCGCGCTCTATTGTTGGAGGGTGGATTTCCACCTGGGTACATGCTGCTTTAGGTATCAGAAAGTCAAACTTTGGAAACGGAGACCTAGGGCTCTTTTAGGATTGTATTTAGATGCAGGTTTTCACTCTCCTAGCTCATTGTCTAAGCTCTCACCAAACACCACTTCTCTGTAAATTTACTAGGGTGTCATGGTAGGACCCACCAGATTATCAGAAAATGGCATATGTTCCATGCAGAGTATGGTGAGGTCTCAATGCTGTTGCCTAGAATTCTTCCCATGGCTGGTTTCCAGTGTGCTAGGCTTCAAATCGTTGGTCCCAATGTACCACGGGTGAACACGAGTGCGGAGGAGAGTCTCAAGGAGATGGAAGGGGAGCTAAGGCTGTACGTATGGGTTCACCCCACAGGCGTACAGATTACAGAAGCCAGGTCCTCAGATGGCTTTAAACTGAGCCACTCAGCAGACAGAAATCCACACAGCATTAACCAGTGTTTTCCCCAAAGAAGGCAGACTACCCCACCCCCATTGTAGCCACTGCAGCCCATGTCTTGGCCGCAGTGGATATCTCATCATACTCACATTATCAAAATGCATTCGATCATCTCTGCTCCTTCAGCCAGGTCCTATTCCCACCTTTACGTCATCCAAATCACATACTGAATTCAGCCAGATGTCTCCCATTTAAAATCAGCACATAACACCACTTCAACAGTACACCACCCACCTCCACTTCGACCATTTTGCGCCAACCACCACTAATTCAATGAAATCATCGCCACCAGTTCAGCGATATTTCTGGAACTGACCACAACCTCAACCAGTAGAATACCGGTCTAAATGAAACCTCTTTCTGGATTGGTCTGAGGCCCAGTTCTAAATAGATGGGGATACTCAGGCATGATTTTGACAACCCTATATCTTTTTTCATGAAAGATGTTTCTGCCAGATCCAATTTGTTGTTAGCCGAGTGGCCCCTGATTTCAGCCTCGTATATGCCTGCTGCCTTGTCTGGGCTGTGAACATTTTGATGGCAGGCGAGAGGGGGCATTGGCCGTGTGTATTAAAAAATCTCAGTATTGCCCCCCGCCCCCATATTTTTTCAAAGCCAGTCTAGGTTTTAACATCTGTAATGGCCAGTTGCACTGTTCGTTAAATCTCACACCTAGATAATGATATTGATTCACTTGCTCGAGGGGGGAGGTATTAATAGCTATCCTATATTTCAAAAATTTAATAAAGTTTGGCCAGAAACCAATAGCTCCATGTTTATCTCAAGATGGAAATCCAAGCATTTCTCTGTGAAAGCCTCGAGCGTGGTCATAAGCCCCTTTACAGATGTTGCTAAGAGGACTGTATCTTCTACAAAGTGAAGTATTGAGCAGGCTTCTTGGCCCAGCTTCGGGCAATAAAGGCATTGCATCCTAACATAGCAAACCACTTTGTCAATATATATCAGAAAGAGGAGAGGGGCAAGGGTGCATCCCTGCCTCATTCCTCTGGTTACCATTTCTGCCCCCCCCCAGCCTCCAGTGGACTGAGGCGGAATTGTTAGCATAGAGTTGAATTATTATCAGTAGGAGGCCCAAAGGTAGCCCCCTTTCTGTCAGTATTGGCCAGAGTGTCTCCCATGACTCGCTGTCAAACACGGTCCTGAGGTCGACAAAGGCAGAAAATCTTTTTAAGGGCCACATTTTTCTGCATGATCATGTGGAGGTGAAAGGCCTGGTCCATTGTACTTATCTTTGGAAGGAACCCAGGTTGCAATTGGTCAATCACATTTCCCTGTATTGCCCACTCTTGTAGGTGCTCAGAGATGGCTCTGGTGAATACTTTACCCAGTCCATCCAGTAAATAAATTGGCATTAATTGTTTTGGGTCCTTCCTCTTTCCCTTCTCATAAATCAGGATTATTACTGCATGTTGCCAGGAGGGGGGGAGGAGCCCTATTCAACTTGAGGCTTGTATTGAAAATAAGCCATAGGATGGGTGCCTATACCATTGGTTTGCTTTTGATTAGATCGATGGGGATTAGGGCTGGACCCTGGGCCTTCCCCCACTTCTGGGTTGATATTGCATTGCGAACCTCCATAACTCTAAATGGATTGGGTCGATGTCATTCCCTCTGCCCTGGTTTTGTTGGTATGTTCACTGTTCAGGTGGTGGATCCGCCCTTTCATAGAGGTTGTTTAAGAGTTTCTTCCAGGTGTTAGGGCTTATATTGACCACCACACTCCTTTCATGCCCTTCTTTATACCCGCTCACTAACCTCCAAAATGTGCGCGAAACTCCAGATTGTGAGGCTTCCTGCATTTTGTCCCATTGATGTCGTACGTAGCATCATTTTTTACTTCTATCAGGGATTTGAAGATTGGACTGAGTGATCTCAGCTCAGCCCTACCTGGGCCCTGGCGTCTTTTTAGACAGTTAAAAATTTCAGAAATCGCTATTCTACAATCCTCGTCAAACCAAGGATGAGGTTGTATTGCGTGTTTTTTTACACTATTACTCAGTCACATCAACCTACACTACTACAACTGTAGTCAGATCTCTTATATCACTACTTCAACCAGCTCTCACCATCACACCTTCAGGCAAACAATATTGACTCCTCCACCACAGTCAATGTGTGCTGCTATCACACTGCAGACCCCCTGCAAGGGCACCTTCATAATGCAGCCAGCATTACACACCCTTAAAGTCACATTACATCCCTGGCCAATTTAATCAAATCTAGATCTCTCCATTGCACACAATCCAGACCCTGTTCGGTGCCACAGCCTTATTCCACCCTCACTGCCCCACCAGGTCCAACGTTCACTGTAATCAGATTACACCAATACTGTCACCTTATCTTACTTCTCTGCTAGCAAGAAAGCAACTCCCTGCCACACTTAATCCTCGTGTCATCCCATCACATCAGCTAGATCTCACCTCCCTGTGCCACACAAGTCAGATCTCAACTTGCAGTACCAGAGCATCTAAATCCCTCCTCCCTGCCACAACATCAGCCAGATCAGACCTCCCTGTTACCGCAATAGCCAAATTCAAAATTCACACCACTGCTTGTCCATCAAATGTGCCCCCCCCCCCTTGTCTGGTGGGGAAATGGTGCCCCTTATCTGTACCCATATTGACTTCTACTTGCTGCCATTTGGAACCTTGTCCTATCTTTACATTTATTCTTCCATGATGGATGGCCCTCTCCCAAGTCCACACTTCCGCCTGGGTGCTCTCGCTGTTGTCTCTCGTTCCTGTCACTGCCCGAGTGCACTCCATACCAAGCAGTCATCCGTGTCCTGCATTGAAGATTCCTGAATTCAGGACTCACTCTGTGCCACTCCAATCTCGTTCATCATCCCCTTTAGGCAGCATGTTCCCTGTTTAATTAATGTTTTGTGGCAAAAAGCGGTGCTATGTTTGTCTCCTTCCTGAGCATACGATTTCAGTACCTGACAACTGTCTATCCAAATCCCGCAGAAAGGATTACCATTTTGTTTTTGCCAATGCTTGATTTAACATGGTTCAGCAATTCTAGCAATAATCTTTCGCCAGAACTTTGAATAATGTGTGTCTTTACTGTTGGGTGAACTTTCTTGTTTTAGAGTTTAAGAAGTAACTGCAGAGCTTGCACTCAAAAAATCCTCTCACATTTGATTAATTCATTTACTTGAATGTTGCTTTGTTATGGAACATTATGTGTTGCATTGTCCCCTGGCAAACATTGTGATATTGTGGCTATTTTAGGTAACATTAGAACAAAAGCTCTCAAGGGCTTACCAATGAGGGAGAAGAAAATACATGACTGAAAAAGCAGACACTGCTATCAGTTGAGATTAATAGAGTTAACCACCACAGCATCATCTCCATCACCACCACTGCCATATCAATGATGGCATAGAAAAACATATCACAAATAAAACACGTGTATGGGGTTGCTATTGGTACTCTTGTTCAGAGAGGAATTGCCACAGCATTTCGGTGCTGGACTGCCCATGTGGGCGGGACAAAGGCTGATATGCAAATGGGTATTTCCCATCTGTGAAAGGTACAGTGAGCAAAAAGCGTGTGTTGCAAACTCTCATCTCAGAACAGGTTATCATGCCATGTTCTTTCTGGAGAGGAGCGCCTGCTACCTTTTTTGAAATATTTGCAAGGAACTTGTGGTTGGTCACCCTGACTTACCTGGGGGCAACCAGACATGGACTCCCTGCTCACTGTGCTCAGAGAGGCCCAGCTTCACCTCACTGATGATGCCCAACAAGGCTGAAACACATGTATGGGGTTGCTGTTGGTACTCTTGTTCAGAGAGGAATTGCCATAGCATTTCGGTGCTGGACTGCCTGTGTGGGCGGGACAAAGACTGATATGTAAATGGATATTTCCCATCTGTGAAAGGTACAGTGAGCAAAAAGCGTGTGTTGCAACGCTCATCTCAGAGCAGGTTATCATGCCATGTTCTTTCTGGAGAGGCACGCTTGCTACATTTTGTGAAATAAAGCTTTGTGGAACATCCATAGTCCATACATTCCTATGTATATACATTTGGCGCATCTCTGCAATCTATTCACTACATAGCCAGCTTTATGATTAATGTGTCTGCTTGCATTACTGCATCTGTACAATTGTAAAATGACTTTGCATTTTCTTAATCATTTTTGTAGCATGAGCATCTTCATCTCGAGCCGGAAATGTTGCTGATCTTTAACACCTCCTCTTTAGATCCTACCAAATGTCTACAGTCTTCAGCCTCTTGCCTCTTTTCTGGGTGCATCACTCCTGCTTCACATAGCGACATTCATCACTAGTCTTCTTTCTTGCTCATGTTCACCCTTCCTGCTGGATTTCATTCAAATGGACATCATATTTTCCTGAGTGCATACATGGTTTCCTCAATGGGTACCTTACTTCCATGAATCTTTGCAGTACAGGCAATCAACCATCTACTACTTTGGTACCAACAACCACTACCACTACAGCTACATTGACACAGATCGAGGGGAATTAACAACACTGGCCACTCCCAGTGCAAGCTCGAAGCATGTAACATTGGTGGCAGCCCTGCCAACAGCATGGATGAATATGAGGAGACAGCACGTATTACACTTCAGCCACTGCTAACAGCTGCATGGCCCGGGATAAAAGGTGGGTGGGTGTTCAGTGTTTGTTTGTAAACGCGGCTAGTAGAAAAGAAAGTGATTAACTGGTCTAAAAAATGTTCTCTCTTTATTTCTCTCTCACTCTCTCTCTCTCTGCACCTCCTTTATACTTGTGCCTCTCTTGGCCTCACCCTATGTCCTTGTTTCGTTGCATGTTGGTAGGAGTCACATTGCCATGTGCATATAGGCTAGAGCTATCCCAGCCATTGCTGATAACTGCAGAGCCAAAGAAAGCAACAGACAGCTCAGTGAGAGGAGGATTTGTTTTTTTTCAAAAGCAACTTAGTAAAAAAAAAACAAAAAGGAAATTGTTTGATTGTACTGAAATTGCAAATTGGCTCTTTTTAAAACTTCACAATGCTTATTTATAATGACCACTTCCAGAAAAGAATGTATTCATAGCTCTAATTAACATTTGAATTACTAAGCTCATTATCAAGAGTAAGAATAGCCATATGAATGATTTCCGATACAGGGTTATCACTCCAAGATTAACAGTTTCCTATACTTGTATTATATTCTTCAAAATATCCCTTAGAGCAAGAATAAGGGGACGAATAGCATCAGCAAAGGTTCCAGCTTGCTATGCATAGTTAAAAAATAAAAAATATGACAAGTGTCTGTGATAAAAAGACTGCATGCTTGAATCACTAAGTACCTAATGCACACTGGGATCATTTCACTTTTCACAACACTCACCATAACATTTTAATGTTTTCGTCTTGGAAGCATATATACTGATTCAGAAAGCTTTAAGCTATGGTTGTTTGGATGTAAGCATACAATGGCTGTGATCTTAATCACTTCTTTGGTATCAAATCTTAATGCAAGAACGGTTGTGTGTGTGTTCAAGTCCCAGTAAACAAACATCCATCATAATCAAATGATATATATATATATATATATATAAATATTTTCACTGAAAAAACTTTTATGATGCCATCTTTGATGTCCTGGGTGTTAGTCTTAGCAGTGCACAGTGGTGGCGCGAGTTATGGTTACCATAACTGGCGAATTTCAGGGGGTTTTCAGTTTTACTTTGAACCATAACGTCCCTTTAACAAAGTTTTTTCACTGAATTTCATAGGTTTTTAGTAGCGCAACTTAACCATAACGTCACTTTAACAAAGTTTTTTTACTGAATTTCATAGGTTTTTAGTAGCGAAACTTAACCATAACATCCCTTTAACAAAGTCTTTTTACTGAATTTCCTAGGTTTTTATTAGTGTAACTTAACCAAAACATCCCTTTAACAAAATGTTTTCTGTGAATTTCATAGGCTTTATGAGTGAAAATGTTTCATTATATTACATCACTGTATATTTATACTTTCTCTTTTAACATATATGAAAGAACTGTAAAACTCCTTTAACAAACACATTTCTTTGCAACGCATACTGATGGGTGTGGTTATCAGCAGCGTATGCTGGGGAAGCAAGTCATGGTTGAATTGCCTAAGGAATGAGGTTTGACCATGACCCCACCCCTATCAAACAACCCCTGTTATCCACTGCACCTAGTCTGCATCCTAGTTCAGTGTCGACTACACACTCGTAATGTGACCAATGGGCAGTGCTCATGGCTTGCAGCCATGGCCAGTCTTCACAATTCATGGGGCATGGGTTTCGGCTTTGCCGCCTTCCCCAATAGGCAAATCTGAGTAGACATTTGTACTTGCTGATGGCCAGACCCACTGCATAGGCAACAATGTTATATCTCTATTTTATATACTATCAAAAATGTAAAACACAGGACAGATTTTCAAAAGCATGCCTTCAGGTCCTTGCTGATGCTGCTCACACAAGATTGCTGCAATCCCGTCCAGCACTTCGGGCTGCTGCCGCAAGGAGAATTTATTTCCTCCATTTAAACCTAGGGCTTCAGCGATGCCACATGCCCCAATAAGTAAATCAGAGTAGCATACTTCCTTGCCGAGGGCCAGGCCTACTGTCCATGCACCAAAGTTATATCACTATTATTTGCACTTACATGTTGACGCTTTGGAATAATAAAACACAAGACAGATTTGCAAAAGCATGCTTTCAGGTCCTTGCTGACGCTCCCCGTGCAGGTTTGTTGTTATCCAGTCCAGCACTTCAGGCTGTAGCCGCAAGCATAATATTGTACACCTTTCAAACCTAGTGCTTCAGTCATGCCGCACGCCCCAATAAGCAAATCACAGTACACATTTGTCCTTGTTCAGGGCCAGGCCGATTGCATAGGCACCAATTTATATCACCATTTTTTGTACTTATATTTTGACACTTTAGCAAAAATAAAACAGGGGACAGATTTGCAAAACCATGCTTTGAGGTCCTTGCTGGTGCTCCTTGGGAATGTTTGCTGCAATCCTGTCTAGCACTTCGGTCTGTAGCCACAACCAGAATGTCTTTTCCCATTCAAACCTACTCCAATTTCCAAGAACTTTACCACATTGCCAGTGCCTTGTGGCCATGCACATTTTAACCTCATTGCCGGTCCTTTGTGGTCATGGCCAGGTGCCACATTGTCCAGGTTCCCGGATAATCTGGCCACTACTCATAGCCACAGGCTATACCTAAGTCACCAAAGGTATATCACTTTTTTGTACCTAAATTATGACACTTTTCAAAAAATAAAACATGTACACATTTGCAAAGCCATGCTTCCGGGTCCTTGCAATGCTCCTTGCACAAATTTGCATTGTGTTAATTTGATTTTATTGAAGACATGCATAAACCTGCTTTTAATACCATTTTTGATTTTATAACTACCCTTGAAACTCACCTGTTATTCTGATACACGAGTATGATTTGAAACAGAAGCCTATGCTTTCTACACACTCACGGGTAATAAGACTACATTACCCAGCACTCCTTGTAGTCCCGGGCCTATTTCTGTTTAAACTTACCACAAATGTGCCAGCACGAAAGAGTCTAGCCGGTGTGTGCTGGTCCGTGATCGGGCCGTGAAGACGTGATATGCGTCTCCGCTCTCTTCTATTATGGGAATTCAGGAAGTGCTAGCTGCCATTATCGCAGCAAGAAATGCATCCCTGTTGAGAACGCAAGTTGGAGAGAATTCTAGATGGAACGCTGTATCTCATGATGCTGATTTGCAAGGTACTGTTCACCAATTGTCTATGTTGAATCCCCTTTATATATCTAATAACAATCCTTGTAACACGGCATTGCCTGGCGTGCCTCTATTGCAACCATTGCACGAAGAAGAGCTCCCAATTTGTGACTTAGTTAATACAAATAGGTCTATAGAGGAAATTCAACCTACCAATGTTAAATCTGCTGTGGTTCGACTGACTATTCCTATACATCACCTTAAATGCCTCCTACTTAATACACGTTCCCTCATCAAACATGCTCATGAGGTTCATTCTTATATTACAGATAATAACATAGATATATGTGCATTAACAGAAACTTGGAAATCTATAGCTGCAGGTCCCTCACTGGATATAGCCATCCCTGAGGGATATGCTATGCTACGCCATGATAGAGCAGAAGGTAGGGGGGTGGAGTAGCATTTATTTTTAAGGCTGACTTTCATATCTGGGAAATACAAAACCGTACTTTGGAGGGCATAGAATCTCTGCATGTGAAACTCGGTATGAATGCATAAGCTGCCCTTAATCGTGTCCTAATTTACAAACCTCCATCTTGCAAGGAGGATTTTATATCAGCACTTTCGATTGTCCTATTGTCCTTTTTGAAACCTACTTCCAGATGCCTTCTCATGGGTGATTAGCAACTTGTGGTTGGATCACCCAGAAGATTTCTTGGCCGCAGATATGGAGAAGGGCTTATGGGAATTGGGTTTTGAACAAAGGGTGCGAGTTCCAACACACCTTTTGGGCCACACCCTTGATTGGATCTCAACTACTAATATCCAGAGTAAGGACTTTGAGATATTACCATGCCCATGGTCTGACCACTCATTTATACACTTTTCTATAACAGCAGATTTTCCTCTGAAGAATAAGTATAAATGTCTGATGGGCCCTCAGGTTAGAAATACCAAATTTATGACCAGGGAGAAGATTTTTCTTCTACTAGTTCCAGGGCTGGAATTCGCTAAGGAGGACTCGGCAGCATCTATGTCATAGGCTATTACTGCTAACCTGAGTTACATCAGTAGTACCTTGGAACCTTTAAAACAGCAAAAAAGTATAATCGAATGAACTAGTAAAGCCTGGTTTACACCAGAATTACAAAAGAGTAAATCTCTGATGACAAAGTATATTTCACCTGGAGAAAAAAATCCTCTACCTGAGCATCTAGTCACATATAAAGCAGCCACAAAATGGTTGGGCACCGGCTCTGCCAACACATCATCCCATAACGTGCCAGGTTGCCATGGTTTAGGGAGCCCTAGGGATTCTTCAGTTGGCATTCCAATGATTCCTTTTTCTTTGGTGAAGGTGAATGCCTGACTCTATGGATGATAAAAGCCTGCCAGAATACCACCCAGGAGGCGTTCCTTGTAGCCATTCTAAGACACTGGTTCAAGGAGAGGACTTATGATGAAATGGGCCAGCTGTCAACTAAAAGAAACATACACAGCGAGACCTGCATACAGGAGAAGTTAATCCAAGAACAACAGCTGGACCAACATCCGACAATTCCCATGGTGCATACAAAATTGACATGTCTACACATTTGCATACATTTAGACATGAACTACTGCATGCTGCCTCCCACACCAACTTACAGAGCTCCACTGCTCATCCTACCAGGCACTTCAAAGGTAAGGGAACACTGGCCAAGAGGGAGACTTAGTAAAATGGTCCAACTCCAGGAAAGAAACAAAGTACTATCATTCCAGGAAGTGAATACTGGATAGGGGATACAGGAATGTGAAAGGGCCAGGCATCAGCTTGTAAAGAAAAAAGAAAACACAGAAAAGTCAATTCCTACAGTTACTGGGCAACACAGAATCTTTTGTCCAGATATTGAAATCTAAGCATCATATCAGTATTATGCTCATATAAAACCGTCATATACTCTGGGAGTGAATGCTCAGAAAAGACTAGAGATTCATGGGAAGTAGATTGCCATATGAACTGATGAGAGAGCTTTGGCTGAGACACTGGGAAGAAGGATGTATATGGTTTGGCTGTGGCAAATTTTTTGCAGCTGAATAACTGTAGTCAAATCGTCCGCAAAGCCAATATTGCCGCAGCCAAATCCGCCCAAATAAAAAAAATACCCACCCCTATACACCCCCGCATGCATACCCCCATCCACCCCTAATTACCTTTTCACCGTCTGCTCATCTTCTAACCCTACTGCGTCGGAGCCGTCCCTCCTACTTGGGTCAGATCCGACGCTGCAGGTACCGCTTTTTCTTTATTTTTTTCCGGGGGACACCCCTGCTAACCCCAAAAGCAATCACTACCGAACATGGGGAGTGGGGGACAACCCCGCACCCCTGCTGCCCATGTTTGGTAGTGATTACCCAAACTGATCCTTTACAAACGATCGAATAGTACTGGCCGAATTCGGCCAGATTTACCATACGATCATTTGTAAACTATCAATTTGGGTAATACCGAGAAGAATTAAGGCGGTAAGTCTTACATTGGAAAAGAAAGAAAGAAAGAAAGAAAGAAAGAAAGAAAGAAAGAAAGAAAGAAAGAAAGAAAGAAAGAAAGAAAGAAAGAAAGAAAGAAAGAAAGAAGGAAAGAAAGAAGGAAAGACATAGGGCCTGATTTGCGGAGCAGTGTTCAATGGGACTTTTGTAAATCAGGCCCTCAGACTCAGCAGTGAATAGTCTTGCGTGCACACTGGTCTACTGTACATCAGAGAGGTTTGTAGCCCGACTATACTTGCTGGGGATGTCAAAAGATGAAAGCAAACATTAAATCACATTCTTTTCTCTTACCCGACAACACAATTTTAATGGGAAGAAGTAGGTCAGCAAATATCACATACAAAAAGCCAGACACTTGAGGTTTTGAGAGAGGAGCTGTTGTCCAATGCCAGGCCAACATTCAAGGAAATCAGCACCAATGAAAGTACGTGTTCAATACGGGCAGTGATGGTGGATAAAAAGAACTGGAACTTGTAACGAACATGTCCGTGGTTTTGAAGCTATTTGGGGAACGTTTCTGGAATGTCTGCAGTGACTGTATCGTGTACTGGAAACGTGTGGATTCACAGCATATCGAATGTTGAATTGGCTATTGCAGGATGTCACCTTTGCATTCCTCTCTTAGCCCCTTTTCTGTCAAGAGCTGTCAATGCCAATATGTGGTGCATTGTCTGAGCCACAGTCTGACTTCATCTTAGATATATTCTTTTTCTTCTTTATTTGGCAATCTTTCTTAGTGTGATTGTACCTTTTATTTGAGATGCAATGACTATGATATATGGCTATGACGTTCAAATAAAGGACAGCCAACTACATACATGCCATTTAAAAAATATATATTCTTCATTAATGGTAATACTTCCTGTGTTCACGTTTTCTTGTGATGTATTACGATTCTATTGTGGTATTATGCATGTACAAGCATTTCTGAAATGACAATAATCTGCTACTTTGAGCAACATGCAGAGTTAGTCCATTATAAAGAAGAACCTATGCTTACATCTGTTAGAAAATAAATACTCTAAATGTTAATATAGGTTTGTGTAGAAATGCACCTATCTTCCAGATACTGAAATTGGAGTCGTTGTTTCAGCATATTTTCAGGCAGGGACTGCCCTCTTGTGTTATTCTATCGAACTACATTCATCTCAAAGGACACACTGATGAAATGTGTATACACATAGGAAGATGCTATGAAAATATATCAGGTAGTAGTGATACATAGAGGGAAATAACTTATATTAAATGAAAGCACTTTGTTAAAGGGACGTTATGTTTACAAGTAAAACTGAAAAACCTCAGAAATTCGCCAGGTATGCTAAGGTAAGCCACCACAATTTGTGCCACCACCGTGCAGTGCTAAGACTAACACCCAGGACGTCAAAGATGAACTCACAAATGTCATTGATGACATCACTGATGACATCACATATCTGGGCCACTTCATTTTGTTTACTAACATGATTAGGCTGGTTTTTTGTTTTTACTAACAATTAGAAATTGCAAAATGTAAAAGTTGCTATATATCTATACATTAACCTTGTATATGTTCTTAAAGTACTTTCCTTAGAGGTTAATCTGAGCTCATAGTGCAAATACATGGGACAATAAGCACACCTCAAACACACAATTACTTTTTGTACATGATGATTAACTCTGTCATTGTCATTTATTGGTGCTGTTGTTTCTTCCTTCCTTACTTTAGTTTCCCTGTTTGTGCCTATCATTTGTATGCATTGTGCATTTTTATATGTATGTTGTTCTACTAACGTCAGTGTGTGATAAGTTTTCAATTGTTACCCATTTATTCCATGTTTAAAATTACTCAAAACTCTAATAAGGTAGCATTTATTATTTTACTACCGGAAATTACTGAAATATGTCCATGCAAATAACTAAACTAAAAATATAAGGAAATCCCCCCACCCCTGAAAGAAAAAGAAACAAAGAAAATGCAAGCTGTTGGAGAACAGCATTCTGGGTAGATGAGCCGCGATGTTCAGGCATTTGGCAATGGCAGTTTCACTATTTCAATGTTCAAGAAAGGTGTCTTTGTAAGAAATCGGCATAGAAGAGGGTATTAAAAGTCACTATTGTTTCAAATGTGTACAAGAGGCACAGGACCTCTCCACAGTACCTAAATCCTTTGTCACAGGCCCAAACAGCGACAAGCCAGGCTTCTTTGATCTTTTATCTGGTTGAGATAATGTTGAGATGAACCACATTGACCCAGCATGGAGTCGGTGCTGAGTCTGCATTAAGGTGAGACTCTGTTGTTACACTGTGAGTCAATACTTCCAAATAATTGTCAGTTACTGGTTGAGTCAGTTTGAAATGATGCTTCCACTGTGCTGAGTCAGCAAGAGACAAGATAGCTTGCAGTGGATTAAACCAACAAATGCATTGGGTTAAGACAAGTTTGGGTTGAGGCGCTGGGAGATTCTGCAGCATTGAACTGGTGCTCAAGTCGAAACAGTGGTGATCTTTAACTTTAAGACAAATCAAAATTGAAGGTAAGTTGATTGAAGTTCAAGGAATGCTAAAAAAGTGGCTTCAAGCCATGAAACAGGTTTACAGGTGATCTTGTAATTCTGGGATGATGTGAATCCCAATCCATTGGCTCCAGGACAGGATGAGTCCTACAAGGGTTCCTTCACCTGCAGTGATAGGGTTCTGTGTCCAGTGCTGCCACAGTGAGGTGTTGGTCCAACAGCAGTCAGCCACGATATTCTATGGGGATCGTTGAGGGACAGAGCTTGCCTCTGTCTCGGATGCCTTCTGGCTTCCTCTTCCTGCTAGAGGATTCTGGGTTGGAACGACTCTCCAATAGGGGTCCAGTAAATTCTCCTTCTTCTGATGGTCAAAAGTTGAATACAAGAAGGAGGGGTTCCCCTCTCTCTTTAGAGGCACAATTCCACAGGGGATTGCACCAAATCAAGCCTAATGTAAGGGATGAAGTCTCTGTTGTTGTAACAATTACATTTTGTCTAATGACATCACTCTTAGAGTATTCTGTATACAGGCCATGGATAGACAGGAAAAGGAAGAGTATCATAAAATGAAACAAGATGGATGGACACTTGTCCAGGTCTCCGTTCCCCCTCTGGCTACTTTAACACTGCGCCCTGTTCATGCCTGCTTGCTTCAGAGGAATGCCAGTGATCAGCACCCTGGTTTGAAGGCTTTGTTATGTTAGTGCTACCTCTATAGCATTAGTCACTGGAGATCTACTAGGGTGGATTTTGTATGCCCTTGGGGGAGGTGTGACCCTTCCTGCTAAAAAGTAAAAGGGGCAGCATCCTGGCTTTTGTTCCACGGGGAGACAGTCAGCATAGATACCAATAAAATCAGTCCTGTCATGTTAAGCTCTTCTCAGTGCTGTCACTGGTGTGATATCAAGTTCATGCAGCTGTATAATTGGGTGTCATTTGCAGACCACATGACACAAACAGCAATGACTCAAAGGTGCAGATAGTTAAAATGTCATATACACTTGCAGGGACTTAGTGTCCCAGCAGATGTCAGATATGCACACGGGACCTGTGACCTTGCACTGTGCCATAGGATAGCTGATGCTGTTGTTGTCAGTGTACTGGTTAGAGCACAGTATATGTGTGCACTATACGTTTGGCATGGAGTAATTTGACATTGGGGTATTTTTAGGAGGTCTCCACTTCAGAAATAAAATTACACACATTAATTTACGGTTGGAACAAATCAAACATAGTCGGCTATCCTACACCATAACCAGATGGCATTCGGTCCCATTCCCACCCACCAAATAGTTTGAACAATAAACAGTAAGGGCCAGGCTCGTCCTCATTTGCATTGCAATTCTGCAACCCAGACTTGTTCTGAATGTCCATATTCAGTCCCTGTAAGGAAATGGTGAAGCGCAACATCGTGGGCTTCTCCCCCTGCATGGACATCTGCCACTTAAGATGTCTGCGTTCCATTTGGATGCTAAAGTGAGACACACAATTGTAGGGTTTCAACTTTTGTACCACCAAAACTACTACACATGACTCCTTCTCAAGTGTGGGCAAGATGCATTCTCACTTTGTCAAGTACTTAGTTAGACATATGGTTTTTCAACTCCTTCAGAGTTTAGCAACACTAAGGCCCTCATTACGAGTTTGGCGAATTAGCTGCATGGCTACTGCCAAACCGGGCTCCTTTACCGGGTTCCTGCAATGGTGACTTACCGGGTCATTCTGACATAGGAGGACCCGGTAAGTCCTCCTTGCAGGAACCATACCCCATTCCCATTTGAGTCCCCATAGGGCTCAATGGGAATGGGGATGGAGGTACCAACGGGCACATTATAAGTGTCCCGTTGTTACCTCCCTCTTCCCCTCGCGGGACCCGGAAAAGATGTCTGGTTTTACCAGGCGTCTGATCTGGGTCCCGCGAAGGGAACCTCGTAATCAGCCCTGACGGAATGAAGGGGGCCGGTCTCGTACCGGCCCCCTTCATTCTGTCAGCACAAGCCTCGTAATGAGGCCCTAATACTGTACCAATTCTAAATTCACTGGCGTCTATCTGTATAATGAATTCCTTCCCGTAATCTGGGATCTTTAGAGGTGGCACCTTGCACAAACCATTTTCCCCGTCATGGAAGCTGCTCGGCAGAAAGGACAGGTGGCCTTCTTTGGCAACTTCTTGGATGTAAATGTTTTAAAGGATGGGAAATGGTTCCATACCTGTTAAGCAGAGGCCTGTAGTATCCAGTGATGGCCAAGAAGGCTTAAACCTTTGTTTGAGTGGTGTGGATGTCCAAATGCATCAAGAATGCACTTTGGGCTGGAGAAGCTATTTCATATTGCCACTTTGGTGGTGTCCTAAGTAAGTCACAGTACCATGCAGTATCCAGCACTGATAATCAATCTAGCTTTATGCATGACTTGAAGATTCTGCTTCAGGTTCTATAGATGGTCTTCCCAGGTATAGCTGAAGACAGCAATGTAATTCTAATATACAATGCTGAAACATTGTAACCCAGAATAATATATCAATCTGCATACTCTGCAATGGTGTCAGGGGTATTTTTAGAGCCAAAGGGCGTGACACTTCTTTGGTGGGGGTGTTGACTTCTTCTTTGTTCTGCCAGTTAGTCTGACCTGCCAGTACCCGCCCGTGATCTCAAAGGTACTCATATACTTGGCAGAATCTAACCCGTCGATCAGCTTGTCTGCTCAAAGAATAGGGAGAGCATTTGTCTTGTTGACTAAATTGGGACCTCTGTTGTCCACACAAAAGCGGACGTCAGTCTTCCCACTGCTGGACTTTTTATGTACCAACACCAGGGGGTTAGCCACTTTAACTTATGAGACATTGGCCTTCATTATGACCTCGGCGGTAGCCATGCCGCTATTGGCAGCATGGCTGCCGCCGAAATCGCGTCCGGGTCCACAGAATGAGGAATTACCGGGCCATTCCAAGTTCAGAAGGCCCGATAATTCCTCCCTCCAAAGACCCGGACCCGGTCCTTCCCCATTCCCATTTCAGCCCCCATAGGGCTGAATGGGAATTGGAGAGGGAGCAAACAACAGGCCATTACGAGTTGGCCCGTTGTTTGCTCCCTCTTCCCCCCGCGGGACCCGGTAAGCACGCCTGGTTTGACCAGGCGTTACTTACCGGGTCCCGCGAGGGGACCTCTTAATGAGGCGGTACGGGGTTAACGGCGCCGGCACCTTTTACGGCGCTGTTAACCCTGTACCGCCAGGGTCGTTATGAGGCCAATTAAGTCAATTCTACAATTCAGCAGCTTATCAAGATCATGGATGCATCAATCTATTTTTCCTAGAGTCAGCGAGATCTGATCAGTAAACTAGCCCAGCTGCTGCTGAGATTTCCACTCTTACTGCCCCAGCAGTTTTGGGGAGCTCTAAACACCCCCCAGAGACCAATCTGTGGACGATGTACATAACATGTCTGGGAGAGGATCTGCCTACTCTAATGTTTCATTATCAGACATGAAAGACCATGGGCCTCATTCCAAGATTGGAGGTAGTCATGGCGCTATTTGCACCATGACTGCCTCCAATAACGGGACCGAGTCTGGTGTGGTGCAATGGGAACTTACCGGTCAAGTCCCCATTGCACCAAGCATTCCCCATTCCCATTTGAGCCCCCATAGGGCTCAAAGTGAATGGGGAAGGAACTATTTACGGGCCCGTAATTAGCGGCCTGGTCCCCTAACAGGACCCGAAAGGGACGTGTGGTCCGACCACACGTCACTTGCGGTTCCTGTTAGGGGACCTCGGAATCGGCAGTAGGGGATTACCGGCACCGGTCTCCTTACCGGTGCCCGGTATCCCCTACCACCCGACTCATAATGACCCCCATGTCGGACTTCAGTGGGAACTGTGTATCAATGAGGCAGTTAACCTCACTGATCTTTTATATAACCACATATAGCTCAGCCCACTTATCCTGAGGGGTACTGTTTGACAGGCTCCAAAATCCAGACCATCTGTCGTGTGATATTGTTTGTCACGGGGGCCTACTGATCATGCCAATGCTTCATAAGCCCCTGACTGAACTTGAGATTTTGTGTACTCTGTTTTGTGTAGTTGGCCATTTTGGATCGGAGTGCAAGTACATATTGCACTATGTCATGGGACTGACTTTAAGGATTGGCATCCCATCATTCAATCAACAGGCAAAGGGGACACCTAATAGGATGTCCAAGAGAGGCTCAAAAGGGCTGAGCGTTGCTGTGCTGCATCGATGGTAGACACAAGCCAGGAAAATATCATTAGGTGTTAATCCAAGCCACCTAGCATGCCTTTTATGGTCCTGTTAAATCTTTCAGCAAGCCCATTGATTTGTGTGTCGAAAGCAGTAGAAAATGTGTAAGTTACACCACACTCCTCCCACATGGCCTTCATATATGCAATTGGAAGTTGAAATTGAAGCCCCTGTCGGAAATTAGGATAACCAAGATTTACCAATTCCCTGAGGTGGTTTAGGGATCTAAAGGATCCACAATGTCCATGCCTATTCTCTCTCGAAAAGGCCTCCCAACCACTATTAGTGGAATTAAGTGGGACTCTCCACCCTGCCTGCCTTACTATATGCTTGTCAAGTATAGCAGGAACTGACAAATTCAATTAATTTGTACTCCCATGTGAGGCTACTAAAAATGTGCAGACCACCTGTCAGCTGTTTTGCTCATTTTGGTTTCCTAAATTACCTGGCAAAGGAATATCATGAGCAAAGTCCAGTAGGACTCTCCTGCAGCATTGGAGCACAACCAATCACTGGATAGCTCCTGCCTCATAATTCTTGGTCTCACTGTACAGAACACAGTTCTCACAGTATGCCCTGAACTTCCCAGGAGTTTTCCCCAGAGCCTGTTTCTCTCTGGCTTATTCAGATCAGTTGGAGTAGGACAATCTCTCTGTCCATTGAAAAGGACAGCTTTACTTTGGCCCCCAGCTGATAAACACTCTCTCAGTTTTGGCTGCCCTTATCTGATTTGACCATTCCTTCCACTTAAGATTAAGGTTCTTCCCCAGTAGTTAACCCTGAGATCACTGAATCTTATTCCACCACAGTAGTCACCACAGTGGCCACTAAGTTTTCTCCAGCAGGAGCAGACATCTCTGTGGGCTTCAGATCTGGACTTGGAACTACCTGGGTCTCCAGTGTTATGCTTTTTACTTGTGGAAGAGCCCCTGGGCCCATCGACTCAAGTACAGCTTCCTTTGCTGCTTCTTTGGTACTAAAGGGGCAGGAGGATAGCTCAGGGGCATTGTGTTTGTCTTTGAAACAAGACAACACAGAGCAGCATGGGTTTGAATCCTGGTGCCATGCTTATAGATTGGTCTCTGGTGTTAAGTGTGTAAAAAAGAAATGAATTCAATGGAGTGAACACAGTGATTAGCTCTGGATCAGCAAGCTCATTCCCCAATATAATGTCAACTTAAATTGTGTCTAAACACGGTGCTGAGAGGTTTCCACTCTCCAGCTAATAATCAAAATTTCCAACGAGCATCAGCTAAGAATGTCTAACACATTAGCAACTTTTTTTGGACCAAGATGTTTCTGATCTTCTTGCACCCACTATTGATAGACAGCAGTGACACTCGCAGATGTGGTCTACAGTGTGAGAGCTTTGCTTCCATTAATGAAGATTGAAGATGTGCTCCAAAAAGATGTAACTTTCCCACTAAGATACACTAAGACAATTCCCTGGCCTAGTGGGATTTAATCTTCTAATATGTCCGTGCTGATTATGGCCTCCCCGGTGGGACCTGTACTGCTATGGCCTGCTTGGTGTTAGTCATGAAGGCTGGATCGCCCTTCCTATTAGTAATTTCTCCAAACATAAAGAAACCATTGGCTGCTGAGGGTGCAGCTGTCCCTGTGTTAGAGGAACCATCACCTGTCCATCCTGGGGTTTCCGATGAGCCTTGTGGTTGGGATTTTCCATTAAGATTTTCTGGACATTTCATAGCAGGAGGTTGAGAACCTTTTTTTTTTTACCCCCCTTTGGTTTACATCTATCAAATGCGTTATCCTCTGCTTTGCATGCGTTTACTGGAGACTTATTTCAGATTTGAGTAGGTACATACCTTTTGTCAGCCTTTTCAAAGTCCCGAGTGCCACTGAGATTATTGTCCCTTAAATTCTGGTGTCACTCTGCCTCACAAGGTTTAAGGATATGCTCACAAGCAATTACATTTCACATTCCTTCAAATGTGTCAACTTTGTTACCAGTGACGCACCAAATCAATGATTTCATGGACTGATGTGCAAATGTGAATACCCCTTTTGATGAGCTTTCTAAAGCACCTTAGATGTTGTTCTGGGGTTTACAGACCTTCCCGAGGGTCGCGTCATTCATTTTTATCATAAATGGGCCTTTCTTTCTTGAAGAGCCAATTGAATGAATATATATATATATATATATATATTATATATATATATATATATATATAGTTTGGAGTGAAAGGATTGGCTCTGAAACTGATGCCGTTTGCTGGCAGAATGTATGCAGAAATGTTTCCTGGTATTCATTGAATTTAGGAGAAAGGTCTCGGCAAATTAAGATTCTCAATCGTGTATACTGGTGTCCGGAAACATTACATAAAAGGGGCATGTCGGACAGTGATGATTGTTGGGGGTGTGCACAAGAGACTGGATCATTGGAACCCATGTTGTGGAGCTGTGTGACAGTCAGAGGTTTTTGGAGTGATGTTTGTGATGCATGTGATAAGATTACTGGCAGGCAGTGTGTATTGGATTTCAAGACAGTGATCCTTGGTGATGATGTGGGGTTGTCTGACCTCAGCTCTGGCCTCAAAAAATGTTTTTTTCGATCTACCATTGTGGCGAAAAGGATAATAATGCGAGGTTGGAAGAACCGGATTCCCCCTTCATTTGAAGATTGGCTCCAAGAGATGCACTGTTTATTGAGAACTGAAAAATTGACTACAAATTGAAACATAAGTTGTCATTGTATGAGAATATTTGGAATTTATTTAATGACTCCTTTTAGGCAGGTTTTTTTTCTTCTTCTTTCCTCTTCCCTTATTTTTTGCTTATGCTTGCTCATTTGTTTATTTCATATTCGAATGTATAATTGTAAATAAATAATTTTTAAAAAAATGGTTATATCAGTTCCAGCCCTCATGAGAGCTGCTCCCCACAATTCCTCTTCCACCTATTGGTGGCTTAAAGCTAGTTCTAGTGCTTCACCAATCAAAAATATCCCTTCCAACCTCATATGTTTTGACTAAGCCCTTAGGATGTGATGCCTATGCTTTCCTTAGATGGCACCACTGGAAACAATGCCCTTCCAACTTGAGGTCTATTGCACAAGCTTTTGAAACTTTTCAAATTCCCTTTGATTCTTTGTCATGAGGGCCATCCTCTTTTTTTTCTAAAAGGACCTTTCTCACTTCCAGCTCTCCCCCAAAGGGGATATCTCGGGACCTAGTTGAGATATGGGACCTAATAGACTAGCTGAAGTGCCAGAGTTTTGGAGAACCCAGCCTCAGGGATGAATAACAACAACAACAATCACTGTCGCTATTCCTCTATCATTGCTATGCCTTCAACCCCATTGATAACTGGGCCGGGGTCTCCAGATCACTACCGTACCCCTGAGGCTTGTCCATCCTCTAGCTTCCTCAAAGGCCTGCAGGCTTTTAAGCAATCCAGCCTTTCTAACCTTATTGCCTGAGTGGAGTACCTTTTCCTGACATACTCTGTTCAGCCCCTGTACACAGTAAATCCATTGCATGGCAATTACAAATCCTGCCAATGTCTTAATGTTAATTGCAAATCCTTTAATTTTGGATGACCGAGCTGTGGGCCAAGTCTTTTATCAAATTCTTCCGCTGACCATCAGAGTAGCAACATGTCTACTGCTCTGCAGGAGTACAGGGATACAGAGTGGCTACACCACCTACACAGCCCCACTCTACTTCTGAACCAGCAGGGATCATAAAAGTAGAATAGACAAAGCCTGCCTTGTATTCCTCCACCTTCCATAGCAATGTGGGCCAAAGTCAGGCTGAGCACTTCACGAGTGTGTATTCTGATAATTGTATCAACACAAACAGATATAGTACAAAGGCACTCAAATAAAAAGATGTCCAATAAGTGTTCTGTGAAAATAGAGATTTTTTAAATACAAAATAAAAATGCAAATAACAACACTTAAACACAAGCAAAAATCCAACTCTGTAGAGAAAGAAAGAAAATGCACCCTGTTTTGGGAATAACACTCTTGTAGATTTGCACGGCGTTTAGGCACTCAATTGATACAATGTCAATGAAGGGGTCTTTATAAGAAAAAGGCAGAGATGGGGGCTTAAAAGTCACAATGGTTCCCAAAGTGCACCAGAGGCAGTGCCTCTTCACAGCACCTTATTTTATTGTTTGCGGTGTACGACATCATGAAGCTAGACTTCTTTGGATGTTCCTATGCTCAAGCCGATTTTGAGATGGAGCAAGTTGCATTGATCCAGTGTCAAATCGGTATAGAGTCATCATGAGGTCGGTGTCGAGATAAGGCACTGTGTGTATTGAGTTAGCGCTCATGCTGGTGAGAGTTGATGGGCCCCAACAGGTTCAAGTCAGTGGTTGAATCAGGCTCAAATGATACTTCACTAGGTCAAGTCAGCGAATATCACAATGACTTCCAGGGGATAGAGCAGGCGGATCATTTGGGTGGATACTAGGTTATGTTGGGTCAATGCATTACTCGGGATTAGGCGAGTTGGGTACTTCCATAGCATTGTACCGGTGCTTGAGTTGAGGTGGTGCTGGTCTTTAATAGTGCAATATGGAGTTAATACCGCTCATAAAAGCAGGTAAGCAGCTTGAAGTTCTAGGCATGCCAAAAGCAACACCACGTGTCCTGTGTTGGCTCTAAATGAATCGAGCATGGTTGAAGTGACATGAAGACAGCTCAAAGTAGTGAAACAGGATTCCATATCTTTTGGAATTCTGGGTTGCTTTCAGTCCTTGTCCAGAAGGGTAAGTTGAGTCCTTCTGCTGCACTCCATCTTCAGGTAGCTTTCCTGCCATCTGCGTGGGTTCCTTTGCCTCTAGCAACAGGGTCCTGGTTCCAGTGTGGCCACAGTAAGGCGTTGGTTGAACAGCAGTCACCCAGTTGTTCCCTGGGGATGAGTAGGGGCAGAGTTTACCTCTCCCTCAAATATGTCTGTCTTTATCTCCCGGGTAGAGGATTCAGGTATAGACTATGGGCCTCATTACACGGAAGGCGGAGGACCCATGCCGGTAAAATACCGGCACCGCCTTGGTGGAAAGGGGAATTACCGCCCCATTCCAAGGTTGGCGGGGCAGTAATTCCCCCTTCCACCACTGCCCTTCCCCATTCCCATTTTTGCCCCATAGGGCATAATGGGAATGGGGAAGGTGCTAATTACGGCACCGCAATTTTGCGGTGCCGTAATTAGCACCAAGGTCCCTTAGCGGGTTGGTTTTTAACGCCTGCAAAAAGCAGGCGTTAAAGCACCAACCCGCTAAGGGACCTCGTAGTAAGGCGGTAATGGTTAACGGTGACCGTTACCATTAACGGTGACCGTTAACCATTACCGCCTTCCGTGTAATGAGGCCCTATATCACTAATTAAGGTGCGTGAATGCTTTGCACACACATGAATCAAAGAATTATATGGTGCCCCCTCCTTTAAAACATTTGACCATAAGGGGATTGGTACAAAGCAATCCTTCTGCATGGGGTCTAACTTATGTGGTTGTAAAAAGTGTGCTTTCACTTTTGACATCACAGCCAGATTACCGTGCTTGTAGGAAATGGGGGATGGGAAAAGGAAGCGGGCCCTGACAGAGTGCATGATGTTAAGACCCTTCTCCAGGCCTACCTACCCTCAATGCTTGCTCTAACACCACCCTGTTCCTATGCCTAGTAGCTTCAAAGGAACTCCAGTGATCAGATTCCTTGTGTGAGGCTGGAATTGTTATGCCTGTGCCTGTTCTGAAGCATTCTTCCTACAAGACCTCCTGGGGGAAGTTTCTATACTCTGGTGGGAGTTGTAACCCTTCCAGCTGAATAATAAAAGGTGCGGCATCTTGGCTATTGTTCCACATGGTGGCTGGGGAGATGGTCATCAGAGACACCAATAAGCCTCAGTCCTGCTTTCTCAACTCATAGAGAACTGACACTGCTATGGTATCCAATCTATGTGACTGTATGATTGTGTGCCCTTTGCATTTACCATATCACAACCAGGCAGGGTTTATATTAAAGATGTAAATGCCTTTCAATTCTTTAAGGCATACAGTTATCAAAATTTAGGAAAGAGTTGCTGGCACTGTAGATTTGAATAGACTGGTTACATAAAGGCACATGTGTGCTCTATAACTTTGACATGGAACAATTTGAAAGGGGTGTATGTTTAGCAGGACCCCCATCAGAACCAGAATTACCCACATTTGTATGGTTAATACAAATAATAGAAAAAAATACCTCAGGCTATCCTTCTGTTACCAGATGGCAGTCTACCATATTAGAATATTAGCAAAGATGCCATGTGTAAGGCAATGTTACTGCTTGTGTACAATATGGATATTTGGCCAAAAGACATACTGATTATTGTTAGCAAATTCGTAATCCGGATATGGGAATTACTGATGGGAGGTTCAATGTCACAATTAAAATAGTGATACGCACAGAGATGGAGTATTTTCGAATATATTTGAGATGTCATAAATTACATTTGTCATGTCAACTTTGGTGTCTTGGGTGTTAGTTTTAGCAGTGCACAGTGTTCGCGCGAGTTATGGTTGCTTAGCTTACCATAACTGGGGAATTTCTGGGGGTTTTACTTGTAACCATAACGTCCCTTTAACAATGTTTTCTCACTGCATTCATAGGTTTTTATTAGTGCAACTTAACCATAAAATCCCTTAGCAATCCCTATCACTGTCCTTCTTGCACCTGTCCCCCTTGTTCCCAAAAATCATACCCATCAAATTCGGAACATTTTAATCAAAGACGCTTTGATGAAACATCACTCCCTTCCTCCCCTCATAATTATTGTACACAAAGTCCTAATCCTCTCATTATGTTTCCCATTCCGATACCCCATACCTTTCTTGAATAAATATATTTTTGTACTATAAATGTTTTGTTTATTATTGTCTGATATTTCCATTTTTTTAACTTTTGACTGTCTAGAGCAGCAGGAAACAGTTGCATTAGGCTTTTACAGAAATCCTTCAGAGCAACCTGCTAAAACACTGGAGTCACACACCCCAAACTGTCCCTTCCACAATGCACAATCACAATGTCTGGACATTTAAGGTGAGCCATACCCTCAAAGAATAAAAACAAGCTTGCCCATTTTAAGCCACAAAACTTCCACTTCTGCCAATCCAATATTTCTAAGGATGTCATGATTTTCAGCATACATCTTAAATGACTGAATTGAAGAGTCCCCCAAAATCCACACAGTCTGCCTTCTCAAATACATAGCCATAACCATTGACAGTGCTCTCACAGTGCAACCAAAACTCCTGCTACCCTATCTTCCTATACACCACACCCAGAAAACCTGATTGGCTAATCCCCACAGTCCCCTTTCCATGCCAGACATCCAGAAAAAAAGACCCAGATGTGGCTCGTGCTATCCGCGGACTACCATGGTGTCTGCAGAACTTGTAACCCTTTCCACGTTCATGTTCTCAACACTACCTCATTGTCTGCTTTCAAAGAGTCACACATCCATCCACCAATTACATCCAAAACCTCTACACTTAACCCTGTCATCTCACTTTAACACTTCAGATGTACACTTGAAATCTCAGAGTACATAGCTCCTCTTGATGTAAGGCATCTGCATCAAAAACTACTGTACAATTGTCAAATAATTCCTATTTCCAGATTCAACAAGATGAGCATCTAACAAAACATAGTACAGATATGCTTATATATATATATATATATATATATATATATATATATATATATATATATATATATATATATATATATATATTTTAAATCTTCAACTCTTTCACAAATATATATATATATATATTCAGTGAAAAAACTTTGTTAAAGGGACGTTATGGTTAAGTTGCGCTACTAAAAACCTATGAAATTCAGTGAAAAAAACTTTGGTAAAGGGATGTTATGTTTAAGTTGCGCTACTAAAAACCTATGAAATTCAGTGAAAAAACTTTGTTAAAGGGACGTTATGGTTCCAAGTAAAACCAAAAAACCCTTGAAATTCGCCAGTTATGGTAAGCTAAGCAACCATAACTCGCGCCACCACCGTGCACTGCTAAGACTAACACCCAGGACATCAAAGATGACATCACAAATGTCATTGATGACATCACTGATGACATCACATGTCTGGCTCACTCTTTTTCCTTTTGCTGACATATCTAGGCCACATGGTTTTCTTCAGTAACAGTCAGAAACTAAACATTTTATTTTATTTGTAGACGTATCCTTCAAGTAGGTTCTTACAGTAATTCTGTTAGAGTCCAGTCACATCATATGAAACATATACATACGGGAAGACACAAGCTTGAAAGACAGCAATCCTTTTTGTGCATAAAGATAATCAATAGACTTATGAGCACTTTCTGATAGTTCTGTTGTTTTTTTTTTATGGCTGTACTTTCCCTGTGGGTCCAATCACATCAAGTGATACATATACATAGGGTGAATAGCAGCTTTGAAACAAAGCAATCATTTATTTGCATGAAAATATTCAGTTAAGTTATGAATTGTTTCTGCTACTACTTGTGCTTTTTTGCTAACTTCACTTTTCCTGTATATACCCATATTGGTATGTGTTCTTGTGTCTTTGTGTTTTGTCTATAGTAATGTTTTATTAGCTACGTATTACATATTTCACAGTACACAAAAATCTATTAAGAAAACAATTATCATTTCATTATTCAACATATTAACATTACGAATATTATACCTTCATCTTGTACACTGCACACCATGTTATGTTTCTGTATCAGTAGCTTAGTATACTAGATAGAACCCCATAATAGAATGCTATTTATATCAATGCATCGTTCAATGCACTAATTAGGGTATGATATTTATTGCAATGATCCTTGACACTTGTTTCGCAACATTATAATAAGAATCCCTTGTACACATATTTCAGGAAAAGTACATACACATGTGATGTCATCAGTGATGTCATCAATGACATTTATGATGTCATCTTTGATGTCCTGGGTGTTAGTCTTAGCAGTGCACGGTGGTGGCGCGAGTTATGGTTGCTTAGCTTACCATAACTGGCGAATTTCAAGGGTTTTTCAGTTTTACTTGGAACCATAACGTCCCTTTAACAAAGTTTTTTCACTGAATTTCATAGGTTTTTAGTAGCGCAACTTAACCATAACGTCCCTTTAACAAAGTTTTTTTTCACTGAATTTCATAGGTTTTTAGTAGCGCAACTTAACCATAACGTCACTTTAACAAAGTTTTTTCACTGAATTTCATAGTTTTTTAGTAGCAAAACTTAACAATAATGACTTTGACTTTATATACATGTCATATGGAACTGACTAGATCTCTTCTTATGAACGTGATGTCCGCGAACTTATTTAATGTTCGCGGACATGTTCGGAGAACAGTACCACTACCTAAAAACTGTGGGGGGTGGGGGTGGTGGGGTATGTTTGATTGTTATATCATAATATAGGAACATTTAACAAATTCAAAAAGCAGCACATAAACACATTATATATAGTAATACATAAGAAATGTAACCCATATATGTAACACACTAACCATTCATTTAAATACAATATGTTCTGAAATGGAATATACCGCAAGAACATAAATTTGCTTCCATCATAATTACCTCACAGACACAACAGAACTGAGAACAAGACCAGACCCACTGAATACATAGGACCTATCTTACCAGAAATAGTAAGTGTACTTCATTTTACTCATATATTTATAAACTTTCTGTATTAGATTAAAAAATATATTATCTTTTTTTTTTTTCTCACAGAAATGTCTAGTACTCTGGAATGGCTAGAGGACAATTTCCCACATGACGAAATGTCACAAGATAGTGAAACTAATGGTAAACACTTTATAATATAAACCATTTAAATATTATTATTTTGTATACATTTAACATATATATTTTTTTTGTACAGAGCATAACAAAATAGAAACTACCTCTGAAGAAGCTGTTATAGAAAACACACTTGACAACATAAAAGAAAAAATTGATTTATTGTTGACCAATTTTAATAATTTGAAAACTTTTGTTGAAGATCATTTTAAAACAAAAACATCATACCATTGCCCCACATGTACTTGTCCCTCCTCACCATATCCCAGTCAATTATCCCCAAACCCTCTCCATAATCCAAAACGTTTTGATGAGATTTCCATCCCTTCTTCACCTAATACCAATCATGTTAAAACCCCAAATTCTCCTGTTTTTGTTTCTGTTTCTGCCTCACCTTCTCTATCATAAATTATTAATATATGTTAAATAAAGTTTAATTTTTATATTGTATTGTGAATAGTTTCCGTTTTTGTTTTTTAAAAACAATAAAAGTGTCCGCAGACAGTGCGAGTGTTCTGAAATGTTCGTACATAAACGAAAATGGAGGTGTCCTGAAGAACACCACACCTGTTCGTACTGTTTGCTAGTTTGCTAGGAAGTTGAAACTGTTCTAAGAACACACGTGGTGTCCTGAAATGTTCGTAAAGAAACAAAAATGAAAGTGTTCTAAAGAACACTATATCTGTCCGTAATGTTCGCTATGAACTTAAAACTGTCCTAAGAACACAATTGCTGTTCTGAAATGTTCGTAAATAAACGAAAATGATGTTTCCTGAACAACAGTACAACTGTTCGTAGTGTTCGCTAGCAACATGAAACTGTACTAAGAACACACGCGGTGTCCTGAATTGTTCGTAAACAAACAAAAATTAAAGTGTCCTAAAGAACACTATACCTGTCCGGTACTGTTCGCTAGCAAGTTCAAACTGTTCTAAGAACGCTATTGGTGTCCTGAAATGTTCGTACGTAAACGAAAATGGAGGTGTCCTGAAGAACACTATAGATGTGCGTAGTGTTCGCTACCCAATTGAAACTGTTCTAAGAACACAATTGGTGTCCTGAAATGTTCGTACATAAACTAAATTACATGTGTCCTGAAGAACACTATATCTGTCCTTACTGTTCGCTACCAAGTTTAAACTGTTCTAAGAACACACGCGGTGTCCTGAAATGTTCGTTTCACGTGTGACGCACTTTTAATTACTTCACAACCCCAACAGTGCCCATAGGACATCAATGCGCATGCGCTAACCAATCTCCGTGCACTTGGTGTCCTGCGGACAGGCGCTTCCTTCGCAGACTAGTTCGCAAACAGATCATATGACCGCGCCCACGCTCATCGTGTGCCCTGAAATGCGGACACTGTTTGTGTCCCCAAACAATTTAAAAGTACATTTTCAGTTAATCCATAATATTTTTCAATAAAATCTCACCATGGCACAAGTCCCACATAGCAATCTTGAGTTTCTATATACCTTTTGAAACTTTCCGATCCTTTTTTTGTGTTCGATCTGTCCGCGGACAGTACGCATGTCCGCGGACCGTGCACAAGCACCCCTATAAAAGACCACGCCCAAGAGCTTATTCCCATTGTGTTTCTGGCTATTCTTCAGAACACAGTGATTTTTGCTGCCACCTGCAGACTACACCATCATCGAGATGGCATCCTTGGCTGCTGAACTGCCACTTGGTGCTGCACCTGCTTCAGCACCACCCCCACCCCCTCCACCACCACCACCTCCCCAAGGGCCTGAAGAGGGGAACAGGAGTGAGGATGCGGAGGAGGAAGAAGCGGATGATGAGAATGAGGTAGAGGAAATCCCTACTACCCGCACTAGGCGTGAGTCTTGGGTGTGGCGGTTATTTACCATTCATGGGAATGGTCCTAAGGCTCGTGCGAACCATGTTACCTGCAATGAGTGCAAAATGATACTCAGTCGCGGGAAGCACGGTAACTACAGCTTTGGGACCACTACTATGAAGCGACACCTGAGGTCATTTCACTCTGGGGTTATTTGCAGGGTTGTACCTTGCGAAGAACGTAGCAGGTTGATTTCCTCTACTTCATCCTCTGTTTCTGATCCTGTCACCACAAGGACCACCTCTGTGGGACAGCGTCTTTCTCAAGCTGCCTCACAGGCCATACAGAATGCTGATGACCCTTACCTTTTGAGGGTCACAGTTGTATGTATGTACTGTGACACAGTACTCTGCAGGGGGGAGCGACTTCGGAGTGCTTTTGAGACTATCGTCTCAGAGCACGAGAAGACCTGCTCACTACCCAAATAAAACCCACTCTACATCTTCCTCTCTCAGCTCGCCCTTTCTTATCCCTGTGGTTGGTGTCCCCCCCTTTACCCTCCTTTACCCTCCTCTCCTAGTGTGTTGTGTCTGAAAAACCAAAAAAAATACAAAATTACAAAAATCAAAAAAAAAATAAGGCTCTATTCAGAGCCGCCTTTTAAAGTTAAAAAATAGAAGTGAAAATAAATGAAGCAGGGCTCTTTGTATTTTTTAGAAGTCCGCAGACAGTTCGCGAACATTAAAAAAATTGGGTTGCTGCTCCATCACAAACATTGTAATTTTCTCTGGAAAGAAGTGGTGGCTCTGAAAAGAGTCTTTGGGTGGTGTTTGTAAGTCAAAAATTGTAAATGCTTAACATCTACTTCAAAATCGTTGTTGTAATTCCAAAAAAGGTCGCAATGCATTTTGTACATTTCTCAGAAAAATCTGATTGCCAGCATAAGTAAGATGGACTCCATCTCTGCGAAAAATGTATGTACTACAAAACATAATATTTTCATTGTGAAAAGAAGACATGCCAAAATCTCTTAGAAAGCCACAAACAGCCTTATTGACATTGCCCCTTGCTTTTTCCATTTGTCTCTGCGCAATCCGTGAAAATATCACTTGAGAATTAGGAAACATGTCCATAACCTTCCTAAGTTCTTCTTTCATAGCAAATTGCAAAAAAATTCCAGTCACATGTCCTAAACTGTTCCCTCCACAATGAATTACAATTATGTCTGGATGTTGCTCTCTCTCCAAAGTAGCACAGAGAGGTAGCAAGTCCAACCACTTCATTCCACGTACTCAATGCCAGTGTACTTCCACATGTGGGAATCCAAGATCTACAGCTACTCCACAGCTTTCTGCATGCACCTTCAACCAATGTATCCACGAATCTCCTAAAATCCAAACAATCTGTTTTCTGAAACACACAGCCATAGCTATCTTTTGTTCTCTCAGCAAAAACAGTATCAGAGAAAATCTCTCCTGGCACAACACACCCACCAAACTTTCCTGACCAATCCCTTTCAGTGCTTATTCTCATTTGCATGACTTCTGAACCCAAAAAGCCCGGATGTAACTCCCGATGTCCGCGAACTACCGCCATGTCCGCGGACATATCGTAACATGAACAGCCCTTCTACCATTTCCACTACACTCTCTCTGCCATTCCCTCATTGGATGTACCTCAAAAATCACATGACCATGCACCAATCACATTCAAGACCTCTACATCTAACTGCGTCATCATAGATCAGCACTGCAAATGTACTCTGAATCTCTCTGAGTACAAGTGTCATATCATTGGCAAGCACCATCTACAAGAAATACTGTACAAGTCTTCAAGATTTCTACTTGCAGCTCCATGCATATACATATGCATGAACACAAGCTTCAGGTATGCATATTTTCTGTATAGTAAATGAACACATTTTCAAACAGACTTTTACCTTGTAAAATCTTTAAACTGAATTTACTGTACTTTTTTCAATTTCCTAAAATCAACTATCACTTATAAACCTTTATACTTTTTACTTTCTTTATACACACACACTCAAATCATGTTAAACTAACATTTTTTAAATGAAATATATAGACTACATATATTCAAACAAAATTGCATGCAAACACAATCTATGTTTAAACCTTTATAAAAATACTTATACAATTTCATATTTTTTGTTTTTATTTATTTACTTAATTACTTTAAATTAGACATGACATTGAGACGCTATTACCTAGAACAGTTTACTTACAGAAATAGTGGTATTCACTAATATATTATAAATTTCACAAGACATAGTAAAGATATTTTTTTTTGCTACAGTTAGTCATTCAATACAATTTGTTCATTAAGAACATATCATATGTACTGAACTGATGCAATGTATCTTATGTAAATAAATTAGTTTAATGGTTTTACAGAAGGCACTGAGGATTTCAATTAAAAAAATCAATATCTAAATTAAAAACAGTGATATATACAAACAAAGTTACTAATTTGAAGCTTTTACAATTGCAGTGAAGACCAGTTTCCTGAAAAGAAGCAGCCGAATTCGAAGAAGAAAGAAAAACTAAGAAGTTACCTGTTAATTTAAAAAAAAAGTAAGTAAAATATCACCATAATATTTGTATTATTAATCAAATATACTATAACATTAATACGAGCTATTTTGGTTTCTTAAAATAGAGATCTTGTACCATTTTGTCCAAAAATGTCCATGTCTTAAACAGCAATTTACAGCCAGAATGGCCCACAAATTTCTATTTTTGGACACACAAATTAGCCAACTGAACCACTACAATTTTCATATTATAGAACAAACAACTGTTTTAATTGTATACATTAGATTTACTATTTGTACTATTCCACACCACTAGCTTACTTTTTTTTTGCCATCTGAACCCCAGTTTAGTAACACATAAATTCAAGAATACCTATCCCTACTAGTTTTAGTTCCCAATGCACAATCACACACCATTACATACATCTTTATCATCTTACTCAAACACTTATGCACACAGCACACATACATTCCAGAACACCCCAACCCATATCTTCTTTATTTTTTTCAACAGACCCTAAAGAATGCCTACCAAAAGACAAGTCCGTAGAAAGCAACGCAAAAGTAGAGCAAATGAAAATAAAGGTGTCCAACATAAGCATCCATCTCTAGCAGAATTTGTAAGAAAAGAAGAAACAAAACAGCTAATACAATCATTTAGTGAAACAAAAGAAGTTTCAAGTACAACAACTTCGCTTCCTCTATCAAAATGTAAAACAAACCAAAAAACAATTAACAGAAAATCAGCTATCAGTACAGATAAAACTACTTCTTCAAATTTTAATATAGTGCAAAGTAAGCATACCAAGAAAAGTATTTTAGCCAAAATATACTGTCACAAAGTCCTTCAAAATCTTATAAAAACAGGAGAGAAGTCAGGTTCAAAGCTTAAAACCTATCGTAGGAAATTAATCTTAGAAGCATTGATGGACAGTGCAATTCTTCTCAAAAGAAATTCATTTATTTTACTGTTAAACAAAATGAAACCACTAACAAAACTAATAACTAAATTACAAAAAGACTTCTCAATAAGCGAAATGTCAACAGAAAGAACTTCTTAAGTATCTGCGGAGGTGAATGGAATCACACTACGAGCACAGAACCATATTTTAATGAAGAAGCGTTCAAACAAAAGCAAACGAATACAATTGCCATAAATAGCAGTGGTCGAGGTTATGAAAATGTGAATAATACCATAATGGAACAAGAAGTACTCCTTACAAAAATATGCCCTGAAAACTTAGAATTACCCCTCCATTCAACTGAATCAGAACATCTAGTGTACAAATGGCCATGCACGTCAATGTGTAACATTCCCAAACAATGTTTCAAATCTTTACACCAATTCCTCAATAAATATGTAAAAAGCAAAGACAAAATCAAAATTAAATTACTGCAAAATATAGATACCTGTCCAGTGCGCAAGTACACAGGACTACAAGGGCATTCATTGGCCTGCATTACAGGACCTACTTGTAAAACCACTTTCCATGATATCAAAAGGATATCAACACATCATTCAACTATCAGAAATCTAGTCTATAAACTGTACTATGCTAAAAGTCCTGCTTTAGCACTAGCAAAGTTAAATAACATCCTTCTACATGGTACAGCAAAAGACCTACTTGAAGAAATTCACTACATCCAGAAAACATATTTTGGAAGTGAAAGCCATTTACAGAATGAAATAGCTTTAAACCAATTAAGCAACAATTCTACACATGGCAACCTTTTGCCAAACACATACAAAAAAGAAATACTAAAATTTAAAAGTACATCAGCTGAAGTACCAAACCATGTATGTGTATGTTGCCGTAGAATTTTTTATAAAAGTAACACAAAAACTGTGGACCTATCATACAAAATAGAAGACAATGAAGATTCTAAATGGTTTGAATTAGCTCTCTACCTTCTAGCAGAAAACAAATATGAAATAACTGAGCCCTTAATACTTTGCAGTTATTGCACTACAAAACTTGACAACAACCAAACTCCTTCACGTTCTATCACAAATAATTTGGAATTATACCCAGTACCAAAACCTCTACAACAACTTAATTTATATGAGAGCATCATAATTCAAACAGTACACCCATTTCAAGCAATAATACGCCTTTAACCAAAAACAGCAAAATTGCCTCCCTCTGAATTGGTAAAAGGCATTTGTGGAAAAGTAGTTTATTTACCATTAAATCTAAAAGAAAATGTGCATACTCTAGGAGTGCAACGTCCAATGCAGCAATATTTAATTATATTAGTAAATGGAGTACCTACAAAAGACAAAAAAATATGGCAACAGCTGGTAGATTTATATAAAGTTAGACAAGCCTTCCAATATCTTAAAGAGAATAATGAATATTACAAAGAAATTAATATTGAAGAAAACTTGAAAGATACAACTGAAATAATTCAAGAAACACAAGAAGCTGGTCAATTTGAGCTACTAGATCCTGCTACAATATCAAATACTTTAGACCATTATACAATTCATCCTTTGCACTGTAATGACACCGTACAAGATGTACTAGAAACTTACCAAATGCGTCAAACAAAAGGATCGCCAATCAGTATATGGGAAAAAAGTATAGAAGCACATGCTTTTCCTCTACTCTTTCCTACTGGCAAAGGAGGAAGGTATGATGATAGACCTATTCAAATATCAGCTTCAGAATACCGCTCATTACGGATGTATTCTGAAGATCCCAGATTTAGACAAAATGCGGAATACATATTCCACCTACTCTTTGAAAGTGAACTAGCAACTTTATGTTACGGAGTTGCACACATATTAAAATCAGGATCACACTTTCAAAATATGACAGCTACACAATTATTAGAGAAAGTGCAACAAAAGGATGAGGTTTTACAATCAAATATTACAAATCTATTAGCAAATATGCGTGGTACTAAAGAGTACTGGTTTCGACGTCACGGAGATGTACGTTGTATGATCAGAAACCTTGACCCACCCACTTGGTTTGTTACATTAAGTTGTGCAGAATATGCATGGGAAGATTTACATGATTTCCTATGCATATCAAATAAAAACAAAACAAACATAGATATTCTAACACCTGGAGAACTTTGTTCTTTGGATCCTGTTAATGTTTCAAGATAATTTCACCATCGCTTCATTGCTATGCTACATTTTATTTGTAATAAAACTGTTCCTCCCTTTGGAGAAGTGCAACACTTCTTTTGGAGAAAAGAATACCAAGCCATAGGAGCACCACATATCCACATGCTTTTATGGATTAAAGATGCTCCTAGATTTGGTCAAGACAGTGATGCTACTGTTTTACAGTTTATTGAAAAATATGTCACTTGTGAAATTCCATCAGAAGCCACAAATAGTGATCTTCGTGCACAACTTTTACAATTTCAAAGACACAAATGTGGAAAATATTGTCGTTGCAAATACAAAAACAAAGGCAAATACTACACCAAATGCCGATTTGGTTTCCCTAGACCAGTTACAAATACAGGTCAAGTAAACAACCTCATGTCTTCAGTTAGACATAGTGTTAAAGGTAAGTCACCTAAAAATACATATTCCATAAAAAGAAAAGAAGAAGAAAAATATATCAATGATAATAATGCAATCATTGCCTACTTATGGAATGCAAACATAGATGTGCAGTACATTGCAGACAATTCTACTGCAGTTGCACGATATGTCACAGCATACTTAACTAAAGCAGAAAAGACAGAGCTCCAAGACCTCTGGAATGACCTGTCATCAGATAAAACAGTATCCCAGAAATTATACAGCTTGGGCATAAAAATGCTCACCCATAGAGAATGTGGATCTTATGAAGAAGCTGATCGTTTAACTGGTACTTCATTGTATGGTAAATCTGAAAATATAGTATGGCTAAGTATTGGTCCAGCTAAATCTAGAAAAAGAGTTCTAAAATCATATGAAGATATAGAAACAATAGCCAAACATGATCCCAACAGCCAAGACATTTTAAAAAACAATTTATTGGACACATACTACCCAAACAGAAGTAATACTTTGGAAAACATGTGTCTATACCAAATAGCCCAAAACT
This sequence comes from Ambystoma mexicanum, assembly GCF_040938575.1. NCBI lineage: Eukaryota > Metazoa > Chordata > Amphibia > Caudata > Ambystomatidae > Ambystoma > Ambystoma mexicanum. The sequence goes on along the minus strand of NC_090928.1, from coordinate 714,022,253 downwards.
ACACATACAAAAATAATATGAATCCTGATGAAAAAAAAGGTAAATATAGAGTGACAGACTGTGAAGGCAGCTTAGTTAAACTCACTAAACCAAATTTAATTAATCATATCAAATTGTCATTGAAGACTCCTCAACATAAAGAAGTATATTACGTGTCCCTGCTACAACTCTTCAAACCATGGAGAAAAGAAGAACAATTACTAAATAACTATGCACAATTAACAAGTACTAGAGCACTATAACTGATGTAAACTTTACACAGTACAAAACAATGTTGCACAATGAACAGCAACATGAAGAAGAACTCCAAGCCCAACTAGATAAGGACACTCCTGACAGTAGTCAACCTTCTGTAACAGGAAGCCAAGAACCACTGGGAGAACCACTAATAACAAATGAGGCAGAATTAGCTATGATAGAAGTAGAAAACACCATGTGTCAGTATGAAGATAAGGAAGACTTAACTATACTACAATCAAAACTAAACAATGAGCAAAGTAGCATTTTTCAAGAAGTAACAAAACAAATTGCACATGGTGTAAAACATGAAAATAAAGAATGTTCCTGCCATAATTATAAACCTATACTACTGTACGTCAGTGGTGAAGCTGGTTCTGGCAAAACATTCCTAATCAAAATCATTAGTAAGTTCCTTCAACAATTGACAAACAGCAAACTGTCAGCTGTTGTCACTGCCCCCACAGGTTTAGCTGCCTACAACATAGGTGGTGTTACATTACACCGATTACTACTATTACCAGTAGAACACCAGAACAAATTAGACTATTACAAACTTTCTGCAGAAGCTGCAATGGAATTACGCAGAGTATTGAAAAAAATGAAAATACTACTAATAGATGAAGTGAGCATGGTCTCCAACCTGATGTTAGCTTTGATTCACCTCAGATTACAAGAAGTACTCAAAACAGACTATGAAGAGCTCTTTGCAGGAAAACACATTATTGTTTTTGGAGATCTGCTTCAATTAACACCAGTAAAAGGTGAACCTATTTTTAAAACATTAGGGCACAAACTCTGCCGTAAAACTGTTGGCAGCATTGGAAATGTCAACCTTTGGCAACATTTCCAATAGAGAGAATTAACAGAAAACATGCGCCAATCTGCAGATCTCACTTATGCCAACATTTTAAAAAGTTTGAGAGTTGGTATACTTTCTAAAGAAGCAGAAGCAACATTGAAAACCCGGCACATTAATGCACTTTATGGCGATACTGCATGTGCTACAGATGTTATGGAACAATTAGCCCACAAAAATGTCAATTGTATGGCCTTAATGCCAACTCATGCAAGCTGTCTCAAATTCAATGAAATAATGTTAAGTAAAGAAATGCAACCAATAATGGAAATTAGCGCCACAGACAAACTAGATGTACATGGTATGACACTACCCATGTGTGACCAAGCCAAAACAAGACTAAATAGTTTAGAAAAATCAATCTCAAACACAGCAGGCTTAGAAAAGATGTTAAAATTATCCTTAAATTGCAGAGTAATGCTTAAACGTAACCTTGACGTGGACCAAGGACTAGTTAATGGAGCACTGGGTACAGTTGTTGGCTTTCAAACATACCCACGTGACAACAAAATTCAGTTAGTCAATATACTCTTTGACAAACTTTCAGAAGTAAAATGGATAGGACGCTCAACAGCTAGATTCCTTCTCTTCAAAGATATGTATGTACACAGAGAACAATTTTCTCTAACTCTTGCATACGCAGTCACGATTCATAAATCACAAGGTCTTACCCTAGACAAAGCAATGATAGATATTGGTAACACAGTCTTTAAAGAAGGCATGAGCTACGTAGCACTATCACGCTTACGTACACTTGACGGTCTATTTCTAATCAACTTTGATGCAAGTAAAGTAAACGCTGATATTCTTTGCATTTTAGAATATAATAGACTTCGCTCACTATACACTCCCCATCTAAACACATATTCTGTTCCACAAAAACTAAAACGTTGTAAAAGAAAACTAAATCAAACAGAAATGCAACAGGACGTCACTGCAAATCCTCCAAAAAGAGTAAAAGAAACTAATACTTCATCAAGTACCACAAACAAAAAAGAATCAATTAGAGAAACTAAACCAGGTACTTCTTTAAAGAAGGAAGACAAACTCCAAAAAAGCAGTTAGATACAGAACTACCTGGACAATTTAAATTCTCAAATATAGTTGGTGTAAGTTGCTATGCAAATGTAGCAATGAATATTCTATTTCAATTACCACCAATTGTTGACAACATTTACTTACACAGTACAGACCCATTGTGTTTGCAAATGTTAGTACTTCACAGAAATGCAGCAAACAATCCTGACAACACATATAGTGTTTTTGGAATAAGACGACAATTGGACTACTGTGCTGGAATGGTGAAATTCACTATAAACTCACAGGAAGATCCACAAGAATTTCTAATGTACTTACTACAAGTACTGGAAAACAAAAACATACCTATAAATGAAATCTTTCAGATTTCATACATGTGGAAACATACATGCACTCTCTGCAACAATGTAACACAAGAAGAAATCCCCAATGAACGCTTCATATATATATCAATACCAAATTGTGAATCCATTCCATTTCAGCAACTTGTACAAAATGCAAACCATGGTAGATTATGCTCTACCTGCAATTCAGATAATCGCTCCACGTTAGTAATACAAACAGATAGTAAATATGTAATACTAATGCTTCTACGTTACAATGCAGATGGTACCAAAAAGAACTGCAAGCTGACTGGATTCACACATGGTCAAATATCACTTGGTAAGAAAACCTTCACAACAATAGGTATAATCTACCACACAGGAGCCACAACCAATTCAGGGCACTACACTGCATATATAAAAAAGAAATGTGGATGGTTTGAATGTAATGATAGTACCATTACTCTAAAGCAGAGATTACCAGCAAATCTTACAAACGCTTATTTGATGTTCTTAAAACCAAAATTTGATAAATAAACTGTATTTAAAGCTTTAAATAAATTTGTGTTAAAAAAATATAAACTGTTAGAATACTCCAAAAGCTATCAAACTGCTCAAAGATTCTACAACAACTAATCAGATAAATGAATACCACTAAATTAGACCAAAAAATACACAGTTAGAATACGCCAATTGGTATCTAACTGTCCCAAAATTATAAATTTGTGTTAAAATAATATAAACTGTTAGAATACTCCAAAAGCTATCTAACTGCTCAAAGATTCTACAACAACTAATCAGATAAATGAATACCATTCAATTAGACCAAAAAATACACAGTTAGAATATGCCAATTGGTATCTAACTGTCCCAAAATTTAACAATATCCAAATAGATAAATCAAAACCACTAAATTATATTAAAAAAATAGACAGTTAGAATACGCCAATTGGTATCTAACTGCTCCAAAATATTATAATATCAAAACAAATGAAGAATCTGTTACTGCTCCAAAAAAAATACAACAAAGCAAAGTATAAAGCATTAGCCAGAAACAACAAGTGAACACTGAAAACAAATAAACAAATAAACTGTAGCATAACAGAAAAAGGGTTTTTTTTTAATCCAACATGGATTTTCTTTTTCTCCCACAGACCCAATGATTTTAGCAACAAACACAGAAACTGAGCAAATTGCATAGTACTATGATTTGTACTCTACTAAATATGAGGGTCGAAACAAAATAAAAGTATATTGCTTATACAATGTAATAAGTCATTACAAAATACTAATATTAACATGCTATTTTCTTTTTTCACAGAAATGAAGAAGAAAAACATGGACTCCCATTACTAGACCAAACAGTAAGTATACAGTTATAAGGACAACCATAGCAGCATATCACATTCATAGTATCTAATACCTTTGTTCCTTATACATTTGTTTTTCACCCAAAGTTATAAGAAAATATGAATGTGATATGCTGCGGTGGTTGTTGCCAGGGCATAGAGTCTTGGGTGCATGGCCAAACGGCCATGCACCCAAACCTCTATGCCCTGGCAACAACCACCGCAGCATATCACATCCATAGAGTCAAACATTTCAACTATGATCTATGGGAAACTTTTAATGTCCGCGAACAATGTGAGTGTTCTTAGAACACTTTGAACTTGCCAGCGAACAATACGGACAGCGTCCTCAGGACACCCCCTACGAACATTTCAGAACAACGCGATAGTTCTTAGAACACTTTCAACTTAACAACGAACAATACGGACAGCGTCCTCAGGACACCCCCTACGAACACTCCCCGGACACCGGGAGTGTTCTTAGAAGCGTCTTCAGAACACCCCCATTTTGTTTATTTGCAAACATTTCAGGACACCGCGGGTGTTCTTAGAACACATTCAACTTGACAGAGAACAATACGGACAGCGTCCTCAGGACACCCCCTACAAACATTTCAGGACACCGGGAGTGTTCTCAAAAACGTCTTCAGAACACCCCCATTTTGTTTATTTGCAAACATTTCAGGACACCGCGCGTGTTCTTAGAACACATTCAACTTGACAGAGAACAATACGGACAGCGTCCTCAGGACACCCCCTACGAACACTCCCCGGACACCGCAAGTATTCTTAGAACAGTTTCACTTTGCTTGCGAACAAAACGGACACATATTGACTCCTTAGAACACCCCCTAGTCAGTTTATTTAGAACATTTCAGAACACCCGTGATGTCCGCAAACAAATCGAACACAAAAAGAACGTCTAACAAATAAAAAACACAACTTTCATCCTATCTCATACACTCCCACCCTCCCCAAACACTCCTACACAACAACACACTCTACAAAATACACATTTTGTACAAAGTTTCACCGCGCTGTCCGGGGACATCCGCGAATCCAAGATGGCGGGCGCTACCGAAAAATCTGACACGCTTCACGCTCCACGCCGTCTAATCAGCGAACACTTTGCATGTCCGCGAACATCACGCAAGACGATTGGCCAATCAGGACACTGTCCGCGGAGCGAACAGGGAAGTGTGTCTGTGAACCGAACACATATCAATAATTTTTTTTACCTTCTTTTTGGTCATTTTAAAAAAAACTACTGGACGGATTTTCACCAAATTTGCAAAAGCACGCTTTCGGGACCAAGCCGCTGCTCCTGGTCCAAATTTGGTGAAAATCCGTCCAGCGGTTTGGGCTGTAGGCGCGAGCAAAATTTTTTTCCCATTCACTCTATGGAGAGTGAGTATAATGTATACAAATATGAGCTTATAGAGGGAAGGTAGAGTAATAAAAATAAAACTATGAGAAAGTGCTGATAACCATAATGATTATCTTCATGCACAGAAAGGATTGCTCTCTTTCAAGCCTGTATCTTCTGCTATGTATATGTTTCATATGATGTGACTGGACCCTAAGTCTACAAATATAGTACCTTTTCAATTTTTACTTCCTGGCTGTTACTGAAGAAAACTATGTGGCTTCGATATGTCAGTAAAGGATAAAAAGGGAGAGCCAGCCATGTGATGTCATCAGTGATCTCATCAATGACATTTGTGATGTCATCTTTGATGTCCTGGGTGTTAGTGTTAGCAGTGCACGGTGGCACGAGTTATGGTTGCTTATGTTACCATAACTGCTGAATTTCAGGGGTTTTTCGGTTTTACTTTTAGCCATAACGTCCCTTTAACAAAGTTTTTTCACTGAATTTCAGAGGTTTTTAGTAGCGCAACTTAACCATAACGTCCCTTTAACAAAGTTTTTTTTACTGAATTTCATAGGTTTTTAGTAGCGCAACTTAACCATAACGTCCCTTTAACAAAGTTTTTTCACTGAATTTCATAGGTTTTTAGTAGCACAACTTAACCATAATATCCCTGACTTCATATACATGTAACATAGAACATACTAACCCCCTCGTAGTGATTTTCATGTCCGCGGACTACCGCCATGTCCGCGGACACATCGAAAATCTGAGCATGGTGAATGTAAATTTAAATAGTGTGCCCCATTTCCCCTTTGAAGTTGACTCTGAAAAGAGCCGTTTTTTTTTTACAGATGCTTGACAGACACCTGTTATTTTGTATTTTTTTTCTTGTTTTTTTTTCTTACTTTACTCCTAAAATCTTCACATAACCTTCTCCAAAGCAACCCTTACATTCCAAAATAGAAAGGCATTTCCGGTAAAAGATAAATAAATGCCATCTTCTTTAAAATTAACAGCATTACTGGCATCAGTATTCTCATTGTTACAGAAGAACATACCAGCTCTAAGCATGAAGGCACACATGCCTCGGTTGATGACACACCTAGCAACCTTTTGCTGAGGACAAAAAACTGAACTATTGTCCCATATTGCCCTAGGTAGTAATCCAGAAAAAATTACTTTTGCATTTGGAAGGATCTTCATTACTGCTTGAACCAAGCGTTCCAAATCAGCCAACAAAGTAGGGGCACTGATGTTGCCCAAATGGAAAGCACCATGGTGCAAAACTACCACATGCGGACTGTTCATCGTGGCCATATCCTCACAAACTTGTACAATTCCCTGTACATTGCAATCAGGCACACTGCTCCACACCACCTCCACTCCTTTCACATCAAAGTTCTTTGCAACATGCCTGCATTCAGCGTACTGCTGTAAACCATGCACAAACATATCTCCGAGCACCAACACCCTGACTTTCTCCACTTCTGCCATCTTCACCACACACAGTCTCTTTCAACACAAATCCACAACCTCGACATCTGATTGGCTGATCCGTACAGTCTTCTTTCCATGTTGGATTTCCTGGAAAAACCCGGATGTAGCACGCCCTGTCCACGAACAGCCGCGGTGTCCGCGGACGGCGTCCACTTTACTCTCTGTGCCATTCCCTCATTGCATACAGCTAAGCAATCACACAATACGAATAACGTCCTCAGAAAAACCCCATTTTGTGAATTTTCAAACATTTCAGGACAATTATTTCATTATTCAACATATTAACATTACAAATATTATACTTTCATCTTGTACTCTGCACACAATGCTATGTTTCTCCATTAGTAGCTCAGTATACTAGATAGAATCCCATAATACAATGCTATTTATATCAATGCATCGTTCAAAGCACTAATAACGGTATGATATTTATTGCAATATCCTTGACACTTTTTTCGCAACATTATAATAAAAATCCCTAGTACACAAATTCCATGAAAAGTACATACACATGTGATGTCATCAGTGATTTCATCAATGACATTTGCGATGTCATCTTTGATGTCCTGGGTGTTAGTCTTAGCAGTGCACGGTGGTGGCGCCAGTTATTTTTCATAGCTTACCATAACTTGCGATTTTCAGGGATCTTTCGGCTGTACTTAGAACCATAACGTCCTTTAAACAAACTTTTTTTAATATCACGCAAACAATATACAAACATGGCGTGCAAAAACCAACTTCTACAGATGGCTTTACACAGAATGTTGCAAAGTAAGAATGTATGCTCGTTGACAGTGAAGGTCAGCTGCTTCCACAACTTCTACAGATGGCTTTACACAGAATGTTGCAAAGTAAGAATTTATGCTCGTTCACAGTGAAGGTCAGCTGCTTCCATTTTTTTCTCGGGCCCCGGAGAGGCTCACGAAGCGGACTATAAGGTTGTATTGTGTTTTGACTTTGACAGACAGAGATTGTGATGAAAGACTTCTCTTGAAGGAGTGTTGCTAAAATGTAAGAGAAGATAAAGATGACATTTCTGAAACAAAACCACTTTTATATATTATATCACTATGCGAAAGATCGTTGGCACACGCGGAGTCGTATTTTGGGACTGCACCACTCGTAGACAATGGAAATTGCAATTGTACTGTAAGTAACCCTTTAGATTATTTTATACCAAATATAATTACAATAGAGTAGCATTAAAGACCGCTCAAGTTGAACTTGTTCGTTGAAAGTGGCATAATGTTTTCTACCGCGCACTATCACCGCCAAATTGATCCCCTGTCGTTTAGAGGGCTCTGAAAAAGGCAGACGACACAGGGTGGGTTAATAGAAATAATTTAACCGGTCTATAGGCGGTCAAGCACTCTACTTGCTGTGCCACTTCACTGTAGCCTGTCAAGTGGCACAGCGAGTACAGCGCTCGCTTTGACATCCGTGCACAGCTTCAACGCAAGTTTGAATCCCGGCAAGGCCAAACTCAGCCTTTCATCATTCTGTGGTCGATAAATGAGCATCACACACCGTGGTTAATAATAAGCACCGCTTATATACCTCACGGTTCTTAGCGCTATATGAATGGGAAAATATTATTATTTTATTATTAACATACTCTGTTGCACTATCTTCGATAGCAAATAGTTTCACGCCCTAATAAATAAAATGATGATTTTTAATGAAGATCGGCTGGTGAGACTAATTTATGTTTTTTAAAACAGGTATGTGGCTCCATTTTGCCTATGTCACGATTTACAGACTCCAGCGGATGGGGTCTGCAACTGCCAGGTGCAGGTCCAAATATGCAACTTCATGACCCTCACCATTTTATGGGACAATCGCCAAGGACTAATATGCCCTTACGCAGTACTAGCGGCTACAAACAACATACCAACCAATATGGTGGTCTAATGGCTCGTTGTTGGAGAAACCTTCTGATTATCAGAGCGACCATTTACTGCTTTTATCATAAACCAACAGCCTATCTACCGCAAAGGAACAACGCGTGGCTCCAAATAAACTTTTGCTGATCGACAGCAGAGACAATAGCAAACCGCTGAATATTCACTAAACATTTCTTGTGAAATAAATGTACTTTACCAAATGTACAATCCTGCTGTTTACTTTTAAACCACAGTTTCATATTCCGAATTGTGGCGCACTGAGTTGTAAGCTGATCTAACACCCTCTGTACCGCAAAGGAACATCGCGTGCCTCAACATGAACTTTTGCGGATCGACAACAAAGACAAATGCAAATTGCTGAATATTCTCTAAACATTTGATGTCAAATAAATGTACTTTACAACATTTACAATCTTGCTGTTTGCTTTTAAATCACTGTTTCATATTCCGAATTGTGGCGCGCTGTGTTGTGACATAATATGTTTTGTCTTCCGGGTTCTGTGTAAAGTCACTTAGGACTGCAGAGAACTGGGCGTGTTTGATTACGCACCCTGTAACGTCACGGAGAGAGGCGGGGAATATAAATGCTTTGATAATATCAGGCTTAGGGGCTTGAGATATGATTTAGTGTCGCAAAAGCAAGTCAGCCAGGTCAATAGCGCCAGTCATAGGATTATCACATAATGTCGGCGCACACCAGCCGGATTTATCGTTTCTTTAGTGGACAAAAAGTCGGTTGACGCCCCTAGGAAATTGTACTATTAGCGGACAGAAGGAGTGGTCTTAAAACACTTTCACCCTGACAACGAACAATACAAACAACGTTCTCAGAACACCCCCATTTTGTGTAATTGCAACCATTTCGGGACACTGCAAGTGTCCTTAGAACACATTCAACTAGACAGATTACAATACGGACAGCGTCCTGAGGACACCCCCAGTTTGTTTATTTACGAACAATTAAGTACACCGCGAGTGTTCATAGCTCATTTTTACCTTCCTTGCGAACAAAAATGACACATACTCCGTCCTCTAAACACCCCACCATTTAGTTTATTTACAAAATGTCAGAACAGCCGTGTTCTCCGCGGACAAATCGAACGCAACAAAAACGTCTAGCCCATAAAAAAACAAAACATTGAACCTATCTCATACTCCCCCACCCTCCCCAAACACTCTTACACACCAACACACTGCACTAAATACAATTTTTTATCCACGTTTCACTGCGCTGTACGCGGTCGACTGCGAATACAAGATGGCGGGCGCCACAGAAAATCTGACGCGCTCCACGCCCCTCGCCGTCCAATCAGCGAACACGTTGCATGTCCGCGGACATGACGCAAGGCCATGGGCCAATCGGGGTGCTGTCCGCGGAGCGAACAGGGAAGTCCGTCCGCGAAGCGAACACAGATATCACTAATTTTTTTGCCTTACATTTTGGTCATTTTTAAAAAAACTACTGAACAGATTTACACCAAATTTACTAAAGCACGCTTTTGGGACCAGGCCGCCGCTCCTGCCGCAAATTTGGTGTAAATCCGTCCAGTGGTTCGGGCTGTAGCCGTGCGCAAAGTTTTTTCCCATTCAGTCTATGGGAAAAAAAAAAGTTTTGGGACCCCCCCTATAACTTTTCCCCCCCCTGGACGAATCCTCACCAAACTTTGCACAAAATTTCAGAGTGACCCAAATACTTCTTTTCCAAAGTTTGGTGAGGATCCGTCCAGGGAGAGCGAAGTTATAAGCCGCCCAAAAAGTGCTCTTCCTATGGAAACAGCAACTTAACCATAACTGCATGGCCACTACCGTGGCCATGTAATATATAGGGTTCCTGCTACTTACCCTGCAATAAGCTTCTCAATAAGCATATTCTCCTTTTAACTACTCTAGCAAATTCCATCCATTGCATCATTCATCACCTGCTCACATGAAGCAGCAAACTAGTACAATGCTCTGCAGTTCAAAATGTTTCTATTTACAATCATTGTGATGAAAGTTAAAAAATGCCTATGTGCATAGATAGCAGCACTACACTGTTCCATAAAACAAAGAAAAATCAAATAAAATAGATCTTTAGACCATTTCAAAATGGCACTTAGTGGCTGCCAGTTCAAGATGTTGGCAGCACATGCATACATCCCAACATCACCCATTCCAATCTATAGGTGCTTATTAAGTCTTTATTTTTTCCTTTGCATTCTGTCACTTCCAATTAACTTCGCCCATTATAAAACTCAAGCTACAAGTCCCAGAAAGCAAAGAAAAAAACACGACTTCAAGATTTAAAATGGTGACATGTATATCAAATAAACATATACAAGGCTGTGCTTTTCCAAATATTTTTTGGGGAAGCATTTTGAAGAAAGTTCAAAAATGCATATCTGCATTTACAGAAGCACTGAGTCTTGCTTTTCATAAAAGAAAGTAAAAGCAGATAAAATAGATTTGTACATCATGTGTAATTGGCAACCAGTGCATACCAGTTTCATATATTGACAGTACATGTATACTTCCTAACATAACCCATTCCAATTTTCAGCTGCTTATGCAGTCACGCTTTTTTTCTCTACATTCTGTGACTTGTACTCCAACTTTCACAATGGGAAAAGTGGAACTACAAGTCTGAGAACACAAACAAAAAATATAGGACTACATAAACACCTACACGCTTCTGGGTTGCTGTGAGTCATTGTCCAGACAGACAAGTTGAGTCCTTCTACTGCACTCCAACTCCAGGTAGCTTTACTGGCAACTGCTTCAGTTCCTTTGCTGTCAGTGACACGGTCCTGGTTCCAGTGTGGCCACAGTAAGGCTTTGGTCAAGTAGCAGTCACCCCATTGTTCCCTGGGGACGCATGAGGGCAGAGATTGTCTCTCCCTTGAATGAGTCTGTCTTCAGCTCCCTGGTAGAGGACACAGGGACTGACCATAAATGATATGGGACCCCTCTCCTCTTAAGCATTTTGCCATAGGGAATAGGCCCAAAGCAAGCCTTCTGTGAGGAGTCCAGTTTCTGTTGTAAAAAGTGCCCTTTCACTTTTGACATGACAGCTAGAGTATTTGCTTGTAGGAAATGTGGGGGTGGGAAAAGGAAGCGGGCCCTAACAGACAGCATGATGTTGGGACCCTTCTCCAGGCCTACCTACCCTCTCTGCTTACTATAACAACACCCTGTTCGTATGCCTAGTAGCTTCAAACGAACTGCAGTGATCAGATTCCTGGTGTGAGTCTGGCTTTGTTATGCCTGAGCTGCCTCTGAAGCACTCTTCGTAGGAGACCTATGCTCTGGGGGGAGTTGTAACCCTTCCTGCTGAATAATAGAAGTTGGAGCATCCTGGCTATTGTTCTACAGGGTGGCTATGGAAATGGTCAGCATAGACACCAATACGCGTCAGTCCTGCCTGTTCGACACAGAGAACGGACACTACTATGGTATCCAATTTATGTGGCTGTATGATTGTGTGCCCTTGGCAGTTTACATGTCACAACTAGGCCCGGCTTATATTTAAAGATGTAAATGTCAGTAAACCCTTTAAGGCATGCAGTTATCAGAATTTAGGAGAGAGGTGCTGGCAATGTAGTTTTCAATAGACTGGCTACATCAGGGCACATGTGTGCTTTATCATTTTTATGTGGGGCAATTTGAAAGGTTTGTCTGTTTAGCAGGACCCTCCTTCAGAAACAGAATTACCCACATTGGTATGGTTAATACAAAGAATCATAGAAGCAAATACCTCAGGCTATCCATCACCAGATGGCATTCTAGCATATTAGAATATTAGCAAAGATGCCATGTGTATGGCAATGTTACTGCTTGTGTACTGTAAGGTTATTTAGCGTGTTACAACACAGAGTACAGCACTACTGCACAGGAGCATAAAAAAAAAACATGCTACACATTGATCCTGTGCAGTAGTGCTGTACTCTGTGCTGTACTCTGTGTTGTAACACGCTAAATAACCTTACAGTACAATATTGATATTTAGGCAAATGACATACTAATTATCATTAGCAAATTCGAAGTCAGGATATGGGAATTGGTGATGGGAGGTTCAATGGCACAGTTAAAATGGTGATGCGCACACCGATAGTGATTTCGAATATACTGAAATATTCATGTTGGCCAGTTTTGAATTCATATTTACTCAGACTCATAATTTGGAGTTAGTGAAGTACTCTATCATCATTTATCTGAATGATCACGTTACCATAGCAACTTTTGTGTCAGATTAAAAAGCCAATATTTGATCTGTTTAACGAGAGCACAGTTGAAGGAGGTAACCGTGCAGGGTACTTGGAAAAGCATGTTTTAAAAGACGTAACGATGATATTTTCAAAACTCGAACCATTTTGCAGTTAGTACTCCGATTAAAAAATAGAGTATTTTGCCACGAGACTATGCGCAAATGTTCTTTCATGTGCAAGGCAACAGATCTTCAAGGCATCTTAAAATTGTTTCCAAATACAGGAGGCTATACCTACAACGAAAAGCTGCTTTTTGGATAAACGTCAGAGTGCCACACAAGACGAGGGGGATATCCTTAAAAAACACAGAGATGACAATTGCCTTTCATGTCCCTTTACTCTAATATTGGGGACCAATGTTGTGTAAGTGTGTTCCAAAGTGTTACAAAGGACAATTGGATGGGGAGACGTCCTAAATCTATGCATATATGTTCACTGTTTAAATCAACTTTATCAGTAAATCCCATGGCAAGTTAAAAATGAATTTGTAATCTTTTTCAATCATCCATCATTCCCGCGACTGTACGAATATTGACTGTGCGCTGTTTTTTTCTTTTTTTTACATCAATGCTAAATTGCCAATCTTATCGTTGAAGCTTTGTAAATAAATCAATGCGCAGTGTATTTTCAAATATGATACATCGCTACCACCTGGTGGCTGTAAACTGTATTTCACTTTTGTGGCTTTATAGTTTTTATTTGGATTCTGTTAAACTGAAACAAAAATATCTTTTTGGTGCTATGCGTTTTACCTTTGTAATGATGTTCTATTTTAAAGTAACACTGCAAGACTTCTCTTTTATGTACCTGTTCATGTTTTGACTTGGCTATCAGGTGGAAGTACACGAAATCCTGCTCGCTCCGATAACCTCTGTTTGAGCAATGTTGAATCGGACTAACGCATGTTGGGGCTGATTCATGGAATTTATTTGCCGAAAAACGGGGATTTGTGTGCAATTCTGCCCGCAAATTCCTGATTAACAAATGGGAATTTGCGGGCAGAATGGCGCACAAATCCCTGTTTTTCAGTACACAAATTCGATGAATCAGCCCCTTTATGTCTTCGAGGAACATATTTGCTGCAACTTGAAAAGCTAAAGACGCTTTTAAAACTTGTTTAGACTCTGTCGTATTTAGAGGGACTTTGACCAGTTATAGTGTGTCTTCAATCTAGTGCAGTAAGGGAAGAGTTGTAAAGTTTACAATTCACGCAGAACGGAATAAAGTGTGCGTACATAATCTTCCCCGAAACACAAGATTCGCTCCTCTGGTAAAAAGGATGGTGTCCAACTGAATTTGATAACTTGACTTGTCTCAGACTTCAGCTCACCTGGCACCACTTGAAAGTGTGCAGCAAACTCATAGGTTTTCACAGCACTTTCACTGGGGCTGAACCTACTGCAAAGCATGCTATCACCAGGCCCCCTCTAGGGAAAAGCAGTATAGGGGCAATGGGGTGTGGGGTCACACAATTGCCACCACAAGCGTTACTTTATGTCCTATTGTTTGGGTACGGGTGACAAGTAAAACAATATTTATGAAAATAACTGGGAAAGCAATGCATTTTTGGAGAAAAAAAAATCCCTACAAAATGTTTAACATTGTTTTACAGAGCAGAGGACCATTGTCCTTAACAATGGGTGGGAGGCTGTGGAATAAGATCAGATGACCTAGGGGAGGTAGAAACATGAACCAGGGACACAGACAGTAGAGTATGATATAAGAAGGGGAGATTGGAGGAAGTGCTATGTTTTAAGGGGTGAAGGATAAGGGGTGTGGGGTTGTCATAGAGAGGTGGGGGGAGAGGAGAACAGGGAGACGTCGTGGCACAGAATGCTATGAAAGTGTTTTGTTCAGAAAGGAGTTGAGATAAGAGGTTGAATTTAAATAGTGAACGAGTGAGAGGGTTCTAAGTGAAAATGTCACCTGGGGAAAAAGTCACCATGTAGGCAATTTGTTTCTCTGCACCCCTAAAAGCCTTCCCCCACATGTTCTAGGACAGGTATTAATTACTATTTTAACCCCAGTCCAAGAGTAGTTGGGGAAAGTGCTTGATTTTCATCAGAGTGCTCATTTGGGGGACCCCTGGTAACCTTTTCCCAGGTGACGTTATCACTGGATACCAGTCGGAGTAGTGCAGAGAAGGAGAGGGATATCTTTCCATAGTAAGTGAGCGAGGAGATGGAGAGAGCAGAAACCAGGGGGAGTGCAAAGGTCATGAAACATAGCAAGGAGGTGAGCCAAGGATGATCCTAGAGAGGGAGAGTAGGGAGTGAGATGAGTCAATAGGTAGGGTGGGGCAAGTCTGTGTATAGTTTTAAAGATGAGTATCAGTTTAAACTTTTCTCTCTGTCTCATAAACAGCCTAACTGACGGGCTGGGGAAGTGAAGGTGAAGCATTTAAGGTTGAAGAGTGTATGGACAGCCAGGTTGAGGACTTTGTTGAGAGGTGAAAATGCAGAGTTTGGGAAGGCCATAGAGCAGACTGACACAATAGTCAGATTGAGAGAGTACTGAAAAGCGAGTAGGTTCTTAGCAGTGTTGAATGGGAGAAGATGTCTTATTTTTCTGATGTTGAGGAGATTAGGCCTGGCTGCAATGGCAGATTTGGAGATGAAGACCGATAAGTAGTACAGCACTACTGCACAGGAGCATAAAAAAAAAACATGCTACACATTGATCCTGTGCAGTAGTGCTGTACTCTGTGCTGTACTCTGTGTTGTAACACGCTAAATAACCTTACAGTACAATATTGATATTTAGGCAAATGACATACTAATTATCATTAGCAAATTCGAAGTCAGGATATGGGAATTGGTGATGGGAGGTTCAATGGCACAGTTAAAATGGTGATGCGCACACCGATAGTGATTTCGAATATACTGAAATATTCATGTTGGCCAGTTTTGAATTCATATTTACTCAGACTCATAATTTGGAGTTAGTGAAGTACTCTATCATCATTTATCTGAATGATCACGTTACCATAGCAACTTTTGTGTCAGATTAAAAAGCCAATATTTGATCTGTTTAACGAGAGCACAGTTGAAGGAGGTAACCGTGCAGGGTACTTGGAAAAGCATGTTTTAAAAGACGTAACGATGATATTTTCAAAACTCGAACCATTTTGCAGTTAGTACTCCGATTAAAAAATAGAGTATTTTGCCACGAGACTATGCGCAAATGTTCTTTCATGTGCAAGGCAACAGATCTTCAAGGCATCTTAAAATTGTTTCCAAATACAGGAGGCTATACCTACAACGAAAAGCTGCTTTTTGGATAAACGTCAGAGTGCCACACAAGACGAGGGGGATATCCTTAAAAAACACAGAGATGACAATTGCCTTTCATGTCCCTTTACTCTAATATTGGGGACCAATGTTGTGTAAGTGTGTTCCAAAGTGTTACAAAGGACAATTGGATGGGGAGACGTCCTAAATCTATGCATATATGTTCACTGTTTAAATCAACTTTATCAGTAAATCCCATGGCAAGTTAAAAATGAATTTGTAATCTTTTTCAATCATCCATCATTCCCGCGACTGTACGAATATTGACTGTGCGCTGTTTTTTTCTTTTTTTTACATCAATGCTAAATTGCCAATCTTATCGTTGAAGCTTTGTAAATAAATCAATGCGCAGTGTATTTTCAAATATGATACATCGCTACCACCTGGTGGCTGTAAACTGTATTTCACTTTTGTGGCTTTATAGTTTTTATTTGGATTCTGTTAAACTGAAACAAAAATATCTTTTTGGTGCTATGCGTTTTACCTTTGTAATGATGTTCTATTTTAAAGTAACACTGCAAGACTTCTCTTTTATGTACCTGTTCATGTTTTGACTTGGCTATCAGGTGGAAGTACACGAAATCCTGCTCGCTCCGATAACCTCTGTTTGAGCAATGTTGAATCGGACTAACGCATGTTGGGGCTGATTCATGGAATTTATTTGCCGAAAAACGGGGATTTGTGTGCAATTCTGCCCGCAAATTCCTGATTAACAAATGGGAATTTGCGGGCAGAATGGCGCACAAATCCCTGTTTTTCAGTACACAAATTCGATGAATCAGCCCCTTTATGTCTTCGAGGAACATATTTGCTGCAACTTGAAAAGCTAAAGACGCTTTTAAAACTTGTTTAGACTCTGTCGTATTTAGAGGGACTTTGACCAGTTATAGTGTGTCTTCAATCTAGTGCAGTAAGGGAAGAGTTGTAAAGTTTACAATTCACGCAGAACGGAATAAAGTGTGCGTACATAATCTTCCCCGAAACACAAGATTCGCTCCTCTGGTAAAAAGGATGGTGTCCAACTGAATTTGATAACTTGACTTGTCTCAGACTTCAGCTCACCTGGCACCACTTGAAAGTGTGCAGCAAACTCATAGGTTTTCACAGCACTTTCACTGGGGCTGAACCTACTGCAAAGCATGCTATCACCAGGCCCCCTCTAGGGAAAAGCAGTATAGGGGCAATGGGGTGTGGGGTCACACAATTGCCACCACAAGCGTTACTTTATGTCCTATTGTTTGGGTACGGGTGACAAGTAAAACAATATTTATGAAAATAACTGGGAAAGCAATGCATTTTTGGAGAAAAAAAAATCCCTACAAAATGTTTAACATTGTTTTACAGAGCAGAGGACCATTGTCCTTAACAATGGGTGGGAGGCTGTGGAATAAGATCAGATGACCTAGGGGAGGTAGAAACATGAACCAGGGACACAGACAGTAGAGTATGATATAAGAAGGGGAGATTGGAGGAAGTGCTATGTTTTAAGGGGTGAAGGATAAGGGGTGTGGGGTTGTCATAGAGAGGTGGGGGGAGAGGAGAACAGGGAGACGTCGTGGCACAGAATGCTATGAAAGTGTTTTGTTCAGAAAGGAGTTGAGATAAGAGGTTGAATTTAAATAGTGAACGAGTGAGAGGGTTCTAAGTGAAAATGTCACCTGGGGAAAAAGTCACCATGTAGGCAATTTGTTTCTCTGCACCCCTAAAAGCCTTCCCCCACATGTTCTAGGACAGGTATTAATTACTATTTTAACCCCAGTCCAAGAGTAGTTGGGGAAAGTGCTTGATTTTCATCAGAGTGCTCATTTGGGGGACCCCTGGTAACCTTTTCCCAGGTGACGTTATCACTGGATACCAGTCGGAGTAGTGCAGAGAAGGAGAGGGATATCTTTCCATAGTAAGTGAGCGAGGAGATGGAGAGAGCAGAAACCAGGGGGAGTGCAAAGGTCATGAAACATAGCAAGGAGGTGAGCCAAGGATGATCCTAGAGAGGGAGAGTAGGGAGTGAGATGAGTCAATAGGTAGGGTGGGGCAAGTCTGTGTATAGTTTTAAAGATGAGTATCAGTTTAAACTTTTCTCTCTGTCTCATAAACAGCCTAACTGACGGGCTGGGGAAGTGAAGGTGAAGCATTTAAGGTTGAAGAGTGTATGGACAGCCAGGTTGAGGACTTTGTTGAGAGGTGAAAATGCAGAGTTTGGGAAGGCCATAGAGCAGACTGACACAATAGTCAGATTGAGAGAGTACTGAAAAGCGAGTAGGTTCTTAGCAGTGTTGAATGGGAGAAGATGTCTTATTTTTCTGATGTTGAGGAGATTAGGCCTGGCTGCAATGGCAGATTTGGAGATGAAGACCGATAAGTTGTGATAGGAATCGGGGACGCCCCGAAGGTTATGAGCAGAAGCAGAGTAGGGATGGTGGTCAGGAGAGAAGAATATAAGTGGGTGGGAGGAAGAGATGGCCTGCTTGGATACAAAGTAGAGAATTCAGTCTCAGTGGATTGAGCATGAGCGATTGAGATGACATCCAGTTTTGGATGGCACAGACAGACATTTTTGACAGTAGCTTGTCAGATAAGGAGGGAAAGGAGGAGAAGATCTGAGTGTCATCATCGAAGAGTTGATGGGAGATCAATATTCTAAAGCAAAGGTATAGATAGTGAAGGGAAGTGGACCCAGGACTGGCCCCTGGGGAACACCAACCGTAAGGGGGTGAGTGAGGAGGTAAGGCTGTTCCAGTACACTTGGATGTGTCTGGGGCGAGATACGAAGCAAACCAAGTGAGGGCTATTGTTCAGAGAAGGTCAGAATGGTTGACGCTATCGGAGGCAGCAGAGAGGTCAGGAACAACAAGAATAGATGATCGGTTAGCATGACAAGTGGAAGAGATGTAGTTGCTGACATTGAGGACTGCTGATTCAGTAGAGTTCAGAGGTTACAGACCATATTGAAGAGGTTCTCGGAGTTTGTGTGTGTGAAGAAACTCAGTGAGACGGTTGAAAACTATGTGCTTCTGAATTTTGGAGTAGCGACGTGGAATAGAGACATGACAAAGGTTGGC
Source organism: Ambystoma mexicanum (assembly GCF_040938575.1). Lineage (NCBI taxonomy): Eukaryota > Metazoa > Chordata > Amphibia > Caudata > Ambystomatidae > Ambystoma > Ambystoma mexicanum. The sequence goes on along the minus strand of NC_090928.1, from coordinate 714,003,081 downwards.
AGGACAGTTTGGGTCTAGGCCAGGCTTCTTAAGGATAGGAATAAGAGTAGCCGACTCATAGGATGATGGAAAAGTGGCCCTGTCAAGAAATGGGATGAAGAGCGAATTAAGATATGAAGCAACACTGGGAGCTATGGGTTTCACTATGTGTGGGCATAGAGGGCCAATGGGGGCACATGAAGAGTTAACCCTGAGAAGAAGGGCAAGAATCTCATCCGGGTTAGTGGGGGCAAAGAAGACATTCTCAGAGGAGAGGAGGGAAGAGGTAGTGGAGAAAAGTCAGCAGTGGGGGAGTACAGAAGGTAATTTGAGAGGATATTTGAAATGTTGGAAATGGTAGTCGCAAAGCAGAGAGCAAGATGGTTAGCAGCAAGATTAGCGATAGATGAGGGTTTAGGAGGCGAGAGAATTGAATTGAGATATTTATGAAGGCACCTAGACTGATAGGATTAAGACGAAATGAGAGAGAGATTGAAGTCACGTTTGGCAGAGTTGAGAGCAGATGGGTGGTTTTGAACAGCAGTCAGGTAAAAGTGGAGATCCGAGGAGTGTCTAGGTCTATGCCAAGTGTGAAGGATTTTCTTCACTCTTGTTTTAAGGGTTTGATTGGAAAGTGTAATCCAAAGATGTGAAAGTCGAGGAGTGGGTGTAGTAAGAGGGAAGTGAGTGGAGAAGGGACCATTAAGGACAGCGTTAAAGTTACAGAAGGCTTAATCAGTGGACGGAACAGTGAATTATGCATTGGAGGGGAGAGAGTGGTGTCAGAGATGTAGATAATTAATAGTTTGGAGGAGGGAAACTTGCGCTTGGTAATGAAAGTGGTAGATGGAGAGAGAGAATTGTGGAAGTAGGAGTGGCGATTGAGGCAAAGACGATGGAATGATCAGAGGGAGAAGGAGCGGAGGAGATATTCAAGGTGAATAGTTGTGAGGAGATGAGAATCAGGTCAAGGAGTTACTATTTGAATGGATGGGCAGAGAGTGGAGAGACCAGAGCAAGTGGTTAAGCAGAAGAAAGCTAAAGTCAATCGATAGGGCAGTGGAGGTAGAAGGGAGGTTAAAGTCACCAGTTACAATGAGGTGATTATGCGGAGGAAGGGAGTCAAATAGTTGGTAGAGGTGGTCAATAAATTGTCCAGCAGGATCAGATAGCCGATAGAGAGATTTATTAATTTGATTTATTGTGCATTTATGAGGAATTTATCCAACAAGTAAATTGTGTTTCAATGTGCCTCTACGGCAACAGGGAGGGAAACATGGGATTGAAAACAATGTATGTATGGGAAGATAAAGACAAACCTACTAGGCCTTGTGAGTATTCAGAACATGCAAGTGCAGAGAGAGAAGAGGGACAGTGGGATTGGAGGTAAGTGCTGGAGGGTCCATGCTTGTGGGTGAGCAGCAGATGTAAGAGCAATGTCTAGTAAGTGCTAGTGAGCGTTGTGCTGGGTTAAGTGCAGGCCTAGAGTGGTGCAGGTCAGTGGGTGCTTAGGCAAGTGCTGTTGTCAGGCAGAAGCTGAGACGATTGGGTGTGGGAGGCCAGGGCCCCAAGGACACATAAGGGACCTGGTCAACAATGACAGCAACTGTGAGGTTAGCAGAGGAGGGCATAAGGGAAGGAGGAAGTGAAAAGGAAAGTCTTGAGGTGATGTAATATGAATGCCATAGTGGTCAATGATTGTGGAGATAGTGTATTAGAAAGAGGGAAAAATTGCGGGAGATAGGGAGCAGGAGAGATAGGAAGTTTGGAAGATGACAACTGTCAATATGTGGGGAGTGCTGCCGCTTTTCCCCACAAACATTAATCAGACCACAAATGACTGAAGGAGTAAAATAATTCACCAGTCAGCAGTGGACCCCCTAAGGTGTGTAGAGGAAGACACGCCATCCCTGGCTCCCGCCCCCTCACGTCTATCATACTGGAACAGAATGAGAAGAGCCTTATGTAGGAAAACAGGTATCATCCCAATAATGCATCGAGTGTATGAGAGACGATAAGCACTAAGACGACTGTATTGAATGTACCCTTGCACTGAGAGGCAGAATGACGCTGTGCAGGAAAGATACTGAGACACATTGAAACAATATGCAGATACTGAAGAATAAAGATGTAACTGAATTAATAAGAGAAACATGTAATGAAGATACGAAGAAATCGTGTACGTAATGAAGTTAAAGTAACCTGCTGACTGATACGTTTATTTATGCAGAAACACAAGGTAGACGAGACATATAGATGTTTGCTGCAGAGGAAAACATAACATTGCTAGAGTGGCCATGATTGAAAGTTGAAAGCTGAACTCGTTTTAAAATCAATCATGCTACCTCGGAGACACACCAGGGCTGCAAATTCAGAAGATGCTGTAAAAACAGATTTGTGTATGGAATAAAGAGGAGTCTATTGACCTGGGATCAAGGATGTTACTTCGTGGAATAATTGCATGGCACAAGGGGAGTCAAAGGGATAAGCCATGTATGTAAGTCATATTTTTCTAGATCAAGCAAAGGAGAAAAACATCTGCTAGAGCTAAATATTAGACAATTAAACATTGCAGAAAACCTATGCAAGATGGAGTGAGCAAGTCTCTAGAAGGCAAGAGAAGGATTGATGCTCAGTACAACTGAATCAAATAGCAGTAAATAGAAGGTCGAGATGGACAAATTCGTGGTCTCCTCACACGTGATTCAGAAGTTGAAAACAAGGGCTATGCATTAAATTTCAGACAAAGCTAATGGTGTGCCTACACTCCATTAAAGGTCCCCGAATAAAGAAGAGGCTGCAAGGTCAACCATAAACCAGAAGCCTTGGCTTAGGGCTGGACCAATGAGAGATGAAGGAATAATTGGGAAATTGGGGAGTAGTCTGACGTTACTTTCGGCACCTGGGTTTTGTTTTGCTTACGTGCTGCTAATGAGCTGAAAGTCCAAGGTTGGAAAAGCATGCCAACCAATCATGAGGGTCTATGCAGCAACATGCTATACAGTGTTGCAAAGACCAACCACTGCCATTTTTCCGCTATAATCACTATTACACGTATACACTTATACACACTATAGCTATATATTCCTTTGACCAATCCCTCCCTTTAATAGGTGTTACAGTGTTCCAAGTAGGACGGCATCATAGATGACACATATCAAGGTATTAAACCTTTGTATTATCAAATTTGGTTGTGAGTGTGTGAACTAATGCTTGTTGTTCGCCAGATTGCCCTACTTTATTTTATGCTAATAATAAAGGTGTACTTTGTCATATTCTTTGAGTCTGTCCATTTTTGTTTGGTTTGAGATTGTTATTGGTAATTCCATCTAGCACATGAGACACTTCAAGGTGCTAGAGCACCGATGGGGATGATATATGCTCCTGCACCATCCCCCAGGTAGGCACAAAGACAAACAATAACAGTTGAATACATGAAACCAGGTAAGTTGTAAAGTATCCACAGGTGGAAACAATGTACCAGATATTCTGAGAGGGTGAGAGAAACACTGGGAACCAAATGCTTCAGGGGTAAGTGAAAAACTTAGGCACCTGGAAAACAGTATGGCTCATTTTAATCTCAAGTAGCAACTAGATAGTCAGCAGAATTGAGAGAATGCAAATCCAGAGTTATCACATATCCACGTATTTCACATAAAGGTATAGTCCACAGCGCAAGGACCATCCCATGACGTGACAAAGCAAAATCCAAAAGCAAGGAAAAATCCCACAATGTGAAGAGACTCAGTGACAAACATATGAAAACTGAAACATTGAGGAACATCAGAGTTCACTGTAATTGGCTTTATATGCCGATCAGAACGTCACTGATGGTCAGTGCATGATGACATCATCAGCGTAAGACCATGGATTACAGAAGAATGTGGTCTTTACAAATGCCGTAATCTTGCAGATCTGACTACGGCCAATTACCTATTCCGTTTGGAGTTCAAGGCACTCCTTACCCCATACAGAGTAATCCTGTAGGGGTATACAAAACCTGTAGGTCTGATAAGAGCACTCCTACACCACCACACCTGCCAGTTGGGCAGAGAGAGTGGGTGAAGGCATAGGCACGGTCATGAAGGGCAGTATGGGTCGCAGAGTCTGAGGGAGGAATCCAAGTTTCTGTTAGGTCAAGAGAGGGAGAATGGGAAAGAAGGAAGTCTGGAGTAAAGGAAGTCTTGTTACAGGCACAATATGCATTCCCAAGAGAGATATAAAGAGAGTGAGATCTAGAAGCATAGTTACATGGAGTCTGCGCAGTAGAGAGGCACTGGGGTTAGCTGTGAGAAGATGAAGAGTCATACAAGTTAGGATTGGAGATTTGCGGATAGAGAGCGTTGATGAACGAGAAGAGGTAACGAGATGGTAGGGATGAGAAGAGAGTTGAAATGGTTTTGAGCAGAGGAGAATGGATGAATAGGTATAAGAGAAAGGATGAGGTATTAGGAGCAGTGCATGGTGAGAGCAGGGCGGAGCAATGATTTAATTCATACTTACAAGCAGGTAGCAGGAGACAGCCAAGCAATAGCTCATAGGAAAAGAGGCTGGAGGAAAGGCTGGAGGTTGTACCTTAGCTGTTTTCTCTTTGTTCGGTCACCCAAAAGCAAGGGGTCAGAGGTCACCTGACCAGCTCCTATATTGACCCTGAATACTTCGTGTAGGCCTTTTGACCTATGCAGACAGCCTCAAGCATTTGGAATGAGTACCTCTGGTGGTGGTGTAATGGACTCTGTGTTACGCTCAGCCCAGTTGAAGCACATTCCTCCAGTGGTCAAGAGGTCTCTCGGTCTACAATAACCCCAGCCCCTTCCCTTCTCAATAGAATCAATGGTCTCTAGATATGGAGGACCCTGGTGTGAAAGTGTGCTCCTTTGATTCCTGTTCCAGGGCCAGATTCCTGTGGACGGGCTGTCTTCTTGGAAATACATCACCTACCTTTATAAAGGGAATGCAGAGCAGCAATCCCCCACGGCTGCAGTTCTGCTAAAAGCAGCAGATACAGCCTTGGCTGGGGAGAATATACATAGTTCTTTCACAGCTGGGCTGAGCCCACAGGGATTACACGTTACCATCTGCCATACCATAAATCAGATATGGCTTTTATTTAAAAATGTCGTGCCCCCAGAACAGTAACTCATAATTATAGGGTTTTGTTACAGGGGGTGCATTTCTTAAATGCCATCCCTGTGCTCCAGGGACTTGGCTGTCATGTGTGCCCTCTGAACCTGTTCTGTGGCACTGAAGAGACGGAGCTGCAGATCAGGCTACTAAGGCAGCAGGGCACAGGTGTACACTATGCTTTTGGCATGGAGCTAATGGGGGTGGGGGGTAATTGGATTTGCAGATTACCCTTTCAGAGATGGATTTACCCACATTATTTTATTAACTAAGACATAATCAAAAAAGCCAGGGCTCCGACACCCTTGCCGGAGGCAATTTCTCACACTATGGGAGGCATACAGGGCACCGTGGACAGATCCATAGAAACGTGAGAGGGGCCAGCCCTGGGGAATTATTAGGCATAGTCGGCAAGATGCTTTCAATGGAGAAGAAACTGGAAAGGCCTGACTGGTGTGTAAACAAGAAACATTAAAAGGACTAAAATCTGGCGGGGCTGGATTGGATAGCGTACAATACCATCAGGATGTGAAGAAAGAAGGCATGTGTACAGGAAATAAAGGACACGAAAGAGCTTCAGGGGGCAGAAATGTATCCAAACTGATGTTTGGCACACACAATAGAAGGAAGGGGTGGTGTGAATAGGAGAGGGGGCAGGAGGAGCAGGAAACGAGAGAGGGCAGCAAGAGCAGGAAACGAGAGAGGGCAGGAGGAGCAGGAAACGAGAGAGGCCAGGAGGAGCAGGAAACGAGAGAGGGCAGGAGGAGCAGGAAACGAGAGAGGGCAGGAGGAGCAGGAAACGAGAGAGGCCAGGAGGAGCAGGACACGAGAGAGGGCAGGAGGAGCAGGAAACGAGAGAGGGCAGGAAGAGCAGGAAACGAGAGAGGGCAGGAGCAGCAGGAAACCAGAGAGGGCAGGAGGAGCAGGAAACGAGAGAGGCCAGGAGGAGCAGAAATTGAGAGAGGGCATGAGGAGCAGAAAATGAGAGAGGGCAGGAGGAGCAGGAAACGAGACAGGAAGAGCAGGAAATGAGAGAGGGCAGAAGGAGCAGAAAATGAGAGTGGGCAGGAGGAGCAGAAAATGAGAGAGGGCAGAAGGAGCAGAAATCGAGCACACCTTCATAAAACAGGCCCACGGGGAGAAGCCCACCTTGAAATCTCCATGATTCCCCACGAGGCCAGTCCACTAATGGTAATAACTATCTAAGCTACAGACTTCCCGTTCATTATTTGTTTGCCCCCGACAAAGGCACCTGAATGTTGTTATTATGGCATGTAATGGTCTATCATCTGCGTTTCTAGAGTGCACACTTGCGCTCCACAGGGGCACGATGGCGCTGAGAACACCGAACACTCATGGGCTGATTCACAGAACGTTTTCCTATGGATTGCACTATTACTAAATGCTTCTATGAATCAGGCCCTCAGTGTGACAGTGTGAGTGGCGATACCAAAAGATCTAGGCTTGGAACATATATGTTTGCATTTGTGGTCTAAAAGCCAAATGGTGGCTAGTGTGTCTCCCATATTTTGGGCGACTATTCATAACAGTAATGGGGTACAACAAACAGACAGAAATAATAACAAATGCGTGCCCTTTAATGTTAGCCCCAATGAATAATAATACACCAGGCCTTTAAATTAGAACTCTTGGCCACCGGCAGCCTGTCAAGTTGCTGCAAGTCTGGGAGAATCTATATAACCAATAACTATTTAAATTATTTTTTATGAGCGAATAAAATGTACCCACATTGTCTAGAAAATAAGCAATCGTGTTTGTGCCGTAGGAATGACTCTAAGATGCTAAATTGTTAAATGATATTGCATTGTATTTAGCGCCCTCTAGTGTTCAAAGCAGCGAATCAAAAAGCCTATAGGAAAAACTTTTATTTTATTGTCGTGTTTGGAGAGCATGGATTATTGTAAACACTTGAGATGCTACTTTGTGGGAACATTAATGAACACTTCAATAGAAGCATCACTGCAATACTTCCCCACTCCACATTTTTTTTTGTTACAAAATACCAACAAGAAAATCTAGAACATTGAAGGACAATGTGGATGCAGAAAGGATGACTGGCACGTTCTCTTTCTGATCACTTCTGATTGTACCCGGTCCCTGTTGGCGCTCTGATTCTCTTCTCACAAAATTTATTTTCTAGGGGGTTCTGGTTGTACCTATTTTTACGACAAACACACTTTATTTCAATTACCTAGTTTAGGCCGAGCTCATATTTGTATCTTGATAATTGATCATGTTAAGTACTTTCATTCTATTGAAGCACTTTAGATGGATTGCTGTTGTTGACTGAACTGAAGCATACACTGAACTGAGGCACACACTGAACTGAAGCATACACCGAACTGAGGCACACACTGAACTGAGGCACGCACTGAACTGAAGCATGCACTGAACTGAGGCATACACTGAACTGAGGCATACACTGAACTGAGGCACACACTGAACTGAGGCATACACTGAACAGAAGAATACACTGAACTGAAGCATACACTGATCTGAAGCAGACACTGACATATAATGTTGTTTTAAGAATTGCAGCGTTTCGTTGTTTGGATCCGGCTGTGGTTTTTGAAGATCTGGGGACTGCATTTCCCAGAAGTCTGATCAGTCTATCTTCATTTGAGAAGCATAATAGTATTTCCCAACTTCAGGATGCACAGGACTCCCTACATTTTGGGATTCGGATAATAGCTTTCAAGGTATTCTGGCCTTCTCCACTCACAGTACTACATATGTCCTGCCAGAGGTCGTCGTGCTGCTGGCGCCAGCCGGCCCTTTTCCCTTGCTGCCTGCCTGCCTGGCCTGGGTAATCTGTTTGGCAAGGGGTTAATCATCCCAGGCCAGGGCCTGCAGCACGCGTTCTTACTCAGCGGGAGCCGACTCGGGCGGGCAGGCAGGCACGCAGGGCACATTTGCTAATATGTAGCAAAGGATCCATCCGCCCAGAAATAAGCGACCACGTGCCTGCCTCCTATGTCCCCATGAACCAATATGTGCGCGTGGGATGAGAGAAAGTCACTCAGCCACCCATAGAGTCTCAGACCCACCACAACACCGTTCCTGCCCAGTGCCCACTGCTGTGTGCTGCCCTGTCTGTGACACTGTCCGACCCTTTCCCTAACCTGCTGGCCTGCCTGCCCGTGTGTGCGTTCCATGGTCCATGGTGCCCTGCCCTGCCCCTGGCATCAGGCGACCTGCTTGCCTGCATCGAGTCGGACATTGCACGGAGAGTGAACAGAGCAAGTGAGCGGTGTGTGTGTGTGAGAGGCTACTTGGCTGATTCTAGGCTGGCAGACGAATCACCGGGGTGGCTGGCCCATCCAGCCTTCCAGGGTTGTGTTACAAGGGCTTGGAACAGACTACTTCAGCTGGCATCTTTAGGGATACACTTCTAGGTGGCTGCACGACCGGTTCAGATGTAGGCATTCACAAGGGTGCCAACTTTTCATGTTTGCTCCGGGCAAGAACCGCTTTCAGGGGTAATTGTTCACATACCGAGCAAAACAAGGGAGCCGTGGCCGGTATGCGGTATCCATCCCAGGGCCAATAACACATGCTGCAATGCATTTAGCAGCAGGAATTGCAAAACAATAGCATTCACAGGCTGGCCTAAACACCTCAGCAGCAGTCTCCTAACCTGTTGAGCTGTCTTTGCAGCATTCTGCGTTAGGATCCCCTACTTCTCCCATGCCTGCAAACAGCATTTGGCTGTCCCCCACGCAGCCCCCCAATCAAGGATGATTTGACAATGAGGCAGCCTTCCTAGTGGACAGCAGCAGCACTTGAGCATTTTACAAGACACATGAAGACACTCCACTGAGCCTGGGCCCATGGGGGAATCCAGACGCCCCCCCCCAGCCCCTTGTGATTTAGAAGCATGCCACTGCACACTGATTTTTTTCTTTGTGTTTGAGGTCAGAATCTCCATGGGGGCATGTTAAGGAGAACAGAGGCAAATATCCCTCTATACAATATGCTCTCAGCCTATGGGCATCCATGCGCAGTGGCATGAACCTAGGGGCACCACTTGCGGGTACGCGTTGAGGCTTGTGGGTATCTGAGCAGAGGGTGTAAACAATTAAGCTTAGCAGTTTTTTCTGACTTAAAAATAGTAGAATTTGAGGTGTCGATTGTCATTTTCATCCACATTCTAGGAGTGGTCTCTTACCATCACCAGTGTGATGGGCCAGTGATTGTGGGGACACAAAGCGCCAATAACCAAATATAACCTTTTGTAAACAGCTTTGTAAAAATACATTTAAAAATCCTTCCACACGTCATCTACATATTGTTGCACAGCGAGAACAGGTTTGCTGACAGCAGTGAACTTGAAAAACCTCATTTTGTTCTGCGTCTGTGCTAGGTTCGCCCATTATAAGCATGATGGAAATAATTATTGAGAAGGCTGCCAACAATTCTAATTGGTTGCCACCCAATGTCGCTCTTAACCCTGTAATGTTAGAAGTAATTTTTTTCTGACATCAAGTGTGTGAACCTGGAGCAAATAAAATACATAAAGTGCGGAACCCTTCGGGTAGCATCTGCTGATGTTAATATAAAGGTACTCCTTTTACCCTAGGAAGATGAACATTTAAGATGGTCGTGCTCACATCAGCAGCAGCCTCCTCAAGGATGTGTGCCTGGAATTGGACTCAAGTCCTTTAGTAGATGCCTTGAAGCTGTGAAAACTGGCAGTTTTCAGAGCGACTGAGTGGCAGGGCCTGGTCACGTGGCCAGCTGCCTTTTCAATGCTTTTTGCCTGTACCTGGCCTGGAGCCTTTTAGTAGCTGCCGAGAAGCTGTGAAAACTAGTGGTGGATGGTGCAAATGAGAGGCAGACACTGGTAATGCGAGCAGCAGCCTCCTCAAAGGGGTCTGCCTTCAGCCGACCTGGAGTCATTTAGCAGCTGCCTTGCAGGCGTACAAAAACTGGTAGTGGGCAGAGCACCTTAGTGGTAGGGCCTGGTCACATGACCAGCAGCTTCTTCAATACTGTGTGCCTGGAGCTGGCCTGGAGTCCTTAAGTAGCTACCTGGAATGTGCAAAAATGGGTGGTGGGCAGAGCAATTGAGTGGCAGGGCCTGTTCGCATTGCCAGCAACCACCTTAATGCTGCCTGCCTGGATCTGATCTGGAGTACTTTAGTAACTGTCTGGAAGACGCAAAACTGCCATTTGGCAGAGAAACTGATTGGCAGTGTCTGATCACGTGACCCAGATCCTCCTCAATGCTCACTGCCTTAATCTGAGCAGGAGCCCTGGGGGATAGATGAGGTTGGTGCTTCTGGGATGAAAGCGTGAGTGTCTCATGTGAGTGCTGCACAGGATGGGAATAGGGATCAATGATCGACAGAAGGTTTGTGTGTTGTAAGGGGGATGCATACTAGTAGAATGTCAGAGGCAGCATGTGGAGGGTTGCAAGAGAGAGTAGGAGTGAGAATATGAGATGATGCAGAGTGAGAGAGGCCTAGGCTTGGGGTAGAGGGCCAATAGGCCAAATAGATTTCACTCTTATCCTCTTCTGTCTTTTGCCACAGATGTTTGGGATGGGGACACCAGGGGATATTGACTAAGACATACAGGGCAAGGCCACATGGGGTATTGTGATCCAAAGCCGGTCTACACTTTCAATAGCCACTGACCGACTTGCTCTTGGTGATCTGAGTGAGGGATGGAGCTTTGTAGCAAGATGCCCATTGGTTTCACTTCAAAGTCTTCTTTATGGGGTCATCAGTGTAGTGGAACCAGGGGCTAAAAAGTTATTTGTCATAGGTTGCATTGTCTGAGTAAAGTGATTAACACGTTAACCCACCATCCCAGTGGCTTCTGTCAAATTTCCTTTATGTAATTGAGGGATGAAGGGTGCCTTCTATCAAGATGTTGAAAACAAAAAAACCTGGGGATGGATTATATTATCTGCTCTGGTACTAGGTAGTTTTTCATTAGTTCCTGCCTATTTTTCTCTAAGATATTTGCTGTTTGACCAAAGCAAAAATAACATTCATATGAAAGGAACTGTGTAATCAATATGGTGCAAATCTCAATGCAAAATGATCGTGCATCAGCACAAAACTGCTCACCTCTGGTGCAATTCATGTGATCCAGTCTTTGGTTTTTCAAAAATGAATATGAAGTGAAGCAACTTGTTGGAGCTTACAAAGTAGCGCCCTCCAGCAGCAATGTGCGATCAATGGGGTGGCCTCTGAATGGGATTGCCATGTAATATTCTAATTTCCAACGAAGCAAAGGCCCTGCCTAATATGTAACATAACTTTCTTTGAGGAGCAATAGCCAAGTAAACGTTCAATTGTCATTTAATATGATATTTGCGTGACAACATGACTTCTGCTCTGCAGGAATGCACAGATGAGTATTGGCTGAACTGCCTATTCAGCCCTCACACTTCTACAAACCAACAATGATCCCAATCATTAAGGCAACATGGACACAGCCAAGATACTATATATCTTTTGCCTTTTGTTATAGCATGGGTTGAGAGAAGGCCGTGCGCTTAGAGGGGGTGTGGTGTGAGACAGTAGAAACCCAAAGCTGCAATAGTACACACGCTCTAAAATAAAGGAATGTCCAATCAAGGTTCTATGAAAATATAAATATTTTAAACAAACAAATCAATCATACTGCTAACTATTAAATACACTATATAAACCATCACCCATAAAAGAAGACACAAAATTCAGAAAAGTTATGTGTAAGTACTTAGGATACTTTAGCGGGGAGGAAAAAGGCAATAACTGCATCAACGTTTACTCAAAGAAGAGCTTCTTCACAGGCTCTCAAAGTACCAGATTCTAGTTGTTAGGTGATTCAAAGGGGTCAAACCATTCTTCGAGATGTGATGCTTGCATGTCGAATGTGGTTAGAATATGGAAGTCATCTTGGCCCATGGCAGTCAGCTGGAAAATGAGTTTGTTTGAAATGTTGACTCTGTGAAGTGTGAAAGTGGTGTTCAAGCGATGGAGTTTACGGGGCTCACCAGGGTTGAGGCACAGTGGTACGAACCAGTGACCTTGATGGTCATATACAATGTTCCAAGAGGTGGCGGTTTCGGACTCGTCTGCAGTGGCGAGCTATCTGTTCAAGCCAAACGGGTGATGTTCTCTACTTGGTATAACGCAGCATCAATCTGATTAGATGGCACAGCAACAGCACTACTAAGTAGTTTGAAGAAGTCCTAAAGGCAGCCCCAATGGTATAAATGGTTTGATGTGTAAGGATATTTGGCGTGTTACAGCACAGAGTACAGCACTACTGCACAGGTAGCAACCAGCACAGAGTACAGCACTACTGCACAGGTAGCAATTTTTTTTTGATGCAGCACCAAATGCCTATGGTGCATTGCTATATGTGTTACCAGATTAACAAGGAAACACTGGCTATTCAGTCAAAAACGATGTTAACATATAAGATGCAAATCTATTTTTACAGTTAAAAGCACACGTGCACATTCAAAAATGCACACTATTTTTTCACCTGAAATGCCTATGGTGCAAGAGACACATTTGAAAATTAATAACTAACATTACTCATAACTAACCTGACTAATGAAACTGAAGTTAACATAATCCACTAATAAAAATGTGTCTCCACTGCAGAAATAGGCCTACTCTGAAAGTGAACTTTTAAACGCACATCCATTTTTTTTTTTCGTTTTCTCTGCTGCCCTGTCCACATAACTACAGGAAGCAAAAAGGCTCGAAAGAACAGGAAATCAGTTGGTACAAAGTATTACTATAAAAATGAGCCATTGTGTAGAGAAGGAGGAGATGGCATGATTGATTCTGATTGGAGCAGCGTCATAGCAAGTATCATGCTAGAGGGAGTGATCAGAGTTTTGCTGGGGGGAGTTTGAGGAGGAAGGAGGACAGTCAAGATTTGGCAGAGCTGGGAGAAGGACCTTTTTCCTGGCTGGAGCATTCCTATCTGCAAAAGCTGATAATTCCAGGCAATGACCCCGGTTTGAGAAGGAAAGGCGCTCCTTTTCACTGGGGTTAATCTTCAAGGGAGCCACATTCAGAAAGAGAACAGCTGAAGAAAACTCGGCTGAACAGATAAGGTAATTACATAAGTGTGGGAGCTGAGTGTGTACGAGAATATTCAGTCAGAGTAGGAAAGGAGATTCCGGTGCCTTAATCACATGTTAATGTTGCAAATTGGGTTCTGTTCTCCGCCACTCTTTTTTCAGTGTATCACAGACAATGCTGTTACTGTGCTATTTTATTTATTTCTGTAAAGAGTGAGATCGTGTTTAAATGCAACTTTTATAATACAGAAAAATATTTGAAAGCAGACGGGTGGTGTGTCTTATATTTACCAATACAGTGCTGATGATGAGGGGAGATTTTTAAACAATGCAATTGTCATTTTAAGACAGATGTGTGCATGATCATATTCAGTATGGAGAGTTGAGAGTGATTGTTTGTAGCATAGCTCCTTGGAGGTACATGAGCCAACGGGAAGAGGGTCTCTCTGAACATAGTTCCCTACCGTATATAAGGTAGTGGAAATTACCACAAAATTACCACATATAGCCCTCTGTCGTAAATAAGTCAGTGAGATCGCCCATGGTGGCACACTAACACTAACATTGAAAATGTGGTATTCCTAAAATGTAGGTCTGAGGTCTCTCTAGTGATTACACGAAAAATATAAGCAAAGATAAGGGATTCTGGACATTGGGGCCACAAATAAAACAAGGGAATTATGCTCACCAAAATACCACCAACCACGCATACCAACCACGCATACCAAATATGCATGTCTGGGTGCTGAAATAATGCATGTCCACTGTATTATTGTTGCACATGGCCCAATCTGAATACAAGGAGTGATTATTGCTAAGTTATTTTTCGGCGGTAATAAAATACCGTCAGGCCCCAAATCTCCACAAAATACCCTACAGATGTCTCTCAAACATAGTTGAACTATGGTTCAATGATGATTCAAAGATGTAGAATGCAGGAACCTAGTTGCTTTGATGATTCTGGTGACATGAGTCTCAACCCATGGACTCAGGGATAGGATTGGTCATTGTTCTCTTCACCCCTAACCCGGAGAAGCTAAGTAACACCTGAAGGAGTCCTTTACCTCCAGTGAGGGGCATTAGTGCTAATGCAGCTGGCAGAGAGGAGCAGGTGTTGACCAAAACAACAGTTAATTTCCAATTTGCCCTGGATAGTTAGAGAGCAGAGCTTGCATTTGCCTTGGAGAACCTGTCTTGACCTCTGGCAGAGGGATTTTAAGAGAAATGAACAACATGTACTTGAAGGTCCAAAAGTGCATCAAAGATGGTGTTGAGAAAACCATATATTATTGTAAAGGGTCAAAGGGGACTGAATGTAAGGAAGCCTGCTTTAAGGGTTCCAATCCCTGTCCTTCAGACAAGTGACCCCAGTTTCCTGATGTCAAAACCAGAGGGCCTTGTTCTACCAGAAGTGGAGTAGAAAGGAAGTGGAGAAAAGCACACAGAAAAGCAAATGGAGAAGCCCTCTTCATGCCCCCCATTGTTCTCCGATTGTTCTAACTCTGCCTCCTTCTCAAGCCTGCAGCTTCAATGGTTCTCTAGTGTGCATCCCCCGTAGTCTTTAAAGCCAGAACCTAAAAGATATCCGTGTGGGAGTTACCAGGCCTCAAATTCCCTTTGTCTCATTTGCAAGCATACAGACATTCAAGGAGCCTGGAATCCACCTAGCCTCTTGTATCTGGTCTGAGCATGCAGGGTTTGCACTGCATGCTACAAATTAGATTTAGATTTAATTATATGAACTACCAGCCACCATACCAAAGCATAGGTATGGATTATATTTCAAGACTCTCCTGCCACCAAGGAGTAGAGAGCAAAACAAAAGAGGTGATGGCTGGAAGGTTTTGAATACATCTTAACATCTGGCATTGCTCTGGGAAACCCACCAGACCATTGTTCTTCACCTGCCAAGCCGTTACAAAAGGGGAAAGTCCATATGGAAATCTAGCTTGGTACCACCAGAAAAGGGCCAATTTAGCCCAAACTGTTTGGTCACATCCATTCTGCACAAGACCACAAGTATCCCCAGACATGTTTCGTTCTCACTGGGCAACATCAGTGAGGAGTAGCTTGGGTCTCTAGGCCCAGCAGGCACGGGACCCATGCTTGGGCATAGCCATCCCACTCGGGGTGACTAAAGCAAAACAAAAGAGGTGATGGATGGAAAGTTTTTAATTAATCTTAACCTCTGGGCATTGCTCTGGGCAACCCTCCAGACCATTGTTCTCCACCTGCCAAGCCATTACAAAAGGGGAAAGACCGTATGCAAATCGAGCTTGGTACCACCCCAAAAGGAGTGGTTCAGCCTGAACTGCTTGGTCACATCCCTTCTGCACAAGACCACGAGCATCCCCAGGCATGTTTCGGCTCCGTTGGGCATCATCAGTGAGGTGTAGATTGGGTCTCTAGGCCCAGCAGGCACGGGACCCACGTCTGGGTAGACCCAACACCCAACAAGGCCATCACCTCTTGTGTTTTGCTATGGTCACACCATGTTTGTAGGCCAGAATAAAGAATCCATACACTGCCCTGAGTGATTACATTACTTGGACATTGGGTGTGTTGACATGTATGGGAAACATCCAGTTTCGAAGTCAGGAAGAGTTGAATGGTCAGAGATTTAGCAGTGGATTTCAAAGGGTACACGTATGCAACGGGGACATTTAACATAATGTTTTTAAAATCCATTGTTAAGGCTATCCAGAACAATATTAAAGCATTGTACAATGTAGGAAACATCCACCATATATGTTGGCATTTGCCAAGTGGTGAAGAGTCGAATGGAAGAAAGCATCTATAATGGAGTCACTTACCAGCTACACATTAGCTTGTACTGTAGCTTCTTCAGATCCAAGGTCAAAGAAGCAGAGACTGTTCTGCAATAGATGAACACCCCTTTAGTTTCTAGCAGCTGAACAATCAAGTCCTCTTTCCAGGCCAGAACATGCATCCAAAAAGGTGGCTACTCTTCCCACTCCCTGAGGACTATGGGCCTCATTCTGACCCTGCCAGTATCCTGGCAGTAGAGCCGCCAGGATAACGACATTTGGTACATAACTTTACTGGCACTCGGCCCGGCTGCATTGCCGCTGGATTACGAGTGCTGGCAGGATGGTGTTCATCCCCATTCATAGAGTCCCATAGGACTCCTTGAAGGGATTTGCAGTCCGTACCACCACAGTCAAGGCCGGTGGTGGTAACAACGTCGTTTATTTCCGGTATGGTACCTTGCTATCTTCCAGATTTTAGCTGGAGGTAACCATGGTGCCCCACTGACAAATCCGTAGACGGGCGGTCCGCTAAAGTGCTGGTATCCATGAATACTGGCACTGTTTTACCGACCGCCCAATTCCGAATGAGGCCCTATGTACGTTCCTAGAATCAAACTACTTGAAGACCCCTCTGGATGTACTGTACTTCAGAGTGCAAATGAGCAGATCACTTTTATTTTAATTTCCCAAAACAGGCAGGTATATCATTGACATATGTTGCCACTATGTTTCCCTCAAAAGATCAGGTGCACAAGGAGCTACCTATCACTTTGTCAGCATAGTCTGTCCACAATGTACATAGTTCTCATGAGCTGAAAGAAGATTCATATGTGTTCAGGCAAGTGTCCCTGCCGAGGGATGGGGGACCAGGAGTTGCACATGTTACAAGATTGTCCTGGGAAGCAAGCAGATGCAGGGGTTGTAGCGTTTATCCCTTGTACTAATGATCTCCTTATTTGTTCCTGTCCCAACGATCAATTATAATAATAAAGAATTGGTTAATGTGTTGTGTAATATGTACAGATGTTTGATTTTTCATTGCATCCATTTATTCTTCGAGGGGTGATTGTATAAGATGTGTTGCTTTCTGGGGCGTGTGCTTCTGGATTTATAATGAGGGAATCAGAAGTATTCTTGTCTGATGGACAAGCATGTCCAGAATGGAATGGGACACGATGGAAAGAAAGTGACTAAGGAGATAGGAAGTGGTTTTCCCAGCTTCAGTACTCTAACTGCCAAGCTTTTCAGTCTAGTTCTGGCCATGACAGTGACACATTATATGTTCATTTATTTTGAAGAGTACACACAATATACATTGGGTTCTTCAAATGTGGGACACAGCAGCAGCCAGGGGTTCCATGTCACGGGGAACATGAGTTGAAACGTGTGCATTTACACAGTTTGATGCCGCACCCTGGACAACTGTTCTTAGTGGAGCTCGAAAAGGCAGACACTGCAGTCCCTACACATTTCAAAATGGGCCCCACTTGTAAATAGTTACACGGCCTTCCAAAGTTTATCCCCTAAAATGAAAAATATTTGTATTTTATCTGGTGCAGCACTTTCAATCTGTGTGTACAGATTTTGCTTCTGCCTCTACCACTTTTCTCCATAACCACACCTCTGACTTCAGAGTCCTGAAGGTGGCTCGCCTCTCCACCCCACATCCACCACTTCAAAAGCACGGCCCAGCTTTCATAGCAGCCATTAGGTTACTTTAATCAAATCAGCTTTCCGTGTCTGAGCTGTGTAAATCATCATACCGCCTGCATTCATGTATCAAGTTTCCACAAAAACACATGCCATGTAAGACATTTCTGTATGCTAGATATATTTAAAACATAGAATTAAAACATTATTCTGTGCCATCTGTATTGGACCCCAGCAAGGATATTTTGGGCCTGTCGGATGATAAGTGCTGGGGCTGTGGTTGCGATGGGGGTGCCTTGTTACGCATGTTATGGTTGTGTCCGAGAGTGATTGGCTATTGGAATGATGTTCTTGATAGGATGGAGTAGGTATTGAGGGATACACTCCCAAGAACACTTATTCGACAATTCTGTTGGCCACCAAGGGGAGAGGTGTGGTAGTTTCGGGAGCATACTGAATGGATCAATAGAGCGCTGGTGCTAACGTCACGACAGATTTTAAAGGTATGGAAATCAAGGAAGAAACTGGAAATGGAAGGATGCTACTAGATTTACGAATGTTATCTAGATATAAGAAGGTTATGCTAAAAAAACAGAAGCGTACTACACTGAAACCTGGGGATTATTTGAGGAGCTGTATGGCTAGTGCAGGGGTTTTCAAATGGAATAGATATTTACGTCTTAATAGGAGAAAGGTTAATTAGCAAATGCTATTGTTCGTTGTTTGTTGGTGTCAGTTTGTGATGTCTTGTCTCATCGTGTAGCATGTGATAGATAACTACAATAATATGAGGGATCTGTATAGCAAATTTAGGCAAATGTTGTAACTTATGTTATCGTGGAATCGTTGGGTACTGTATGTATGATACATCTTGAAATGCTGATCTCTGTTGTTTTGAAAATGATTGTCTAGTTTGTGATTTGTTATATTTTTGAAATTTAGATAAATAGATTTGAAAAAAACATTAGTCATAAAGCATTTGAAGAATATTGCAGGTAGGGCTGTATAAAGATCGATCTTCAGGCAGGGCTGTATAAAGATCGTGCAAGTGTGGGAGGGCAAGGGATGGGCAGGGGACCAAGTGCACCCGGTCAGTAGAGACTGGTGAAGTGCAGAGAGAGAAGCTCTCAGGGTTTTATTACAAGTGCAGTGGGGTGTAGGGCCATGTGGCAATGGTGCAGAAGGCCTGGCAGGGGTGCCTGGGACATGTGAGACTCTGAGGTACACCAGGTGCCCAGTCAATAAGCTGTGTGAAAGGAGGGAGAGAAGGAAGAGCAGATAGCTATGCTAGCAGGGTAGGGTGAGAGAGGAGGAAGAGGAGAAGAGAAAGGTCTTGAGAAGTTTCCAGAACTTGAGAATTTCAGGCTCAAGATAGAGTCTGACAGGGAGGCTGGCAGGGAGGGAGGCACCTGCTGAGGAAAGGGTTCTCCCTTCAAATCTCTACTTGGAGAACTGGCTCACTCGCAGAAGGTTGGAGGTAGATGAGGGACAGTATTTAGGTAGGTAACGTTGAAGGTAAGAAGGTTCCAGGCCCCAGAACACTGGAACTTAGAGGTGAAAGTGGCAATCATACGAGAGGGTGATAGTTGAGGAAAAGGCACCATGTTCGACCTGGGATGGGCAGTCGGAGAGAAAAGAGGTTAACCAAGCCAGAGCCTGACCTGTGATTTCCAAGATGTCACAAAGCCGTGAGATCAGGATATTGCGGTTAAACGTGTCAAAGGCAGAGGAGAGATCAAGGAGAATGAGGACAGAGGGAGTGTTAGTGTCAAGATTTGAGAGCAGGTATTGAACGGTGTTCAGAACAGCAGTTTCCATGCCTCTGGATGCTCTAAAGCCATACAGATGGTTGTGGAACAACTGATTGATTCCGTGTGGAAGTTTAGCCAAGAGATAGCCAGCTTCTCCAGGAGTTTACCCAGGAAAGGAGTGATTGAGATCGGGTGGTAGTTTGATGGAATGGAAGGGTCAGCAGCGGGTTTTTTGAGAAGACGGTGCAAAAAGGAGTGCTTAAGAGCAGTTAGGAAAACTCCAGTCTAAAAGGAGAGGTTGTAAAGGTCGGCCAATGCTGGTGCGAGGGAGTCAATGTTGTCCTTGATGGTTTTGGAGGGGCAGGGGTCAACTTGCTTGGATGAGGCCTTCATAGACCGGACTTGTCTGGTGACCTCATCTGGAGTGACGGGAGAGAGAGGAGAGTGGAAGTGGAGGTGGAGCCAAGGGAGGCACAGGTCCTGGTGTGTGCTGTGGCGTGGGGGGAAGGGAGGAGATGATGTCTTAGGTTTTTGTGGTCAAGTGTGCTGCCAGGGCCGAGTAGAGCAACTGGGTGTGAGTGACAGAGGAGGAGGCTGCTGCAGGATTGGCCAGTTCCTTGCAGACTTTGAAAAGTTTAGCTGTGTTGTTTGATGCCACGGAGATGCAGGCTTGAATAAAGACTCTTTTGTTGGAGTGGATGCAGAGTTGATATTGCCTTTAAAGTAGGCTGCAGGCCAGTTTGTCAGATGGTGCAACAGACAAATTCTATTTACGCACTTGGGTTTAAGGGCAGCCAGGTCGGAGTCGTACCAAGAGTTGCACTTTTTGGAAGGCTTCAGTCAGACCCTCATAACAGGGGCAAGAATATCAAGAGTGTTGAAGATAGATAGATTACGGGCAGTGAGAGTTGTGTCAGAGTGAGAGTCCGCCGCAGGAGAGGCAGCAGTAGAGTAGGTGGAGGCAAAGGCAGCCACTGTCACTTTTTTCATGGGTCTGGTGATTTTGACCCCCAGTGGCTGTGTCGGGTGAGTTGCTGTCAGAGGAGAGTGTCAGGTGAGTTGATGGAAGAGATTGGTCTGTCCAAGAGAGAAAGGTAGTGAGAGGGATAGAGAGTGGAATTTCAGTGGAGATGAGAGCATCCAACTTGTGGCCTGCAGTATGAGTGGAGACAGAGGGTGGAATAGAGAGGGAGAGAGAGTCACATAGGTCGCAGAAAGGTCAAGACAAGTCTGGAGAGTCAAGGTGGATGCTGAGGTCATGCAACAGGAGGAATCGAGAGGAGGAGGAGAGTAGAGATAGGCTAGGCCGGCCCATTCCGCGAGGAAGAGAGTGAGCTGTCCAGGAGACCAATAAAAGGTGGCCATGAGGAAAGAACATGTAGGAGAGAGTGAGGAAAGAGGAGTAGGTCTGAATAGATATAATATACACAGGTATCCATTCAGGGAAGATTAGTGCTACTCCACGACCTGCCTTCTTCAGCCTGGCACAGAAAGGAATGCATGGCTATTCTCAAAAGAGACAGGGAGATACCATGTATCATCCAATGATGTCATGACACCCTGCCGAAGGCTGCCTCCCCCATGTGATCCTCCCTCATGTAGCCACCTCAAGGGTCAGGATCAGATAGCGGCTGCTGTCCCCTGACAACATGGGGAAGGGCTACCTCCTGAAGAGAAGTGATGACACAATCGGATTCATCATAGTTAGCTGCAGAGACTGGAAACATAGGAAGTGAGATCCCACCCGGAAGGGTAGGTCCAAGTCAGCAGTAGTTAGTGCTACCCTCATAGAAGAGCAGGAAGAGGAGATAATAGATGTGGGCATCTTAGATGATGCATTCCCACTTGGCCTAGGGCTGTACAAATGTACCCTTGTGTCAATGAGTGGGAAAGGTACTGGGTCTCCCATCAAGGCCCTGGTTCCTGCTAGCACAGAGATCTTCTTGAATCATGTGTTCATTAATGGAACAGAGCCCCAGAACTTTGTGATACTGTTGCAAGTATCCGCGCCATCTGTTGACGGTGGGTGCGCGATGACCAGATCATCCTTAGTCCTCCTAAGCTAGTTAGGGGATTCAATGGTCTAACCCAATGCCCAGTGGCTACCGTGGAGTTCAGTTGGAGGCGCAAAACCTCACCACTCTGCCTTGCTGTTAAATTTGCCATTTCTGTAGACTGTCTATTAGCAAATGACAAATCGGACAATTAAATCATTGCCGCTGTCACACAATCTAGGGCAAAGGAAGCAGCTCCGGAGTCAGGCCTTGAATCCATGGGTCCATGGGCTCTTCCTGCTGATAATGTCCAGAGACTGGCACGAACTGTACTGCCCAGTCCAGAATCCAAGTCCATAGAGGCACCAGCTCCTACCATCGAGGGTCTGGTGGCGACTCAAGTGCCTACTGCAGAGGCATAAGACTCAGTGACCTCAAAGTTGACAGAGCGTGGGTCGGACAACACAGTATTTTCAGACCTCAAGTCCAGTGTTTGGTGGTCCAACAGTGCCACAAGAGATTCCTTTTTGACTTGGCTCATGATATTCCATTGACATGTCATCTGGGTTCCATGTAATTATGTCCCCTCAAAAATATCGCCATGCAAAAGAATCGCGGAGCAATTGGCGGTTTTTGTGGGAACATTATTACATGGAACATGCGGGGGACACCCCTGTAACCCCCAAACCCTTCTTTTATTTTTCATGGGGAGCGGGGAACTCTCCTGCCTACCCCTGTCTCTATATATATTGTCACCTATATAATGTCGCCACTATCTTTTCCCGGCAAAATTATATACGGCGACCATATATATAGGGATATTATTACCTGATACCATCATCTGACAACCAATAGCCTGTCTTCAGATTTCTACTGAACCCAGATGAGGTTGAAGATAAAAGCATGTGTCTGGCCCTGCAACACATGCCAAGCATTCGGCAAGGGTGCCGGCACCACTAAGGCCCCCATAATTCCACTGCCTGTGGTTGGATGGCCTTTTCAGAGGATAGCTATGGATATTGTGGGTCTGTTGGATCTGTATCCCTCCTCAGGAAACTGGTACATTTAGTTTGTGTTAGATCATGTCACCTGGTTCACTGAATCTGTACCTTTGAGCTGCACCTTTGAGAAGAATCACTGCACCATTTGGCCATGAAACCCCTCATAGTGATATGCTCTTGTGTGGGATTCCCTAAAGGAGTAATATTCAACAGGGGATCCAACTACACATCATTGGGCCTCATTTCAAACTTCAGGTCTTACGGAAGGTACTCCCTTTCATGCCTGCCAAGCCCCTGTGGTGGCTGCCTTGGTATTAAGTAGCTGGATTACTGTAACTCAGTCTATCTGGGCTAACCTCTTTATTTAAACAAACGCCTGCAGCTCCTTCAAAATGCAGCTGCCAGATCTATCCTCTGCCTTTCTTTTGGCACTCATATGTCCCCTCTACTGAGGCAACTGCACTGGCTCCACGTAGAGGACTGTGTCATGTTTAAATCTATGTGTATGGTCCACCGAGCTTTCTACGGTATTGGTGCTGAGTATCTTCAAGCTAAATGTGTGCACTACACCCACTCCGCCCCCTTCATTCTCAATCAGCCCTTCTTCTTCTTGTCCTCTGGCACAGGCTGGCTCGGTCAGGTGGTTGTGCCTTTTCTACTGTAGCCGCTAATGCCTGGAACAAACCTCTGCATGCTCTGCAGAGCACTGTTGATCACTTCTGTTTTCAACATAAATTGAAAACATTATTATTCTAATCACTCTCCACTCTGTTTGTGTTTCTGCTAGCTGCCACTAGCGCCATGATGCCTTCGGCATACGCGCACTTAATGAATTCTCAGAACATAACATAACATTATGAGTTTTGCGGTAGCTGTGCCAGTAAAACCATCATGGCTGCTACCAAACTCATGAAATTACTGGCAACAGCATTGGGGACGTACAGGGACATTCTGACCTCGGTGGACCCGGTCCGTCCCCATTACCGGGTGCCAGTATTCATCACTCCCCATTTGAGCCGAATGGGGCTCAATGGGAATGGGGAGGTCGGATGCACCGGCACCATTCATGAATGGTGCCGGTGCATCCGACGAATTGTGCGCGTGGTGCCGTTCTGCCTGCCAGGTCAGACCTGGTGGGCAGAAAGGCCCCGCGAGCACAACTCGTAGTTTGCCGGTCCGGTAGTAACGGCGCCGGTAGCTTATCAGCACTGTTACTATCCGACCAGCAAACTTATAATGAGGTCCATTGTATGTTATGGAATTGTGGGATGAATGTGGAGTATCCTACAAGTTCTCCACAACATCCACAAACCAACAGGCATGTTTAGCGGTTCAATAAGACCCTTAACGGCATGATAGGTGGCCTGGAAGAGCCCCTCAGGAGAAAATGGGATATTCTCCTGCCATGCCTCCTTTCTTCCTATCGGGAGGTGCCACAGAAAGGTGTTGGGTTCACCCTGCCAAGCTCATGTTTGGGCATCTCGTTAGGGGACTGCTGAGTTTAGTGCAGGAGGATGGGAGGGCAATCTCCAAACTCCTTTCCATGACATTGTGGACTATGTGCTTGGCCTCCAATCCTAGATGCCGAGTACAGAGAACAGAGCACCCAGAACATGAAGGCAAGCCAGGAGCTCTAGAGGGAGTTAAAATCACCCCAGACCTCACAGAACAGCAAAATCAGGACTTCCAGCAGTTGCTGGATCAGTTTGTAGGACTGTTTTCACTGACTCCCGGGAAGATTGATTGGTGCTTCCATAACATTGAACCCGGAGACAGTAAGCGAGTGAAAAATAGTATTCACCGGTACTCTGACAAGGTCAAAGATACCATCAATGTTGAATTATCTAAGACAAGGGTGCAAAACTAGTTTTGCAGGAGGGCCGAATTTACCTTATATGCTGTCTACAGGGGGCTGTATTTTTTGTTTGTGTTAACCGGGCGGGGGATGTGGTGAATTTATGACCCGCCTCCAGACATTTTTAGTAAGCATGTGGGGAACAGACAGGCATTTTGAGGTGTAGTTCTTGTCTTTATTGTGATTTCAATTCTGTAGTACACATAATTATCAAGCCAGAAGAAAGAATTATTTTCCCCTGGGCTTCAACATGTTATCAACAGTGCAAGAACAAAATCATCCCCGCACCCCCAGCAGCAACAACCTAACAGAGCTAGCTGTCTTAAAGGTGAAATAGAGATGTGCCGATGTGGCTGACGTGTGATCTGCCCACATTAATGACTACATGAGGAAGCGTTGCCTCTGGATCTTAGAATAGAATGCAGCGTCCAACCCTTTGCACTTTACAACATTGCAGTATGGGCAGACTGGGAGGATGCCGGCATCATAGGACACCATCACATTTAAAGAAAAACCTTTAAATGTGCATCCTGCACACACCACCAGAAAACACCTCTGCATTCAGAAGTACTGCCACAAAAGAGTTCAATAACCACTGTCAACATTGCTTTGTCACCAGGGCAATACATTAATGTTCTCTTTACAATACCTTTCTCTGAAGCATCAAACAAAGGTGGTGTGTACAGGCCATGGAAAGAAAATATAACCGATATAGTTTGTTTTCTATACTGCTAATTACCATGCTTTACAGCACTAGTGTTGGTAAAATGGTGTACTAAATTGGAGGGGCGTAATTATTTCCCCCAAATATGCCAGTGCGCTGGAGCGTAGCAAGGGAGATCAAACCAATCAGGAGGTGGTGGGGGGCTTCCTCTCCACCTCCCGAGAACATTTTTAAAACACAATCATACACACCAACATACACATATTTAAATGAAAGCATCTTCTGCCCTGGCCTGATGTTTCCTCCCAGTGTTACACCTCCCACGTAGCATGAAAAAGAAGCAAAGAGCGCTTCCTGGTCCATGCACATGCGTGCAAGGGCGGAGCACTGATGGTGAAGAGCCCAGCTCAGTTTGTATGTGGGAGGAGGCGCAGGAGCCCCTCCCTCGCACAAACAAGCATGCAGTTCCTCACCCAGCATCCCCAATTGTCCATGCAAGGTTGGGGAAGCACAATGCCCCCAGCTTAACATGGCTCATTGGATAAAATCCAGTGAGCTGCAAGACTTATCCTTGGCTTCAAACCCAGGCACTGCATCTCTCCAGCCCTAAAATCTCTCCACTGGCTCCCAGTTGCTTCAATGATCAAATTCATATCCCTCTGCATCATCCATAAGGCTGTCTGGAGCCGGGGACCACGCTATCTACAACTAGTTCTCACCTAATACTCTCCCTCTAGATCCCTACGCTCCTTCTGTGCCAACTCTCTGGGTGTCAAGTGGTTCTCTAAAAAGCGAGTTGGTGGCCGATCAACCTCCTCAGCTGGCTCCCTACTCTGGAGCAGCCTCACCTTCCTCTCCGTCATGAGCCGGATCTCCTCAAATTGCAGTAGCTCATAAATACTTTCCTTTTCACCTCCTCTTTCACCCTCTCCCTCCTTTGCTAAACCCCACAGTCGCTGAGATTTGTGACCGGCCCTTATGTGTCCTTCTGAGTCCAGGCCCTCACCCCAATTGCCTTTAGCAGCACTTGCATTTGGGCGCCCACTAGCCTGTGCTGTCTCACAGGCCTGCACTTATTGTATTGGCAGTTGACCACTCTTGCCAAGTGATCTCTGCCAGGCACATAACAGCTGCTTGCAACTCACTCCATAGCACTTCAGACAGTGGGACTCCCAGCATTTACCCCCTCCCGTGTCCCTTCTCTCTTTCTCCACTTGCACATTCTGTGTGCTCACAAGGCCTAGAAGGACCACCCCTCTCTTTTTTTTCATTGTTATCATATTTGTCTTTCATTCCCATGTTTCCTCCCCTTTGCCCGTGATTTGAAACAATTTACTTGATGCATAAGCGGCTTACAAATGCACAGTAAGTAAATATGCGAGACTCAGGAACAGAACTGTCAAATGGAAACCACGTTTTCCTTTGACAGTTCAAGCCAGCCAAGGAGTGATTCCTTTGCTGCATAAAGCATCTGAGTGCTCAGTGTTTACAACGGGCTCGCTCCTCCATTATGTGTCGAGGGTGCCCGTGGGTTGGCACAAACTTGCCCATTATGGAGAATCACCACTGGTGCACTGTCAAAGAATGTATGCACAGGGTCAGTGTGGCTGGAGATGAAATACTGTTGACTTTGAAGCCATGTACATGAACTGCACTGTTGGTAATACAGTGATTTGATTTTGAACACATGAATGGACTCATAGACATGTGCTATGGAAGAAAGCTACCAGGGTAGCTCAGCAGGTTGAGTGACTGGTTATATATTTCTTTATAAAAACAAGTGCTAAAAAATAAATGTTTTCGGCCAGGGGATTTGTTGGGCTAGTAGCTTGCTTATATTCAGGGTGAGTGTGGGCGAATTTCTGCACACGTAGTGAAAATCTAAAGTTGGTACACATGAACCCACAGTTTAATTTCCCGATAATTGCTGTCATTGCAATAAAAGCATTTATTTGCGATTAAGCAGTTTGACAAGCATATAACAGCTTTATAAATATATCCTGTGAAAAAACACAAAGGAAGGGACACAAACATCACAGGGTATTTTGTGGCAGTCCGACAAAAAAATAAATACATTTCAAAGAAAACAAATGAATCTAAGTTCAAAAAGCATGTTTCAGTTTGGAAATGTCTTTTGTTTTTTTTCTAGACCAGTGTAAGCTGCACATTTGGAAAAACAAAAGTGTACCCACCATGCAGGCACACCATAAAAGTGTGCCTGCTTTTTTCAGTGATGGCCCCCAGTGATATTCATGGCCTATTGCTTCCCGTGGTGTCCCTTTCAGGCCAGATGAAAGAACACAGGCTATGCAAATAGAGCATGCTAATGCATGAATAATGGCTGAGCTAAGGAGCACCTTTAAGGCCCCTGCAAAGTGTTCTTTGTCGGAGGGATATGGGGTAGGCCATCAATTGGGGGGCAAGTGTCCCCTTCTAGGGACACCTAAGCCTGCAATGTCTCAGACATCAAAGACTTTTGTAATGAAGTGCAACCCGTTTCGTTTTCTGTTGCTTGAAGTGGGCCGCACTTCATTATGAAAGTCCTGTCCTTAGGGGGCCGCAAAGCACAATACCGCGAGCTGCATATGGTCTGCGGGCCATATGATATGCATCCCAGCTCTAAGATGTTGACTTTGGGGGTGATTGAGCCTTCCAGCAGCCCCTGGGCGGTGTTGTAACGGGTCCGCCATGGTTCAATGGGGAATTACCACCCCATTCCAAGGTTGGCGGGGCGTAATTCCCCATTGAACCATGGCCCTTCCCCATTCCCATTTTTGCCGCATAGGGCTCAATGGCACTGGGGAAGGCGCTAAGTATGGTACCGCAGATTGCGGTACCGTACTTGGCGCCAAGGTCCCTTTGCAGGTCCCTACTTTAACAGCTGGTCTAGACCAGCCATTCAGGTCGGGTCCTGCAAAGGGACCTCGTAGTAAGGCGCTAAGTGTTTAACGGCGCTGCAGCCTTTTACGGCGCCGTTAAACACTTATCGCCAGGGTCCTAATGAGGGCCAAGGACACAAGTGGCAGAGAGGTGGTTCACCCACAAAATGAGTAACCCCCCCCGGCAACACCCCTTCCCCACTATTTGAAGAGAATGGTCTTGACGGATTTACACAACTGAAAAAGTGTCTCATATACCCTAATCTCTCTAGGGATGCTATTCTATCGCCTCAGGACAAAGAAAGTGAACATTCTGTCGCCTCTTGAGGTGCATACCAATGGGGTAACAGTCAACTGCAGCTGATGTTTAGATCATAACATCCTAGTCGGCTGGTAACAACAGATTTTATCTTTCAAATAATCATGGGGCAGTCCATTTTAACATTTAAAAATCAGACATGCCACCTTAAATTTGATACGGTCCTCCACTTCCAATCAATGCAGTGTTCGCCAAAAAGGAGATACATGGGCCAATCTGCATTTTGCCGTTTTTGAACCATGTGCTGTTGTTTGACTGGAATGGCCATCAGGAGACTGTTACGATAGTCCAAATGGGAATTTGCCATAGCACCCACCACAAACGCATGACTTGCTTTAGCAATCGTAAGGAGTGAAGTGATAAATGTCTTGCACCTTGATTAATCTGCCAGATGCAACTCAAGAAGTGAGCTCAGCTCTACACAAAGGATGCTAGGAACAAAGGATTATTTTGCAGCTGTGACTAGATGTTTATGTCCAAACAGTGCTAGCTCCCTTTTGGATGCATTCAAATGGAGCTGGTTTTTGGACATCCACTCACTTACTTCTTCCAGACACGGTTTAACCTTAATAAAGGTTTCCTCAATATTTTTATAAAAATCTGGGTGTTATTGGTGTAGGAATGATAATTCATCCTGTGACTCCTCAGAATATCCATCAGAGGCCGAAAGGTGCAAGTTAAAAAACATGGGAATAGTGAGGTCCCTTGTGGTACGGGGCATCCCATTAGTATTGGGTCTGAAATATATCCCCCAAATTTGACCTGCTGTTGTTGGTTGGCCATAAAAGAGCCAAACCACTTGATGACATGTTAGGAGACCTTGCCTACCACTCTCAAGCCATTGAGCAGGATATGGTGGTCAACTGTGTCAAAGGCAGCGAAAAGGTTCATCATCACTGACAGTGATAGCTCTCCTTGGTCCACGACCCTAAACAGGTCATTCTGCACAAGCTAACAGTGCCATCTCTGTTCCAAACTTGGTCTGAAAACCTGATTGAAAGCAGTCCAGCAGTGACTCCTTTTCTACGTGGTCCTACAACTGTCAGATAACCACCTTCTCCATCTTTTTTCCCAGCCACGGGAGGCCTGCTTCCGGCCAGTAATTCTGGAGACTAGCCGGTTCAAAGTTTTTTTTTTTTTTTAACATTGGTGTAATGATGCCATTCTTTAGCTTCTCGGCACAGTTCCTTTGACCAAAGATTTTTTTTTTATCAAATCAGTCATAAAGGGGGAGATTTCTGGAGCCATACGCCTCGCAGCACAAGTGGGCATAAGGAACAGAGTCATTTGTGGTCTTGAGGGCTATGCTCACTGATTGGACATAATCCTCCGTCCCGGGATGGTAGTCAAATGGAGCGGCAAGCTACGCCATCTCAGTCTGCTCTGGGTACGATGGAATCATCAGTCCAGGAGGACATAGTGGAGGAGGACTTGGTGGTCCAGTCTGAAGCTTGGCCAAAATGTTCTCCTGAATAAGTACAATTTTCTTCTTAAATAACATGTTAAAAATATTGGCTTGTACTAGAGAAGACTCAATAGATTAAACAACACAGCTTAGTTGGCAAAACCTAGACACCACTGCAAACAGTTACCTTGACTGATTATTTGCTGCACATATTTCCTTGTGTAGTAAGTCCCTCTTTGCCTCAAAGATAGCTTGTTTGTCCTGTTTTACTGTGATGTTGGCCCTACTAGCATGATCTGAGGTTCCGCCATCCCTCCATTTCTGATCTGTTAAGCTAACCTGTCTATGACAAGGAGAACATTTTGGGTGAACCAAGGTTTTGATATCTTCTTCTTCTTCTTGGGTTTTAAAGGTGCAATTTTGGAACATATTGCATCCATAATCCTAGTACTGGTGGTAAAATGTTCCTCACTAAAAAGCGCGGCATTAATGGGGGCTAAAGCTCCCTTAACCTCAGCTCCTGAGATGTTATCCAGATTTTTAATTTGTGAACTAATGACAAGGGTCTGTCTTTTGTGTCTAGTTTTCCCCCCACTGGGAGATTTAGCGAGCAACATTGTGCAACATGATCAGACCAATGAATAGGAACTATCTCGGTCAATGAAGTACTGTTGCCACTCACCAACAGCACATTGGCACAGTGGCCTTTTACATGGGATGGAGCAGTCGCCAATGGAGATAACCCATGATTTTCCATGATTTCCCAAAGTCCTTTCAAATCTGGTGTTGAGTAATCATATAGACAGATATTTCAGTCACCCAGAAATAATGATTCTCTATATCTACTCCCTTTAAGAGTTAGAAAGGTGTCCCGGTGCTCCAGAAAGGTTCCAGCTGGTCCTGGAGGCAGGAACAATTTTGACTGAAAAAGTCAGCGATAGCCCAACGGACACCAGTCCCACTTGCGACCCATCCCCCCCAAAATAGAGTTTGTAGATCGGAGACTTGCAGTGCAGACCTAAAGATGACCGCTATACCAGCCCCCCTCTCAACTACTTGATTTATAAACTGTATATGATAGTCTTCTGGCACCAGGTAATGGAAGGAGGCCTCAGAGCCATTGGAAAACCATGTTTCGGTGATGAAGAAGCATATCTAAATTGTATTTATCAATAGGTTCTGCCACTTCAACTGCATGTGCTCTGGCAGACCTAGTAAAAAGCCCACATGACATGAGTAATCTCTGTGATTACCTAGCCTACTTGCAGTCCTGGATGTCAACTGCGTAACTCAAACTTAAGCCATCCAAAACTCAATTCATCCTATTTGGCCCCCATTCTAAACAGCAACTTGTCCAACAATGGCTCAATGAAATGCAGCTAGTATGATATGATCTACAACACTCATAATCAACAGAGTCTTTTGGCTTCATCATTGACAGCAGCCTGTCCTTCCGGAAACACACTGGCAAAAATCCCCAATGCCTCGCTCCAAATCCCCACCCTTCACGAAACGTATCCCCTCATCCCACTTCAGGACTTCCAGACCATAGTGCCAGCCCTTGTGAACTCACACATCGAAAGGGGAAACATGCCCAGCTGATGGGGCTTTCAGCCAATCACTTGGCTTCCCTAAAAGCAGTCCTCCAGGCTGCAGCAAGCTTATTAGGGGCGCATGGAAATTTGACCAAATCACCTGAACTACATTGGCTTCCACTCCGGGCCAGGATACTGTTCAAGCCTGGATCTATCATCAAGCAGTCTCGAGTAGCACTCTAGCATACCTGGCAGCTAAGCTCCACATATCTGGTGGCACACGCTCCTCATGCAGCAAATTGGCCAACCGGCTCTAGTCACAAATCTTCTGCAAAGAGAGCACACACAAAAAGCTCACACTGTACTTCAATTAAAATGTTGTACTCGCTGGGAAAATATGGACTCTTTAGCGTTCACAATTAAATATGTGTAAACATGTAATTGTCAGGAACTTTCTAAATATCGGCTTGCCTTGGAAGAGGCACGTGCCCCCAAGCAATGTCTTCTGTAATTGGGAGACAGACACCAGCATGCCAAATTCAGGTTTTTTTGCACAAGCATGTAGAACAGATGTGAGGTTTTTGCTGAGAGTACATGAGTTAGATAAGGAAACCCCTGTCACATCTCCCCCCTGCAGTCTCATGAGGATAGCCTAGTGGCAACGTGCTCGCCTTGGAAGTAAGACCACACGTGGCAACACAGGTTCGATCCCAGGGTCCCCACTTAGAAACCTCTGGGTATTAAGTGCGTTATAAATAACCTATCATAATCATATTGTTTGGAGGCAGGGGTCCCAATCTCAAAGGCGTGGTTTCAAATCTGAGATGAACTGCTCATCAAAGATTTACATGGTAGCAAGTCCGAGCTTAGAGAAGGAAGAAGTCAATATTAGTCGGTAATACTTTCAGTCAGCTTGTTATCATTTCTGACACTCAAATTGTAATAATAATGTAATAATACTAATGCTGTATTTAGAACAGTTGTATATGCAACGTTCACTGCCCATGCGTTTGTTAAATATGTTCAGACACAAATAACTTAATTCACACAGATGCCCGTCAGCATGACACAATGATTCTGACCAGGCAGGTTGCTGTGGTCCTACAAAGGACGGGCATGTAGGGCGGCAAGGCTGAGAGTACAAGGACTCGGCAGCCCGGCCCTTGCTGCTACACTAACTGGGTATGCTCAAACCACTTTGTGAAGCACTCCATGTTCAAACTCCTTTATTTGTCCAACTTAAGAGAGAAGCTACCTCACACAGATGCACTTGCAACCCATTTTAGTTTCAGATGAGTGCACCAAGGAGGTTCGATTTTGGTTACCAACTGTTATTTGGAGTCTCCCATTGTTGGGTGTGGCCAGCAGGGCAGTGTGAAAGCAGGTGGGCCCCCGCACAGGGGCACCTAAGCGGTGCAAATGCTCTAAGATCGTGGCCACACAATCCCAAGGGGAACTGGTGACCCTGATACACAAAACAATGTTTGACGTTCAACCTAATGGGCAGAAAGTATGGGGGACATTGCCATCTGAAATGAGGTTGAACTAGCAGGTGAATGCAGTGAACCTTGAACCGCAGGTGTGTAGGTTCCTGCATCATACATGGCGGGGCAAATTTGAATGTTCGATTTTCCTTGCATGAGGCCTGATCCTGCGTATATTCCAAACGCTATTCCCTGTGTGCTGTAGTGCAGGACATCCTAGTTGCCAGCTGTGCAATCATCGTCACAGCATGCTCACAACAGGGCCTCCTTTCCTTTTCTGTTCTTGATGTATGTCTTCTCGTATACGTTGCTATGGAAACAATCCCTAACCGTTGCATTTGAAATATTGGTAAACATGAAATGTGTTTTACTCATAATTAAGTCGTTTGGCGGTTTCTATGTAGAAGTGCAATTGGTTTGCTATTATTTGAATCAATTTCTGAGTTGTCCTCCTCGTCCCTGATCGATATAGCCCCTTTGTGTGCACCTGGGCACATTCAGCATCTGAGACAGTCAAAACAATTGGACAGGAAGTTCGGTGGGGCTACATGGGACTATACTTTTAGGACAAACATAGGGGATATCGACATAACACAATGTACCTTTTTCTTCCATTCTGACATTTATTTCGTTTGTTTCTGAAGTGTTCCAAATACAATAGCAATGTTCAGGACACATCAAAGTACTCTCTTTCGAAGAGTGTTAGTTGCTGATATTAAAATGGTTGCAAAAAGCAGCGTGTCGAAAGTCACATTACATAAAGGGCCTTTGAGAAACATAAACACATTGGGCCATATTGCCAACGCAGCTTTCTCCACTTGCCTTTGCCTAGAGTATAGGCAAGTGGAGAAGACCCGGCTTGCTGCTGGTGCACTGTTTCACAGCAGTGAATTGGTGAGTGCACGTTGCTGTGTCCACAGCGATGCACTGAGCGGAAACAGTGCATCCGTAATCTGAGGGGGCAAACAGGCCTAGGGGCTGCAGCTGATCTAATTGCATCCCTGATGTATCGAGATATGTGCTAAGATCTGTGGCAGTCTCTGTGTTCATAGAACCCTGGGAGCATGTTATTGGCCCACATAGAAGTGCTGCACCTTGGAGGTTGAAATGTAAACATGTAATGTAGCGTTAATGCCACTTTCAGGCCGGTCACTGCAAATGGGATAACTGGCCCTTCATGGGAACATGGTTGACATCTGCTTCCCACCCATGTGGGATAAGTAAACCCATTCATTCCTAGGTTTCAGGAATTCACCTACAACATATGTCATTATGAAATGGCTTGGTGTTGGTCGATGTGCACACAGCAAGACCCTCATGCTCCTCGTATCCCCTTTCAGTGAGGCTGGGATGTGCATGGTCAGAGATGCAGAGGATAAAGTCACCCTGGTGTCTGCACCACAGTTCTTATGGGAATGGGTTCTATTATGCTATGGGCACTTCTATGATTCGGGAAACCCTGTACATAGTGTGTAGAGCATTGCTGAACGCGTGGTTTTCCATTGTGTTTGAAATGGTGGGACTGTAAACCATGGATGTCTCCCTCAGCATGACAACGCCAACAGGAATACCGTTCATAACTATGCACATTCACATATAGGCAACAATTGAATAAACAGACGTTTTTTGTGACATAATTGATACATTCCTTAATCCAAGTCACATTAGACGTGTTTCAAGTCTTGTACTCTTCTTCAGTGACATTGTGAGAACGGTTTTCAGACCATTTGTGAAGTGTGTCAAACAGATTGCACTTAATGTAATCCACTTAATCTAAAAAGGCGCTGTACACCTCAGCTGTGTTTTTAAGCTGGTATGCGCAATGACGCATACATGAACCAGTCCTCCCGCCTTGCAGTCAGCATGTGAGCTCCAGGTAATGGTGGAAGGTGGTGGTTGAGGCAATCCGGCTACCCCAGGTCACAATATATTGGCTACCTGGGTTGCTTCCAGTATGCTGCCCCCCAAAAACCTGTGCCTGCTCCTCGTTTTATCACAGGAATACCCTCGTTCATTATACTCAAGATTCCCTCCTCCACTCCTCACCACCCGGACCCTCAAGTTCTACTGTTGTAGATTGCCAACAGAAACCTCTGGTAAACTGACCTCCCTTCTAAATCCTACCTTCCTTGCTCAGCCCCATACATTCCCCTAGAGCAAGACTCCTAAACACACGTTCCTGTTACCCATCATTGTTCTTAGTGGGGGAGAAAAGGACTTCCACGCTCTTTTTTGTTCTCCTCACATACGACTTTCCTGAGACAAAGACGACGAGAATGTGTGATGGGGACAGAAACATCTAGTGGAAAACACCCAAAAGTGATTGGAAATTTCAACTAAAAATATAACAGTTGTTGTAGAAGATAATCAAGTAACCCCACATGTTCATGCACTGCTAAATCAGAAAAAGAAATAATTAGTTGCTAATGATGAGTATTGGGGGATTACACCTTGGCACAACTGCTTGCATTGTAAGATTGGAATGGCACACACGATAAGGTATGCGGTATGAGTTTATGAAACAAATTCTGTACCTGGGGAGGGAAAAGCAACCATCAGGTTGCTCTGCTAACAGGCTGAATCCTCCACCCCTCCATCTTGCCCCACCTTCCCTTCCCTTTCCCTTCATTTACTGTTCCTCCCACCCCCACTTACCCGATTCCTTCAGCGGTGGTAGCACCGCCGCTGCCGCTGCTGCCTCTCGGTCTTCCTGCTGGATAACATGGAAATGGAAGAGGGGCTCATCTTGTTCCATGGCAGCTACCTTGAGTGAAAGTGACACTGCGAGGCGACCCATTAATTCATACAAAAATCATTACTATCAGCACCGCGGGTTTCCGGATTGCAAAGCTGAGATGCTAATAGCCATAGGCAGCTGTTCCACGGGCTGGAACGGGTGGTAAATGCACCAGGGCCATTGTTAAAGAGCCTCACTATTCTCAGGCCTATTAACGCGGGCCACAGGCCGTTATCACCCATTCCAGCCCATGGGACGGGTGCTTACGTTTGAGGAAAAACAGAATACATAGAAACAGGGGAGTTGCTAGGTCTGGAAAAGACCGGGGCTACAACCAAAAGATCAGGGGCTATAGCCCCCTTAGCCCCCCCTAGCAACGCCCCTGCATAGAAATGTTTAAAAGGAGTGTGTACTAAGGGGGGCTCTTCAAAGAGGTAGGTGAAAGAAGAGTTGTATTATTATCTGCGTGCTCCACCGGCTTCTCAGAACTGAAGTTTCTTCTGATGTGGAATATGGAACCAGATCTGGCTCCATGTGCCAGAGAATCCACTTCCGGTGAGCCAATGCTACCCAGTGCACAGAGCAGCCTCCTATTCTGCCCCAGCAAACTAATTTAAACATGAATTACCATCACCGTTGTCACACCAAAGAATCTTGCAGTTTGCAATGACTGTGCCTTTATCACAAAGAAGATGCTCGTTTCATTACTTGGAGCAAAAATTCGCAGAATCTAATGAAGAAAAATTAAGGGATGGCTGATTCTAAAATGATCTGTTTAAACAAGCATGGTCTCCCAAAAGCACCATATTTGAATCCTAGTACAGTTGTGGGTGGACTCACCTCAAGCCTAACTCACTCTTACTCACTCATGGTGTTTTTCCCCCGATTTCCAAGTTACCTTGTGGCAATGTCTCGCACAAATGGCCATAGCATTCACTACATGGGGACATTAAATCCTTTATCCCAGCCAATTTCTAATGTGCTGCTGTAAAAGTACTCGTGCTCGGCCACTTCAATTGTGGAAATGTCATTTTCATCGGACTACCGTATTGTGGAGGCTAAAATGTTTCTTCATATAATGCCAATAATCATGTCTAGCCTTTGTTTACTATTTAATAATATAATTGATTGCAGTCAGGGTTGTTCATTTCATACCGTGATCATTCTTTGACAGCTCGACTTCATTGCTGATGAATTCTCCATTCCAGCGGTCTCTCTACAGCAAATCACAAGAGAGGGTCCAGTGTCTCAAATAAATTACAAATGAATGCATCTAAAGAGTTGTCATAATCCTAGACGTGTGGGTGATACCATTCCTTCCCTCTCAACCTTGGCTTACCACCTCCCTTGCCTTTTGCAGAGATTTTAAAAAGCGCGTTGCTGCACGAGCCTCCCAGAGAACATTTTGGGCTGAAAGATTCGGTAGTAACTTGTGATGGGTGCTTCTAATGCGAGGTTAAGTTTCAAGGTGTTCCCCGGGGAGGGATTATAACATTTCCCAGTTATGCCCATGGACCAGTCATGTCTAGTGCCTATCTCAGGTGCTTGATCAAGGATAAAGAGGTTCTTTGGATTTCTATGTGATCTAAAAGGCAGTAGTGCATGCACGAGTATCCGCAGGGCTTTCAGCGACTTGCATATGTGATGAGCCTCTGAAATATGGCAAACCTTTTGTCTGGGAGTCATAGTGTTACCTATAGCAGAGGGGTTTGATGTTTAAGCTTTGGGAAATATATACCTGTCCTTTCAGACAAGTGGAGAGACAGATATTGTGCTGGCCAGGGGCTAGATGAGCACCTTTTCTGAATTCTATGTTGGCACTTGTGTCTGAAAATGATGTGCTCTAGGGAACCAAATCTTTGTCTGGGTATATATTCAGTTACAGAGGCTCTTCCAGATGTATTGTTTCATTTCAATATAGATTGTTTCTTTTGTCCGCTTCTAATTAATCCCAACCCCTATTTGGCAGATTAGGTCCTTGGTGAACAAGTACTAATAATAATAATAATATGAATTTCTCCAGAGAAATATGATATGGCAACATACCCAACACAGACACACTCAGTATTCCAAGGACGAATGGCCTTGCGTGAACCTGTGACTCTAGCTTAACATGAAACAACACTATTGTGAACCACTTGCATTTGTCTCCCTCTTTAACAGGAATAGACACTTTAGTGCTCCTGTGCAGGGCCTGTCACTGTGATGCGATCCCAGGTGCCCCGTGGGTGCTGGGAGCCTGTCATACATTAGTGTTGGGAACTCCGGACAGTAATCAATGCAAGACACCTGTCCGGCACATCATCTGTACTGCAATGCAGCTGCATGAAATGTGCAGGTCAACTTTGTGAATAATGTGACCTGTGAATTTCTCAAAATAGTAAACATGGAAACCATGCTTCCTCTGTTCATTTTTTATTCATATTCTTTCTTGAGAATCTGGCGTCAGGTGTGTCCTGTCCCACATTTCTTCCGCGAGAGAAATGAGCAAGGATGAGAGATCTGATGAACTGGTGAACCATTATTCCAGATACTAGTTTTTTAAGTAAGTTAAGCTTTAATAAGGATATAAACATCTTTAAACACATTACAATACATCCATAAAATCATTATAAATGGAAGAAGCAGGCAAAATATGAAACAAGCATCCTAAATAGCCAACAAGTTACATCAACACAAATTATTTAAAAACAGATGTTATATTTCACATGAAGATGCCAAGCTGATAATTGACAAAGTACCGTCTGTACGCCATGATTGGGTGGCTCAGGATTTCTGAGCAGCAATGATAATATTTGAAACCTGAAGCCGGTTGCTGCCATCGTGGGTGCAGTGGGGGTTTGCCTTATTTCTTGCACATTTTGAGGAGTGCATAGAACGCTGGAGTAATCAGATGTTGAAGGACGTCCTAGGCAGCAGGTAAGTTTCAAACATTAACATTTTGGTGCCAGTGCATCAGAGGAAAACGTTGTTGTGTAATGTAGAATACTTCCATTGTATTGTTCTGCCAGAATCCTGTGCCACCCAATCAGGGCGTAGACAGGACATTTAGCCAATGATCAGGTTCGAATTACACCACATCGTTGCTTCAAGATGCTGGTTATAGAATTTGGCCAAAGTAGGCACCCATGTCCAACAGTAGGAAACAGCTTGTGGGGTGTGCTTCTCACTAGTAAAACATATAGAGGTGATCTTAAAGCGCAAAGAAGTGAAGAAGTAATCAATACAGTTTAATGTACAGTAGTCTCAGACCCCCTGCTGAGGCGGGAACATATAACTTACCTACCCAAACTCACTTTACGCCTGTTATAACCCCAGAGCACTGGGACTGAATGATATTTGGCTTAGTAAAAAGCAACATTTGTCGCTTAACAGTCCAGGCCGGACCAGGCCTGACTGCACATGCCTCATCGGCGCATGCGCTGCAGCACTCAAGGGGTGATTAATTATTGAGCTGGCAGGGCTGTGTTCAGTCGGCCGACCTGACAGACAATCTAAACCTTTAGAGATGAATCCTCAATTTGCCATCATTGTGCTGGGGGGGAACTTGGAAGGATCAAGGCCCAGAACAGCAGCTGCCGGCATAGATATAAGCAGTCAGCAGGTCTTCAGGTGCAGCATGGCAAGAGTAGGCCAAGCAGCTCCACTGAGGGAGAAGCTACTCGTGTGCCAAGATCCATATGTGTTTATTTGGTAAGATTTGGTTGTTGTACCCACAACGATCGCAAGCTCGCTCACTCGTCGTTCCCTTCCCATAAAAACATAAAAACTCATATGTTGTATTTATTTTTCGTACTCCCAGGAATAGGTGTCCTGGCTAGGGCTTTTAATCCTGGCGTTACATTTGAAATTTAAAAAATGCACAACCTGATGCAAAGACCAGCAGAGCATGACTGTAGTGGGGTGTAGACTGTGCTCCCCCACTGGCAATTCTCAGTTCTCCTGTAATTCAATGTGAAAGCACTGCCACTCAGCAGGAGCTTAATCACGTCACTGGGTCAGTACTGGCACATCTCAGCAGAACTCCAGTGTGTTATGGGCAATAATATCAATTATCTGAAGATCTGAAGCATTGGCCGGATAGCTCAAGATTAAAGCTGTTATCACAGACACGGGCTAACCTTGCAGCAGGTTTCAATCCCTGCAGGTCAGGCCTTCATCCTTCCTAGGTAGATCCGTTGCATAGCATTCTATTTGAAATGAGACCTGTTATTAAAAACAACATTGAAAAGTGACATATCAAATTTACAAGGTCCTCTAGCAGGAACATTTAAAATTTCTTTCAAAGAACCTACACATTTGCTGCGTAGCCCCAGAGAGTGCAGGGGACGGGAGGACTCCAATCTTGGGTCCTCATCTCCTGTTCCTGTTTACTTTAGTGTTTTTGTGCCAAAACCCTCCTTTCCTCCCCTACACCTCGTAAGATACAATGAACATTAACACTGCTTTTGTGGTTCTCTAGACATCATTTCCAGATACTCATCTCTACTTAGGTGTGCACCCATTTCCCTATTTTTTCTTGTAGTACACATCAGTACTCCTATACATCATGAATAGTATAACAATGAGTTGTGATGTTTCTCAGGAGTACTTGAATACTTGCACTGTAACATTAGTTCCCTTTCTCAGCAGGCCTCCACTTTGTCACTCGGACAGTAGATACTTCCAAACAGAATTTAAATACCTTGTCTACATTACTGCCACTTCTGTACATGATTAAAATGCCTTTTCTGAGGGCGCTAGAGGGCCAACCAAGATGGCTGCTTCTCTGTAAACTCTGACAGAGCTCCCTTAAAATCCAACACATCGCATGCCTCTAGTGCAACACTCGAACGTGAACGAACGGACCTGGCTCCCTTACACCCCTGGGACCAGCAGGACATAAATCGTGCAACAGGAGAGAACCTCCGAGAAAACGAACACCCGCAAGACTCCTGGCTGCTAGAGGGCAAGACACGGGGCACAAACCCGAGCCAGCCCCCAGACTGCTGCGGCCCACACAGGCACAGCAAAAGAATGCTCCCTGAGATCCTCAGAGGCAGCCTCCCGCCCCACGGGTGGGCTCGGTAAAAGAAGTGGAGCAAGCGTACAGACTCCAACCCACAGGGCTGAAGGATTGCGGCTCCCACAGAGGGAATGCACAGCCCTGCAAGGTAAGCAGAAAGATATCTGGCCAAGAGCCCCGGAGGCCCGGGGATGTGGGACATCACCACGGGACTGCAAACACTTCACGGACAGCGTTCCTACCCGCCCACTGCCGGACCTCTCTGGCGAAGACTCTGCCTACCATCTACCACTGTGCAGGGGCACGTCATGCAGCGGAAGCAGCTGGGAGCATGCTGACTCAGTCCTCAGAACAGAGGCTCACGTGTCAGATCTTGGCGGGGGCGCGTCGGACTCCAATGGGAGGTGGGATGGTGAAGGCAACGGCAGCCCCGGCCCTCCCAGGAGGCCCCTGACCCAAATAAAGTGCAGACACAGGACTTCAACCAAGCCAACAGGTACGGGGCAGCAGCAGCGCACCCTAGAGGCTCACCCTCCTTCCTCAATGGAGCGGCCACCTTCCATGCCACACAAAGCACAGCCTAGACCCATCTAAGCCCGCAGATAGAGCGCAGCTGGCTACGACTAGACCACAGCCCCCAGCTGCCATAGCAATCAGCGAACCAGGGGACACACCGGTGCCGCCACCAATTTAAGACTCTTGCCACTGCTCCATCTCTCGCAAGAACTACCAGCTCCCCCCGGGAGTGCACGCATGTGGGCGGTCATCCAATCACCACAAAGACCCTGCACGATCACTCCCCTGGGAGGCTCCAGGCGTGTACACACACAAGCAGTGATATAGCTCCCTCAGAACCTAACAGTGGCCCACGTCCATCTATGGCTCGCCACACCCAGCCACCATACAGATTAAGAGCCAACAAACCGGCCCACGCAGACCACGGCACAAGCAGCTGACCACCTCTGCATGCAATCAAACCAATAGGGTTCCTCCACACAGGCAGTAACCGGAGCTGCTCCGGCCGCGCCCCCTGGTACCCAATCTCCTCGCTCAAAGGCCCGGGTCTCTGGCTCAACAATCCACTCACCGACCCACCTACAACCGAATCACACAGCGCAGCACCCGGCCCTTGCAACATCCTCATGAATTACACCCTAACTGCAGCTGTGGCATGGAACAGTCGGCCGAACGGAGTGACTAGGCAACCCATTCTCATCCCGGACCCACAACCACTGGTGGGGAGCTACACTGAATCATACCTCAGAGCGGGACAACCCCAATGTGAATCTTGCCAAACAGCCCTCCAACCTGGTGCCCATATATCAGGAGACGCCGACCGGCACAGCAGTGGATTACACCCTGAGCACCAATACTCTAGACTCTTGACCCTGCCCGGCAGCAGAAGAGAGCTCAACTGGTAACTTGCAAGAGCCACAGAGGAAGACAATACATCAAGTCGACCTATTCCCAGCCCTGCAGAAGGTCCTCTGCTTCTGATTTACCTCCAGTCAACCGCTCTCTGGACTCTCGCAACTTGTACTCTCAAAGGGGACGGCCACTGAGCCCGCTGCATGAGGCACAGCGATACCTGAAACCAAGAGGCGGGACCCAGGCCACCCATTCAGATCCCTGGTGCCCGCATTAACACCAAACACCCGCACCTTCTGGCCAATCAACAATACCTCAGAATGGGGAAAACTGACAAATCCCAGAGGAAATTAAACTTTGAGTCAGGCGCCATAGCCAAAACTCCTAAATCAAGCACCCAGCCTAACTCCCCAGATTCTGTGCTGGAGCAAGACGAAGAACCGGGCCCGTTACATAGATCTGCGAAATCCTCCTTGATCTAAAGGCCGACATTGGCAACCTCGATAGTAAGATGGATGCACTCTCATCAAAAGTTGACCCACTTCAATAATGTCTCGACAAACATGGAGACAGACTCGATTCCACAGAACAGAGGGTTTCCGACCTGGATGACAACACAACCTCGCTGGTGGCCGGGGTCGTTGCTAGAAAGCCAGATGAAAGAGGTCTTTGCCAAAAAATGAGGCCTCGAAGGGGCGCTCACGCCACAACAATATCAGGCTGATAGGTGTGCGGGAGAGGCAACTCCCAATTAAAATGGAGGAGTTCGCAGAGAATCTATGCAAAGAACTGTTTTGCGCCACAAAACTATCCCAGTTATTTATAGTGGAAAGAGCTCACAGGGTGCCAACCAGCCATCCTGTCCCCGGGGCTACACCGCGCTCGATTGTTGACAGACTACTAAACATCAAAGATCGCGACACAATCCTACAATTAGCCAGGGATAAAGGGGACCTCCAATATGAGATAAAATCCAACTCTAACCAGACTTCTCACCGGCGGTCCAGGCGCTACGGAGATCCTTCACAGGCGTGAAGCAACGACTACAAGACAAACAACTGCTCTACTCCATGCTATTCCCAGCAATATTACGGATCCAACATGAAGGGAAAGCCCAATTCTTTAACTCACCGGAAGAAGCAAACACCTTTCTGGACTGGAAAAACCAGGAAAAACCCACCTTGACACTGTAAACTGTCTATCAATAACTAACTCTGCTTTGTTCACAATTCTGCAATAAGGCTATCACAATCCTATACCC
Source organism: Ambystoma mexicanum (assembly GCF_040938575.1). Classification (NCBI taxonomy): domain Eukaryota; kingdom Metazoa; phylum Chordata; class Amphibia; order Caudata; family Ambystomatidae; genus Ambystoma; species Ambystoma mexicanum. The sequence goes on along the minus strand of NC_090928.1, from coordinate 713,960,240 downwards.
AAGGGAGCTTTAGTCCTTGGATGGGCACTAGTGCCCCAAGCTCAGCACTGGTTACTTTTCAGTTGGGGAGGAGAAGTTGTTTGATGGGCAAGTTGGGGGATGCCCATGTGGGGGGGGGATCGGGAATAGCCAGAAGAAAGTTGGGGACACGTACCAGTAACAGATCTACCCGCCACCAGCCAACTCCACAACCATCTGGTGATAAGGGCCCACAGCTCACAAGCCTTGAACAATCAACATGCAAATTCATCGAGGAAACGACTCCATACCAGTCACCCATTGAGCAAGACAGGGAAACCAGTGGCAAACATAACCACCTTACCCAAAATTCAAATTAGCAACCTGGAACATTAGAGGGGGCAACTGCCCGACCAAAATACAGAGGGTTACCCAATTCCTTCAGAGACACAAAATTGATGTCGCCCTCATTCAAGAGACACACCTGCTGCCAGCAGCTGAGAACCGCTGGGCCCGCGATTGGGGCTGCCACCGGTACTTCTCCTCATACTCCTCATACGCCAGAGGAGTAGCCATCCTAATTGATAAAAGATCAAAGTTCAAGCTGTTGGTGACCGGCAAGGACAGCAAAGGTAGGGCACTCATGGTTCGTGGGATCCTCGAGGGCAACAAAATTATCTTAGTAAACTCCTATGGCTCGAACATAGACAGAACCAATAATTGTTACTGGTAATGAGACACATAGGACAAACAGAATCAGCTTCAATCATATGGAGGAGACATGAACACAGTATTGGACCTGCAGAAAGATAAATCACGAGCATCAGCTGGCCAACCTTCCAAAGCATGTCTCCAGACCCATGAAATATGCAAAGCCTATAACCTAATAGACGTATGGAGACACAGCCATAGAAAGTCACGCAAGTATACTTTTTACTCCTGGGTGCAAGGCACTAGCTTGCGACTCGATTACCTTCTTGTGTCCAGTCACAGTTGTCTTCAATGGGGCCAATGCCAAATCCTCCCGAGGACACTCTCAGATCACTCCACGGTTACCCTAGACTGCTCCCCCATTCACTCAGTGGCAAATAGACTCCGTTGGAGATTCAAACCTGGTTCCCTGCTTGACCAGGTGTTTGCAGAAGAATTTCAGACAAAAATAGTCTCATTCCTAGAGATCAATTGAGACTCAGTCTTGTCCGCGGGAATACTTTGGGAATCACTGAAGTGCTACATCAGGGGGATATGCTTGACCAAAGAAAACACTATACTGAAATGAATCAGGAGAGAACTCTCTACCTCTGAATCACGATTGAAAACACTAAAAAATGCATACTCTAGGTTGAATACTCCTATTCCCTCGAAGCCCTCAAAGAAGAGCTTGATAAGTTCAGAAACACCGCAGAACGTGAAGCAAAGTTCATGTCACGTCGAACCACGTCCACCAATACGGAGAGGGCCAAAAACCCGGAGACCTTCTGCCGAGACTGATTGCGGCAGACAGAAAGCCCACCCTGGTGGACCAGATCGGAAACCCCCAGGGCAACCCAGAGTACTCAGAAGATGACATAGTCAAATCCTTCGGTGCATTCTTTCAGGACCTACACAGCTTCAAACACACCACCACTCCAGAGGCTTCACTTCACTACCTAGAAAATATTGAACTCTACTGGGTGAACGACGAACTGCGAGCACCTCTGAATGAACCAATCACGCTAGAAGAGATCCTTCAGACGATAAGAGAACTCCACAACACAAATGCCCAAGGTCCTGATGGGTTAATATACAAATTGTTCCAAAAATTCGCCCCACTCCTTGCCCCGCTCCTGTTGCAGGTATACGAAGAGTCACTTGCGGCAGGAACTTTACCCCCGACCCTCTGAGAGGCGAACGTAATTATCCTACACAAAGGAGGCAAACCCACCTTATATTGCTCCTCATACAGGCCAATCTCACGAATCAACTTTGACAACAAGATTCTCGCGAAAATCCTCACTTACAGACTGCTCCCTCGGATACCCGCACTGATATTAGCCGACCAAGCTGGTTTTGTGCCTGGCCGCAACACATCGTTCGGCATCAGGCGAATGTTCGGGGTCCTTGAGGCACTAGACCCGTCGTCCCAGGCCATGGCAGTTCTCCTTGATGCCGAAAAGGCCTTCAACTCTGTCAAATGGACCTTCCTCTTCGCGTCCTCAAACATATGGGCCTTGGTGACCACTTTTTCAAATTGGTCTCCCTTCTCTACAACCACCCCCATTTAAACATCATTCTAGGAAACACCAAGTCGTCCAGTATAGCACTCCAAAGAGGGACCAGTTAGGGTTGCCCTCCATCAGCCCTATTATTCGCCCTGGTAATGGAGCCTCTGGCTTCCAAACTCCAGGCCCATCAATATGACAGGGGTCTCTCCCTGGGCCTGCACAAATTGATAGAGTACCATGTAATCTGCATAAAGATAGACTATGTCCACAACCCTTTCGAAAACCTAAACCCCATCATGTACACAGTCATAAAATTCGGGACCCTCCCTGGCCTTAAAATTAATCACACCACATCCGTCATCATCCCACTAATTCCCATTACCAAAGAATTTCTTGATGACTATGGGTTCAAATGGGAACAGTCAGGGGTTATATATCTGGGAATCCTGATGTTGAGGCCTCCCCAAGACCTTTTTCGAGATAACTACAAAAAAGTGGCAGAAGCACTACTACACAAAATAAACCGATGGAAACTCCTTCCACTCACAGTGTGGGGACGCGTATCTCTAGTTAAAATGGGTATTGTACCCAAGCTCCTCTACCTATGTACCAAAATTCCCCTACTCTTGCCGAAAAGGTTCCTCCTTCGCCTGCGGAGCCTATTCCTCGAGCTGCTTTGGGCTGGTAAATCTGCGAAGGTAGCATACACAACGCTCATCCAACCAGCCTCTAAAGGAGGGTTGGCACTCCCAGAACTAGAGCGCTACTACTGGGCCGCGCAGGCCCAATTCCTTGGCTACTGGTACATCGCACACTTAATCCGGCCCCACGTCCAAATCAAACGAGCCCTTGCACCCCCTAACCTATTGTGGTCAGCCATCATAGGCCACATGCAAATACCTCATGCCACACTCAACGTAGTCCTCTCCACTTATGCAATCTGGAAGAACATTGCTGGGAAGTGCAACGCTTTGGTTAGATTCTCCCCTCTCATCCCAGCTGGGTTCATCCCGGGAATCGCATTCACAGCAGAAAAAGTATACCTGAGATGGGCCCACAAGCTGCACATTAACACACTAAACAATCTATTTGCTGAAGGAGTCTTTCTAACGCCACAACTCACACGAGATTGCGGGGCCAACATAATCTACAAGTCTCTCCTAGAGGACACTACCTCATTGACACCTGTTCTGAGGACGAGGGGGGAAAGATCTCTGGGCACCCCAATCTCAGACGAGGACTGGACATTTATACTGAAACAGACCCAAAGTGTATCTCTTAACACCTGCTACAAACAAATACACTTCAGCTATCTACACCAGGTATACCACACCCGAGTGAAGCTTCATAAACAATGGCCAACACTACTGGAGTCATGCGAACGCTGTAATGCTGCAGCCGCTGACTTCCTACACCTCGCATGGGAATGCCCCCCAATAAATCAATTCTGGAGTCAAGTACTTGACAAAACATCTGGAATAACTGGAGAACATATTGAACCTGACCCCAAGACCGCGCTGCTAGGCCTAACCAAACACCATCCTCAACGTGGAAACTAGCCGGACAAGTTTTTGTATTAGCACGCAGAAGAATTGCAATATCCTGGGGATGAGGACGCCCCCCCTCCCTGCAGTCGTGGTTGTTGGATCTGGCCTACTTCCAAGACACCGAAACAGAATTTATCAGAACCCTACCTCTCCATGTGAGACCTCCAGACATCTGGGGCCCCTACGTGAACTATTTAATGACTACCCCGGACACAGATGCTGCACAGAACCTGCCACCCTAAATGACATTGCACAGATCCCCAGGTTCAAAAGTAAATGTCAACATCAAGCAATGAAGTGACCCTTATGAACACATCACGTCTTACTCTTCCAATCGGGTGATGAGGGATTGGGGAGAGGGGGATCCGATGGCACAATGTTGTTAATTGTTTAAAACTCAAAATAAAGTATTCAACAAAAAAAAAGAAAAATGCCTTTTCTGTAGGACAGTACTGGCAAATCTCAACAGAACCCAATAAATACTGAAGGATAGCACTGTAACTTTTATACAAAACTCAAATGCCATAGCTTAGCTACAGGAGTCGGGGCAGTACTGGCACTTTTCAAGAAAGCTTGGGTACCACAGCTGCAGAAGAGTACCGCCACTTCTGAACAGATAATGTAGCCCATGGGAGACAGCAAGAAGGGCCATGGTTTAACTGACTTTTCAGGCCATGCTCATTTTTATTTTTTTTATTTTTTTGAACATCTGCTTGGATGAGCAAAGCAGTTTCTCTGTAGGTGTCCAAAAATGTGGAATGCACCAGTTCACTGAGTGGTTTCGCGCATGCACAATGGGGGTCGGAAGGCTAGAAAGAGTGCCTTTGCAAAGGCCCTGATTCAGGCCACCTGTTGGAACTAACCAATCTGCTAAGGGTTCTAGTTTCTGTGCCTTTATTTATTTATATTTATTTATTTATATGCTTGTAGAGCGCCGAAAGCCCGCAGGCAACATGGCTGTCAGCCCTTTTTTGATTTCTCAACATGTGGTGTCGGTAATTTATATCTCTACATTGGGCATTATGTGTTTAAGCTCCCTGACGGCTGCTCGTCTCTTGATAATTCTCAGCTATTAACCTTATCTTTGTCGTCATTGTAACATATGCACCCCACAGGTGCTTCAGGTTGTTTCTGCCCTAAGCAGGGTACCCCAACCTCCCTGTTTAAATGGGCCCCACACATTTTCAACCAGGTCTGCTTGAGTAGAGTAAACACCAATCTACGGTGTGGGTGCCTCTGTCATTACTGTATTTGTAAAACTTCCCCAACAAACTCCCTGCTCTTGTACAAGGTGGTCACCCCACCTTATAAGGGAGCAGGGTGTTCGGTGAGGAAGTCTTGTGAATACAATGATGATATGTTATTTATATAGAACTTCACCAAAACACTTTACATAGAACATATTTGCCTATAACATCACCAAACTGAAGTTGGTACTGTAAAAGCTGGTGTATTTTCAAGGGCAAAGTCAAGAAAAGTTACTTTTGAACACATAATACAGGTTAAATTCCAAGACTGTCACCTAGTATCTAATGTAAGCATGTTTTTTGCATTTAAATTTAGTTCATTATTGAGTGCCTTATTAACAACATGTGTAGCATAACATTTTGGGTTGGGGGTTACCAACAATGTTTCCCTTCTGGGGTGCAATCTGGTCAAAGCCCAGCCCTGCACACAGTGATCTGATCAAATGTGCAGGGTCTTATAAAAGGGCATATGAATGAGTTCACATCCAATGCATGCATTCAAATGCTGTTTCAGGGCACATCATTCTTGGCACACATGATGAGATGTTTTGGTGTATCTCATTGTGTGCTGAAAACGAAATGTGTGAAGTTTGTCCAATTATCTGGGACAATGTCCACAAAACCTTATTTAACACAAATCCCTAAATGCATGAGGCCCTTTTTCAACCACCCAAACTCATTACCTAGAATTTCCTGATTGATCATGCTGACTTTAAGTAGTTGAGCCTCACATTTCATCCAATTGATCTTAGAACCTGAACAGTGGAACATTGTGATATTACTTCAATCAACACCTATATTGGTTCCCTGACATTTGTTAGTGTAAGGAGCACATGTCCACATAGAGCATAATGTTACCCTCTCTGGCAGACGTTATTCATCTCTTGCTTATTATATTAATTTTACTAGCCAATGGTAGAGGTTCCAATGCCAAAAGCAAAACAGAAGGGAGAGTGGGAAATCTTGTCTAGTCCACACCAAATTGGGAAGTGCATTAAATATTACAAATATAATTCTCACATATGATTATTTGCACAAACAACACAATATATCAGTAAATGTATTCCACAACAAGTAGTCACATTGTACCCTGTCAAAGACCTTTTAAAAGTCCAAACACAGGGCAACACTGGGTTTAGTGAGAATATCACTTGTAATCAAATGTGTAAAAGGGTTTGGATATGATTCCTGAGGGACACATACTCGTGATGGGTATATCTATTTAAGTAGGAAGTGTTGGATTGTTGCAGCCAATCCTTTATACAAATATGTTCACATACAAATTTAGAAGCAATGTGGTTCTTCGCTTTCCTGGTCTCACGCGATCCCTAGTTAGGGTACCTTGCATAAAAGTGCCCCATTCAATCAGAAGCTAATGATCCCTTTGGATCTGCTTCTGCTGAAATATTGATATGCAGTGGTGTAATCTGATCTGTATGAACCCTGTACATTTCCAGGGCTAAACCACCCTCCCAAGGGAATTCTAAGGTCCACGTTCTTAAGGACACTTATGTTCTCCATTTTGAATATGGGTGATTATAATGAGGCTCGAATTTCCAGAGGTAACATTTGTGTGTGAATTCAATTCATGAAGTCCATTTTACCATCCATCATGCCTGGGGTAATAGGTCTTACATAGAGATTCATAAAATTGTCTGAAACTGTTACTCATATTATAGTATTCTGAAAATATTCCCTATTATCCCCTCTTAGGAAGAGTACCCTTTCAGTAGGTTGAACCTTTCTCATGTGTCCCTGCCCCAAGGGTTTATATTCCAACCTACAAATGGGCATGTTCAGCCTGCCTTGGGCAAATGTCATGAAGCCATTGTGATCAATCATGTGAAGGAGACCAGCGATTCTATTTGGACCACAGCCCACTATCTAACTTGTTCTCCAAGACATTATTTTCCTCTTGGCAGATGGGATTCAGAACATGACAAACCTCATATATGCTTTTCTTGAGAGCCACAGAAAACCACTGGAGGAATCAAACCCATCACTCAGTTGACGGTATTTCCATGAAGAATTTGCTCAAGATGCTTTAGAAATAGGTTACTGTAAATTCTCACATTAATTCTCCATAGGAAGGAAAGAGGAAAGTGTATCCCAATTCTTAGTCCATGAAATGGTAAATGTGAAAGCAATGCAATCTAAACCATTTGCAACGCACACATGATATCTGAGTGAAATCACATTCATTCGGACGGAAAAAGCACCATGGATCAATTAGTTCATGCATTTTTATAATATCATGCACACTATCTCTGTCCCAATTGGAGTGAGAGTCAGTCTTACTCGCTCGATCTAGAAGTGCATTTTGGAGAAGATTCCAGTCTTCATCCAGTACCATGCTCCTATTAGAAACTTCTCTGAACATTGTTTTTAAATAGGAACGAAATGTAGTTTCAGTTTCACCATGGCTAGATACCCTTTTCCATCCCACCAAATATTCACAGTGTTATACGATGTGTTGAATAATAAAGCCACATCCTATTGTTTTACTGTTTGTCACAGGTATACAATATACATCATACCCAGACTCTGCACAGTTCATCTGCCTCTATCTACATGTATATCACCTGTACCAATTCAATTTCACGTCTCATAGTCTTCAGGAATTGAAGAATGCACATGGGTTTCAATTAACTATTCAAGACAATCACATTCAACGAAATTACTTTAAATTCAGTCAGCATCTTGTGTAGGAAAGATATTTAAACGGGGTCTACTATATCCAAAATCCAAGAGGACATCACACACAGGAAACATTAAAAGAGGCATAGTATAGCTTTATAGACCAAGCAAGTTGACAGTGAAGTAAAAAAACATGTGTTTATTAGTGCAAGGGTAAATCGACAAACTCAGTCAATTAAATGTGTTTTTATTTTGTAGTATTTAAATAGCTATTTTGTCTTCACTGGTTAAGCATTTCAATTGCCAACCTAGTTAAATTGGACATGATTTAACATAAGCATGCATTAGGGGTTGTGCAAAAGTAAGCAGTTTCTCTATAAGAAAGTGAAAGCATTTTCCCATGTTTTAGCTTTCTTTCCTATGTTAAGTAGCATGTTGCAGCGAAAATACAGGCCCTCCTAGAGAAAACATGCCTTGTTGAAAGACATCTTTGCCTATAAATTGCATCCATGTTTCCCAGTCTGCTCTTGAAGTCAGAATGTTCAAAATGCACTCTAAATATTCTGATTGGCTGAGTGGAAGTAAATAACCGTCCCCATGTGCTAATATAACGTATGACAGCCCTTCACCAGCAAACATTAGAATTTTGATCTAGCCCTTAAAGAATACATCTGAACACTTGACAGGAACCCCCAAAACAAGAAGGAATTTACCACAAGCCAATAATTTTCATTTCTAACATCATGAAGCCAATCTATAACCCAACTCAGTACTTCAATGTAGAGATCAACTCCCTGGGGGTAACAATCACAAACCCCATTTCCATGATCTCATGTAAGAAAAACATCTCCAAAGTCACATAGCCAAGTAAGTCTATGACTTGAGGTTTTCTGCATTTAAAGTAGCAGTAACAAGGCAGAATTATCGAGTATGCAATAGCACTTTGTGTCTCACTTAAATTGAGGTTAATTATGACATGAATTTGATTTCATAGTGGAAATGTACCAGTGACAGGATGCAGCACCATTGCAATGGCCAAGTGCAATGTTTCAAGGCATTAACACTACAGCAAAAAATACCAGACAGCAAAAAAACATATTCCTTCGAGGCATTTTTGCACCAGTGCACAGTTTGTCCTAGTGCTGACACTGTTCTCTATTAGAACTAGGACAACATTTGCCAACATTCAAAATCATATTTATTTAATTGATGCCTTCGTGCTAATACTGTGTAAAATAAAACTTGCATTGGTGAAAGGTTTCTGTAACATGTCTCTAGCTGTTTTCAGATCTATATTGTATTGATATTGGTCACCGGCAGTGGTCCAAGTGTACGAAAAGAAGCAGAGGAATTATATTCCCTGCTGGTCTGCCCCACTCCCCACAAACCCCATCTCTGCGCCCCCTCCTACACACAATCCAAACTCCCAAACAAAAACACCTGTTATTTCAAGCTTCAACTTCTTCCTACACTTAAAACTAAACCATTCCAGAACGGTGTATTTAAAAAAATAAAAGTATAGGACAGTGAAACCTAAAAATAAAAAGTATGGGATTACTGTTCCCGACCGCTCCCTCCCACTTCGACCCCTGGTCACCGGTTATCACTTGGTAGTTGCCATCTTTGTGAGTGCATTGGCATTGGTCGGTTTGAGCTTTAAGTATGCGTCTCATTAACGTGTTCAAACAGTGATTACATTCTGGAAGAACAGGATGCGAACAGTAGCGACGGGGCACCATCTAGTGTGGTAGTGCACATGTCACCTTACATTAATATGTTTCATTAATATGTTTCAAAATAAATCTTTCCTGTCTTCATACACAGGTTTGAAAAGGTTTATGTAGCTTAGAGCTTATTCTTAATGTACTAGGAAGATATTCCAATTGCGAAGTGTGGCCGGTGCCATTCCATGCAGCAGAGACGGGGGGGAATCTATTCACAGCCAGACCCTCAGCAATGTGTCATTGTATAGCAATTCCCTAGAAATGGTTAGTTAAAAAATGCATCTTTTATAAAAGCGCAAACATAAAATACAACTTTTAGAATTCTTAACAATTCTTAACGTATTACAAATTGATTTTATTTCAGCGTTAACGTGTTTTGAAGAGCTTATTTTGTCAAGCAAATGTTTCTATTACCTATGCACTGACATTTGGTGATTGTAGCTAAGCATACTTGTGGTCACACAGAACAAAATCTATTTGTGTCATGTAGTAGTTGTTTTGAAGGCCATTTTTCAAAAGGATGTCCTGCCATAGCTTCTAAATCCATTGCTTTATGTCTCAGACCCATACATTGAAATTGGGACAAAGGAAACTAAATCAGTCTTGCAGTATTTGGAATGGGTAATTGAAGCGTCAGCCACTAATACCTGCTAATACAATTGCATATGCTGTCATTCTGTCATCCCATTAAAGGGAACATTTTTCACAACAGAGGTTCGAATTGACTTGAAAAGCATAACAAGGTGTGTTTGCGTGCGTGTGTGTGTGTGTGTGTGTGTGTATACATAGCTTTCTACCCTCGTCTTACCTCTTTCTTTAACTCCTCCTCATCTTCTAGTGTTAATGCTGCCAGCTGTCTTGCTCTTTGCTCCATCAGGTTTACATATCTGATTGGATTAGAAAGTGCTTCAATCACATCTAGAAAGCAAACAAAACTGTGCATTATTGCAGGGTTATTGCTATAGTGAATACGAATCACACTACCTGGAGAGAATAGAAGATTTAAACCATAGAACGATACTGCTCCACAGATGTGTTACATTGTAAGACATGGGAGTGATTTTATGGGAAAATATTTTCACTATTAAAACATGTTACCAATGCATTATATACTGTACAGTATTAGTTGATTGACTGTAATGCTTTCCATTGAAAAATGTCATCTTAACATTATATTTTGCACTGAAATATCATACATGTATGCTAGACATAAGACTCTAAGGCACTGATTCATGAAATTATTTGTGTGTTAAACGGGGATTTGCGTGACATTCTGTCCGCAAATCCCCATTCAGCAAACACTGATTTGCGGGCAAAATGGAAAGCAAATGCCTGTTTTACACGTAAATAATTCCATGAATCAGGGCCTAAATGTTTTAATGAAAAATAAATGAGCTCATGCAAAGGAGCTGCTATATTTATTCTGTCATCTAAATTGTTTAATTTGTACAGAAGTATTCTGCAAGGAAAGGATAAGCAAATGGGAGGTTTAGCAATGTATGAACAAAACCCTTTACTATTCAAGTGGTATTATAAATAAAGACAAGGTAAACAGCACATGTCTGTCACATGGGAAAGGGTGTCTCGCATATACCTTTTGCGCACTAGCAACCTGAGTTTTCAACTCTGGTTCATCTGAACTGCATATTTATGAAAGTTTCAGTTTTCTTAAAATCATGAATGCACAGATTCATTTCCATTCCTTTGATCCAATATAATGGGCACCTTTGTGTTTACTTGATGAACAAAAGCTTTGTTCTTAATAACCAAGAAAATAAAGTTAAATGGAAGCTCTACACTGGATTAAGTTCCATTCCGTGGACATGTACATTTAAGTGGATAGGAAGGTGAATAGGTTCAGGGTCTGGTGAATCAATAAACTGCACTATTATTAGCAGATGCCCCGACCAGGCAGTGGCGTCGCCAGGAATCAAATTTAGGAGGGGCACAGAGTGGGCCAAAGACAAAAGTAGGGTGGGCACAGACAAAAGTGGGGGGGCACCTATGAAAGGTAATGTGTGACGTCACAAGCACTCCTGCAGAGAGGTTTTTGTGCATACCAACTACCCACACCGCACTGTACCTCCCCTCCCATCATAATGGAGGCACAAAACCATTCATTGACTAATGGCCCATCATTGGCACTTTCGTGGACTACATTCTGATGGGAGGGGCTGCTAGTTGCTCTATCACTGCTCGCTTTGAGACAAAAGGAGTATTGCCGTGTGATCTGCAGACATTTGCGTCAGTGAGTGTCACAAATAACACCACAAACAGAGAACACAGTCACTGGTTGCCGTAGGTACGGAGGGCACAGAGGGGGACACAGGATTTCACCCCCCCCAGACCCCTCCTAGCGACGCCAATGCGACCAGGCCCTGACTGACAACCCTGGCAGAGCAATAGGGTATCATGTAAAATGTGCATCTTTTCCGTTATGGAGCCTTTTAAAATGGCATCACAGCAGACGATTTTTCTTGAAACCAAGACCCTAGCAAAACATGTAATTCAATGCTGCATAACATGGCTCATTACACGTTTCCTGTCTGGTAAAGAAATGGCAGAAATTCCCTCACCCCCATGTTTTTTGGAAGTAGCAAAATTAGCAACATATTTAGCACACTGCTGAATTTCAGAGTTTGGGGTAAAGGGTGGGATCCACCTCCACCAACATGTTGGTTGGAAATGTTCAACTTTACCTCCAAATATCAATGGATTTACTGCTTGGTATTATCGCTCATAGTAAATCTGCCAAAAATCCCCAGGGACTCCAAAAATGGGGATGTAGACTGCTCTACCACAACTCGTAATCCCACGGTAAGCCCACAAGACCGAGTGACGGTAAAAGTAAACAAGTGTGGTGGTGAATCAGCATAGGTACCACTAATTTGTAATGAAAACCGTAATGAGGCCCAATGTATATTAAAGTGACAAGTGAGAAATACATGATTGGCTCTAGTGTATTTTTACTCTTTGTCTGATTCGAACACCAAAGATAGATTTGAATTCAACTGAAAAAAAGGGATTGACATACATATAAAAAGGGGGATTTAAAAGGTATGACTTATTAATAAATGTGCATAGTTTAACGACTCTCTTATGCATGGGGTCAATAAAACATAAAGGGTGTCCCTTTATTTATACTACTCTTTCAGATCTGAATGTACAATTCTTATTTATGGCATAGGTGCATTCCAGAATGTGTAAATTAAGACATTTTTCAATCCAAATCTAATTTCACATTCCTAAGGGCATCCCTGTCACAGGATCTGTCCAATCTAACATTGCCATGTCAAATGGTGCAGCATAGGTGGAATCTGCTGAGCATTTACACTAAATAACAGAGGAAGACAGGAGAATTTTGGGAAAATGGAAAAAAGAGGAGAGCCTGTAGAGCAGAAGGAAAGCAGATTTGTGTTCTTCTTGGACATAGTTGAAGAAACATCTCCGTAAAAAGGCCTTTTTCAGTTGCAGATCAGTGTAGATGCCTTTCTCAAGACACAATCAGAATGTTTGAGAGGAGTTTTGGGAGCAGGTGGACAGACGGAAAGAAGGAGATTGCCCGACTAGAGCTCTTTAATGTCCCTGTCTGTCCTGTATGTTTGAAAGACAAACATAATCATGAGTACATTTATGTTAGATGATTTAGATACATGTTTTAAAAGTTGATTAGATTCAAGATAGAAATTAAAACTATTTTGGGACCCCTGTATAGAAGCTAAGTCACCGAAGGATGGACTTGGGTGGTAAATTAAACTTTGTGGAAGTAGAATAGATTGTCCTAGAATCCAAAATTGGGAAGGCATTTTTGTCATTGACAGCAACAAATATTAGTTAATATGCTAGGTTTTCAAAGGAGCAAATTATATCTGGGTTTGAGGGTGCACTGGTAAATTTATCTCAAAGATTTGCAGTTATCGATACACTTATTGAACTGTGAAAATCATAGTTTACATGAAAAAAAATCCTTAGTAGAGTGTTCTACTCCTCAAAGTGGAAGAGGGATGAGATTAGTGTTTTCCCTTCATGCTCAAGTAAATAATGTTAATGTATATAGCCAACATAATTGTTTTAATAACATTTTGCAGAAATTAAGAATATTTCCTTGTTAAATTGCTGTTGATTCCTCTTCCATTTCAATTGTATAATGTCATGCTTATGTGACATTTTAAGGCATAAGGGCATTTGAGCTCTACAAAATAGAAGTCTCTAGCTGGTAGTGATTTCCGGATATTTCAAAAGAGAAACATGAGTTATTGCCAATAGACTTGTCCATTGCTTAGATCGCTATACAATTACAATACTATTTTTCATTTTAATTAAAATAATTGAGAAATTACTTTCTGAGATATAAAGAATGTATGTCTTAGACTTATTTGCCCCATATTAGTTAAGGCATGCCCGATAAAGTGATCTGAATGCTTGTAAATAAATGGTGGCCTCATTACAGGTGTGGCGGTATTGTAGTGGTAAATCCACCGGAATGCCACCAAACAGGATTACCTGGTTTGGCGGAATTACCAGCGGATTTCAAGTGGTGGATGGCAGTGTTAGTCTCCAAGGAGTCCATAGGACTTCATGCTGATTTCAGCGGAATTAACACCATTGGTAATTCTGCCAGTGATAATTCTGCTAATTTTTGAGATTTATAGCAGTAAGGCAGCATAACTACCTCCAGCATTTTGTTGAAGGTTTTTCCTCTGCCTCACCACCAAAGTTGTAGTATGGTAGTGCAGTAATATGGTGGTAGTGGAGTGGTAACAGTTACCGAATTATAGTGTAACAGAGTTTCCACTGCATTACTGAACTTTCTTCCTGTACTGCCATAATTGTGATGAGGCCCTTTGTTAGGCTTTACTGTTGTCTTTTTTAGGTCAACACTTTTCATATTACCCTTGGCTAACATGGCGCAAGCATACTACACTAATTCGGGCTGGTGGCTTGTGGGACTACAAATCAAAAAACCACACATAAAATGTCCTATAATCATCTTAGGACGCATCTAAGGACTGAACATGATCGGGCGAATGCACACGTTTAGTTCCCCCACCATTGCGACTTGGACAACTTTCGCTCTTGGAAGGTGTTTGTGACATGAAAGGGTGAGGGTCGCAGGAGTTCTGCTGGAGGAGAGTCCCAGCTAGGGACCATTGGTCAGATGTTGGTGTAGAGATGGCCACAGAAGAAGTGATGCATTTTGCAGGGTGCCTCTTTACAAATCTGTGCATCAGAGTAAAGGTGAAAAGGCTAGTCAAGGACATCTGAGAATGTTCATGCTGTAGGCTGGCCTCTACCATCTGGTGGCAGAGGGAAACATTGCTGCTGACAAAGTGTTTCAGAGCAACAGAGGAGGAACAAGCAGCACTGTAAGGTGCAGGGCTGCACCGGAAAACCTGCTCACAGGGCAATCTGGCATTCTCCCAGGCCCCAATGCAGGCCTCTAATGCTTCAACCATATCAACAGGGGTATGATCTCAGGCTAGCAGGGCATAATGTCTGGGCCCAGTGTCGGACAGCAAAGTAGCTGCATCAGCAACCGTGGCCAGCTGTTGGGCCAATCAAGCATCCCTGCTGGTGCCAGCAAAGGCTTCTAATGCTGACGCTGCAGCAATAGAGGCTTGCTCTCAGGCCAATTGGATATCCACCTTGGCCCCAGCATAGGCTGCTTTTGCTAATGCTGCTGTTTGGTCCTGAGCAAATGAGGTATCATCCCTTGCCTGTTCTCTTGCTGCTTTTGTCTCATTCTCCAGGGATCATTGTATAATTGGATACTTTCCAGGAGAGTTCCCAAATGGAAAACTGGCATTCGCCTGTGCTCCACCATTCTCATCCATCCATGGCTGGACTTCCTTCTTGGCTCTTACTCCATGTAAAGGTCTTATACAACACTGTTAACTATGGATAAAAGAGGAATGGGTAATGGAACAGCAAGTGTCTGGTCCAAGGTGGGGAGTGGTCAGGTGATCCCTGGAGGAGGTCCATCAGGCTCCCAACATGGGCCAGAAAGGACAGCCTCTGTGGAGTTGGTGATATCTCCAAACACCAACCACCACCAGAATATTTTCAGCCTTCAGTCGCTGGATGTCAGTTGGGGCCACAGTGACAGTGTTTGTCCTAATGAGAAGGGCAGTGTCCTCCTCGTCACCAAAGCCAGTCAGCTGGATGCCAGTGCTAGTTGAGGGCTAGGGGACGATGGTACTGCATAGTGTTTGTTCAGGGTGCCCCGTGGTGCTCCAAAGTACTCCACACCTCCTAGGCCACTATCACCTGCCTCTTCTATGGCCTATTGTCCATTGCTAACATCATCCCCAACATCACCGGTATCACCATGATCCCCCCTGCGGATGAGTGCACAAAGTGTTGTGTGTATAGGCCCGATATTGGCATTCCTAGGTCTACTGTTGCTCCAGCAAATCCACCTGTGCCTGCCTCGCCTTGTTTCAATGTCTTTTGTGTACACCTGGAATTGCACCTTTGTAAGATACAAGGACACTTGTTGCAATGACCCACTCTTGGTTCCTCCAACTCCCTCTATGAAGATGACCTTGATTTTCAGGGTGTGTTCCACCAATGCTCGCAGTGCGAGGCATGATGGTTGTGAGCCACCTTCTATGGTTAGAGACTGACTGTGGTGTTCGGAAACAAGCTTTTGGAAATAACACCAAAGGTCATGCCAGCACATCTGGATCTAGTTCACTGTACCGGTGATGCCACCACATTGATCTTCAGTAGAATGACCCTCCAGAGTGTGTTGTGCTGAGGAGATGGGGTCCTGGTAAACAGATATGTGGCCTCCTGCACATCACCATCCACCAGGCTCTTCAGTTCACCATCCTAGAACATAATACTATATGAATACAGCATCGATCCGGTGGGTGCCTGAAGTTTTGCGTCAATGACAAAAGCACTCAGGCCAGGCTGGGAGAGAAACACTAAATGTGGCCCCAGCAACAGGGAATAGGCCTATGATATGGGGTTTCAGTGGGGCAGAGAGAAAAAGGTGTTGAGAGACAGCAATCCTTAGACGTTACCACCGTCTTTTTACTATTGCAAAAAGCAGGTAGGATTGAAGGGATTCAGTGGGCCTAATTACGAGGTTGGAGGCAGCCATGGCGCTATTAGCGCCATGGCTGCCTCCAAACTCATTCCGACTCCGCCCTGGTGAATGGAACAATTACTGGTTCATTCCAAGGTTGGAGGGACCGGTAATTCCCCATTCACCAGGGCCATTCCCCATTCCCATTTGAGCCCCCATAGGGCTCAATGGGAATGGGGAAGGCGCTAATAACGGTACCGCAAATTGCGGTACCTTTATTAGTTCCAGAGTTCCTTTGCGGGTCCCGTCCTTAACACCTGGAAAAACCAGGCGTTAAGGGAGGACCCGCAAAGGGAACTCGTAGTAGGGCAGTAAGGGATTACCGGCACCGGTGCCCTTACCGGTGCCGGTAGTCCCTTACCACCCACCTCGTAATGAGGCCCATTGTCATGTTTCTACATTGCAGTATAAGTCATGGGAATCAAGAAAACACCCAGATTCCTCTCCTTTTTACTACCCTGCATTGAAAATATTCAAAATCTGGCAGAGCAGTCGGCAAATGTGAAGGCAGACCCAAAGGCACTTTGCTCCACCAGGTTTAACTGCTCATTTAAAATTAGCGTATAGGCTTTCTTCTCACATTTAGCTCTCATTGAGTGATGTCCAGCTTTGTAGGTGGTAAGGTGATTATGACTGTACTAAAACCACACTACACGAACAGAAGATTTATTTTTTTAGGGAATCAGACTGGAGCACCACATCTGATCATGATTCCTTCAGAGTCATTGTGTCATTGCAGTAGATGAACGCTCTTCAGAATCTACAGGTCAGATATGTTATCATTCCTTCATCCAGTTTCTTGGAGCGCCAGATATAGGTTTTGTTTATGGCATGATCTATTTTTCTATCTCTTTTGGTTTTGGGTAATTGCATACTCTAAAGTTTATTTTATCCAGGAAAATGTCTATTTGCTTTGGGGATGCTTACCATGTGTGAGATCTGTTAGATGAATACTTAAGGACTGATTCACAGAAGTGCTTTATAATGGCACAGTCACATTGAAACATGCTGTGTGGATCAGTCTATTAGTCAACAGGAGCCCATCTGTACATTACAAAAGCTGATGATGAAATTGCAGTCTGTGTCTTTCTTATGACCTTTGTACTTGCATCTAGCCAGATTTTGAGTGTGCCCAGAAGGTGTTTGGTACAACACTGACTCTGGGGTTTAAATATCAGTTGGTTCCAGTTACACCTTTTTTTGCATCTTCCATGAGGATGTGGCAAATTGCATCTCAGGTTTCTATTATCACCTCTTGGTAAATAAGTGTCTCCTTTACAAATGCAGCAAACGCCCGAACGCCCTCCAGACCCTGGAGACTCGAGACCTCTTTCAGAATCAGGGATTAAGAATGTCTGTGTTTTATCCAATTATTTGAACATCACAAATTGAGTAGCCTCTGCGGTTCTCAGATGGTAGAAAGGTCATGTTTTGATGTTTAGAGCAGGTTCATCCATTTGTATTTGTATATCTTTAATATAACTTTGCACGGCAGTTTAAGATAATCCTCAAACACTTCCTTTTGTGTTAGAACTTGACATGTGTATATTAATTTTACTGTAGAATTGGCTTTCTCTTTCCGAATTTGTCTAGTGGCGGCGTATTTGCCTGCCACTCCCATATCACCCTTTTCTATTGCATCCCTGGCCATTCTCCCCTTTCTATGATCCTATAGGGAAGCAAAGAGGGTTGATAGATATTGAAAATAGACTGCAAATAGAATTAAAACCATATGTAGGAAAACAAAATCATATGCCCTTTCTTGCACGTTTTGACTTATAAACTGGTTTCTCTGAAGTCTAGGGAATAGATTGGATGAGTTTGGACCAGTCCTGCACAGAAGGTTAGGATTTGAAAGCCTACAAGTATTTTTGCTTTCCTTTGTGTGGCAGAAAAAACCTGCACTTTCCAATTCAAGGGAATTGCATATGTTTCCCCCACATAGTTGTGGCATTTGCTTCTTTCCAAAGTTCTCTTCGGGTACTCCCACCCATACACAACAATGCTATCCACCAGCTTGAATACTTCAGTGTCAGGATGCAGCTCCAAAAGGTTCTTTATGTGGCCAGTTAGTAGGGACCACTCAACCTTTGTTTTATAAGGGTTTCCAGTAGCACCTTTTTATTTAGTTACTGGATGGGAACACCGTCAGGGTAATTCATAGATTTCAGCGCAGAGGCAGCGCACCCAAGCAGCGCAGAGAGGCAGCGTGCGCCAGCCATGTGCGCTAAACAGCATTCTGGCGCACCGCATATTCATGGAATATCAAAGCCATTTTGAGCGCTGGCACAGAGAACATCCCGCAGCACCAGTTATGCCATCAAGAATGCCCCTTGCGCAAGGATAGGCATTGAAATCCCCAATGCAGCGCAAAGGGCCGCGCTAACCCTGCACCAGTTCACAGAGCTGGTGTCGGAATTGAAACAATATTATGCCTCCTATCACAGCAATTGTATGTGTATTGGCCTACGCCAAGTTGTCTAAAACATCATATGCGAACAAACTCCGCGGCAAGGTCTTGACCTCAGAGAAAGTAATGTAAGTCGCCATCTTGGATTAGGCCGCCATTTTAGGTTCTCTTGTAATGTGGAAGTCACCCTGAACATCAAAATGGAGGCCGAATGACATTCTGAGTAAGATTCTGGCCGTTGTGACCTCCGTACACACGAATAATTAATATGCCCGCAGGCCACTTGTTGGGGTCGCAAACTGAGACCTTGTCCTATTGCTGACCTATGTGTAAATGTACAACTATATCAGCGAAACTAAACAAAATGCATATATTATAGGATTGACCTGTCTAGGAACCCATAGGCCCGATTCCTAGAATGGTTAACCCGCGAGGGGGTTGGCCAAGGGCTGGACAAACAATATAAAAAGCCCAAGTATTCCAATGTACGGTCTCTCTTACTAATGCATCGAACCTTCGTTGAAGTTCGTTACGTTACTCTGAGAGCCAAATAGCTATCCGTTTGTCAATTGACTTTGGTAACTGTTGTAGCTTTTAAATAAAGCACTTGTATGTTCTTTGTAACCTGTGTTGGTGTGTTTCTTTTGGGCTTCCCGGCCTCATATTATTTTTATGTTTTCACAGTTGGCGCCTGAATAGGGACCCTCAAGATTGATGCCGGATCATTGAAGGTTGACGCAGACTATCGAACCGGGATCGGACGGTGTGATACTGCGGGCCCGACCGAACGAGACGTGATACCTCGGCAGCGCTGCATGGTCCGATCCTTGGACGATAGTCGTGTGGTCTGACACGGCATCTTGACGAGGGTCCATTTTTGAGGCGGGCAGATTTGTCGAAACCACCAAACACAAGGTGAAATTCATTAGGTAAGTTCTTTGGTAAACCGTACGGTCCTCCTTAGGTTTGGTCAGGTGCAGTCGTGACCCGGCTCTTAATTTAACCCTGACAATTTGAATTTGGCGTATTGTATCTGCAGACACAATTATTGTCCAGGTAACACCATTTTTTTGTGAAATGCCTGGGAAATTGTCTAGCTGCTTTAGGGCTCTGTTCCGCAGCGATCGACAATCTTTGGAATTTAGCCGCCCGGCACCACAGGAGGGGTCGCCGGCATGTAATATGTACTGTAAGTATGGCATTGGAAGTATAGTATTTAATGATATTTGGCACAGACAAACCATACATGCTTCCGAATTTCAGTGGCCAATCAATGGTAGTTTTGAGATCCCCCGTATCGAATACCTAAAATCGGTCTTGCTAAAAAAGAAGGCCAGACCTGCAGCCTTTGATGTTTTGCAGAATTGGAAAAAAGAAGCATTGCAGCAGCTTAAAAGTAGGGATAAACATGCACGCCGTCATAAAACAAATGCCGAAAAGGCTTTGTTATATGATAAGGAAAAACATTCAGAGTCAGTTAAAAATATGGATAGGGCTTTTTCACTCAGAATCCAGAAAATGTATCCCTCTAAAGATTTCCATGTTTCTGAAGAATTTATTGAAAAATTGTTAAACGAACGCAGGCCTGGTGCCTCTGCGCCACCTCCGTATGATCCTCTCCCGGGTGCTCTGCCCATTCCTGCTGTTGTTCCTGCTGTTATTCCTGTTCCCCCTGTACAACCTATTGTTCCTATTCCTCTAGTTGTTGTTCCTCCACCTATCGCACCACCCCTTTCTCCTGCGCCGATAGTTGCACCCTTATTGAATTTGCCTGCCCCTCCGCTCCCGAGTGGTTCTGTATTGATTAAAGTTGATCAGGGTGCGGGGTCAAAGATTGTCACTCGTAACACTGTTTCTGCAGACAAGAAACTAGAATGATTTGCATGGGCTAAGCACTGAATGGAGAAAGGTGATCAAGTTAATGTTTTTTCCACATTATCAAATTTGAACAGTTTTCCCGAGAAAAATGTTTTTATCGAAGGTTTGGGGACTCATTTATGTGTGATGTGGGGTAGATTACAAAATTCGGCACTCCTACAAGGGGTGAGGGATCTAAATGCTTTAGCGCTTTCGAGGGACACAGAGGAGAAAGTACATGGTCATGTTGAAAGATTGTTTGAGTATAGGAGGAACTTTGAGAAATCACGAGATGAGGATGATGAAGACGACAGTATGTATGTGCAGAAACGGTTCCTTCCGTGTCGTAGATCGGCACCTGAGGAAGTACGAATTTGTACCAAGGATGCAATTCGATGGGTCTCGGATTCATCGATACCGCCAGATGAAGTATATGACACGTATAGTCAGTATACAGTAGAAATGCAAAGGAAGGTGATTCAGGTAATGGTACAGTACCTGCAGGAAGAATGTGTAAGGAAGAAGGTTAGTTGTCCTATATAGTTATTGGGAATTTGTAAAAGGGCTTTTTCGCCCGACACTTCTTCGACTGCCTTAGTGCTCGACCTGGCTCTGTTGCTTAGTAAGCGGTCAGAGTTACCTATATCTCAGTTGCCTATGAGAGAGGTTCCTCCGACATTTGTCCCAAAGGTTGAGATTCCCGCTAACGCTGGGACTGGTGCACCCGCTGTGGATATCCCTGCGCATTATGTATCGCAATTTGTTCACGTCCCGTTTTCACGACAGGAAGTGAACACTATTAGACAATCAATTCCCGATATCAGGAAAAACCCGACAGGGTTTTACAAAGAGATAGAGTCCGTTTTGCAGTCCTCTGTGTTCACCATAAGTGATGTTGACTTGCTATCCACTGTACTCCTACTCGTAGATTTATGGAAGCAGGTTCGGACAATAGACGATGTGCCAGGGTTGGGAGATACGTGGGCTAACATGACTAGGTTTGATGGGGAAAGACCAGCTGGTGAGAAACCACCTCAGGTAATACTTACTTTGCCTGATAGATTTGTCGCAAAATTAAAACCTATAATTCCAGAGAAAAGAATCATTTGGGACAAGCTTACGGCCTGTGTTCAAGGAAAAACTGAAGGCGCAACCAAATTCTTTAATAGATTCGAACAGGTATTCTCTGACTTCAGTGGACAGGACTTGGGTACAGAGTCTGGGAAAAGGTTGTTTGTGGACAAATTTGTACGTGGATTGTTGCCCCACATCCAGTCACAGATTATGTCCTCTGAGAGCGCTTGGCAGGCGAAATCTCAATCTGAAGTTTTGCACATGGCTCAGTATTATGAGAACCGTGTTAATAATGAAAAGGAGAAAATAGAGAAGAGGTAAGGAGATCTGAAGACTAAGGTATTGTTACAACAAATTGTTAGAAATCCCAGAGGAGGTACGACACAGACCAGAGGTCAGTATGTCCCAAAAGGAAACGCTCCTTTGGGTTCTGTGAATATGAATCAATGTGCCTATTGCCGCCAGGAAGGTCATTGGCGAGCATAGTGCCCCGTCCTTCGACAAAGGTCAAACAATGCGTTTGGGAGTATGGGTAGACGACCTAGAAGTCGCCCTGGAGCAGGGGGCTCTGATAGAGGTCAGTTTTCACAAGATCCTCAGCAACCTTTTTCACGGGAAAATCAGACTTCGAGTGTGGACGCAAGAAACATATTTGATCACCCTTCTGCTCCCTACCTGTCTGAAGAGCTTCCTTCCGACGACATTTTATTTCGTTAGGACTGCCTGAAGCAGGGTTTGGAACCTTCACCTATTCCCGTTAATCAGAAAGGTCCCTACGTTGAATTGTTAGTGGGGAATAGGAAACACCAGTTTTTGATAGACACTGGAGCACAGAAGTGCTCCATTGATCATTCCCGGGTTCCAAACATTCGACTGTCAGGGCAAACAAATGTTTCTGTAGGGTTTTCTGGTATACCAATTGTTTGTCTGGTTTCTTCACCGGTGTCTGTTTCTTTGGGTCCCTTTACGGACCATTGTCCCTTCCTTCTGACTTCGAACTGTGGAGAGAATTTGCTGGGGTTAAATCTGTTGAAGAAATTGAATGAAGTAATTCATTGTTCCTCTGATGGAGTACGACTGACGGTTTCACCACAGCAACTTCCCAATTCTCAGTTTCTGATTCGACCATTGCCTCCTGAGTTTAGCGTTGTTCCGGAATGTTTATGGGCAGTTGACGACAATGATGTCGGGGTACTACAGATTGAGCCCGTCAAAATAGTTTTGAAACGTGGAGTTAAATTACCACGCATTCCGCAGTATAAAATATCAGTTGAGGGCGAGCGTGCTTTGAAGTGCATTGTCTCCGATTTTGTGCATTGAGGCGTGATTGAGGAGATTGCAGGTAGTTTATGTAACAGCCCGATTTTGCCTGTATACAAGAAAGGTGACAATGCAATCCCATACCGGTTCATAATTGATCTTCGTGCTATTAACAAAGTTGTCGCCCCACAATTTCCAATTGTGCCTGATGTAACAACAATACTAACAATGATCCCTACTACGGCTGCGCACTTTAGTGTTGTGGATTTAAAGATTGCTTTCTTTAGCATTCCTATACACAAGGAGAGTAGATATTTGTTCGTGTTCACCTTGGGAGGACGTTCATTTACATTTACTCGGGCACCTCAAGGGTATACTGAAAGTCCAAGCATTTATAGTAAAGCTTTGAAAGAGCAGCTCGACACCCTTGAATTGCCACCTACTTGTACACTGCTTCAGTATGTCGATGATTTGCTTTTGGCTGCAGATTCTGAAAGTGCTTGTAAAGAAGGTACTGTACTGTTGCTTGTTCATCTAGCTAAAAATGGTCATAAAGCTTTGCTCAAAAAATGTCAATATTGTTGTCAGGAGGTCGCCTATTTAGGCTACCTCCTGTCAAAGGAGGGGAGAAGATTGACACCTGAAAGAATAAAACACATTTCTGGCATGTCTGTTCCAAATACACAGAAGGAAGTCAGAGCCTTAATAGGTATGGCTTCTTACTGTAGGTTGTGGATCCCGAACTTTTCACTAGTGATAAAACCGATGTTGGCTTTGACGAAGAAGGGCATTTCTCTGCCACTGCCATGGAAATCGGAACATCAAGGATCATTTGAGCTTCTCAAAACCGTGTTATGCTCTGCACCGGTTCTGGGTACTCCAAATTATGACAAGGTCTTTGTGCTGTTTGTGCATGAATGTGATGGATGTGCTTTGGCTGTGTTAACACAGGAACACGGAGGGAAGAATAGGCCATGCGGCTACTATTCCTCCGCCCTTGATCCTGTCGCATGCGCTTTGCCAAGATGTTTGCGAGCTGTCGCTGCTGCTGCCGCGTCTGTAAAACAGAGTGAGGGAATGGTCCTAGGCCATGATTTAATCTTGATGGTACCTCACTCTGTAGCTGTCCTATTGAATAAAACCCAAACGCAACACCTCACCTCTGCATGGCTAACAAGGTATGAATTAATTCTGTTTGCCCCTCACATTCAAATTAAGAGGTGTTGTGTTCTTAATCCGGCTGAACTTCTACCTTTCCCGCAAAATACTGTTTGCAGTGACGAAGAATTACATGACTGCCTGTATACCACTGAACAGGAAACAAAGGGCAGGATAGATCTTATAGATACTCCTTTGGACAATGCAGAAGGGGAGCTGTTTTGTGATGGCTCCTGCTTCAAACTTCCAGATGGTACATCTACAGCTGCTTACGCAGTTACTTCGTTGAGTATGTTTGTTGAAACTAAGAGAATTTCGTATAACTCTGCGCAGGCCGCAGAGATTATAGCGTTGACCCGAGCTTGTGAACTCTCTGAAGGGCGTTTAGTAAACATATATACTGATAGCCAGTACGCCTTTGGGGTGGCTCACAACTTTGGGAGGCTCTGGTCGGAAAGAGGGTTCCTAACCTCACATGGGACCAAGATCCAGCATGGTCCCCCGATAGTGCAATTGCTCTCGGCACTCTCACTCCCTAGGCAGTTAGCGATCATGAAATGTGCAGCACATCGTAAGGTCATAGATGATGTGGGAAAAGGGAACGCTTTTGCTGACCAGATAGCCAGGCAAACGGCCACAGACCTTAGCGCAGACATGTATGCTCTAAGGGAAACAAAAGATGCCTATGTAATGGATGAGGGTATTGGGTCTGTGCGAGATATTCAAACTGATGCCACAATAGAAGAGTTTAAAAGGTGGGCCGAAGGAATGGGGAAACTGGATGATGATGGGTCTTGGGTGGATACATCTGAAGGAAAATGGTTGCTCCCTGATTCATATGTGCTGGCAATGGTTACGATGGCACACGGTCCTACGCATGTGTGTGCTCAGCAGATCACGAAAATGTTAGAACAAGTCTGGGTGAATGATAACATTTTGAAGACTGCACAGGGACATGTTCAGAATTGTATGATTTGCTTACAGCACAATGTGGGGAAGGGGACAGTAACTCCAAGGGGAAGCTTTGGGCCCCCTTCTGTTCCCTTCGAGGTCATTGTTAAGTCACAACCAAACGCACACTTGATTGAAGATTTATTGTAAGTATCATGGAGAGTAATACACAGCAGGCGCCCTCCTCAAGAGGCAGGCTCCAACTCCTTTACATACAAAAGAAAACTTAGACAAGCATTCTAATCAGAATAAGCACAGCAATACATTCCAGTTAGAATCTGGTTACATCATAATGTCATTGAGTTGCACAGACTAAGTAAGTCTGACCTTTTCTGAAGTTAATAAGAACCAAAACTCAACACATCTCCTTCCCTTAAACAGAAACATTTAACCCAAGTAATAATCATTTAACTTGGTTGGTCTGTACCTCACTCTGTTTGCTTTCACACCACTATCAGTGTTAATATAGCGGTCACTCTCAAAATTCTCTACTCTACCTGCATTAGATACAGGCACTAGAGCTTCTTCCTCATAAGACAAATTCTGGTCCGGCTCCTCACTACCTTCACTAGCAACCTTATTGCTTTTGGCAAGTCTAGACATTGCCCAACATTCACCACCCTCCATTATAACAACATTCCCCCTTATGGCTGCAATTTTCTTGGGACCGATAAATTTACTAGTGATGCATTTAGGAGATATTCTGGGATTTTTGATGTACGCCCAGTCCCCAATAGACCAAATCATTCCTCCAGTAGACTTTTTAGCATCAAAACGAACTTTGTACTCATTCTGAGTCTCCCTAATTAGATCCATGACTTTTTCTCTGTCAACATGTATACTCTTCGCTAGGTTTAGCCAACCCGGACACAACCTTGTCCCAGGGTGTCTACCCTTGAGAGATGAAAAAGGTGAGATACCAGTAACAGAGTGTGGCGTTACACAGTAGTTCCAGACCATCTCCCTAAGAACCGTCTGCCACTTCAATCCAGATGCCATGGCCAACTGTAATCCACCCTTAAGAAACCTATTCATTCTTTCAACCAAGCCATTCGCTCTGGGTTGGTACAATGCTGTCCTGTAATGTTTGATACCATATCTATTAAAAAATTCCACCATCTGTCCGAACAAAACTGGACCCCATTGTCTGAGATGAGCTCTGAGGGAAACCCTTCCCTGTAAAACACTTCCTCAAAGAAAGTGATCATTTGTGAAGTAGTT
Source organism: Ambystoma mexicanum (assembly GCF_040938575.1). NCBI lineage: Eukaryota > Metazoa > Chordata > Amphibia > Caudata > Ambystomatidae > Ambystoma > Ambystoma mexicanum. The sequence goes on along the minus strand of NC_090928.1, from coordinate 713,933,896 downwards.
GCCTCCCTTATAGGTTTCCACTCAACCCATTTTGAGTGATAATCTACTAGGACAATGAGGTATTTGAAATCTCCACCTAATTCCTGAATGGGTCCCATCAAATCCACTGCTAACTTCCTCCAAGGCTCTGCTGGGACACTAACCGGCCTTAACGGGGTATCCCTGACAACTTTACTTTTATCACTCTTTTCACATTCCTTGCACTTTCTGACACATCTCTCCACTTCACTATCTATCCCTGGCCACCAAAATGATTGCCTTATGTGTCTTTTAGTGTCCCCCATCCCCAGATGGCCCTGGTGGGCTATGTCCACTAGCTTGGATCTAGTTTCATAGGGCGGAATAATCCTCATCCCTTTTCTGAGTTGAGACCCGTCCTCCGACAAATTCAATTCCTCCTTGACATTTTGAAACGCATCAAACTTCCTCTCCACCAGATCCTTTCTGGGCCAACCTGCTTTGACCCAGACTTTTACTTGGCCCAATACTTCATCCAGCTTATCAGCAGACACCCATTCCTCTTTACTTATAGCATTGTGCACCATTTCACAAATGCTAACAGTGGGCTCCACATTCGCATTCTTGAAATCTTTGGCCTGAACCGGTAGTCTTGAAAGACAATCAGCAATTACATTTTCACCACCAGGTACATACACTATCCTGAAATCATATGCCAACAACTCAATCATCCACCGGGATATCCTGGGCGAACCTTTAGTCCAGTCAGCACTGCCCAACAACTGAACCAAAGGTTTGTGATCTGTTTTTATAGTGAACGATTGGCCCCATAGAAAGAATTTGAAATGGCTTATTGCCCATGTCACTGCTAAAGCTTCTCTCTCTACCACAGAGTAGTTGTTCTCCGCTCCTCTCAGTGGCCGGGAGGCAAAAGCTATGACATGTTCAATGCTCCCTTCATACTGAAAAAGGGCGGCCCCGAGCCCTAACATGCTCGCATCCACAGCAAGCACGGTTTTCCTTCCAACTACAAACCCACCCAAAGAGGGTGCTTCTACTATGCCCTCTTTAATTTTGTCAAAGGCTTTCTGGCATTCATCCGACCACACATATCTGGAACCTTTCTTCAATAAATCTCTCAAAGGAGACGATATATTGGAGAACCCCTCAACAAATTTGTGATAATATTCCGCCAACCCCATGAACGACCGCAATTGTTCCTTATCAAGGGGTTGGGGAGCACTCACAATGCTATCTACCAAGGACTTTCTAGGAGAAATTCCGTTGCATGAAATCTTGTGCCCCAAATAATCCACTTCTGTCATGGCAATTCTGCATTTCTCTCTTTGTACAGTTAACCCAGCATCCTTAAGTCTAATTAAAACAGATCTTAAAGCATTGTCATGTTCAACAATATTCCTGGCAAAAATAAGAATGTCATCCTGAAATACAGTTACGTTGCTAAGGCCTTTGAGTACTGTTTCCATCACTCTTTGGAAGACAGATGCTGCTGAGGCCAAGCCAAAGGGCATACGTTTATACATGAAAACACCTTCCGGAGTAATAAATGCAGTTAACTGTTGACACTCCTCAGACAACAGGACCTGGTGGTATGCAGAAGAAAGATCAATAATGGAAAACAGTTTAGGCTCTCCCAGTGTGGACAGAATTTCCGAAATGTTCGGCAAGGGATGTCTTTCAACTACAATGTTCCTATTGAGACTGCGTAAGTCGACACACAACCTCATTTTGCCATTGGCTTTAGTAACCAGAACGATGGGGGACAGCCATTCTGTAGCTACTACCGGTTCAATAATCCCTTTGACCATCAGGCTGTCAAGTTCTTCTTTAAGTTGCGCCTTCATCTTCAATGGCACTTGGCGAACCTTATGCACAACAGGTTGAGCATTATTTTTCAATCTAATGTGATGCTCAAAGTTTTTGCGTTTGCCAAGTCTCTCAGAAAACACTTCAGGGAATTCCTTCATCCAGAAATCCCCCACTTCGGCAATTGTAACTGGCACAGATGCACTGGCTTGTACTACTATACCCAATTTCTTCTGTTCTTCCCATCCTAGTAAGGAAGCTCCCTTTTCCGCCACAAGGAATGTCGCTTGACAGTTTCTACCCTTGTAGAATACTCCTGCAGAGAATTGGCCGACGATATCTATATCAGAATTCCCATATCCACATACTCTAATGCTGGTGGGAAGAATAACGGCATCACCCTGTTTTAGAACATTTCTCAATGTGTCCCTGGATATGATAGACCATGGTGAACAAGAGTCCACCTTCATTGAGAGTTCAACCCCATCAATCCAGAACGTGTCCACAGGGCCTTTATTATTAGTGGACAATTCCGAAATCTGAAACACATGTTTAGGGGTCATCTCTTGTATGGTAGAAGTTTGATGAACATGGTATCCTGCCTTGATGTCACCCTCCTCATGATCTAACATTTTGGGTTCAACACAGTTGATTGATTTATTTTTGCCACATTTGCAAAATGACCCTTGCTTTTACATCTGAAACAGTCTGCATACTTGGCAGGGCATGAGGGAAAATTCATTCCATGTCTGAAGCTGCCACAGCGAGAACACATGCCTTTTGCATTCCAAACTCCTTTCCTTATCGTAGAGTAATTGCCCCTCCTCTTTTGATCCACCACACACACCGAGGCTTGATCAGAATTTGATTTGTCAATCTTGAGTTCCTTGACATACTCCGAGGTTTGTTCAATGCTTCTCGCCATCTCAATTGCCTCTTGAAGGACCATATCTTTTGCAAGTAGCTTCTCCTGAATTCTTGGATTATTTGTGCATCTGACTAGTTGGTCCCTGATGAGAGAATCTGCTAGCTGCTCAAACTCACACGTATAACTTAATGATCTGAGACAGGCAACATATGATTCCACAGATTCTGATTTCTCTTGAACTCTCTGAAAGAATTTATGCCGCTCGAAACTGACATTCTTCTTTGGTTCAAAGTGGTCCCGAAGCTGTTTGAGGGCAAATGAGTATTCATCCATATCACCAGCTTCAAGGTCTCTATTTCTAGGAAGTCCATCATAAATTCTGCGCCCTTCAGTGCCGAGATTATGAAGAAGGAGAGCTTTCTTCCGCGCAGCGGGAAATCTGTCCCCACCCATGGCCACCAAATAGTTCTCAAATACATCTTTCCACCGATCCCATGGGATGACAGGACGGCCCGTTTCGCTGACAAAAGGAAGAGGAGGTGGAATAGAGGTCATGTCTTGTCTTGGACAGAAACACTGTATGCACACAATAGAATCCGGAAGCTGGGATGTGTGTGGTTGGCTGTGGAGCCACAAACGCAGGTGTTTAAGAACAACCTTTTAACTTGTTAAGCGTGTACCCCCTTAAATAAACTTGAGGTAATGTGTGGATGAAGCTGGGCTTTGGCGAGCTTTCACACTAGCACAGAGAGTCACACTGGAGATCCGGAGTAGCCAATACCCTTATCCCAGCCAATGGCAGCACTCTGCTGGGCCTGACGCAACAATGGGGGCTGTTACAGTGACCCACCAAATGCCACCCAAATGCAGCCAACAGGACCCGCGGGCGCAGTACTCACGCAGACCTCAGCCGGGTTAGCCGCTTTCTCCGCCTGCCGCAGGCCTCCGCCGGATAAGCCACTCCCTCCGCTTGCCTCTCGCCTGCTGTGTCGGAGAAGGGAGGCTTAGGAGGACTTGGATCAGCAATGCAGGAGTACGAAGGCAAACCAAACACGAGCGGGTCCTCAGGGTGCCCTAGCCTCGTCGCCAATGTTAAGTCACAACCAAACGCACACTTGATTGAAGATTTATTGTAAGTATCATGGAGAGTAATACACAGCAGGCGCCCTCCTCAGGAGGCAGGCTCCAACTCCTTTACATACAAAAGAAAACTTAGACAAGCATTCTAATCAGAATAAGCACAGCAATACATTCCAGTTAGAATCTGGTTACATCATAATGTCATTGAGTTGCACAGACTAAGTAAGTCTGACCTTTTCTGAAGTTAATAAGAACCAAAACTCAACAGTCATCCACTTTGATTTTATTGAGATGGAACGGTGTAACAATCTAAAATATGTTCTTGTGATTATTTGTGCTTTTAGTAAATGGGTCGAGGCTTTCCCAGTTAAAGATGCTACTGCCATGACCACTGCAAAGACTATGGTAAAATAATTCTTTCCACGATTTGGGCTTCCAAGGGTAATTTGGTCGGACAATGGTCCCCATTTTGTTGCAGGAGTAATTTTGCAGATATGCACAGCGTTACACATTGAAAAACGATTTCACTCAGCTAGACATCCTCAAAATGTTGGGTTGGTAGAGAGACATAACGGTATCTTAAAGAATAAGCTTGCAAAAACATGTGCCGACACCAAATCGAAATGGCCAGATGCCTTACCTATTGTATTATTAGCCATGCGTACCACACCTCAAACTAAGACTGGGCTTTCTCCATTTGAGGTAGTGATGGGGAGACCTGCTAACATTTGGGGTCTTCCGAAGCCTAAAGCCCTGAGGGAGGTAGAAAATGTATTGCTTGTAGACTACTGCAACCAGTTGACTAAAAACCTGTATTTCATTTATCATCAGGTCCAATCAGCTTTACCTGTACGGTTTACGGGCCGAGGGTACGATATTCAGCCTGGAAGTTGGGTCCTAGTGAAGGCCTACGAAAGGTCTTCCTGTCTCGCTCCTCGCTGGAGGGAACCCTACCAGGTGCTGTTGGTCACTCGGACAGCAGTGCGGGTGGCTGGGAAAAAACACTGGATCCACGCGACACATGTCAACAAACTTCCTCACCCGACGCCACACGTTACAGAAGAAGCAGAACCCCTCGCTGATGCTACAATCTCGGATCCTGGAGTAGCAAACAGCACTGTGAGTGCGTCGGAGAATTCCCCTGAGCCTGTGGAGCTTGGGGAACAGTCCATTTTGTCTCCACACTCTTTGAAAAAGTCTTTTCCGGAAAACACTGTTTCAAGTTCTGCGACTTCCGTCGCCTGCGATACGTCGCTTCCCTCAGGAAGTGACGACGCCTTGTTTCCGGATCAAACAGTTTTGGGTACCACGAGGTACGAACTTCGACGAAGAAAATAGAACTACGGCACGGGTCTTTCCGTGCATTTGAAATGATTGAAAGTTTTCTCTTGTAAAAGAAAGTTCCTTTCGAACAAAAGGAAAAAAAAGGGATTCTGCTGGCTAGGGTTGGGAAGGACTAAGAAGTCGCGTGACCGTAGTGTCGCCAGCAACGAACATTGGGGTCCTCGATTGAGAAACTGCGATGCCTGCCACCTCCACCGCTGTTCCCCACACTGGACTTGTAAATAAGGGGGTGACCAACTTGGACAACGAACAATGTGCCTGGGCCCCGAAAACGTATTGCTGCGTTGTGTTAATAATAATTGGAATTTGTGTAATTACTGCTGTTGGACTTTGGTACTTCAAAGAAATTTACCTTCTAAAACCTCTACTGCCAATTGAGATTGTACCTACTGCTTTGACTCCCTCTGTACACCTTCACACTCTGTCACCTAGAGACTCCCAGCATAGACGAAAGTATCATAATAACACTTTAATGATAGTAATGAATGCAACGCATGCCATTTTTAATAAGAGTAATTGTTGGATTTGCACTCATTTACCGCAACATGGGAACAAGGGGCTAGGATGGTATATTCACCCTTTACCTTTAACGACTGCTTGCTATGCCTCTCTTAGAGCACTATTCTTTGGCCGTTGGAATGATAGCATCTCAGGGAACTTTGATGGAACTAATTTAAATGATTTTGAGAAACGTGAATTGACTCCCCTGGGATGCTCGCTTTTTGCCCTGATTCAGTCCCCTTTTGTGTACAAAGAAATGGCACTCGGCCAATGGGAGATTTTGAAGGTTGTATGAACATTGTAAATTTGACTGGAGAAAACAGGCCTCTGTATGTAGGGGGGCCTGTTTATTTTGTTTGTGGTAGTTTAGCATTTCCCTGGTTGCCCAAGGATTGGCAGGGAACCTGTTATTTAGGAATCCTGTTACCTGGGGTATTTGTAGCTAGTACATTGGAGGTTTCTAAGGCTCGCCCACGGCGGGACGAGAACGTAGATACCCCTGGGCAAGTATTGGGAGATATAGCAAAATCAGTTGTGCCCTTTTGGGGACAGATAGCAAACTCTGAAAACATTAGGGGACTAGCAAGAGTACTGGAGAGAACCATCAACCGGACCACGGATATACTCTACAATATGACACTAGAACAAAAGGCAATAAGATTGGTAGCACTCCAAAATCGGATGGCATTAGATGTCATTCTGGCAGAACGTGGTGGAGTATGCAAATTAGTGGGGTCCGCTTGTTGTGTTTTCGTACCAGATTCCTCGCCGACAATTTTCAAAGCAATACAGAACTTGCACATCCTTACTTCTGAAGTGCATGTTCCTGTGGGAGATTGGAATATTAGCGCCTGGTTCTGGGATTCTATACGATCCTGGGGTTGGAAGGTGCTTTCTGTTATCCTGGTTATTTTGGGAATCCTCCTATTCCTTTGTTGCTGTTTCCAATGTCTACCTAGTATATGTGCAATGCTAGGGGGGTGTTGTGCTCAAGCGGTGAGCACAGTAGGGCACAAAATGTACGCCCCAGATACAGCATCTAAAGAGTTTGTGGTACAAGAGGTTCTGATGAATGACCTAATGGCTATAGACATTACAGATAATGATTCAGGATGTATGGACGACAATGCATGGAGTTATTTGCAAAAGTATTAAAAATGATATTAGCACTTGGCATAGGCCAAAAGGAGGGTTTGTCGGAATTGAAACAATATTATGCCTCCTATCGCAGCAATTGTATGTGTATTGGCCTACGCCAAGTTGTCTAAAACATCATATGCGAACAAACTCCGCGGCAAGGTCTTGACCTCAGAGAAAGTAATGTAAGTCGCCATCTTGGATTAGGCCGCCATTTTAGGTTCTCTTGTAATGTGGAAGTCACCCTGAACATCAAAATGGAGGCCGAATGACATATCTGAGTAAGATTCTGGCCGTTGTGACCTCCGTACACACAAATAATTAATATGCCTGCAGGCCACTTGTTGGGGTCGCAAACTGAGACCTTGTCCTATTGCTGACCTATGTGTAAATGTACAACTATATCAGCGAAACTAATCAAAATGCATATATTATAGGATTGACCTGGCTAGGAACCCATAGGCCCGATTCCTAGAATGGCTAACCCGCGAGGGGGTTGGCCAAGGGCTGGACAAACAATATAAAAAGCCCAAGTATTCCAATGTACGGTCTCTCTTACTAATGCATCGAACCTTTGTTGAAGTTTGTTACGTTACTCTGAGAGCCGAATAGCTATTCGTTTGTCAATTGACTTTGGTAACTGTTGTAGCTTTTAAATAAAGCACTTGTATGTTCTTTGTAACCTGTGTTGGTGTGTTTCTTTTGGGCTTCCCGGCCTCATATTATTTTTATGTTTTCACACTGGGACAGTGCATTTGGGGGATGCGCAGGAAGTTTCACAAGCGATAAGCCTTGTGCGAGTGGGGTACGTATATTTTGGGGGTGGGCGGGGTGTATTACATGTGATTTCGCTGGGTGAGTGGGGTATGTGTATTTTGGGGGTACACAGGGAGAATCTCACCAGATATGCCTTGGGCGAGCGGGGTATGTTTATCTTGGGGGTGCCCCGGGGAGTATCACACATGATAGGCCTTTTGCGAGCGGGGTACATGTATTCTGAGGGGTGCACAGTGAGTATCACACGCGATAGGCCTTGTGCAAGCGGGGTACGTGTATTTTGGGGGTGCACGGGGAGTATTACGCGTGATTTCGCTGGGCGAGCAGGGTACGTGTATTCTGAGGGGTGCGCGTGCAGTTTCACACGCGATTTAGCTGGGCGAGCGGGGTACATGTATCTTGGGGGTGTGCAGGGAGTATCACACGCGATAGGCCTTGTGCGAGTGGGGTATTTGTATTCTGAGGGGTGCGCGGGGAGTATTACACGTGATTTTGCTGGGCGAGCGGGGTACGTGTATTCTGAAGAGTGCGCAGGGACAATCATATGCGATAGGCCTTGGGCGAGCGGGGTATGTGTATCTTGGGGGTGTGCAGGGAGTATCACACGCGATAGGCCTTGTGCGAGTGGGGTATGTGTATTCTGAGGGGTGCGCGGGGAGTATTACACGTGATTTTGCTGGGCGAGCGGGGTACGTGTATTCTGAAGAGTGCGCAGGGACAATCATATGCGATAGGCCTTGGGCGAGCGGGGTATGTATATCTTGGGGGTGCGCAGGAGGTATCACACGCAAATTGGCAGTGTGGGTCCTCCCAGGTGTGCCCTCTACCCCCTGCAGGCAGCCCACACCACAGGGCACTACCCTGCACCCCAGTCCATGCCCCGCAGGCAGCCCATCCACCTTGGGCATGCCCCGCAGGTAGCCCATCCACCCTGGGCACGCCTTCCAGCCAGCCCACATATCACCATGCACCAGTGAGCACCGACTCATGTCCCCCTGCACCCCCACCCACCCAGCAGCGACAGGCACCTGCCAGCAGGCCCCAACTCATGTCCCCCTGCACCCCCACCCACCTGGCAGTGAAGGGCACTTGCCAGTAGGCCCTGACTCATGTCCCCCTGTACGCCCACCCACCCGGCAGTGAGGGGCACCTGCCAACAGGTCCTGAATCATGTCCCCCTGCACCCCCACCCAACCGGCAGTGACAGGCACCTGCCAGCAGGCCCCGACTCATGGCCCCCTGCACCCCCACCCACCCGGGTGTGACAGGCAACTGCCAGCAGGCCCCGACTCATGTCCCCCTGCACCCCCACCCACCCGGTAGTGAGGGGCTCCTGCCAGTAGGCCCCGACTCATGTCCCCCTGCACCCCCACCCACCCGGCAGTGACAGGCACCTGACAGCAGGCCCGTCTCATGTCCCCCTGCACCCCATCCACCCGGCTGTGATGGGCACCTGCCAGCAGGCTCGACTCATGTCCCCCTGCACCCCCACCCACCCGGCAGTGAGGGGCACCTGCCAGCAGGCTCCGACTTATTTCCCCCTGCACCCCCACCCACCCGGTAGTGACAGGCACCTGCCAGCAGGCCCCGACTCATGTCCCCCTGCACCCCACCCACCTGGCTGTGACAGGCACCTACCAGCAGGCTCCGACTCATGTCCCCCTGCACCCCCACCCACCCGGCAGTGAGGGGCACCTGACAGCAGGCCTCGATTCATGTCCCCCCCAACACGTCATCATGATCCACAATCATGGCCCTCATGGCCACCCAAATCCCACCGCACGCCAGCCCTGCCCAAAGAACCTACCAAGTATTACATCCACCCCACCTTGAAATGCCCATTACATGAAACAACCCAAATGGCATGTATGCACATCAACACATGTCCATCACACACACACAATGGGTGCCAGTGAATGTGAAAACCCACATCCTGACATGCATGAAACCTTATGAGAGAATACCACACATTGAAGTATGAAACAAAAATGTATTCAACACAAAATGAAGTGAATGAAATGAAAACACACAATAATGGAAATAAGAAAGAAAATGCAGCATGTTCCAAAATGAAAAAAAATATGAAATCAGAATCCAAACAAATCCAAAAGAAAATGTGTCCAAATTCACCGTCCAACAAAGCAAATCCAAAGGGAAAGAAATAAGTAAAATCCATTGCTACATGGTGAAAAATAAAATAAAATGATGATAAATCCACTGTTCAACTATATACAAATAAGAAATCCAGGGTCCACGAGCCCAACCATTGAAAACCTACAAAAAAAAACTACCTAATGAAGAACTATCTACAAAAAGATGGGGCATAGTCCAAGCGCCCCAAATGTAAGAAAAACATAACACTAACTAACTATATACAATGGCGGCGGGCAGGTCCTACGGCTCACTTGCTGATTTCCTGGGCCAGGGCATCATCAAACTCCTGGTCTATGTCCTGGAGGCGGGCCTGTTCCATGACCCCGAGGTTTCGCAGGGATAACGCCATGTCCAACTCCAACTGCCTGCGAATTGCCTCGAGGCACTCGGCCCGCCTCAGCGCCCTGCGCATGGAGTTCTCCATCCTGACCATAGTGATCCGTGCCTCTTCCGCCCGCTGCCGCTCCGCATCTATGTGCTGGCCCAACCGCTGCCACATGGAAGACACTCCCAATCCAGGGTCCTCCTGCCCTCTGGCCGATGCCTGCCCCTCTGATGTTGATGGCCCAGAGCCATCATCGCTCCCACCTTGAGCCTGCTGCTGCTCTACCTGTGTCCTGGCTCATGATGCCTGCACGTCGTCCTCCTGTTAGGGTGCAGTTGTTGGTGTGGCCACCCCAGCTGGACCTCCGACTCCCGACTGTGGCAGGGATGTGTCGTCCACCAGCCTGGCCGCTGGGTCAGAAGCAGCTCCACAGGGTGCCCATGTGATACATGGGCCGGAAGATGGCACAGAGTATGACTGGCGCATAGGGGTTCAGCTGAGGAGGGGGTCTGAAGAAGGTCCAGCAGACGGAGGAATCCAGTCATGGTGACCCGTCCCAGTAGGTTGATGCGGTCAAAGAGGCATCCGAGATAACGTGCAGTGTCTTCACTGCAGGTCACCTCACATGCCCCGTTGACTCAATGCCATCCCAGCCAGGACAGGCTCAACCCAGTCCCGGGTTTCCACGTCTGCAGGGAGAGGAAGGCCAGTTGTTGTGCGCTCATCCCCTCCCTGAAAAAGGGTCTGGACGCAGGCATCCCTGCTGGTGCGGGATGATGCAGTCACAAGATCGGGGACAGGATTACACACAGGCACCTCCGCAGCGGCCTGTGCTGCCTCCTGTCCCTGCCCCTGGACTGCACCACTAGCACCAGTGGAATCCCCCCTACATACCCAGTGTGTGTCCCTTCCACAGCCTCCTCCTCAAGCAATCCCCCCACCAACCTGGATGACTCTGTGCCATCTTCCTCCATCAGACCCTTTGGGGTCTAAGCTGCCCCTTCTGCTGCTGAGGAGTCCACCTCCGACCTCCGCCTCTTGGACCTACCCTCGGCAGCTGCGGCCACGGACACAGCACCAGACTCCTCACTCCCCGACGAGATGACAATATGGGAAGAAGCTGGACCTTGCGTCTCTGGCTGGCGGTGCGATCCCTGCCGCTTTGCTCCACAGCACTGTCTCTGCCCTCTTCATCAGTTGATGCTGCAGACAGGGAGAGATAGAACACAGGCATCAGGGCACTGTACAATGGTCTGATACACATATGACAGTGGTACATGAGTGGCAGTGTCAAACTTCAAACATGGCATCCCATCCCCAACACACATGTCATTTCAACTCACACAAATGAGCACATCAACAGGAATGTTGCACCAGGCAGCACCATCCATACACAAACAACAGCATGAGCAGCCGAAGGTGAGCCTGACGTCACATGCAACAGGGGGAGTGCAGAACACATGCACACACACCAACAGACATACATGCATCTGTACATCTCCACCACCTGTCTCTGTGATAACATCCCCATCCATGCCACATCTGGCAATCAACCTCCTACATGTCAGTGTCACATGCATCCATGGTGTATCACAGTTGCACTTGTCAAATACACACACATGCAAATGTACATAGTGCAGATACATGCAGGTGGAAGCAGCATCCATGTGTGACACCACAACCATGCCACAGTACATACACAGAATTTCAAAAATGCGTGCACCCACACTTGCATTTGCCAAGCATGCTTGCCAAGACATACACCATAGATGTGTCTCACACATGAGGACTCACATGCAACAGGCTCATTTCCCTGTACATACACATGCATACATGGCCCTACACAGACATATGTAAACCTGCACACTCCTGCCACACCTCAACATGCACAGCGTCCAATCAGTACACATGTACACTTACCGCTCGACTCCAGATGGGTCTGCCTCTCAAAGCCCTGGAGGTGGAGCGCTGGGCGTATATGTACCAGGACCCTCATTTGGTTGTTGGTTAGGTGGATCCAGCACCCCTTGGCATCCGCTCGCTGCCTTCAAGAGGGGCCGGGCCTTGTTGAGGGTCCTCCCAGCGCTTCCGGACGTGTTGAATGTCGCTGACTGCCACCCCCTCCTCGTAGATGGCAGTCACAATGTCCATCCAGATCCTCTTCCGTCCTTCATTGTCAGCATGCAAACTTCCAAAGAGGGCATCATACTGCCCCAGGACTTGCTCCACCAGGATACCAACTTCACTGGCACTGAAGCTGGTAGCCCTCTGCCTCTCTGGCTCGGGGTTGCCAGTGGTGCCAGATGGTATTGTGCCCGACATGGCAACCCCAGAGCCAGGTGTGCGTGGGCAACTGGGTACTGGGGCTGGGTTGTGGAGCGATGGTATCCCAGTCGGGAGTCTTCTGTTCCAGCAGGGGTGGTCACAGCAACTGCACCTCTGCAGATGGCTGACATGCAGGCACCAAATAGCAGGGCACGTGGGCAGCAGGCAGGCAGGCAGGCAGCAGCAGATCACAGGTGGGAGTGTGCTCGAGGATCTGGGGGGCAGGAAAATGGCCTTCTGGGCAGGAGTGTGGTCTTCCATGTGTTGTTGCGTGGCCAGCTTGATACGGAGTGATTTGGCACGTGAAAAAACTGCACGTCAGCATGTAATTTGAGGAAAGGCCCTTAGTGCGTAAGCGCGTCTGTGACGTGATGCGCAAGGGCATTTCCCTGAACACGGGTGCATGTTGATTGTACACGTGCAAAAACTGTGTGACTGCGTGCAAGTGGAGGAAAGGGCCTTAGCGCGTACGCGCGTAAGTGACGTTGCATGTGTGGGCTGGCTTAAAAGGTACGCGTAGGATGCCATTTTCTTGTACATGCTTTTTGTGGAGAGTGAGCGGGTGATTCTTGTACTTCTTGTCAGTTCACACGCAATAACTTCACACGGTTCCAGTTCGTACTCCCTGTTTACTCAGACAGCGTTCAATTCTTCTTTTGGCGGGGGTGTCGTCTTTTTCACGTTCTTTTTCCAGGCAGATGGTGAGTCGCGCACGTATTTTCCAACTGTGGTTGTCCCTTGTGTCGTATACCCATTCAGAGGTCATTGTAGGCTGCGTGTACCACGCGTACGCTTATTTTTGTGTTTCTGGGTGCCACAGCGTAGTGCGGGTTCATTTTTCCACGCACATGCTCTACCAGGGGTTGCGTGCACGTTAAATATTGTTTTCGGGGTGCCTGTGCGTTGTCTGACCCGTCATCTTCCCCGAAGGGTCACAGACAGCCTTGCTAGAGCACTAGGGTACGAATTCCATCTAGTACCCTACCCCTTTCACTCCAATTGCCCAGGACAATTGTTTACTGCAACTCCCATATGCACAACAACATCAGTGCCATGGTTGGGAGGCAACCAAGCAATAAAGGAGGCAAAGGTGGCCGACCTCAAAGAGGTGGGCGTGGTAGGGGACGTGGCCAGGATGTGCAGGGTGGCCCAAGAGGCCAATGTGTGGAGGACCAATCAGGGACACCTATGCCTCCCCCCAATGGTTCGGGGAGATGTAGCTGACACCATCGAAGCTCAGCCCTTGTTAAACCGGCCCATATTGTCAACAGAACCGGCACAGGATGACTCCCAGGCTGACTTGCGTGTCACCAAGTCTAAGCCACGTGTGTTGGTGAAAGTTGCTGTCACCAGGCCACGTGGATCTGGGGCAGAAATGTCATCTGTTGCCCCAAGTAGCCAGGGTGAGGAGGCTGCAGGGGCAGCTGCAGCTCAATCCACCCCAGCTCCATGTCTCCCAGCCAGGACATTGTCGGTCCAAGTCCATCACACCGAGGTTGGTCCTGCCAACATCACCCAGCAGCCAATGCCTGCAGTGAGACCTTTGGTCATCGTGCCTGTGGCAACTTCCAGTGCCCAGTCCACCTGCGCTTCTGCCCCTACCAACCAGAGCGGCGTAAGCCACTCAGGGTCTGCACCACCTTCCAAGAGGAAGAAGGGTGCTCTTGCAGTACAGGCTGGGACCCCAGACATAGCTACCCACGCCGGCACGTCAAGGAAGCCTAGTTTCAATGATGCAGAACTAGATGCACTTGTGGGCTATGTGTCGGCCCATGGCGGCGAAGTGGTGGTGACTGCAGGGTGCAAGGCTACGACTGCTCAACGTAGGGCGCACTGGCAGACCATCGCGGACCACATTAGTTCCCTTGGATATGTGAAGTGCACAGCTGATGATTGCTCTAAGAGCTGGAATGACCTGAAACGCAGAGCAAAGAACAAGCTGGCTTCAAATCATGCCTCTACTCTGGTGACTGGCGGTAGGTCTCCACCAGGTGAGGAACAACTCACTGAACATGAGTCTGTCGCTGGAACATTCATCACAGAGGATCAAATCCAAGGCGTGGGGAAACCTACCAGATCTTGAAGCAATGTCCGGTGAATGACAATGCATGTGTGCGCAATCCATGTGTATGTTGCTTGGCTGATGTGTCCTGATTGAGTGCCAGGTGAGGCTGTCTAGTCATGACTGCTATGGGTCACCCATGTGGTCCCTCAAAACCATTCCCCGGCCTTGTGTTTCTGTTTCACAGTATCCCTTCTGACCACAGTTCACTTTTTTCACATGATTAATCCAATTGGCCTTCAGCTGTCCTCTTCCCACAACATTGTCCATACTGTTTTCCTCTTCATTCAGCCTGATTGATGAAATGATTAGCATATTTACAAGACATTTTTGTGGCCTACTGTCCCAAATGTGACATACTTCTGTCATAGATTACTCCACACAATGGCCCACATGTATTGACTTATTAGGGGAAATATTTGTACAATCAGGCTGATTGAGTAATGCGCACCTACACATGGCCTGCAAACTATCATTTTGGGGCCCTGTTTGAATGTTGAACATGACAATTGTATCCTCTCATGTTGTAGTGACCAACCATTGATGTATCCATGTGCCTGCCATCACTGCATCAGTGAACACTGGCTTTGTTGCAGCGTGTGGCACATGCATGTTTTCTCACTGTTTTTTACATGTTTTATTTCATGATGTCCATCTCACATGGATGGGTCACAGTACTGATTTGCTACCATCTGGGTGTCCTTGTCAAATCTGCCATGGCTATGGTACGTGCCGTCTGTGTGTTGGCATGTGTGATGTATGTGGATTGTCCATGCCACTCACAGGCTAATGTTTGATGCGACTGCTGTCCAGCATGCAGCACATGTGTTGGTTTTCCATCTTGCAGTCATCAGTGTGTGCTTTTTGCCTCCCCTTCCAACTCATTGACAGTGCATGCATGCCAGAGTTATTATCATGTGGGACATGGGTCATTTATGTACTGGATCTCTGCCTCGTCATGCCTATGTGTGTGTGCTATGGTGCTCATGCCTGTTTCCATTTGTTATCTTTCATGTTTTTGCAGATGATGAGGCACTTGATGCTGTTGAGGAGGTGGAGATGGGGCAGACCCAGGAGGACTCACAGCCACAACCGGACACCAGTGGAGGATGTGAGGTGGTGGTTGGTGAAAACCCATTACTCTTACAGGCCATACTGTCCACGAGTGTCTCTGGGTACACCTCCGGAGACCTCTATGAATCATGTGCTGAATCGGACATTGAGACATATGTGCCGTCGCAGGTGAGTGTTTCTGGCAGGGATGCTGTTCTGTCCAACCAACCTGCACCGGAGGTAGACCCCTCTATGGGGATTTGAGTGTTGGAAAGTCTGCCTGTGGCGGTTACGGATGCAGGGTCACACTCCACAATATTTGCTCCTGTTCCTGGGCCAGCAGATCAAAGAAGGAATGCAGTCCTGCAGCCTCAGGCAGTGCCAGCACAGCAAGGTGCACATCACCTTGCCCCAAATAGGTGTGGTGCTCGCCAACGCGGTGGCCTTGCGCCACCTGGCAATACTGTGTGGGAGAACTCCATGTACAGTACAGCAGCACAACAGGTGGCATTGTGTGAAATGATGGCTCAGGCAATGAATAGGGTGGCCACTTCCATTCTCCCCCCTGAAAGGCAGATGGAGCTCCAGCTGCAGGCAACAGACTCCATTTGCCACTCACACAGGGTGGACATGTTGGCGTCCGACAGGGACTGACGGGCTGGACTGGAGACTCTGCGCACAGCCATATCTGTAGAGTCACAGGCCCACAGGGAAGCCCTCAGGTTAGAACAAAGGTCCCTCAGCGATACTCTGGGTGAACTTGAGGTGTCCCGGAGTACAAGGGCAGAACAGCAGCTGGAGCAGCTGACACGTACACTCTCAGCTGAGCTCCAGACAACTCGTCAGGAGATCCGGGCATCACGCGAGGCCATGCAGGCAGAAATGCGTGCTACCCGTGAGGTGCTGCATGGGGATCTCCGTACCATCATCCTGCAGAACCAAACCTTTCACACCCGCATGCTTGCTGCCATGGAGGAGCATGCCAGGGCTTTGCGTGGTCTGCCTCCCATATCACGGCCACCTTCTGATGTACCACCACAGGGTGATGACAGCGACAGCAGTTCTCCCACTGTAGCATAGCCGTTGCAGGCCATGAGCACATGGAGGTATTTTTGTTTTTTCTCAACATCTATGCATGTGGGTGTTGGGGTGCACCCTGTACCTCCTCCCTCCTGGGTGGCCGCCACCCCTCCCCCCTGGTCCACACATGGCCATTTTTGGGGTTTTTAAATTTTCTTAACAGTGTGGTGCTTTGTGTGGCTCCCGTATGCATCCACTGTGAATTCCAACTGGGCACATGCAGGCTTGTCCTGTCTTTGGGTTAGATGCTTGGGTTCCTGACACACACACCCATCCTGCTTCCCCTTTCCATGGGCTTGCAAAGGGTGGGACCAAGTGACAGTAACTTACACAGTGACATTGGGCTCCCATAAATTGTGTGGACAGTCCGTAGTCAAAACTGTGTATACATCCCTAGTGGGTATTGTTGTAGAAATCTCCACTGCATGGTGGATTTATGTATGGTTCTACATCCATGACTTTTTCCTTATATACATGTACCTTCTTCATGTCTTACCAAGCCCATCTACTTTGCAGATGCAGTTCATGTTGCATGCAGTTCACTGATGCATTTGCCTCCCAGCAACAATCTGCAGTTGGAAGGGGTCAATGTGCTGCCTTAGTCAGGTTGTGACACTTGCACTACTTTTGTTTTTTATTGTGATTTATTGCCACTGTTTGACCATGTACTGACGTTTTCTCTTGCTGGTAAGTATTTGTTCATGTGTGTTGTTTTTGTATTCATTATTGAGAACACATTGGCCCTCATTAGGACCCTGGCGGTAAGGGGTTTACGCTAGCGTTAGCTGCGCCGACCCCTTACCGCCAATCCCGAGTTCCCAGAGCGCCATGGTCATTTTTCCGCCCGCTTTTTGCGGGCGTAAAAATCCATGGCGCTATGGGACCTTGGTGTTAATTACGCCACCGTAATTTACGGTGGCGTAATTAACTCCTTCCCCACTCCCATTATACCCTATGGGGCCGAAATGGGAATGGGGAAGGGTAAATGGGTCAATGGGGACTTACAGCCCCGCCGACCTCGGAATGGGGCGGTAAGTCCACCATCCGCCATGGCGTAAACGGACTTTACGCCATGGCGGAAAAGTCCGCCGATGGCGGAAAAAATCCGCCAGGGTCGTAATGAGGGCCATTGTCTGTGGCCTGTTTCCATTTAGGACAGTGCACATTGCGACACTTGTGTCATGTGTTGTGCATTCATTTGGTTGCTTTCACATTGCATGCCATGCCATGGTGTGTTGCGGAGGTGTTGGGTGACATGCCACTATTTTGATGTGGTATTTTGCAAGGGGTAGTCTTTCATGCTGCATGAATTTGTGCCTTTTTGTGACACAGTTTTGGGTGTCTTTGAGTAGCTAGGGATGCCCACAATGTAGCACTTCCAGGTGAACAATCTCAGGCTGGTATGGTTGTGACAGTTCACCGTCCCTTTTGTCATCATCATTGATTGCGAGCTGGTATGTGCCAGGCCTGTGGGCACTCCCCAGGGGTAGGATTTTAGGTGAAGTCATTTGCCACAAGCTGGGTCCGGGCTGCGTCACCACGTGCCCTTTCACCTCCCATGCACAGCGGCCGTGCATGTGATTGGGGATGTGGGGGCACCACCATGTCCACTGGCACACCACGCCGGGTTGCAACGTTGTGCAGGACACATGCTGCCACTATGATCCTGCACACTACTGTGGGCGCATATAGCAGCCGGTCAAGGGAGCGAAAGTGTGACTTGAGCACTCCAAATGTGCGCTCCACTATGCCCCGGGTTGCAATATGGGCTGTGTTGTATCTTACCTCGGGTGGTGTGGTGGGGTTCCGAATTGGCGTCATCATGTAGGTGCTCAGAGGGTAGGCACTGTCCCCTGGGGAGGTGATAATGGTTGTCATTAGTGGGCTTTTCCCAATTCTCAGTTTGTGACATGCATGCATGTGCAGAGGCATTTATACTCACCAATTAGCCATGTGTCGCCATGCCGGCCAGCTTCCAGGTCCCGGTTTAGGGGTGACATTCTGAATCTGAAACTATCATGGCTGGACCCTGGATAGTTGGCATATACTGAGGTGATGATTCCCTTGGCATCACATGCAACCTGCACGTTGATGGAATGCCAGTGCTTGCGGTTCCAATAGATATGCTCAGTGGCCCTGGGTGGATGTAGAGCCACATGGGTGCAATCAATGGCACCTAGGACTTTGGGGAAGTGTGCCACTCCGTAAAATTGCTGGACAACAGCTGCCTTTCTGCAGGTGTTCGGGGCATGTATATGTGCCTGCGGACTGAGGGCCATGCAGTCATGATGGCCAACACCTGGTGTAGGCAGCGTGACTGCGTGGCCTGTGACACCCCCCCCACTATGGCACTTGTCCACTGAAATGAACCAGTAGCCAAGAAGTGCAGTACATTGAGCACCTTTTCCAAGGGGCTCAGTGCTTGCGAGCACAGGGTGGGTGATGTGAGGTCATCCTCCCACTCCCTCACCAGGTCTTGGATTATGTGTGGTGGAAACCTGTACGTCCCATACACCAGGTCATCAGGCATCCCAAAAAGGCTGGTCCCAGGTAAAAAATTCAGGGCCTGGCTATCCTCCTCCTGCGGTGTCCCACGACCACTGCTGCAAGGAATGGTATATTCATCGTAGCGTCTGAGCTTGTTTGTTGTTTGCATGCACCCTTTATGCTGCACGGGCCGCTTACGTCTGCTTCCTGCTGGCGTACGTGTTTCCAGATTAGAGCGTCTTTTTTGGCACACGCCTTTCACCTGTTCGATTCCATGAATACGTGTTGTTAGCGCGCGTGTGGGCGTTTGGGCGTTGCGAGCATTTACCTCCTGTACTTCCCCCGTAACGCCCACATTTTCACGCGTTGTTCCCCATTTTGTGTGTTACGGCCCGTGTTCCACCCACTTTTCTAGTGTGCGCTACGCTATGCGTGCTTTCCCTCTGCACGTAGTGCACGCCGTTTAGTGACATGTGCGCCCGCGTGTGCCACCCACGGATTTGGCGCATGTCCCAGCTTTTACTAGTGCAGCACATTCCATGAATCGATCAACGAGTGCGTGCGCGGCTTTGGCACGCGTGCGCTGTGATTTTCACGCTTGCGCTCCCCTTTTCGGCGCACATTTATTCCATTAATTACCCCGCGTGTTTTGTTTCTTTTTCCATTTTCCATTATGATCAGGCGACAGTTTTATGCAGAGGTGCAGGTGGATGACGTACATTGTTGTCATGCTAGCCTAGCCTCCATCTACATTATGCTCTCCTGTGTGGTCTATTAATGTTATGCACTCGTTTTGCACACTTCCGGTGTAAAGCAGCTGCTGTCATTCAAAATCAAAAGTAAAATAAATATTCTGCGAAACCGAGAACATGTGTAGCAATTGAGGATAAGAATAAAGGATGGGTATTTTAACACTATGAAATAGACAAAGTGCTCCTCTGGCGCCAACTCTCTGCGTGTCAGGTGCTTTTCTAAGCAATGATCTGGTGGCAGATCTCTCTCCTCGGCTAGCTCCCTCCTCTGGAACAGCCTCCCCCTTCTTCTCTGTCTTGAGGTGGACCTCTTCAAATTCCGGAAGCTCGTCAAGACTATCCTCTTCAGCTCCTCCTTACCCCTTTCACTCCTGTGCTAACACCCCACAGTCCCTGAGATTGGTGGCGGCCTGAGACCTTATGTGTCCTTGTGGGTCATGGCCAATTGCCCAATCGTCCTCAGCCTTCCGCCCATTCCAGCACTTGACTTTCGTGGCACCCACTGGCTTGTGTTCAACCACTTGCTTGTGTTCCCACAGGCCTGCACTTATTATTGGCAGGCGATCAATCTGTACCAAGCGATCGCTGCCAGGCACTTAATGTTGCACATAACTGACCACTTGGCACTTCCCTCTGTGGAACTCTTAGCACTTACCCCCTTCCTTGTCCCTTCTCTCTCTTCCTGCACTTGTACGTTCTGAATGCTCACAAGGCCTAGTAGGACCACCCCTTTCCTGTTCATCTGTTTTCTATTCACCTTTATTCCCATCTTCCCTCCCCTTGCCCTGTGGGTGCTTTGAAACACAAATTCTTGATGTCTAAGTGCCTTACAAATGCACAATAAATACATAAATATACATGACTATGGCAGGGGTAAGGAAAAAGCAAGGAGGAACACATGGAATTAAACCTAACAGAGCATTGCTTCCCTCTCCATTTTAACCCCCTCACAGGTAGACTGATGGAGTATAGGCCCAAAGGCAGTCTGACAGGTAGAGGCCTACAGGCAGACGGAAGGAACGATGGACCATCTCACGCAGGCTTGCATCAGTACCTGGACTATACAGAAGTCACATCAGAGTGTGAAACAGTAGAGTGGCATCAGCAATCTCTATTACAAAAAAAAAACAATGTTAAGATTGTGTCATTGTTATTATGACACTGCCTAATGATGAGTGTTGTTTGATGATGCTAGCAGTACCATAATGATGCAATGGGGCGCGAGGACCAGTGTATAACAGAGGAACACGTGAGGCAACAGGATAGTGCAACACCTGATTCATGCTGCCATACCACCAAAGGTCTTTACTGTTGAGAAACAGATCTTCTCTGCTATTCTGCCCACTACCCCAGCCCACAGTGATTTGCACCACAAATGTCCTGGTCAATTATAATGACTATGTTGAAGCACACAGAATATGCAGGACCGGATCGGGAAAAGAGTGAAGGCAGAGGGACAGAATGACAGCTTGATAAATCAATTTGAAAGTATTTTGATGTACAGTTAAACGATGCAAAGTGTCTTTTAAAGTATCACACCATGTATTCTTCATCTCTTTCCGAGTACGCTGCCTAGATAATCCGGAAGCTAGGCTGCTGTAACATACAATCCCACAATGCTCTGTACAGCAAACGTTACAGATGGCGAAGGTACTGTTTTCCCCTTGAATTCTTAACATGTGTGTTCTTCTGCTTATTAAGGGATATAGATTGGCCGATTCGCTCAAATCAACAAAGGATTACAAACAAGATAGTGATGGATGTAATGTACCACATTTCAGAGCAGTGCAGAAAAAGAAATGACTCATCTGGGCGCTATTCACCCACAGTGCCCACAAAAGGAACGTGTATAGTAGGCATGAGGAAATGGCATGTTGGAAAAGGAGCGATGCAATTGTTTCGATATCATTTCCCTGGTAAGTCATGTTTATTCAGATATATACAGTTTTGCAAATTGTTGACCACAATATACCTGCAAACGTGTCCGGAACATAGTCTTTTACTTCAATATATACAAAAAGTGCCGGCAGCGTCAAAGGCAGGTTCTTCTCATTCCTCATGCCGATATAGTGATATCCTAAAAAAAGAAATCACATACAAAAATAAACACAACACACTTTAGAAGAATCACAAATATACTGTCGAACATACAAATGCAATCTGTCCCTTCAACAAAGAGGTCAATGTATTCAAATGCATCTTCAAGTGTCCTCAAAACCCTCTTCTGTTAAAATGGAAATACAAACATGCAATTTCATAGGACATGGTCTCTCTTAAACACGACGTGAAACTGGTCATTAAAGTTTGTTCCATAGGCTAAGGCCGCTCTTCTATGAAATACATAAATGATTTCGGGTGGCAAGTGCTCAGTTGAGCGTGAAACGCGTTGTCTGCAGGTCGTGCCTAAGGGCGTCCTGCCTCTGTTTCTGCTGCTTTCCAAGCTGTGTTTTTACACACTTTTGTGTTCGTTTCATTAAACTTTTTTATGACCTTCCTCGTGTGAGCTGCGTCTTTTTTGTTTGGATTTTGCCATCTGATCCACGGAGAGTGCGTTCTTCCCTCTCTCCTCTCTTTTCTTCTGAAAGATATATATATATATATATATATATATGTATATATATATATATATATAGTGTTATAGTGCATCACCAGTTTGTTTTCATTTTATATTATGCATACTGATACTGCTTGAGTTGATCAAAAGAAGACCGCTGCATCTTTCATTAATGGGTTCAATGTTACCCTGGCACTGGTGCCTAACATTTCTGGTGGCCAAACCTGGTTGTCTCGGAATCTTCAAACAAAGAAACAAGGATTTGGCATCCCCGGTAGAGCAATGGGTCAACAGGAAACTGAAATATTTACCGACAAGATATTGACCAAAATTCTCAGTTTCATTTTATTGAGGTATAAACATCGGGTACCTTGAATCCCCACACCCTCCATCACTCTCTCCTGCAATTCTCTTCATTGCACCGGCATGTCTGAATGCCACCTGGCCTAGTAGGACCACAACTGTATATTTACTGTTTTGCCAGTGTTATTCTTTCCCCTGCTTCCTTTCCCATTTAACCTTGTGGTGCTTTGAAACACAATTCTGTGTTATAGGTGCCTAACAAATGCTCAATTAAACAAATGCTATAGGCATGTCTGAGCTGGCTTTGCACATGGCCCACAGACCTTGCACAGTGTGCCAAGAGCAAGGCCATAAGGCATGACATAGTGATAGTGTCCACTGTGCACCAGGGGAGGCTTGGAGGTGCAAGGGGCATGACAAAAGGCCACGTCTTTAACAAAGGGGCAAATGTGTATAACCTACATTGGTCCTTTTTGAAATGTGCATTTCATGGCCAAAGCCCATGTCTATTGCAGAGTATTCCAATGGATATTGCTCCAGTGCATCCCCAGATGGCACTGTGTGTCTGGAGATGGAGGGGCATGGACAGCAAAAGTGCCCGTTGGTCATCATCTCAGGACATGCCTAACTGAACCCTGCGGTGGCTGGAAGATGCACTTGCCATGGCTGAAGCCCAGACACTGAGCAACAAGCTCACTGGGTAAGGCTTCATGACAGATCGATGAGCAAAGCAGTTGTCTTAAATGTGTCTGGGAAATTGACGAAGGACATGTCCCTGGCAAAGTGTCTACTGGACATGTTACAATTCAAGCCTTGTCAGCAAACTAGATATCTTGGAGATGCCAGGATCATTGCTCTGGGAAAGGTGGACAGTAATCATGGCCACAGGTCATGCCTATGGACACATTTTGGTTGTTGATGATGTCTGGGGAACAGTTATTTTCCATACAAAATCATGTATGTCCAGTGGATATGATGTGTAGCTTCGAGGTACCTGTGGCACAGATGAAGGTCCTGTCCTGGGCAAAGTAACAATTGGCCATAACCACAGGCCATGGCCATTCAGTACATTAGTATCTCGGGGATTACGGGGCATGGGCAGACAAAGTTACCAATAGGAAATTGGATGTCTTTGAGATGCCTTGGACATGGCATTGGGTCATGCCCTGGGAAAGGTTTCCACTGTTCATAGCCATAGTTGGTTTCTAAGACGTGCCTGGGCATGGCTGCATTTCATATCCAGTGGACACAATGTGTGCCTTTAAGCTGCCTAGGGCATCGCTAAACCATGCCAGGGCAAAGTGCCAAATGAGCATGACCACAGTCCATGTTCAGAGTACATTGTGGGTATGCTACAATCTATCATTACAACACCCAGTTTATTCAGTTTAGGCACGGTAATGATTAGCCGACTGTAAACATAAATACAATGACTGTGCTGCTATTGTTCTGCATCCCAACCTTTTCCAGCTCTTCCTTTCAATGGCCCCAATTCTTTGTAACCACGTGGAGATAACATTAGTCCCTCTAAGTCAGTGTACCATATTTCATGACAATTACTAGTAGCCACCAGAAATAGCTTTAGAATGCTTTGGAAGGAGGAGATCATGTTCAGTGGCTGTCAGTGGTACATTTCTTTTGACACGCAAACATACTAGTAGTAATCAGCAAGAGATGTTCTTACAACTCTTTGGCTGTTAGATGAAATTTTATTCAGTGGCTGTAAAACAGTGAGTCCGTTTTTTTATAATGAAGAAGAGACAATTACTAGTTGCAACATGAGTTACAGCTATAGCTTAATGCAGTAACCAACTTGGATTGTGCCCCTATATGATGGTCAACTGCATTAATTGTTCCCCTATATGGGAAAGGTCATCGTGAGTCTTGAAGTAATCATTGACCTATCCCTCTACTCAGTGGTGACATTGTTTGTTAAAATGGTTCTTGGCCATTTGAATAACTGGGTAACAAGCCTTGTCCTGATCCTAAAGCCGGGTTTAGAGAGGAAAGAAGTACTGTGGGCCAATGTTTTAGATGATCATTAATTATTGAGAAGTTGGTCGTGCTCAGAAAAGTTAACATCTGTGCCTTATTTGTTGATTCATGCACTGCTTTCGATGCGGTACCATGCTCAAAACTTTGGGACACGCTCAAGGATTATGGTCTTCATCATGCTGTCTTCTCGGCCATGTTGTAATATGGAGGAAACAAAGCTGTAGTTAGGTAGAGTTTGAGGGGGAGATTACTGTCCCGTTCAAAATAGAAAAGGGCGTGTGCCAGGGCTGTGTGTTGGCCCCAACCTTATTTTTGTTGTATGGTCTAATAGACACAATCCTGGCTGCACCAGCAGATGCTCCTTCTTCAGCTGGGGAAAGGTATCCTGTACTATTATTTGCAGATGAGGCAATTTTAAATTCTTGAACTCCTTCTCGTCTAAAAAACTGTTTCAGTGAGAGGGGCCTTGCAATGTATGCTAGTAAGACATAGATCCTCATTACACGGATGGCGGTAAGGGATTACCGGTACCGGTAAGGCTACCGGTACCGGTAATCCCTTACCGCCTTAATACAAGGTCCCTTTGCGGGTCCCTACCTTAACGGCTGGTTTTACCAGCCGTTAAGTACGGGACCCGCAAAGGGACTCTGAAGGTAATTATGGTACCGCAATTTGCGGTACCGTAATTACTGCCTTCCCCATTCCCATTGAGCCCTATGGGGGCAAAAATGGGAATGGGGACGTGCCATGGTGAATGTGGAATTACTCCCCCTGCACACTTTGGAATGGGGCGGTAATTCCGCCATTCACCATGGCGGACTCAGTAAAATACCGGCGGCAACCATGGCAGTAAATAGCGCCATGGTTACCGCCTTCCGTGTAATGAGGCCCATAGTCTATGGTTTGTCTTACTAGGAAAAAGGAAAAAGGACATGCTGTAACCTAGCATTAGGAGGGGAAAGCATCAAACACGTGGAATTTTATGATTACTTGGGAGTGAGGTTTGCCAGCTTTCCCCAATGGACGGAGCAAATGAGTAAAGCTGGAGCATAACTCAGTAGATATGGTGGAGCCATCACAAAATGTTCATCTGAGTATGGCGATGGAGCGATAGGACCACTGATAGGGGCAAACAAACCCATGCTAGTCATGCTGCTCTTTATGGAGCTGAATTATCAGGACATATCACCTGTCACGCACTTGTGATTCAGAATGGCTTCCTGAAAAAATAATGTAAGCATTAGCATTGGTGCATCTACTCTTCTAATACATGGGTTAGACTAGAGAGCGGTACTAACCTTCAAAGGTTTAATGAGGCAGTCAAGGAGGTCCGGGGCAGTGAGGTGGTTAATCATTTCCATGGCATGCACATGTCAAAAAAATATTCTATGATTTTGGCCACAGCGCTGCATAAAATAAACTATCAAAGCAGAATACTAGCAAATGCGTGACTAAGATGTTTGGAGTTCTAATACCACCTATCTTGCTCTTACTATTGATTGAGAAAAAAAGCTAACTAGGGGTTATGATTCTTGCCAGATGTAATAAGGGCAAGGCTCATGCGTAACTTATATGTCAAGATGAGATACAGTATTCTCCTGGTGGCCCAGATAATGAACCAATGGAATGTTAATGAGTCTAATGAATGCCCACATTGCTGTGAAGGATTGAGACCATTGAGCATTTCCTTCTAGCATGCCCATTCTTCTTACATTAGAGGTTTAGAGATTTAAGAATGAATACAATAGGCAATGTTTCGGCACTCTGCAGAAGAACTAATGATGATGTTATGTGTTTGCAGTTGTAAAATGTATATGTATAGGTCATGGCTGAAGCAATGTGCACTCTTAAAAACTATGCTTAAAGAATATGTAACTTGTACAATTTAGCTGACTTATCAACCGTGTGCATTTTCTATGTATTTGCACTTTACACTTCTCAATGATCATGTATGTGTCATACTTAATAATACACTGGGGCTCATTATACGTTTGCTGGTATCCTGGAGGGAGATCTTCAAGGATACCACCAAATGAAATTACTGTTACTACAACTTGGTCCGGCAGAATGACATGCCGGTTAACAAGTGGTGGTAAGGGTGGTAAATCCCCATCCCATTAAACTCCATGTGGGGATTTGCCTGTATTACCGGCACCAGTAATACCGGTGCCGATAATATAGGCTATTGTTGCCTGTAACGCCCCTGATTTACCTCCACCCACAGGCAATCCTATAGTTGGCCGGTGTGGTAACGTGCCGGTATGCGTTAATACCAGCACATTATTACTGCACCGGACAACTTAGAATGAGCCCCAAAATACATTTGCACTTTATACGCCTGAATGTGTTTGCAATGTGTCCATGATCTTGTGTACTGCAGAAGCTAGTAATGGTTTAAAATGGTTTACTTGTGTACTATGCTCGCTGCTTGTATTCATGTTTATAGCATCCAGATAAAATAAGTATTTTCACTGACTGACTGAAAATACAGAATTGGGTGGTGGCAGAAGCACATTATATTCCGTGGCTATGACTGAGTGAATCCATTTTTGTGAAACAAGACACAAATAGTAGCAGCAGCTACAAAACATTTTAGAATTTTTTGGGGGGAAGATTGTATCCAGTGGCGGAAACTTAGTGTGTGGCAAATAAAACAGTCTTAGAAATGTGTTTAGGCAGGATGAGAATAATTTATTGGCTGTAATTCAGTCTGACACCTTTTCATGTGCAAGAAATTACTAGTAGCAAAGACCTAACTTTCCCTGGAGGCATGAGGAGACTATATTCAGGGGCTGTCACTAAGTGCTCCAATGTTACCTAGGAGAAAAAATAGTAATAACAAGAAACTAGAACATTCCTTTTCTTTTCAGTTAGGAGGGCATTAAGTGTGTATTTATTTGAGTTTATGGCGTGCTTTCGTCAAAGAGCTGTACACTTTTAATCATAATGGTACAAAAATATGCAGCAAGCAATGACAAGCAAGAAAGAGAAAGAAATGCAAAATTAGTTCAAACGGGTAGAAAGAAGATGAGATTTAAGACGAGTGCGAAAGAGATACAGGTAAGGAGTATAGCGAATATTTAGAGGGAGAGAATTGCACATTCCAAGCTGACAATCCAAGCATACTCCCCATTTTACATACCCAACATACTCCAAGTGTGATTAACCCAGTGTTATTCCAGTTTGATAACCAAAGTGTATCCCTTATCTGCAGTACTCCAATGCAACTGCAGTTTGACAATTTCAGTGTACTCCTAGTTTCACAATCCCAGTACACTCTACCTTTGCACAAAACGAGCATATTTTAGTTATTGGAACTCTAACCTAGTCCCAGTTTAGCAATGTCAGTATACTCCCAGTTTGCCCAAGTGCCATATATTTTTAAAGGTTACCAATTCTGGTACTACCCCAATTACTACAGCCAATTGCAATGGCAAGTTATAAATAGTAAACATATATCCAGTTGATAGCCACAAAATATTTCGTCTTTGCAGAATTCTAGTATGCGCAAAGCTTACTGTAATATATTTACAGCCCACCCAGAGTCCTATTTTCTATTGTGGCATTATGTATCGGTTCCAAGGGCATCACCGGGGGTAACGGGCCGGGGCCCGAGCGGACTGCCCAAGGGAAGTGAGGGCAGTTAAACTGGGTCCCAGGGCATTAACCCTGGTGATACCCATGGAAAGGGTACATAAGGTAATTAGCAACCATGAAATGGGCTAGGACGGGGCTAATTTACAGTATTTTTGCTCCTTGAATGGGGCACATTGCAGCGTCCCGTTCACAGAACAAAAATACTGTTCCACGATGGCCGTCATAGAGAGGGAAGGCGGGATCCATTCAGAGCCCCTCTTCCCTTTCCATAATGGCCATCAGGAGTAGAGGGGAAGGTGCAGCTGTGGCAGAAAGTGCTGCCACAGCCGAAAAAAAAAACATAAGTTGGGGGATAAAAAAATGTTAAACAGCGACAAAGGGTGGGGGGACGATGACTGCAGGGGAGCCGGTCATCATGCAGCCTGGAATGTGGCCTTTCACCAATGGTCAAAGCCTGCGTTCCTAGCCTTCTGATTGGCTGGCTCTAGCAGCCAGTGTACTAATAATATTAATTACATTGAGGGGACCATAATTAGTTGCACTTACGCAAGGGTACATCCTTTATCCTTTACAGCCTGGTGATGGTACGAGGAAGTAGGTAATGTTCTTTTAAACATTTCCAATGTGGAGGGGAATAATAAAGAGTAAAACAGGACATATTCCTAAATTTTCCTACCCATCATGTGAAGAACAAAATGCAATCTGAAAATGATGCTTTACAGGCATCATTTATTAAAGGATTCCTATAGAAACTGCCTGTTTTTTTAGCAGGTACAAAATCGAGGCAGATTCCATAGGAATCTCCTTGTCTAATTGTGGGATGTTTTTACCCATGCATCCAAGCCCTACAATAAAACTGTGCAGTACTGGCATGGAAAACATCATGATGGCCAGAACTCCCCAGAGAGTGCACAGGGAAAACATGAAGAATAGGCTGCCACCCATTTTTGCCTATGTTGTGAGCACAGGAAGGCACTGCCTAAAACCACCAGTGGGCTACACACACAGTAGCCTGAAACCATTGGGAATGGCAATGCTGATTGCCAAAAAAGCAACTCAGAACTGTGGGGAATTCATTTTCTTAATCCCAAAAATGGTTGCATTACCAGTACTCACCACTATCAGAAAGCCGGCGTTTTAAAACCACCAGACTTTTGTGTAAAACTGAACAAATGGAACAAAACCAGACCAAGGAAAGACTTGCTAGAGGTGGATACAATGTAAAACTATATTCTGAAATGACTTGAAGGAAGTCATTATTTAATGTATATGTAAAAATTGTCAGTTTGATTTGAATGTAGAAAACTGGGAACAAAAAGTGACATTTAGCTGAAACCTGGCTTAATGAAACTGGATTCTGCCTGACAACTACCCCTGACAGGAGTTGAAACCTGTTCAACCACTCCCCTTGCCAAAAGGAGTTGTCACCTCTCTGATTAGATTAGGGGTGGAGCAGCTGGGGACTACAGGGAGTTGAACAAAGGCCTGTCCTGGACTCAGGCAAATGTTATATTGGGGGGCCGTAAAGTGGCTTCCTCTCAGGGGAAACTGGGAGGGGCAGTGCCTCTGCTAGCAGCTGAGCTTGGGGGAAGTGGATAAACCAGTTATTCCACCCTGTGATGTGGGAAGCCACACCCCTTTTTGACCAGGGCATAATTTTAAAAAGATAGATAACTCATAGTGCAGACTTGTCAGAATTATATAAGTAATATGATTATTTTTGTGATTTTTCTGTGAACATTTTGAGAGGCGTTAGGACCCTGTGGTGTATTCTGGGGGGTTGCTAGCAGAAAATAGGGTCTCACTCCAAATGTCTGCATGTTAAAAATCTGACACTTCATCAATTAATGTCCATACTCCTTGCGCACATGTGTGTAATTTTGGGTAAATGTCCGATATTGTAAAACCAGTTAAAAAGCGCAAAATGTTGTCATTTTTGAATGCAAGCCCCCAGGAAGATCAGAGGCGGACAAGCATGGACCATAAGGAATATATAATGTGTATATGTAATTTCAACAAATTGTATATCTGGGAAGGATGAATTTGAATCAAATATAGATTTGTGGGCAAACTGACCAGGGGAGGATCCTCTGACCCATAAACAGACTTCATCATGCTGACAATCCATTTCCTTCCCCCAATCATGGGAGAGGGGAGAATTGGGCCAATGACAAGTAGAGAGGGGCAGGCTTGGCTAGGCCCAGGCATACACCAATTTTCAAAACACATAAAAAGAGACTGCTGGGACAGGTAGAGACATTCAATTCCATTTGCTGCGGAGCATGCTGACCGACGACTTCACATCCAGAGATCCAACATTTAGACTTCCAAGCTAAACAGAGACTACAGAACTTTGAACCAAGAAGGCCCACTGCAAGCAAAAGTATTTGTCAGCAGGCCTCAAAATCATTTGCAGACTATTCACAGCCGGGCTGAGCTGTTGATTCTGGCCTGAAACCCTGCGCCAGAAAGATCCAGAAGCAGTGCTGTACCCGGAGAAAGCAGAGAGACCCAGAAACCCGACCAGAGATCCAGAGTGACCCAGACCGCTGTGAGCAGAACCAGAGAGCTGACCCAGATCACTGTGAAGTGCCGAGACCAGAATCGGAGTCCAGTCCAAAACCTGACCAGATCCGTGGCGAGGCCTATTTCAAATTTATATTGTGAGTACCTAGCAGAACCAATCTCTTAGTTAAAATAATCTAATCCAAACTATTTTAACCTAAATAGAACAGCCTCCTAGAAATTGTGTCATCTGTCATTTGTAAAGCTGCAAGCTGTCACCTGTCATTTTGAGTTTACTTTAAATCCGAAAAACTACCTTTATTTAATCGTCCGTATCTCTGGAACCGTTAGGAACAAAATTTATCTTTCCTCTGATAGCTTAGAATCTAGGCTTTTCAACGAACCTAGAACCGACTTCCAAATCCTTATACTTTTTCCACAATCGCGAGACACGCACTCGCGAAATTTACCGCGATTTGCGATTTTGGCTCAATTTCTCCACTTGTCAAAATAGCAGCTCCATTCTTTCCTTTGTTAAAATCCGTTTGCAGCTTGGTAATAAATCATAGAGCATTGCTAAAGTGAGCCTGAACTAATACCAACACGCATCTCCCACTCACCCTGAATCTCTAGAGGGAATTAAAATCATTGGCACATTTTCCCACCCATTGCCATCACATTTAAAAAGCATTTTGGGCCTGTGTTTCAAACTCCTACCTGTTTCCTCTAAGCTTGCTGGGGGGGAACTGAATTTCGTATTGTATTTGATTGCATTCCTGAGAACTGTGTGCTCCTCTTTCCATCTCCTTCCATTTCTTACATTGCATAGGGGAGGGGGTGAATTGCCAGAGAAAAAGTGATTATCTTATCTTTTGCTAAAATCATGTCAAGTATTTCTGTACTGCATTTTATTCCTCATTGCTTTTCCCTTGAAATCATAAAAGTATTTTTGCTACTTTATCCATCCTATACTAACTCCTCATTGATTATAAAGCAGTGTGCTAGTGTCAGATTACCCATTGTTGATTAACATTATATTTATAAGGGCGATATCGATTATTAATTTATTATAAAAGCGTGGTATCTATATTTTGTTTTATTTCTCAAATAAACCTTTTAAACTTGCAAAACAGAACTACTTCTTGGCTCAGTGGGGTCAGGGGGATTCTAAGAGAGGGGTGTTATATAGGGGTAGTCATCCAGAACTCATGAACTGGACATAAAGATATATCAATAAGGGTTTCCATTCAGTATCCCAGACTAGGCATTGACTTAGCTGTAGAGTTGAATTGAATCCTCTTACAAATTGGGGGCTCGTAGCCGGGGATTCCGGATTAGATCTATCACTTGTGCAGATTAATACAGTGTGCTAACTGACAAGATACATACATCCGATTGGATCACCACGCTGTGTTACGCTGTAAAGCACTCCTCAAAGGAATGCTCTAAAGAAACGGTCTGTTTTGCAAAAATAAAATACAAACTTCTGTAAGTCAGGAAGGAATCAAATTCCAGAATGACGACAGTGGTAGACATCAAAATAGACAGAGAGCACTTCTTACATAAGCTATTTGTGAGAGGTGAGTGGACTCATCAGGACCAAACGGTCTGGTTGCAGGCAATCACGCAACAGGTCACTGAAACAGGGTCAGATATATGGGGAGATCAGGGTCCCCTACATGTAGCCCTGAGTGAACTATATATGGCCCCTAAAGCCAAAGATGAACATCATAAGATTGCCAGGATAGCGGCATATTTGTATCTATATATGGGAGCCATACAGGACAAATGTGCTGAAGGCCAAGATCTGGCAAATAGGCAACAGATGGCGTTAGAGAAGGCCCAATCTGATCTGGACTCTTCTGAGCAGAGGCTGCTCAGGAGCCAGGAGTCAGAAAAGGACAGCAGACAGTACATCACTAAAATAAAGGAGGATATGGATGTGCTGCAACAGGAAAAGGCAGACCAGGATACCAGATTTCTGGCCTTGCAGAAGGAGTACCAAGAAGGTTTGGACTCCCTACTGCAGAGCCAGAAAAAGCTGGAGCAACAATTAGATTTCAATAGGGCATGTGCCGAGCAGGTAGTCACCCTGCAAAGCCACCTAGATAGGGAGAAGGCAGAGAGCAATAAACTGATTTTGAAAGACCTGGATACCCAGGCAGAGTTTGACCAGGAGCGCCAGAAAGCTGGTGCCTTCCAAAGGCAAAGGGACGACCTGGCGGCACGGATGCAGGCTCTTAGTCAGGAAAGGGATACCTTAGGCCAGGAAGTCTGCCACTTAAAAAGGAAAATGGAAGAAAATCACCTGGCCCTCCAGGGACTGGGTGACCTCCAAAAAGAACACCAGAACTTGTTAGAGCACACCAGGAGGGTGGTGGATGCTCTGGCAAGAAAGGAGCAGACCAATAGGTACACAGTTCAGGAGGTAACCCTCCTGCAGCAGAGACTGGTCCAGTACTCCAGGACCAATCAGGAGGCACAGACAGAAAATGAGGGTCTCTGTCAGCACAATGATAGGCTCCAGCAACAGGTAGCGATGCAGGAGAGACTGATAGTGTATAGCAAGGCCTTAACTGAGGAACTGAAAGCGCAGGCTCTTGCATTGCAACAGGGAAGAGGGGCTGATAGAGACGAGGTGCGCTGGGAAAGGGAAACGCCTGAGCATAACCTCAGGAGCCCTGGTACCAGAGGCCTTCATCTCTCTCAGTCCCTGGACTCTGCCACCCCCATGTCCCCTCGCGCACATGAGCCCAGGGCCACGGAGACGGCAGATTACTATCCAGCTAGAAGTATGGGGCTCATAGGCCAGTACCTCCCAGGAATGGATGGGCGGGCATCCGGGTATGGGCACCGAAGCACAGTGCAATTTAGTGGGGAACCCCAGGAGAGTAGGCCCATTAAGGGCATCCTGAAAACCTCTGCCCAGTTAGGTCAGTGGGGGGGTACCCATCAAATCCTGGCAGCAAGGAGGGATCTGAAGACTCCTCTGAGCATTACAGGACACAGGAGACCATGTCCCCACATTCTGCCAGCCATTCCCAGGCTCGCAGAATCCGGGAAAACCTGGAAGATCAGACGGGCACCTCTGGGAGCAGTGCTTCTGAGTCGGAGGATGAATGGACCAGGGTTACCCGAACCAAAAAGGCCAATAAGGCAAAAAAGGGCCTTGCTTAAGGACCCATTGAAACAAATCAAGGCAATAAGGAGTGTCATCACGCCTTATCATAAGAACGCCAAGTATTCTGTTTGGGAACACTTGGAGCTCTATGAGCAAATGATGGAGACTTTCCATTTGAAGGACAGCCAAAGCTGTATTCAATATGTAAAGTGGACCTTCTTACCAGAATACTCCAGTTTCTTTGCGGGGCTGGAGGATCAAAACCATTCAAGGTGGTCCACATACAGGGCGGCCATCTTGAAACATTTTTCTGTGCACAGAAATCCTTAAAAGGCTCGCAAGGCAGCCTACAATTTGCAATGTGGGGAGGATCAGGCCCCACAAGAGTTTGTGCAAGACTTAAAGCGTGCTTTTGCACAGACCACCAGAAGGGTACGCACGGATAGCAGAGAATTTATCAATACGTTTTTCCATGCCTTACCCAAATACATAATGACCCAGCTCGTGAGAGATTTTCATGAGAAAAGATCTTTAGACTGGGTCATTGAACAGGCTACCCGGATCTATGAGGTGCAGAAGCCTATCGAAAATAAAAATAACGCGCCGAAAATCCCCAAAACCAACAGCACCCCTGCTGCTGCCAAGGTGGCAGAGGTAAAGGTTGCCCCCGTTTTAGATTTGGAGATGGGGGGGCCTAAAAACCTGCCTGCACCAAATAATTCACAGCCCAGAAGGCCCTTGGGCCAGTCACAGACAGGGAGTCGAGGAGGAAGTCCCACAAATGGGGTCCCCCGCTCCCCTGACTATGTAAGTCCCCGCTATAAGGGAAACCGACCAATCCTGGGTTATGTGTGGACTCCTCCAGCCCAAGGGGGGGGGATCCAGCCAAGCACCTAACCCAGGGAACTTCCCTCCCAACTTCCCACAGGAGGGCAGAAATTCTCCAAATCCTGGCCAGAACTTTTTCCCCAGGTATCCACCCAATTTTCCGCCCCAAAATCATCCATCCTTCTTTCCCCAATTCCCTGAGCCCAGACAACCTAATCCGGGAGAGGGGAGGCCAAGGGTGGAGGGGTACCAAAATCTTCCCAACCAGGGGTACTACCAGAGAAGGGATAGCTACCCTTCCCGGGATCAGCCCAGGGGAGAAAATAGAGCCCCGTATCAGCCTGAGCGGGTTTCCCAGTTATAGCGCCAGGTCCAAAATATGGCACGGGATCTGGGTTTCATACTGAGGGCTCAACAGAACCCTCAGATGAGCATGCCACCGCAGAATGCCCCAAACTCTGGACCTGGTGCTCCAGAACAATGACGGGGGCAGCACCCCGATAACACACCGGTTCCCAGGGAGGAGGCACAAGGGTAAGGGGGGTGTAAAGCCTTGGAGGAAGCTTCCTTCCCAACTTGTAAACAGCTCCTGGAAAACCAGGAACTGGAAACAAAATCTCCTACCCCTGAAAGTCTGCCACCCAAGGAGCAGAGAGGAGGTAGGAGAAACAAAGGACCCAAACAGACCCACTTTGTGGAGGAGGTACAGGTCTTCCAATTTGAGGGAGAGGGATCCTCAGAAGATCCTGGGAAAAGGATCTTCTCCTTCAGAGATGGGGGAACTCCTCCCAAGGAAAAATGGGTCCCAAGGGATGTCAATTCAGACTGGGGAGATGTGGAGACTGAGCTACCGCCGCCCATCATCTCATCCCAGAACCGACAATACCGAAATCCCCTGGTTCAAACCCATCCTGGTGACTGCCTCCAAAAAAGGGGGGGGGCGGCCCAGAACCGGAACCAGGGGAACCCACAATGGCTCTGATCTCCAGTTGCCAACTTTTTCTTTCAGATTCCCAAGGCTCTCCACAGAATTCTGCCCAAATCTCTTCGCTAGCAATGTCCAAAACCAGAAAGTTAGCCCACCAGTTGTCCAAAAATGTGCATTATCTGTGCCCCCTTGAGGAGAAGGAGGGCAGATACTATGCCCCGGTACAAGTACAGGGGCAGGGTACAATTTTGGCACTGGTGGACACTGAATCCCAAGCTACCCTTCTGTCCAAAAGGGCCTTTGAGGAACTAAATGCAGGAAGGGGGGGAGAATTACCGAATTCCTCTCACCTCTCTTCCTGGACAACTGCAGAACTTTGACGGGAAGGAAATTCACGTTGAGGGGACTGCAGACGTGGACATTAAAATTGGGCGACACAAGGTGAAACACCCGGTCATTTTAGTGACTCCAGAGGGCACCCCTTGTTTACTAGGGAATGACCTCCTGAGAAGGTTGTCACCCCTAATAGATTGCGTAAACAAGGTCCTGTGGACCCAGACTAGCCGACCAATAAAATTAAAACAGAGTGTCAACCATGTTAGTTTAAATGGCACCTGCCACATGGTTGAACAAAAATCTGACCAAGTAGAATTTCACTTCCAGAACAACCAAATTCCAGACGTGACAGTAATAGCAGTAGGACAACAGACTGGTGATGGGGGGTCCTCTCTATTTCTGAAAATCAACCTTCCTTCCAGTTTAAGGTGGTATTCCACACTGGAAGGAAACACCCTGAAATGCTTTACTAATCCACAATCAGAAACTCCCACTCCTATAGTCCAGAAAGATGTGAAATCAGCTCAGAGCCTGGCTGATATTCAGCAAATTGGAGAGCAGTTGTTCATCCCTGTCCAGTTAAATGATGGGAAGGACTCTGTTCTCGCTCGAGTGTGTGTGAACAACGGTAAGAGCTTCATCAGCGAAGCCATGTTCCGCCAACTCCCAAAAGATCCAGCCATTCCCACATTCAAACTGATAGACAAATGGGAAATGGACCTGGAAGCACCTATTTCCAAACATCTCCTGCCAAGCAAGTGTATGCTCAAAATCTCCATTGGCAACAAGAGCATAGTCCATAATTGTTGGGTCGTGCGAGACGTCACTGCCGCCTTTTACTTAGGCAGTGACATTCTCAATCGCTTTGCCATTAGTTTGGACCTAATAAACTTCAAACCTTGGTCCCGATTAGCGGATAATCCCATGGGCTTTGATGATCCGGAAAAAGCATTTAGGTCAGCTCAATTGCTACCTTATGCAGTTGAAATTCAGATCAAAGAGGAAGTCACCATCCCAGAAAGGACCCGACAATTCTCCCTAGAAGTGAAAGTTAAAAGAGGACAAAAAATTGCAAAACCCTGATGCTTATATACATCTAAATGCTTCTCTCCAACAGCAAGGGTTGGGGGTAAACCCAACTCCATTAGTCAACATAGAACATGACACCATTCCAATAGAGGTGGATAACAGCGACTTAAAGAGTATTACTCTAGCCGCAGGCACCATTATTGGAATGGCGGTTGATGACCGACATTTATCCATTGATCTAGGAAATGAACTGTTAGGACCAATCCCCAAGGACTGTTTTGACAGTGACAGTGATGACAAAACAACACCAGACAGGATCTTCACCCGGCATGGGGGGAACTTCCTGGTGTACACTTCTTGCCCTTACGGTAAGGAAGATGTGACTTGTGACTTCAGGAGGGATGAGGTGATTTTCCAGGTCCATGAGGGCTGCCTTTCCCACCTGAAGCCTCCAGTCCAAATCAGCACTCTGACCAGGGACTTCTCCACCCAGATGGAGGAGGCCGCTGAGATAGCCAAACCAGAAGTCTTTCCAGGCTTCAGGCAGATGGTGGAAGAGAGAGTCAACCTAGCTGATGCCTGTGTGACTCTGTAACAGAAGCAAAAGTTGAAACAAGTTTTCTTGGATTTCCAAGATCTCTTTGCGGTAGACTCATATGACTATGGTCGCACCGACATCCACACCACAACAATTCCCACGGACCCTGGAATGACTCCAGTGTTTGTGAAGCAATATCGCTTGCCTCTCGCATCCATGTAGTCCCTTACTGAAATAATTAAGAACCTAGAGTCCCGGGGCATAATCCGTCCAGTCCACAGCACTTTCAATAATCCGGTGCTGGGAATATTGAAGCCAAACGGCCAGTGGAGACTCTGCGCCGACCTTAGGGAGCTCAACAAATGGGTCCATACTTCCCGATGGCCTCTGCCCTACATTGACCAAGGGCTGGCCCAGATTCAGGGGTCACAGGTATTCACAGCAATAGACCTGACCAATGGATACTGGACCGTGCCTGTCAGTAGGGAGGACCAATACAAACTGGCTTTTACCTTTGGGGGCCAGCAGTACACATGGACCCGGACTCCCTTCGGATACCTCAACTCCGGCAATGAATTCAACATTTTCCTACATAAGGCCATGCCCGACCTGGGTGCGAGGGGTAACCTGGTTTATGTAGATGATGTCCTCATCAAAAGTTCATCTGTGGAGGAACACATAGCGGAGATCCGTTATGTTCTGACACAGTTGAGGGCCGCCGGAGCAAAACTTTCCTTTCAGAAACCACAGTGGTGTAGAACCCGTGTTAATTTCTTGGGGCATGAGATTACTCCTCAGGGTCTCTGTCCCCAAGAAAAGAAAGTGGAAGCACTCCAGAAACTGAAAGACCCCACAACTCTGCGGGAACTAAGGAGCCTCCTTGGACTGACTAATTACAGCAGAAAGTTCATTGAAGGCTACGCAGAGATCACTAGACCCCTGATTCATCTCTTGAAGGGGGGGGTCAAGTGGGAATGGGGTCCAGAACAATCCGAGGCGGTAAGACAACTCAAAAGAAGCCTCTCACAAGCGCCTTGCCTAGCTTACCCTGTCAGAAACAAGGAGTTCTTCCTGGAGACGGGGTTCTCTAATACGTGCTTGACGGCAGTATTATACCAAAAGCATGACAAGGTCAATAATGTAATCTCCTATGCGAGCAAAACTTTATCCTCTGTGGAGGAAAAATTCAACGATTGTGAGAAGGCACTCCTGGCAACGGTGTGGGCATTGAAGAATTACCGCCCGTTTATCTAGGGGGAACACATCATAGTGGAGACTCCACACCAGCCTCTGCAATATCTCCAAAGTGACAGAATCCGGGCCGGAAATGTGAGTAATTCCCGAATTACTTCCTGGATTCTGTCAATGCAAGGCTTTCCTGTGGAGGTCGGATATGGCCAAAACAAGAAGAGTCCCCTCGCGCAAGGTCTGGCTGACTTGCATGATTGTGCCAGAGAAAACTGTCTCGAGGACAAAAGTCTAAAAACCAAGGACAACATGGAGGCATACCTTAATTCCCCACACAAAATCTTTGAAGAAGACAAGTGTGAGGGAATGCCCACTGTCTATGTGGATGGATGCTCTTACCATGTTGACAACAACGGGGAGAAAGAACTGGTGGCGTAGGGAATGCATGGGTGAAGGAGTTTCCAGAACCCTCCTCTGGATACAAAATTGGTCCCCGAAGTAGTCAGGTGGCAGAATTGATGGCTGTGCATCAGGCCATCCTCACTGCTGTCCAGCATCAACTCCACGAACTGGTCATAATCACAGATTCGGATTATGTACGGAACGGGTTCGTGGAGCACCTGGTCAACTGGAAAACCAGTGGCATGTTATGCGCTAATAACAAACCCCTGAAACATGGGAAGTTAATCCAAAATATTGATGATTTGGTCACATCGAATGGGATGACCATCTACTGGAAAAAGATCAAGGGTCATTCCAAAGTAGAGGGACCAGACAAAACTGGAAATGACTTAGCTGATCAGCTGGCCAAAACCGGGGCCATCCAAGGGGATCTAATCAAAATAGAGTCCCTGTTGGGGGAAATCCAGGTCACCGCTATCACTAGGTCCCAGACAAATGCTCACAATGATCTTTCAACTGCACAATGGAGTAAGGAGACCCCTGATGCTGATTTAATTACAGCTCAGAAGGGGGATCCAATTATTGGTAAGTTTTACCAACACCTTGAGGACCCTGAGAACTTTCCCCTGACGGATATCGATTACATTGGGAAAGAGGACCTAAGAGTGTTGATGAAATGTCCAAATATGTTCCGAATCCAAGACGGTTTGTTGGTAAGGAAATCCCAAGCTGGCCATGATCAGTGGGTGGTTCCTACCTCATTCCGAAGCCTGATGTTAAGTCACGCCCATGATGCGGCCACCGCCGGTCATAGGGGGTTTCACACAACACTGGAAATCTTAAGAGAGGTTGCATACTGGCCACACATGGGGCAGGACCTCGACCAATACTTGAAGGGGTGTCTTGTGTGTGCACAATTTCAGCCAGCATCCCTCACACACCGTGCGTCTCTCCAAAAGAGGGGGATGACACTGCCATGGTCAGATTTGCAAATCGACTTTGTAGGCCCTGTGATTTGCTCGTCTAGAGGAAACAAGTACATGTTGACCGTTACATGCTTGTTTACCAAGTGGGTGGAATGTCTCCCAGCCCCAAACTGCAAGGCAGAAACAGCAGCTGCCCTGATGATTAACCACATCTTTTCCCGTTTTGGTCTACCTCAAAAGATTGAGTCAGACAGGGGTAGCCACTTCACCAGCTTCTTCTGGAGCAGTAGAGAGATATAACCGAACCATTGTGAGCATCTTAAAAAAGTTTATGGCAGATTCTGGGCAAAGTTGGGATATCCGATTACCGCTGGTCCTAATGGCCATCAGATCTACCCCTTCATCTGCAACCAAAATGTCACCATTTGAGTTGATGACTGGACGCAAGATGGTGCTTCCCCAGCATTTGCTCTACAGAACCCAAGAGCAAACATTGATAAATGCCTCCACAACTCATGAGTATGTGGAGAATTTAAGGAAACACCTTCAGCATGCTTTTGCCTATGCTCAGCGGAATCTAGAAAGATCAGCCGAGAGCATGAAGACCCACTATGATTTAAAAACTACCCGAAAGGAATATAAGGTGGGTGATCGGGTCTATCTATACAATTTCCAAAGGAACCAGGCCAAACAGCGAAAATTCTTGCCTACATGGAAGGGACCGTTTGAAATTATAGACAAGATCTCCCCTGTTGCCTATAAGATCTGCATCCCCAAAGGCAGTCTGGCGGAAGGGGAAGACAAGTGGGTCCATATTAACCAGCTAAAGTGTTACCATCCCAGGCACACTTTGCAGCAACTGGAGGAGTCCCCTGCAATACCAGAGGGGACCGCTCCAGATTAATTCAGTTCCAACCCTAAAATATCCCACATATAGTCTCTAAAATATTATACTCTTGTAAGCCACTGTCTTTGAATGATAACTTGTATCTCAAAAGAAAAATGTTAGGTATGTTAAAGTATAAAATGTATATGTCTGCCACACCATTAGTAGTGATGGAAAAATGTCTACGAATAGGTATTGCCGCTTTTCCTTTGTCGTCCTAGGAGAAAGAAAACCTGGAGACTGGCCAAGGAGGACGATCCAGAGACCGGGAGCAGAGACCCAAGGGGCCCGGGGTACCGCCCAACCCTCCCATCAGGACCAGCAAGGAGAACTGATTGATCGACTGGAGGGAGGAAAAGATGCTGAACTATGCCACCTATGGAATTGGAAGAAGAGGAGGCGAACATCCCAGATCTTGCGAGTTCCATCAGTGAAAGGACAGAATGGCCATCGCAAGAGGGGGGCTTGTGGGATGTTTTTACCCATGCATCCAAGCCCTACAATAAAACTGTGCAGTACTGGCATGGAAAACATCATGATGGCTAGAACTCCCCAGAGAGTGCACAGGGAAAACATGAAGAATAGGCTGCCACCCATTTTTGCCTGTGTTGTGAGCACAGGAGGGCACTGCCTAAAACCACCAGTGGGCTACACACACAGTAGCGTGAAACCATTGGGAATGGCAATGCTGACTGCCAAAAAAGCAACTCAGAACTGTGGGGAATTCATTTTCTTAATCCCAAAAATGGTTGCATTACCAGTACTTACCACTATCAGAAAGCCGGCGTTTTAAAACCACCAGACTTTTGTGTAAAACTGAACAAATGAAACAAAACCAGACCAAGGAAAGACTTGCTAAGAGGTGGATACAATGTAAAACTATATTCTGAAATGACTTGAAGGAAGTAATTATTTAATGTATATGTAAAAATTGTCAGTTTGATTTGAATGTAGAAAACTGGGAACAAAAAGTGACATTTAGCTGAAACCTGGCTTAATGAAACTGGATTCTGCCTGACAACTACCCCCGACAGAAGTTGAAACCTGCTCAGCCACTCCCCATGCCAAAAGGAGTTGTCACCTCTCTGATTAGATTAGGGGTGGAGCAGCTGGGGACTACAGGGAGTTGAACAAAGGCCTGTCCTGGACTCAGGCAAATGTTATATTGGGGGGCCGTAAAGTGGCTTCCTCTTAGGGGAAACTGGGAGGGGCAGTG
Organism: Ambystoma mexicanum; assembly: GCF_040938575.1. Classification (NCBI taxonomy): domain Eukaryota; kingdom Metazoa; phylum Chordata; class Amphibia; order Caudata; family Ambystomatidae; genus Ambystoma; species Ambystoma mexicanum. The sequence continues at coordinate 713,891,814 of NC_090928.1, read as the reverse complement.
CCTCTACTAGCAGCTGAGCTTGGGGGAAGTGGATAAACCAGTTATTCCACCCTGTGATGTGGGAAGCCACAGCCCTTTTTGACCAGGGCATAATTTTAAAAAGATAGATAACTCATAGTGCGGACTTGTCAGAATTATATAAGTAATATAATTATTTTTGTGATTTTTCTGTGAACATTTTGAGAGGCGTTAGGACCCTGTGGTGTATTCTGGGGGGTTGTTAGCGGAAAATAGGGTCTCACTCCAAATGTCTGCATGTTAAAAATCTGACACTTCATCAATTAATGTCCATACTCCTTGCGCACATGTGTGTAATTTTGGGTAAATGTCCGATATTGCAAAACCAGTTAAAAAGCACAAAATGTTGTCATTTTTTAATGCAAGCCCCCAGGAAGATCAGAGGCGGACAAGCATGGACCATAAGGAATATATAATGTGTACATGTAATTTCAACAACTTGTATATCTGGGAAGGATGTATTTGAATCAAATATAGATTTGTGGGCAAACTGACCAGGGGAGGGTCCTCTGACCCATAAACAGACTTCATCATGCTGACAATCCATTTCCTTCCCCCAATCATGGGAGAGGGGAGAATTGGGCCAATGACAAGTAGAGAGGGGCAGGCTTAGCTAGGCCCAGGCACACACCCATTTTCAAAACACATAAAAAGAGACTGCTGGGACAGGTAGAGACATTCAATTCCATTTGCTGCGGAGCATGCTGACCGACGACTTCACATCCAGAGATCCAACACTTAGACTTCCAAGCTAAACAGAGACTACAGAACTTTGAACCAAGACGGCCCAATGCAAGCAAAAGTATTTGTCAGCAGGCCTCAAAATCATTTGCAGACTATTCACAGCCGGGCTGAGCTGTTGATTCTGGCCTGAAACCCTGCGCCAGAAAGATCCAGAAGCAGTGCTGTACCCGGAGAAAGCAGAGAGACCCAGAAACCAGACCAGAGATCCAGAGTGACCCAGACCGCTGTGAGCAGAACCAGAGAGCTGACCCAGATCACTGCGAAGTGCCGAGACCAGAACCGAGTCCAGTCCAAAACCTGACCAGATCCATGGCGAGGCCTATTTCAAATTGATATTGTGAGTACCTAGCAGAACCAATCTCTTAGTTAAAATAATCTAATCCAAACTATTTTAACCTAAGTAGAACAGCCTCCTAGAAATCGTGTCATCTGTCATTTGTAAAGCTGCACAACTGTCACCTGTCAATTCTGAAGCTGCAAGCTGTCACCTGTCATTTTGAGTTTACTTTAAATCCGAAAAACTACCTTTATTTAATCGTCCGTATATCTGGAACCGTTTGGGCTAGGAACGAAATGTACGAATCTAGGCTTTCCAACTAACCTAGAACCGACTTCCAACTCCTTATACTGTTTTCGCAATCGCGAGACAAGCACTCGCGAAATTTACTGCGATTTGTGATTTTGGCTCAATTTCACCACTTGTCAAAATAGCAGCTCCATTCTTTCCTTTGTTAAAATCCGTTGGCAACTTGGTAATAAATCATAGAGCATTGCTAAAGTGAGCCTGAACTAATACCAACACGCATCTCCCACTCACCTTGAATTTCTAGAGGGAATTAAAATCATTGGCACATTTTCCCACCCATTGCCATCACATTTAAAAAGCATTTCGGGCCTGTGTTTCAAATCATAAAAGTATGTTTGCTACTTTATCCATCCTATACTAACTCCTCATTGATTATAAAGAAGTGTGCTAGTGTCAGATTACCCATTGTTGATTAACATTATATTTATAAGGGCGATATCGATTATTAATTTATTATAAAAGCATGGTATCTATATTTTGTTTTATTTCTCAAATAAACCTTTTAAACTTGCAAAACAAAACTACTTCTTGGCTCAGTGGGGTCAGGGAGATTCTAAGAGAGGGGTTTTATATAGGGGTAGTCATCCAGAACTCATGAACTGGACATAAAGATATATCAATAAGAGTTTCCATTCAGTATCCCAGACTAGGCATTGACTTAGCTGTAGTGTTGAATTGAATCCTCTTACATAATACCTGCATGAAAATCTCATGAGGGCATAAAAGGAAGCCCACTGACAAGAAGGGGGAGTTCAGCATGAAAGAGATCTGATCTCCACTCCGTGGCCCCCATTCACATTGTCACTACAGCAACATTTCTACTGATGAAGGCAAACCCCTATTGAGCCCCATCAGACTCTCTTGCTCCTCAGGTAGTGAAGCCTATGTCACCTTTACTGGTCTCTTACCTCTCTGAACTCTTCAACCTGTCCTTTGACTCCACTTGCTTTGCTTCTCTTTTCAAAACAGCCATGGTCATCCCTCTCCTAACAATGTAAGGGGCTGACCCGAACCTACTGGCTAACTTTTGCCCTGTGTCTCTCCATCTGCACTACTCTAAAGTACTCAAAGGGGTTGTGCACAAATATGTCTTGCAAACTTCTCAGACATCCCCATACTTCGAGACCGCTACAAGCAGGTTTATATTTCTGTCACTTCAGGGAAACTGCTCTTAGGAATGCCTCCAACGTCATTACCTCTGTTAAGCACTCCAACCAATCATCAGTCCTAATTCTCATTGACCTGCCGGTTGCATTTGACCCTGTCGATCATTCAGAGCTCCTTAATACTCTCTCTTTTCTTGGGATTTGTGACTGAGCCCTTGCCTGGATTGAATCCTACCTGGCATGTCACCAATTCACTGTCTCCTGGAGGAACAACACCTCTCCACTCACTCCTGTAACTGTTCGTGTTTCACAGGTTTCTGTCTTGGGTGCCCTACTCTTTACACTCTAGACTTATGCTCTTGGGGCTGTAATCTCCTCCTCTGAGTTTTTGTACCAACTCTTTGCATATGACACCCAAAATGTCTTCTCTTTTCCTGAACGCTCCTCTGAGCTATCTATCAAAATGTCCAGCTGTCTCTCTGCCATTGAATATTGGATGGCTTTGCACTCGCTGTTGATAAACTCTACAAAAACAGAGGTGTTCTTCTTCCCTGCCAAAAACTCTTTCTCATCTCTTCCCCTACCTACTCAGTTCCCAACTGAAACTCTCTCCTACTCTTCTCCAGCTAAAAACCTCAGTGTTCTTTAATTTCATCTCCAAAACAGCAATGGTGTCACACCTCAAGCTCTTAAATTTTAGGAAAATCAGGCATCTCCATCCTTTCAAGACTGACAAGCACCTCTTAACCACTCTTGCCTTCTCTATGCTGAACTACTGTGCCAGAATCCGCTTTGGTTTCCCCAACTATGTTGTCTGTCCTCTTGACAAGAGAATTCATTTTGCTACCAGGACTCTTTTTTTTGAACTCCATCACTTCACACCTTCTTCCTCGTACTTTCACCAGGCTGGATTGTTGATGATGCAAAACAGCCAGATTTGAATTTCTTCTCCTGATACACATATCTATCCACTGTACAGCACCACCATATCTATCCTCCTCTATCCGACTCTACAAGCATTCTCGTAATCTCTGTTCTGCCTCATTGACTACCCTTCTGACACCGTGCCCTTCCTATGCTTCCTCTCGCTTCTGCTCTTTCTCTCTTCTTGCTCCACTTGCATGGAATTATCGACACCTGCACATCCGAGAAACAGTCCACACCAATTTGTTCAAAACCTCCTCGCCTCTGAGTTACCCTCTTAACCTACCTCGCATCTGCCTTCTACTTAACATGTTACCCTTGTTTCTAACCTGCCTCTGTCGCTCACCTTCTCTGCCTCCACTTTAGCACTTCATCCATCATGGTCACATCGCTAACAAAGCTGGCTGTATATCCTATCCGCACTTAAAAATGTCTAATGTTGAATGTCCTTAATCTTTTTAAGTCCTCTCTGGTGACTGTTCGATTTACTCCCCTCCACAAACTAGCCAGAATGTCACTCAAAGTCACCCTATTGTAAGACGCTCACTACGTTTGATTTCTTGTATTTTATACATTCTTTTGTGATCAAAAGAACATTGTTCCTTCTTATATACGAATACATACATAAATAAATACATACATACATAAACATATACATAAATATAATGGGGCAGAGTGGGAAATGGAGGCTTAAAGGCATTACTGCGTAGTTTTATGTATTCAATTTCCCTCCGCGCCATTTTAAAATGAGGTTGTTACAGTTTCCAAATTCCTAACACAATTACAGTTTGCAAAATCCAAGTGCATTGTTAGTTTGAAATCCCATTTCTCTTCAAGGTTTACAATATGAAAATATGCACCGTTCACAAAATCCCAATATACTCTAGTAATGCAATCCCAGCATATTGCCTGAATGCATAATACCAGCATGTTCGCAGTTTGCCAAACCAATTTTACTGCCACTTAAACATTTCAGAAACCTCCCAGTTTGAAAATGCCAGCATTTTAACTGAGGTATATTTTGCTTTGCAAAATGGGGGAATACATACTGTTTTACTAACCAGTTTCTCAAATTCTTGCATACTATTGCAAAATTCTAGTATACTTTAAGTTGCCAAAATCCTTGTATATTTTCAGCCTGAACAATCATAATACATCCGCATATTGTCAAGGCTAGTGATCGCCTAATTAGGGATTTGCTGCCTCAGCACAGGCCCAGTTTGAGTAACTGCCCCAGTGTATTTCCAGTTTTCTAATCTCAGTTTTGGCAATCCCAGTGAAATCTCAGTTTTAACCTTTCCAGTATTATTAATGTTGTAATGAGTGACGTGCAAAATTAAAGAAAGGTGCAAAGTCTTTAAGTTTCTATTTTGCAATGCAGCGAATGTGTGCACTCTTCCAAGGTGTAGAAGTGGCACATTTTACACCTGCATGAGATTTTCCTTCATGCATAAAACCAAAGTATTCATATGAAATTCGCCTCACATTTGCACCTGCTAATGAGCCAGTGGATTAAATAGGAATCCATTAGTAAACACTACCTGCAAAGTTTTACAAAACGGAGTGTGAAAGTGAAGAGTAAAGGCGAGTTTGCCTTCTTTTACTCTTCACTGTCACACTCCGCCTTGCAAATGTTTAGAATTACATGGGGTTATTTTTACTTAAAATGCAAATTGAATTCAGGAGACTACCAACATTATCACTTACATGATGTGGGGGCCCCTACAGCAATTCTAAAAATGTATGCGGTGAAGCGAAGCATAATAGAGCAAAAACGAGGCAACCCTGCTTTTACACTTTAATTCTCCTCACTTTCTTGAGAAAAAGCAAGGCTGCATTTACTAATGCATTCCTTTGGAATCCACCTGGTTTTTAGCAGGTGATCAACTAAGGTGGATTCTTTAGAATACGTTAATTTCACACCTGCCCGAAAATGACATTGAGGCGTGAACAAATATGAACTGACAAGACAGAGGAGGAAAGAATAGTGGAGATCTGATCTCCACTCCTTGCTGCTCCTCAAGGCCACTGCATCAAAATGGGGCAGATGGGTAAATCAAGGCGTAAACACATTACAATTTGCTCTTGCGCCTTGATTTACCACTTCATCTCATTTGAAATGAGGCTGCATGGAGGGGACATACTCGCTTTTGATGACGGTCCCCTGCATGCAATTTGCACTTAGTTTAAAAAGACAAAAAAAAACCTGTTTTTATAAACCCAGTTGAAAATTAAATTTGACCAATGACACTATATTCACAATGTACATTCTAGCAGTAGATTTCCATTTGGACAATCACAGTATATACCCGTTTTTTATAGAACACTCTGATGGTCATACATTATCTGACATGCAAATTGCAGGCAGGGGATCACCAAGGTTTATACTAAACATAAAAAGTAAAAAGTGGCGGAATTGCCCATAATCTTCACTTTTACTCTCAGCTTTTGAAAGAGTAAATGCTACCTGCCAATTACATTTTGCAGATGGAGTTTACTACTGGATTCCCGCGGGGTGTGCCTGCTCATTAGCAGGTGAAAAGGTAAAGCAGATTGCTTAGGAATGCATTGTATTTACTTGTGCATGAACATCTCAAACAAGTGTTAACCCTGGTGAATTTCCAAGACAGACAGAGGAGGAAAGCAAAGCAGTGATGCAAACTCCGCGGTGTGCTCCTCTTATGCTTCAGGAGGCCAAGAAAAAGCGCTGGAGAGCAAAATGGAAGAATAAAAGCAATACGGATTGACTTTACACTTTCATGTAGCACTCCCCTCTGTGCAAATTGCCCCCCAATAGATCCTCAGTTTGAAGTATATTTAGGAAATATACCAGTATATTTCTAGTTTGGCTGAAGGTGAGGGAGCCAAATAATGAATGGGTAGAGACGAGGCAAAGTCAACCCATGTGGCCTGGCTTGGCTCTGAGAGCCAAATAAAAGCTGAGCTAGCACAAGCTGCACACCTTGCCGTCTGCCTCCCCTCTCTCAAACACTAACGCCATAACTGTCATCATGCCCCCTCATCCCCTATGAATCCTCAGTGCTGCCGCCAACAACACAAGCCCATAGCTGATGTCTTGCTTCCATGTCCCAAAAAAGCGAACCTAGACCTGGCATCTCCATTTTGGAAGATACAGCACTATGACATTAAATATTTGTCCAACATCAAACACTTTGGGCCTCATTACGGCTTTGGAGGTAGCCATGTCCTTAATAAAGGCATGGCTGCCTCCAAATTCGTGTCCGGGTTCCCTGAATGGGGAAATACCGGGCCATTCCGACCTTGGAGGGCCCGGTATTTCCCCATTCAGGGAACCCGGACCCGGACGATCCCCATTCCCATTTTATCCCCCATAGGGCTCAATGGGAATGGGGAGGGAGCTAACAACGGGCCCGTTTATAACGGGTCCGTTGTTAGCTCCCTGGTCCCCTCGCGGGACCCGCAAAGGACGTCTGGTATGACCAGACGTCCTGAGCGGGTCCCGCGAGGGAACCTAGTAATAGGTCGGAATGGGTTTAACAGCACCGGTACCATTACCGGCGCCGTTAAACCCATTCCGCCAGGGTCATAATGAGGCCCTTTGTGTGAGTTGGAATTTGATCTTAGTCTACACATCTCTTCTCAAATCTGACTGATGAAAAAGGGTGTGAATGCACAGATGTTTCATAAGGATGACTTACAAATGCACTGATCACAATATAAACCAACCTGGTAAATATATAAACTGTTATTGTAAGCCAAACAAGTAATATAGCTTTATTTTATCCATCCTGAATGGAGTACCAGAACACAAAGAAATGCCTTCCTAAATAATGCCCTATGTTTTGCAACTGTACTTTCAAGACTTGACACACAACAAAAAACTGCTTCAAAAGGTCTCACCGTTTCGCACAGAATTTGATCTGGTCATTGTACACAGCTTCTCGTGGGCTTAAACCCAAAGGACCTTTCCTGAATCATTCAGCAGGCCCAAACAACAGGCAGCACCCACTTGCCCTTGATGCTGAGAGATTGAGGACAACAACTAAAGGGCTGTTTGGCATGTGGAAACTCTCATGTCTTTGCAAGCATATCCATGCCTAACACCAGTGTGACCTCCAACCGCCTCATTCTAAACCTGGGCAGTATGTGTAGACCCCAAGACTGCTGCACATAGTCTGCTGGGAGAGTAAAATAAATAGTCCTGCCTGAGTTTCTATACAGTAAAGGAAATCACCTCAGACAAATCTTCTTGCCCACCAAACAGTGTATAGCACATCATCTATTGCACTTTGCTATTCGCTCGGAACGTGTAATGAGCAAGTTAAGGGTTACATCAGCATGCAGTTTGCACATTATAAATAATCATCATTTTTAATATCTTTGGTATGAACACCGTGGTTTTATACACCATGAATATGTGTGGACTTCTTATGTAGCTCCCATTTAAAAGAATCACTATTAAGTGATCCCAATTTGTGGCAGCCAAAGAAACAATGGCCAACTTAATTAGAGTGATTTGCTCAAGGTTGCATAGATTGAGCAAGTGTGGAAGCCAGGTTTTCAGGTTGCACCATATGCAATTGTGCAAGTTTCAGACCACAAGTGCTCCCATGGCATCTTTATTTTTGCACCATTAAACGATATGCTGGTAGGCAAGAGAGATACAAAGAACTCTGTGCAAGGAAATTATTGGATGCAGTTTATTTAACTGTCTGCGGGTGGCACTGTCACTTTAATTTACTGAATGTAAAGGAGGATGAGGGCTCTTCTTTCACAAATGCACTAAAACCAGGCCAGTTGCGGGCGGTGGGATCTAAACATGCTCAAGGCTCAATCCTCCTCTGTCTCTCCATCTGTAAACTTGGCTGCTAGTAAAATCTCAGTTGTACACACCTAGTAAACTCCCATTGCTGCAATGCCAGTATATTCTCGGTTTCTGCAATCCATGTGTTCTGCGACATGTACCTTAATTCCAGTCTATCATTATTTTTACATCTGGTGTATCCAAGTAAACTGATGCACAATTCCAGTTCACTTCCATTTTGATAGTACTATGCCAGTACACTTTTAAAAAATGTACTCGCGCCTTGAAACACTTGTGTATAGGCGTGTTATAAATGCCCTATCATTTGAAACACTTGTGTATAGGCGTGTTATAAATGCCATATCATATCATGTTACAAACCCAGTAGCGTCCCATTGTGTTCTCTGTCCCAGAATGCACAATATGATACAAGATATTTATAATGCACCTGTACACAAGTGTTTCTAGGTGCAACACGACAAGGGAAGGAAGACCGAGGGAGGACAAGACAAACAATCGTACTAGGCCTTGTGTCATTCAGATCATGCAAGTGCGAGAATTAGAACTGCAAAGTAAGTTCAGCCAGGGCAGCGCGGCTCTGGGTAGTGCAAGGAGAACAAGGGGCTGTAGGGTTACAGTTACAGCCCCTAAGTGTGTGGTAGGGCCAGAGGCAGTGTCAGGGTGACTGGTCAAGAAAGAGCCTGGTGCCCAGTGAGACTGAGGGTAGCCAAGCAGCCAGTCGGTACAGCAGACAGGTAGGTCAGGTAGGTCAGCAGGGGAGGGAGAGAGAAAGCAGAGGAGAAGAGGAAGGTTTTGAGCTGCTTCCAGAACTCCAGGTGGTACAGCTTAAGTTTGAGAAGGGCAGGGAGGACATTCCATAGGGCAGCAACAGCAGAGGAGAGAGATGTAACCCCCCACTCTCTGCCTGGAGAAGTGTCAAACCCTTAGAGAGTTGGAGTTAGCTGAGCAAAGGCCTTGAGAAGGAAGGTGTTTTGGAAGTGAGAGTTGGATGTAGTGCAGGCCCTGGCCCCAGAAAGCCCAGTGGAATATGCAAAGGGTCTTCAACTTGATCCTTGCAGCCACTGGGAGCCAGTAGAGAGATTTCAGGGCTGGAAGGATACGGTCCCTGGGCTTGAGACCAAGAATAAGTATTGAAGTCTTGTTCTGGATTAGTTACGGAGGGCGGAGAGTAGAGGAAGGCAGATTGAGAAATTGGCTGTTGCAGGATTTCAGCATAGAGAGAACCCGGGCTCTGGAGACAGTGAGCTTCTGGAGGAAATTGAGAAAGAGAAGAGTCCCTTTGAGGGGGTGCAGCTGGTAGTGGGACTTCTTTGCGATGTCTGAGATGTGAGGAGAGAAGGAGAGAGTGGAGTCGAAGATGACTCCAGGGTTTTTTGCATCGCAGGAAGGTGAAGGAAGAGGGCCCAAAGCAGGCGGCCAGAGTGAGATACAAGCATGTGCTCAGGTTTAACATGTTGCAATTCTAGCACACACAGCTTAACCATAAAATATTCCAATATACAGTCACAGGTGTACAACCCAACACAGTTTCAGTTTGCACAATGACAGTTCATTTCAAGTCAGCATAATACCAGTATACTCCCAATTGTAAAATTTGAGAAGTATATTGTATCCCCAATTTGGCTAGGTATGTATGGAGAGGGAGCATACTCCATTACAAATGCTTCTATTTGCTGTCTCATTTGTATTCCCAATGAGGATGTCCATTGGGAGATACAGCTAAGAAAATGTCTTCCCTAAAATACATTTTCATATGAAGAGAACGGCTAGAAGGACATCCTTACCTGGTCGGATTGCTGACACTGGCAATATCCGATGACCTATAAATTTGCCTCCTTCTTCATACACTGCTATCCGTAAACAGGCCAACGAAGGTAACACAACCTGCAGAGTATTTTCAAAATGACTATGTTAATATTGTCTTTCTGCTGCATCAGTCACACTTAAAGGCTGACTTTCAACATTGTCACAAGATGAAGTAAGATAATAATTTTACATTTCTCTTTCAGGTAATATTCATGATAATGAAATCCATGTTTTCATGCATTGTAGATACACTAAAATGTAAACTCCATAGCATATAAGGCCAGAAATGCTAAAATGTCTGCTTGAGTTTTTGGCTAATTAGATTGTCAAAGATTTTAAGATGCTCTAGCTCAGGAGTCTGCAGCCTGTGGCTCTTCGAATGTTTTGGACTATGCCTACCATGATCCCTCAACATTGAGTAAGCTGGCATGGCTGATGTGAATTAAAGTTCAAAACATCTGCAGAGCCAACATTTGCAGATCCCCTGCACCTAGCGGGACCTCTCTGGATGCATCCTTCATCCTCACTAAAATCCATGGATGTTTTCTGCTGCCCACCATTTAGAAATCCTCCCTTCAGTGCCTCCTTCTTGCCTCTATGTGTTTATTTTGATATGTATGTGTTTATTCATTTATTTAATCATGTGTGCATGTATTCATTCATATGCTTTTACTTATATGCGCACATTTGTGGTTTTGTATAATGCACCAGAGTATGCAACATTCTGCTTCAATGCTTCAAGACTAATGGGAAACAGTTAAGGGGTATGTATGGGAAGGGTAAGGAGTCAAAATGAGGGTGATGAATAAGTAAGATTCGGCGGGGAGTGAATGCAATCAACATTTGCAGCAAGACAGTGGTTGCATCCCAGCACCATGTAACAGTAAACATGCTGTTATTCAAGATTACATTCAATGTGGGTAGAAGTCCTTGTTCCATACTGCTCTGTCATCTATTATGTATATGTATTGGGTGTAGAATGGGAGATTTCACCAACCTGGTAAATATATAAACTGTTATTTATAGATTGTGGGGTATATTATATATGTGTCGAACCCCTTTAGACTGCTGATGGGAGAATAAGATGGCTGGTCCACTGGCCCCATCCACAACACAGAGAGGGTGTAATCACCCGGTCTCTGCTTACTGCAGCATTTGAGCTGCGGCACCTTGGCCCCGTGAGTGTTTAATCTTGGTGAGGGTCTGCTCACATTGCCTGCATTCCTAACTCGACTAAAAGTCTTAATTTATTCTGCTAATGTTGCCGCTCGTTGGTTGTGCTGTGCTTGTTCCCAGTCCCAGTTCCCTCTTCCAGCCCATCTCACTTTTCCTGCCTCTCGCTCATCCCGCACATCTTGATTGGTCCATTGGCCCCACTTAAGTCAGGAACACAGGGCAGGCCCCTGCCTGTGCAGCCCCCTTCGGTGAAGGGCCCTGAGGCAAAGGGCAGCTGCTGTAGTAGCAGCTGCAGATTGTGTTTGCCAGTGTTTACCAGTGGAGCCTACAGCGCAGCCGTCAACCAGCAGTCACTGACAATATGAGCAAGATGCTGGCAGGGAAACAGCCATTACTGCTCCCTATTTAACTGTCCCACCTCTCTTATTACTCCTATTAGCAAAATGAATTTGGTCTACTGCACCTCACCCACAGTTGCATGTTATCCATATTCTGGCCAAATTTCTTATTTTGCCATCTCTGGCAGTTAGGCCTCTATGCAGGAATCCCAATTCACGGTGTTTTTGCATTTTCCGTTGTGTTTTGAAATTTAGGCTTTTTCCCTCTATCAAGGAAACTTGAATCTAGGTGCCTTGCATTTGCTTTTGTGTTTTGAAATGTAGGCTTTTCCCCTCTGTCTAGGAAACTCAAATCTAGGTGTCTTGCATTTGTCGTTGTTTGAAATTTAGGCTTTCTTCCCTCTGTCTAGGAAACTCAAATCAAGGTGTTTGCATTTGTTGTGGTTGAAATGTAGGTGTTCCTCCCTCTACGCTTAATTCTAGAATCCCTCACACATCCAGCACTGTGCCACCACCTCTACTCGGTCCAGCCCAAGATCACTCTAGCATTACAGCCATGCTCCGAGTGTAACAACTGCAGAACTAGTGTCCACATAGTAGGTCTCCTGCAGCTGGCGAAAGAAGGCTGGCAAAGGATAAAGTCTCTTGGCCTCTTCACCAAGCTCTCCCTCCGCCTGCCACAGGACTCTCTTCACTGGCCTGGACTTGCTTTCTTGTTTACCTGATTGTCTGAACCTGGCTTAATGCTAGGCCACCTGGTGAGTTTGTTGTGCATTGTGCAGTTTCTCTCTCTATCTCATTCTACCCTTATCATCTCTCTGCTCTCTCCCTCCATGGTGCTTTCCATCTCCCCTATCTTCTCAAACTGCTACTCTATCACCTATCCTATCTCTCTTTCGAAGTCTGGAAGCAAAAAGTTCAACAAAGATCTCCTGGTCTCCTAACCAGGCCTGCCCCTCGGTGACACCTATGTCAATGGTTCTTCCAGGCAGACTATCACTGACATCCTCTTTGTCATTCCCTCGCTGCACCTTTGGACTCCCATATGTACTGAGTGCTTTCCCCTTTCTTTTCTTCGCCCATTAATGGTGGAACCCAAAGGGAAGTACTCTTGGCATATTTCCCATCCTCTATCAGCATCATTAATGTCTACGAGAATGGCACTGTCAAGGTGCATGGCTCTCAACCCAACCTCATCCTTATTGATAGGAACCTTCCATCTCTCATCAGCTTCATACCTTCTCCTGCAACTCCTCCTTCTGACACCCCTCTGATCCCTTCACCACAACTGACGGGCATACTACATTCCTGTCCCCCTCCTCGATAGACCTTCAAAGGTGGCAACCAGCTTCACTTAGCCACCCTCAACTCTCGCTGTGCCATTAAGCCCTCTTCTCACATTTGCCACCTCCTTGAATACTCCCACCTTGATGTCCTTTCTCTCACCGAGATGTAGTTCATGGCCAGCTGTGCCACTACTTTTGACACACTTCTCCCAGAGGGCTACACAATCCTCTCTAAGCCCATGGAAGGATATTGCTATCCGTTCAGGGGGCGGAGTGGCCCTGATCTTTCCTGAATGGGCCTCTGCTACTATCATACCCAGTCAGTCCTACTCTTCCTTCAAATGCCTCATTTGCAGGCTTGGTGTCTCTCCAATACTCTTGCTGACCCTTGCCACCATCTACAGGACCCCTGGTCTAGTCTGATCTCCCTCTTTCTCTCAGAGAGGTCTGACCCTACATTTTCTCCCCTGGCCTCCCCCTCCAAGCTTCTCTTCCTCAGAGACTTCAATATTCACCTGGACTCCCATGGTGCGGCCGCTGGACTCTTCCGCAGCCTCTGTGACTCTTTCCCTCACCATTCTTCCCTCCGGTCCGACACACTCAGCCGGGCACACCTTGGATGCTCTCATCTCAGCAGACATCCCCATTTCCAACCCTCTCACGACACCTCTCTCATGGTCTGATCATGCTCTCCTGTCCTCTCATCTGGATCTCTTGGGTCCTCGGCTAAGCCTCTGCCTGCACTGCCAGTCTCCTTCTCTGTCATTCAACCAAGGAAGCAAATGTTTGTTGCTGTTTTTGCCACCACTTTCATTCCCCACTTACTCCGGCCACTGACACAGCCCTTGCTAACCTTCACCTCTCCATGTCCAAAACTCTGGACATCTTTGCCCCTGTAATGAGGATCCGCATGAAGCCTGCCTCCAAGCGCAACACCTGGTATGATTCCAACCAAGCCTCTCTGAAATGCAAGTGCAGAGCTGCTGAGCAGAAGTGGCAGGCTTCGAGCACATCCTCTGGCAGATTGGTCTGCCACCTGCTCCAAAGGTAATACAGACTCTCCATCCGCCTGAAGAAGAAGTCATATATCCAAGCCTGCGTCTCTGGGGTCACTAACAACACAGCTGAACTCCCTTCCCTTGTCCCTCACCTACTCCCAGGCCTCCCTTGGCCCCCCTGTCCCCTTTCCTCCTACTCTCCTCTGTCCCGCCCAAAACACTGGATGAGGTCTCTGGACAAGTCTTCCATATGAAAGTCTCATCCATACAGGTGCTCCCCTACTCCTCCAGAATTATCAAGGAAAACATTGCTGTCCAGCTCCAGCCTTGGCTGATTTCTGCAACCACTCTTTGCTACTGGCTCCTTCCCACCACTCCTTAAGCACTCCCTTGCGCACCCTCTCCTCATAAAGCCTTCCGCCAACCCCTCCTATCTGACTAACTATTGCCCTATCTCCATTACCCTCTTCATGGGCATACTCTTGGCAAAGCTGGTCATCTCCCAGCTAATCCACTGCACTGAATCTATCTATACCACCAGTCTGCCTTTAGTGCAGCCAGAGGCATGGAAAATGCACTCCTGAACACCCGTGAAGACTTGCTCTCAAATCTCGATTCCAACTCTTCTTCGGTTCTCATCCTTCTTGACCTTTACTCTGCCTTTGATACTGTCAATCATGCCACCCTTATAAATCAGCACTGTGATACACTTGACATCACGGACCGGGCACTGGACTGGTTGATCGCCTTTCTCTCTGTCCGACCATCCCAGGTTCAACTGGGCCCTTTTCTCTCCTCCATCTATCCTCTTGCTGTGGCTTTTCAACATCTACCTTGCCCCTCTAGCACACTTAATTTCCTCCTTCTTGCCTCACTTTCAGTGTTATGCAGATGACACACAGCTCTCCTTCAAGCTTCCTTGCACTCCCTCCCTCTCACATTCCTGACTGTCTGACCGCTATTCAGGAATGGTGTGCTGCTAACAATCTCTGCCTTAATGCCGGTAAGACTGAAATCCTTCTCATTGGGAACCCAGCTCCTGTCTTGCCTCCTACTCTCTTGTGAGGCAAAAAACCTTGAGTCATCTTCGACCCCCCTATCCCCTTCTCACCTCACATCACGGATCTTACCAAGAAGGCTCATTTCAAGCTGCACCTCCTCAGAGGCATTCTCCCTTTCCTCACCTGCCCCCAGATACTCAAAGTCTCGAGAGCTATTGTCCTCTGTAGGCTGGACTACTGCAACAGCCTCTTCCTCAATCTGCCTAAATCCTCACTTTGCCCCCTCCAATTAATCCAGAATAGGACTGCAAGACTTATCCTTGATCGCAAGCTCAGGGACCCTATCTCTTCAGCCCTAACATCTCTCCACTGGCTCCTGGTTGCTGCGAGGATCATGTTCAAGGCCCTCTGCATCATCCACATGGCTTTCTGGGGCCTGGGACCCTGCTACATCCATCTCTCTCCGTAAATACCCCCTGCTAGAAACCTTTGATCTTCTAGATCCAACTCTCTGCAGATCAGATGCTTTGAGAGCAGAGAGTGTGTTGTAGATCTCTCTATTCCAAAGGAGCCTTCCTCTGGAATGGTCTCCCTGTCCTTCTCAGACTTGAGCCAGATCTCCTTAAGTTCCAGGAGCTTCTCAAGACTCTCATTTTCTCTTCTTCATTCCCTCACCCTCTCCCCTGTTAATGACCCCTTTGCTGCTTTTGTCTGGCTGCCTGGTTCCTTCTGATTCTTACAGGGCACCTGGCCCTCCTCATCCAGTCTACCCCAGCACATCGGTCTCCCCTGAACACCCACTAATTTGCGCTTGCCCTTCCGGGCTCTATCCACCTGCACCAGCCTGGCTGGAACTACCGCCCTATTGAGCCCTTAGAACCCTGTCCTTTCACTTAGCATGTGGACCTTTATTCCCCTGCACTCTGCATTCCCCTGACACTTGTCCAGCTGGCCTCCCCTAGCACTTGCCTTGCCCAGGGGCCCTCTTGCTCCACCTTCCTCCACCCCCCCAGCAGGTGCGCACTCTCCACTCCGACCTGTACTTCATTTCCCTCTGTAGCACAAACACATTCCGCTCTGCCCGGCAAAAGCCGACCTCACCACTCCGTTGTACTTCTTGTAACTGCACTTACACACTCTGAATGATACAAGGCCTAATATGACCTGTTTTTCTTGTTGTTCTTTCTTTTTTGTTAATCTTCATCCCTGGTCACCCCGCCCCCCCCCCTCTCTTTTGTCTTGTTGCACCAATTGCTGTACAGGTGCATTATAAATACCTAATAAATAAATACAAATAAATAAGTATGGGTCTGCATTATGAATACAAACTCCTCTAATATGCCATAGAAACGTCTAGCCTCTGCGTTTGGAAACGCCACTGATACTTCAAAGGCATGGGAATTGGGTGACAATAAGGCCAGTACCCCCAACCGTCTGTTGATACTTTCACTGCAGATTGGACATGAACAACACCACCTTTTGTGCACAGAAGGGATTGTCATGGAGTGTACGGGTACTGTAGATGGGACTAGTGAACCACCACCTAAAGCAGCGGTATTCAAAATGTGGGGCGTGACCCCCCAGGGGTCCGCGGGTGCATCGCTGGGGTCCCTGAGAGCTCAGCATGAAATATAAAAAATAAAAAAAAGTTTGTTTTTTTTTTTTTTTTTTTTTAGATTGGAAGAAATGGGCAGGGGTGGCTCACATGGTCAGGCTGAAGCATGAAACTGTCTCGGGCAACAATTAAAAAGTGGCCCGCAGTTGTAAATGGATATTCATTCCTTTAGTCACAAACTGGGCCTCATTACAACTATGGCGGTAAGGTAACAACGGTGCCAGTAAGATACCGGCACCGTTGCTACCGTACCACCATAGTAAGAGTTGTGTTCGAGGGTGCCTGACAGCCCGCCAGGTCTGAACTGGCAGGCCGTGCGGTACCCGCGAGCACAGCTCGTCGGATGCACCGGCACAGTTATTAACAGTGCCGGTGCATCTGAACTCCACATTCCATTTGAGCCCTATCGGGCTCAAATGGGAATGGGGATCTACTGGTACTGGCACCCGCGAAAGGGCAATTATCAGGTCCGCCTAACTCGGCATGACCCGGTAATTGCCCATTCGCGGGTACCAGACCCGGATGCAACTCCGGTGGCAGCCGTGCCGGTTTTACTGGCACAGCTACCGCCAGGGTTGTAATGAGGCCCACTGTTTCAATAGTACTCAAGGGGGTGCTTTGTGATAAAATGTAAGTACATTGTGATATATTCAGCAACAATGGTCAAAATTACTTACTGCATAGTTAAGTAACTCATCAAACTGGTCCACATTGGCCAAAATGGTGGCCCATTTTGACTGGCCCACACTAGCATTTTACATTTTTTTTACAGGCATTGCCCTATAGGCCAGGCTGAGCCTGGCGGCTCATCCATAATGGCGAGGGGGCGCCCACCCAGTGGCCCCTAACCCATTATGGAGGAGCTAAGGAGCCAGCCCAGTGAAACAGTGAGCACTCCCTCAGCTGCTTTTTCCAGCTGATGGAGTGCTCCTGGGCTGGCTCAACTGTCAATGAGAAACACTGTTTCCCTTTGACAGTTCAGTTTAGTTCCCCAGCCGCACATGCTCACTGAGCCATGCAAGTGCTGGAGCGTTTTGCTTTGCCAGCATTGCATAGCTCATTGGAAATGCTGGCTGGGGCACTGCATGTCTGTATGTCCGAGGGGGAGCTCCTGTGCCTCCTCGCACATACGGACAGAGCAGCCTGGAGAAGGGCGTTTCAGCACCCACAGGCAGGCCAATGCAGAAGGTATGTTGATTGTTTTTATTTAAACATGTGTATGGATGCGTTTATGCTTATGTTATGAGTGAGTGTATGGTGATGGATGCTTGTGTGAATGATAGAGTGATTGCTGTATGAATGTGCAGCGCCTTGCATACACACATAATCATGTTGATTGTGTTAGGTCCGGTGGGGCCCAGGGGACAGGGATGGTATCGTTTTACTGGACATCTATCATAGATGTCCAGTAAAAAATGTCATGCCCCCTGGGCCCCCCAGCACCAATTTCAAACTGTTTGGGTATTTACCCATTTTTTTGTTAAAAGTATGCTTTACAATGCAACATTTTTACCCATTATTTAAAAAAAATTCACAGGGGGGAACCCCCCTTGAACCCCCATTTTTTGGTTCGGGCTCCCTCACTATGCTCGGTCGCCAAGGCATTTTTGGGGGAAATAGTTATGCTCCTCCACTTAAAAAAAATCACCAGCCACCACTGGCCCTCAGACTGTGTTGGGAACGGGATGGGGGAACCCAGGGACTATGGTGGGAGCACAATGGGTGGGAACCGTGGGATAGTGGTGGGAGCAGAGTGGGGAGAGCCCAGGGTGTGTGATAAGGTAGGGAGAGACAGGGACAGGGTAGGAGTGGGATGAGGGAGCCCAGCGACTGATGGGAGCAGGTGACGGCGCACAATATATACTGTCTTTTTGGCATTTCTGGGGGGTCCCGACCTGCCCAAATTTTGTTCAGGGGGGCCCCGGCCAAAAAAGTTTGAAGACCACTGACCTAAAGGGATGTTTAGGCATCACATGTTTGGTGTGCTGCAGCAGGCCCTCGCCAGTTTCTCCTAACTGTGCATCTTGCGACCGATATGGGTGGGTTTATTCCAATCAGATCCGTGTGCATTAGTGTTGGCGATGGAATGTTGTCTTGCTAATAGGGAATCTGCAGGATTATATCATTGATTCTCATTAGTTCTCAGTCGCATCACTCACCCATCACCATGAGTTATGGGTGTTCCTGGGAAAATACGGCCTCATGTTGTACTCTTCTATAACTGTTGCTTCCGGCCAAAATGTGATCTGGAATGTTGCAAACAATGTACCATGTATGTTTGATTAAATGTATTGCTTGCAAAGGGGTGAATAATTTCAATGATTTGAATGCCAGAGAAGGTTGAAATTATAAAGCTTTTTGATCCTGCCTGGGAATGATAGTGATTTTAAATTGAAATATGGTCTGGTTATGCCACTCGATCATACTGCTCTAAAGTGCATTGATGGAACCTGTCAACATAAGATCTATTTTGGCAGGCGGGGGGCTTTTCAAGGCTACATGTCTCATGTTTGGAGCATTATTCTATCCTATTTCAGAGAGGGACACGGCGCAGTTAGGGCGGAAGTGAACATGGAGCAGAAGCAAAATCCAATATATTTTTTTCCAGACACCTCTAAATGGGCACAGGTCTACTTTAAGAATTCTATTAAATTATTGATCATTCCTAGTGGTCAATATATTCTGACCTATTTGGAAACTTTAATGAGCAGTAAATTGCAACTTGAATGATGAGCAGATTGTGTGGGGAAAATATGGAAACTTTAAACAAGAGATTGATGGCAAAACCTAAACACAGAATTTGAAGTTAAAGAGGCAAAAAAAGTTAATGTAAAATAAATTAAATGTAATTTTGCATGTGCATTTATTTGTATTAATTAGCAGAGACAGAACAGCTGTCCCTGTTCTGTCCACAGATGTTCTGTACACGAGAAGATATGATCTTGCAGAGTAACCCCAGGTCTGGGATATTTACAGTAGAGTAAACCATTTGCTTTTAGAATGAAACAGTTACCATAGGATGGATAAAGGGACATGAGGCATAGAGAAGTGGATTATAGAGCCGTACACACCATAACACTGAATAAATGCACAGATCAGTCATTTCAGAATGTCGAGTATTTTGTGTAAAGGAGTGGAACAGAGGATAACCCTGAATTGATTTGTAAAAATAATGAGTACACACGGGAGAAAGACCGGCAGTGGATTGAGCACCACTGTGAGACCCATTTGAGCGCACTGCGTTTTTAAACACAGCTGTGGACATTTAAACTATGAAATCAAGTAAACTCAAACTGCATGCATTTAAGAATGAATGGAAGTAAAGCTGTTAATGGATAAAGCATTACAGTGAAATCGAGAGAATTGCCGGTCGATTTTATTCAGTTGGGAACAAACGAAGGCTCTTAGGCTATTAGGCTATTGACAGGCATTGAGGAGACGGGATAGCCGGGTGGTGCTGGTCGAGCATGGAACATCAGAAGACTATTACTTTGAAGAAATAGTACTTTAGCCCCCCTGAAGTGACTTAGAAATGAGAGAATGGACAGTGGAGCGTTGAGAATGCTTGGAAGCTCGTAGCATACTCAATCCCTGGACAAAACTCCAAAAAGGAATTAAAGAAAGCACATTTTGAGGGGCGTTTTTTTTTTTTTCTCACGGTTGTCTTTTCACAGTTGTCATATGAGGCATATTATTTTAAATGCACCAGATGAAGGTTCAGTAAAATCAACGTAAAGGAACCAAAACATGTTGAGGACAAGAAGCAACATATTGTTAATGTGATTAACTTGGTCAGAAGTGCACAGACTATGTCAAGAGACGTTGTGTCTACACAAGCAACCTTTGGGGCTCTTGTAGTTTGTTAGCTCGGCACTTTGGATGTCTGTGCAATGAATAACACTTTGACAAAAAGGTGCTGTTTTATGTTAAAGAAAACATATATTTGTTTAATGTGTTGATTTTAATTGAGTCCTGTTCTAAATACGATTATCAAATATAATTATTAAGTAACATTGGAAACAATTATTTGAATTCTGGTTTTGACGGGCCCGACACACACAACACCTGCAGGTATACGAGGGGTGTCTATGGAGCAAATTCTTGCTTTCGATAAGTGCAGAAGTCCTTAGTGCACCACAGGCTTTATAATAAAAAGGCATGGGTTCCTCCTATTGTGAAATAGTAAACACAATGAAGGGCATTAAAGAGAGAGTGATTGTGCAAAGACGGAGATGCCCCATGAAGGACCTGCAGAGGAGGGAGTATTGAGGGAGATTGAAAGGGGACAAATGACAAGTGGAAATGTTCTGTGCCAAGTGGAGTAAAAGAGAGGAGTACAGAATGAGTTCAATGAGGATGATGGATAAGTAGTCAAGTGCACTGCGGACTATGGTGCGATCAGAATCTTAGTGGAGTGAAAAGTGAGGTAAGGGAAATCCTACAGATGTAATTAATTGCTACAGTGCGTGATCACTGTCAAAAAGAAAATGCAGGTTGTGTGTTTTAGGAGATGGGATGAGGTGAAACAGGTGAACAAACAGAAGAGAGGAGAGGAGAGGATGGGTGAAGCATTGGAAACTCCGAATCAAATCTCCATGGTTTGGAAGGGTAACGCTTCAGGGACTGGCGTGTCATCCATTAAGGTATAGTGGAAAGGCCGGTTGCAGCATGCAAATAATCTTAGAAATAAAGAAGTGTGTGTCATCTACAAAGTGATGATATGAAAAACAAAGGAGGAGAAGATTTTCTTGTCAAACAAGGTGTTCGGGGTGAATAACAGGGACAAAGACATTTGACGGACAGCGACTGAAAGGGGAGTGAAACAGGACTTTTCTGCATTCCATGAAATGGAAGAGGAGTGGCTGGCTAAGTATGAGGCAATGCTGTTCTGTGCTTGGAATAAGATGAGAGAGTTGAACAGAAAGATGAGTTTCTGAAGGTGTTAACTGCAACAGAAAGATCAGGAAGATGAAGATAGATGATGGATGAGAGCTATAAGTGCTAGTTAGGATTTTAGCGAGGTGTGAGTGAGTGCTGCTTCCATGGAGTAACTGCTGCTGTACCCATAGGAAGGGGTCACTGTGTGTGTGTGGAGTACAGGTGTGTGGTGGAATTGTAGAACACCATACATTTTAAACTCTTGGTGATTAAGAGAGATGGGGATGTAGTTGGTGAGGTTGTTGTGGTTAGATGTAGGCATCTTTAAGCCAGGTTTGATGGCAGTCACAGTAAAGCAGGCTGTGAATAGCACAGAACACATGAGGATGTTGGAAGTTAGTGAGAGGTAGGCTTAGAGAAGATGTGGCAGTGTTTTGATGATGCTAGATATTAAGACCTCAACAGGAGAACGAAATGAGTCAGATGTTCATAGGCTGGTAGCCAGTTCCACCAGAATGGTAGGTGAAAGTTAGAAATAGAGCAAGGGTTTGTGGTGACTGAAGCGGGACAGGAAAGGGGGAGGAGTGAGAGAAAGATGTGGATTCAGGGTCTAATGGGTTTTAGACATTTTAGCAGTGAAGTAACAAGCACAGTCATTGGCAGAGAGAATGGGATGCTGAACGTTTTTATGGGCCCAACATTGACTAGAAATATCTAGGAAGTTTGTAGGGGTGGGAGGATAGAGAAGAGATGAGGTTAGAGTAGTTGCTGTCATGGGTTTTGACCCATGTTGAATCAATAGACTGGGTAAATGTGGGGATGAGCTTCGCCGCCCATTATTCTATCACAGAACAAACTAAATCAATAGACTGGGTGGATGTGGGGATGAGCTATCGCCGCCCACATTCACGCCAGAATAGGAGAACTGCACAGTTGGCACGAGACCACTCCAAAGATACAACCTTCTTGTGGGGAATTCATTTTCTTAATCCCAAAAATGGTTGCATTACCAGTACTCACCACTATCAGAAAGCCGGCGTTTTAAAACCACCAGACTTTTGTGTAAAACTGAACAAATGAAACAAAACCAGACCAAGGAAAGACTTGCTAAGAGGTGGATACAATGTAAAACTATATTCTGAAATGACTTGAAGGAAGTAATTATTTAATGTATATGTAAAAATTGTAAGTGATTTAAACTGGGAACAAAAAGTGACATTTAGCTGAAACCTGGCTTAATGAAACTGAATTCTGCCTGACAACTACCCCCGACAGGAGTTGATACTGGATCAACAGCTGTGTTCCCAGGCCTGGCTGCCAGGCCTGGCTGCATCCTGAGGTCACATGGCCCTGTTGATTAGATTAGGGGTGGAGCAGCTGGGGACTACAGGGAGGTGAACAAAGGCCTGTCCTGGACTCAGGCAAATGTTATATTGGGGGCGTCGTAAAAGTGGCTTCCTCTTGGCAGAAACGGGGAGGGGCAGCCCCCTCTGAGGACAGATTGAGCTTAAAGAAAGTGGGCAAACTGGTTTCTCAACCATGTGACCTGGGAAGACACACCCCTGTTGGCCAGAATATGATTTTAAGAAAGATGTATAACTCATGGTGGGGACTTGTCAAAATTATCTAAATGATACCATAATTCTTGTGATTTTTCTGCCCACATTTTAAGAGGTTTTAGGACCCGGTGGTATGATCTGGGGGTTTACGAGCGGAAAAGAGGCTGTTACTCTAAATGTATGCATGTTAAAAATCTGACACTTCCTCATCTAAATGTCCACATGCCTTGCACACAATTGTATAAATTTGGAGAAAAATCCGATATGGGGAAAGCTACTAAAAAGCGCAAAAAGTTACCATTTCTTTACCCAAGCTCCTAGAAACGCCAGGGTCAGAACAGTGCCTCCCATCAGTAATGCATGATGTGTGTATGCAATGACAAACAACTGTGTATCTGATAAATATGTATTTGGGTCAAATATAGATTTGTGTGGAAACTGACCAAGGGAGGATCCTCTGACCCATAAAACCTACAGCATCACTCTGACTCACATTTCCTTCCCCCAATCATGGGAGAGGGGAGAATTGGGCCAATGACAAGTAGAGAGGGGCAGGCTTAGCTAGGCCTAGGCACACACCCATTTTCAAAACACATAAAAAGAGACTGCTGGGACAGGTAGAGACATTCAAATCCAGTTGCTGCGGAGCGTTTTGCCAGACCACACAACATCCAGAAGATACCAGTTCCAGACTGACTCCAGCTACATACTCCAGAACCTAGAACTTATACTTTAGAACCTAAATCAGAGGCCTAAAACCACAAGCTGAGTTCTCTGCAGCAGGCCTCTAATCATTGCAAGCTACTCACAGCCGGGCGAGCTGCTTGAATCCCTTGCCAAGAACTTTTGCCAGGACCAGTGCAGAGACCGCTGTATCCGGACAGACCAGACCAGTGCGAGACCTGACCAGACCAGACCATGCAGAACCGCAGACCCAGAGACCAGATCGCTGTGAAGTGCCGCTAGCCTGATTGATCAGATCCGTGACGAGACCCAGTCCTTCCAAATATATTGTGAGAACAGCTAGGACGGGGCAAAACCAAATCTCTTAGTTTAAAGTAATATAATTCAATCTATTTAACCTAAGTAGAACTGCATCCTAACTGTCACCTGTCATTTCTAAAGCTGAACCACTGTCATTTGTCAATTCTGCAGCTGCAAAGCTGTCACCTGTCATTTTGAGTTTACTTTAAATCCAAAAAACAACCTTTACAAAATCGTTCATATCTCTGGAACCGTTTGGGCTACGAACTTGGTTTAACTTTCCTCTCTAAGCTTAGGATCTAAGCTTTCCAACAATCCTTATACTTTTTCCGCAATCACGATTCACGCACTCGCAAATTTTACCGCGATTTGGTTAAAAATCCAGCCACGTGTAACCATCAGCAGTCATTTCTTTCCTTGCTAAAAATGTGTTGGCCTCTTAATCACCATCTCTGAATCATTGCTAAAGTGAGCCTGAACTCATCCCAAGTATCTCTCACTCACCCTGAACCTCCTAAAGGGAATTAAAAGCATTTCAGCATATTTCTCACTTCATTGCCACCACATTCAAAGCACTTGGGCCTGTGTTTTAAAACTCATACCGGTTTTCTCTAAGCTTGCTGGGGGGGAACTGAATTTCGTATTGTATTTGATTGCATTCCTGAGAACTGTGTGCTCCTCTTTCCATCTACTTCCATGTCTTACATTGCATAGGGGATGGGGGTGAATTGCCAGAGAAAAAGTGATTATATTATCTTTTGCTAAAATCATCTCAAGTATTTCTGTAATGCATTTTATTCCTCATTGCTTTTCCCTTGAAATCATAAAATTATTTTTGCGACTTGATCTCCTATACTAACTCCTCATTGATTATAAAGAAGTGTGCTAGTGTCAGATTACCCATTGTTGATTAACATTATATTTATAAGGGCAATATCGATTATTAATTTATTATAAAAGCGTGGTATCTATATTTGTCTTATTTCTCAAATAAACCTTTTAAACTTGCAAAACAGAACTACTTCTTGGCTCAGTGGGGTCAGGGGGATTCTAAGAGAGGGGTGTTATATAGGGGTAGTCATCCAGAACTCATGAACTGGACATAAAGATATATCAATAAGGGTTTCCATTCAGTATCCCAGACTAGGCATTGACTTAGCTGCAGTGTTGAATTGAATCTTCTTACATTGCACGACGTTCAGAACAGAATGAATGGCAGAGGCAATAAGGTGTAAACAGTCGGTATAGTTGGCAAGGAGAGAAATAGGGAGCTGGAAAAGAAAAGGCTGAGTATAGAGAAGTGAAGAAGAATCCGGGTGTAGTGGAGTTTAGAGATTTTGCATGTATTACAAAACACCTAAACAGGTGGCTATCCTGCTTTGTTGCTAAAAACAAAAACTATCAAGCAGAACATGCCTTCTGACACATGGTCTTATTCATCATCTATGCCTATTTTCTGTTTTGAGGGGTTCAGATTTCCTTTTTGTGTCAGTGTGCCCCCTCTGCCCCCCAAGTGTGCCAGTGTGCCCCCTCTGTCCCTGAGTGTCAGTGTGCCCCCTCTGCCCCCCAGTGTGCCAGTGTGCCCCCTCTGCCCCCAGTGTGTCAGTGTGCCCTCTCTGCCCCTGAGTGTGTCATAGTGCCCCCTCCGCCCCCGTAAGTGTGTCAGTGTGCCCCCTCTGCCTCCCAAGTGTGTCAGTGTGCCCCCTCCACCCCCCGAGTGTGTCAGTGGGCCCCTCTGTCCCCCAAGTGTGTCAGTGTGCCCCCTGTGCCCCCCGAGTGTGTCATTGTGTCCCTCTGCCGCACTGTTTGTCAGTGTGCCCCCTCTGCCCCCTAAGTGTGTCTGTGTGCCCCCTCTGGGCCTTAATTCCATCAGGACACCCTCCTCTCCACCCTTCCCTTCTTTACAGTCCCCTCTTCTCCCCTTCCCCCTTTCTCTCAAAGTCCACCTCACACCCCCTTACCCTCCGTGAGGTTTCCCCTTCCCCCCTCATACCTTTCCTGCCTGCATCCTTACCCCTTTCCCCTCTTCTCCTCCCCCCTCCCTTCTCCTCCTTGCCCACCCTTCTGCAATTCTCCAGCTCTACCCCAATTGCCGTTAGGCATAGTAATTGTAGTTGCCTGCCTTTTGCAACCTCTTATCCCCCCCTCTCCCTCGCCTGTCCTTTGTAAGCTAGGCACTACCCCAATTGCCGTCAGGCATAGTAATTTGTAGTTGCCTGTCTTTTGCTGCCTCTTCCCCTCCCCTCCTTCCTCTCCCTCCCCTGTCCTGTGTAGCCAGGCACTACCCTAATTACCGTCTAGCGTATTCATTGTAGCTGCCTGCCTACTTCATCCTTTTCGCCCTTCCCCTCTTTCACCTCTTTCTTCTTCTTTCATTTTAGCACTTACTCTTATCAACGTCCCTGGACTTCTGATAAAAGCTTGTCTGTCCTCCCCCGCTCCCTCCTTGTTTTCTCCTCCCACTCCCTCCCCAGCACTATCTTGGTAAGTCGCTGACCCTTTTAAGATGGTCAAATGTTTTGTTCCTCTCCTCTTCCCTTCTCCCCTCCCTCCCGACCTCCATCCCCCCCTCCTCTTGTCACTCTTGCACTGAAACAATTGCTGCCAGCCCTTCCTCTCCCCTATTGTTTCCATGCACTTGTACTATCTGTTATGCTTTGATAGTTATTTTTCACATTCTGATTTGTTTCAAGGACCTGTAAGAATGTTACTGTATTTCCCCATGCTCCCTCCCTCCTTGAAGCACTTTGAAGCACATTGTGCATAGGTGCTATACAAATAAACAATCAATCAATCAATCAATGCTGTTTTGCTGCACCCGCAAGTCAGCAGCTAGCTCCCTGTAATGATAAACGGTTGGGAGACAGTTCCAGAATAAGCAACTAAGACATATCCAGAAGAGTACCAAGGCTCATCACGCACAGTGCTGAGTGGAAATGTCCTTTACTCAGCCAGTCTCTTTGTTATGTGTGTAATCATGTGCTTTTAGTCATGTATTTAGTGATGCTGCTGTTTGTTATGCTGTATTGCTTAGTAGTTGCTTTACTTATATATTCCTCATATTTCTATTTTGAAAACCACTTCTGGTGTGTTATAAAAGTTCTCAGCATTTTTACTGAATTTGGAGCAATGTCCAAATCACTTCCTATGTTTCAAATTAATATTGCTATTTCTGCTTCTATGTCTCAAACCATGTATGTTCATATTTGTAATAAGTTAGATAAGTTATATTGAAATACGTTCTTTCAAAAGTGCATTCACTATTTTATGTTCATGTTTAGGATGAAATTGATGTAAACCACCACAAATATATGTCATAGTTGGTGGAACCAGCAGACCAGCTATTTCCATAGGAGCACATCCCCAAGGAGTGGTTGTGGAGAAGTGTTCCTATCTGTACCAGTAGGACCCTAATTTCCCCACCAGGTTTCCCATTAAGGAGTGTTTTTGCCGTATTGTCCCATTTGGGAGTTTTTGTTTCCGGTCCTTGGCTACTACTAGCACAGTTAACATTACTGAGTTTTGTCAAGCTGGGCAATTGACAGTAGTATGGGTGAGGATCGCACTGTATTCTTTTTTGGTCAATTTCACAAGTTCTTGGTTTGAAGGGACCCAACAATGTTGAGCTTCTGCCCCTTGAGCGTTTCTGAAATCAGCTTAGTTACCTTTTCACCAAATGTTCACGTGGCCCCCTATCACTTAGATATCTTTAATGTGTGCTTTACATGTTAACAATGTGTGTCTCAATGGCCAGCCTACCGTACAAAAATAGTTGACGTATTTGTAATGAACATGTTCACATTTAAGATGACATAAAAGTGTTATTTAAAATAAGATCAGTTTCCGCATCGTTTGGCTCTCCATATGTTTTGGGCTACAACAACCATCAGCCCTCAGCAGCGTAGTCTATGGTGATGAGTCATGGGAGTCATATTCCAAACCATTTGGAGAGTCACAGATTGTAGACCCCACATATAAGGCATTGGAGAAAAAAAATATATAAAATGCAAACTGATACTAGAACAATATCTTAAAGGGATCTGAATAACTTTGGATATTAACCTTCTTCTGGCTTAAGCCGCATAAGCAAATAGTTTTTTCAATGGGATTGCACAATTGTAAACCGCTTTTTTAATTTATGACTTTTGAGTCTTCAGTTCAAGAACAACAGTGCTGAGAAACATATGCTTTTCATGTTCTTAAAAACTAAAAACCAACCTTTTTAAACACGATGGGTTCTTCTTCCCAAACGGGGTTAATTGCATTGCCTTGGGAGGTTTTCGTCTTGAATGCTTTTCGTCGGGTGTCCACAGGAAGACCAAACATGTCTATTTCTACATACGTGCCAACTTTCTTATCAGAAAGAAACTGTCCTGAAATGATCTAAATAAATAACACAAACAGTTTTTATTTCCACAGTAAATCCATGCTCTGAAAAAAGCAGATACTACACGTTAAATGATAGTACAGCTATTCTTTGCATCATTAAGGGGACCTTCCGCTCACTGTCCAATCTCCACTGCATGGGTTTATAAAGCATCTAGAGCCCCTCACATCCATTCAGAACATGAAAGGTATGACGATTAAAGAAGAGATCAAGGGCATCCTGCTATGGAAAGGTTGGGTTTAATACATGTCCAAAAAGAAATGGACATTGAAAAATAATGATACATTCATCAATATACTGCAAAAACGAAGTGAGTTGTACCATAAAGTTAAGGTCAAGCTAAGTTTTCTATGAACAGTTTAAAATGAAAGTCAACAACAGACAAGGAACCAGACAATAACACAACTCACTTCTCATTTAACGAACTAAGCACCAACAAGATACATATGCTTGATAGTTATTGGAAATAAAGGTGTTGCATGTTTTGCTTTCAAATGTGTGCAGTTTATGACAAGGGCGACAAAATTATTAGATCTTTATCAAAATGCAAGCTGTCTTTTTCCTCAAATGATGCTTTTTTTGTGGGGAAGGCACTCATTGATACTCTATCATCACTCCACATATCTCATCCCATTCTTGTTAAACCGACGAGCACTGCACCAGGAGAAGGTACATTAGAAGTATTCTTATTCTGATCATTCATGGACAGCTGTAGACTCTCTGGGCCTGATTTTTTAAGAAAGATTTCAATGGGACCTTCCCATTCTAAAACATTTGAGTAAATCAGGCCCTTTGTGGGAACCTCCTACATACATCTTTTAACTTAACAAGTCTGCCATGTTACCCTAACAAACATGAACATTAGTCCAATGAAAATAACCTCACTTGCAGACATCTTATTGTCATTTGGATTCAAGCACGCCTCCTGGTGCGTGTTTTTCTTTTGAGGATACTGACTATACATTTGAAATGTGTGGCATTGTCCTAACTTGCTTGAAAAAAATGGAGATCAGTTCAAAAAGGGCTTTACAGTGTGTGTTATAGGATGTGCCCATTCTAATCCCCTTTGTGGATTTAGATGTACAATTGCGAAATCTGTGACCGCCACCGGGGTATTTCTCAGTAATGCAAAGCACAGCCCATACATTGTGATGCTCATTTGTGTGAGAGAAATAGACGGGATCCCCCTGTGCCTTTAAGAATAAGGCCAGCCCAATGCATGTGTTTGACCTTACTGAGCAGTGTTGTCAACTTGGGGCATAAACAGTATGAATCTGTTCTGTCCCATTTCCATTTCTATCACCTAAATGGTCACCTGTGTATATGTTAGCACATGGCATGCTGTTTGCGCTTCACTGATGCCAGTTCTGTCGATCGGGCACCGGAAGGGATTTTCCCCCATCCTTTGCTGCCTGTGCTCATGCACAAATACCAATGCACTGATCACAAATCTGTTTGGGAAAAACAGATGTGAATTACATGGTGGCTTCCCATGTATTTCATATTGGCTGATATTCAAGTGTGTTTGATGGAGTGATCAGTGTGGCAAGGACCTCAAAATGGGAGCAGGCTGCATAGTGCCAGTAAAAAAAAAAAAAAAAAAAATCTGTTAGTTTGTTGCACATGTATGGAAAACAAAACCATTAAATAAACGAGGAGTATGTGTGCACAGGGGTGGAGCCAAATTGTGAGGACTGACAACTCCCAAGGACCCTTGGTCCTTAATACTGCACTGTAAGGCCATGACAATTATTTCAGTTGGAGATATACTTGGAGATATAACAATGCATTGCTGTGTGGCTCTGAACTGGAGCAGCAGTTCCAGGTATGGCAATGAGATGGTGCCCCGACATCTGTGACTTAACTGAAATGGCCTAATTTACTCTAATATTAAAGGTGGAAGTATTTTGTTCTTGCATATTTTTAAACACGCCATAACACTGATGATGTTTGTAAACACTCCTCCTTCAGTCTCATAATAATGTAGGTATGGCCAACTATTTTAAGAAGGAAGAGCAGATTAAAATGGTGAGGCTATCAGATAATGTTTCCATATACGTGGCAGAATTGATGGCAGTGAATATAGTATTGGTTAGAGCTATGGAGAAATGGCTGGCAAAAGTAGTTTTATTTGTGGACGCGCTGAGTATGTTACAAGCATTAAATTAATGGAACGGTGATAGGAAAGATATAGTGTTGCGCATTAGACATTGGCTGGAAAAAAGCACAGTGGGAGGGATGGGGATTGAGTTGGCATGGATCCCCAGTCATTGTGGCATATCGGGTAACAAGTTGGTGGACAGGGCTGCATATGAGGCCACGACCAGAGAAGTAGTGGATATAGAGATCCCCTTAAATGTGCCGGAGGTTCAGGAGGCTGTGAAAAGCAGAGTTAAGGGAGAATGGCAAAGCAGATGGGATACTAGCAGGAAGGGGAGGCACATGTATGTGGTACAAAAGAAGGTTCACTTTGAGAGTTGTGTTGGGAATGCAGAGTTGGCAGACAGAGAGGAAACTATCCTGAAGTGAGCCATGCAGGTTTGAAAGTATGTAAGTATAAGATGGGTAGCATCACTTTGGCGAATTGTGAGGTCTTACCTCTGACAATTGTCTTACCTTAGCCAGGGCCATTTTTGTTAATAAACAGGACTACTGTAACACCCTCCTCTCTGGCACCTCCACCAAAAACATCTCCAAACCACAAATGATTCCAAATAATGCCCTCCTTGCCGCCTGGGGCATGAAATGCACAGATCACATTTCTCAAGCAAGGCGGGATGCCCACTGGCTACCAGTCAAAGCCTGTATTGAGTTCAAGATCTTGTCGTACACACACTGCTGCATCCACAACATCGCAATCTCCTTCCTTAACCAGTGAATATCCATAAAAGCTAAACAGTGCTGTCTTCGCTCTTCATCTCCCTGGTCCTATTTACACCCAGACACAATAGAAAGTGAGCGGGGGGAGTGAGCTTTCCTGTCACTTCACCCACACGGTGGAACGCCCTACCGCCATCCATCCATCCATCCATCCATCCATCCATCCATCCATCCATCCATCCATCCATCCAAAAAGAACCATCATATATACTTTTCAGGAAATGCCTGAGAACCTGGTTGTTTAACAAACACAATAAAGACTCTATTGAGCTATGTCTTTACACATTCTGGCTACCTTTGCCTATGATGAAAATTGTCATCAATGTTACTCTGTACTAGCACCATCATACATATCGGTCTGGGCGCGGTGAACACATGTAATGAATAAATGGTTACATGCGAAAGCAAAGCAGAATGGCTGCATTTGGCGGTAGAGCACACCTTCTGGTAGATACTACTTCTAATTTATTTACATCTATTAATGCTTTGAAACACATCGTGTATAGGCGCTGTATAAATAAACTATTATATCATATTAACAATGCAAATTGAGTAGAAGGATTCATTTTATGTTAATGCCTGTAGCTGGTGCCTGTAGCACTAACAGATCAAGAAAATGTACCATCATCACCGTTTTTATGGAGTCTCACAGCAGAATATGAAACAACAGTCGTGGGCATGGAGGTGAGCGTACAGTAGTAAGAGGAAATAAAGAGGCTATGACATGTGACAATGAGTGCTTTGATATCACCCGGGAAAGCTGGTCTTACATTTTTATTTGTTTTATTTTTTATTGTGATATGGTTTCAAAAATACAATCTTTCACAGATTCTCAGGAATACGTAACAACACAAGTATAATGATGAAAAACACAAGTATAATACACACAGATTAAATGCTCAATCTGAAATTCGAAAATGCAGTCATTCATAATTAATCCTAAAACCCTTTGTAAGTCTCAAATACACAATTAAAACAATAGCCACAGTTCATCAATACAATTGGATATACATGTTCAAATTGATTCATGAAGCCTCTTCAAAACTCAATGAAGAATCTATATAGAGACAGAAGCAAAGCAATGCTTTCCCCTATCATCATTCGTGACCATAATGACAAATCAGCGTGTGCAAATTCAGCATGAACATAAGATCTAAAGTGCAAGTGCTTCAAAGTGCTACTCAACGGACAATGTAAAGTTAGGGATTTTAGCATTTCCGGTTCCTCACATTTGGTCCAGAGATGACACTAACAGTTGAGCAGACAAGAGAAATTCTAGGCCCCTTACACTCTAATGTAGGGAGATGGTTCATTTTAAATCTCATTTAAGCTGAGCGGGCCTGATTGAAAGGAAATATACAGGGAACTTTAAGTGTGGTCTGAACTTCCTTAAATAGCCGTAACTGTGTGCGCTACCACCATTCTGGGTCAGTCTTATAGGAGACTAGTTCTAGATCATCAGGCCCCGGGGCCCTAGAGGCTTTAGCTTTAAGAATATCATGAAAGACATCTTCATATGTCCATTGGGAACTTGCCCCCTCGGAATATGTTTCACAAGTAAAATCTGTTACATAATCAGTCTCTATTTTGGCATAGACCGTCCCATAATATTGAGTTTTTTTTTTCCTCATCGATGATACACTTATCAGTTAAAATAGAATTATTTGTGATCTTATTTGGTAATTTCCAAAACCTCGAGCCGTTAGAATTATTCAATAGCTTCAAGGTAGTTTGATTATCTTGTATACTTAACTGTATCTTTATCGACTTCATCTCATTTCTGTATCCCTATAAAAAACATATTCCGTTCATAAACCTCAGGCTCTATGTCAGATCTACGCAAAAGTTCCCTAAGTTGTCTTGTCGTATCCCTCTTAGTACTTGCCACTCTGCCATCAAAAGCATGTGGATGGTTCTCAAATACCCTTTGCCAGCTTTTATTTGCTATTTTCTTTAGACAACACAACACAGTCTCGTTAAAACGCTCAACAGAATACATGTCACAAGGATGTATAAGGTGGTCTTTCACCGCCCTCTGCGTGTAAAATCAGAAGGCACCATACCTTTACGGACAGGGTGTTCGCCACGATGCCATCTACAGTACTTTCAGTGAAGGGGTCGAAATGCTTGTCCGGTCTTCTCATGAACTCTGGCTTTAACCGGTACCCGCTTTTGCCATTGTATTCATACATCCCCATGTTCAATTGCATAGATAGGTCTGAGGGCACAGAAAAGAAGTGGGAATCACATAGCTATTCAAGGAGCTATAACACACCAGGCACCAGAGAGAATACATGTCTTTGTTTAAATGTGTTTGAAGTTTACTTCGAACCGGAAGACTGAGCAGCTCCCATCAGGTATAAGTACATCAGGCGCATAATTGAGTGTCATTTCCCTGCTACAGCTTGCAAGTGTGAAGGGGCATTTGCGCGTTTTCCACAAATACAATGGAGAGAAAGTCAAAATAAAAACTATTGGTTAAAAATGAAGAGGGCTGGCAGTCTCTGTAGGAAGTGAACATAGGTATGTGGTAGGGGAATGACAAAAAAGTCATTACGCTCATTGTAAACTGTTTGGAAAAGTCAAAAGCCTCTGGATCGGCCTGCGTTCCCTTGCCTTTTTACATTACCTCCCCCACCCACCACAGGAAACAAGCAGTAGATCGCCATGTACATGCATGGCTGCCGGAATTACAATGAATGCCTTTCACTACAGTAAATTGCAAGCAGAATCCATAGGGATTCAGTCCTCTCTGACAGCATCGAAATTGCATGTGGGCACAGGCACTGGGCCATTTCTTGCAAGAAGCAGGGGTACAGGCGGGCACAGCGTTACGCTCTATGCCACAGCTCCATGAAGACATTCCTATAATAATGGGCCAAAATATACATAACAGGTGAAGTGCATGTCTTCTCATGTTAATGTCCTTCTGGGTCATTTTGCACCGGATCCAAAATGAGCCCCGATATAAGGGCACCAATTAAATTAGGTCGGGAACTACATAGATGTTCATGGAATCGCAAAGAGCGCAGAAACCAACTTCCAAGTTCTCAAGAATTTACTTTGGATCTGGTTCTCCATTCATTCAGCTGAGTTTTAGTAGCCGGTGATGACTAAAGGTCAAAAAAATAATTTTTTATAAAGAATAGTAATGTTCAGTAACTACTATACTAAGGAAAGGGGCTGGCCAAGACATCACCCACGTTAACCAAAATGAAATATAAAAAATGGACATTGGCTAACTTAAATTTCGAAGATGCAGCACCCTCATCATAAATGTCGTACAATTTCAAAGGATGCAGACTTTCATTTTCTTGCAAACTCAGGATCATATTCTGAGATGGCTGCTAAATGTGAGTTATGGTGCAGATGAAAATACAAAGACGAGGGCAACACATCCATGCACACTTAGCCCTGTGGCAGGCTTTTCCATGGCAAATAGGCCATGATATGGGCAACTTCAGGATGCTTATACATCCCTAATCCAGAGCAGAAGCACCTGGAATTAGCTATGAATATTAGCACTGGTTATTTGGACGTGGACAAATTAGCCAGTGAATTTGCAAGTACCTTTGCTCAACCCCAGAATCAATGTATGATATTTCTGATTCACCCCAGATTAACAACTGGTCTAAAAGGTTGCTCATTTACAAACAAGTTCTCCTCATACACCCGGGCAAATGCTAGTCTACCGGTAGATTGAAGAAAGGGCAACATGGATGGGCAGGAGAACAGAGAGAACCATACAGAACAGCAGTTTACTAATCGTAGTGTCGGTTGACCAGTGTGCCATGACTCGTCTGCAGTATTTGACGGGCATCAGATCCTAATTCCCACTGTGTTGTGAGCTGTCGTAGGGTCTACTGTAGCAAAATGCTTGCCAATGGAAGACCAGGGACAAACATGTGAAAATAACTTCCTCCCCTAACAGTGTATTACAGGTATATAGAATGTATGTCAAATTCACCACTCTAGATATCATGATGCATTCTCTTAAATAAAATGCATGCACATCAGTAATAGTGTTACACGCGTTACCTTACCTATGGTTTGGAAGTTGAGTGCCACCATCTGACAGCCAGCATTCCAGAAGACTTGAGGCATATAGTTTGAAGAGTCAACCCGTGTCCCCTTTGGATAGATCCGACTCAGCTGCATTTTGTTGTATCTTTATAAGATTATTGAGGAATATAAAACTGTTCATGCGAAAAGGTCAGTATTGTATTTGCATTTTTCCATAATGAACACCATGAATCCCCAAAGTATGTTTACCACATTCCACAAATGGATATTATTCTTGCCACCAAGACTTTTTTAAATATTATCTTTAAGGAAAATATGAATGAGTTGCTTATTGGTGTGGCCATATATGTTGGTTATCTGAAAGGTTATTTCCCAGGAAGAACATGTTGAATAGAGGAACTGCTGAACTATGGAGACTAGGAGGAGAGGTTTGTATGTGTGTCCCTTTGAAAGAATGAGTCTAAAACATGTGTTTACAATGCGTGAGTAGGGCATGAAACGTTTACAACAATGGTTAAGATAGTATGAGTCAGTGGGCTATGGGGTGCAGTGCTCTAACAAAGCCTTAAGACATTAGAGACAACTCTAAAAATACATATTTGTTATTTTCTCCCACATTTGTTTTGGTTTTGTCAGAGCACCACATCTCACTGACTTGTTAACTAAAGCATATTTTTAATGAATGGGCATGATAGCACCACACAAATGTGAGCATTTTCCAATAGACATGTACACATATGAAATGAGAATTGAATTAAAAATGATGCATAACAATATAGAGTCACAACATATAGTTGTGCTTTCCCATTGTTTCTGAATGTGTTTGCTATTTAACTTTGAAGAGTTGACAGGCATCAACATGCGGGCTCACAGTTATGTAGATGTGTAACATATTTTGAGACTTGATAATGAAGCTCTACATAGTTTTAAGCACACCGTGATCAGTGATAGATCAATGAAGAACTTTCTTTTTACATCGGATTTAGTATTAGCCATATGAGACAGGAAGCATGTAATATGTGCCATGTAGAGGATTTTGCTTCATCAACAGGTGCAATCAAATCCCCCTTGTAAGACAGCAACCTTTTCAGATACCATTTGGTTACTGACCGAACACGTGGCATTTGAAATAGTGTTAACTTTCTCACAGAATTTGGGCTCTACATTTTAGAATGTGATGTTCCTTCTGATTAATCATTGATACTCTTTATATCCATTCAGTTCTCAGCATTGACAATAAAGAAAAAAACTGACAGCAAGTGAAATCGCGTAAGCTTCCTGAGAATTCTCATCATGAGTGTGTTACATCAATTTCACAACATCCCTGTACTTAAGAGAGTTGCACAACTGAAATGCAGTTAGATAGATCATGTAATGGACAGGTCATATAACGAACTGTGTAAAGTGCTTTTACTTTTTGACTAAAAGACAATTTGGCACAACCAACCTCATACGTTCCTGTAAATGCTTGTTCTGTCACTTAGACTTGTCACCATGACCTCTTCGAAGAAAGCTGTAAATGATAGCATTTGTAGGTATAAGGTATTCACTAAAGACATTTTCAGGTTCATGTCTACAACAATAGCAAGAGGTTTTTATCAGGTCATGTCTTTCAAGATTTCACAAGGCTTTTTCACAAACAAGTGACTATGACTTGCATTTGACTTACACCTGGATATCCGATTCACAGAGATGTCACAATGACAATTTTTCCCTAACTAACTCTTGAGTTACTTCTAGTCAAAAGTAAGTCCGTTTCTTGCAGTGACTTTTTTGGCCATCCCAGAGTGTGCTCCGAGTTTAAGTCAGGAATACGAATCGGATGCTACATTTTAATGATGACGATTCTTCAAATAAAGGATACTCCACAAATTCCACTGGAGATTTTGTCAGTTGCTCAAGCCCCTTGGTTTCCACAAAGGAAGACATTTCAAAGCTTTTGTTATGTTCTGTAAAAATAAACAGAAAGTTAGAATGGAGGGAAACATTCCAGCAGAGAGTGTTTTTGTGGATGGTCTATACAATAGTGCAACATAGCAGCATTATGTCCGATCTCAAGACCTTTACGGTATTTGCATATTGAACTACTTTCATTTCCTGAACTGAATTAGAGTTGCACTTTAACATTAGACAGATACATGGTTACAGTCCATGCATACTGATATTATAGAAAAAACCCTATCTTAGACAGACCCGGGTCTATTTACCAAAAGAAACATTTCCAACAAAAGCACACAATTCAGAAGTGTCAAAAGATATAAATTACTCCTATTTTCCATCAGTTTTTAAATAGTGTGATGGTGCCACACAATTCACAAAGGTTAATCAAAGTAAAATTGTTTCCACTTGTAATTTATACCGTTTGGGGAAATGTGAATTTTCGCAAACAAGCTCATCTGTTGTGAATATGGACATATTTGTTTTCTCTGACCTAGGGCACCCAGACGTCCTGTCTTTTATCGGGGACAACGTGACACGTTTTATGTGCATGTGTATTAAAAGCAGGTTTGTAGCAAGAACCTTGTGATTTTTCGGGCACAACATATTGTAATCCTGCTCCATGTTCTCTTAGCTTTTCCAGTTCAACTGATTTCTCCCTCAAGGAGGTAACACATATATTCTACTTTTCATGTAATCAGCAAATGCTCTGGAGGTTATGATTTAGACATTTTCAAACTGCTGTTTGAGAAAGTACTAATAGCACTGTTGGAACGCCTATTAGACAATTCCAGTGTAGGGAAAATTAAGTCTACTCATCTGCCAATGCACGTACAAATAACCTTAATGTTGGCCCCTGCTACTATGATCCCTTTTTGCAATCCACGGGCAGCAATGGCACTCTTAAGAAATGCCACCAGGCAGGTGTGTAAAAGCCTTGGATTTTTCTATTTTTCTTAATTTATTAAATGATGTATGTAACTGCATCTCAGAAAGGGTGATCTGCTAACCAATTCTCTCTTTCATCAGCTCCCTGCGAAAAGCATAGCAGAGACTGAGCCATGCTTCATTAGTATAT
Organism: Ambystoma mexicanum; assembly: GCF_040938575.1. Taxonomy (NCBI): domain Eukaryota; kingdom Metazoa; phylum Chordata; class Amphibia; order Caudata; family Ambystomatidae; genus Ambystoma; species Ambystoma mexicanum. The sequence continues at coordinate 713,853,682 of NC_090928.1, read as the reverse complement.
TGTTCAGCAGCTACTACTCTCCAGTGGAACAGAGCAGGATCAGAGGTTACATGTGCCCTGTTTGCAGCTGCCCTGACAGCCATGTCACTGCAGCACAGAGTCTGCATTTAATACATACACCACTGTTTCCAAACCACATGCTTATGAGAGTTACTAACCTGCTGACAGTTGTAAACTTTAAATATAATCCATACCTGAGGTTAGCATATGGTGGTTAGTATTTCTCTTAATTATTAAAGACACATCCGGTTAATATCATACATGTGTCAGCACTGTGCTCCAAGCTCAGCTGTTGTAGGGCTATGTTATTTCTGTCCAGGCAGCCTGTCCCTGCCAGTAGCACCGCAAGAGTCTGAATGGCTGTGAATCTCTCATTTGATCCTTTGTGTCATTGGGTAAAACCTCTGTATAGGGAAATAGCCCCTCAGCAGTGATTGTCCTGGGACAGCAGCATTAAAGAGAACATCCTACACAAAAGGAATAGCTTCACACAAGGGTGTTGTATACCAAAGGGCCTTTGATACTATGGAAAAGGGAATGGGGTGCTGTTAGTGTAGACTGAGACAGTTCAGTATTGTTGAATTAGGTTTTAACTTCATTTAGCGGAAAGAAATTTGGATATGACGTCAGAAGGCAAAGACCTCTTGTCTCAAGACCAATGATTGGCTTCCCGTAAAAGAGTGGGTCTCCCATTATGTCGTTGATGCTTCTCTGCACTTTAACCCTTCATGAAGAATCTGTTGGACCCAGCTGGGAGAGAGGTTCTTTCCAAAGTCCTCCAGTTGTGAGATGAAATCAGGTAAACCAAGCAGAGGCAAGCTCTGCTTCCTAGCCAGCCCCAGGGCACATTGGAGTGACCTGCTACCGGAGCAAGTCATGCCTCTCTGCCAGCTACAACAGTAGCCAGTACCTCGAAGGTGAAGGTCCCCTACAGATATTTGCCATCCTCCCATGTATTTGGGAGAATGAAACAATGATCTTTCTTGTCCATAAGCCCCTAGAAGTGACTCCCAGCAACTGAAGAAGGCAAGCAGCATGTCTCCTGCCTTTTGGTGGTTTTCACACGCATTCAAACCAATTCAACCTGTGGTGCTGTCGTTGGCAATTCTTCAAACTCTTCGGTCCACTGTTGCTGCATCCTCAAACCAGTTTGTGGTGTTGCCGCACCAGCTTAGCGCATTGTTGCCTCAGAAGAATTTGAAATGCCACATGTGTCACTTTGAACCCCACTCGATGTGTGTTCCCAGGGTGGATCACTATGACCCACTGCATCCAAACCTGATTTGAACCCCTCTCACTGGCCAAGAAGCCTGGGTCACAGGAACAGTGGGAAGGTATTATTGACTGTTAACTGTCCCCCTGGTCCCACTTGGGCCATGCGGACTGGTTAGGTCAACCTTAAACTCTTTTCTTGCACAAGAACATAGCCTTTTACAAACATTGTGGTTATTGATTGCCTTCCACCCCTGTTTCAATACCCAAAGGGCTGCATCTTTCTATATCTTGCATATTCAGGGGTTCTTTCCACATGGGTGAGGTTTTGTAATGTATTCTACTAGTTTATTTTAATTAAAGTATTTGTTTTCTATAGAATCTTGATTCAAAATTCCTTCATTTTGGACTATTGTTCTTTGCTGTTTGAGTTTCTACTCTTACACACTGACACCCCACTTTTGCTCGTGTTACCACTAATGGAAAAGGAGGTATATCCCTTCACGATGCCTTTTCCACCTTTATGATTGCATTGTTTTCCCAGTCCACCTCACCCCTGCTCAGAATGCACATTTTCCCTTTTTTTGTGTTGGCAGCTAACACTGTCATCCCTTTACGCCAACCTGCATGTTCTTTCTTTTTGGGTGGTTCCTTTAATCATTCTTTGTCTATTCCATGGGTTCCTGGGTTCCAATTGCAATAATGGACTCAGGGATGGGTTGGACTATGTGTGATGGTCCACTACCCCCAATAATACCCTTGCTTTGCTACAGTCATTAACTCGAGGTGGAAGTTCATTAATGTTACATCCCTTTACCAATGTCATTACTGCCATATTATAAAGTATCACCATTCACAGACTGCACAGCCACCTTCCACAGGTCACATCACTGCTCATCAGCAACTACTTTTCTCTGGTTGGCTTCACCAGCATGACATGGTCCTCTGTCTTCTCTCTCCAAAGCTGATCCTCCCGACAGAGTATCTTCGGTTTCGTGCTCACATCTGGCTTGGACTAGGTCTTTCTCCATGATACATGAATTCCTCCTCCTTTTATTATGCTACTCTGAGGCTTCCCAAGTAAGTAGCTGTAGTTCTTTCTTGTTATTGGACACACATTCTATATGACTCTTTTTAACTTCCTCATCTCAGTGTCAGGCAAGTTGTCATCTTCACTGGTCCTTACGAATGTCCTCGTCTCAGTTGCAGGCAAGCCTTCCCCTTCTTCAGAGATGTCACAATAACAAACAGTGATTGATTCAAGATGGTGTCCTCTAGAATACCAGAATGTGGAAACAAATGTCTTAAGCATCTACCTCAACTGCCTGTAATGTGATGTAGAATACATGTTATATGTTTAATACAGGATGTACCAATTGTCATTGATCAATGTAATTTTGATGTTCATATGTATTCTCTATGTTGGTTAATATTTAAGAAGCCCTTAAAAATGACACGTAACCAGTTACCTAATGCTTCCTACTGAATCCAGTTATAGTGCTTAGCTTAGTTTGGGATTTGGCTGGAGAGGACCATTGGAATGTCTTGGGAAATAATAATTGTTTTTTAGAAATAACAGACAAGACCAACATACCCATTCGTATGACATTCATTCATCAACATTGTTTCAATTGTTTTTTTATTAAAATATGTTTTGTTGAAAAAACACATCAAAACATATAGGGGGTTGTGGGTAAGGGTATAAAAGCGGTGGGAGGTCTGGAATAGTGTACACTTAATAGAAGAGGGGGACTTAGGTGTGTCCCAGAAAAATAAAAATATAATTGTTCCACAAAAAATCAATTGAAAAAACTACTGTTGATGAAAGAACATAGAACCATATCCTTTAGAAGACAAGAAGTACAATTATTAATGTCAGAAACAAGTTCTAAAATGCAGCATGACTCAGGTGGATGCCCCCTCATATATGATGAGGATGAATGAGAAGATTGCACTGACTCCGATAAAACTGAACTGACTATGAAAGCACTCATTCAGGTGACCATTGGTCTTTTTCTAATGTAAATATAGTGTTACCATTCATCTTTCTAGCCCTTGGTAGCCCTTAGTTCTGGTCTCAAATGTTGAAGGGAGTGTTGAAAGTTTCTTCAATTAATGTTTCTTCATTTTCTGCAGAACCTCAAGAATACAATATTACCTGATTAAAGACATGGTAAAGGTGTGGCCACATGCATCAAGGGCTATTTCTTTGGAGCCATGCATAGAAGACAAAAAGCATGAAGAGGGAAGGACCACTGTTCTAATACACACTGCTTTTTCCCCACAGCAAATCCTCGACCTTGCAGGATTTTCACTATGCTTTGCTTTACAAATCGGGGGAAAACACGTGTATGTGATGTTTATGTAAGCACTACCTCAGGCGCCCATTGAGTGATGATGTTCTTAGAGTACACTGTTAGCTGTCTATTTCACCTCCAAATTCTATTGTTAGCATACGTTCCTTCAGGTGTCCAGTTAAAGTTTCGAAAACAAAAGGATCGAATGCCAAAGGTGAGAGTGTATTCGACCGGAAACAAAAAGGATCACATTTTTTTTTAATGTATATATTTTTTTTTGCTCTAGTTTAGCTTAAAAAATGTGTTTTACACCAAAAATGGGGGTTTAGGAGGACCTCCACCAAAAAAAAAAAAAAATGTTGATCCTTTTTTTCGGTCGAATTGACTCGACCCTTTTGTTATTCGACCCTTTTCAGTCGATACTATAACCTATAACCGTTCCTTCAACCAGGTTTGTCTAAAGACACTTATAATGTATTGATGCAATGCCGGAATGGGCATTCGGATATGTAGCTAGAGCTTGCACTCTATCAATGTAGATGTGCACACGTTATGTTGAAGTATTTTAATGCATGTATCATATTGCCCCTCTCTGTCCTGCCACCCAGACTCCGCAGGTTTCAGGCATACCTTTAATGTTTATATTATTTCTCTTAATAAGGGCATGGCTACCCCAAAACTCAGGTCCGGGTCCCACAAAAGGGGACTTACCGGGCCATTCCGACCTTGGAGGGCTGGGTAATTCCCTTTCGCGGGACCCAGAGCAAGTACGTCCCCCTTCCCATTTGAGCCACCATAGGGCTCAGTGGGAATGGGGAGGATGGTAGCAGCGGTACCGTTGCTACCATCCTGTTCTGGTCGTGGGTGGCACTCTGCATGCCTGGTCTGACCCGGTGTGCAGAGCGGCATCCGCGAGCAGAACTCATAATGCGGCGGTACAGTGATAACGGCGCCGGAAGTACTGCCAGCGCCGTTATCACTGTACCACCATTGTTGTAATGAGGCCCAATCTTTTTAGAGATGTGAATGGATGTTACGGCTTGTTCACATAATTCGTGATGAGGTTTACCCAGAAATTATCCAAGGTTGGAAAAAAATTGTGTGCGCCAGATACTGCTAGAGGTGTGCATAGGTATCCACCGTCTGTGTTTATATCAAAATAATAACCTTTTATTCGAGAGATGGTAAATTCTAAAGTAGGGCTGTTTTTTTTTTTAATACTGTCACCTGATGGAATTGAGATTAATATTAAACCTGGATGGAAGCTCAGCACCACAGGTGGATATTAATATTCAATTTTTGTGTGTTTATATTTTAATGGAATTGCAGCTTACTTTTAGACATCTCAAATGTTTCAAACTTCACTGGTTGGATATAGTTCACTAGGTTGGACATTTCTTCAGTAGCACTCGCTTCATTCCCAGCAGTTCCCTAAAGTGAAGAAAAACACAATAAGTATGCATCCATCTAAAAAATGTGTAAATCATTGCTGCAAACATATATATATTGATGAAAATAACTCGTCACATGTAAGTGGTACACCACAGATAATGATGAAAAGTTCCGTCCATTGCCAATCTTTACACTATGTTCATATCACTAACCATGCACAAGTATTATCTAGGAGGTCTGCAGGTCAAGGTTTGCCATCAATCACATTAGCTAACTCAATTAACACAATTAGGCTTAGATGTGTACCTATATACAATTGTTTAACGGAAATTGGAATATATTTTTTTCACTTTCTTCCAGTAATTCCATTGCAAAGAGGATTTCACCAATGTACTGTTCCCAACATTTCAATCAGAAGTTTTTCTTTCTGCAGGAAAAAATCCTCCCAAAAGATTTTACAAAAGTCAAAATGCACAAATGTAACCAAGTGAAAAAAATGGAAATATTGAAATAAATCAACTGATTTAAAAATAAGTGACCCACGGCAGCTGATTTAGGTCAGCTAGCCAATATTTTTTGCTTTGGTATTATATTCACCATTCATCACACATATTTATGTACACCGCACACCTCCACACGCAAGGACAGTTGCGAGAGATGTCATCTTCCTATGGGGATCCCCACGTTTTTCTCCAGCGTCTTCAGCTGTTTTAAACCCCTCTGGGTAAATGATGTCCCGAAACGTCTGACCTCATCTTCTGTGATTTTGGAAGATGGCAATACATCCTTAAGGCACCTATTCTGCTAGTGATGTCGGGGCCCCTTATCCGACTGATGTGTACATGAATGTATCCATTATTATAAGTACATACAGTGTTTGCTGCATACACTTGGGGCCTACAGGCCTGAGTTAAACATACTGCGTTACCAGTGTGGCCAGTTGATTGGCTGTGTGAAGCAATACATCACCTGCCTGAGCACACTGAACAGTAGTCTGGAGGATGAATGTGTGCTTGAGAGGCATCTGCCAGATCAATTGCCTCCACAGCAGAGCCTTGATTGACAGGCAACAACAACTGAGCATCCCCAACAGCCAGTAAAAAGTTTAATTTCATCTGGTAATGCCCTCTCCACTGTAACTGTGTCAGGTTCAGTGGCACCCATGTAGGGTGTGCAGCGGTCACACATAAACCACTGTGGAACGCAAATCCAGGCTTTCTATTCTTCAATATATCTTTGTCTTGGAGAGAAACAGGCAAAGACAGTGGGGCTACAGCCGCACAGATGGTGGAACTGTATTTGAGCAACACATGCCATATTGCCAACCATGATGACAAACTCTGGAATTGGTTCACCAAGCAGTTTGTGTCACCAGTGACACTTGTACATATAGTCATTGATATCCTAAACTGTCCTCCTGCTAGTATACAGAGTGTGTTTTTCGTGTGACTAGTGCTAACTCTCTATAACCACAGGGGAAGCCTGTCTTTTGCTCATACAGCACAACTGACTTTCATTAAAATGAATCGGCACCATATCCCAGTCAACTATCGCAAGGTACTGTTGCTTTCACAAGCACAGCGTCAACATCCTTAAAGTCAGAGACAGATCATAGTTGAGTCAGAGGATGATCTGCAGTGTCCCAATGAACATGGCAGCCTGCACAGAAAAGGGGAGGGGGCAACTATTTTGGGTTGAAAAGAAACTACTAGCTTAGGCTAAGGCGATTAAGCTGTATTGTTTTGATGATGGATGGCGGTCACAGAGGTGAGGATGAACAACAATCTTCATGATGCACCTGCCCAGAATGTGAAGTATCAAAAGTAACAAAAGTACTATCAGAGCATAACACAGCTGTGCACGACTAATTTAATATGCATTGTACAATGATTGAACAAAGGCATTCAAACACTCTATTTTTAGGTCTTTACTGTCACAAAGAAATGGGGACAAACAGACACGTTTTGCATCTCTTCCGTCTCATAGGGAAAGTGGAAAACCTGTATTTGTATGTCTATTCTGCCTCACAGGGATGGGCCACATCCTGAAATTCTTACATCTCTCCTTTCTCGCAGGAGTGGGAGCACAGCCTGAATGTTTACATCTCTCCTGTTGTTCAGACGAGGGGTGAGTACATGCACCCAACATTGGCACCGGTCTAGTCCTGCAGAAGTGGTTGCACAGACTCAATTTCTACTTCCCTCTGTCTTGCAGCGTATGGCACAGCTGGAATATGTATGTCTTTCCTATCTCGCAGGGGGGTTGACATAGACTCAATGTGAATGCTCTCCTATCTCGCAGGGGGGTTGACATAGACTCAATGTGAATGCTCTCCTATCTCGCAGGGGGGTTGACATAGACTCAATGTGAATGCTCTCCTATCTCGCAGGGGGGTTGACATAGACTCAATGTGAATGCTCTCCTATCTCGCAGGGGGGTTGACATAGACTCAATTTGAATGCTCTCCTATCTCGCAGGGGGGTTGACATAGACTCAATGTGAATGCTCTCCTATCTCACAGGGGGGTTGACATAGACTCAATGTGAATGCTCTCCTATCTCACAGGGGGGTTGACATAGACTCAATGTGAATGCTCTCCTATCTCACAGGGGGGTTGACATAGACTCAATGTGAATGCTCTCCTATCTCACAGGGGTGGGGGCACATCTTGAATTGTATGTTTCACCTATGCTGCATTAGTGCAGGAAAAATCTCTCCTGTCTCACAGGTAGGGTGTCATAGACTCAATTATTATGCCTCTCCTGTACATCATGGTTGAGGACACAGCCTGAAATGTTACATCTCTCCTATCTCGCAAAGGTAGTGGCACAGCCTACATTTTTACAGCTCTGCACTGTTTCATGGGCGAGGGCACACACACATGTGTTATGTTTCTTCTGTCTCACAGTGGTAGGACCGCAGCCTACATTTTTATTTTTCACCTATGTCACTGTAGATCAGATACACATACAGCTCATACCTCTCTCCTAGCTCACAGAGAATGTGCTCATCTTTAATTTGTATGTCCCTCTTATCCAACAGTAGTGGGGGTACACACACAGCTGGTACTTTTCTCCTTTCATGCACAGGAAGCCTGCATTTGTATGTCCTTCCTGCCTTGCAGAAGTGAGGCCAAACACTGATGGCCTCATCATGAGTTGGGCACTAACCCAGGCGGTATTACCGCCATTGCTATTAGCCCTACCGCCATATCCCCCGGTGCTATTAGCGCTGGATCACGGTTTTAGCAGAATGGTAAGTCCTCATTGGGCCCATTTGGGAATTTCCCATTCCCCATTGGGCCCAATGGGGAATGTTCAGCGCTATTACCGCTGGCGGTGTAACCGCCGGCAGTAATAGCACCAAAAATCGGCAAACATGATAGGGGTCTTAGAACATATTCTTTCGCTTCCCTACTGTCTATCAGAGTTGGGGGCAAAGCCGGTCTTTTGGATGTCTCTCCTGTCTCGCAGGAGTGGGCGCAACACCTATATGATGTGATCTCTCCTGTCTTGCAGGGGTGAGGGCACAGTCTCAATGTTTACAATTCTTCTGTCTGGCATAGGTGAGGGCATATACTGACTTTTTATATCACTGTTCTCTCCAGAGGTGGGGCCACAGCCTACATTGTAATGCCCCACCTCTTCTGCAGGAGTAGGGCAAATATTCAATTTGTACATCTCTGCTGTTTTGCATGGGTGGGGACACAGCCTGAAATTTGGCATCCCTCCATTCTCGCAGGAATGGGAGCAGAGCCTGAATTTGTACATATCTCTTTTCCTGCATGGGTGAGGGCACACAGTGAATGTGTTGTATGTCTCTCCTATCTTGCAGGAATTGGGGCACAGCCTTCATTTTTACATTTCTCCTGTCTTTCAGAGTTGAGGGCACCAATTAAATTTTTACATCTCCCCTCCCTTGAGTAGGTGAGGGCTCACACTCACTTTTTATACCTCTCCTGTCTCGCAAAGGTGAAGCAACAGCCTTCATTTTTATGTCTCTCCTGTCTTTCAATGGTGGTGGCACAGTCTGAAATGTTCATCTCCCCTCACTAATGGGGTGGTAGCTCCATTTGTTTTACATCTCTCCTGCCTCTTAGAGGTGGGGATCATAGCCGGAATGTGACAGCGTGTATGCCAGCATGATATCTTCATGCTGCTGTGCATGTTGTGGATTTCTATGGACATAGCCTGAATTGTACATATTGTGTATTTCATTGGGTATAACCTGAATGAGGTATAGCCTGAATGTTTACATTACTGCTGTCTCCCATGGGCGATTGTACTCTCAAAATTATTAGATCTCCCCTTATCGCAGGTGTTGGGGCACATACTCAATTTGTATGTCTCTTCTGTCCTGCATGGGTGAGTGCACAGGCTGAATGTCTCCTGTATCACAGAGTTGGGGAACCAGCCTGACTTTTTGCATCCCTCCTGTCTCATAGGTGTGGTGGCTGAGACACAATTTGTACACATCTCCAGATGCACAGCGTGGGGGCACTGCCTGAATTTGTATATCTCTCTTGTCTTGCTGGGCCGAGGCAATGCAGTCAATTTGTACCTCTCCTTTCTTGATGGAGTGGGGGCACAACCTGAATTTGTGTGAGTCTCCTTTCTGGCAGTAGTGAGGGCACACTTTGTCTCTCTCTTCCTGTCGGGGTGACACCTGGACTCAATATTTCTGTCTCTTGTCTCGCATGCGTGTTGGCACAAACTCAGTTCATACATTTCTTCTGTCTGGCAGGGGTGAGGGAAGAACCTTAATTTTTACATCTCCCCTCATTGTGGCGGTGGCCCAGAATGAATGTTTACATCTCTCCTGTCTTGCAGGGTTGGGGGCACAGTCTGAATTTGTATTTGTCTCCTGTCTCACAGAAGTTGGGGCTAACACATAATGTGTATTTCTCTTGTATTTTGTAGAGATGCAGGGACAGCATGACTTCCTGCCTCTCCTGTCTCACAGGGGTAGAGGCACAGCATGGAATTGTCCATCTATCATGTGTTGCAAGGGTGAGGGCACACATACATTTTTTACATGTCTCCTGCCTCTCAGGAGTGGTGGCACAGACTCAAGTGTGTGCATCTCTATTGCCTCACAGGGGTAAGATCAAATCCTGAATGTGTACATCTCTCCTGTCTTGCAGGGTTGTCGTACAACCTAAATTCATATGCCTTACCCATCTGGCACGGTTGAGGGCACATACAGTGAAGCTGCATCATAAAGGAAGGGGTGGAATTAAGTGACCATGTGGGCATGGTGGAGTAATGTGAAAGAGGCATTAGGAGGTTGCAAGACAGAGTATCAGTGGAGGCTTAGGAAAATATAACTCATTGAGATCTTTAAATGTGATGAATGGTCCTCTGTCCTTTCATGAAAGAATGCCTTTGACATGCATAAATAGTCTTTATTATGCAATGCTTTTGGATTTTATCTATACACTTCGAATTTGCCTATGTAGCGTGGGTGTTATTGCCCCTGGCCACATTAGACTTCTTTGCCCCAGGCCAGGCCGAACCTCTGATTGACAAGGCCTTCTCCCTCATTTAGATGCAAGAGACTGGTTAGCCATGAAACCTGTGAGCTCTGATGACATGTACAGGATATGGGCTTTTCCCTGCGTCTTTCCCAACCATTCACTCTTTGACGTTATCCTTACGTTCTATAAATGACACATGAAACCAGGGGTAGATTTTAGAAATAAAGGCTTTGATCTATAATGTTTACGATATCAACACAACAACATAACTGTGCAGAACATTTAAATCTGCTGTTAAGGAAACGTCCTCTATCTCACCTGGTGCAACTCTCATATAGAGTGATGCTGAATCGATGCTCCGCATTCTCAAAGCTAATTCTAATCACCCATATGGCTAAACTGTAACCACTTTGAGTGCCAACTGCACGATCAAAGTGATCCATAGGCCCTCTATAAGCCTCCACCTCCTAAAAGCACGTCATTATTTTCTCCTTACACTGTCCCTTTGTGGGTACCAAGGATGGCCTGAACCGATCCCCCTGGTGTTTCTGCAAAGAAGTCTGCTTGGGCACGCCTGGGCATCAACACCTCCCTCTTCACTTGAGCAGCTTCAGACATGCAGCCCTGGGGATTTGATCTCCAACGGCCACCACGACTAGCCCTGGGGCAAATGTCTTGCCTCCTGGTGATGCTGTCCTGTCCGTAGCCGCTGCATCACACAAAGGGGCTTGATAAGTCATCTCCACTTCTGCTAAACAGCCTCACCAATGAGGAGTGGAGTTTCAACCTTTCCCCTCCTACCTGGTCTGGCTCTGTGGGCAGGCAGACTCCCCACATAAGGTCACAGCTTCTGCTCCTGGCCACACTGCTCATGCGACCCAGATGGGTAGATTATCTGGAACCACGCTGACTGACCCCAGGATGGGCCAGCTGTACCCATACCTCATTGGGAGGCTCTGGGTAAGCAGCCTGGAGTCTCCTTCACCTGGGACAATGTTGGCATACATGGCACATCATACACAGAGCGCCACGTCACTTGGGGGCAGCTTAATGATGCAGACTGCCAGGAAGCTGGTTTTCCAGTGCTGCTGCCTCCTCTCCTGGCTTCTGCTTCTCACCATCCATTATTCTAATAGTCCCTTTTCAATGTTCTGTCCAGGCCAGGACACTCTCAGGACAGAGGAGACCTTCCCATAATTCCTGGTTTGGAGATTCTATGCGTCCTCTAAGGCACTGTTTGTGCATATAGCATCAAAACAAGGTAAGTAATAAAGTGGAACACATACACACCAAACAAACAACTTTAATCACTCCTTTTTCTATGTTTTTTTTTGTTTTAAAAACAATTCTTCTCCTTGCATGTTTCAAAGGAGCATGTAGCCCCTTTTTAGCAGGTCCCAATTGGTCCAGGTGTTACTTACTGTGAAGGTGTGGAAGGAGGCGACTGCCACAAATGTGGTATTCTTTTGGCTATAGACTTTTATTTTATCTGAAAATAAAGAGAAAACCCTAACGTTCCCTATCTTCTAAGAGGGCTTTCCCAGCCTCAACCAAATACTAAGGATGTGTCAGAAAGCCCATAACTAAAAGTCTGGTGTTCTGTGTCAAAAACCTATTTCCTTCCCTTACACTTGTAACTAAACTATATGATAGGTGAGTCTTATTGGTGCAGAGAAATGGCTCCCTTCTTCTGGGGAGCAGTCTACAATGCCAGTGCTTTGGTGGGACTATTTCCTGAGGGAATGACTCAACAAAGTTCCAGCTGGAAAGTCTTGGTTCACATATAAACCAATATTCAAAAAGATCAACAGTCAAGGGGGCGTGTGTGTGTGTGAGCTCATGCAGATTTATGCTGGGATTGTAAAGGATTTGCACATTTCATGAATATTATTAACTGCCTTTGTAGCTTGGCAAGATCCTTTCCCAAAGTATCCACGTAAGCTCCTCTCTGACACTGCGTGGGTAAAGAGGTCTTGGAGAAGACGCTGTATAAGTTATAAGGCCCAGAGATATATTACTCCATGATGCATTGTGTAGGCCTTAGAGGCAAGGCCTCAATATTAGGCGCTGGATAATTTGTATTTGGCAGCCAGTATAAGTGTTAACAGTTGAAGGATTACCTTGATTTCCTATCATGGTGTCATGATGTAAATATGATTGTGATGGAGTGGTGCAATTAATTGAAATGTAATTTGTGTTTTACTTTGAAAAAGGAGACTTGCACATGCTATTTTTATTTCCTTTCGAAGAGTGATTCTTTATGCATATTTATTCTGTATATGGTTTTATGGATGCATACCTGAAATAAAACGTTTCTTTCTTCTTCTTCACTATGCCAGTCATTTTATTAGAAATGCTAACGGCATGCAGGGGACTGCCTATGTTAGCACTTACATGCTGTTGCGTCCCCTGCATGCACTTTAAACATTTACACAGCGGAGTGGAAAAATGAAGAGTAAATCGGGTGAAATTACCTTTACTCTTGTTTTACTCACCATCTTGTAAACATGTAAGCACCACCTGCACATTTTGTTTTTCAGGTGGCAGTTACTCATTCATTCTTTTTCACTTGGGTCCGGGTCCGTGGTCCCTAAATGGGGAAATACCGGGCCATTCCGACTTTGGAGGGCCCGGTATTTCCCCATTCAGGGAACCCGGACCATCCCCATTCCAATTTGAGCCCCAATAGGGCTCAATGGGAAGGGGGAGCATGCTAACAACGGGCCTGTTAATGACGGGCCTATTGTTAGCATGCTGGTCCCCTCGCGGGACCCACAAAGGACGGCTGGTCTGACCAGACATCCAGAGCGGGTCCCACGAGGGAACCTTGTGATAATGCGGTACAGGGTTAACGGCGCCGGCACTTTTACCGTCGCCGTTAACCCCTTACCGCCTCACTTGTAATGAGGCCCATTGTGTGAACTCGATCATATAACTGAAAAGGCTTGTTTGGTGCAACCCCTCTCGTGTCTTTGACAAACTGTGCGCTTGGAAGTGGGCCTCCGAGTCATCTCTTGTGAGACTGACAAAGCCACTGCAGGATATTGTGTATGAGGCTTTAAAACTATTCAAGTTCTCTCTAATGCCCTAAGTGAGCTTGGACAAGTTGTTGATGTAATCTTTGGTTTCAGCTGCTCCCTAGCATTGTCGACTTAGGTGGATAACTGCAGGCATTATTGGCCACTGTAAGACCTACAAGTTTCTATTGCTGTGTAACACCTTGTGATCTTGTGAAGGTTACTGGGTGGGTTCTGTGGTTTGATAAATCATATGAAATTAGACAAGCCAAAGTATTGCTTCCTAGATATCAGTTTGTTTCCGATTCTGTGGGCTTGAGCAGATGACTGCTGGCGTTCCCTGCTGCCAATGGTGAGAATGATGAAAATGATGTGTTTATTTATATAGCACCTTAATTCAAAGCGCTTTACAAGGTACATATTTCCATACAATATCACCCAACCGAATGGGTACTCATTTAGCGACCTCAGAAGGATGAAAGGCTGAATTGGTCTTGCCGGGATTTGAATGTGCGACCTGCACATCACGCTCAGATCGCAGCAGATGTGCTTAATCCGCTGAGCTATCTTACCAGTGATTCAGTGCATATAGATCTGTGTGCATGTGTGTTGGAGCTGGTTGTGCTATTGTGCAGGGGAGAGTGACTGAGGAGTAAAGTAATGGAGCTTCTGTTCAATAAAAATAAATAAAATTCAGTTGTAAAATCTGCATGCAAACATTGTACACATCAATATCACATTACTCCTCATTTTAATGCATTTGTATGGTGGAGAGTGGGCACAGAACATAATATCTGTTTCCACCTCCCCCATCCTCTGCACCCTAGAAATATGATAGCATTTACACCAGCATTATATGTTCCTGCTGGCGTACATGTAGTGGATTCCTATGGAATTTTGCTACTTTTTACACCAGCAAAAAACAGGCAGATTCCCAGGGAATATATTGTAATTGCTCCTTGCCATACACACATTGAAGGATGGCGTTCATTCAGTTTACATTGTGGAGTGCAAAGGAGAGTTGTGAAATTGTGATTTTGCCAGCAGTTTACACCCCTCTTCTGAACTCGGCTGGGCATACAACGACATTTCAGCACAAACCTAGGTGGTCAGCTCTGTGCAAGTTACTGGGACATGGAAAATGCATCCCAATGTGGGATGTGAGGAGATTTTGTTAGGGGAGAGTGAGTGTGAGTTAGAAGCATGATTGTGGGTAAGAGGATGAGCCATGAATGAGAACAATTTGTATAAGGGGGTGGGGGTTATATTGGCCTTGAGATTTCATTAGTTGTCAAATCACCCTATTGCTGCCATTTTAGACCTGGAGTGCAAACATAAGGTGCAAAAAGCACCATTTTGGCCATTTTTACCTTACTTTTGAAATCCCAGTGATTTTACAGGCATTTCGAGGTTGAGAAGGATCATGAAAGAGAATTATCATTGTAACCATATAATGGTTGGAGATTCCCATTATCCTAGTTTTCATGGTAGCCTATCTGTCCCTCCTAGAAGATGTTCTAGGACAACCAGTCCTTTGCACTTGGTAGACTTCGGGGTAGCGTGAACATCGTGCCTAGAAAGGTCTACAAAGGTAGCTGGCTTTTCTTCCCCACAGAAGATCGGATGACACAGCAACATCAAAGAGAAGCTCCATCTGAGCTTAGGGTATGTATAAACACACCAATTCTGTGGACACCTGCCACACGCATGTCTATCCATCCACACACATTAGAAGGCAGCTACGACTACAACAAATTTGGTCTCACTGGTCGCATAACCAATTTGCACTGAAACAGCAGATTTGCCTCGACACCTCTGCAATTAGATTGCAGCGGCAACCTACGTCAAATTTCAGTCTACCCCAATACATATTGAATCTGCTGCAGTAGCACTCTGTTGTGACCTCTCAGCAGCAGTCCATAAGCCTATCCTCTTGGGTTGCTTACTGGAGCCTAGCCAGCCCTCCTAAATCCTAATCTTGGTCAAATGCAAACACTCATCTTAAGCCTCCTCTGAGAAATTTCTCATACTCTGACTTTGGTCCCTAAGGGGGGGTTCCTACCACAAAGCACTTTGAGGCCATACAAATGGGAAATGGCGCTATATAAATGACTACTACAAAACAATACATTCTTTCTATGATTTGAAAGGGCGCGCACTTTTACACCTGCATTAGATTTTCATGCAGATGTAAAAGGAATCAATTGCCATGGAACGCACCTGTTTTGAACAATTGCTAAAAGCAGGTGAATTCCATAGGAATCCTTTGTAAATGCTGTTTGCAAGCTATTATTTACATCTTTTAGAAAACAGAGTAAAATTAACGTGTAAAGACTATTTAGCCTGTTTTTGCTCTGTACCTTTGCATACTGTCCCGTAAACAGTCGAAATTTCATGCAGAAGACCCAACAGTGCTTAAGTGCTAACATTGGTGGTCTCCCATGCATTTAGCACTATAGACAAAGCCCCTGATTCATGCAATTATTTGCATTCAAAACTGGGATTTCTGTGCCATTCTGCCCACAAATCCCTATTCGGCAAAGAGGGGTTTGCAGGCAGAATGTAGTGTGTCCAACTAGGAGGCCCAGCTGTATTGCTGGCCGTAGCCCTTGTGCCTTTGCGCATTTTTAGTCGGAACCTTAAGTGCAGCTTCCTGTTGAGAGCACGTCGGAGAAATGGCGTCCTTTTTCAGAGGCCACACTTAATGCAACAAGCTTCAGCGAATTGTTTACTCACATCAAGTGAATCACAAGTGTTCACCATGCACATTTTAGAGTCATGGCAAAAGCACAATCCTGCAACAATATTACAATCATGCCAGCTCCGATATACTTCATGGCCATCTAGCTGTTACACTCAGGCAAATATAAATGTTGTTCTAAACCAAACACATATCGCACTCAAAGTAGCTGTCGCACACAAATATACATATCTAAAGACACAAAACGACCTTGTGCACGGACTTCATAATTCACGTAGAAGCGGCAGAAACAAGTCACTTAACAGACAGCAAAAAAACATAATTTAAAA
Organism: Ambystoma mexicanum; assembly: GCF_040938575.1. Classification (NCBI taxonomy): domain Eukaryota; kingdom Metazoa; phylum Chordata; class Amphibia; order Caudata; family Ambystomatidae; genus Ambystoma; species Ambystoma mexicanum. The sequence continues at coordinate 713,837,258 of NC_090928.1, read as the reverse complement.
AACTACTGGCGTTGTAATTGTGTTTATTTGCATTAGTCGCTAGTGCTCGCAAACCAGTTAACTGAAACTGCAATACCAATCAGATCCACATGGTGGCAGAAGAACACCGAAGGAGAAACACTGTAAGGTACCGGTTGCATTTATTTTCGATCAAGACTTCATTATTGTTGACCTATACAAGTCCACAATGCATAAAGCTAAAGTGGGTTTATGCATTAGCAACTGATGTAAATCAAACTACATTGACAATACCTGCAAGTTGCTTACATATTACCCACCCCCTACATCTATGTATGTTCACAAAGTCAATTGAACTAAATGTTCCTGTAACAATTTATTGGAGTGTTGTCGGCATAAAAACATTTCTTTGCCCGGTGGGTATTCTTCCAAGAGAGGCCCACTGAGCTGCTGCTGCTAAGATTCTTATCAAATTTTAAAGACACTAATGTTTGCAGACTTTCTCCATTTGCAAATATGTACACACTTCAAAAGTAAAAATGAAACCAGCACGCCAGATGGTCTGCTTGCATTTCGTATGTATTTATGATAACAAGCCTATAAACTGCAAAGGGACATCAAAACGGTCTTGTGCATCCTATTGTATCATGAATGAAGCCTCGAACATCTCTGCACTTTCGATGTTCTCGTGTTGAAATGGGATACTGTCCTCGTGAATTAAAAACCCACCCCTCGCTACCAACCCCAGGAACTCAGACCATTCTGCATTTTAGCATTTTCCAGTAATATGTACATCATACGCTGGTTCAACCATCTGCCTGTAATTCTTAAGACAAGGGGGCTGATTAATGGAATTATTTGCGCCAAAAAACGGGGTTTGTGCGCCATTCTGCCCGCAAATCCCTGTTTAACAGATGGGGATTTGCGGGCAGAATGGCGCAAAAATCCCCGTTTTTCGACGCAAATAATACCATGAATCAGGCCCAACATAGTTTCAGACACTACATTACAGTCGCTTCAAATGTGTCTTTATTTATGTTTTTCAGTAGTGCTAAACACTGCCTCAAGGTTGCCGGAGGCCCTGAATCCGAGTTGCATGCAAACACAGGAAAGTGTTCTTCCATGAAGGGTGAACACTTTCCGAAGAAGTACTGGCCTGACATCAAAACCATGACATTTGGATCTGCTGATTTACTGCTTGATAATAGCCTTTGCAACAATGAGGATTGAAGGGCACGCGCTACAAGGGGATTCTCCTTTCAAAAGCACTCGTAAAAAATGTTAAAAAAAAGGAGATAACATATGAAACCTATGAGGTGTCATTATCCTCTACTACACCCTTTTCCCTGTCTAAAAATAGCATTCGCCAGGCTGAAGCATCACTTTTCTAAATTGCTGAAAGCTCAGGGACACTTTGGCAAATTAGAAAAGTGACAGCCCTTAAGGAAATGCTTGTGCTGCCACTGATGCACATGTTTCTCCCACAACACGAGATTTTAGCAGCTTCTGTTGCAGGAAAGCACAACATCTCCCCTCCAATACTTACACCCACCTCTGAATGGTGGTGCTGGAAACTGGAAGGGAGAATATTGGCTTTCCACACTACTTTTACCACAAGCTCAGAATCTGGCCCTCAGAGTGTGATAGGCTGAAGGAAAGGTGATAAGGGAAAATGAGGAGGAAGAAAAACAGAGTTAGAAGAGGAAGTCTGGAATCTGTATGAGGTGTGGAAACGAGTGCTCCATTAATATTTGTATGAATTTCATTACGTAAGGGGTCAAGGTGAAGAAGCAGAAGTCAAGACGTCCAGAGGGAGGGGCCTTGATAATGGGGAGATCTACACCCCACGGCTCACCTACCTTGGTTACTAGGAGACCAGAAGGTTAAGAGAAGCCGACCTTAGCATGGCGTAAGGCTGGTTGCACATCGGTCAGGTACTGGGGCTCCTGATCATGCCTGTCTTTATGGGTCGTGCAAAGGACCTTAAAGCCAATGCATTTCTTTATCTGCAGCCAATGCACATAATTCGAGTCCCAATTGACATACCAATGGTGGGCACCAAATAATCAAAATCCGAAGACCCTGATGCGGATTACCCACGCCGGCATCACTGGCATGTCATCACAACAATTAAAGTGTGTATTCACCAGATCAGCTGAGCTATCATTATGCACATTATGCGCAAGGCTTTTGGAGCAAGTGTACTCGAAGTGGCCTTGATCAGTGCACCAATTTGAAAGGCATTTGATCATTCATGATGTACGTTTATCGATGGATACAGGTAAAGCTTGGTATGTTTGGCTCTTTCTGTTATTTTATTACACTGCAAAAAACAACAATTTCCCATCAAGGAATCAGAAGTTATTAAGTAGTGCATGGTGTTCTATAACAATACAAATAGTTGCAGAAAGAAGAAACTATAATATTGGTTATTAAATAATCTCAGTTAAAATAATAATGCACATGTATAGCAAGACCTCAGGAAACCAAAGAAGAGGAGTTACTCACTTTCAAAACTGAAAGTGCACACCAGCTATTAAAACACAAATGCAGAATGCCATCCTGGCAACCGGCATTGCCAACCTGCACCGCCCACACAAAATAGATGCCTCTCACCTCATCGTTGAATGATTTTTTACAATCATCTTCATCATCGTCATCATCTTCTTCACTTTCAATATCTGCTTCACCTGCAAGATTTTCATGGAGATACAGTCAGTACACAAGATTGTGTTATTGAATGTCAGAGAGGACAGCAAGATAACTGTTGACATTGCATTTGGTCTGGCCTGGTTGAGTGGGGAATATTCTATAGTATCTATACACTTATGTATACAGTTGTAAGAGGTTCATATGAATATGTCCACCTTCAAAATGCCCCCAGATATCTTGACTGGACCCCCTGTATGGTGAAAAGATAGGCAATGAGGGTTGCAAACATGTGTCAATCTTTCCTTGTGTTTTGCTTCTAGTCTCGGCTACACTATTTTGGAAAGTATTAGCCATCAAATGCTGAATGCCACAGACATGCCCGACATTACATCAACAAACACTCACGTACACAAGTCTATACGACTGCCCGTGTAAGTGCGTATACAACATCTATTACATCAAAAACAGCAGATGTATACATGGACACATTGATGCGCCACAGGAAATGTGAACTTTGATCCAAACGACACACAGGTTCTAGAAATGGAGTTGACCTATCAATTTTCTTCCAAGGACCTTCTCCTGGTGGTCATCCTGAATCGACTGCTCGACAGCATCGTGCATTTCAGGATTGGTTGAACCTGGTAGAGAAAAGCAGATTGATTTCCCTGGACTAGAACTATCAGGTGCTGATGTCGTCGACAAAACTATTTCCTTGACTGCGCAATTTGTTGCTCGAGGAAGAAACATGTTAAGATTTAAGGTTAGATGTCACCATAAACAGAAGGGTTGATATGTAGATAGAAAAGATTGGACAAGTGCAGCTATTATTGTTCTGCAGTAAACATATATAAAATAACATGAGGCAATCAACACTCAAAACTGTCAAAAAGGTTAAGCTAGAATGATCTCATTGTAATGAAAATAATATAACAATAATACATCTTAAAATGGCTGACACCTCCTGTAAACATTCACTTACTAAACAATAAATATAATCTTCTGGTGTCATTAAAAGAACAATTTGAGCCTAAGTTCCAAATGATTTTGTGTGCACAAATGCACTTTGTGCATGAACAGTCCCACACACTGGTGCAGAAAGTGGGAATTCATAAATGGGGCAGCAGGGCACTGCATGCATGCAGATGGGTACTCCTTATGTTTCTGCATTGAAAATGCATAAAATAGTGCAGATGGGGAAATCAGGATTTAAAATTGTCAAAAATGTTGGGGTAAGCGTATCTCAATGCAATGAAAATAATATAATAACAACACATTTTAAATTGGCTGCCACATCTTGTAAACATTGGCTTACTAAACAACGGATACAAACTTTTGGTGTCCTAATGAAAGCATTTACATCCTAATTCTGAAAGGGTTTTATGTGCAAGAAGGCACTTCGTGTTCAAATCGCACACAAAGCATGAGGAATGTGTTCTTACAATTCACAAAATGCGACACTAGGTCACAACATGCATGCAGGTGGGTACCTGCATGCACAAAGGTGGACCTGGCTATATGCAGTGCGTCTATATGCCGATACACAACTTAATTAATGGAGGGGTTGTATCACAATTAACACTCACTTTAAAAATGCAAAATGGCTATGACTGGTGGAGTTAGAGGCACCTATACAAGCAGAGTTTGGGCATCCAGATACAAAGAAACATTGCAAGGTATTTTTACCTTTGATAAGTCCGTTTTGGGATGAAGCAAATGTTCAGTAAAAAGCTCCAATGTATTTGACTGCTATCCCTGAAAGTGGTTCTCTTTAGCAACAATTTGGTACTACTTTCAGAAAAGAATGTTTACCCTCTCACAAGCAAAATTCATTTTGAACTACTTGTGCCTGTTGTTCCTTTTGCTTCCCTTTGAACAGTTGCATTTGGAAATCTTAAGTATAGCAGGTGCATATTGGTGTACTGCATGTATGATTCTTTGAAAATAACCATGCATGTGCCATTTGCAAATGTCCACAAATGCAACATGCACAACACACATTAGATCTGCAAATGCAATGTTTTGAGAATCCTTCTACTGAGAATAGCTACATAACAGGTTATTTGAATCATGTTTGTCCTTAGTAGAGCGGCTTCCATATTTTTGTAAATGATGTATTGAATACAACCGTCAACATAGAAGACGTCCTCAGGATGCAATGGTCTGATCACTATCTAATCAAATTTAATCTGCATCTAGACACCGACCCCAAAGTTAATACACACAGCCCATCGCCCATTCAGGTTAGAAACTCAAGCAAGCTTACCCCGCAGAACCTTAACCCAGTGCTTAAGGAACTACTCAATACCAAACCAATAGGTAGAACCTGCACAGAGAGCATATCGGAACATTACCACCACTGTCTCAAAACCGTGATAGATAAAATAGCCCCCCTCAAAACCAAAGTGCCCAAACCGAAACGTAGCACCTCCTGGTTTAACAATGATCTCATAGAACTCAGAAGAAAAAAAGAGCCCTAGAACACTTAGTCAGGAAAAACAACTCACTAGAACTCCAGTGAGACTGCAGTAATTAGCCAAAACCCATAAATTGAATGTACTCTCATATAAAGCAGATTCACTCAACAACTGCATCTCCAATGCAGCCTCCAATACTAAAGAACTCTTTACAATTATCAGAGAATTAGAATCCCCCATCACTCCCATCAGACCCATAAACCCCAGCAAAGCCTGGTGCATCACCATCCAGGATGCCCTAATGTCCAAAGTGAATACGCCACAAAACAAAATAGCGGCCCAAAATAACTCCTAGAACCCACAGCCAATAACCCTCACCATTCAGCTTCCACTCCACAGTCTGATATACCTGAATTTCATTTTGCCCAAGTCTCTAATGGCCAAGTCCTCAAAACTATAGCCTCTCTCAAGCCCTCGAACTGCAAAGGAGACAGTTTTCCAGCTAAAGTAGTTAAGTACTGGGCTAGCACCTTAGCACCCACCATTACTGAATTTGTGAACGAGTCCTTCAAAACTAGTGAAATACCAGCATCCATCAAAGTAGCTTGGATCACCTCTCTACTTAAAAAACCTACACTTGACCCAACTATTCCCACAAACTATAGGCCGATAACAACTGTGCCATTTCTCCTTAAGATTATCGACAAAATAGCCTATTCACAAGTCCAATCCTACCTTGAACAGAATGACTTACTAGAAGACAGACAATCAGGTTTCTGCCCAAATCACAGTACCAAAACTGCACTCCTAGATTTAAAAAATCATATGGATTCCATCAGAGATTCCGGCAAACTGTGTATCCTACTACTCCTTGCTCTCTCTTAAGCGTTCGACTTAGTCGCCCATGACAAACTATGCCAAACATTGTCCACCAACTACCACCTTTCTAAAAAAGCAACCACATGGATAAAATCCTTTCTTTCTGATCGCACCTCAAGAGTCACCTTAGGGGATGTAGCAGCCAATCCTATCACTGTACTTTTGGGGGTTCCGCAAGGTTCTTGTCTTTCCCCCACGCTTTATAACGCCTACACAAAACTACTATACGCAGCCCTAGATGTTATGTGAGTAATCTATACACATTTTTCAGATGATAATTGAATTCTGATCCCCATCTCAGGCAATACAGAACAAGATACGATCTGCATTAATAATATCAACTCCCTCATCCAAAATTGGATGGCGAATAACAGTCTATGCTTAAATGGAGAAACAACTGAGATCCTCATAGTCGGCTCCCCAGCTAGACTGAACAAACTACACCCAGAATACACCTCTATAGTGATAGACGGCACCCCCATCACCATTTCCCACAAAGTCAAAACCTTAGGAGTTTACCTCGACTCCAACCTCACCATGAACAACCACATCAGCACCCAAACTTCCTCAATGGCTTACACCACTAAACGTATCACCCTAAGAAGACCTCTCCTCACTACGGAGAACTACTTAACATTGGCCAGAGCCCTCATCCTAACCAAAATAGATGACTGTAACATTCTATTGCTAGGTACGTCAAAAAGAAACCTCACAAAACTCCAACTCCTCCAAAATAAAGCCCTCAGAGCAGCACACGGCATCAACAGAAGAAAACGCATTTCACAACACAGAACAGATCCCCATTGGCTCCCAGTTCAAGCGAGAATCCTGCACAACAACTTACCATCACCCATAAATGCATCTCAGACACAGCCCCTAGCTACCTCTGCCATAGCATCTCTTGCAAAAACACGCTTAGAAGATCTAACGCTAACATGCACCTCCACATCCCACGGTTTAGCACAACCAGAGCAGGCAATGCCAGTTTCCCTATAGCCGCACCACGTATCTGGAACACACTCCCCCCTTTCCTCAGCAACGAAACCTCCTTCCCTAAATTCAAAAAGCAACTAATAAATACCAATAACACAATGTCACTCCACTAGACCCTCCTCTAGACATTTGTTTGTGTACAAGTAACCAACTGATTACTTAAAGCAAGAAGTATGTACTCTATGTGATTGTAAATTAAGTGACTGTATTTCGCTGTTTGGATGATAATTAAGATGCAAGTAACCCACGTTCTTAATAACCAAGATGTCTGTAATTTACGCCGTGATACCTCAGGGTTTGGGCGTGTAATCAAATGCATTAAATCAATATATAAATATGTAAAACCTGTGGTGTTACACTAAGTTATTAAGGTTAATCCAGGCATGGACCCCTGGCTCACTGTGCATTAGAGAGGCTCAGCTCAACCTCACTGATGAGGCCCAAAAAGCCTTCAACACATGTTAAGCAGCCCCCAGCCTCTTTTTCTTTTCAGTTGGTGAGCTGGGGCAAGTGGATCTAGGTCACCTGGTCTACGTCCCGCCCACCTGTCAATCACTTTAAATTATTTGTGCCTTCCTGGTTTGCCAGTCTTTTCCCCTACTTAAGCAGTCCTGCAGCCTAATTTCCTTTACAGTTGGTGAGCAGGTGCAAGTGGGTGTAGGTCACCTGGCCTAAGTCCTGCCCACCTGTCAATCACTTTAAACTCTTGGTGTCTTTCTGTTTTGCTGCTCTTTTTCCCTACTTAAGCAGCTCTCCAGCCTCTTTTCCTTTGCAGTTGGTGAGTAGTTGCAAGTGGATTTTGGTCACCTGGCCTAAGCCCCGCCTACCTGTCAATCACTTTAAATTATTGGTGCCTTCCTGGTTTGCCGCTCTTTTTCCCTACTTAAGCAGCCCTGCAGCCTAATTTTCTTTGCAGCTGGTGAGCAGGTGCAAGTGGGTGTAGTCACCTGGCCTAAGCCCTGCCCACCTTTCAATCACTTTAAACTGTTGGTGTCTTCCTGGTTTTCTGCTCATTTTCCATATTTAAGCAGCCCTTCAGCCCATTTTCCCTTGCAGTTGGTGAGCAGGTGCAAATGGTTGGCCCCACCAACCTTCTTAGCCCTGCCTCTTCCTTTCTACTCTTAACTCTTTGTTGAAGGGTGTCTCCAGCCCTGCGTCCAAAGTGAAGGGCAGATGAAGAAAAAAACAAATCCTGTTTGCACCTCTTTGCGCCGAGAGGACCCAGGGTCCAAATCTCTGCTGAGATAACAGGTAAGTACGCACTGACATGTGCTTTCCTCCTTGGTCCCCATAGGCCATCCCCACCATCATCAGGCAACACCAACCTCATTGCCCCTCCTATAAGGAATGGACTTTGCAAGGCAGCAACCTCACCCACATCAGCTCCACTCCCATCAGCCACCCCTCATCCTCCACATATGGAGGTTGATGCTCGCCAACACCCGCTCAGCTATCACCCATGCAGCAGACATCACTGACCTCATCACCACACTCGACCTTGATGCCATTTGCATAACCGAGACCTGTCTGACACCCAACTCCACCCACATCCTAGACATCCTTGTCCCTCGACAGCTACAGCATCCAACACAGAGACCGACCAAACAAGACAAGCAGAGGCCTCACAGTCATCTACAATACCTTGTGGCCCTGCACCAGATTTGACGTCAACAACATTGGATCCTCTGAAGAACTCTCCTGCCACTTCCTGCTCCCCCCGACGGACACAATCACCTTCCATCTCGTCTACAGACCGCCCAAAACCAACGCTGCATTCATCAGAGACTTCACCGACCTGGTCACCACGATGTCCCTTATGCAAACCAACAACATCGAACTAGGCAACCTGAACCTCCTAGGCAACAAGGACACCAAACCGATGAAGGAAGCTCTCCTTGGCCTTCTCGACACCCTCAGCCTTGCAAAGCCCATGAAAGACCCAACACATGAGAAAAGTAACATCCTCAACCTAATCATCACTCCAATGTCCTCACTCCACTGCATCTCTCCTCTCCTGCTTGACTGGTCTGACCACCTAGCAGTGCCTTTCAACATCCCACACACCACCCCAGTCAAGCATTCCAAGCAGAAACCAATCATAACAATGTGCAGGTCCTTCAAGATCTTCACAGTGGAAGCCCTCATGGAAGATCTCACCAACCTCCACCTTACATGGAACAAAAACCCCCAACCAAACTAAGACTCTGTACTGGAAGCACTCAATGCCATCCTTTTCAGCCTCATTGAATGACACAAGTCTCTAAACCAACGTACCTGCAAATCAAAACCATCAGCACCTTTGAACATGCAAGAACTCTGCAAAGGAATCATCAGGAAACAAGAGAAAACCTGGGGCTGCTCCCGGACCACATCTGACGTGGCGCTCCTCAAGGAACACTGAGGCACCTGCTGACAACTCAGCAACACAGCTAAGGCCTCCTACTATCATAGCACATAGCAGAAGCTGAATATAAAAGCATAGTCCTCTTCAAAGCAGCCGAGTGCTGCACCAACTCGCTACCTACCCCTGCCATACCACACTCCATAGAAAAATCCACTGCCATCAACACCTTCTTCATCAAAAAAATCAGCAAGATTTGCCAGTGCATAGACACCAGTTCTGCAGCCACATACCCATCTCACGTACCCCCCCTTGTGAAATCGGCAAACCCAGGACAACATTAAAGACACTCTCGACAGAAGACCTGTAAGAAACACTGGCTTCCCTCAAAGCCACATCGTATACAGACGGCATCCTCCCAGCATCAATCCTCAAGACCCTCCCCACAGAAGCTGTCCCTCCCTACCTGGAGATCATCAACAGCTCCCTATCTCAAGGCACCTTCCCATCCACTCTAAAAACAGGACAAATCCTCCTAAAGAAACTGACTCTGAATCCCTACAACCTAGTTAACTATCGCCCCATCACCCATCTTCCCTTCCTAAGTAGGATAATCGAGAAAGCGACAGCTGCACAACTGCAACACATCGACACCAACAATCTCCTCCAAACCTACCAATCTGGGTTCATACCCAAATGCAGTGCGGAGACAGCAACCATACAGGTGGTCGACAACACCCTCAACACCCGTGACGACGATCACCCCTGCCTTCTGGTTCTACTTGACCTACTGGCCACTTTCCACACAGTAGACCATCAGGCCCTTACGGACATTCTACATCTGTGCATGGGCATCAGCAACCTTGTCCTATACTGGTTCAAGTCCTACCTCACCAATCGCAAATAGTTTGTTCAGATGGTCTCCTCTAGATTACCAATGCTACCTGTCACCTGTGGAGTCCTGCAGGGTTCCATCCTCTCCCCAGTGATCTTCATTCCATACATAGATCTGCTGGGAGCCATGCTAGCCACATACAACATCCACATCCACCAATATGCTGACAACACACAGCTATAGCTCAAGATGTACTCCACCAAGGACATCCATAGGCTCAAAACCTACCTGTGGCTGGTCCAGTCTTGGATGTGCAGTGCAAACATAAAACTCAATCCCTCCAAGATCGAAGTCCTACTCCTCACTAACAACAACAAAACACCCAGACATACAGACCTGGCTTTCAACCATGAATTCTGAGGGTTTCACACCTGAGCTCACTTAGTGCGCAAAGTCCCTTGAGTTCCACAATCGACAAATACCTCACCTTCAAGACACACTAGCAAGCCTTTGCTCCTTCCAGACAGCTGAAAGCCACCGTACTAGCACTGGTCCTATTCCACCTTGATGGGGGCAATACACTACTCGAAGGCCTCCGGTCGTGCTCCCTTGTGCCCCTGAGAAGTGCCCTACACACGGCTGCATGCCTCATCAAGGTTCTATGCAGATGCAACCAACCACATTACCCAGGCCCACATCAACCATCACTGGCTCCAACTGCATGCACCAATCAAATTCAAGTCTTGCTGAATCATCTATAAGGCAGTCACCCTCAAGTCATCCAGCAACCTTGTGGATAAACTCAGCATCTCTGGCAGACAGTGCACCACCAGAAGCCAGTACACATGGAAACTTGAAATCTGCTGCTGCTGCAAAAAGGAAAAGACCAGAAAACAAGCCTTCTCTGCCTACGCCCTAAGACTTTGAAAAGTCCTCCCCATCAGCATCAGCCTTGCCCCAATGCTCCTACAATTCAGAAAGAACTCAAAACCTACCTCGTCAATGAATCTCTCCTCTTCAACACCTAGGCCATCACATCGCCCCTTGTGCCACCTGACTCATTAGATGCCACCCACCCTCTACTCTCCACACCCAGTACAGCTGTACCACTCCTATGTGCACCTCTGTATCCTACACCCCGCTTTAAATATGTTCTGTTGTTTCCTCTGAAAAGCACTCCATTATGCATCTGTACGGTTGTATACCTCTGTAGAGTGCTCTGTTATGCATCTGTTTGTTGTATACCTCTGTAAAGCACTCCATTGCTTCTTGAGGCTAGGTCTGCACTCAATAAATACTAATGTGTGTGGTTTCTGATCTTACTTTTGTTCAGAGTAAAATTCCCTAGCATTTCCGGGCTGTGCTGCCCTTGTGGGTGGAGCCACAGTGATATGCCAATGGGTATTTCTCCTCTGTGAATGGTGCAGTGAGCTACAACATGGTTGTAGACCCTCCTGATTGGTAAACATCACCTAGGACAGGTTACTTGATTTATGTTCATTCTCAGTAGAGGGGCTCCCACACTTTTGTCAATTTTTTGAAACCTGAGGGTTTACCCTCAGTCATTAGGGGCAATCCAGATGTGGACCTCATGCTCATTGTGCTTAAGAGAGGCTCAACTTCACCCCACTGTTGAGGTGCAACAAGCTGAAACATGTATCTGGGGTTGCTGATGGTACTTTTATTTCAGAAGAGAATTGTCTAGCATTTCGGTGCTGGACTGCTCTTGTGGGTGATACCAGACTGGTATGGAAAGGGATATTTCTCCTCAGTCATGGGAATAGTGAACTAAAACATGGTTGTAAACCCGCCTGAGTGGAATACATCCATAGAACAGGTTACTTGAACCATATTCATTCTGAGTAAAGGGACAACCACGCTTAAGTAGACAATGTGAAAGTAGATGGGGCCATCAGGGGAATTAGAACCTTGGTAGGTCAAATTGATTACAAATGCTCTCAAGCAATGTATGGCATTATTGATTCTAAACATTTTGAGTAACCCAGAGAACTTGTAAAAAACCTGTGGTTCATGTGGCATGCCACTTCAAATCACGACAGAGTGATTTGAACATCTGAAAACCAGTTTAGAAAAGATTAAAGCAGGCTTAATATCAATGCAGGCAGAACACAGTTTGCACAATATAACCTACCACATTAACAATCGAGTTCACACATGTCCAGTGAAGCATACTAAAGGGCAACCGTTCCATCCTATTATGTTATAATTTTCACTGTTCTCTCCATGCCCCTCCCCCCCACCACGGATGGAGAACATATAAGTGTTCTGCTATTGGTATAAATGGAGACAGGACATCTTATGGGATCTTACAGATTTTGGGAGATCCGCGTCCCTAAACCAGAGCCTTATCCAAATATAAGAAAGCAAGCACTATGAAATATAAGAGCTTCAGGGAGCTGTGGCATATGTGGCAGAGCACTGCTCTGAAATCAGTCACGAGGTAAGCCAATAAGGGAGGTCATGTGACGGGGAACACAGTGACATCATTATTAGGTGAGCAGTTAATTTTTCCATGGCTTGCAGGTTTAATAGTGTATGTGAGTACAGATGAATATGTAACATTTTCCCCATCATGCAATAATCATCAATTAAGTTGCTGGTATCACATTTTTTCTAACCCTTCCCTTGATCGAGTGCTGTGGGTAAATATGCTAAATTGAAATCCTAGAAATGATAACCCTCAGGTCTCAAACGAAGTGCATGACAAGAGGTGGACTGGGAGTCAGAATTGGCCCTCAAAATCTTTTACATTGTGGTCCCATATTACACCATACTTGCAAGCCCCCCCCCCCCCCAGGAAAGAACATTTTAGAAACAAATTGGCCCACATAGTGAATATTAAAGCACATGTGCCCACATATAGGGATTAAGGATATATAAAGTTTGCAAAGAGTGATGAACAACATTCTAAATACGTTATAATACATTATTTACTTCAAAAGGAAGTGGGGAATAAGGAGAGATGAAAGGAAGGGAGTGTACAATGGGTAATATGAGCAGGAAACCAGGGTATCTACACACAAGAGGCCCTTGGTGCAGAGTCCCACCGGGAAATCTCCAGCATTCCCTGTAGGCCAGTCTCTTACTAGCATGCTGAAATGTTTTTGAACACGTCTTTCCAATACGTTGCCATTTTAGGACTATCCCACCGGACTGGCAGCAGCAATCCTGCTCCACACCAATTATGCCAACCATCCCCAGAGAAGCTACATGATATGCTGCCAAGACTCTGTGTCACGCGTCATCAGAATGTCACGAAAAATACTGTTTCACTGAACTGCATCCATATGGATGACTTTGCAGAACATTTTTTTGTAGATGCCCAAGCCATCTAGCATTCATCGTCACCAGGTTTTCTACCTTAATCCCAATGCTACTTCACCACGTGTCCTCACTTAAGATGCATTGGTGCTAAAAGTAACATTTTACAGTTAGCCGACATAACCCTTTGCGTCAAGTCCTATCTAATTGTACTTTCTCTGATTGCTACCCTCTTAATATGTAGTTATACAATCCAGTGCATCACCTAGAAACTGTCTAGCCTTCTCCAGAAGGAGAGCAACATTCCTGACATTATCACAAGATTTCCTCCCCATTATATCCCCTGCCTGGTCTGAGAGATTATGATCTGTAAGAAGACTTTCCATTGTAGTGGACTGGATTTTAGTAAATCATCTTACGTTTAAGTTTGAAAGTTAATGGAACTATGTGACCTACATTCCTAAGTTTCATGGGCAGGCTTTAGGATGATAATTAGGATTGCTTCATCCATTGACTATAAGAGGGCTATCAAAGGTGACCTGAGTATGCATAGGAAGAGTTTCCCATGAGCCCATTGGGGCCTGTGTCTTTGCATGGCTTGATCTGGGGATTATTTCCTTCTGCCATTTATCATAATTGGGCTTCAGGAGACATTGTTCCTGATGTAAATAAGCCCCTGTAAAACTGCCCAAATGTCTGTACTTCAGTGGTTTCATCATTCAATATCCTACTATCTCAAATTTTAGGATATGGTTAGGTCCCTGGCATGTTCTATTCTTAAAATAATGTGTTAAGCATTTGCCTCTTTTATTGTCTTTTTTCCTGAAAAGTATGCATTCAGTTAAATAAGGATTGCGCTGCTCCAGTAATCACAATAGTATTCATCATCATATCATGATTTATTCAAATACATGCTTTAAGCATATGACAAAAACATATGCAACAGGGAATGCATCATAAAACTAACTATCAAGTGAACACAATACATCAAAGATCACATAAAACAAATCAATAAATCAGCAAAATCGAAAATGTATAATGTTATGAAAATGGTAAGCCGCCATAAAACAAACAGTTTGGCACGGCATTAATCCAGTTTTAAAATCAAATAAACTCCAAGTATTATACCTTTTACTGGATTATTTGAGAGTATAATGTTTAGATTATAGATGCATCAGCTTTCGAAATCCCAGAGTCTCCCTTGTCAGATAGTGTTCACGCGATACATAAGCAACAAAGAAAATCACACACAGAGCTGGGCCTATCTTTTAACCACAAACTAAAAATCAACAGCTTCCCCCATTTTAAGTGCCTTTGGATGCAGGAAGATGGATGCAAGGAATTCAGTCCCGTGTGACGCTTTATCTACAGGGCCATGCAATTGGAAACAAACAGACATATACTTAGAATCAGTTCTAATCTCTACTGCAGTGAAATTACTTTTCAGGCAGGGCCCCATTATTCACCCAATGTTTTCCCTGCAATCTTTAAATGTCCAAACATTTAAGCAAGACAAGTCTAATAAGTGGAAAATAGTATGAAAAAAAAAAACATGAGTGCGATTGTAGAAAAATTCCAAAATGTTAGATTCAAAGGCGCACTGTTTGAGAAGAAAATTATGTTTTTTCTCCCCTTTCCTACACATTGTAAAGTTATTCAAATGTACAGTGGACATACATTGCCAATGTTTCTACCAGCATGCCATGTTGTCCAAACACAATGTGTGTTTCCATCCTCCTGGCAGAAACATCCAGTCGTTGCTTGCAGTGACTTTAGGGACCAGCTAGATTAAGCATTACACCATGCATGAGTGTGCCGAGACTAAAACATAGCCAGAGGTTAGTGGATTTTTCTGCTGCCTCCTTCCTGTGCTAGAGTTGGTCATTATGCCAACCAGAGTTGCATAGGCCTCCTTTTATGCATTTAGTGGAACCAGTCCAGAAATATTCCCTAAGCTTCCATCCAAGGTGCCATGTCTAAATATATCCTAGTTGTGTATCCTCTTGTACCGTGCTTTGCTGACTTGCATAAAAAGTGGCAAATACAACATGTTACCACTGTTAGAATAGTGTAATTTCCACTATTAGCTGAGCATGCCTCTTTCTTGATAATGGGTGCCATTCATTTGTGCTTAGACATCCAAAGCCACCATACATGATGTCTGTGTGGATACTCATGTGGGTTCCTGAAACATTGTGTTCAATAGTCGTTATTTGAGCGATAGTAACAGTAAGTCATCTTCTAGCACCTTCAATGTGGTTAACTTGAAGGTCCCGCGTTCAAAGTAGGCTATAGAGAAATTGAAGAAGCTGCAAACAAGGAACAACAGCCAGTGCCTGGCCGATAAAGATGGCAACCTTCACCACACGTAGGCAGAGAAACTCAAGCTTATGGTACAGCACCACAAGGAGATCATGACCGGGCCCCCAACAACTAGCCCCGTCCTCTTGCAATTCCTGGCCTCCGTCCCAGGATAGCACCTGCTATTGGATGGTCTAGAACAGCCAATTACAGTGGAAGAAGTATGAGATATGATCTGCCACCTGAAAAACATGACCCCGGGACCAGACAGGCTCACATCACAATTCTACAAGAAATGTGCTTACCTATTAGCACCCCAGCTGGCAAGCCTATTCTACTCATTCCTATCCACGGGTTCCACCACCGCCTCCATGGAAGAGTCGTAAACGAAACCAGGGAAGAACTGGGCGCAATGCGCATCATACAGACCCATAGCACTGCTAAACAATGACACCAAAATATTTGCAAAGATCTTGGCAAACAGACTGGCCCAAATCCTCCCGGACATTATTCACTCAGACCAGATGGGCTTCATTCCAGGCCGGAGTACACAGGACAACATCCGAAGAACCATCGACATAATCGAGTCAGCAAACAGAGTGGGCTCAGAACTGACGGTCCTCTCTCTGGATGCACATAAAGCATTTGACGTGCTAGAATGGGGCTACATAAGAGAAACCCTATTCCACAATGGCTTTGGTCTGAATTTTGTAAAGTGGGTACTAGCTAACTCCCAACGCCCTTACACGAGACTGCGCCTAAACAGCACCAAATCGGATAAAATCAACATAACCAGAGGCACCAGACAGGGATGCCCCCTGTCTCCACTCATATTCGCCCTCTTGATGGAGCCATTCACCAGTAGAATCTGCCACAACCCGGCAATAAAAGGCATCACAGTCATGGGAGAATCCGATAAAGTAGCATTGTACGCAGACAACGTGCTACTAACGGTCACCCAAATGAAGGAATCCATGAAGGCCCTATGGCAAGAACTAGAAGAGTTCAGAGCAACCTCAGGGTTCATAGTAAACATTGCGAAATCCACAGCGATGGGAATAAATGTGCCAAAAAAGCTCAAGGGAAGCTGGAAGCCAAATAGCTGATTCCATGGGCAAAGTCGAGCATTAGCTACCTGGGAGTTCAGATACCTGAGACAACAGGAAAAATATACAATCCAAACTTCCCCCCACTACTTAAAGAGATGAAAAATGACCTGGCGTGCTGGCGGAAGCAAGAAATCTCATGGTTCGACCGGATCACAGCACTGAAGATGAACTTAATCCCAAGGCTGCTATACTTCGGACTTCCCCTTCCAGTAACCATCCGGAAGAAGGCCCTCCAAAAGCTGCACGTAGACACCCTAAACTACATCTGGGAAGAAAAGAAGTCACGCATTCCAAAGCGCATCATGCTCCAGAGTTCTGCAATGGGCGGCCTAGGGGTCCCGGACGTGGCCAGGTACAGCCTTGCAGCTCAGCTCTCCCAAGCCTTTGCATGGAAGCTAACCTCCAACCATCCCCGATGGTTGCAACTGAAAGAAGACTGGAGCAAGATCCTAATTGAAGCGCTACGACACACGAAAGCCGGGCCCACTGCCAGCAATGAGAAACACAGTAACAAGCTGGAAAAGGGCGAATCACCTATGGAAGTGCATGATCACGTCAGGACCACTCTCGCCTATCTGGGACAACCCGGACTTCTCCCCAGGAATCACGCCAAACAACTTCACCAAATGGAGGGATGGCGGACTGAGAACCATGGCAGACTTTTTCGAGAATGCAAACCCGCTGAACTCTGAGGCACGCAAAACCAAATTCCAGATCCCAGAGACAGAGAGGTTCCAGTACACACAACTGAGTCACTAGCTATCGAGCAAGCCCACTAGGAAGCACAGCAGCAGAAATATAACAGCGCTAGAATGTACACTCATGGCTAACCCTCCGAGAGGGAAGATCTCCACCCTATACAAGCTCCTGGACAGAACAGACCCAACCAAAAAAGAGCCCTACATGCTAAAGTGGGAAAAAGACATAGGGAGAGTTATTGAACCGGAGGAGTGGAGTTGAATCTGGACCCGAGCGCACAAAAGCTCAAAATACATAACAAATAAAGAAGGGATGTACAAAGTCTGCTTCAGATGGTACCAAACTCCAGAGATCTTAAACAAATGTAACCCGGCCATTCCCGCACAATGCTGGAGGGGCTGGCCAGACATGGGGTTGCTGTTCTACCTTTTCTGGACTTGCTCGAAAGCCGCCCAATTCTGGAAAAACATCCTGGAACAAATGAAATCAATAACAGGTCTCACAATCCCTTGGGGCCTGGGAATTGTTCTTCTCGGGGCAACGGGGGAAGGCCAACTCCCATTAACAGGCTGTATAGCAGACCTCTGCTCGCACCTTCTGACAGCCACAAAGATCTAAATCGCCAGACTGTAGAAAAACCCTGATGGTCCAGCCACGCAGATGTGGTGGTCCAAGTGCTGGGAAATGGTAGCAGCGGAAAAGATCACAGCCATCAGATTTGGCAACAAACCCAAGTTCGACCAAGTCACGGCTCCTTTCCTGGACTATACACAGCAATTCCCAGGAGTATCGAGACAGCCCCCAACCCTGCGCTGGATGGAAAGCCAAGTTTGAAGGACAAGCCAAAGCATGCGAAGAAGAGGGTCAAAGCCACCGGCGCCGAAAGCTAAAACACAAAACACCCCGCATTCCTAGCCGCAAACACCATCACAACCAAACCCAAAACTATCACCGCACCCAAGCACCATGGCGACCAACACCCCTGTACCAAGCCAACTGTGAAAGACTCAATCTTTCCGTTCCTCTCCCTGGCCCTGCCCTTTCCCCTACCTCAAAGACTGTTACTTTTATTTATGTTATAATTTATTTGTTTTGGTTCTGTTAATTGCTAATTGCAAGCTATAAGAAATGTGTTATCTATGATCTTCCGGAAAGCTTGTACACTTAAAAACCAATAAAAATAAATCAAAAACAAAAAAAGTAGGCTATAGAGTGGCATAAATCCTGTATCTATGTTCAGACCAGTATTATTGAGTGTTAGAATCTTAAAGTAATTGAGCTTGCAAATTGTTTTTGTATTGTATTTGAAAGGCCACCTTTCAGTACCATCACTGACAGGATCAGTGTGTGCCCATCCTGTGTGAATTTTGGACCAACTGGTATTTTTGTTTTGCAGTTCAAGTGGGTGTATATATGCAGGTTTGTTTCTTTAATGCAGTTTCCCATTGCCTGAGTATGCCTCTGTTTCTTTGCAATTCAATACTCCTGTAGACAAAGTTGTCATGCAGGACCAAAGTTCTTAAATACATCTTCCTGCAGTTAGTGAAGCTTAAGGGGTCAGGGTATCTTTAATATGTTTTTATTTTATGCAAAATGTACGTTATTTGTTCATGTTTTGTTTGACCACCATCTGATGGAGGAGACTTTGAATGCTAATACTTGTATCATCTCAACATAATATTTTCAGTCAGCCCAATGAAAGGGATCAAAAGTCAGATTTTGATTTTTTCATTTTAAAACATAAAATGTGATTTCTTCTCACTCCAGGGACAACAATGATGATAATTTCCACCATTTACAGAGCATTTCACAATATTTGATGCTAAGGGTCCTTGATTAAAAGTGAACAGGGTAATATATATCATTTATAAAGGATCAGCCACAAGTGAATCAGCCACAAGTGACAAATAAGTTGATAAATCCTCCCCCTATGAGTAAGAACAAGGACAAAAGGACCTGGAAAATGTTTTTGGTTAAATTATAAAATGTTGCACTTCGTTCATTTTCTCTGCATACATTTTCTCAAGAAGAAACTTTCAATTTGCTTAAATCACAGACGTATCATTACATACATTTGTGAGACCTACTGTTAACAGATTTTTTTATGGCAGTAAGCCACTTTATATACTTCATGTTTTTCCTGGAATGGGTGACTCTAAAATAACCCTCTCCTTTGACAAAATAGATGCTGATAATAAAGCTTGGATCAAGTACACACTCTAAAATAGTGGGGTGATCTGGGTCTCTAAATACAGAAGTTCTTTAGCTGTCGAAGCTCGTTGGTGTAGATTTATTTGAATACTATTTCCCCTCATGAGATTTCACTGAATATATTTCACTAAAAAAGGTAGGGGAAATGGTATATGTGTAATGTATAATAGGCGGGGTGTGAGGTAAGGGTATAAATTAGGGTAGGGAGGGGTGAGGTGGGTTACGGGTGGTCTCCCCCTGCATAAACATATTTTCCAACCTCATGTTGGCTTTAATTCACATCATAATGCAAGAAGTCCTAAAACCAACTAGGAACAAATGTTTTGAAGAAAACACATTATTGTTTTCTGAGACCTCCTACAGTTAACACCAGTGAAAAGTCCACCTATGTTCCAAACATTAGGACACAAACAATGCAGCAACACATGTGGCAGCATTGGAAATGTAAATCTGAGGCAACATTTTCACTACAGTGAACTAACTCCAAACATGCATCAATCTGCAGATCTCACCTATGCTGACATTTAAAAAAAATCATTAGAACAGGTCTGCTTACTAAAGATGCAAAATCCATCTTAAATTGTAGACTAATGCATTAGCTATAGGGGCAAAACCCATCTGCTAGTAATGTCATAGAACAATTAGCTCAACAAAATTTAACATGCATGTCCTTAATGCCAACCCTTGCAAGCTGTAGTTAATTCAATCAGACAATGTTAAAAAAAGAAATGCAACCCATACCAGCTACACAGACAAACTAGCAGTGTACCACATGAAACTCCCTATGTGTCAACAAGCAACAAGATGACTAAATAGTTAAGAAAAATATTTCACCAACAAAGCTGGATTGGAGAACATATTAACATTGTGTCTAAACTGCAGAGTAATTCTAAAACATAATGTTGACATAGAACAAGGTTTAGTCAATGGAGCAATTGGTACACTTGCTTCCAAACATTCCCACATGAAAACAACATTCAGTCTGTCAACATCCACTTTGACAAACTTGCAGAATTTAATAGAATTGGCCTTACAATAGAACATTTCCTTCTTTTCAAATGCATGTACGTACATAGAGAAAAAAATTCCAAGGTCTAAGCCTCAATCACGCATTTATTGACATTGCCAGCACAGTCTTTAAAGAACATATGAGTTAGGTAGCACGTTCACGTCTCTGTACACTCAATTGTCTATTCCAGTTAACTTTGATGCAAGCAAAGTCAGTGCTGAAGATCCTTGCATCCTAGAATACAACTATCTATGTGCACTGTACACCCCCATCTAGATATGTACCCTGTAACTCAAACAATACAATCTTTAAACAGAAAACTAATACCAACAGAACGTATAGCAGATCTCCCAACAACACTGCTAGAAAAACAACAACAAACTGATTCTCCATCAAATAATACAACCACAAAACTGTCTAGTACAATCTCAAATGCACATCCACCAGAAGATAAAGAGACAAATATCTCCTCTATAAAATATTCTGCAGGCCCATAAAATGATGCAGAGACACAACTCTCTAATCCCTTTAAATTCAGCAACCCAACTGGAGTAAATTGCTACGCAAAGGCAACAATCAATCTTCTCTTACAATTGCCACCAATTGTTCACAACATTTACTCAAATGGCTCGGACCAGTTGTGTTTGCAAATGCTCATCCTTCATAGAAATGCCACAAATAATTCTGACAGCAGTTACAGTGTTTCAGGTATAAGGCAATAATTGGACTTCTGTGCAGGAATGGTAACATTTACCAAAACGACACAGAGCAAAATCCAAGGGAATTTCTAATGTATTTAATAGAAGCACTGGACACCAAAAAAAACATAAATGAAATCTTATAGATTTCATACATGTGGAAATGTACATGCGTAACCATGTGAATATGTTGTATATGTATCTATACCAAATTGTGAATCCATTCCATTTCACCAGCTTCTGCAGAATGTAAATCATGGCATATTATGCCATTTTTGTAATTCAGACAATCGTTCCAGCATACAAATAACCTCACATAGCCAATATGTCATACTAATGCTTGTAAGGTGCAATGCAGATGGAACCAAAAATAACTGTAAACTCACTAGCTTTACACACTGCCAAGTATCTCTTGGCAAGAAAACCTTCAAAACAGTAGGCATAACATACCACACTGATGCCACAACCACTTCAGGGCACTATACTGCATATGTCAAAAAAAGAAGTGGTTAGTTTGAATGTAATGACACCTCTGTTACTCCAAACATAGGTTACCAGCAGATCTAACAACTGCCTACTTAATATTCCTTCAACCCAAAAATTACTCACTAAACTGTAGCACAATAAACAGATAGAATACATCAACAGGTATCTAACTACATCCATAATACTACAATAGTACTTTTAAAAGTCAAGATAGTTAGAATACGGCAACAGGTATCTATCTACTTCAAAAATACCATTAATTGCAATACACTTCAAATACGCCATCACAGTTCTTGTTACTACAAAACTTCTTGTAAAGTCTAATGCAGTTATAACATGGCAACAGGCATCTAACTACCTTAAACATGCCCTTAATTACAACACACTTCAAACAAAAATACTATCATACTTACACTCACAGCCTCTTTTTAAATCTGCCTGCTTCTACTCTCCGCCCTCTGCATCTAATCCAGAAGGACTGTGAGCCTTGTCCTTGGCCTCAAGTCCAGGGATCGTATCTCTCCAGGACTAATCTCTGCACTGGTTGCCAGAGGCTGCGAGGATTAAGGTAAAAACCTTCTGCATTGTCCACAAGGCCTTCTGGGGCCTCTGGCCTCAATACCTCCAACTCTCTCTTCCTCAATATCTTCCTTCTCAAGCTTTTTGCTCATCCACCTCACACTCCCTCAGGGTCAGTCACTTCTACAAGCAACAAGTTGGTGGTAGATCTCTTTCTTCCCCTGGGGCCTCCCTCTGCAACTGCCTCCCTGCCTCCCTGATACTTGAGGAGAACCATCTCCGGTTCCGGAAGCACCTCAAGACCTTCCTCTTTGATATTACTTTCTCTCCTCCGCTCCCCTGCTGAACTCCTGACTGAAACTGCACTGGTCACCTGGCTACCCACTGGCCTCGGGCCCAGGTCCCCTCCCTGCTAGCTGCACACCTGCACTGCCTCCCTGGCAACCCCTGCATGTGGGTGCTGTTTCTGTATGCCTACAGACCCCACCAGCTCCTGACACTTGTTGTCTGTACTCACCCCTACACTTGCTACAAGCTGGCCACACTTTTACCTATTGTTTTTATCTATTCTATTTATTTATTACTGTTGATTCTATGTACTGCACTGCCCCCTCCACCTTTCTACCCGCACTTTCCTTTTCCGCCTCCCCTGCACTTGCATGATCTCAATGTCACCTGGCCTAGTGAGATCGTTGTCTCTGTCTTTCCTCTGTTCCCCCTCCCTTGCCTCGTTGCGCCTAGAAACAATTGTGTATTGGCAGGTTATAAATGACATATCATATCATATCATAATTATAATAGTTTATTTTTAGTCCTCTGTGGATTTTTTTTCCCAATGACCGAATGATTGTTTCATGTCAATACAACAACAGTGTAGCACATGCTAATGTTGTACCAAATATAGTACAAAGAATGGACTGTGTATGAAGGTCAAATAAAGTAAATGTGTATGAAAAACCATCCTGCTTAACAAATGAAACAGTTTTTTGTCACAAAAAAGAACCATAGATTCCAGCTTTATTTATGTATGCAACTAAGTAACCATATCAAGTATAAACAAATACATATTCCATAAGCACTATCCTCAATTGTACTACAATCATAAATACCATATACACTTCAATTATATCATTCCACCATATTACGAATACTATATACTCCCCCTACAGTACCTGTAGTTTGTATTCACATATTTGTGTTGCCAGTGGCCAGATTCATGCGGGAGGGCCACTGGCCACAACCACCACAATATAATTAAACTATATAACAAGTACATACAATCCATCTTCAAATAACAAAACTCGCCATGAACTCCCTGCAATTGAAATAATGTCCGTGGACACCAAAATTGACTGCAGACTCAGCGGTATCTGCAAATCAGCCATCAAATAACTGAAATGTGTTTACCAAACTGTTCCTTCATAGCACTGTCCATGGATCACTGCGGTGCCCGCATACTGGGTGGCACCCGCACCCACTGTTTTCACCTAGAAAAACAGCTCCACGTCATCTTTATTCCACCCCACCTTTTCCAGTCCCTCTTCGACTACAAAATAACCTCAAATATGTTTTCAGACATTTTCACCACTGCGCACTCCACAGACACCAGCAGCAGTCTACGGATCCAACATGGCGACCATTTAAAAAATATGATGCACCACACGCTTTT
Organism: Ambystoma mexicanum; assembly: GCF_040938575.1. Classification (NCBI taxonomy): domain Eukaryota; kingdom Metazoa; phylum Chordata; class Amphibia; order Caudata; family Ambystomatidae; genus Ambystoma; species Ambystoma mexicanum. The sequence goes on along the minus strand of NC_090928.1, from coordinate 713,813,200 downwards.
CACCATCTAATCAGCGAGTGTGTCCAATGTCCGCAGACATCAAGCCACCCCGTGATTCATCCAGGGCGGTGTCCGTAGAGCAAATACGGAAGTGAGTCCACAGACCGGACCCAGATATCAATTTTTTTTCACCTACTTTTTGGTCATGTTTTAAAGAACTACTGACTGGATTTACACCCAATTTACAAAAGCACACTTTTGGGACCAAGCTGCTGCTCCTGGTGCACATTTGGTAAGAATCCATCCAGTGGTTTGGGCTATCGGCCTGAGGAAAACACTTTTTTACATCGTGTCTATTAGAATTTCCACACATTCTGGCACCCCCCTATAACTTTGCCCCTCCTTGACAAAACTGCACCAAACTTCGCAGAATCATTCCGATGGGCCATATATTTATTTCATGTGCAAAGTTTGGTGAGAATTCGTCCAGGGGGGGCAAAGTTATAAGCTGCCCCAAAGTGCTCTTTCTATGAATTGAGCAACTTAACTATAACTACAGAGCCGCAACCACAGGCCCTATAATATATATTGCAATGATATTTCAGAGTTGATAGAGTAAGAACTTTTTTTCCCACTGGTGTCATTGCATCGAATATCCAGCAGGTGGTGATATGATATAAAAAATGGATATGTACATAGTGTACGAACTTTATCATTGTTTACTTTCTCTTCCTAATATCCCCTTAAACTATTTCATTCTAAAGTATTTATTATTTAAGATGTGCAAAACGTAAATCAATGATTCCTTGTAGATTACAAAATGACATACAGCAGAGATGGTTTTGTTTCTTCTGCATAGAGCAGGGATAAAAGTTGGGGTTGGTCTCCAGTCTGTGGTGTTTTTCTATTGTAATGTGCATGACGGGCGCAGTGTCAGTGCAAAGGTCAGCTTCTGGGCAAAATCAACTTTACTCTAACTTTTCCACTGCATTTATGGATAATTGTAAATGTCTTCTGCAATAAGCAATTGTGGGTGACATTTATAATGCATTTGTAGGGAATCCACCTGCTTTTAACAGGTGGGCATTTCAGACCCATTCAATAGCACTGCCACAAGTGTGAACATTGATGCTAGCAGTAAGGCAGCTGCATTTACCTTGCGGGATGGGAAATGGAGGCAGACATGGCATGTCTGCCCTGCTGCCCAACTCTGCCACTCAATTGCTGGAATAAGAAGCAGATTTGGAAAATTGGCGGTAAACACTTTTACCACCACTTTTACCAATCCACCCCACAACGTAAATGCCCCCCTGTGGCACTGCTCACTCCAGAACAAAAAGAAAATAATCTTTATGTCTATGCATTATGCACCAATACTATTTTGATTCTGGAAGCAGATGCCCAAAAACAATAGTACAGCCAATTAGTCTATTGGTTAGTGATAGTTATAATACTGCTCAGTGTCTATGAAGATTATCTGCAAGAAGATGAAGCTTGCAGAACAGTGGAGTGGCAGTAGCCAATTGAACAGCACTAACCTTGTACAGAGATCTGTCCCGGGGGGCGCACCTGCTCTACGCATCTGTTCACACAATGAAACTTTAAAAAAAATGCATTCTTTATCAAAGAAGTGACTTACTACAAGCCAAAATTCAGAGCAACGTTTTTGGAGGACATCGTCTACGTAGCGTTTCCCTGTAAGCCACTGTTAGAGCATCCTACTAATATTTGGCATACAAATTAGATGTGAAGGATCATTTTTTAAAGAAAGTGGAGGACTTGGAACTTAATTAAAAGGGGAGACACCCTGAAAGAAAGCAGGACATACATTGGACCTGACCTTCATTTATAACATAGATCTAACCAAGGCAAGCAGGTGCTATTGCACCAATTCGAAATCATAACCCTAAAGAAATCGTAGAGAATTTTAAAATCTTAATCTAGTTGGACACACTGACAAGGAAGGTAACAACAGATGTTCAAAGGGGCTTTCACAAGATCTGAACAAGAATGAAAAATAGATCCAATATCAGAATTCTGCTAGAAATTTTTGTGAGTGCCCCAAAATTACTGAACATATGGAAGGCCACCAAGGCAATACAAAAATAAATCGATGTCAAGCACCAAACGCAACAAACAACACATATGGTAAATCATATGACATAAAGTCGCAGAGGTAAAAACAATGGGTTGGGATCTGGAACACAATGGTGCTGCTCTACAGTGAAGAGGAAACAGCCTGCTTAATTATATATTGTTACAGTAAACATCAGGCAGTAAAGCATAATGTCATACGCCGCTAAATAAGAGAAAAAAACAAGAAGCAATCAGCTGTAATATTCAAGTATTTGAACTAAAAGTCTCAGAGGCAATGAAATGTGACTTCTCTCACCAGGCATATAAAAAAGAAAATAATTTACATGGCCAATGGCACCGGCAGATTGAAAAGGAAAGAAACTTTTATTATACAAAATATGTCTGGAAAAGTTTCCCAGAGTTGTGAAACAGGCGACACATCCCGTAAGTGGCAAACAACAAAGCTATAGGAATACTCCAGGTCTTCCGTACATTAAGTAAACAAAATGCAGACATAAGTGATTCCACTTCAAACAGTAGCTTTGCAAGAAAATATTGACATTCTGTCTTTATCAAAGAAGCAAATTTTAATAAGAATATACATCAAATAAATATCCATCCATGGAGCGGCCTTATATCTGTCTTTGTATTCCATCCTCATACCAATAACTCTACGATTGTAGACTTGATGACTATAATGCAGGCCTTTCAACCACCAGAGGTGAGAAAGAGTGTCTTCTAATCTCCATGAAGTAAGTCAATTCAAGCATCCCTAATGACCCTTGAACTTTCTGCAGCCTTTGACAGGGGACACTATAACCAAAACATCAAATTTAATATCATGAAGAAAGGAAACAGACTTAATGGATTTGATTTTTCGTCAGAATTGCAATCAGCAAAGCAGAATTGAATGATCTGTAATCTCAAATGAAAGCATACCTTGCGGCTTGTTTGAAGACTCAGAGCTAGCTTCTATACTTTTGAACGTCTCTATGCCAACCTGGTAGTGCAGATGTAATCACACTGCTTTAAGTTCTAAATATATGCCGTCAGGACTTGGCCCCAGATTAAATTAAAAAAAAAAAAAATGGAGGCCAGGCACAGAGCAAAATGTATTTACTACATTTAATACTAGATGGAAGATGGAACCCCAGCCTTCTGTAACCTAAACTAAAACAAAAATGAGTGGTCGTGAAGACCAGTGGCTGTAATGAATGTGTACAGATATTCTGAGATAAGTACTATAACAAGCAGAAAACCTTAGGAATGCTGCTGTGATATTTGACTCAGATCTGATATACAACATTCAGCCAGAAATAAATGCTTTGGTCAAAGCCAATAGTTTGGACCAGGGCACCCTTCAGAAACCAAATCAACCTCTATTTAAAGTGGTTGATTCGAGACCGACCTGAGATTTTAGCTACTGCCACCTGAAAACCCAAGACGAGACCCAGTGCTGAAAAAGAAAAGTAATGAAACAAAAACAAATGTATATTGTCTATACAAAGGTGAGACAGCGTTTAATATTCATCTTGGTCACCCTCAAAGCGCAGCACAGAGCCTTGCTCCTTAGGCCACACAGCTCCTTTAGGCTCGCTTGCATGCAGTTTGCAGACACACACAGCAAGGGCCCTCATTACTTGCCATTATCATGAACAGCCTTCTTATTTGCAAAGGTGGACAGGCCTGCTAAATGGTAATTACCTATAATGAAGCACACAAACATTTAGCAGGGTGTGAGTAGGGGGGTTAAAATAGCAAGAGTGAGGGTTTACTACCCAAGAATCAATCGAAAGTCCGATGATATACAAAGTGACGTTCACAAAGATGATGCTCACTATAGATATCAGGTGATAATCGGGTGAGGAAGGACTCTGCTCAATATATCGAGTGACTGAGGCCCTGCTTTTATACTCCATTTCCTTCAGAGACTACTATGGAAGTGTATACCCCCACAAACGTTGATGTTATTGGGAGAGGGGACATATGAACACCTTAATTCTAAAGTGGCTGGTTTATTCTGTGCACAACTCCCATCATCTGTGCCATACTGTCACAAGCAGTGCACTTTCTCCATGCATGAAAAGTCAGGTGCAGGCAGGTGTTCTCCGCTGAGAAGCAGCATGGGAATCCAATCCCAGAGATCAGGAGGGTTGTATGCTGCAAGTGCATGGTCTTCGCTTGCGTGAGCCAGCCAAAGACACATACCAAGGAGGAAGCCAGCATTGAGCACTGCATAAAATATTGTTGTGTATTGTACGTGTAGCAGAGACATGCTGCAGAATATGTAGAGTGCATAATTGCAGCACAGGGAGGATACAGAATAAGTAGGGTGCATATAGGGTTTGTTAAGTATATTTCATGCATCCATAAACTATATTTAGAGTAAACATACCTAAACATAGGTGGACTGACTTGGAGGAAGAGGAAGTAAGAGAACCAAGAAAAAGATAGATCAAGAGACATACCGATGAAGAGAGAGCTGGACAAACAGGCAGTCAAACAAATAGGCAGTAGGTGCAAAGACCATATGTTTGTGAAACATAGCAAAATAACACAGGAATTTTGGAAAAATTCCATAGTTGTTGTGAAGTGGCATCTGGCCATGATCAAAAGCCATGGTGTCTATCTAGTAAAGGCAAGGGGACATATAATATAACAAAACTATTGAAATTTGTGAAACACATAAGTTAAGAGATGTGGGGTGCATTCAAAGGCCCCAAACAGAAGTCCCTTTCACATGGACAGCAGGATTTTAAACCATGAAACAAAAACGGCTCAGCCTTTGGTTTTCTTTTCCAAGTAAAATTGAAGACCCATGTGGAAAAGAGGCCGACCTGTCATTACCAAACAAAAAGCAGCATTATAATTTACAAAAAAAGGAAAATCAAAGATCCCTTTCACATAGAAAACATGATTTTTAAACAGTGACACCAAATATGGCTGGCAGATGTGTGTGCAAATAAAAGCAGTTTAAATGTGGAAATGTATCACTGCTGAAAGAAAAATGTCAGGGAAAAGACATGATGTGCAGATTGACAAAAAGCAAGGTAAATTAGCTTTCACATACCAAACTCCAGCGGCATTTGAAAAGCCACTTTGTGTTCATAAAAGAAGTTACACCATGACAAACCCTTTTACTGGCTGTGGGAAACTTCACAAGGAAATCTCCCACTCCCAGTCTGGATGTCACATCTCCCATCTAATTAGCAACTGCAATAAAGTGTCCTGCTAAAGGTGTCAAAATTCAGTGTTCTCCAGACCTGCTGGCTCTGAAGGCATTGACTGCAAGAAAAGATCCCCTTGTCTACAGCATGACTAATATGTGTTAAAATGGGGGCAACAGCTTCAAAGAGCAAGCTTCCAACACAAATGAGACTGATAACAAACATCTCTGGCTGCTGGCTGACCCAGTGAAAAGAAATTGCCGGAAGGCAGGAGGGTGACCATTTGTCCCACATGAAGATTCATAATTAGTTTAAAAATACTCTTATCATTTAGCCCTTTTTCTCTGCAATCATGGGGTGGACTTTCTTCATCTATGTACCATGTTTTATGTCATTTCCAGGCGATTTTGGATATATAGAATTCATCCACCTATGACTGAGGGAACTGTACTGGCTATCTAAGATGTGTTTCTGGCTTATGTGAACATATTTCAAATGTGAGAGTTGGTGAGTGGGTGGAGAATAAAATTAGGGATATGGGTAATAACTTACATATTCATAACTGGTATGCTTTTGATGGAAACTGCAGAGTGGTGCCATATGGCTGTGCTACATGGTACGGACTTGTTGGTCGGCTTATCTAAATCCCCATGATTATCTGAATCATAAAATATATTTATTATGGCAGTTGCTAGTAAAATTATGAAGTTGTGATATAGAACTAGTTTTTGCCAAAAATGTGAAAGGAGAACAAATGGCGATTACAAATGGGAATTGCCATATGTTGCTCCAGACCCCTACACCAAACCTGACTTGGAGGCTGGGTTTGGGAGGAGAGAGAAGGGTAATTGTCCAATCCTAGTTGCAGGAATCATTGCAGGGTACTTCCCCAAGATTGTAAAATTGGTGGTGTCATCACTGCTATATAAGGGGGACTACACTAGGAGGAAGGACACACAGAAGCAAGCAGACAAGAGACCGATCATCAGGAAGGCGGCTGAAACTTACCATTTGTCAGCTGTAAGAAAACACCAGTGAAGATTGCTGAGAGTGCATCTGGGTGGAGCTGTCTGTTTCTAGGAAGGCCTCCAAACTGACTTGGTTCTATGGTGGAGAGCGGGAGGTGATCTTTGAGAGTGGAGTGACCAGAACCCTTCCCTATCTTTCCAGAGGGTCCTGGAATGCAACTGGCTTTCCTGAACTTAAAACAGAGGCTTTCTATGTAAGTAGAACTGAGCCCTGGGAAAACCAAATGGTGGGGGAGTCTGCTTGCCTTCAATCATTTTCCTTTATGTTGGGTGGAGTTGGCAAAACTGTATAGATCCTTAGCCTATTTAACTAAAAATATTAATTTAATTAATACCCCATTTGGCAGAACACTCAGAACACTACGGGGGAATTATGTTAAAATTCGAAATTGACAAAGCTAACTTCCCAGTGTGCACTGAAAACTACAGCCTATAATTTAATTGGGTAATTTGTCCTGCTGACCCCGACTTCTTTAAGGAAGAGGGGTGTCTCTGTTCTTAAACCCGTCCAACCTTTTAATCCAGCTTTGCCAACACAGGCCTTTCAGTGGAGGGAGTCTGAAATCCAAAATTCCCCAAATCCTTTCAGTTTTTCTGTCCGTCTTCCCCAACACAGACAAAATAGGGGAGGCTGAAAAACAAAGCGCTAAATCACCCTGTATTTATTTTAAACCAAAAGTGTGGACGAAATCAGAATTGCCATATGTATTTGTAACAATCTTGAAATCCTACTGCAAGCCTTTTAAGCCACAAGAAAATCAAAATTGCTCAACACTACATGATAATTAATTTCCACAATTGATCAGTGTAATTATTTCTTGAAGTGAAATTGGCAGAAAGTGAAGAATCGTGATTGGGATCTTTTCAACACACTTTTGTGATTAATTTATGCTGAGAGAAGTTGATTGTGTTGTGCCACAGATAAAGTGGTGTTTGTCATTTTCCTGCTAATTTCTATTACTTTTATTTTAATAAATACCAATATATTTCCGATACACTGGTCTGGTTCTTGGCTCATTGTTAGCTAAGAGGAGAGGGATCCAAGGGGTATGATATGTGTTTGAAATAGGGCTAAAGAACATAATCTGTTAAACAGTTTGTTCTGTAACCCCTTTAGTGGGGAGGGAAGGAACTCCATGTGCTAGGGTTGGCTTCTCAATAAACCATTACAGAGACATTTAAGTTGAAACATTTCAATGTAATAAAACCTTTGAAATTAGTTAAAGCAATTTTAAGGTGATTATTTAGCCGAACAAAACCCTTACGATTCAGCAAGTTTCGGAAGCTACACCACTTTTACAAGGATTCCCGTTATACATCCCATGATCAGACTGATGACATCACAGATGACATTCCTGATGGCATCACATATAACATCATTGATGCCATCCCTAGAAACTGGAGCACACAAATGACAGCTCTGCCTGTTGCGATATTGCATAGGCAGGACCTTCAGCCATGCTCTTGGACATGGTTGCCCAACTTCAAGCCTCAAGGGACGGAAACAGGTCTGAGTTTCAGATTACCCTTCATTGATATTCATGTGGTAAATTTGCAAACAACGATTCTAAATGTATGCCCATTTTTTCTCATCCTGGGATATCCTGATAACCCATCAGGATTCAGGCTCTCGGGGCCTGGAATTGGACAGCCTTGCTCTCGGACATGCCAAGCCACCCAAATGAACTACTGAGCCTGGAATTTCCTATCACATACCAAGAGCAATAGGGCACTGATGAAACAATGTCTGCCATTTGATTTCAAATATGATCTTAGATTGACAATGTTTCACAAGATTGTTGATTTCACTATCTCCCAGTAGCTTGAAGTTGATAATAACCACAAGCAGTAACACACCATCTGTTGCCTTGGTGCCAGGAAATTCTGGACCAGTAGGAGAACATTTTGCAGCAGTTCATGGACCATTTTCAATGACGTTGTACTGACCGACTAACACACCAGCGACATTTTCAGAAAGAGATCACATTTGAGTCTTTCCTTGCAAATGCCCGTGCAGATTCATGTTAAACTCAGGCAAATAAATTCCTACTTTCGATAATAATACGTCTTCTTGCAAAGCACTTAAAGTTGGACTCCTCCAGCTTCTACGAGCTGTATAAACATGTGGTATTATTCCATTTTTTTAAATGGGGCTGACTGTATTGGCCTCAGATGGATGAAAGGCAAAGTCGTCTCTCGCGTGGGTTTTAAAGTTGCTATTTAATGGCTGCCCTCTTCTCAGAGACCAGTGCCTAACTCATAAGCTATTCACGGAATGATATGGGTACGATGCAAATTATTTCTTCTCTAATGACACGAGTGGTACCTGTGTCTGACAAAGGGCTAATAATGTCATTTGGTTTTACTGTAAATAAACATCACTCTGAAATGTACTTCAAATGCCTGCACATGATTTACATAAAATACATTCCTTGACATCAAAGAATTAATGCTGACATCTAAGGAAAGAAATGCACGTGGAACTTCGGTTAATGACAAGGACGGTGAACAAAACTGCATAGAGATGTCAATTCAAAACAACACAATAAACTGTAAGGTAAACACTACCTCCCAAATTGCTGACTCCATCATTTCATTAACTGTAATTTTATGACGCATTTGCAGTTAATTTGAAGTGCCACAAAATGAAGGGCAGGGAAAACAGAAAGACAAGGAAGGCGGGAAGGAGCATCTCATTCACAGCTCTGGAACATTCAATTCAGAAATGCAAAGAGAGGAGGGGGGTAGTCAAGCAAAGTGCACACACATTAGTGCTCACAAGTGCCAGGCACTTGGAAAATATACAATAGTACTAGAACCAGGCTAAGAGTCTGCAAATGGTGGCTCCACGGATGCTTTGGCCTGCAGCTCCCATAATCCTGCACCATTGCGTATGGTGGTTGGGGCTGATTGGAGTTATTGTTCAAAACATCTGGTGAGCCAAAGGTTACAGATCCAAGTGCAGTACATATTTCAATGTTAGGAGCAAGTGCAAAAGTTAGGTTATGGGACAACCAATCCAGGGTTGTGCAGCAGAGTCACATCATGACTAACCACACAAACAAGATGAAGCAAGGGAGCCCCGTGCTTCATAGGACACTTATACTAATCAACACATTGAGATGTGCAAAGCAAAGCCTCACCTGCCCCAGGAGAAGAGGGCTCGAAGACGCTTGACGTGTCGCTGTAGGTGTTGGACGCCTGCTCAGACAGTTTTTTCTTCGAGCTCCCCTCCGACGACTTGTGCGACTTCTTCTTGTTTTTCACGAGAATTTTATACTGTAAGTCCATCGGGCTGGGAAGGGGGACTCCAGGTTCAAGCTTTGATGGGAAAAATACAGTGAAAATGCTGCGTCACATCCTCTGATTTTAGATGAGCCGTTTGCCGGCTGTAACTCAGCAGCAGGTCATGATCGGCTACAGGTTTCGCTTTTGCTGAATTATTCGTCCCATGGTGTTACATGAACAGGAGATTGGGGAGGATTCAGTCTAAACATATGGCAGTTTGGTTTATCTAGGGGAACCATAAGCAGTGCTTAGAATGTACCGTTGAAAGGATAACATATTCTGTATATCAGATGCAAGAGCTAAATTAGCCGTCGAGGATGAAAATCCCCTGCGATATTATAATCCTCATTTCCCTCACGGATCATGTTTAAAGGGCACTAACAGAACATATTCCAACGAATTATGAACTCAGCAGAATAATCAATGCAATTCTAACAGCATGGCCCTATTAAGAGTACATGCATACATGGCAGGCAGCGTTTACTCAATTTTCACAACTGAGAGCAAAAGGGTGTATATGCCACTATTTTACACTTCCCTTTTGAACTCTGGTGTGGAAATTAGGAAAATTGCACGGGAAGGACCTCCTTACATAAAAGTGTAAACGTTAACAGGTCAACACCGGGTAATCACACAGGAACTCATATATCTGAGCTCCAAAGAATCATTATCCTTGATGTGGATAACTGGATCTTCAAAACCTTTGCATACACATGGCTGGATTCCTAAAACTTGATTAAAGATTGATGATGACTGGTAGCTCTGAATTAACCATAACCATGGGCAATTGATCTGGCTACCTTTTCATTCCATTCTTTTCCGCTGGATGTTATATTACAAAAGGGCAGAAAACATAGAATTACATGTTGCTCCTACTCCAAAACAAGACTGGCAAGCCCTATATGTTCTGCACAGGGCGACAAGCAATCACAGGCAAGTGTCAGCCTTACTGTTCACCATCAGTGAGGTGTAGCCTGAGATCGTGGGCATATGTGGGCATGATTGTGACCATGAGGGAGTCTCGGGAGGATAGCTCAGGGGCAAAGCTATCGCCTTGGAAGCAAGATGACGCGGAGCAACACAGGTTCGATTTCCCGTTCTGCGTTTACAAACCTCTGGGTATTAAGCGTGATATAAATAACCAATTACAATTACAATGAGAGTAACTTTGCAAGGGGTGAATGAAATGCTTTAAAGTAAACAGACCACTGTCAGGCCATAAGCAAACAAACTTAATTTGAGAGTTGATGGCAGTCACCGGTATGTTTGGATCAGATCAGCTAGTCTGGTGCTCTAGGCAGCTTCCCGTTCCAACATATTTCAGCCTGATGTGCCATTACAGAAAGTGAACAAAAATGCAAATCCAGTTTGCTCCCACCCCAAAAGGCATAATCCGGCTCCATCTACTAGGATGCATTCCTTCTGCACAGAACCGCTGGCATCCTCACACATGGTTCAGCTTCATTGGAGACCATCCTTTAGGTGTGGCTTGAACAGCAAGCTGCAGAGCCAAGTCTGCCAAAATCCATGTCACTTACGGCAATGTTGCATCATTAAAAAGTGATGGATGGAATATTTGAATTAATCATAACACATTTCATGTGGTCTGCTGTAACAGAGTGGAAAAACTGTGCAAATCAGTCCTGGTACCACCCGTTTACATTGTTGTGTGTCTTAACAGTGGGGTGTCCTGGGATGTCTGCACATCGGCTATCTAGTTGCACTTCCCTGATGAAACACAAGAATGCGTGAAGAAGACCTAAATATATTTGGGGTTGACTGTGTAATGTGGACATGATCCCTTTGATGGCAGAATGGAGATGGTATCAAGGGCTGCCCAGCGGAGTGCTAGTTATTACCATGCAGGCAAAACCTTCCCTTATCACTACTTTCTTTTAGTGTATCTTCAAAATAATGGCTTACGTGTGCTTAATGTTTCGCAGTGCATGAGTAAGAACGTATTAACACATGCATTGCATACCTGTACCAAAGTGGATTCGTTGCTATACCCTTTAAATACCTTTGTTCCATGGCTGCACACAATTTTCCCACGGCTATGTTATAGACTTTACGCATGTGACAGAAATGGCTGCATTTCCCCACTCCATTGTTACTGTTTACACCCCAGTGCAAGGCTGTAAGTGCATTTCCTCACTCCTACTTCACCACTTCCTTCTATTTCATCAATTACATCTAAAACACTCAGGTGTAAGATCCCAACAGAACGATTTTTTAAAATCACATTTTTGCAGTTATTGGTTAAAAAAAATGCAGGGGGAGACCCCACAGGCCCCCACAATCCCCTCACTTTACTGTATACCCGGAACCCACATCCCTAAAACTGCATGAAAATTCAATGTAAAACATCTTTTTTTTTTTGTCACTCGTTGTTTTGTACCGTTAATAGTTGGGTGGATACGTGTGGGGAATTATTGACAAATATTTGCAAATACAAATGTGAGCGCTGACTTGGTGGGTGTACACCTACACGTGCCTTGCCCTCTCTTTGCCACTTCCTGAAACTGTCTTTGAAAGGCCCACACTCGCTGGTCTAGAAGTAATTTAAACATGCGTAAAAGGAATCATGATTAGGCCAGATACCAAAACATTGGAGCGCACTGCACAAATTCATCGGTTTTGAGCACCATGTTACCTTCTTTGTGAGTTACGTATACTTTACATATTTACCAGCTGTACACTTACATCGGCTAAAGCTTCGCCAATGGATCCCAAAGCGGCACCATAACGCGTGATGGCAGAAATCAGGTTTATAGTGATGTTGACAAAGTCAAATCAGAGAAAGTACTAGATTGCAGATGAATATCATATCAACAGCTACTGTATATGAAACAGTGGCAACCTGTGAAGGCAAATTAGACTTACTGGATATTTTTCCAGAGTGTCTGTCAGCAGGCCATCCCCGAATATCATTTTGCAATACTCCGCCATCTTGGCTTGCTGCTTCGGTCTATGGGGAAAAAAAAACGGGGTTGCATGAGGCAAGGTGGAAACCAAGATCCCTTCCTCATGTCTCCCAACATGGTGAACGCAATAACCTGATCTGATCACTCCCATCTTTCACAGCGTTTCACAATCATTGCTCTGGCAGTCTTCCTCCTCCGGCAACGCTCAATCGGCAGGCAACATGACAGGCGTAGCGCTGCACTGACGATGGTCATTCCAGGCCCTAACTAAAATTGCCAGCCAGAGTTCATCATCCACACATTAGTGCGACAGAATTATGAGTAGATATGTGAGCGTGATGGCTGCGAGGGGGGCCTTGGGTAGGTTAAAGAGTCGGCTCCACACAAAAACTGTATACAATATCTTAACATTGAAATTGGCCACCATTTTAAGCGAACTTTTGAACCGACAAAACTAGACATATGCAAGTAAGACATTATTTTATCCCCTCGGATATGTATCAATGTGTGGCATGTTTTTAGAAAAATTGCCAGAAGATGGGCACCTTTCAATTGTGTTCTGATGCTATATTGGCACACATTCTTGCTCCATTTTGGAGAAGTACTTTGAACATATCTACTTGAAGCAACCGTGGTTGCACCGTGAGTTTGAAGAATCAATGTTCAGTCTTTCAATTTAAGTTTTTGTAAAAGACTCCCTAGCCATCAGCCAGGAATATTAAGCATCACTCAGCTAAAGTATCTTTAGTGCACTGTGGGACAAAAGTAAGCCCTGGGTGCAGATGGGATTTCCTATTTTACACTACACAGATGTGCCATCGAGCTCGCAAAGCGTACGTGCTAGATGTTCGATTAGGACCGGAACATCGGAGGTTGATTAATGTTCTGGATGATGCCCCAAAAAATGGTCTACCTCTCTTGATGGAGTAGAGGTTGTTGTTGTGCAGCAGATCTCAGTCGTAAGCAGTACTTAACTGCTTAGTTGTAAAGGGTTTGGATTTCCCCTGCCTACATAAGACCTACGATGCCAGACATGTGTACATCAACATCATTGTATTCCCTGCTAGGGGAAAGCCAACACCTCAGCACAAATGTGTTCCATGGTTAAGGGATGCTGAACAATGGAGTGGTCGGGTATGCAGGCACTCACCGCCAGTAGGTGTAATTTGAGTGACGTTTTCTAAATTATGTTTGGGGAAGGACAGAATCTCATCTGGCAAGAGTGAGAAAGCCCTAGATGTTTTGATGTTTATCAATATAAAATGTTGTGGGTTATTCGGTTTCAGAAAATGCTAATTAGACCCTCTTTCATAAAACTACATGCCAAAATAACACTGCATACATGTGCCTTACTTGTACCAATCACCTGACATCTACATCTCCTGTTCTCCAGTGGCACAGGGCAAGTTTCAAGGCTCCATGTGCATCCCTGACAGCAGCTGTGACCCAAAGTCATTGCTGTCAGAGGTAGCATTTCAAATTTGGCACCTATGAACTAAAATGTAATATGTTGCGTTTTTCAGTCTAGAGTCCTGCTTATGGTATGGTGACTAAAAAGCACTCACAATTATTAAAGCCACACATATTTGATATTATTCAAGTGGCAAACGTGTGAGCCCAGGTCAGTGATGTCAATGACATGTATATTCATGGGTAGGCTGTCTGTTTCCCCTGCTCCCAATGAGACAATAACCAGGAAACTGTATTCCTTTGATTCAACGGAAGGACCGGTAACTCCTCCCTCAAGTCAAAGGACCTCCCACCAGGAAATGTCTAGGAAAACCTGCTTCTACTAGGGACTTGCATAACAAAGGCCAGCCTCACACCAGATTGCTGTGCTACAGAGGGCCTTTGAAGTCATCAGACATATGGAAGGGGCACATTTAGAATAGGCATAGGGGGAGGGTGGACCTCAGACGGGGTTCCACTATCTGGCTTTTCTGTTGGGACTCTTTCTCCTTCCTGCTCCTTCCATTTCCTGCAGGACAAGACACTTTGGGCATGATGTTATAAGGTAAGGGTTGCTTGTTGCAGAAACAGTGATTTTACGACTTTCAGCAGGCTTGTTTTTGTCCACTCCCCAGTGACAATTTGCCTTTATATGGAAGGGTTCTCCCATTCCTTCCTTAATTCATTTTGGACTTTCAAGAAGGCAAGACAAATAAACAAGACCAATATTGATAGTGCAGTCAATTCCAAAGTCCTCCAACAGTGAGGTGAAGAAAGAAAGCATGCAAAGTAGAGTGTTGTCCCCTAACCATCCCCGGGGAACAAAAGGGAGTGGGGGTAAGCTACTGTGGATCAAGGCCTGACCCTATGCCAGCTGCACTGGAATCAGACTGCCCACTGGGTTGTGAAGAACCCTCTGCAAGCCAAACTCACTGGAGTAGGAGTGCAGAACAAAAGAACATACCCTTTCCTGGAGCCCCTGAGTTGAGCCTCCCAGCAATCGGAAAAGCAAAGAACACCTAGAATCCAGTTTGCACAAACCACATTTGAACCACGTCCAATGCCCTTTAAGCTGACACAGGAACTGCACTGCTGCTCTTGGCACTTCACAAATTTGAAATACTTGCCTGCATTTTCAGACTGGCTTGACGTTGCTTTTCCCTAGTAGTGCTCTTCATTGTGTTGACTTAAAAAAAGGCTTACTGCTGCAGAAGCCCTCGACTCGCTGCTTCTTCAAGCCCCAGATTGAACCAACAGGACTTGGCCTCGACCCGACTCGAACAACTGTGTTCTTTTTTTACAGGCGTGTTTTAAATAGTTGTATGATTTTGTATTGGTTAATTAAAAGTAGTCTATGTTTTCATTTGTAAGAGGATTCAATTCAGCACTACAGCCAAGTTAACGCCTAGTCTAGAATACTGAATGAAAACCCTTATTGATATATCTTTAGGTCCAGTTCATGCGTCCTGGATGACTACCCTTGTATAACACCCCTCTCTTGGAATCCCCCTGACCCCACTGAGCCAAGAAGTAGTTCTGTTTTGCAAGTTTAAAAGGTTTATTTGATAAATTAAAATATATATATCACACTTTATAATAAATTAATAATTGAATATCACACTTAATCTGATATGGTAAATATTAACAACGGAGAATCTGGCACTAGCACACTTCTTTATAATGACTAATGAGTTGACCTGAAATGGATAAGGTAGCACACTGGTAAATAGGAACACAAGTATAATGTGGTAGAGGATGCTTTATGTAGCTCAGGTGGATGCAATATTCAATGAATGCAGTACAGAAAATACGCAATATGATTCAACCAGACAATGTAATCACTTTTCTCGGGCTATTCCCTCCCCCCCTCTTTATGCAATGCAAGGAAATGGAAGGAAAACACACAGTCCTCAGAAATGCAATCAACTGTAATTCAGTTCAATCCCAGCAAGCTTACAGAAAACAGATAGGAGTTTTGAAAACACAGGCAATGCTTGGATATGTGCTGGCAATGAATGAGAAATATGCTAAATTTGCTTTTAATTCCCTTATAGAGGTTCAGGGTGAGTGGTATCTAGTTAATATTAGTCCAGGCTCACACTAGCAATGATGCAGGGATAGTTAGCAGGTTAAACGAATTTCTGGCCAATGGAAAGCAAACAGCAGCAGTTTTTACATGTGAAGAAATTGCAAATCGCGGTAAAATTCACGGATGCGCCGAGCGCTATTACAAAGGAACCGCAAGGACTATCTCTACCGTTTTGGGGTCCTAGAAAAGCCTGGGATCTCAGCTTCCAAATGAAAGTTATTGCAAGTCTCTAGCCCAAACGGTTGCGGAGATATGAGTAATTTAGTAAAGGTCGTTTTTGGTTTTGTAAATTTTAAACGCACACTTTTTCAAAATGACAAGTGACAAATTTTTGCAGCTAGAATGACAGGTGACAGCTAGGAGGCAGTTCTACTTAGGTTAAATAGATTGAATTAGATGAATTTAAACTAAGAGATGTGTTCTGAGTTTTGCTAAGTACTCACAAGAGATTTTGAACAGGAAAGCGACTTGGTCACGGACTTCAGTCTGGTCAGGTCTTTCCGGGTTCTGCTCACAGCGCCTGGCCTCTGGAACTGCTCACAGGGGTCTGGTCTCTGCTAGGCACCGGTTCTTTGGGTCTCTCTGCTCTGGATAGATTGAAGTCTCTAGTTTGGCTTTCTGGAGTTTGATGGAGGTAAGTATGGATTTTTCCGGCAGAGCTTTCAGCGGCAGATGAAAAATGAATCTCTCTATGTGTCCTGACTCTCTGCTTTTATCTGTTTCTTGAGAATGGGTGTGTGTGTTGCATCACTAGACTTGCCCCTCTCAATCGTCATTGGTCAGCTTTCATTCGTCCCCTTGATTGGGGGAATGAAATGAAGTGTCATCATGATGAGGTCTGTTTATGATACAGAGAACCCACCCCTGTCAACTTTACACACAATCTATATCTGACCTAAAAACATATTTGCACAGGTACACATTTGTTTAAAATTACATATACATGGTGTGGCTGAATTTAGCCATGTCTATGTCCAAATCTGCTCATTCTCGGAGCTTGCATTCAAAGAGTGTACATAATTGACTTTTTAACTGCTTTTCCAATTTCCGACATGGACCCAACTTTACATACATGTGTGCAGGGGGTAGGGACATTAACTGATGAAGTTTCAGATTTTTAACATGCACACATTTAGAGTAATATCCACTTTTCCGCTAAAACCCCCCTGAACATACCACCGGTTCCTACCACGTCTTAAACTGTGGGCAGAAAAATCACAAGAATTATGGTATCATTTATAAAATTTTCACATGTCCGCTCTATGAATTATCCCCCTTTTTATAAAACCATATCCTTGCTGCAGGGGTGTGTCTTTTCAGGTCACATGGTACAGAAACCAGTCTTTCCAGTTTCTGCCAAGCCAGCTTGCTTCTCACAGGCAGTGCTCCTCCCAGCTTCTCCAGGAGGAAGCCACTTTTTACGACGTCTGTAATAAAAAACCTTTGCCTGAGTGGAGAGGGCTTTGTTCACTCTCTGGCAGAGCACAGGAAATTCAATTATCAGATAGATGGCATATCCTTAGCCTGGGCAGCAAAAGGAAGGTTGGCCTGGGAACACAGTGGTGACTCAAGTTTCACTGCTGATGGGTAGTTGCTAGGCAAAATCAAGTTCCTTAAGCCAGACCTTCAGCTAACTTTTTGTTGCTTTTAAAATAACTTGTAATTTTACACATGCAGCTAGAATGCTGATTCTAAGCGCAAAACTATGACATTTCAACAGTTACAAAGGCATGTGACACCAAACATAGGTCACTAATTTAATTTAACATTTTCGATTTTGGTGGTTTTAAATCCAGTTGCAGTTAGGCTTAAGCTGCTGACTCCATAGCATTTTTGTTATAAGCATTGTTTTTGGGCTCTTCATTTCCCAGATTTTGTAGGCACACAAAACTCCATTCTGCCAAATGTCTGCTGGTGATCAGTAAATATTTTGCACATGTTGCACTGTTAGAAATAGGCATTTTGACTTGCCTTCAGAAACACACAGAGTGGTTTTAAAACGCCGGCTTTTGGATAGTGGTGAGTACTGGTACTGCACTCATTTTTGGGATTTAAGAAATGAATTCCCCACACTTCTAGGTTGCATTTGGCAATCAGCATTGCCATTCCCAATGGTTTCAGACTACTGTGCGGGTAGTCCAATGGTGGTTTTAAAGCGCTTTGAAGCTAACCGGCGCTACTGTTTTTCCTTTGGCAACCCATTTCCCTCATGGCAACCCGGCCTTTCATTCTCGCACTGGTGGGTGGCAAGTGAGGCAACCATTTTGGTGGGCGCACAAACTGCGCAGCTTTCCTGGATTTCGGCGCACATGTGGGTTTTCCGCCATCTTGAATTTCCTAAGCCCACAGCACCAAATGTTGTAGCAGGATAGCTTAAACGTGGGTCAGGACACCCAACAAGTCCCCCCCACGCGACTGCACTTTGAATTTGAGTCGATGGGGAGTCGCGTGCACAAGGGTTTTGACCCATGCACCGGTCTGTCCGCATAATCTTCTTCCTCTTCTGTAGATGGCACAGTTCAGCATCTTCTTCTCCATCCGGTACTGATCGATCGGTTCTCCTCGCCGGTCCTGATGGGAGTATTGGGCGGTCCACTGGGCCCATTGGATCTCCGTTCCCGGTCTCCGGATCGTCCTTCTTGGTCATCCTTCATGGTTTCATCTCTCCTAGGATGATAAAGCAAAAGCGGCAATATCTACTCATAGGCGATTTTTTCCACCACTGTTGAGATAGTGGGGCAGCATATGCATTTTATCATAACGAAACATTACATTCTTATTTTGATAAAAAACAGTATAATTAAGAGACAGTTTCATGCAATCACAATATTTTAGAGACTAGATGTGGTATGTTTTATGATTGGAACTGAATTAGTCTGAGACAGTACCCGCCAGGATTCCAGAGGATTCCTCCAGTTGTTGCAGAGTGTGCCTGGGATGGCAACATTTCAACTGGTTTATGTGGACCCACTTGTCTTCCCCCTCTGCCGAACCACCTTTGGGGATGCGGATCTTGTAGGCCACAGGGGAGATCTTATCGACGATCTCAAAGGGTCCCTTCCATGTAGGCAAAAATTTGCGCTGCTTGGCCTGGTTCCTTTGGAAGTTGTATAGATAGACCCGGTCTCCCACCTGATATTCCTTCCTGGAAGTTTTCAGGTCATAATGGGTCTTCATGCTATCAGTCGATCTTTCTAGATTCCGCTGAGCATAAGCAAAAGCATGTTGGAGGTGTTTCCTTAAATTCTCTACATACTCATGAGTAGTGGAGGCATTTATCAGTGTCTGCTCTTGGGTCCTGTAGAGCAAATGCTGCGGAAGCACCATCTTGCGCCCAGTCATCAACTCAAATGGTGACATTTTGGTTGCAGATGAAGGGGTAGATCTGATGGCCATTAGGACCAGAGGTAATCGGATATCCCAACTTGGCCCAGAATCTGCCACAAACTTTTTTAAGATGCTCACAATTGTCCGGTTATATCTCTCTACTGCCCCAGAAGAAGCTGGTCTGTAAGCAATATGCAGCTTTCTCTTGACCCCCAGTATCTCCCACATCTTTGTCATTACTTCACTGGTGAAGTGGCTACCTCTGTCTGACTCAATCCTTTGAGGTAGACCAAAACGGGAAAAGATGTGGTTAATCATCAAGGCAGCTGCAGTTTCTGCCTTGCAGTTTGGGGCTGGGAGACATTCCACCCACTTGGTAAACAAGCATGTCACGGTCAACATGTACTTATTCCCCCTAGCCGAGCGAATCACAGGGCCTACAAAGTCGATTTGTAAATCTGACCATGGCAGTGTCATTCCCCTCTTTTGTAAAGGCGCCCGGTGTGTGAGGGATGATGGCTGAAATTGTGCACACACAAGGCAACCCTTCAGGTACTGGTCGAGGTCCTGCCCCATGTGTGGCCAGTATGCAACCTCTCTTAAGATTTCCAATGTTGTGTGAAACCCCCTATGACCGGCAGTGGCCGCATCATGGGCGTGACTTAACATCAGGCTTCGGAATGAGGTAGGAACCACCCACTGATCGTGGCCAGCTTTGGATTTCCTTACCAACAAACCGTCTTGGATCCGGAACATTTTTGGACATTTCATCAACACTCTTAGGTCCTCTTTCCCAATGTAATCGGTATCCGTCAGGGGAAAGTTCTCAGGGTCCTCAAGGTGCTGGTAAAATTTACCAATTATTGGATCCCCCTTCTGAGCAGTAATCAAATCAGCATCAGGGGTCTCCTTACTCCATTGTGCAATTGAAAGGTCGTTGTGAGCATTTGTCTGGGACCTAGTGATAGCAGTGACCTGGATTTCCCCCAACAGGGACTCAATCTCAATTAGATCCCCTTGGATGGCCCCGGTTTTGGCCAGCTGATCAGCTAAGTCATTTCCAGTTTTGTCTGGTCCCTCTACTTTGGAATGACCCTTGATCTTCTTCCAATAGATGGTCATCCCATTCGAGGTGACCAGATCATCAATGTTTTGGATCAACTTCCCATGTTTCAAGGGTTTGTTGTTAGCACATACCATGCCTCTGGTCTTCCAATTAACCAGGTGCTCCACGAACCCGTTCCGTACATAATCCGAATCTGTGATTATGACCAGTTCGTGGAGTTGATGCTGGACAGCAGTGAGGATGGCCTGATGCACAGCCATCAATTCTGCCACCTGACTACTTCGGGGACCAATTTTGTATCCAGCGGAGGGTTCTGGGGACTCATTCACCCATGCATTCCCTACGCCGGCCACCAGTTCTTTCTCCCCGTCGTTGTCAACATGGTAAGAGCATCCATCCACATAGACAGTGGGCATTCCCTCACACTTGTCCTCTTCAAAGACTTTGTGTGGGGAATTAAGGTATGCCTCCATGTTGTCCTTTATTTTTAGACTTTCGTCCTCGAGACAGTTTTCTCTGGCACAATCATGCAAGTCAGCCAGACCTTGCGCGAGGGGACTCTTCTTGTTTTGGCCATATCTGACCTCCACAGGAAAGCCTTGCATTGACAGAATCCAGGAAGTAATTCGGGAATTACTCACATTTCCGGCCCGGATTCTGTCACTTTGGAGATATTGCAGAGGCTGGTGTGGAGTCTCCACTATGATGTGTTCCCCCTGGATAAACGGGCGGTAATTCTTCAATGCCCACACCGTTGCCAGGAGTGCCTTCTCACAATCGTTGAATTTTTCCTCCACAGAGGATAAAGTTTTGCTCGCATAGGAGATTACTTTATTGACCTTGTCATGCTTTTGGTATAATACTGCCGTCAAGCACGTATTAGAGAACCCTGTCTCCAGGAAGAACTCCTTGTTTCTGACAGGGTAAGCTAGGCAAGGCGCTTGTGAGAGGCTTCTCTTGAGTTGTTTTACTGCCTCGGCTTGTTCTGGACCCCATTCCCACTTGACCCCCCCCTTCAGGAGATGAATCAGGGGTCTGGTGATCTCTGCATAGCCCTCAATGAACTTTCTGCTGTAATTAGTCAGTCCAAGGAGGCTCCTTAGTTCCCGCAGAGTTGTGGGGTCTTTCAGTTTCTGAAGTGCTTCCACTTTCTTTTCCTGGGGACAGAGACCCTGAGGAGTAATCTCATGGCCCAAGAAATTAACACGGGTTCTACACCACTGTGCTTTCTGAAAGGAAAGTTTTGCTCCGGCGGCCCTCAACTGTGTCAGAACATAACGGATCTCCGCTATGTGTTCCTCAACAGTTGAGCTTTTGATGAGGACATCATCTACATAAGCCAGGTTACCCCTTGTACCCAAGTCGGGCATGGCCTTGTGTAGAAAAATGTTGAATTCATTGCCGGAGTTGAGGTATCCGAAGGGAGTCCGGGTCCAGGTGTACTGCTGGCCCCCAAAGGTAAAAGCCAGCTTGTATTGGTCCTCCCTACTGACAGGCACAGTCCAGTATCCATTGGTCAGGTCTATTGCAGTGAATACCTGTGACCCCTGAATCTGGGCCAGCCCTTGGTCAATGTAGGGAAGAGGCCATCGGGAAGTGTGGACCCGTTTGTTGAGCTCCCTGAGGTCAGCGCAGAGTCTCCACTGGCCGTTTGGCTTCAATATTCCCAGCACCGGATTATTGAAGGTGCTGTGGACTGGACGGATTATTCCCCGGGACTCAAGGTTCTTAATTATTTCAGTAAGGGACTCCATTGATGCGAGAGGCAAGCGATATTGCTTCACAAACACTGGAGTCATGCCAGGGTCCGTGGGGATTGTTGTGGTGTGGATGTCGGTGCGACCACAGTCATATGAGTCTACCGCAAAGAGATCTTGGAAATCCAAGAAAACTTGTTTCAACTTTTGCTTTTGTTCCAGAGTCACACAGGCATCAGCTAGGTTGACTCTCTCTTCCACCATCTGCCTGAAGCCTGGAAAGACTTCTGGTTTGGCTATCTCCGCGGCCTCCTCCAGCTGGGTGGAGAAGTCCCTGGTCAGAGTGCTGATTTGGACCGGAGGCTTCAGGTGGGAAAGGCAGCCCTCATGGACCTGGAAAATCACCTCATCCCTCCTGAAGTCACAGGTCACATCTTCCTTACCATAGGGGCAGGAAGTGTACACCAGGAAGTTCCCCCCATGTCGGGTAAAAATCCTGTCTGGTGTTGCGTTGTCATCACTGTCACTGTCAAAACAGTCCTTGGGGATGGGTCCTAACAGTTCATTTACAAGATCAATGGAGAAATGTCGGTCATCAACCGCCATTCCAATAATGGTGCCTGCGGCTAGAGTAATACTCTTTAAGTCGCTGTTATCCACCTCTATTGGAATGGTGTCATGTTCTATGTTGACTAATGGAGTTGGGTTTACCCCCAACCCTTGCTGTTGGAAAGAAGCATTTAGATGTATGTAAGCATCAGGGTTTTTCAACTCTTGTCCCCTTTTGACTTTCACTTCCAGGGAGAATTGTCGGGTCCTTTCTGGGATGGTGACTTCCTCTTTTACCTGAATTTCAACTGCATAAGGTAGCAATTGAGCTGACCTAAATGCTTTTTCTGGATCATCAAAGCCCATGGGATTATCCGCTAATCGGGACCAAGCTTTGAGGTTTATTAGGTCCAAACTAATGGCAAAGCGATTGAGAATGTCACTGCCTAAGTAAAAGGCGGCAGGGACGTCTCGCACGACCCAACAATTGTGGACTATGCTCTTGTTGCCAATGGAGATTTTGAGCATACACCTGCTTGGCAGGAGATGTTTGGAATTAGGTGCTTCCAGGTCCATTTCCCACTTGTCTATCAGTTTGAAGGTGGGAATGGCTGGTTCTTTTGGGAGTTGGCGAAACATGGCTTCGCTGATGAAGCTCTTACCGTTGTTCACACACACTCGAGCGAGAACAGAGTCCTTCCCATCATTTAACTGAACAGGGATGAACAACTGCTCTCCAATTTGCTGAATATCAGCCAGGCTCTGAGCTGATTTCACATCTTTCTGGACTATAGGAGTGGGAGTTTCAGATTGTGGATTAGTATAGAATTTCAGAGTGTTTCCTTCCAGCGTGGAATACCACTTTAGACTGGAAGGAAGGTTGATTTTCAGAAATAGAGAGGACCCCCCATCACCAGTCTGTTGTCCTACTGCTATTACCGTCACGTCTGGAATTTGGTTGTTCTGGAAGTGAAATTCTACTTGGTCAGATTTTTGTTCAACCATGTGGCATGTGCCGTTTAAACTAACATGGTTGACACTCTGTTTTAATTTTATTGGTCGGCTAGTCTGGGTCCAGAGGATCTTGTTTACACAATCTATTAGGGGTGACAACCTTCTCAGGAGGTCATTCCCTAGTAAACAAGGGGTGCCCTCTGGGGTCACAACTATGACCGGGTGTTTCAACTTATGTCGCCCGATCTTAATGTCCAAGTCTGCAGTCCCCTCAACGGGAATTTCCTTCCCGTCAAAGTTCTGCAGTTGTCCAGGAAGAGAGGTGAGAGGAATTTGGTAATTCTCTCCCCTTCCTGCATTCAGTTCGTCAAAGGCCCTTCTGGACAGAAGGGTAGCTTGAGATCCAGTGTCCACCAGTGCCGAGATTGTACCCTGCCCCTGTACTTGTACCGGGGCATAATATCTTCCCTCCTTCTCCTCAAGGGGGCACAGATAATGTACATTTTTGGACAACTGGTGGGCTAACTTTCTGGTTTTGGACATCGCTAGCGAAGGGATTTGGGCAGAATCTTGTGGAGAGCCTTGGGAATCTGAAAGAAAAATTTTGCAACTGGAGATCAGAGCCATTGTGGGTTCCCCTGGCTCCGTTTCTGGGCCGCCCCCCCCTTTTTGGAGGCAGTCCCCAGGATGGGTTTGAACCAGGGGATTTTCTTGCTGTTGGTTCTGGGATGAGATGGTGGGCGGCGGTAGCTCAGTCTCCACATCTCCCCAGTCTGGATTTGCATCCCTAGGGACCCATTTTTCTTTGGGAGGAGTTCCCCCCTCTCTGAAGGAGAAGATCCTTTTCCCAGGATCCTCTGAGGATCCCTCTCCCTCAAATTGGAAGATCTGTACCTCCTCCTCAAACTGAGTCTGTTTGGGTCTTTTGTTTCTCCTACCCCCCCTCTGCTCCTTAGGAGGCAGACTTTCAGGGGCAAGAGATTTTGTTTCCGGTTCCTGGGTTTCCAGGGGCTGTTTACAAGTGAGGAAGGAAGCTTCCTCCAAGGCTTTACACCCCCCTTCCCTTTGTGCCTCCTCCCTGGGAACCGGTGATTTATCGGGGTGCTGCCCCCGTCATTGTTCTGGAGCACCAGGTCCAGAGTTGGGTGCGTTCTGCGCCGGCATGCTGATCTGAGGGTTCTGCTGAGCCCTCAGTATGTGACCCATATCCCGCGCCATGTTTTGGACCTGGCGCTCTAACTGGGAAACCCGCTCAGGCTGATACGGGACCCTGTTTTCTCCCCTGGGCTGATCCCGGGAAGGGTAGCTGTCCCTCCTCTGGTAATACCCCGGGTTGGGAAGATTTGGGTACCCCTCCACCCTTGGCCTCCCCTCTCCCGGATTCAGTGGTCTGGGCTCAGGGAATTGGGGAAAGAAGGATGGATGGTTTTGGGGCTGAAAGTCGGGTGGATATCTGGGGAAAAAGTTCTGCCCAGGGTTTGGTAAATTTCTGCCCTCCTGTGGGAAGTTTGGAGGGAAGTTCCCTGGGTTAGGTGCTTGTCTGGATCCCCCCCCTTGGACTGGAGGAGTCCACACATAACCCAGGATGGGTCGATTTCCCTTGTAACGTGGACTTACATAATCAGGAGAGCGAGGGACCCCATTTGTGGGGCTGCCTCCCTGGCTCCCTGTCTGTGACTGGCCCGAGGACCTTCTGGGCCTAGCATTATTAGGGGCAGGTAGGTTTTTAGGCCCCCCCATCTCCAAATCCAAAACGGGGGTGACCTTTACCTCTGCCACCTTGGCAGCAGCAGGGGTGCTGTTGGCTTTGGGGTTTTTCTGGGCATTGCTTTTATTTTCTATGGGCTTCTGCACCTCATAGATGCGGGTAGCCTGTTCAATGACCCAGTCTAAAGATCTTTTCTCGTGAAAATCCCTCACGAGCTGGGTCATGATATATTTGGGCAAGGCATGGAAAAACGTGTTTATAAATTCACGGCTATCCGTGCGCACCCTTCTTGTGGTCTGTGCAAAAGCCCGCTTTAACTCCTGCACAAATTCTTGTGGGGCCTGATCCTCCCCACATTGCAAATTGTAGGCTGCCTTGCGAGCCTCTTGAGGATTTCTGTGAACAGAAAAATGTTTCAGGATGGCCGCCTTATAGGTGGACCATCTTAAATGATTTTGGTCCTCCAGCCCCGCAAAGAAACTGGAGTATTCCGGGGAGAAGGTCCACTTTACATATTGAATGCAGCTTTGGCTGTCCTTCAAATGGAAAGTCTCCATCATTTGTTCAAACAACTCTAAGTGCTCCCAAACAGAATACTTAGCGTTCTTATGGTAAGGCGTGATGACGCTCCTGATCGCCTTAATCTGCTTTAAGGGGTCCTTAAGCAAGGCCCTTTTTGCCTTATTGGCCTTTTTGGTTCGGGTAACCCTTGTCCATTCTTCGTCGGACTCAGAGGCACTGCTCCCAGAGGTTCCCGTCTGTTCTTCCAGGTTTTCCCGGATTCTGCGAGCCTGGGAATGGCTGGCAGAATGTGGGGACCTGGTCTCCTGTGTCCTGCGCAGTTCAGAGGAGTCTTCAGATTCCTCCTTGCTGTCAGGATTTGATGGGTACCCCCTCCACTGACCTAACTGGGCAGAGGTTTTCAGGATGCCCTTAATGGGCCTACTCTCCTGGGGTTCCCCACTGAACTGTATTGTACTTGGGTGCCCATACCCGGATGCCCACCCCTCCATTCCTGGATGGTACTGGCCTATGAGCCCCATACTCTTAGCTGGATAGTAATCTGCCATCCCTGTGGCCCTGTGCTCATGTGCGCCAGGGGACACGGGGGTGGTAGAGTCCAGGGACTGGGGAAGATGAAGGCCCCTGGTGTTAGGGCTCCTGCGGTTATGGTCAGGAGTCTCTCTTTCCCAGCGGACCTCATCTCTATCCGCCCCTGCTCCCTGTTGCAATGCAAGAGCCTGCATTTGTGCTTTCAGTTCCTCTGTTAAGGCCTTACTCGACTCTATCAGTTTCTCCTGCATCGCTACCTGTTGCTGGAGCCTATCATTGTGTTGACAGAGGGCCTCATTTTCCCTCTGTGCTTCCTGGTTGGTCCTGGAGAACTGGGCCAGTCTTTGCTGCAGGAGGGTTACCTCCTGAGCTGTGTCCCTATTGGCCTGCTCCTTTCTTGCTAGAGCATCCTCCACCCTTCTGGTGTGCTCTACCAAGTTCTGGTTTTCTTTTTGGAGGTCACCCAGCCCCTGGTGGGCCAGGTGATTTTCTTCCATTTTCCTTTTTAAATGGCAGACTTCCTGGCCTAAGGCGTCTCTTTCCTGACTAAGAGCCTGCATTTGTGCCGCCAGGTCGTCCCTTTGCCGTTGAAGGGCACCAGCTTTTTGGCGCTCCTCATCAAACTCTGCCTGGGTATCCAGGTCTTTCAAGATCAGCTTGTTGCTCTCTACCTTCACTCTATCTAGATGACTTTGCAGGGTGGCTACCTGCTCCGTGCATGCCCTGTTAAAGTCTAATTGTTGCTCCAGCTTTTTCTGGCTCTGCAGTAAGGAGTCCAAACTATCTTGGTGCTCCTTCTGCAGGGACAGAAATCTGGTATCCTGTTCTGACTTTTCCTTTTGCAGCACATCCATATCCTCCCTCATTTTAGTGATGTACAGTCTGCTGTCATTTTCTGACTCCTGGCTCCTCTGCAGCCTCTGCTCAGAAGAGACCAGGTCAGATTGGACCTTCTGTAATGCCAGCAGTTGCCTACTCGCCAGATCTTGGCCTTCAGCACATTTGTCCTGCACGGCTCCCATATGTAAATATAAATACGCTGCTACCCTGGCAATCTTATTGTGTTCATCTTTGGCTTTAGGAGCCATATATAGTTCACTCAGGGCCACATGTAAGGGACCCTGATCTCTATATATATCTGACCCTGTTTCAGTGACCTGTTGCGTGATGGCCTGCAACCAGACTGTTTGGTCCTGGTGAGTCCATTCACCTCTCACAAATAGTTTGTGTAAGAAGTGCTCTTTGGCTATTTTCATGTCTACTAAGGTCGTCATTCTAGAGATTGGTCTCTGTCCTGACTTACAGAAGTTAGTATTTTATTTTTGCAGAACAGAACTTTTCTTGGAGTGTCCCTTTTGAGGAATGCTTCACAGCGTAATGCAGCGTGGTGATCCGACCGGGTGTATGTATCCCGTCAGTTAGCACACTGTATTAAGCTGCACAACTGGTAAATCTAACCCAACGTCTCGGCTCGAGCCCCCACTTTGTAAGAGGATTCAATTCAGCACTACAGCCAAGTTAACGCCTAGTCTAGAATACTGAATGAAAACCCTTATTGATATATCTTTAGGTCCAGTTCATGCGTCCTGGATGACTACCCTTGTATAACACCCCTCTCTTGGAATCCCCCTGACCCCACTGAGCCAAGAAGTAGTTCTGTTTTGCAAGTTTAAAAGGTTTATTTGATAAATTAAAATATATATATCACACTTTATAATAAATTAATAATTGAATATCACACTTAATCTGATATGGTAAATATTAACAACGGAGAATCTGGCACTAGCACACTTCTTTATAATGACTAATGAGTTGACCTGAAATGGATAAGGTAGCACACTGGTAAATAGGAACACAAGTATAATGTGGTAGAGGATGCTTTATGTAGCTCAGGTGGATGCAATATTCAATGAATGCAGTACAGAAAATACGCAATATGATTCAACCAGACAATGTAATCACTTTTCTCGGGCTATTCCCTCCCCCCCTCTTTATGCAATGCAAGGAAATGGAAGGAAAACACACAGTCCTCAGAAATGCAATCAACTGTAATTCAGTTCAATCCCAGCAAGCTTACAGAAAACAGATAGGAGTTTTGAAAACACAGGCAATGCTTGGATATGTGCTGGCAATGAATGAGAAATATGCTAAATTTGCTTTTAATTCCCTTATAGAGGTTCAGGGTGAGTGGTATCTAGTTAATATTAGTCCAGGCTCACACTAGCAATGATGCAGGGATAGTTAGCAGGTTAAACGAATTTCTGGCCAATGGAAAGCAAACAGCAGCAGTTTTTACATGTGAAGAAATTGCAAATCGCGGTAAAATTCACGGATGCGCCGAGCGCTATTACAAAGGAACCGCAAGGACTATCTCTACCGTTTTGGGGTCCTAGAAAAGCCTGGGATCTCAGCTTCCAAATGAAAGTTATTGCAAGTCTCTAGCCCAAACGGTTGCGGAGATATGAGTAATTTAGTAAAGGTCGTTTTTGGTTTTGTAAATTTTAAACGCACACTTTTTCAAAATGACAAGTGACAAATTTTTGCAGCTAGAATGACAGGTGACAGCTAGGAGGCAGTTCTACTTAGGTTAAATAGATTGAATTAGATGAATTTAAACTAAGAGATGTGTTCTGAGTTTTGCTAAGTACTCACAAGAGATTTTGAACAGGAAAGCGACTTGGTCACGGACTTCAGTCTGGTCAGGTCTTTCCGGGTTCTGCTCACAGCGCCTGGCCTCTGGAACTGCTCACAGGGGTCTGGTCTCTGCTAGGCACCGGTTCTTTGGGTCTCTCTGCTCTGGATAGATTGAAGTCTCTAGTTTGGCTTTCTGGAGTTTGATGGAGGTAAGTATGGATTTTTCCGGCAGAGCTTTCAGCGGCAGATGAAAAATGAATCTCTCTATGTGTCCTGACTCTCTGCTTTTATCTGTTTCTTGAGAATGGGTGTGTGTGTTGCATCACTAGACTTGCCCCTCTCAATCGTCATTGGTCAGCTTTCATTCGTCCCCTTGATTGGGGGAATGAAATGAAGTGTCATCATGATGAGGTCTGTTTATGATACAGAGAACCCACCCCTGTCAACTTTACACACAATCTATATCTGACCTAAAAACATATTTGCACAGGTACACATTTGTTTAAAATTACATATACATGGTGTGGCTGAATTTAGCCATGTCTATGTCCAAATCTGCTCATTCTCGGAGCTTGCATTCAAAGAGTGTACATAATTGACTTTTTAACTGCTTTTCCAATTTCCGACATGGACCCAACTTTACATACATGTGTGCAGGGGGTAGGGACATTAACTGATGAAGTTTCAGATTTTTAACATGCACACATTTAGAGTAATATCCACTTTTCCGCTAAAACCCCCCTGAACATACCACCGGTTCCTACCACGTCTTAAACTGTGGGCAGAAAAATCACAAGAATTATGGTATCATTTATAAAATTTTCACATGTCCGCTCTATGAATTATCCCCCTTTTTATAAAACCATATCCTTGCTGCAGGGGTGTGTCTTTTCAGGTCACATGGTACAGAAACCAGTCTTTCCAGTTTCTGCCAAGCCAGCTTGCTTCTCACAGGCAGTGCTCCTCCCAGCTTCTCCAGGAGGAAGCCACTTTTTACGACGTCTGTAATAAAAAACCTTTGCCTGAGTGGAGAGGGCTTTGTTCACTCTCTGGCAGAGCACAGGAAAATCAATTATCAGATAGATGGCATATCCTTAGCCTGGGCAGCAAAAGGAAGGTTGGCCTGGGAACACAGTGGTGACTCAAGTTTCACTGCTGATGGGTAGTTGCTAGGCAAAATCAAGTTCCTTAAGCCAGACCTTCAGCTAACTTTTTGTTGCTTTTAAAATAACTTGTAATTTTACACATGCAGCTAGAATGCTGATTCTAAGCGCAAAACTATGACATTTCAACAGTTACAAAGGCATGTGACACCAAACATAGGTCACTAATTTAATTTAACATTTTCGATTTTGGTGGTTTTAAATCCAGTTGCAGTTAGGCTTAAGCTGCTGACTCCATAGCATTTTTGTTATAAGCATTGTTTTTGGGCTCTTCATTTCCCAGATTTTGTAGGCACACAAAACTCCATTCTGCCAAATGTCTGCTGGTGATCAGTAAATATTTTGCACATGTTGCACTGTTAGAAATAGGCATTTTGACTTGCCTTCAGAAACACACAGAGTGGTTTTAAAACGCCGGCTTTTGGATAGTGGTGAGTACTGGTACTGCACTCATTTTTGGGATTTAAGAAATGAATTCCCCACACTTCTAGGTTGCATTTGGCAATCAGCATTGCCATTCCCAATGGTTTCAGACTACTGTGCGGGTAGTCCAATGGTGGTTTTAAAGCGCTTTGAAGCTAACCGGCGCTACTGTTTTTCCTTTGGCAACCCATTTCCCTCATGGCAACCCGGCCTTTCATTCTCGCACTGGTGGGTGGCAAGTGAGGCAACCATTTTGGTGGGCGCACAAACTGCGCAGCTTTCCTGGATTTCGGCGCACATGTGGGTTTTCCGCCATCTTGAATTTCCTAAGCCCACAGCACCAAATGTTGTAGCAGGATAGCTTAAACGTGGGTCAGGACACCCAACACATTGAACCTTAATTGAACATTATTTTATTTTGGGCTGTTGCACTATTGCTGTTTCTGTTGCTACTGCTATAATTTCACACCCCTCCTGAGAGTATGGCCTGCCCCCGGCCCATGTTACAACAAAAGGAAAAAAGGTTATACCATTTGGGCTGTGTCTGTTTTACATTTATGATTGGGATCACTGCTGGTTAAGTAGTAGTGTGGGCCTAAATAGAAGGTTTAGCCACTACCCACCCCTGTACTCAAGCAGAGCAAAAGTCATTTCATCACTGTGGGCCCCCTTGTAAACAGCTGGAAAATCCATCCTGCACATGATAACAAAAATGCTTTGACCGCATGCAGTTTAAGGTTTTCAAACGCAAAAAGGCAATGGAAAAATGGTAAATATATGTTTTCGGGCACAAGCAGTTTGAGCTTGTGCAGTTTTGTATCCAAGCAGCACATACCTTATCACAAAATCGATATGAAATATACCCAATTGGAAGAACGAATTCAGTGCAAAATAGGTAAAGGACTTCCTTTGGGCAAGCAGCTTTGTGCTGCATACCTTATAAATGAGCACATGATTCGTAATGCAAACTCCTACGGGTGATTGTACTGGTGTTATCGTTAAGGTTGCATAACATGAGCCTCATCTTGCACTTTATTGATCTACAGCCATATTCACTGCCTCACATTTAAAGCAAGGTGTATCATGTCTGTGTTTGTTGACTGCCTTATGCAGCGATCTGTCTTTGAACAGCAAATATATGTGTAAAGTGACACAGCCTTTAGTTTCTGAACACTGATGCCTAATTAGAGAATGTATGCCTACCATCAGTCTCACCTTAGGGGTTAATTCTGTGGCAACATCTTATTTGCGGCAATGGAGGGGCCAGTGGGTGCAGATTATCAAGGGGCAGGATGTTTTGCCTCTGCACAGCAGAATTAGGAAAGACAGCCGGAGGGGAAGCCAGTGAAGAGAAACCATGAATGGCACCTACCTAGAAGATATTAAGATGTCTTTAACTGAGTCACAAGGGTCCCCACCCCCAAAGCTGAGAGGCTCATTTCCCTGGCAAAAGTACACCTGGCCTGCACGCATCACTCACACATGTATATTTCCTGTGCCCCTTATACTTCACAAGTCTGCCACAGGCAACTTAAATTATGGGCAATGGAAAATCAGAAGGATATTGTGTTGTTTCATCCCCGGGAATTTAAAAAAATCTATTTTGTCAATGAAATTATTTCGAAAAAACTCTTTGAAATCGATGGGGGTTGGTTGAGGAGTTACAAGGGTTATGGAGGGGGCAGGTGAGGATTTTTAATACAGGGAAGGGTGACGAGGGGGATATACCCAAAAATAAATACATATAAAATACTATGATTTAAAAAAAATCTAAAAAAACTATTTAAAAAAAAGTCATATCGAAGTGTTGACCGCATGACTTTACGTCTCAGTGTCTGTAAAACACACACTATTGTATTAGTGTGCAGCAAAGCACTGTGTATTGTTTTTGTTATATACTGTTGTAACCCCAGCCAGTTCTCTAATTGCAGAGGATATTTAGGTTGTTCTTTTTGTGACTACAAATACAGTCACCTTGGCTCAATATCACTTGTATCATTTATTGTTGTTTTTGCTTGTAATTGTTGAGTCTCCTGCGTTTTGTCTATTGTTTACACAGGTCACTTTAGTGACCAATATTAAATCATTGACCACATTGAAAAATTGAGACATGTGTCCATGTGTATTGATTCATTCATATGTATTTATTCACCATAAGGATTGGTGGGGGGTGGTTCCTTTGAGCCCGTTCATTTGTTTTTGACTATATCGATGTAGGAACATAAAATCCTGCAAAGGCAACACATGCTTATGAAAAATATGGATATGATTCCATTAAGAAATACAGCACACTGGTTATGTCACTTATCATGCTAATGCACACAGTAGTAGATTCACAGGCGAGTGGATGTTCATCTATGATGGCACAGCCACTGGCACCCTTTTGTAAGTTGGCTTCTTTCACATTTCACACAATATTTCGATCTTATGCACATGTACTTTTAGGTACCTTTTTGAATCAGTCTTCAGTATATAAAAAGTGGGTCCTAAATAAGGAAAGGGCATTGCGAGTACAGTCGGGTAGCATGTGATAGCTACTGCCAGCATGCACTGCTGTCCATTACTCTAGTGGGTTACCACCAGCAGTAACTTTTAACACAGATGGTAACATTGCAACTGGAAGAACATTTATTATCAATGTTAGCAGCCAGTAATCCCAAAATAAATAAATAAACCAAAATAAACTACTAAAGGTAAAATATGGTATTTCACGACCTTACTTGATGACAGAGGAGTGACCCATGCCTGGCATTCGTTATAAATCTTTCTATGACATCAATGCACATATGTACCATTTCATTGCCTTTTACTTCTTTGTTCGAAAAGTATGACAACAGCAACAAGTGAGCTATTCCTCCCACCCACCATCGTGGCCTGCCTCATTTTCCTCCAGTGTTAATGTCATGCTGTCAGAAACCACACAGATTCACACCACCACCAATATTGCCAAATGGCAGAGCCGTATTTCAGTACAATCGTAATTTACCTCTAGTGAAATTCAGAGTCTAGCGATAGTTTTTATGTACAGACAAAAGGAAGTAAGGTAAAGGATACAATCAAAGCAAAATGTCCCAGGAGGGATCCGAAAGAAAATACAGGCCAATGGAAATTAATTAAAGTAGGCGTTCAATGAAAGTTCTTTTAGGTAGCTATCAAAGTTAACATGCAGAAGAGTGCCATGATGAAACATTAGAACCTTCAAAAGAGTGAGCACATGAAAGGCTCCTGGGATGATATCCCACCTGGACTGGGTGTCAAATTCACACATTTAGTGCAGGGAAATGGCCAAAATGATAGAGAGTGCCACGAAAACGAAGTGCTACAAGCGCTGGGGAATTCCAGGCCAGATAGTCGGCTATGAACAAACACAGGTGTTATTAATGGGTATAATCCCTGTTCAATGCTGCTGGCTAGTGGCTCACTCCCTGGAACCCTCAGGCTATGTCTTCAAAGTCTGCCCACTTACCTGCGGACAGCGCTCTATGGAAATAGAAGAGCCTGCGGTCCGTTTTCATGGCAGCTATGTTTATTGTTTTCACTTAAACAGAATCCATGGATTGCATACTTGCTGTGGCTTGTGCTTTCCCTCTGTCACCTCACATATCACACCCTGATAGTTTGCTCTAGGCTTATAATTGCCACCCAATTATTTTGGGCACTCTGCGTGCAATGCCCTGTGTTAAAGGCTCTCATTTATCTCTGGCCTATTAGCTTTGTCGCTAGGGGTTGTAACTGTGACCCCTGTGGCCCACAGTTGCAACCCCTGGGAGTCCCTTGTGACCCCAACTTTGAAAGAAAAAGGGTTCTCCTGGTGTAGCGGGCTCTCCCGTGGCAAGAGGGGACCCGCCACATCAGGTCTGGTGGGTTCCCGGCCCAGTCCTCTCCTATCAGGGTGAAGGCTGGGCCAGGAAGGCACACAGTAGGGATTGGAGCTGACAGTGACACGTGGCACATGTCACATGCCACATTCAGCCCCAACCCATTCTCCCCCATTCTCCCCCGGCTTCCTTGCAGCTCACATACAGGAACCAGGAGCTTCCTGGCTCCTGTTTGTGAGCAGCATGGAGGAGCTGAGGGGGCCTGGAAGGATGGTCCGAAGCTGTAAGAAAAAGGTCAGAAGGCTTTCTTTTTGTAATATGATGTGTGTGTTGCATGTGTGAGGTGCGTGTCAGATGTATTTATGTGAATGGTGGGTGAATGAGAATTGATTTGATGTGTGTTTTTTAATGTTCTGGGTGGGTGGGTGGGTGGGTGGGTGTGTGACTGCGTAGAGAATGCAATGAGCAGATGGGAATGTGCCTGTGTAGAGAATGCAATGGATGGAGGTAACATTTTGTTTTGTGGCCAAAACCCACGGATCCTGGGCCCCAATCCACAATACATTATAGGTGATTGCTGTGTACCGGAACACAATGACTGACGACAAGAAAGAGAAGGCAATCTAAGAGCGACTAGGGGAATGTTTGCCACAGAAACACATCACTTGGACAAGACCAGCACCCCCTTCTGAACGCTGATACCACAGCACAACTAATACGCAGTGGGTAACGAGGTAATCAACGAGATCATGGTGTTGTATAACGGAACACAGTGGAGTGAAACAATTGCAACAACAAGCCCAGAACGACCAAAAAGACAATGCCCAAGGGCCTACGGCCAAAGAAAGGGAAAGGAGCTATAGACAAATACACAACAGCGACAAAAAAGGGAGCTGAGACCACTATGTCTACAGAATCAACACTGCAGACACAACCAGCCACAGCTATATCCGTAATGGACCCGCAAGCAGTCTTTGCAGCTATGCAACAGGGCTTCACCTCTCTCAATGAGAAATTGGATGGCATAACGGGCAATGTTGCTTCCACTAAGGCACAACTGGACAAGCCCACAAGCCGCATCATGAAGGCCAAGACCCCAATCAGCACCACGGAGGACACTTTGGAAGCGCTAAAAAACACTGTGACAACAATGGCAAAAGAACTGGGAACGGTTCAAATAAAGTGTGAAGATTTAGAAGCCAGATCTCAAAGGAATAACATTTGCATAATTGGTATGCCGGAGGAAGCTCTGAAGGGACCCATGGATGTGGCTGTAGAGAGACCACTATGAGACCTACTGGGGGACCCCGGCTGGTCTCCCATGTTCATTGTAGAGCGTGCACACAGATCACTGGCCCCATGGCCCAGGCCCGGAGCCTACACGAGGCCCATCATAGTGAGCATGATGAACTATAGAGACAGAGGGCCTCATTACGACTTTGGAGGTAGCCATGTCCTTTACAAGGGCATGGCTGCCTCCAATAATCGTGTCCGGGTTCCCTGATGGGGAAATACCGGGGCATTCCGAGTATGGAGGGCCCGGTATTTCCGTGTTCAGGGGACCCGGGCCAGGTTCTTCCCCGTTCCCATTCGATCCCTCACAGGGCTCAATGGGAATGGGGAGGGAGCTAACAACGGGCCCATTACGGACAGGCCCGTTGTAGGCTCCCTGGTCCCCTCGCGGGACTCGCTATGGACGTCTGGAAAAACCAAACGTCCAGAGCGGGTCCCGCGAGGGGACCTCGTAATTTTGCGGAATGGTTTTAACGGCGCCGGCACCATTACCGGCACCGTTAAACCCATTCTGCACAAGTTATAATGAGGCCCAGAGACTTGGTACTGAAGACAGCTATGGAAAAAACAAGAACTGAAATGGCAGGCTCATACTATCCGCATATTCCCTGACTAACTACACACTGGCAGTACAGCAGGAACAACGCTCCTTCACCAGGGTCAAGAAACTACTGTGTGAATGTCAAATCCCATACGCAATGTTGTATCCAGCCAGGTTAAGGTTACAATACCAAAATAAGACCTATTTCTTTACATTCCCCGAAGAGGCAGCAAACTTCTTTGAGGCCAACATCCCACTACCGGCTCATCAACCAACTAACTAAGAAGATTCCTCAAACGACAAGCGCTCACGACTCAAAAACAAGATGAGAAAACAATGATGAGGGGGCAAAGGTGCTCCCACGTGGGTGCTCACTAAGTGTTAACATTAAAGAGTTGAATTACTGATATTAGCAATGAGTGCACTTCCAATATTCAATATGGGTCGAGCAACAACTAAGCAGAAATGTTCGGGCCCGAAAATAATTTTAAACAAGGCTGCCCAGAGTGTCGCAGCAGAACCCCCAGTTGCAGGAGCATTCAAGTAATGGGTGGGAAATCGGATGGACTCTGGGACATAGTTAAAGTTCGGGTAACTATGAGGGAGGGGGAGGGAAGTGGGACACGTTTATGGGGGTATTTGTTTGGGGAAGAGGGAGTTATAGTAAAAAGCGCACAGGCACCAAGTTTTGGCACAGGCATATCAATAGTGAAACCAGAACATGTACAGCACCACCATATGAGGAAACGAGACAATGGCTAAAACGGGTGAATAGGGGATTAAAATGTTAAGCTGGAATGTCTGAGGGCTAGGATCCCAGATAAAGAGAAGGACAATTATGGCATATATCACTAGGCTAGGCTCTAAGATAGTTTTTTTTACAGGAAACTCACTTAATACAACAACATCACTACTACACATCATACTCTAGCTGCGCTAGGGGAATGGCAACCTTAATACATAAATCCATACCCTTTGTATGTCTCGACGCGGAATGTGACCCTGAGGGCAGGTATGTCATGGTACACGGCACCCTTCAAGACAGAGAGTTGTTATTGCTCAATATATACTGCCCAAATGTTGATGACCCCGTTTTTTAATCCACAGTGTTCGGGAAATTAGCGATATTTCCCACGGCCCATCTGATATGCGGAGGTGACATAAACAATATTGTTGACATTCACCTAGACCGCACATCGGATCAGCCAAGGGCATTGACCAAAGCAGCCCAAATGATAATCACCCCCATGGCTGACCTGAACCTCAGGGATGCATGGCACTCCTTAAATGGCAACAAACGGGCATACACATTCTACTCCTCTGTGTATGATATGCACTCCAGAATAGATGTATGGCTGATATCCCATGAGGTATTGGGCTGGATTAGCAATACTCACATTCACCCCAGGACATATTCAGGCCATTCACCTATCCAGATAACGCTATAGATTCCAGAGATTAAAATACACAGACCCCCTTGGAGGTTTAGATCTGCGGCACTACAAGACCAGATCTATAAGTTATCGCTGGCCCAACACATTTATG
Organism: Ambystoma mexicanum; assembly: GCF_040938575.1. NCBI lineage: Eukaryota > Metazoa > Chordata > Amphibia > Caudata > Ambystomatidae > Ambystoma > Ambystoma mexicanum. The sequence goes on along the minus strand of NC_090928.1, from coordinate 713,775,468 downwards.
AATACTTTGAAATTAATGAGGGCTCAGTGACTAGTCAAGCGGTATTATGGCAGGCATTCAAAGTGTGCATTAGAGGCACTGTGATGTCAACTGAATTCAGTGTCCTGAAAGACATCCGCAGGGACCTAGCGCGACGTGAAACTGATATTGCCCTAAAACAGAACCGGTACGCACAACACCATCTGCACAACTGGGCTAGACAGACCAAATTGAAAAAATTTAAAGAGGCAGCCCATCGCAAGGTCCGCTATTTTGACAGACCGACAGCAGCTAGGCGGTATGGGGAGCATGAGCGCCCGGGCAGACTGCTGGCTAGGATGGTACGAGGGGAACGGGGGCCAACAAGTATTCCATGCATAACACAGGATGATGGAATAGTGGCCATGGATAGACAAGAGGTTGAGAGGGCATTTTATGACTTTTATAAGACTTATATTCCCCACAGAGTAGTGCCACTGATGCATAAATAGATCAATATCTAACCAAAATACCAACAACACTATTATCAGATATCACTAAGGAAGCCTTAGAGACTCCAATTACTGAAGCCGAGATAGCCAAAGCCATTAAAGTGCTACCCAATGGAAAAGCACCAGGTACTGGTGGCCTTAGTGCAGAGTTCTATAAAGAATTCACCCAGCTTCTCGTGCCCATACTATATACAGTATGGACAGAAGCCTTAGAAAAAGGGGAGCTACCGGAAACCACTAGAGAAGCGGTCATTACGCTGCTACTTAAACCAGGGAAACACAGCGAAGACTGCAGTTTCTACAGACCGCTATGTTTAATCAATACTGATGCCAAGATCTTCGTGAAGATCCTGGCCACACGGCTAACCCCACTAATGCCCTATATGGTCCATGAGGACCAAGCAGGATTCATAATGGGTAGATCCACTGCAACGAATATCAGGCGCTGCCACAAGATTCTAACGGCGATACCAGAAGAAACACTAGGGGTGGCAGTATCATTAGATATGCAAAAGGCATTCGACACGGTATACTGGACGTTTCTATTTAGGGTCTTACACAACTATGGGTTTGGCCCTAACTTCATTAAATGGGTCAATATTCTCTACACATTCCCCAATGCTAGGATAAGCATCAACGGCACATTAACCAAACTAATGGATCTATTAGGGGGCACCCGCCAAGGCTGCCCATTGTCCCCACTCCTATTTGCACAGGTGATAGAACCCCTTGCGGACATACTCGGGGCTCGATATGGCACACATGGATTATGGCTGGAGGGCAAATTTGAGATTATCACGCTATACGCAGATGCCATTTTACTCTATCTAAAAAACCCTGAACGTACATTCGGCAGGGGTCTGTCAGCGGTCAAGACCTTTGGCGAATACTCCGGCCTGAAACTCAACACCAAAAAATCTGAAATCTTCCCACTCACAGGGGCAACGGTCAAGCTGACTGACCTTCATGGCGTTGTGTGGAGTCCGGTACACATTAAATACCTGGTGGTGAATGTGGCTAGGATGGCACAGCTTTCCCATGCACCGAATTATGATGCCCCCGCTGATGCCCTATGCACCAAAATGGCACGTTGGAGCGCCTTACCAATATCAATGATGGGGAGAATTGCCCTTATAAAAATGATAATCCTTCCTAAACTATTTTATGTATTTATCACAGTTCCGGTTTGGCCAGGCAGGGCACTATTTGAAAAATAGGAAGCGCACACACCACATTCACGTGGAGTGAACGCTCTAGATTAAGATGGAGGATACTCACTGACCAATACCCACAGGAGGCTTAGCAGTGCCAGACTTTGAACTCTACTACCTGGCAGCACAATACTATGCCGCTCAGTGGGCAACAAACTTTCTCAACCCCAAGGGAATATCAAATGAACCTCCCATACCAAAATCAACCAGCCTACTCCATGGCCTCACGACGACATGCCCTAAATGGTACAATACCACCGACCCCACTCTGGTCACAACCACAGCATGGGCCACAATTGCTGATATATATGGCACAGACACGCTATACCATCCAAGCATGCCAATATGAGGTGCTCATTGCATACCTCCTACCCTAGATAAAGAGTTAGCCACACAATGGGGCGCTAAGGGAATTGTGCAATGGGGCCAATTATTTCAAGATAAACGCTTTGTGACATGGGAAATCCTTAAAGATATAGTGGGAGACATCCCAAAACATAAGATGCAATACATACGTATGAGATCCGCTATTGCTAAGATATGGGCAGAATTTCCAGCTGAACCTGCGATAAACCTGGGTTCGGGCTACATGTTCACTGTGGGAAGGGAAAGATATCAGCATCTACGCTATATAGGACTATTACTCAGACCCGCCCACCAGTGGTACACAGCGCCAAGGTCAAGTGGGAGCAAGATCTGGGTCACCCAATCAGTGATAACCAATGGTATGTCCCCTAACTAAACACATATTGTGTAACGCAAGATACAAACTGATTCATTACAATATTGTTCACAGGACACATTACACCCCAGTCAAATTGAATGCATATACCCCACAGCTGAAAGCATATGCCCCAGATGTGGTTGTGAGGAGGCTGACACTCTGCTTATGTTCTGTTCATGTATACAATTGAAAGATTAAAGGCTGAAATTTGCAACGCATTAGAAGACATGGCTGAACACCCTATTGAATGATCCCCAATGCTATGTCTACTGGGGGCCACAGGGAAGATGAACCCAACATGGCGGAAATTACTGCCTATTACGAGCCAAACGGATGATACTACTGAAATGGCAAAGTAAAAACCGACCCACAAAGGGGGATTGGGACAGAGACATGGTATGGACGAACGACAATGAAGAAACAGATTTAGACTCATTGCAAGCAACTACTAGACCCAGAAATATATGGGCCAGATACAAACAATATCTGGCTGATAAGGCCATAGACGAAGATATGTAATGATATGCTCTAACACCCGAAAACAATGTAGAAGCTGTGTAAATGATATATATTGTATGTGCGATGAACCTGTGTGCAGCAATAAATAAAGTGTTTTTTAAAAAAAAGAAAATGCAGATTGCTACATAGGCACCAAGGTTCCTTGTATTCCCTTATAATACCTTTCATCTTATAAAGAGGCATATCCTGTAAACTCCTTTTGTTGGAAACTTGCCTTTGCGCCGGGCTCTGGCCATGACCTTAAATAGGGAAACTAAAAAAGTGCACAGAATGCCTCCCCCCCCCTTTAAAAAAAATAAAAAGGATAAAGCTAGTAGTGCAAACTACTCACTGCACTGTTGTCACCCAATATATATATTTCAGTCACATCCCTGAAATAAAGCTTCTAAATTGTGTACTGCAAGGCCTATATCTGTTACTCCATTCCATTTTGCTTTCTTGTGCATGCGTCGAGTTCCACATGAGAAAGTCAGTCCTAGAAGTGCCATAATGTGCAATGCTGCAAAAATGGTGAACACGTCATTTTCATGTCAACTGAACAGTTAACACCGACTAGTCTGCATTGTTAGGACCATGCGGAAGTTTAGGTTCTGAACATATTTATTCAGAGAAAGCCATACATGCTATATCAAATCATATCAAAGCATAGATTAAAGGACTTTGAAATGCTAATTGGCTGCTCCAGCGAACCGTGAATTGATGGAGAAATCGAACGTTCCGACTTTAATCTTGACACTAGTGTCTGTAGCAGCTTGCAATAAAAGCATGCACAATATGCTGTTTGAAAGAAAAGAATATTGGGAGGGGTAAAAGGTGGGGAGAGTTACCTTCTGCATGTGAAGCCCTGCAGCGACAAGATTCTAACACTTTGTTAAAGCGTGGCATGGCAAACGAAATTCCTGATTTGGACATCAGAGGCAAAGCTAGTGATTTACTCTTTTAAAAACCCAGTTTTCTGGTTTGGGTACAAAAGAGAATAGTATTTGCCCGGACACTTGCAGCCCCAGAGAGTTGTTTATTGATAGGGTAGAGTCCCAGGGCCTATATACACAGGGTCCTACTCACAAGACCTGCTCTCCAACCTCGACTCTAACACCCCTTGTGTCCTCATCCTGCTTGATCTCTCTTCTGCCTTTGACACTGTCAACCATGCCATCCTGCTCAACCGTCTCCGTGATAACTTGGGTATCACTGGTCAGACCCTAGCGTGGCTGACTTCTTTCCTCTCTGACCGACCCTCCGAGGTCCAACTTGGGTCCTTACTCTCCGCTATCTTTTTCTCTACCTGTGGTGTCCCCCAGGGGTCTAACCTCTCTCCCTGGCTGTTCAACCAATACCTGGCACTCTTTGCCCACCGCATTGCCACTCTCTGCCCCAACTTTCAGTGCTATGCAGATGACAACCAGCCCATTTTCAGGCTACCTTCAGCCACCTCTTCTCCTTCCCTCATCTCTGACAGTTTGTCTGCTATCCAGGGGTGGTGTGCCACCAATGACCTCTCCCTTAATGCCAGTAAGATTGAGATTCTCCTCATCGGCACACCCACTCCCTCCTTTCCTGTAGCTCTCTGGCCGGCCTCTCTTGGCCCTCTTCCTGCTCTGACCTGTAAGGCTAAAAACATTGGAGTCATCTTCGACTCCACACATTCCTTCTCTGCTCCGACGTCTCCAAGAAGTCACACAAGGCCTTCTGGGGCATGGGGCCTCAATACTTTCAACTCTCTCTTCCTAAATATCTTCCTTCTCGAGCTCTTTGCTCATCCACCTCCAACTCCCTCAGGGTCAGCCTGTTCTCCAAGCAACGAGTTGGTGTTAGATCTCTTTCTTCGGCTGGGGCCTCCCTCTGGAACAGCCTCCCTACCTCACTTAAACTTGAGGAAAACCATCTCTGGTTCGGGAAGCACCTCAAAACCTTTCTCTTTGCTTCTGCTTTTTCTCCTCCTCTCCCCTGCCGACCTCCTGGCTGTTACCGAATTGCACTGGAAACCTGGATACTCTCTGATCTTGGGCCCAGGTCCCACCCCACCAGTCTCACTCACTTGCACTGCCTGCCTGGCAACCCCCACACTTGGGGACTGTCTCTGTATCCCACAGTCCCCCTACCAGCACTTGACACTTGATGCCTGCACTTACCCTGCACTTGCCACTTGCTGACCTCTACTTTTACTTATTGTTACTATCTATTCCAATGTACTGCACTGTCCTTTCTCCCTCCCCATGCACTTGTGCGATCTGAATGACACCCGGCCTAGTAGGATCGCTGTCTGTCCTCCCTTTGTTCCCCCTCCCTTGCCTCGTCGTGCCTTGAAACACTGTAAATAGGCACGTTATAAATACCATATCATATCAAGGGTGCTTCCAGTGTAAAGGTGTAATTTTAGGCTAGGAGGGCTCTCCAACTCCAGGCCTCGAGGGCCGGAAACCTTACTGGTTTTCAAGCTGTCCCCCATGAATATTGATGAGCAAATATATGCATACATTGTATGCAAATGTATCATATGAATATTAATGAGTGCTATTCTGGAAATGAAACCTGATAGGTGATGTTCCTCCATGAAAAGACTGGTGCTAGAGACAGCTGATGAAGGCAACATTATAAAATACTTGGATTGGCTCATTGACAAGGGCATTTGGTCTGAAAGCACTGAAGAACCTCTGAATAGAAGCTGAATCTTACTACATCTAAGAAGGATTGGATATCTGTCACCTCATTTAGCTCAATGGAGGTTCCCTGTCAACATTAATATTTAGGTCTAGACTGTAACACGTGAACTACTGAGGTTGTTTTGATCTGTATGCAATGGTGTCAACAATCCATCAAGAAGTGAACATAATGGGCCTCATTATGAGTTTGGAGGTAGCCATGCACCTTAAAAAGGGCATGGCTACCCCCAAACTTGGGTCTGGGTCCGGGCCCCGCAAAAGGGGACTTACCGGGCCATTCCGACCTCGGCAGGCCCGGTAATTACCTTTCGCGGGACATAGAGCCGGTACGTCCCCATTCCCATTTGAGCCCACATGGGGCTCAATGGAAATGGGGAGGATGGTAGCAGCGGTACTGTTCATAATGGTACCATTGCTACCACCCTGTTCTGCTTGCGGGTGCCGCTCTGCATGCCTGGTCTGACCAGGTGTGCAGAGCCCCTCTTATAACTCCTTATAACTCCCTCTTCACCAAACAAATACCCCCATAAACTTGTCCCACTTCCCTCCCCCTCCCTCATAGTTACCCGAATTTTAACTATGTCCCAGAGTCCATCCCCTTTCCCACCCATTACTTGAATGCACCTGCAACTGGGGGTTCTGATGCGACACTCTGGGCAGCCTTGTTTAAAATTATTTTCGGTCCCGAACAGTTCTGCTTAGTCTGACCAGGCGTGCATAGCGGCACCCACGAGCAGCACTCGTAATGTGGCGGCCTGGTATGAAAGGTGCCGGTGCCTTACCGGCACAGTTCATACCGTGGCCGCCACTGTTGTAATGAGGCCCAATGTCTCTACACATGAAGTGAGTTATTTGATCAACGAGTGGCTCAATATTATGGGCAAGAATTTCAAAATGCCAATTTCCAGAGCTGGACCTAGCCATGAATAAAGATACATTTTTATGATGGATGCTATCTATGAAATGTAGAGAGAGTCCTTCAGGGGCATCACTCACTAACAACACTGGGCACTTATGGCCACAGAGTTAAAGTTGCCATAAAAACATGGTTTGGTTAAGGTGGCCCCAGAATCCCAGATAGTCTCTGAGCAATCAGAGTCAATCCAAACCAGTCTCCATGATGGAGTAGACAAAGTGCATGGCAAAACCCAACTTTATTCACATTGAAACAAATTTGGGACAGCATACAAGCATTAAAATCTCATGGCTCTCGGCATGCTTAGCAAAAACAATTGCTTAAATACTACAAACTCATCATCACTGATATCATAACATAATCTCAGTTTACATAACCTATGGGGATAGGTTAGTGGGTTTGGCTACACATATATTCAATAAGGATCGAACATCTTATAGGGTTACAAATATCTGATGGCGCCACCTGGAACTACTCCTATACTGATAAAGGTTAACCAACATCATATTCACAACAAGGGGTTGGTTGGCACACTACATGATGGGCAGCACGACTCTAAGGATTTTGATAGGATGGCACATTACTAACTAACCTTGGACACTTGACAGGTCATCAGGATATGAGCCAGACATAGAGTGGCGGGGAGAGGCCCACGGCTGTTCTTCTTCCAATTCAAAGTTACCATCCCTCATTCTCAGGCCACGAGACCACGCAATCCCTTTGTACTTGGCCTTGTGTGGTGTCTCATGCCTAAGTGTGCATTTAGGGAGGAAGGCAAGTGTTCGGTCTGTGTTATCTTCTAATTAATAACTAGTGTTCTTCAATTAGGGGTCACGTGCAAAAGGACTGTGTTTGGAATAGATTTACCTTCTATTTATTAAGATATCAGCTACTATTAACGTGTGTTGTGTTTTCTATTGCCACTGCGGACACTCTTGAGGTATTCTTCAAGGAGTATTTTGGCATACTGTTGTAATTCACCTTACTATCAAAAGGTTGTTTGTGCCCTTCTAAAACTGTTAGTCTGTGAGTATACTGCTTGCGTGTTGGGAATTGCTATCCCGTGCCTTTGTTTCGCCGTTCCATTCCTCCCTCATTTTACTTTAACATGGCACTAGTTTGCCAGCCGCTGTCTAATCTCTGCACAGATGTGTATTTCTGTAGATTCAGCCTTTTTAGTTTTCCCGAGACCTTGTATGTATGTATGTTATGTTTATTTTCTTTATTTCTAAATGCATATATTACCTATTGTACACATTCCTCATGTGAAGTGCATGTTTACTTCGTGTCTAATGCATGCTATTTTATGGTTAAAATGTTAGTTTGAATGCTTTTGCCATCTTCAGATCACATTGTCCCCACGTCCTGCTGCACCTGTGGAGGATAAGAGCGGAATGGCTGTCTAGGTGAGTAACGTCTCTCATCTTTGCAGCATTGATGCAGGGCAGGGGCAGAAGCTATGGATGACATGTTCATCTTCCTCCCAACATGTTCACTCCATTGTGCAGTGGTTAGAAAATGTGGTTCCCAGCTGTTTTGGACTATAAGTAGCATAAGCATTTCTCAAGAATGAGTGACAGCCATTTCCAACTTATATCTGGACAACTCTAATTATACTTGGATCAGTTTGTGTATGGACCCATCAAATTCCTGTCAGTAGATGTGTTAAACAGGGGTGTGTGTTGGCCTCTCTTCTATTTTTGCTTATATGTTTATAAATAGAGCAACTATTTAGGTATCGATTCACCTCGACTTGGCATTTTACTCTTCGCTGAAAATGCAGTGTTAATTAATAAAATACTGGAAGGTTCACAACATGCCCTTGATACTTTTGACAACAACACTGTGATGGGACCGCATTGCAAGATTTCAAAAACGAAATATCTTATTGGGGATGTAAACAAGTTGCAAGCTATTGATATAAAAGTTAAAGGTTTACCACTGGAAAGAGTGAATGTTATGATCATCTTGGAATCTGAATATATGGGAAAGGGCTCTGGAACAATCAGATTGATAAAAGTGGGCTTTCTTTAAAAAGTTATGGATGGGCACTAAATACGTTTTCAAAACATAATAGGGCAAGAGATATTGAGTAAGCACTAAAGATGTATCATGCCAAGACCCACGCTGCAGCTTTATATGGGGCCTTGAGTTGTTGTCACAGTAACTACAAACCCCTGTGCAGAAACTATCTGGGCTTCTGAAAAATCTCCTTAGTCCCCTCACTAGTATGCCTACATGTTCTCTTTAGTTGGAATTATGGATGGACAGGGTAGATTATGAGGCCAAATTTAGGACCACTTCTGTATTGGTTTAAACTTTGAACAAGGGATCTGGATCTGTATCAAGGAGCTTGTATTGACCTATTGGCCCAAAATGTCTCAAGCAAGAAGATCCTGTACTTTAAGTATATGCAGAGGTTAACTGGTGATCTAGCGTTAAGTAATCGAAGGGACTGAGCACAAGTATCGCCAAATGATTTGTTACCAACAAAATCACCTATTAAATAGACCTATGCATTTTGGGAAACTGACCTTAGTCCCTATATTGGGCTTAATCTTTAGTTTTCATGGAAGGAACACCTACTCAGGGCATGAACCGAACATATCAAAAATTGAATACAATGAAAGTAGATTACTTTTTTGTTTAAATTCTGCTTGGGAATTTTACAAATAGGATCTTATATTCCCAAGGAGAAGAACTGTCTATTTGATAATGCAATTTTATTCAGGAAATCTGAGGAATATTTACCATATTCTAATATTTTGTCCTAGTTATGACATTTTGAAGACAAAGAGGCTTCTTCCCTTGTTTAGGAAAAACAATATCTGGACAGTAAAACAAGCTATATCATGTTGTCTTCAAAGCCAATATGATTTTTCTTTTCAAGGGACATCCACATTTTTAAAGAACGCATAGAGACTAAGAAGGTGCCTTGAATCACCTCAAGAGGGGGATTAATTGTTTAATTGAGGTCAAGAAAAAGTAACAAGGGAATTATTCCATATCCTGAGTCAATTGGTGTATGCTTGCATGTGACACATATTTCAATGAGTAACATTTTAGCTGCTGCATTACATCTATGTGATGTTTAAATTATATGCATTGTAAATCATTTTATTAATTATGTATTGAATTTTCAAGCCATTATTGCAATTATTAAATTACTGGCTGATTTGAATTATTTTTGTTTTCAAGATGTGTACAATTTTATGTTTTTTTCTCACCAAAATAAATGTAACTTATGGTGATGATGATGGGGATTACTGCACCACCCATAGCCCTATCCAGAACAACCAAAAATCAGGGGTTGTGGCTGTTGCACTCCCAAACATCTGGAGTACCACAAGTTGCAGACCCCTGCCATAGGTGGAGTGGAGGATAAGGAGGTGAAAGGGAAGATTCTGCCTCCACTGTCATCTTTCACCCAAGCGACTCATTATTCATGCTGGAGAGTTATCTACTATAGAGCAAATAGCACAACAATCATTAATATGAGGTGCTTTATAGGAGTTAACAAATACCACAGTATTTGTCTTCATCATCTTGATTTATGCTGCCACTATCAGAGCAGCAGAATCTTGTTGACTTGAGAATTAGGGTAGTGTTATTATTCATTTGTGATTACTATTAGTATGATATTACTACTGTTTTGAACTCGTTTTCTTGAAGGGACACTTTGCACCTGCCACATAGACAATGTTTAATTCGGAAGACAGCATAAATCATGTTTTTAAAAGTAGGACACTTGCTCTCTTGTATATTTTATGTACATATTTTAGTGAACCAAAGCTACACACATGAAGCATCAGCCTTCACATAATCTATGTTTAGCGGATGTGGATTTTTTCAATTACATGTTCTTTTAGATAGTGGTTACACCAACTTGTCCAAGGGATGGAGGTTACCTCTTCAAGAGGTAGATTTAGCCTCTTCAATCTGTTTCTTTTACCTTGCATTTAATTATTTTTTAATTGTATTAACATTTCCTGGATGAATGAATTTCTGTAGGCCATCACCTGTTATCATTAAGGAAATCTGTACTTTAAGTCAGTATGCTGTATCTCTTTAGAAATTATGGGTTGGGAAACATGTAATTAACACAAGTAACCTCACCATGAAATGGCTATGATGTGTACCTTTTAGAACAGCAAGTGTGACATACCCGAAGGAGGACTGGGACCAGAGGACATGCTTGTACCACAGGACTTTTATTTAACTACTCCTAACAAACTAAAACTAAGGGTGCTCATTAATATTAGTCAAAATAATAAATCTTGTCCTCTGTTGAAATCCTTATAAACTAACCCTACTACTTAGAAAACAACTGAAAAAGTGAACGTGGGAAATACAGGTTGCCCTCAATGTTCTTTAATCTAACGTCTGTCAGTATCTCCAGGAATCTCTCCTAGTTTCAGTTCTCAGTTTCCTGACCTTATCGGTTTGTGTCCATTTTGTCAATGTTCCAAATAAAGAAAAGGTTTTTCTCATTTGTATAAAAACATTCTTAAGGATTGTAGATGCAGGTATATGTCCTTAACCCTCCTCCACCAAAATGGGGGTCTCTCCCCACGAGATTACAGTCTTGATTGATTATGGGTTCCCCTTGGGATGACTCCTTACTTGTTTTATAGAGCTCTCCTTGTTCCCATGATTCTCCTGTTCCCACTTGATTCCTAGGGTTATGCATATTACCTCTTAATATATCTTTCTCTTGATCTTTCAGTGTGGCTTTGAATGGTTTGGCTGTTTCGAATGTTCTATTTCCAGGGCTCCCATAACCACTCCTATTATTTATGTCTGTCTCCCTTTCTGGACCTGTTTGCACCTATTTGAGATCTATTCTCTTCGTTCCTTTTCCAAGTCTTATGGTCTGGTCTCTGTGCCCCCCTCTACTGTGATCAACTTGCGTACCTTATACTTGGCAGTCCCTGCTCCAGTGAGGGGGTTTTGACCCCCTGACGCTGGTGTTTTCCCCAGCTCCTGGGCATCCTCTCCTGGACAAAGACAGGAATGTTCCTTCACTCGCTGCAATAGTGCTCTCTCTTAGATTTAGCATCTTTGACCTGGTAGAGCATAAAAGCCTATGCCACCATCTCTCCTCCACAGCTAACTTCTCCCCAAAGGCGTGTGAATGGATAACCTCGTTCCTTCAGGAGAGAGTAATCAAGGTCTTTTCGGACTTCTCTAGTGCCATCCCCAGTCCCATCAAATGTGGCGTCCCACAGGTCTCCTACATAGCCCCTACCATGTATAACCTCTTCACCAGACCCCTGTTCAGAATCTTTGATGCCCTGGGCATCTCATATACCAATTATGCAGATGACACCCAGATGCTCATCCCACTCTCTGGGGACTATCCAATTGATTTGAACACCCTCAACTTCATCTACTCCACCATTCAATCGTGGATGGGAGAAAATTGGCTCTGTTTTAATAGTGAGAAAACCGAACTTCTACTCATTGGGTCTCCATTCACAATGTGCAAACTTGACAAGACGTATCACTCTTTCACTATTGACAACATCCCCATTACAGTCTCCCAAGCGATCAAGACACTGGGCATGTACCGTGAACCAAGCCTTACCATGGACAGGCAGGTCAGTGCCATTGCTTCCTCTGCAGCGTATCACTCTAAATTGATCAATGCTGTTAGGCCATTCTTGTCCCAACAAAACTGTATCACCATAGCCAGAGCCATCATTGGCTCCAGACTGGACTACTGCAATACCCTCTTTATTGGAACCTCCCAAAGAAACCTGGCTAAACTCCAGATAGCCCAGAATAAGCCTTAAGGGCCACAACAGGCATCTCACATAGGGAGCACATTTCAGGGGTCAGGAGGCAGGTACACTGGCTACCTATCAAGGAAAGGGTTGTCTTCAAAACACTGGCCCTAACACATAAATTGTCTTCACGGTCCTGCACCAATGTGCCTAGCGCAAGGGATCACCAAACAAAAAGCATCCAGACCTTCCAGGTCCGCCTATGCCAACCGTATCACGGTTCCTCACACGCACAGAGTGCGTGCTGGAGGCGCTAGCTTCCCAACAATGGCTGCGACCCTCTGGAACAACCTCCCAGCCCAGATCAGATCAATCGACTCTCATGCAGCCTTTGGCAAGGCTTTAAAAACTAGACTCTTTGTCTGAAAGGGCTTATCCCTATGAGTTCTGTATTGCATATGTTACTTCTCATCACCTATTAACTACACTTGGATGGATATGACCCACTTTGCTATGCAGTATACGGTACTATGTATTATAACCATGTGAGCAACTGTAACCTAACAAACTTTCTCTAAGCATTATTTTTGGGCTGCTTATTGTAACCCACAAGCAAACCTTCTTAGGCATCCGTTATAGCGCCTCGATGCCTGTGGGCTGTAGTGCGCGGTACAAATCCAAAATAAATAAATACATTGTTTGTTGGGCTCTAGGCCCACGACATCCTCTGCATGGCCATGTCTCCCCTCTGGGCCAGCCTCACCGACTACTCATAGCTCTGTGCTTCGTTTGCCACATTTCTAATTCTCTCTGGTTTCTCTCAGGGTCTCTCTCGGAACCTCCTTCCACGACCTTCTGTGTGCCACATGTGGCTCTGCTCGGCAGCACGACTCTGCCTCCCAATTACGTCAGAACGTGAAAGGCTTGGCTCTGCATATCGCTTCTCCTCCTCCATTCAAGGAGGAATGTCCTTTTATGCTTGATACCAAAGGGGTGTGTTTAACTTTCAAGCCCATTAAGAGGCCAGCATTTCCGTGAGCCAACTGTTAAAATGTACTTTCTACATTGTTTGGAGTACCACAGCTGACAGTTACATCCATCTCTGGTATTCCCATATATGCAGACAGTGTCTCAGTTGTAGAGAGTTCCTTAATAGAATGGAAGCCCCTGTCAGCTGGTGGGGAAGCACTCCCAGTGTGATCCCGCTTTCCCAAAACACTAGGGACTGTTTTGCTTAGCAGACTCACCTCTCTAGCCTCAAAGGGGGTTGCTTTCTACAAGGTAGAAGGGACAACACCTCCAGATTCATCACACACAGTATAATCATTTGGTTTGCTGTGTATAGAACTTCTCTGATAAGAAACAACTGAAATGTACTTGTGAAATTTGAAATGGATTTTAATTAAACGCACCTAACTCGTAAAGCATGCAATTTGTCAAATTAAATGTGCCATGATATACATTTTGTATGGCTGCTGTTTTGCCTATATTTCTGTCCTTCCCTAATACTAGGACTTTTGTGAACCCAAACGCCTGATGTGTTTTTCCTCCAACACATTCTAGAGGTAATTCATGGAATTTGTGTGCCGAAAAACGGGGATTTGTGTGCCATTCTGCCCGCAAATCCCCATTTGTTAAACAGGGATTTGCGGGCAGAATGGCACACACATCCCCGTTTTTCGGCGCACAGATTCCATGAATCAGCCCCTTTGTGTCTTTGTACTACATGGTCTACGGGTGAAGGATTTAGGAGTTTTGAACAGGGTAAATGTAATGAATGCTTGATGTCCTTATTATTTACTAGTATGTAAATATGCTCTGTTTTAACCACATTGGCAAACACGTTATATTAATAACACATCCGTATCATCATCATTACTTGATGTTCGGTTGAGATTGACTCCTACTCATTTGGTTCATTCTGAAGGAAGGTGGGTGACTTGTACTATCGTGGGGAAGTGTTGAGGATCAGAGAGATTTAGGAGTTCAGGATATTTTGTTTTTTTCATTATTGTAGTTCCTTTTTGCCTTATAAGTCTGTCGTTTATGTTTTTTGTACTGACTTTCAAGTGTCCGTATTTTTGCTAGTTGAATTTTTTTTCCTGAATCCGTGGATTTTAGAGGGGTCACTCTGTCCAAAAAATACTTTTGTTGAGTATTGTAAGCGGTCGCCAAAATCTCTGGTGGGTCAGATTCATGATTGAGATCTATGACCTGCTTAAGGCATAGTTCTAGTTCCCCTAAATAGATCCTTTAAAGATTCCTACTGGAATTCTTTCCAGCAAGGTATGCACTTTCAGGGGTTTACTGGGAAGATATATACAGCATTGCACAAAAGAGTGGTCGGACCATGGCATGCTCTAGTATTGGTCATTTCACTGGAGATGTTTCTCGAGATAACCCAGTCTAGGATGTCACCTCCTGAGTGGGTTTGGCTCGGTATTAAGAATTGTAAAGTCCATGCATTTAAGGAATGCATGCATTCCAACTCACAGGCATCCTTATCTACAGGATTTCCCAGCTAGCGATGTATGTCCCCAAGAAGAATAGTAGAGCTATTTGGTTTATTAAGAGGGGCAGGTAGATGTATCAAGTCTTCATTAAAGCTTGGCATAGTCTCAGGTGGACGCTAAATCAATATAAAGTAGGTGCAACAATTTTCATTCGGAAGAAATGAAATTTTAGGTGGATAATTTTACAGCCAGTACAATCAATAGGGGATTCAAAAACGTGCGGGTCAGATTTTACCAGGAGGGCAACACCACCTCCAATTCCAGGTACCTGGTTTTTCTCAATAAAGTTCAAGCCTGGGGGAGAAGCCAAGCTTATTTTCAGACCGCAGGAGTCCTTTAACCAGGTTTCCATGACGCACATCAACCTTTTCCTGGATATAGTCATGTATGTTAATAGCGTGCCTGTTTAATGAGCGGGTATTTAGTAGGGACACTTTAATGGAAGCAGGATGGAAAGATTTAACTATAGGTCTAATGTTCTACTTGTCTTTTATTTTAGCGTTAATGAGATCATCAGGCTGCAATAGAAGAGCAGGGGAGGGGCCCTCCAGCCTTCTAAACCCAGGTCTTTGGTATTTAAAGAGTTCAATATGTCATTGCATGCTTTTTTGTACGAAACTGATTGGGGACAAGCTGTTTGGACAGTAGTTAAATGGTCTAAAAATTGCAAATCATCCAAGCAGGTGGTAAAGGTGGGAGCAGCCGCTCGAATAGAATGGGACAACCTGGATAGAGCACCACTGATCAACCCTGGGGTATTTGATTTGAGGTTCGGCATCATAATGCAATTCAGCAATGCATTTTTCCACTAATCATTTGCGCTGCAATTTCTGGGCAGCGTGCAACAGGGCAAGCTCAGGGCGACGGCCCATAGTTGGAGAGAGAAACAGTAGGACAAACCAAGAGTATAGTATATCTTGTGGCAAGCGGCACGTCCGGCGCGGACCGGAGATGACCCAGAACCGCTGGCGCAGAAGCTTCTGTCTAGCGAGTGAAGCTTCAATGTTCCAGTATGTGCCTTTTCAACATGATCTCTCAGTCTCTATCACTCGGGGTTGAACTTACACAACACAAATCTCTCCTTCAAATATCACATCACCAAAATGGACCACACAGCCTGGTACCAATTACCAATTCTGTGCAATGTTAACCAATAGCCAACATACTCAGAGTACAATCCTTTGTAGTATCACAGCTACATGGGGAATACACTCCTCTGTGGCATCCCCGTAACATCCCCTCCACAATCAAAATAGCAGATCATGCCACAACAAGAATAATCACTGGCATGAACATACAACACCAGTAGCAGCAGCACTGGATTCCAATGCAAGCCTAGAAAATGTCCAGGGGAGGATGTATCTATCACATGCAAATCAGAGGCAACGCAGGCGCCACCAGATCTTGCGGCAAAACTAGTCATCTCCTGCCTGATGCTGCAGCATCGTGAGGAAAATAATCTAAAAAAAGAAGGAAACCAGCCGTCTTCTGTTGCCCACTGGCTATTTTGGAACATTAGCCCAAAATGTGCATGACTCCATCACTTCTGCAATTTAGGAAGGGATGAAAGACATTGCTGTTTAAAGGATTTCTGAAATAACCAAGCATACCACTGAACACTAGACAGGTGGACCTGCTCTCGCACACCTTGCAGTTGGCCCGCCTATTGCATTTGCTATGTATAATCACTCTCATGTACAGCACTCTTTTGCTTCCAAGCTATGTTGCTATTTCATAAATGCATACCTATATTTCATGCATTTTATTTGTCAATTGTATACTTTCACTTTAAATCACATGTGTGTGTGACTGTGCATATTTTCTCTTTAAACTGCGTGTGTGTGTGTGTGTGTGTGTGTGTGTGTGTGGGGGCACACGTGCGTGCGCCCACCTTTGATTTCTGCTGAAGGTAGCTTTATTTTTAATATGTATCCAGTGCATTTCTTTGGGGCTAGGCAATAGTGCAAAGCTGCAGTGCAAAGCTGCACTGGCCAATTCCCTTTCATACATAAGTGCATGCTCCCGACACTAATGTATGACAGGCTCCCATCACCCACGTGGTTGCTGGGAATGCATTTCACGGCACCATCACTGTGAAATGTAAAACATTTAAAAACAGCCTTTCCATCCCTATTTGGGGGATGGAAGTGCTAGTGTTACAGCTGCAGTTTAAACCGCGGTTGTCAACCTTCACGAAAAATGCATAACAGGATGAAAAATAACCCTATTGTGATTTCTGCATCACCTGTGCCAGTTCACAACGGGTGCTGGGGAAGGGTGCTGGGGAATGTGCCTCATTTCGATGCACTTAAAATGCATCCTGTTTGTGAATTCGGGATGTGCTTTTGCATGCAGAGAAAGGCACCCTGATTTGTGTGAATGCACAAAGGGATGAAGAGTCATTTGAGTGCGCACATTCACAAGCTCTTTGTGACTTGGGCTGATATCCTTTTTTTTTGCAGGTGATGAACTGGTAGGGCTTTTCACCACTGCCGCCTAACAAGGGTTTGAGAATCTGGCCCACAGCGTTTACAGGAAGGTGTAAACATACACCATCTCAGCAAAGTCGCATAACCTATTGCACTGTCTTTGAAGCATTCCGCTTTAGGGTCACCTACCTCTCCCTACTACTCCCCACCTGCCAAACAGCTTTGCCCTCTCGCCACAACCCCCACCCCCCTCACGCCCCCACCAATCAAGGCTCAGCTGGTGCATTGTTGATGTGGTCCATCACTTTTAAGTGAGCAGCACTCTCTAATTTTGCACAATGCATGCTAACACCAAGTTTGAACTCATCAGGAGAGCAGCCAAAAACCCTGCCACTCCCAGTTATTCAAACGAGCACAGCACTGAGTCTGCTTGTGTTTTCCAGTCACTCCATGTAAATCTCAACAGCGCAAAAAGACACTCCTGCCCCTGTGGTTCAAGAAGAATGGGGGCCACTGCCCCCTCTGCACCTGTGCACTTGGCGGCTGTGTGTGTGGCTTCTCTTATATCAGTTTTTGGAGCTTGATAGAAGTTTCCCTCAAGCTGATTAGTTGGAGGTTGTGTACGTGTTACAGACGGACGTCATTTCACCAAAATGCCCGGGGTAGCGGAAGTACATCACACGACCCTTAACCCTCTAATGACATCACAGGAAGGGATGTCATTTGACCCCACCCCGAAGTGATATCGCGGGAAGCGATGGAACCCGACCTTTCACCCATTGACAAAACAGGAAGTGGAATCACATAGCATTGTACACTATGAAAAATACGGTTACGATATCACTATAATGTGATGTGCATTTCATACAAGAATGGATCGCCATATGTATTGTTAAGATCAGTGTGTATAGGCCCATATTACCAAATTACTGTGAATGCAGGCAGACGTCCTTGACCAAATGATAATGATGTGTTATTATATAGCACTTATGCTTAAGTTCTTTATATAGAATAAATATACACCCAATATCACCCAACCTGTGTTGGTACTCCTTTATCGACCTCCGAAGGATGAAAGGCTGAGTTGAGGTGTTTAAGAACAGACTAAATCAGTGACTCACCGCCTGAAGTGTGCCTGAAATAAACCTTTAATGAGTCTAGCAATTATTGTATAGAATTCCAGAACGACACATTATTTGGTATTCCTATTCTTTCTTATTTAGGGTCAGTGCTGAAAGTGTTAGACTTGTGCCCCCCCTGTTCTTATTTTTCTTCTTTTTTTATGGGGGCGTGAACAAGAAAGCCAGCCACTCCAGAAGTAAAGAGCCACATGGTGCTGGCCACAGCCAAGGAGCTTACATTACAAAAAATATATATATATATATATATTTTATTTTTTAGATGTTGCAAGGGAGACCTCAGAGGTCGCAGTTGCGACCTCTGGCGACCCCTAAATGACGCCCCTGGTGTTACACATGCATTGCTGATAGAAATACAAAAGGAAATATGTGTACATACAGTGTTCTTCAACTGGTGATTCTAATTTATGAAGTGGTAACAAAGCATTGAAAAAGCCGTTCTATGATAAATAAAAATATGTTGTAAAGGTTACAACAATGTGGCAAACTTCGTGTGGTGATGACTAATGAATTTGTGTGAACACCTGCAACCACACTCATAGAAGGCACCTCGGTGTATCACTTCACTGAACAGTGGCCGGGCACTGGGCTGGGCTCTTCGAGTACAGCACCCATAAGCACTTGAGCAACTTTATGAGCGATGTGTTCTGCTTCTGGCTGACATACAAGAAGGTTTCAAAGGCAACGCAAACATCTCCAGGCCTGTAATTTCCTCGGCCAACCGAGTGTGAGCACAGCATGAAAAGCGACATGCTTTGGCTCTGGGCAGTGGGTAGCATGTGTGTCACTGTTAGCACTCCCCAAGCACCATATGGGCCGCTGAGGAGAGCAGCTGCAAATTGCTGTGGGCGAACGGAAACCGTTCACAGCTGAAAAGGGAGGACGAGACGGGGGCAGCGCTGGGGTCACGCGTGTTTTTTTTTTTTTTTGCAACTGTATCAATGAATAGTGAAATATAAAAACGTCACAATCTGAGCGAGACGATTGCCATCGTTAGTAAAAATGGGAGAGAGAGGAAAAAAAAATCAGGCGACTTTCCGGAAGCGTTAGGGTTTGTGAGGATTGTGTTGGCGCCCTTCTCTTTTGTTTAGCAATAGCTTTGTGCGCAGCACTGAGCAGATGGCGGGCTCCCAGGGGCAGGCAGAGCAGACAGAAGTGGGCAGATTGCACACATTACAGTTGATATCAAAAGGTTTGAAATGGAGGGGCATGCGTTACTTTTTAACATCACATCATTTGATGCACGGAAGAAGATCCAACGGTGAACTACGCAGAAAGGGGGATGGGTCCTGGATCACTCCGCAGGCAATCGTTTATGCTGAAAAGCACAGGACGTCTCATCGCTGTCTCCTCGTGGTCTCTTTGCACGGGGAGCCCCAATGCAATGTAAATGCTCATCATCACAGTAGATAAAGTACCGGAAACCTAGGAAATTGAGAGCTCGGAAAAGCTTGACTATTAAAAAAATGGCACATGGTCCCAACAGCTACATTAGCCTCGGATAGACTGTGATTCATTTCAGAAATATGTTTTTTCTTCTTTAATGAGTCCACTTGACTGCGAGCGACCTCACACAGCGCATCTGTCGGAAGAAATGTCTCTCTGGGTTATTTTGTAAGGGTAAAGGTTACACAGGTACCATGCAAACAGGGAATGGGCCGAGATGTATGCTGCCCCAGGCAAAGGGCGATTCTGGTGTCCCACTCTGCAATAAAGCCACATGTATTTGTATTTGCATTTGTTTTATTTATATAGCGCAGACCAGGCCCAAAGGCAACCGGGCGCATATCTTGGCAGAAAATTACAAGTATAACATATCATCACAATGGTACCAACAGATTGTGAACAAAATATACAAAATATACAATTGACGTTACAAATCAGAGCAATAAGCAGAACAGTAGTGCCGGAACAAAGCAGAGCTAGGTCCCAGATGGCCGTCAGAGTCAGAAGGGCGGTTGTTAGTGAGATGTAACTAGCCAAAGCTTGGCTTTGTGTTTGAATAGGTTAAATGACGGTAAGGTTCTGATAGTGAGTGGTACAGTGTTCCAAAGCTTGGCTGCCAGGACAGGGAAGCTGGCACCCCCAGCTGTATGACGCTTGAATCTAGGGATTGCAAGACCGTGGGACTGTGCAGATCTAAGTACTCGCGTTGGTATATGTTGAGTGAATTGAGAGGCTAGATATGAGGGGGCCTGGTGGTTAACACATTTGTATGTAAGAGTAAGTGCTTTCAGTGAGATCCTTTGGGCGACTGAGAGCCAGTTGAGGTTCTTCCTGGTTTCTGAGATGTGGGCAGATCGGGGGATATTAAGAGCCGCTCTAATGGCATTATTTTGGGTAGTCTGAAGTTTGTTAAGATTACCCTGGTTAGTGCCTTGGTACAATGCATTACAATAATCCAGTTTGGACATAACCAAGGTCCTGGCCAGGGTAATGCAGTTCTGGGCGGTAAGGAATGGGCGACAGGCTGAGATCAATTTGCAGGTGTAGGCAGACGCAGCAGCCACTGCATTGGTTTGTCGGGTGAGAGTCAAGGAGGCGTCCAAGTAGATACCCAAAGTTTTGGTATCTTTAGATACTTTAATTAGATTACCGTCAATGTTAAAGGAGCCGAACAGGGGACTCAGTTTGTTATGTCTCTGTTGCGTGCCTAAGATGAGAAGCTCAGTCTTGTCATCGTTGAGGCACAGCTCGTGCTGGGCCATCCATGCTTTAATGACAAGGTCAATGTCATTGAGGGCTTTGGAATCAACAATGTAGTCACCAGTAATGGGTATGAGTATCTGGGTGTCATCGGCGTAATTCGTGTAGGTGACACCCAGATAGTCAAGCACATCAAATAATGGTTTGGTGAAGACATTATAGAGAGTAGGGGAGACACAGGACCCTTGCGGGACTCCACAAGGGACTGGTGTAGGGTCGGCCGATGCGGTAGGTGAGAACAATTTTAATGTGCCTGTTGTCGAGGAATGACCTAATCCAGTTGGATGCGTTGTCAGAGAAGTGGGCAGCGGACTTCAGGTGCCGACATAGTATTTGGTGGTTGACCAAGTCGAAAGCAGCGGATAAGTCCAGTAGTAGTAGAAGGGCCAGTTTACCGTTGTCTTTAAGGTCCTCAATTTGAGTTTTGAGGTCAAGAAGAGCTGTTTCAGTCCCGTGCTTGGGTCTGAAGCCAGACTGTCTTGAGCCGAGGAGGTTATTAGTTTCTAAGTAGTTCTGAATCTGCAGGTATGCTGCTCTGTCAAGTATTTTGAGTAAGAACGGTACAGTGGTAATAGGTCTGTAGTTAGTTGGTGTTTCGGGGTCCAAAGTCGTTTTTTTAGGAGAGGGATAACCCATGCGTCCTTTAAATTGTTGGGTACCGTTCCAGTTAGGAATGAAGAGTTGATGAAGGTGGTTATGAAAGGAGCGAGGTCATGTGCCGCTTCCTTAATGATAGGTACTGGGCAGGAGTCACCTTGGCAATTAGAGGGTTGGTTTTAGATTAGCAAATTAGAGGGTTGGCAATTAGATGTGATGGTTTTATGTTCATCATGGCACCCTCTGCCAGCCTGGACCTCTAGTGGGGTGACATCTAGTGCAGCCTGCTGGTTGGAATTGCCTCATTGCATCACTGTACCTTCATTTAAACAGTAGCTCTTCCTCACTTTAGGCAGTCATTTCAAAAGGTCTACGAACATTGTCTTGTAAAAATGAATGGCAAAACGACCTTACTGCCTTTTCTTAAAAGAGCAGTTAGCAATAAACGTGAGAGCGTAACAGAAATGAATTACTTCCCAGGGCAAACTTTATTGTAGTGTCTCGGGAGGATAGCTCAGGGGCAATGTGCTTGCCTTGGAAGCAAGATGACACGGAGCAACACAGGTTCGATCCCCGGGTCTGTGCTTAGAAACCTGTGGGTATTAAGCGCATTACGGATAACCTATCATATCATATCATGGTAGTGCATCTGGCTAATCAGCAGCTTCTTGCCGCTGAGAGAGGCACACTAGATGGCTGGGAGGTGAAGGGGTGTTTGGTTAGCACCCTTTTCAGAGACACTTCTTGCCTTCAGTTCGTGCATGCTGGATCTCATAATGCTTATGACATGAAGTCACGGATTGTTTCATTCCGATAAAAAACATAAAATGGAGGTGCTTTTGAAGAACTCTTTATAGCCCTGTCCTTCACAGCGGTGCACAACATGCGGCCCGTGGGCCTATTGCAGCCCTTCAATAGATATGACCTTCCAAGCCACAGGTGTTTAATGATGAAGTGTTGCCTGGCCTAAAGTCAGTCAGTCACTCAGAGTCAGTCATTTCTGGCGAGTGAAGCTTCTATGGTCCAGTCTGTGCCTTTTCATCATGATATATGTAGTTTTACTTTTATTTTAAAACGTAATTTCAGTCCCATAATACAATGATGCCATTAAATGAATGTACCACGTCCTACAGTAAAAAAAGTAATAAAGGGTACACCTTAAAACTCATGTTTTATTTATTTTAAACGCAAGATTGGGTTTCAATGCCCCCACCACCAACTCATTGCCATTGATGGTTCTGCCCACTCTATGGTACATTCGACCCTGCAGGGAAACAAGTTGGCGCTGCAGGGAAACAAGTTGCGCACCCCCTTTCTAGAACAACAGATTAAAGGGAAAGAACGGCAACAATAACTGAGGAAGCTATCAGGGCCGATGGGTTCTTCAGCAGTGTAATGCCATTTGGGAGATGCATACCCAGACAGGATTTGTGGTTTTCTTTCTCAGTCTTGTAATTGTGCTTTTCCCTTTGTACATTAGGCCTTTAAGGAGGCCAAGTCTCTCTCCGGCTTAGCTGCGCCAGGGTAGAGAAACGCTCTCGAGATAGGGCCCTGCAGACGCTCCTCCACCTGATTTCCCTCACCAGAGTTACGGTCATGTGCACAAGTCAAGAAAAGTGGACTAGTAACAATACTGCCCTTGCACAATAGAGGTCACAGTCACCCTTCGTTTAGAATCTCGGCACCAGTTTGACACATTTTGAGTTAGGTTATTGGTTTTGTGATACTCTATATGGAAAATATGATATACATTGTTTGATTTTTGCAATATTTTTACTCAAGGGGGGGGCTTGGTATGAAAAGTTTTGAATACTACAGGTATAGGTGCTTCAGAAATGGCAAGCGGCATGTATGATGCAGGTAGTTGATAACTGGACTCACAAGCCCAGAGATGTGTAGGCTAGTGCCCAGACGAGCAGGTCTAATATTGATGAGTGATGACTGAACAGTTGGTGCCTGGCCTACTCTAAGAGATCAGATTGCCACCATAGCACTACCATCATTTACAGCCTGGAGCTTACATTGCAGGTAGGCCGTGAACGTCGGAGAGGAGGTGTCCTAATAATTCAATTTCTTTAAAAAAAAACAGCTGACATGTATCAGATAGGTGTGGGCATGTGCACATAACCCCACTGGGTGTGAACCTTTGCATCAGGTATAACATAAGATCTACGCAAATACCTAATTCCAAGCGTTACAAAGCTTTACGGCTAAACCACAGCACTTACATTTGCACTTCCTTGAGCCGAACATACTACTGTTCCTACAATACTTCTTAGATTTCATAATTGTACAGACATATTTATGATTATTTTTAACAGCATCATAACACATTACATAGAACAGAAGGGCGTGGACACAGATAGAGTTTCTCCCATAAAATACTTCCAAAACAACAAGGATTTGTATAAATGAATGACAACTCATCAAAGAAAAATGGGTTGCGTTGGGAAGGGACAGGGAAACACAAGCGGGTCTGATTTACAAAAGGGTTTTACAATGGCACAATCCCATAGAAAACACGTTTTGTAAATCAGGCCCAAGAGGGTCAGGTTTCCAGGGTATTTGGGAAAGAGGAAGGCCTAGCGGCTTCTTTGGTAGGTTTGGTTTGTATTTATATTTGTTTAGCACACAAAGCCCTAAGGCATCTAGGCGCTTAACTTCAGAATATGGTTACAGTAAGTGCAGTACAACAAATACAGACCAGGTGTACATTAGGCCTGGGAAGTGAGGGATATTACATACATGGTAAAGTGTTGCCTCTTATGCAGGGAGCTACAACTAAGTACGTATGAAGTCAAATAAGTGAAGAGGATATAAACTTGGGAAAGCTCACCTCTTTTTGCAGGGAACTACATCAGGTTCATATGAAGACATGAGAGGTACAAAGAATATATACTTGGGCAAGGTGCACAGTGATACTTGCAATCTGTGGCTTGGGGTTGCTGAGATCCAAACAGACATAGCAGCTACTAAGAGGAGTTGCTTCAGTCCGTCGTGCATCTGGAATTTTAGAATTTCGAGTCTTAGGGCCTAATTCATGGAATGTTTAGGGCAGTGAAAAGTGACTTTGCACTGCCAACAAGCAGGTTGAACCGGGCCTAATTCACAGAGCGGTGCAAAGTGTATTTTTGTGGAGCAAAGTCACTTTGCATGGCAAAAGTACTCTTTGCATTTGCGCTAAATTGACCTTATTCACACAAAAAGCACAAAAGTGTAAAATAGGTTTCATTGACATTGTTGTCATGTGCTACTAGTTTAACTTATCTTCAGAAGCCAAGAAGGTGAACTCTGGTAGTCGACATCCAAGAGCCATTTCAATGAATAATGCACTTCCAAAAAATGCAAGACTTGTGCTTTCCAAAAACAAGTTTCGAATTGTGATTCGTATCTCAGAGGACATTAATTCCATGCCTTGTTTATACTGGTGCTTCATCTCCCAGTTCTTTCTCAATTTACAAAACGTTACATAACTTCCTTCCTGGTTAATTGGAATAAAGTTTGTCTCTGTTTCCCACAATCACTGCAGATTCCTTCGTATAAAAATGGCCCCTGCTCCATTCCACGTTGTTGCTTGTTCATTGTCTACAAAAAACCTATGCAGCGAAATTAAAGCTGCAGTGTGTAACAGAAGTGCCGCCACATGCGCCAAAATTAAATCTAATGGCCACAAACTCATCACAGACAATACGCTATCTCTTTCCCATGAAAGGCGTACTCTTGAGCTAAAACACTAATTTGAGTCAGAGAAATTAATGTGTCTATAAAATGTTTTTATATAGTTATGTATTTGATTTCTTAGTTATTTACTTACTGGGCCTTTGGAAGACACCTATGCCAGCCAAACGTCCCTTCAGAGGGAAGACATTATACATGGTTTTGTGACAAAGGCACTGAGCATCGGAGACTGGCGAATAACCCTGGTACGTGAAATTGTGTGAGTTAGATCAACAAGATGGCGACCAGGTGAGTCTTTAGAATTTAGTGAAAGCACAGATCACCTCTTCTGGAGCCAGAGATTTTCTGGCCTGCTTTGTGCCCCTTTAATTTTAATTTTATTTGAATGTTCGACTCTCCACCTGCTGGTTAACAAAACTTTTCGATTTCCTCCCAATTGTCCTTGACACATCTTACCCTGATTGGAAGGTTGAGCCTCATGTGACCTTGGCTTCTGTGACCCGGTCCCTTGTCAATCTCTGACTGCCTAGAATTTCCCATTCTCCAGATAGACTGCCCTTTACCACACCTTACCCTGATTGGAGGGTCACAGGTCACATTATTTCATCTTCATCATGGCTAAGTCTTACCTGAGGGCAGATTTTCATGAACAGAGAACAAAGCGCAGATGCCAAGGTCAATGCCCGTTTGCCTGTTCATTGCCCCTCCCTTTCCCTACTCTACCACACATACTCGCCTTGCATAAGACGTTGATCCCTGGTATTGTCCACAAGGATGCATTTTGTCCCATAAAGTGTTTGAAAACTGGCAAGTCCGATCTATGAAAGGCTCGTCAAAACAGGTTCAATCCTGTTCCTCTAAAACCATCAAGGACCACATTGACACCCTCGATCCGGACCTTGCTGATTTTTGCAACCACTCCTTTGCCTCAGGACCCTTCCCCTCCCCTCTGAAGCACTCCTTTGTGCATCCTCTTCTCAAGAAACCCACAGCTGATCCTTCTTGTCCAGCTGACTATCGCCCAATTTCCATTACTCCCTTTCTTTGCAAACTCCTGGAAAAGTTGGCCATCTCTCAGCTTAACCTTAATTCCAATTCTGTTGGCTGTCTCCATGACCACCAGTTTGGTTTCAGAGCTGCCAGAAGCATGGAAGCTGCTCTCCTGAACATCTGTGAAGATCTGCTCTCCAACCTTGACTCTAACATTCCCTCTGTCCTTATCCTCATCGATCTCTCTTCTGCCTTCGACACGGTCAACCATACTATCCTGCTCAACCGTATTCGTGAAAACCTGGGTATCACTGATCAGGCTCTGGCCTGGCTGACCTCTTTCCTCTCAGATCGACCCTCCCAGGTACAACTTGGGTCCTTCCTTTCATCTATATTCCTCACTACCTGTGGTGTTCCCCAGGGATCTAACCTCTCGCCCTGGCTTTTCACAAATACCTGGCCATTCTCGCCCACTGCATTGCCATTTTCTGCTCAAATTTCCAGTGCTACGCTGACGACACTCAACTCATTTTCAGGCTGCCCTCTGCCACCTCCTCTCCCTCATCTCTGATTGCCTAACTGCCAGTCAAGATTGGTGTGCCGCCAATGATCTTTGTCTGAATGCCAGCAAGACGGAGATCATCCTCATCGGCACACCTTCACTCTCTGGCCGGCCTCCCTTGGCCCTCCTCCTACCCCCACCTGCGAGGCTAAGAACCTCTGGGGGATCTTTGACTCTACCCTTTCCTTCTCTGCCCACATCTGAGGTCTCTAAAAAGTCAAATTTCCGACTGCTTCTCGTCAGAGGTGCTCTGCCTTTCCTCTCCTTCCCCCATAAGATCATGGTATCGCAAGCTCTGGTTCTCTCTAGCTTGGACTATTGTAACAGCCTCTTTCTAAATCTAAATCTACCTGCCTCTACTCTCCGCCCTCTGCAACTAATCCAGAACACGACTGCGAGACTTGTCCTTGGCTTCAAGCCCTGGGATCATATCTCTCCAGCTCTGAAATCTCTGCATTGTCCACAAGGCTTTCTGGGGCCTGGGTCCAAATGACCTTCAACTATGCCTCCGCAAATACCTCTCTCGAGCTCTTTGCTCCGCTACCTCCAACTCCCTCAGGGTCAGTCGTTTTTCAAAGAAACGAGCTAGGGTTAGATCTCTGTCTTCGGCCGGAGTCTCCCTCTGGAACAGCCTCACTGCCACTCTAAAACCTGAGGAGAACCATCTCCAGTTCCGGAAGCACCTCAAGACCTTCCTCTTTTCTTCTGCCTTTGCTCCCCCTCTCCCCTGCTGATCTGTTCTCTCTTGGCACCGTGCACCTGGCCACTCTCTGTCCTCCGGGCCCAGGTACCTGCTCACCCTGCCACCCTCCCACACTGCCTCTGGCCACCCCTTGCACTGGGGTCTGTATCTGTACCCATACAGCCCCCCCTTTTTCTTCCTGCACTTATCAGACCAACCCTGTCTGCTGCCTTGAACCTAGCACTTTCAAATTGCTGGCTGCACTAAAACTGTTTGTTGCCTTTATTATTTATTTATTGTTATTTATCTGTTTCTCCTCTGCTTCCCACTTTCCACTTCTTCCCCCTTCCATGCACTTTTCCCCTCCCCCTCTCCCATGCATTTGCGCATTCTCAATGTCACTGGGCCTAGTAAGATCGCTGTTTTGTTCTCCCCTGTTCCCCTCCCTTGCCTTGTCGCGCTCTGAAACACTTGTGTACCAGCGCAATAGAAATAAAATATCAATATCAATATCAACTGGCACAGATATCCCTCTCTGCTGATTTGTCCCACTGATATTTAGTCCCTGCAGGTCTTTGTCTGGTGACATTTGCTCTGCACTGTTTTAGAATGATTATATGGTACCCAGCAGACTAAAACTGCAGTGCCTGTACACTCCGGATCTCACACTGCGTGATGTTTTATGTTATGTGATGTGTACTTGGCATTCATATAGCGCCTTGTGTATCCATGTTTCTTTGCGATTTATAATGTTTTCACCCTGATGACATGCACTGTATGATGGTGCATTCTTCTGACTTGCGACGCAGGATGGTTGCACATTGCTGGTTTGCAGAGAGATAACCCAGCCATGTTGATTTTGCACAGTGATCTTTGTCCTCTGCTTATTTGGATCTGTTAAAACTCAGGCCGTAGACATACACATGGAACTCACCCTTGCATCTCGTGACTGTGACCGCCTACCACATACCTCTCAATCCTGAAGTAAAGAACTGACACACCTGAAGAATGTACCACTTCTGATTACTTTGGCATAAATCGTCCCCACCACTATAAACAGAAATAGGAAATCCAGACAATCCAGAGCACGTCAAACCCAAAATTATTTGCACAACCCAAAAAGGCCATTCAACAAAGGCACCTGTTCAAGGATACACCTTCAATGAGCTCTTCCTCACAGTCAAAAAGACCTTCTGGGAAGCAATATATTGGAACAGAGAAATCACAATACAGAAAGTAGACACTTTACATCCCACTATTATGTCCTCCCTAAACCGGTACACTATGAACCTACCAAAGCCCGTACCTTTACTCCTCACTCCAAGGCCACTCCAACTCAACAAACAAGCCCATTGCCTACATCGACCCTGCACATCACCAAACCCAGTGCTCAACTATAGATCTTCGTCCAGATTCAAGAGCAAGGACCATACATATGACCCTAAAATTAACTTCCTAAGTATCCTCGAGGCAGCAATCAGATGTCATCTTAAAGTGCCCTTCCATTTGCGACCCCAAGTGGAAAGAGGGAGACAAAAACTGAACCAAGTTTCAACTGGACACAAGACAGATCCATAATAATCCAGTAAGACTCAATGGGACATATGCAAAATTAACCCAATAATTTTACTAAGCACATTGACACTAAGCACATAACCACTTCTCTCCTCATCAATGAATGAACGATTTCCACAAACATTTCCTATATCTAATACATCCTCCTGGAGTCTGACACCCACCTCACTACCAGCCTGATGGAAGATTAGGCTGCTGTCCTACGCAAAGCAATTCCACCATCCTTTAAGGTACTTCCCGCCAACCAAAATGACAAGAAGCAACAAGGTATCCCCATCGTACACTCATCTGTTCAATTTCACTGGCATTCAACTTGATACCACAATGCTAATTTGCCATGGCACAATGCAACATAACAAAGTAAGCAACACTCAACCTTTCTGCTGATCTACTGCCATGGCCTTACAACCTTTCACCCACAGACACATGTGCAAAGGCAGTGAGCAACTACTTTGTGAACAGAAACTAATCAGCGGACCCATATTGGACACTTGGAAATACACTAGCTACAACTCTCTCTCTCCCTTTTAAAGCCCATCTCACTATGCCTTTTCTGATCCTGAGTACATGAACCACACTTTCTTAACAAATTAAGGCACCACCAGCCACCAAAAGAGCATGACAAAGTATCAAGCAATAAGACCTGCGCTGGAGGCCTCAAAGCCAGAGTGAGAATTATGGCGCCCCAAAAACACAGAGGAAGGATAAGATACTCGTCAAGAATGGATAACACAACACCCTGGACTTTCTAGAAATGAAGAAACTCTTCCCACATTCTGAGAAAAAAACATGAAACAAGATTGTGTTTGGTTATTTATGTATTTATTTACTTATGTGTTTATTTCTGAATGTGAATGAATGAAGGAATCAATCAAGTTCATTCGGAACATGAAGTTCCATCAAACTCACGGCACATAGAATCATCACATATTACATGCACTAAATCAGCAGTTTACATTAACAGTCGTTGGCCTAAAATCAATGTTCATAAAAAAAATATAAAATCCTGCCTCTGGTGTATATGTAAAACCTCTAAAATCCTGATACCTTAATCATTATGCATAATTTCAAATTCAGTATTTAACAATGGGATGGCCCCAATCAAACCAATAAAACAGACCGAAAAGATAAAGATGCATTGACAGAGTGCCGGCGAAATTGCCATGTCACATTAAGTAAAATCATTATATAGACTTCTGGCATGGCATCTACATACATCTGTTCCAGTTTAAACAATTTTAATGTAATGTTCAAGGAGGCTTTAAGGTACCTTAACAATGACCATGCTATTAGGAGTGCTCTAGCCTTTAGTAAGTAAACCAAAACTGGTCTGCATTGCTTGAAAGCTATCGGTGTAAGAAGAGGAATCAAGCAGTGCTGGTGGGGTGTGGAGTATGCTAGACAAAAAAACATAAGATGTAACAAGTCCTCTATGTCACCCAAGCAGATCTGGCAAGTTGGATTGGTCGTAGTGTTCCCCGGCCACTTTGAGGTTATGCTCTAGGCCATGCTAGGTATATTGGTAGCTGACACTCTGAAAGAATGATGTAACTCTTATTAGCTTGTTTCTCTAACTGTGATTATTCTCTAACCAGCTTAGTCTGATGGCGGAAAGGCAGACATCCGCCATAGCTTTTGAAATAGTCTAATCTGAAAATGGGGTGCTGCAAGTTACCTACTACAAAGCATTTGTAAGAAAAGCCATCCAGGGTATCATCAAAACATTTGTGTACTGCCCCATCATGGATGCGATAATTTACTTGGTCAATACTGCTTCATATTTGGCACATATCCTTAACCAAAGCTTTACTGGTTCCAGTCTCAGGTTATCTTCTATGGGGGAAAGATTAAATTCATTATAAACTGCATAGTTTGTTGCAGAAAGTGAAAATCCAAAATATACTTCAAAACAGAATTTTCCACTTCTGATAAAGGTGTGGGTTTCTGAAAGCTCCATACACTGGTACCATATAAAGCTATGGCCTCAGGCTTGGCATTTTATACCCTTAATGTAATTGGAATTGGTTGGGCCTTCTAGAAGTTGGAAAATCTTTGTATACCTCCCTGTATGTATGTATTGACTAATTTATGTTTTTATTTCTCTATCATTTGGACAAGTCACAGAGGTGTGTCTGTGCATAGTCAAAACATCAATACAATCACAAGCAGCAATTAAATAAAATACAGTCCCAGGAAACAATATATCCCGTGATAAATCGTGCAAGATTATATATATATATTTTTAAAGGACCAACATAAAGCCTTGAGCTTATTCACAATTAAATAAAGTTGGAAATAGTGAGTAGTGATGGCAGGAGGCAATTTGTTTCAATAGTTGACGGCAGCACCAGAGGGAAAAAACAGAAGGAAGGGACAAATATGGAGAATAGAAATAAAATAATCTTGATAAACACACCTTTTACTGAGAACTCTGAGTCTATGGGAAAACATCTTTGAAGCCAAAAAATTCTAATATGCCAGCCAAATTAAACTAGCAAAACACCGGCAAAAGAAAATATTCAAAGCCGATCAATGAAATTAAGAACGCTCTGTCATTCACGAGTGAGGTGACACTTTCAGCCCACCTCTTTGACACCTATCATCTAATTTCTACAACAGAGTTTCACGGATTCATGGTCCCCTGGACCAAAAGCATACAAAACCCGACCAGGAGAAGGCTTCTTTCTCCGTACAGCCCAGTCCTCACACGTCAGACTGACACCAGGTTTCCGATTCACAGAGCACAACCTCTTACACTAATTAACTTCAGCAATACATCAGGATCCCAAGAAGACCAATGTCCACAAGCAATCTAGCAAAACATCCACCAGCAATCATAATGCACAAAGTCATACACAAGGAATCATCTCTTAAATCCTAAAACAGATTACATTAAATGCTCTCTTAGAAGAGTAAAAGCTAACCTCAATGACCCTGCCAACGACTGGCCAAAACCCAATGTTTCCAAGTCAAATAAGCTTCTCAAAAACATATTTACCAACAGATGTTTCCACATGCATCCTAACAACATCATACATTAGTCACAACTAGGTTTTAGGCCACTGAGAGGACATAACTTTCCCATTCAGCTATCTGTCCCCACAATAGCATATTGCAGACTCAAACACCCCCAGTATTGATATTGATATTTTATTTCTATCGCGCTCATACACAAGTGTTTCAGAGTGCGACAAGGGAAGGGGAACAGGGGAGAACAAAAACAACGATCTTACTAGGCCCAGTGACATTTAGAACGCGCAAGTGCAGGGTAAAGGGGAGGCGGAGAATTGCATGGAAGGGGGAGGAAAAAAACTAAAATAATAATAAAATCATAAATAAAAAGCCAACAACAATGGGAGTGCAGCCAGCAAGTGGCAAGTGTTGGGTTTATGGCAGCAGGCCGGATAGGTCTGAAAGTGCAGGAAGAAAAGAGGAGGGTTGTGTGGGTACAGATACAGACCCCAGAACAAGGGGTGGCCAAGAGGCAGTGCGTGAGGGTGGCAAGATGATCTGGTTCCTTGGCCCGGAGGACAGAGGGTGGCCAGGTGCATGGTGCCAAGGGAGAGTAGAATCAGCAGGGGAGAGGAGGGGAGAATGCAGAAGGAAAGAGGAAGGTTTTGAGGTGCTTCCGGAACCAGAGATGGTTCTCCTCAAGTCTTAGAGTGGCAGGGAGGCTGTTCCAGAGGGAGCTCCCACCTGAAGACAGAGATCTATATTAAGTGGCCGGGCGAGCCAGATGGATGATTCATCTGGACATGACAGCTGCCTTTGACACAATAGAACTTTGAGCGCTTTGAAACACCTGCGTGTGTATAGGCGCTATATACATAAACATTGCCCTACCATACCAATATACCATGGCATTCTAATC
The DNA here is from genome assembly GCF_040938575.1 of Ambystoma mexicanum. NCBI lineage: Eukaryota > Metazoa > Chordata > Amphibia > Caudata > Ambystomatidae > Ambystoma > Ambystoma mexicanum. The sequence continues at coordinate 713,742,497 of NC_090928.1, read as the reverse complement.
AACCAATAAGTGGCAGCAGGTTAGGAGCATACAGCATTAAGACTGAATACTATATTTTGACAAACAGAATGTAACACGCCCACGTGTAACCATTGCGTAACATTGCATTCATCATCTACACAGGTGCCCTTTTTGACATGATCAACAAACAAGGAACCAATTGCTACAGCAACCACACAGATGGCACTTACATAATGTGCAAACCAAAACAAACGTCACAATGCAATGGCCAGGCCTGGGCACAATATGATCTTGATTAACCATCATAAGACAAAAAGCAAACTAGAATTAAACTCAAACAAAACAGATGTAAACGTCTGACCTGAGACTTTACACCCATCCACTATCCCTTGGTTGGTAGGAATGGGTACCTGCACACTGCGCATCAAGACAGCATAGAAAGTCCTCAGGATCATTATGGACCATTCCCTTTAACCAGAACCACCAATCAAGGCACTGGTCAGAAACAGCAAGTATTTATGCAACATATGCATTTCCAATCTGCATCTCTCCCCCCACAAACTTCTTGTGGTCATCAGTCAGATACTATTCATATTGAATGAAAGAAACAGCCTCTAAATATGTTCTCCTCGATTAACTCTTGAATCATCTCCCCAGCAGGGGCGGCTCATCCATTATGAGTGAGGGGGTGTTCACCCGCGAGGCCTTGGACCCCTCTCACAGATTATGGAGAAGCCAGTCCAGTAAAATAAGAACACTTCCTCAACTGTTTATTTCAGCTTTCCCTTTCACAGTTAAATTTCCCAAGCCACGCAAGCTCAATGAGCCATGCAAGGCTGGGGGCGTTTGCTTACCCACCCTTGCATGGCTCATTTGAAATGCTGGTTGGGGAACTGCACATCTGTATGTGTAAGGGGTGCACATACAGACAGAGCAGGCTGGAGTGGGGCGTTTTGGGAGCCCAGGCTCAGGCCCTGTGCGTGCACACATGTGCAGAAACCAGGAAGCTTCCTGATTCCTGCTCATGCTTGCAGAGGGCTGGAGCAAGGGAACCTCTGGACCCGTGGCAGAAGGTAAGTTTGTTTATGTTATTTGTTTTAATTTAAATTATGTGTATGGATCCAGCATGCTTGTGTTGTTAGGTGAATGTATAATGACGGATGCTGGTGTAAGTGCTTTCTGTGCGTATGTTGTCTAAATGTGTATATTTGTATGTTCATTTATGTATTTTAATATGTGTATGGATGCGTGTAAGCTTCTGTTTTCGGTGAGTGCATGATGGATGTTCGTGTGAATGAAATAGTGCTTGCTGTGTGTATCTTGTGTAAATGTGTGTGTTTGTATGTTTAATATTTAAATTTGTGTATGGATGCGTGTGTGCTTGTGTTTTGAGTGAGTGCATGATGGATGCTCATGTGAATGAAAGAGTGCTTGCTGTTTGTAGGTTGTGTGTGTATGTCGTGTAAATGACTGTGTTTGTATGATTATTTATTATTTAAATATGTTTATGGATGTATGTATGCTTGTGTTATGACAGTGAATGACAGTTGCTCATGTGAATGAAAGTGCACAATCCCCCTCCCCACTGGCCAAAATCAGCTCACTGTCTGAGGTGCTGTGGGGCATAGGGGACAGGCTTTTTTCTATGATAGATGTCTAGTAAAAATACCATACCTGCCTCCCTAGCCCCCCTGTGACTTGCATACACACATAATCACTTTTATTGTGTGTGTCTGTTTGGCACTGTGAGGCCCAGGGCACAGGCATAATATTTTTTTTACTGGGCATCTATGGTAGATGTTCAGTAAAAAATACCATTCCGGACCCCTGTTCCCCCAGTTCTGGGCATACACACAAAACCACATTGATTGTGTGCCTGTATGAGGAGCTTGTGACCCATGGGACTGGCGTGTAATTCTTTTACTATGCATCTATAATAGTTGACCCTTAAAAAAAACATGCCTTACCCCAGTGCCCCCCAGTGCCTCGCAATCATCACAATCACATTATTATTGTGATTATGTCTGACAGCAAGGCGCTGGCACAACATGAAGCAGGCATGGCAGCATGGTCTACTGCATAGGGTTGATAAAGCAAGAATGATAAGTGTTATTATGTAGCTAGACTTGCATTTTAATGCAGTCTGTCAAGCCATTTCTTATTGTGGCATGACATTTTGTATTGAGCATCTTTGGTGAAGCAAGCATGATACGTGGTATTATGAAGTGTTGGGTGTCCTGACCCACGTTTGAGCTATCATGCTGCAACATTTGGTGCTGTGGGCTTAGAAAATCCAAGGTGGCCAAAAAGCCCACATGTACGCCAGAATAGGAAAACTGTGCAGTACTGGCATGGAAAACATCATGATGGCCAGAACTTCCCAGAAAATGCACAGGGAAATGCATGAAGAATAGGCTGCCACCCATTTTTGCCTAGGTTGTGAGCACAGGAGGGCACTACCTAAAACCACCATTGGGCTACCCACACAGTAGCCTGAAACCATTGGGAATGTCAATGCTGATTGCCAAAAGCAACCTAGAACTGTGGGGAATTCATTTTCTTAAATCCCAAAAATGGTTGCATTATGAGTACTCACCACTATCAGAAAGCCGGCGTTTTAAAACCACCAGACTTTTGTGTAAAACTGAACAAATGAAACAAAACCAGACCAAGGAAAGACTTGCTAAGAGGTGGATATAATGTAAAACTATACTCTGAAATGACTTGAAGGAAGTAATTATTTAATGTGTATGTAAAAATCGTAATAGACTTAAACTGGGGGACAAAAAGTGACATTTAGCTGAAACCTGGCTTAATGAAACTGAATTCTGCCTGACATCTACCCCCACAGGAGTTAAAACCTGCTCAGCCACTCTTCCCCTTGCCAAAAGGAGTTGTCACCTCTCTGATTAGATTATGGGTGGAGCAGCTACAGGGAGTTGAACAAAGGCCTGTCCTGGGCCCAGGCAGATGGTTTATTGGGGGGATCGTAAATGGCTTCCTTTTGAACAAAGCCCTTCCTTGACTCAGGCAGAAGTTATATTGGGGGCGTCGTAAAAGTGGCTTCCTCTTGACAGAAACGGGGAGGGGCAGCCCCCTCTGAGGACAGGCTGAGCTTAAAGAAACTGGATGAACTGGTTTCTACACCATGTGACCTGAAAAGACACACCCCTGTTGGCCAGAATATGATTTTAAGAAAGATGTATAACTCATGGTGCGTACTTGTCAAAATTAGCTAAATGATACCATAATTCTTGTGATTTTTCTGCCCACATTTTAAGAGGTTTTAAGACCTGGTGGTATGATCTGGGGGGTTGCTAGCGGAAAATAGGGTTTCACTCCAAATGTCTGCATGTTAAAAATCTGACACTTCATCAATTAATGTCCACACTCCTTGCGCACATGTGTGTAAATTTGGGTAAATGTCCGATATTGCAAAACCAGTTAAAAAGTGCAAAATGTTGCCATTTCTGAATGCAAGCCCCCAGGAAGAGCAGAGTTTGAACAGAGGATACCTCATGTGATATGTGATGGGTGCATGTAATTTTAAACAACTGTGTATCTGTGCAATATGTATTTGAATCAAATATAGATTTGTGGGCAAACTGACCACATTTTAAGAGGTTTTAAGACCCAGTGGTATGATCTCGTGGGTTGCTAGCGGAAAATAGGGTTTCACTCCAAATGTCTGCATGTTAACAATCTGACACTTCATCAATTAATGTCCACACTCCTTGCGCACATGTGTGTAAATTTGGGTAAATGTCCGATATTGCAACACCAGTTAAAAAGTGCAAAATGTTGCCATTTCTGAATGCAAGCCCCCAGGAAGAGCAGAGTTTGAACAGAGGATACCTCATGTGATATGTGATGGGTGCATGTAATTTTAAACAACTGTGTATCTGTGCAATATGTATATGAATCAAATATAGATTTGTGGGCAAACTGACCAGGGGAGGATCCTCTGACCCATAAAACCTACAGCATCACTCTGACTCACATTTCCTTCCCCCAATCATGGGAGAGGGGAGAGTTGGGCCAATGACAAGTAGAGAGGGGCATGCTTAGCTAGGCCCAGGCACACACCCATTTTCAAAACACATAAAAAGAGACTGCTGGGACAGGTAGAGAGATTCAAATCCAGTTGCTGCAACGCGCTCTGCCGGACCACACAACATCCAGAAGATACCAGATCCAACACTTAGACTTTAAAACTCCAAAGAACTTGATTCAGAACTCAAAGCAAGGGTCTAAACCCACAAACTGAAAACTCTTCTCAGCAGGCCTCAGCATCCAGCAAACCTAACAGCGGTAGCAGCATCCAGGAGCCGTGCAGATCAGCGCTGTGTCCAGAGAAAGCTGTGCAGAAAGATCCAGGAGCTGTGCACAGACGCTGTACCCAGAGATCCAGGAGCCGGGCCAGGAGCAGTGTCAGACCAGACCAGCAGAGCAGAGACCAGAAGCTGTGTGCAGAGACCGTCCGGGGCGAAACCAGAACCGAAGCCATCTTGACCCGATCCGTGAGACCTAGACCTTCCAAATACATTGTGAGTACAGCTAGGACGGTGTGAAACCAAATCTCTTAGTTTCCAGTGATATAATTCAATCTATTTAATCCAAGCAGAACTGCCTCCTAACTGTCACTTGTCAATTCTGCAGCCGCATAGCTGTCACCTGTCATTTCTAAAAGCTGTCACCTGTCAATGTGAGTTACTTTAAATTCGAAAAACGACCTTTACAAAATCGTTCATATCTTTGGAACCGTTTGGGCTAGATTCGCGATTTGGTTAAAAATCCAGCCACGTGTGAAAACAGCAGCTTCCTTGCTTTACTTTGACAAAAACTTGTTTATCCTGCTAGTTACGCCTAGAGCATTGTTAAAGTGATCCTGAACTCATATAAAGTAGCTATCACTCACCCTGAACCTCCTAAAGGGAATTAAAACCATTTTTAGCATATTCCTCACTTCATTGCCACCTCTCAAAGCACTTTTGCCTGTATTTCAAACTCATACCTGTTTTCTCTAAGCTTGCTGGGGTGAACGGAATTACATTTGATTGCATTTCTGAGAACTGTGTGCTTTCCTTCCATTTCCTTGCATTGTATAAAGGGGGGGAGTGAATTGCCAGAGAGAAGTGATTACATTGTTTTGTTGAAATCATATTGAGTATTTTCTGTACTGCATTTTCATTCAACATTGCATCCATCTGAACTTATATAAAGCATTCTCTACCACCTTATTCTTCTGTTCCTATTCCCAAGTGTGCTACCTCATCCTTTATACTACTCCTGAGTAACCAAATCAGTTTACTAGTAGGACATTATTCATTGTTGATCACTGCTCATGTTCTTAAGTATGATATTAATTATTAATTTATCATAAAAGTGTGATATATATATTTGGTTTAATTTTTCTCAAATAAACCTTTTAAACTTGCAAAACAGAACTACTTCTTGGCTCAGTGGGGTCAGGGGGATTCTAAGAGAGGGGTGTTATATAGGGGTAGTCATCCAGGACTTATGAACTGGACATAAAGATATATCAATAAGGGTTTCCATTCCGTACCCCAGACTAGGCATCGACTTAGCTGTAGTATTTAATTGGATCTTCTTACAGAAGCAAGACTGGCATTTTATATGCAACCAGTCTAGCCATGTCCTACTGAGGCACAACCTTTTGTATTGGGCATCTATGATAAAGGAAGCATGATCAGTGGTATTATTCTTACTGTGGGATGACATTTTGTAGTACGCATCTTTGGTAAAACAAGCATAAGTGTTATTATGTAGCTAGACTGATGTTTCAATGCAGCAAGTTCAGTCATTTCGTATTGTGGTATTGCATTTTGTACTGGGCATCATTGGTAAAGGAAGCATGATATGGGTTATTATGAAGCAAGTCTGTCACGTTTATGCACTTAGTCTAGCAATTTCTTATTGTGGTATGACATTTTGTATTGGGCATCTATGATAAAGCAAGCATGATATGTGTTATTATGTCGCTTGATTGGCATTTTAGTACATACAGTTTGGACATGTTTTCATACTTTGGCATGCATTTTTAATTGTAAAGCCAACTGGAGCATGTTCTTATGTGCGAATACTGCCATATATTGGCAGAACACACATGGACATGTTTTCTTATAGTATCATTACTGGCATTATGTACAAAGCAAACATGACTATGTTCTTATATGGGAATAAAAGGGTATAATGTTGCAGTCAGCATGGAAATGTATGGGCACAGCAGTCTGAAAATGTTTTATACTGGCACATACTGTAGGAAAAGACATCATGCAGAAATGCTCCTGTGCACTGTCGGTGACTTGCATCTATTGGATGTTTTTTCATGGGTTACTCTACAAAACCCAATTGCAAACTGTTTGGATTTTTACCCAACAGTGTGCTCTAAAATGTACAATTTTAACCCATTATTTAAAAAGAATTATCAGGAGAGAAACCCTCCAAACCCCCCGGCCCCAAACCCGTTTGAGTGGTGTATATCTGAGACAAATATTTACACCCCTCCAGTTAAAGCATTCACCAGCCACCACTTCTCTCCAAAGCATACAATTATGCAGCAAGCCTACTGCTATAACTAAAAAGATGTCCTCCAAACCAACATTTGCTTCTTGACAAACTTAGGATTTGATTCGAAACGCTTTGCCACGCACTTTGAGCTGTCATTTGCAGAGACCCAGAAGTAATTATGGAGAAATTCATACCTTTTTGCCACGAGCAGGACAATACGATCCATCAACTCTGTATTAGTGATGAATGCACAGTACAACAGGAACAGGCAAGGAGGGAACACCATTGCATAATGGCCACTTACCCATGAACACCATTTTCCACCCTGGAGGACCGCATGAACTTTCGAAAACAGCTGGTAATGTGAATCCTTTCCAAACTGAACCCTAATAAATGTACAATGACTGCTTCCCTACATAAAGCTGAATTCAGAGAACGCTTGTATCCAAACTTTTCAGTTTAGTGACTACAGTCACATCTAACACTACTGTGCTTACTGAAGATGCAAGCCCAAAACTCCCACCTATATTTGTTGAAAGAGACATTTCTCATGTGCCTTCAACCAAGAAGAACCTCCATTCATTAAATAGTATGGAGGAAATCCTTTTTGGTAACACTTATTCGATAGTCAGTACACAGCATACACACCCACCTCCCAATTCAACCATGAAACTCAGATACCCCGACATGGGGAGAAAATTGTTTGAAAGATCTGGTATTTATTATTCTAGAAGAGGGACAACAACTCTCATCACAGTACACCCAGAGTAGCACTGCAAAGTACAAATCCTATCAACAGGCGACACATCTATAAGGAAATAGCCTAACTGTCTATTACATATACCAGCATGTCACATCTCCAATGACCGTCCGTCACTTCACCCAACCAATTCAATCATCATCACCTTCATCTCCACTCTTCACACTTACACCTGATAAATGACCAAGTGGTTCAGCTACCCATATATCACACCAAAAGACTAGCCACTCTAATGTATTTTATGATCCCACCATGTTTCGTTCCTACATCTAACCAAACACATATAATGAATCTTGTTACTGCAAAATATAGCATTACATCTGGGGTCTATATGGCAAAAGAAAACCCACTGGTCTCATGCATCTAAAAACATACCTGCACAGTGACATTTGGTCCTTCTGAATGTGCACTCATAAACACGTCAGGATTTGCACCTTACGTCTTACCTCCGTAAACGCTATCCACTCTCTTAGAGAATCAAGCACCCAGTCGCTCCATAGATGGCCTTCTTATGTCACATGACACATTCTGGCAGCCTCTGTGTGGAGAGTTCCATAGAACAAGGGCTTGGCCTTGCAGATGATGTACTAGCTTTCAATGTGGCGGGGGTCGACATGAATCAGTAACCTCTAAAATAAGGAGTACTTACTTCTCCGTCTCCGACATCGCATGAAGGCATAACTATAACAGTCCATCAAAAGTGAAGGGTCCTACCAGCTGCAGAGCTGGAGCTGAGGCTGGCATGGGGATAGTCATCAAGTCAGATTAGCTTATGACCGTGGGAGTCTGAGGAGATCAATAACTTGAAAGGGGTGGAGATGATTGACACAGCGAGCCCAGCTGTACTCTTGGCAAATTGCATTTAAAGTTAATCTCCTGCAATCCTGAGCATTCAAACGGAGCTGCAACAGTCAGGGTAAGAGGATGGGCACAAACAGTGACTCTTGCGAGAGGGATATGTGCGAAATGGCCGCAGGCACAGTAATATAAACATTGACATCCAAAGGTAAACCTCTTCAGGTTCGGCTGGAGAGTTTGAGTCTATAAAAGGGAGGGGGTCTCCCTCCATTGCACCTGCGAAACAATTCGCTTCCATTGCTTATTTCCAAAATGATAGACAGGCGCAACAATTGAAAGCCTAGCGGGCATGTAACCAGACAATATTAAAACTCACTCTGCGACAAGCGCGCTGTGTGTGCACGCAATGCCCCACTAGTCATGCATTTACTTACGAATCCACGTGGTTTTCAAAGGACAGGAGGATTGGATATGGAGATGTCTTGAATGCACATTCAGCGATAGCTTCGATGACTTCCTGAAATAAATGAATACAAAAGATATTAAGGTGACGTTACTTCAACAGCGTCCACGTTGCTATCATTGCATATCTGTGTTATTCTGAAGCAAATAACGCCTCTTTGATACAAGTATGTTGTCAAGTGCCCCAAACATAATCCTTGCCTGCAGGAATATTGTTCATTCCCGTCATACGATGTATTCAAAACCATACATTCATCATAACACATTTGCTGGTTCATGCTATTTTATAAAGCACCAACGAGACCACTTAAGCCTCGAGATACTGATATATAGAGACTGTAGGGACTGCCAATATAGGGCAGGCGGGCCGTGCCACTCCCTCTTTCCAGGCCCCACCACAATATAAATTAAGTTTTGCTAAGAAGCAAGTGTCTTTATGACGCCAACTCTTTAATGAAGTTTATTTGCAGTGCAGAATCTGCATTTGCAATGCTTCCACAGACAGATATTGCAAATGCCAAGACTTTGCTCCTAGAGAGCTGTGTTGTAGTTGCGGCCCCATCACTAAGGCTGCAGCAAACAGCTATGGGGGTCATGCAGTAATCTATATAATGAAGTGGGAATCCCTGTTCCTGCTCCAGAGCACCAAACACTACACTCTGTACAGTGAAATGTGCTTCTACACCATGCCATGTTCATACTTTTCTTTGTTCACTCATCTCATCCTGATGCATAAGTAAAGATGGGGCAGGTCAAATGGTGTGAGCAAATGTGTGGTGCCTTCACTCCTAGACAAGGCGTCCCTTCTTACCTGTGTATGAAGGGAGTCACACAGCACTGCAGACCCTTGTGAAGAATTGCCATCTGGCAAGGGTGTAGAAATCCTGGCATTTGTGATAGGGTGGCCTGCTAACCAGACCACCCTTTTGTTAAGCTCCACGCCCAATGCATAGCAACACATTTGCCCTGCTGCATCTGTCCTGTGATCTGTGGCGCCTGCTCTCCAGTCATATAGAGCAGGTTCAGGGGCCATAGGTGCCCTTTTGACAGGTATTGTGGCAGCCAGGTCACTGCAGTGCAGATTCTGCATTTACAATCTGCGCCTCCGTACCCAAACTACATAATTATGAGGAATGTCCATCCTTGTGGCTGTTTAATCTTTAAACATAAGCCATATATAAGTTTGGGATATGGTGGCTGGCAATTTACAAAATTATTAAAACCATGTCTCATTTGAATCATACACAAGTCAACACTAAGATCCTAGGTCAGCTGTGTAAGGGTTCTGTGTTTTCTCATCGGACAGCCAGTCTCTGCCAGTCAGCGGGGCAAGAGACTGAAAGACTATGCCCGCCGTTTGATACTTTTTGAGGTTGAGTAACACCTCTCTCCAGCAGGACAGCCTTCTAGCATGAGCTGTTCTAGCCTGAAACTAGGCTGTTGTATGCAAAAGAGCCTTGGATGCTCTGGGTCAGAGGAGCGGGCAGGGTTAGTGTGGTCAGAGGGAGCTCAGCACACTTGAGAGATGATTCCACCATCATTGTTTCGCTCCCCACTAATCTTTCTTTCCTGCCTCCTAACATTCCTTTAGCAGAAATAACTTTGGCTCTGATGCAAGAAGGAAAATACCATTTGTCACAATAACAGGGATTGGACCCCTTACAGCCACCTTGATTTTGTCCAATCTCTGTAGACATTGCCATATAAAAGATGGGCTCTGCCAACCCTTCGGTAATTAATGTCAGGACTGCAAGAATTATTAATTGTGGACTCTCATGGGAGAGTTGACATTTCCAAAGCCCTCCACCAGTGAAGTAAAGATTCAACAAGATTCCAAGGCAGAAGCAAGCTCTGATCCCCAACTACTCCCAGGGTACATAAGAGCGACCTGCCACTCTAGCAAGACCTGCCTCTCTGCCAGCTACAATGGTACCCAGGAACTTAGTGGCATTCAAGGACCCTTGCAAGTGTTTGTCGTCTTCTGCGAGAAAGAGAATAATGACCACATTTTGTCAGTGAGCACCTGGATTGTGGTTAGACAGCATCTTGAGAGCTAGAACAGCCAGGATCCCTGTTTCTTGCCATCAAACCACTTTGAGCCATCTCCAAACCAAGTTTAGCACTCTTGGAATGAACCAGATGCGTCTGTGCTATTTCAGGCACTCGGGTGATCTTTGAAGCGCTGTCACTGTACCTTGAAACCAATGTGTTTCAGTGCCTCAGATTGAACCAAATACTTGCCACTGAAGAATGACCTTCAACTGCTGCATCTCAACCAAGTGCCTCGAGTCACCAGCATCTTTATCTTTGACCCGTGATTGAACATCAAACCGACCCTAGTAAACCTATCCACCTGCTTCATTACGACACTGCATCCCACTTGGAACACCATCTGAATCATTACGACTTGCCCCATCCGTTATGATTGGAACTACTCAACAACATTAGGCCTGATTTGATGCAGTTAAACTGCCAATATCGCATTAAGGTACTGCTAGTAGGCCCCAGCCACCCTGTTCCATTTGTTGGGACCCTAGAGACTGGCTATGCCCCTTTTGCTTCTTTACCACCAAGAAAAATGTCATTTTTGAACATTAAACTACTTAATTGCCATGTTCCTTGCTGCCAAATATCCAGAGAACTTGCATCCTTATATTCTGCATTCCTCTGTCTTCCTTTGCATGTGTGGGATGTTGATAGTGTTTGTAATAGTGAGATGTGCATTGGTGTTTTTAAGTATTGTATATAAATGATATAGAACCTTGATTGCACATTGGAATGTTGTAATACTGCTGTTTGGGTTGTTGCTGTTTCACATTTACACACTTCTTAAGATTATCGCTCGTCGTTTACCCACATTACCACACAGGGCAAAGGAGGTCTAGCACCTATCTGTGCCTGATTCAGCTTTATGATTGGGTTCACTCTTGTTTTGTAGAGGTATGCGGCCTGAGTAGCCGCCACTCATCCTTGTACCCCTCTGGGAAGAAGCCATTTTATCACAACCCTCCCCTCACATCAGCCTGTGCACACCTGTTTGAACAGTTGGGTCCCCAAGGTCTCAGAGGAAGAGACTGCAATTGCTAACACACTTTTTTGGATGTTTGCATGGCATGTGATTGTGTATGTGTGAATTTGTTACCAGTGGCTGGGGATGTGGATAGGTGTGCACATGGTAGTGGGTAACATTGGCGAAAGGACATGGGGATGTTCTGGAGACAGTATTATCTGAGGCATTCTGGTCTGTGACATGAGACCATTCTGGGAAAACATTGATTATGCCTGGGATTTGTTCTGCTGATGATGTGTAGTGGCATGTGGCTCTTCTGGGGTAATACAAATGTGAAAAGGCCATTGTATAAACAATTTCAGGGGTGTCAGACATTTCTAGGGGCAATGTGAGTGACACGCCCATAAACACTGAAAGTAAGTAACATGGAAAATTGACAGCAATGTGACATGGCAAAAGGAAATTCTGGTACCAATGTGAAGTGGTATAGACATTACTGAGTGACATGGGGCAAATTGGTGGCAATGTGGCAGCGCATGGGGCTAGCCTGGGCCAGACCCGTGTGCACCATGACAATGAGCATTTCTGGGAAATACGAATGACATTGTGCTATTAAAAAGCCAAAGTCTTGTGGATTGGAGCAATTCTGACTCAGGACATTTTCAGTGACATGGTCCATTTTAGAAGGTGATGTGAAGTGGCTGGGCAGCACTGGGAGAAATGTGAGTGACATGGAAAAAATCAGGAGGCAATGTGAAATGTCATGAGCATATCCAGGGATAATGCTATGCTATGTGGCAGCTTCCGGGAAATGGGAGTGACATGAAGCATTCAAAGGGCCTGGCATGGGCAGTTCTGGGGCATTGTGAGCCGGAGCAATGCGGAATGGAACAGTTCTGGGGAAAATATATTCATTATGTTTATATATCCATTAAGATTTGTTAAAAAAAAGAGCCATACACAAATGTTGTTTGACAGGTAAAAAAAAAAGTGACAAATGCAGGAACACAATCAAGATCAAAAACAGGGTATTACATATGTCTATTGTACAATGTTACAATATCCAAGTCAGTTATGGATATAGAGGACAGTACTTTAGGAGGCGGTTGAGAAACAATCCTTTACTGTTCCCATGGACCTTCCAGCGCTCTTGAAAAGCTGGATGGTCGAGCCCTTCCAAGTTATTACGGGGTAACCTTACATTAGATGGGCTTTTCTAGATTTCTGACAGGTGCACCCGCTTTCGTTTTTATTTTTTTTAAATGCTTGGAACTTCCCCTAACCAAAGTTAGGAAGTGATGCTGTTCTAAAGGGCCGATCCTTGAGAGAGTAGAGATCTGTTTAAATTTGTTTTTGCTTCATGGCTTGCTTTTGCAGGTTTGTTCTCTGCTGGGGACCTCAGTGGTCTAGATGGTTTGTAGGATTTGAGGTGACTTGAAGGAGGCCTGGGCTTTTACTCCAGGGGCTTTTGCGGTGATTCATGAGCTTTTAGCTTGACGTTTCTCTCCACCAATAGACACTTAAGGGATTTTAAGGCTATTCTAATGTGATGATTCCCCGCCATCAGCTGCTTTCCCTGCCAACCGCAGGCTTCCTTTCTTACAAGGGCCAGGCTACAAGCATTAAAAAGCAGATAACCTGCATTTAGCCCTGCCTAATATTCGTGCGCATAACCGCCCGCATTTGATAATGGAGTCCCACTGAAATTATAGTGCAATTCAGAGTTTGTCTGTTTGCTGGGGTCTACTACAGGTGGCTGGTTAAAGGTGTACCTAACTTCAGCGTTCACATCATGACCACGGAAGCCTGTGGAATTCAGGTCTGAGGCATGGACTGTTCAGTGGTTCTGCTAAAGGTCAGAATAATACCTTAGTAATGCATCTGAATTTCCTGGTTACTGTTCAGCTATCCTGCAGTTTCTTGCTGGTTTGCTCATTGTTTTCACTGCCATACCTTCTCAGTGATGCTGTCCTACTGGACATAGAGAAAGAAACTGGTGGGCACTGTGCACAAAAGGTATTGATCGAGAAAAGGAGGTACTTGACTCATTCAAGCAGGATCAGGTAGAAGGGAAAATGACTGAGGCCTTTCCGACTCCCACACCCAACCTCTAAGGCAGGACTAGCTCTGGTAAAGATGCTGGTAGGCCTCCTGCCTAAAGTCAAAAGGGGTCTCCATCCTCTCTTGACAGGGTCAGGTCCCTGACCCTCTCACAATGTTGCCTGTGCAATAAGAAGAATGCTGGATTGTGAGGAGTCATTGCAGGCTACAGTGTGTCAACATTCCACATAAATCAATTGTAAGGTTGTCAGAATCTGATGCATTGTTCATCCAAACATCTGGACAAATGATCAAGACCTGAGTGTGTGGGAAATTGCCACCCGGCAAAGGTGTAGAAGCCCTGGCCTTTCTGATTTTTAGTGTTAATGAACTGACAAACTACTAATTAGAGTCACTACAGCCAAAGTCAATGCAGTGCAGGGCCTGCATTTAAGACATTCACGCCTGTTCAAAAAGCTATATAACTCTGAGGATGCTATCCTGGGGGTACGCTAAAATGTAAATATAAGCCACACCTGAGTTTGGGGTTTGGTGGATAGCATCTCTCATAATTATCCCAGCCACATCAATTTGATTTCAAACATGTGCCTTGTGCCCAGTTCAGCAGTGGAAGGGTTAGGTATATTCCCCCTGACAGGCTGTCTTGCTTCTTCCAGCAAGACTGTAGGCCTGGGGTTTGTCTCTCTTTGTTCCTTTGTGCGCACAGGTAACACACTCCACTGATAGACAGCCACTCCAGGGAAATCTGTCCTAGGATCAGGAATAAAAGAACACACCCATTCACAAGTAGTTGCCTCACATCAGAATCCAAGTGATTTGCCCGTGGCTGAATTTACAGCGGGCAAATCGTTCGCATGAGAAAGGTGCAAACTACCAAAAGTTTGCACCTTTCTCATGTGAACACACATACATTCTCACACACACACAACACACCCATAACACCCCCACCCACCCACATCCTCAGCACACCCCCACACACACCGCCCAACATAAACAAACCACACTTACCTTCATCTTCACGCTGGTTCCTGCAGCGCCAGTTCCCTTTCACTTCCGTGATCGGGAACCTTATTATTATTATTTTATTTAACGGAAGGGTGCATGGGTGTCCCCCGCAACCCCCGCACACTATACCATAAAGTATAGTGAGCTGGGCGATGCGGGGGACACCCCCGCAGCCCCCGTATTTTTTTTTTTTAACCGAAGGCTGCGGAGGTGTCTCCCGCAACCCCCGCTCACTATATGAAGTATAGTGAGCGGGGCGATGCGGAGGACACCCCCATATCCCCCGTTTTTTTTTTCTCACAATGCTACCACCAAAGGATCGAACTTTTAGTGTTCAAATCTTTGGTGGTAGCATTTTTAGAACTTTTGGTCTTTGCAACCCTTTATTTATGGTAATTTTGTCCTAAACCTCACATCAGTGTGCTGCATACCAAAGGAGCTATTCATTTTTTTAAGAAGGGAAGAGGGTGGGTTTGCATAGACAGAGGCACCATTTTACAGCTGGAGGAAAGTTCCACCATCTAGTTGTCTTCTGCCTCTATCTTTCTTTTCTGTCCAGTCCACGTCCTGTAGCACAAACCACGTTGGGTGTGATTTCAGAAGGCAATGCCGACCTGTTTCTAGAACAGGAATTGGACCATTAAAGGTGGCTTGTTTTAGACCAATGGCCTGTAGACCTTTACCTTTTAAAAAAGGATTCTCCCAATACTTCTTTGAATAATCTCTAGCCTTCAAGCCTTCACGAAGAAGTTGTTGTACTCTACTGGGACAGCAGTCCTTTCCAAAGTCCTCCAGTTGGCAGGTGAAGGCAAGCATTCCAAGGCAGAGGCAAGTTCTGTCCCCTAGCAATCCCCAGGGACAACTGGGGGGCAGGGAAGACTGCTGCTGGAACAGGACCTGCATCTCTGCCAGCCACACCGTCACCCAGAATCTCGCTGTTCTGAAGGCCCTGATAATGTGTGCCAGTCTCCTCCATTTCTGCGAGACCGACTTATGGACCTTTCTCTTCGTTGAGTACCTGGAGTGGGACTTGAAGCTTCTGATAGTAAAGACAGCAAGGATTCCTGCAATTTTGCCTTTACACCTCTGTGAGATAGGATCCAACCATTTTCCACCTAGTTTGAACCAACAGGTGCTATCTGGAGCTAAATCAAACAACTGTTTCAACTACCTGTATGCCACTCCATTCGACAATTAAAACAATTCTGCTGTTCTTTCCAAACCGTACCTTTCGTGCCCTCAAATCTAATCTACCCACCAGCCTATCCCGTCACCAGACCGGCTGCCGTCGAACCTCAACCCTCACACCAAAACTGTTGATCTCAAAGATCCTCATCACTTGAGTAATGCTTCGAACAGAAGGTTTCTTTGGTTTTACCATGCCTCCCATTTGCTTACAACTAGACAACCAAGACTGCATTTTAAACCAAATCGATCCATCAAACAGCACTGAGAAGCCTGGCTCACCATTGTCAAACCACCAAGACACTACAAATGTATTATTGCCTGATAACTGCCACCATGGGCCGTTTTGGGCCCTACAAACTGCCTAAGTCACATTAAACAATTTTTCCAACTCAAGTACATACACTTTTTTGCCTGTTATTCCCTGTCTCATTACAGAGAGTGTTGCCTCTTGCTATCTTACATATTCTGTATTCTTTCAGCAGTGCCTTGAAGCACCCTCAGAGGTGAGCAGTGCACTTTACAAATATAATACCAATACCAATAGGGTGTTTTTTTTGTTGGTGTTTTCTATTTAGTTATTATTTCATATGGTGTGTTCATTAAATATAAATATATTTAATGGCCGGTAGTGGCCATGTAGTTATGGTTAAGTTGCTGTTTCCATAGGAAGAGCATTTTTTTGGGCGGCTTATAACTTCGGTCCCCCTGGACGAATCCTCACCAAACTTTGCAAAGTTTGGTGAGGATTCGTCCGGGGGGGGGGAACTCATAGTGGGGGGTCCCAAATTCTTTTTTTTGCCATAGACTGAATGGGAAAAATAATTTGCTTGCGCCTACAGCCCAAACGCTGGACGGATTTTGGTGAAAATCCGCCCAGTAGTTTTTTTTAAAATGACCAAAAAGTAGGTCAGAAAAAATGTGTGATATCTGTGTCTGCTTTGCGGACACACTTCCCTGTTCGCTCCGCGGACAGGTCAGGGATTGGGCAAGCGGCTTACATGGTGGCCACAGACATGTTACGTGCTTTCCCATTGGCTGCGGTGCAAATGTCCAGTGCGTCTATTTTGAAAGACGCCCGCCATCTTTGTTTATCCCGAGGGATCTTCTGCCTGCTACTACGGTAATGCCCGTGTCTTCCTCCTGTTAACCCCACCCCCTCCCACTCATGCTCCGTGTCTCCTTCCTGTCCCCCCACCCCTGCTCATGCCCCATGTCTCTCCTGTTCCTCCAGCCCCCGCTTACGGCATCGGCACACGGTGGCCTGCGGAGGACCGAGGAGCGGGATCTGCCGCCTGCACACTAAGCTTATGTCCGTATTTTCCTCCCGTCTCCCCCACCCCCCGCTCATGCCCCTGTCTCCCTTCTTTCCGCCCCACCCCCGCTCATGCCCCGTGTCTCCCTTCTCCCCCTCACCCCCCGTTCATGCCCTGTGTCTCCCTTCTTTCCCCCCACCCCACGCTCATGCCCCGTTTCTCCCTTCTTCCCTCCCACCCCCTGCTCATGCCCCGTGTCTCTGTTCTTTCCCCCCACCCCCCGCTCATGCCCCGTGTCTCTGTTCTTCCCCCCACCCTCCGCTCATGCACCGTGTCTCTGTTCTTTCCCCCCCACCCCCAGCTCATGCCCCGTGTCTCTGTTCTTCCCCACCCACCCCAGCTCATGCCCGTGTCTTCCTTCTTCCCCCCCACCCCCTGCTCATTCCCTAGTGTCTCCCTTCTTCCCCCTCACACCCCGCTCATGCCCCGTGTCTCCCTTCTTCCCCCCCTATCCCCCGCTCATGCCCCGTGTCTCCCTCATGTTACCCCCACCCCCCTCTCATGCCCCATGTCTCCCTTCTTTCCACCCCCCACCACCCGCTCATGCCCCGTGTCTCCCTTCTTTTCCCCCCACCCCCCACTCATGACCAGTGTCTCCCTTCTTTCCACCCCCCACCCCCGCTCATGCCCCGTGTCTCCCTTCTTTCCACCCCCCACCCCTGCTCATGCCCCGTGTCTCCCTTCTTTCCACCCCCCACCCATGCCCCGTGTCTCCTTCTTCCCCCCACCCCCCGTTCATGCCCCGTGTCTTCCTTCTTTCCCCCCTACCCCCTGCTCATGCCCTGTGTCTCCCTTCTTCACCCCCACCCCCTGCTCATGCCCCGTGTCTCCCTTCTTCACCCCCCACCCCCCGCTCATGCCCCGTGTCTGCCCTGTTCCCCCCACCCCCCGCTCATGCCCCATGTCTCCCTCCTGTACACCCCCACCTCCCGCTCATGCCCCGTGTCTCCCTCCTGTACCCCCCACCCCCTGCTCATGCCCCGTGTCTCCCTTCGCCCCCCCACCCCTGCTCATGCCCCGTGTCTCCCTTCTTCACCCCCCACCCCCCGCTCATGCCCCATGTCTGCCCTGTTCCCCCCCACCCCCCGCTCATGCCCCGTGTCTCCCTCCTGTACCCCCCACCTCCCGCTCATGCCCCATGTCTCCCTCCTGTACCCCCCACCTCCCGCTCATGCCCCATGTCTCCCTCCTGTACCCCCCCACCACCCGCTCATGCCCAGTGTCTCCCTTCTTCCCCCCCACCCCCCGCTCATGCCCTGTGTCTCCCTACTTCCCCCCACCCCCGGCTGATGCCCCGTGTCTCCCTTCTTCCCCCCGCTCATGCCCCGTGTCTCCCTTCTTTCTACCCCCCACCCCCCGCTCATGCCCCTTGTCTCCCTTCTTCCCCCCACCCCCCGCTCATGCCCTGTGTCTCTCTTCTTCCCCCCACCCCCCGCTCATGCCCCATGTCTGCCCTGTTCCCCCCACCCCTTGCTCAGGCCCTGTGCCCCCTTTCTTCCACCCCCCACCCCCTGCTCATGCCCCGTGTCTCCCTTCTTTCCCCCATGCCCCGCTCATGCCCCGTGTCTCCCTTCTTCCCCCCACCATCCGCTCATGCCCCGGGTCTCCCTTCTTCCCCACCCCCCACTCATGCCCCATGTCTCCCTTCTTCCCCCCCGCTCATGCCCCGTGTCTCCCTTCTTCCCCCCACCTCCCGCTCATGCCCGTGTCTCCCTTCTTCCCCCCCACCCCCCGCTCATGCCACGTGTCTCCCTTATTCCCCCTCACCCCCCGCTCATGCCACGTGTCTCCCTTCTTCCCCCAACCCCCCGCTCATGCCCCGTGTCTCCCTTCTTCCCTCCCCATCCCCCGCTCATGCCCCGTGTCTCCCTCGTGTTACCCCCACCCCCTGCTCATGCCCCGTGTCTCCCTTCTTCCCCCCCACCCCCGCTCATGCCCCGTGTCTCCCTTCTTCCCCCCCACCCCCAGCTCATGCCCCGTGTCTCCCTTCTCCCCCCCACTCCCCACTCATGCCCCGTGTCTTCCTTCTTCCCCCCCACCCCCGCTCATGCCCTGTGTCTGTCTTGTGTTACCCCCCACCCCCGCTCATGCTGTGTCTTCCTTCTTTCCACCCCCCAACCCCCGCTCATGCCCCGTGTCTCCCTTCATGCCCCCCACCCCCCACTGATGCCCCGTGTCTCCCTTCTTCCCCCCACCCCCTGCTCATGCCCCGTGTCTCCCTTCTTCCACCCCCACCTCCTGCTCATGCCCCGTGTCTCCCTTCTTTTCCCACCACCCTGCTCATGCCCAGTGTCTTCCTTTTCCACACCCCCACCCCCGCTCATGCCCCATGTCTTCCTTCTTCCCCCCACCCCTGCTCATGCCCTGTGTCTCCCTTCTTCCCCCCCACCCCCGCTCATGCCCCGTGTCTCCCTTCTTTCCCCCCACCCCCTGCTCATGCCCCGTGTCTCCCACGTGTTGCCCCCCACCCCCCGCTCATGCCGGGTCTTCTTTCTTTCCACCCCCCACCCCCCGCTCATGCCCCATGTCTCCCTTCTTTCCCCTCCACCCCCTGCTCATGCCCCGTGTCTCCCTTCTTTCCACCCCCACCCCCTGCTCATGCCCCGTGTCTCCCTTCTTCCCCCCCACCCCCCGCTCATGCCACGTGTCTCCCTCATTCCCCCTCACCCCCCGCTCATGCCACGTGTCTCCCTTCTTCCCCCAACCCCCCGCTCATGCCCCGTGTCTCCCTTCTTCCCTCCCCATCCCCCGCTCATGCCCCGTGTCTCCCTCGTGTTACCCCCACCCCCTGCTCATGCCCCGTGTCTCCCTTCTTCCCCCCCACCCCCGCTCATGCCCCGTGTCTCCCTTCTTCCCCCCCACCCCCAGCTCATGCCCCGTGTCTCCCTTCTTCCCCCCACTCCCCACTCATGCCCCGTGTCTTCCTTCTTCCCCCCCACCCCTGCTCATGCCCTGTGTCTGCCTTCTTTGCCCCCACCCCCCGCTCATGCCCCGTATCTCCCTTCTTCCCCCCACCCCCCACTCATGCCCCGTGTCTCCCTCGTGTTACCCCCCCACCCCCCGCTCATGCCTTGTCTTCCTTCTTTCCACCCCCCACCCCCCGCTCATGCCCCGTGTCTCCCTTCATGCCCCCCACCCCCCACTGATGCCCCGTGTCTCCCTTCTTCCCCCCACCCCCTGCTCATGCCCCGTGTCTCCCTTCTTCCACTCCCACCTCCTGCTCATGCCCCGTGTCTCCCTTCTTTTCCCACCACGCTGCTCATGCCCAGTGTCTTCCTTTTCCACACTCCCACCCCCGCTCATGCCCCATGTCTTCCTTCTTCCCCCCCACCCCTGCTCATGCCCTGTGTCTCCCTTCTTCCCCCCACCCCCGCTCATGCCCTGTGTCTCCCTTCTTTCCCCCCACCCCCTGCTCATGCCCCGTGTCGCCCACGTGTTACCCTCCACCCCCCGCTCATGCCGTGCCTTCCTTCTTTCCACCCCCCCACCCCCCGCTCATGCCCCATGTCTCCCTTCTTCCCCCCCACCCCCTGCGCATGCCCCGTGTCTCCCTTCTTTCCACCCCACCCCCTGCTCATGCCCCGTGTCTCCCTTCTTCCCCCCACCACCCGCTCATGCCCCGTGTCTCCCTTCTTCCCCCCCACCCCCAGCTCATGCCCCGTGTCTCCCTTCTTCCCCCCACTCATGCCCCGTGTCTTCCTTCTTCCCCCCCACCCCTGCTCATGCCCTGTGTCTGCCTTCTTTGCCCCCACCCCCCGCTCATGCCCCGTATCTCCCTTCTTCCCCCCACCCCCCACTCATGCCCCGTGTCTCCCTCGTGTTACCCCCCCACCCCCCGCTCATGCCTTGTCTTCCTTCTTTCCACCCCCCACCCCCCGCTCATGCCCCGTGTCTCCCTTCATGCCCCCCACCCCCCACTGATGCCCCGTGTCTCCCTTCTTCCCCCCACCCCCTGCTCATGCCCCGTGTCTCCCTTCTTCCACTCCCACCTCCTGCTCATGCCCCGTGTCTCCCTTCTTTTCCCACCACGCTGCTCATGCCCAGTGTCTTCCTTTTCCACACTCCCACCCCCGCTCATGCCCCATGTCTTCCTTCTCCCCCCCCACCCCTGCTCATGCCCTGTGTCTCCCTTCTTCCCCCCACCCCCGCTCATGCCCTGTGTCTCCCTTCTTTCCCCCCACCCCCTGCTCATGCCCCGTGTCTCCCACGTGTTACCCCCCACCCCCCGCTCATGCCGTGCCTTCCTTCTTTCCACCCCCCACCCCCCGCTCATGCCCCATGTCTCCCTTCTTCCCCCCACCCCCTGCGCATGCCCCGTGTCTCCCTTCTTTCCACCCCACCCCCTGCTCATGCCCCGTGTTCCCTTCTTTTCCCCCCACCCCGCTCATGCCCCGTGTCTTCCTTTTCCACACCCCCACCCCCGCGCATTCCCCATGTCTTCCTTCTTTCCCCCACCCCCCGCTCATGCCCCGTGTCTCCCTTCTTCCCCCCACCACCCGCTCATGCCCCGTGTCTCCCTTCTTCCCCCCAATCCCCGCTCATGCCCCATGTCTCCCTTCTTTCCCCCCACCCCTTGCTCATGCCCCGTGTCTGCCCTGTTCCCCCCACCCCCCACTCATGCCCCGTGTCTCCCTCGTGTACCCCAAGCTCATGCCCCATGTCTCCCTCATGTAACCCCCACCCCCCGCTCATGCCCCATGTCTCCCTCCTGTACCCCCACCCCCGCTCATGCCCTGTGTCTCCCTTCTTCCCCCCACCCCTCGCTCATGCCCCATGTCTCCCTTGATCCCCTCAACCCCCCAGCTCATGACCCGTGTCTCCCTTCTTTCCCTCTCACTCCCCGCTCATGCCCCATGTCTCACTTCTTCCTCCCCCACCCCCCGCTCATGCCCCGTGTCTGCCCTGTTCCCCCCACCCCCGCTCATGCCCCGTGTCTACCTCCTGTAGCCCCCCAGCCCCCGCTCATGCCCCGTGTCTCCCTCCTGTACCCCCCACCCCCGCTCATGCCCCATGTCTCCCTTCTTCCCCCCCGCTCATGCCCCGTGCCTCCCTTCTTCCCCCCCACCCCCCGCTCATGCCCTGTGTCTTCCTTCTTCCCCCCCGCCCCCCGCTCATGCCCCGTGTCTCCCTCGTGTACCTCCCACCCCCGCTCATGCCCCGTGTCTCCCTCGTGTTACCCCCCACACCCCGCTCATGCCTCGTGTCACCCTCGTGTTACTCCCCTACCCCCCGCTCATGCCCCGTGTCTCTCTCCTGGTCTTCCCGACCCCCCACCGATGCCCTGTTGTGTTCTCTTTATACACCCCGCCTTCCCTTTCACTGGTGTCTATCTTGGTAAAAAATTTTCCTTCCTACAACGGGACGCCGTTTGGGAAGAAAAATCTTTTTTTTACCACCCCAGGTTCCCACTTTGAGAACCTAGGATGCTAGTGGTCTTCCTCCATTGAAAAGGACGTTATGGTTATGTTGCACTAATAAAAAAACATGAAATTCAGTTAAAAAAAATGTGTTAATGTGACTTGATGGTTAAGTTGCACTAATAAAAACCTATGAAATTCAGTAAAAAAACTTTGTTAAAGGGACTTTATGGTTAAGTTGCACTAATAAAAACCTATGAAATTCAGTAGAAAAACTTTGTTAAAGGGACGTTATGGTTAAGTTTCGCTACTAAAAACCTATGAAATTCAGTGAAAAAACTTTGTTAAAGGGACTTTACGATTAAGTTGCGCTACTAAAATCCTATGAAATTCAGTGAAAAAAACTTTGTTAAAGGGACGTTATGGTTCCAAGTAAAACCGAAAAACCCTTGAAATTCGCCAGTTATGGTAAGCTAAGTAACCATAACCCGCGCCACCACCGTGCACTGCCAAGACTAACACCCAGGACATCAAAGATGACATCACAAATGTCACTGATGACATCACTGATGACATCACATGTCTGGCTCCCCCTTTTTTCCTTTACTAACATATCTAGGCCACATGGTTTTCTTCAGTAACAGTCAGGAATTAAAAGTGGAAAAGGTAGTATATTTGTAGATGTATCCTTCAATTATGTTCTTACAATAATTCCCTTAGGGTCCAGTCATATCATATGAAACATATTCATAGGGGAAGACACAATCTTTAAAGACAGCAATCCTTTCTGTGCATTAAAATAATCAGTAGAGTTGTCAGCACTTTCTGATAGTTCTGTTTTTTTATTACTGTACTTTCCCTGTATATGCTCCTATTTGTATATCTTGTATTCACACTACTTTCCTTAGGGTCCAGTGACATCATGCAGTATATATACATAGGGTAAGTAGCAGCTTTGAAACAGAGCAATCATTTCTCTGCATAAAGGTAATCAGTTAGGTTATGAACACTTTTTGCTACTACTGCTGTTTTTTTTTCTTACTTCAATTTCCTTGTATATACTCATATGTGTATGTTATGTTGTCTCTTTGGCCCTCATTACGACCCTGGCGGAAAGGGGTTTACGCCGGCGTAAACCATGGCGCCCCTTTCCGCCTGAGTACGAGTTCCCGTAGCGCCATGGTGATTTTTACGCCTGCTTTTTGCAGGCGGAAAAATCCATGGCGCTATGGGACTTGTTGTTATTACGCCACCGTAATTTACGGTGGCGTAATTAACGCCTTCCCCACTCCCATTATACCCTATGGGGCAAAAATGGGAATGGGGAAGGGTAAATGGGGATTGGGGACTTACCGCCCCGCCAAGGTCGGAATGGGGCGGTAAGTCCGCCAACCACCATGGCGGAGTTGGCAGCTTAGCGCCATGGACCATGGTGCAAATTGCACCATGGTTCTCCGCCAGGGTCGTAATGAGGGCCTTTGTGTTTTGTCTATAATAATGCAATTGTAAATGGGTTTTATTATCTACTTAACACATGTTTCACATTATGCAAAAGTCTAATAAGAAAACATTTATCATTTCACTATTCAACATGGCAAGCTTATGAATATTGCACCTCCATCATGTATGCTGCACACAATGCCTATGTTACTACATGAGCACCTTAGTATACTGGATGGACTTATTAGCCCTTGATATTTATTCAAATGATCCTTGACACTTTTTTTTATTAACATTACAATAAGAAACCCTTGTACAGACTTTTTATGAAAGGTAAATGCACATGTGAGGTCATCAGTGGTGTCATCAATGACATTTGTGATGTCATCTTTGATGTCCTGGGTGTTAGTCTTAGCAGTGCACAGTGGTGGCGCGAGTTATGGTTACTTAGCTTACCATAACTGGCAAATTTCAAGGGTTTTTTGGTTTTACTTGGAACCATAACGTCCCTATAACAAAGTGTTTTCACTGAATATATATATATAACATATATATACTAACATATATATATATATATGTTAGTACGGCAGTCGCCACACTATAGCTAAGTTGAGTATTGAGTTACATAGGAAACCGAAAAATGAATTGCTAATACCCTTTGACTAGCACGATGGAGAATAAAAAATATGCCACAAGGAAATGTCCAATAACCACAGCTATTAGAAAATGTGAGATAGTCATGGCTTTGCAGAAGAGAGGCTTTTCAGAAATGAAAAAGCCAACAGTTATTTTTGCTCGATGCTAGAGATATTTGCGAATATTTGGGGTAATTTTCGGGTTACCTGAAAATGAAAAGTCGAACAAAGTGCAATTTGGAGAAGGAAAAAGTATGAAATGGCATCAGGCTAGAGGTGGGGAGGGGGAAAGAGGACACCATGTGAAATTGATAAGTTTAACAAAAAATATAGTGGAATTTGCCAGCTACAGTGAGGTGTGGGGTAACATATTGGGTTAACATGTCAAGTGGTCTGTGGGATGTATTCAAAGGCCCCAAACCAATGGGACTGAAGGGCTCACTGAAAGAAATTACCTGCCAGCATTTATAACAAATCCTTCACACACTGAAAACAGGCCTATTAAAGCAGAATGTGGGCTTTCTGCAAGTAACACAAGGAAGGGCCATGTGAAAAAGGTCGACCTGTCATTATAAAAGGAAAAGCAGCCTTTTAATTCATGTGTGGCAGAAGAAATTCAAAGGTACCTTACACATGAAAAACAGGAGTTTCAACCACTGACACTAAAATGGCTTTGCATGTGTGTTTGCAGTTTAAAGCAAGACATGAGAAAAATGTTCCCCTGCTAACTTAAAGATGTCAGGGAAAAGATATAGGGACCAATTCATGGAAATCTGTGCATATGTGCCACAAAGGCTGCATGCTGAGCCCGACTCTGCACGAGCCGGTGTGCAGAAGTTTATCTCTGCGCTTCATGTATTCATGGATTGTTCACACAAAGTAACCATATATGTAAATCGTGACGGAACACCCCTGACACACCCACACGCAAAGCCAAAACAGCCAAAAACAGCTACATTTGCATGCTCCCTGAGTCCGAATACATGCACCCTCAAAACAGTGAATGGGGTCCCTCGCAAGTAGGCCTGCTTCTCAGGGACCCTGCACAGGGTGCCTTGTAATTGTTACCTGCACCATGACAACACGCCTATGATTTATTATAACTCAGGTAAAACTCAGACAATCTACTTGCGAACCCCTGTAAACCATTCCTGCCCCCTGCTACACTGTGTACACACACCCCTACATTAGATCGGAATCCCGGTTGCCTAAACGCACCCCTTAATCCGACACCCGATCTTACCTTTGCGAAGTGAATCCTATGCGCAGGTTTTTGTACGCCTGCCTTCAGGTGGCGATAGTATGAGGGCTTTGTGTGGCCATTTGCCTGCCGAGAGGTCGCACAGTCAGATTCATGAATACGTATCGTTCTGTGCAATATTGGGTGTGCGATGGACTGCCTAAGGGTCATCCCTCGTAACGCTCACATTTTCCTTTGTTCTTCCTCATTTTACATGTTCCGCCCCTTCCCTGACCTCTGTGCAAGCCACACCCACTCTCATCATAGTGTCTCGTGCAAAGGACTCGCCCACTCACAAAGACGTGCAGAGCCTGCATGAAGTCCACACACAGAAGGAAAAAGTGCAGCGCATTCTATTCCATGAATCGGAAAACTGGATTTTACATGAAGTTTGGAGTGCAAAGTCCCTATTCACTACTCACATTATTCCATGAATTGAGTCCATAGTGTGTGTTGACAAATAGTAATGTATATTATGCTTTGCATGCAAAATACCAGCAAACATTTGAAATGAAAAGCTCACTTTGTTTCCATGAAAGATCCTATAGGCCAGAGACAGACTATGTGGGTGTCTTTCTGCAGCGGAAATCCAGGGAAAGCGAAAACAAAAATGTAATCCAAGTGCAGATTGGAAGAGCACATCACATTGCTGGCTGAGAAATAAATGCAACATTTTTACTGAAACTGCCACCCATCAAAGGGTGGTGGACTGTGACAATTCAGACCCACTTTTCAACCCGAAAAACAAACAGCAGATAATTAAAAGTGTATTTTATTAATGACTGAAAGAAACAGCCATGTGCTTTCAGAACACAAGCAAAGTGAATCCTGATCAGTAAAACACACTGTATGCCAAAGAATCAAGGCTGATGTTAGGAAATACAATATGTGAGTTACTTTCAGCCAAGGACAAATGGTGCGTTTCTTTGCAAAATTCACAAAGCACTCCCCACTGAAAGCCTTGTTTGCATCCCCACTATTATTAATGACTAAAAGAAACAGCCATGTACTTTCAGCACAAAAGCGAAGTGAATCCTGATCAGTAAAACACACTGCATGCCAAAGAATCAAGGCTGATGTTAGAAAATACAATATGTGTGTTACTTTCAGCCAAGGACAAATGGTGCGTTTCTGTGCAAAATTTGCAAAGGACTCATGCACTAAAAGCCTTGTTTGCATCCCCACTATTTACAACTACAATAAAATGTGGCCTGCCCAAGTTTCCCTAGACCTGCTGTGCCTGAGGGCAGTTCTGCGCAGGCCAAATGTAATTGGTGTATGACCATAATGTAGGGGTGAAGTTTGAAAACAGGGGCTGCAATCAAGGCTGAACTCTTAATTAAAACAACAAAGAAGATAATAAAAAATAAACAAAAAAAACTCTGGTCACAAGCTGGCAATGAGTGGCAAAGTAAGGCAAGCTCATATTTGTGGATATGATGATTCCCTTTGTATAAATGGACAGTCACAATTGTTGCGTTTTCCCTAGAAACCACAAGTTGCACTGTTTTCATGTATGTTTCATTTTTTAGATCATTCCAGGCGATTTTGTTGAAATCAGATTCATCCACTCACAACTTAGGGAATTTTAATTGAATTGACCAGCTAAAATATGTACTGAATGTCAGAGTTGGCAACTGGTGGAGGGTAAAATGAGGCATGTGGAAAGTAAATTACATATTCCTAACTACTATGCTTTTTGTAGAAACAGCAGAACATTGTCAAACGGCTGTGCAACATGGTGCAGAACCGTCTGTTGTTTTTTTAAATTTTCCATGATTAGCTGAAGCGGAAAATATATATATTATTCTGTTAAACGGAAATCATAGTATGCCTCCTTTTGATTTATATTGGCCTAAACCTAGTCGCTCTGCGAAGAAAACCGCTTTGCAAAGTTCCGATTTTGGATGGACTTTGCCCCCATTTTAGATTCATCTGCCATTTTGATTTCTGTTCGTACATTCTCTGTTCTAAAATGGTGGACTGTGTTTCTAACTTGCAATCAAGCCTTCAGACCTTTGAGTTCTGTTAATGGTTAGACTGTCCAAGGGCCGACTCTTTAGATTAGGTAATGAGACCTTGTACTATGTATGAACTGTTGAACTAGCATTGTCTACGCTAACAAGCCTCATCCACGAATACACATCAGCGACAATGAAGTGCAAACGCTAAGCATGGACACAGGCTGAACTGCATTGTGAAGGGATATAGACTAAGGCTAGACTAGAGGGGCTGGACAATATTACTGAAATTGTATAAAAACACAAATGTTTAGATGTCCAGCACTCTCTCTCTGCTCTTTGACGGGCTGGTACTAATTGCGGGGTGTTGAGAGCCACATAGCTATCTGTATCTATGTTTCTTTGTAAACTGCGCAGAATAAAAGATCTGTGAATCTTTATAGCCCGTGTTTGGTGAATCTCCTTTTGTGGTACTCAGCCTCGATATTTCCTTGTTTTTACAGATGGCGCCCGAATAGGGACCCTCAAGATTGATGCCATCTCGTTGAAGTGTTGACGTGGCTATCAGACCGGGGTTGGACGGTGAGAAAGGGGGTCCCTTCTTTGATGAGACGCGACACCTCAACAGTACTGCACGACCCGATCCCTGGACGGTGAGCACATGGTCCGAGACGGCATCTTGACGAGGGTCCATATATCGAGGCAGGCAGTTTTACCGAAGTCACCAACCATGAGGGTTCTTTGTTGTCCTTAGTAATCCAATCGGACCTCCCTTTGTCCTTTGATCAGGTGAGTCAATCCCCGATTCCTAAGTATCCTGATATTTAATTTGGCGCATTGTCCTCGCGAGTACAATTATTGACCAGGTAACACCAGTTATCTGATATGCCTGAGACATTGTCTGCCTGTTTCAGGGCATTATTCCGCGAGCCAGACAATCTTTGGAATTTGGCCATCGGGCACCACAGGAGGGGTCGCCGGCATGTACTATGTACTGTAAGTACAGCATCGGTAGTATAGTGTTTGATAATATTTGGCACAGACAAACTAGACATGATTCCGAACTTCAGTGGCCAATCAATGGTAGCTTTGAGATTTCTCGCATAGAATATTTAGAATCTATATTGTTAAAGAAAAAAAGCTAGACTTGCAGCATTTGATGTATTACAAAATTGGAAAAAAGAAGCTATGCAGCAGCTTAAAAGTAGAGAGAAACATGTGCATTGACATATGTCGATCGCAGAGAAAGCGTTATTGTATGATCAACAAAAACAGTAAGAGTCAGTTAGAAACATGAACAGGGCTTTTCAACTTGGCATTCAGAAAATATACCCGTCTAAAGATTTTCATGCGTCAGATTAATTGATTGACAAGCTTTTAAATGAACGAAGTCCTGGTGCCACTGCGCCACCTCCTTATGTACTGATTCCTGTTGTTTTACCTCTTCCTGTTGTTGTTCCTCCTCCCATAGTAATTCCTGCACCTCTTATTACTCCTCCGCCACCAGCTATTGCTCCTCTTGCTATTGTTGCTCCTCCACCTGTACCTCCACCTTTGCCTGTTGTCATCGGTCCGGTAGATTTGTCTTTTGCACCAGTGTTAGCACCTTCGTTACCTATTGTACAAGATGTGTCTACTCTTTCTCTTCCAAGTGGTTCTGTTCCACTTGTAGTTGATAAAGGAGCGGAATCGAAGAGTGTAACTCGCAATACAGTGTCTAAAGAAAGAAAGTGAGATCTGAATGCATGGGCTAGACAGTGCATGGAGAAAGGTGAACAATCTGATGTTTTTGCTACACTCTCTAATCTAGAAGGTTTTCCTGAGAAAGCTGTTTTTATTGAAGGACTGGGAATTCATTTATTCATAATGTGGAACAGACTGAATGATGTAGATCTCCCACAAGGGTTGTGGTATCTGAATGTTTCAGCATATTCAAGAGATACTGCGGAGAAAGTATATGAGCACGTCGAGAGGGTTTTTGAGTATAGAAGGGAGTTGGAAAAGTTATGGAATGACGAAATAGATGGTGATTGTTTGGGTGCTATATTTGTACAGAAATTGTTCCTTCGTCTTTGTAAATCAATGAGTGAAGAAACGCGAATTTGCACAAGAGAGCACTTGGATAGATTTCAAACATGTCGATACTCTTGTAGAAGTATATGACACGTATAGTCAGTATACGCCAGAAATGCAGAGGAAAGTGATACAGGTTATGGTAGAATACCTGCAGGATGAATGTATAAAGAGAAAGATTTGTTGTCCCGCAGAACTATTGAATATTTACCAGAGAGCTTTTTCGTCTGACACTCCTTCAGCTGCTTTAGCGCTCAATTTAGCCCTGTTGCTTAGTAAGCGTTCGGAGTTGCCTACTTCTCAGTTGCCTATGAGAGAGGTTCCTCCGACATTTGTCCCTAAACTTGAGGTTCCGGCTAATGCCGCAACAGGTGTAGCCGCCTATGACATTGATGCACATTATGTATCACAGTTCTCATCCCGTTCTCAAGACAGGAAGTGAATACTATCAGACAATCCATCCCAGATATTAGAAAGAATCTGACAGGGTTCTATAAAGAGATAGAATCTGTCTTGCAGTCATCAGTATTTACTCTGGGTGATATAGATTTGTTATTTCCTGTGCTCCTACCTGCTGATTTGTGGAAACAGATCAGGACAGTAAATGATATAGCAGGATTAGGGGACACATGGGATAATTTGGCTAGACCAGCTGGTGAGAGACCACCACAGGTAATACTGACTTTGCCTGATAGAATAGTGACAACATTGAAAGCCTTAATTCCTGAGAGAAGGATTGTTTGGGAAAAATGTACTGCTTGTATCCAAGGAAAATCTGAGGGAGCTACCAAATTCTTTAATCGGTTTGAACAAGTATTTTCAGATTTTAGTGGACAATATTTAAGCACAGAGTCTGGAAAACAATTATTTGTAGACAAATTTGTACGTGGATTGTTACCTGACATCCAGTCGCAAATGATGACTTCTGAGAGCACTTAGCAAGCGAAGTCTCAGTCTGGAGTGTTGCATATGGCTCAGTATTATGAAAATCAAGTCAATAACGAGAAGGAAAGGATTGAAAAGAAAAAGGGAGACTTGAAAACTAAGGTGTTGTTGAAACATATTGTTAGAGGTCCTAAAGGTGGTAGTACACAGTTTAGGGGACAGTATGTTCCACAAAGTAACGTGCCGTTGGGTCATGTACACATGGACCAATGTGCTTATTGCAGACAAGAGGGTCATTGGTGAGCACAATGCCTGATCCTCCAGCAGAGGTCGAATAACACAGTTGGCATCATGGGCAGACGATCCAGAGGCCGCCCTGGGGCAGGGGGTCCTGGTAGAAGCCAGTTTTCTCAGAATTGTCAGTCTTTTTCGCAAGACAATCAGCCACTGAGTGTGGATAATAGAAACATTTGTGATCATCCTTCTACTGCTTATCTCTCTGAAGACCTTCCCTTTGATGATATATTGTTTCGTTAGGATTGCCCGAAGCAGTGTTGGGAACCAACGCCTATTCCCGTTAATCAGAAAGGTCCCTACGTTGAAATGATAGTGGGAAATAGGAAACATCTATTTTTGATAGATACAGGAGCACAGAAGTGTTCCATTGACCATTCACAGGTTCCAGACATTCCACTGTCAGGGCAAACTAATGTTTCTGTAGGGTTTTCTGGTACGTCAGTGGTTAGTCCGGTTTCTCTGCCGGTACCGATTTCACTGGGTCCATTCACGGATCATTGTCCGTTTCTTTTGACATCAAACTGTGGTGAGAATTTCTTGGGGTTGAATCTGTGGAAGGAATTAAATGCGGTAATTCATTGTTCTTCGGATGGAGTGCGTTTGACGATTTCACCACAGCAATTTTCTGCCTCACAGCTTCTGACTAGACCTTTGCCGCCGGAACTTAGTAACGTTCCAGAGAGTTTATGGGTGATTGACGATAATGATGTTGGTGTTTTGCAGATTGAGCCTGTTAAAATCATTTTGAAACCAGGAGTAAAGTTGCCATGTATTCCTCAGTATAAGATTTCGGTTGATGGTGAGCCAGCTTTGAAGTGTATAGTTTCCGATTTAGTACACCGTGGGGTAATTGAAGAAATTGCAGGTAGCTTGTGCAATAGTCCGATTTTACCAGTGTATAAGAAAGGAGATAATGCAATTCCTTTTCATTTTATTATTGATTTACATGCTATCAACAAGATTGTTGCTCCACAATTTCCTATTGTGCCTGATGTGACAACGATTTTAACAATGATCCCAGCTTCTGTTACTCATTCTAGTGTTGTAGATCTTAAGAATGCCTTCTTTAGCACACCTATACACAAGGATAGCAGATACCTGTTCGCGTTCACCCTAGGGGGACGCTCGTTTACATTCACCTGTGCGCCACAAGGGTACACGGAAAGTCTGAGCATTTACAGTAGGGCTTTGAAATAGCAGCTTGATACACTTGAGTTTCCTACTACTTGTACATTGCTTTAGTATGTCGACAACCTTCTATTAACTGCAGATTCAGAAAGTGCCTGTAAGGAGGGCACCGTGTTGTTGCTTATTCACCCAGCAAAGCATGGACATAAAGCTTCACTGGAAAAGTTTCAATATTTTTGACAGGAGGTCACCTATTTAGGCTATCTCCTGTCAAAGGAGGGAAGAAGATTGATGCCTGAACAGATTAAAATCATTTCTAGCATGTCTGTCCTAAATACACAGAAGGAAGTCAGAGCCTTGATAGGAATGGCTTCCTACTGCAGGCAGTGGATCCCAAACTTCTCACTAGTGATCAAACCTATGTTGGCTCTGACAAAGAAGGGCATTTCTTTGCCATTGCCATGGAACTTGGAACACCAGGAAGCTTTTGATCTGCTCAAGACTGCACTGTTTGCAGCACCAGTTTTGGGCACACCAAATTATGAAAAGGCCTTCGAGTTGTATGTGCATGAACGTGATGGATGTGCTTTAGCTGTGTTAATGCAGGAACATGGGGGAAGAATAGGCTGTGTGGTTACTTTTCCCCCACCCTTGATCCTGTTGCATGCGCTTTGCCGATATGTCTGAGAGCTGTTGCTGCCGCTGCTGCATGTCATGATTCCTGCTCCTCATGTCCCCAGCCCTCCCAGATGTCAGGCTGGAGCCAGGCCACGATCACCTACATGGCACTCAAGGGCCTCTCCATCCCTCCAAAGACCCACTTGGAGTCAGACTTGGCGCTTGTGGCACCAGACTCACTCACTCCCATAGGATAACATTGGGGATTGGACTTGTAGTGCATTGATGGGGACAAGATGGATGCCCCCACATATTTCGGTTCCCAGAACTGCATGTGCAGTCTAGCCTTTTGGGTGTGGTTCAGCCTAGAGACACCTGGGTGTAATGTCTAATTTCAAATCTTGTACTATTCATCAAACTCAAGTGTCAACATACAAGATATTACCCACCTCGAGACTTGATTGTTCCCTGGAACTTGAAATTGTTCTATTGAAGGCTATGAGGTTCCTCCTAGGGATCCCTTCACCTCCCGCTCCAAGAGCCAGGACGCAAAGGAGCCCCCAGGGAAAACCCCAACGGGGGGAAAAACCCTGTGTTGGGCTGCTAGGGTCCGTAGAATCCTGAGGACAACTAGGGTGATGTTCCTCAGCCAAGGGTAGTTGGTGATCGTCAGTGGAACAGGAAACTAGGTGTAATAATACAAAAGGTAACAGGCTAGTAAATACTTGAGAGTAGAAAGGATAAGGAATGAGAATAGAGTGGAAACAAGGATTACCTGGGTGTTATTCGGTCAATCCTAAATGTAAGAAAAAGGCGGGAAGAAGCTCACTCCTAATCTAAATGAGCTAAAGAAGGATAAGGTTATACATCTTCAAGTCTTGTGCTAGTGGCTTTGTCTTGAAACACAAAATGCTTCCCTTACCGCCTTTGCCAATAAACCGAAGGGAAATCCCGTTCCTGTACTTCCGGGTAGGATCTCCTACTTCTTCTGGTGCTGTGGCTAGAATCAGAGGTGCTAAAGGGAAATTAGGATTAGAACAATGATAAAGAATCTCCAGAGAATGATTGACAAAAGTAAAGGGCCGTAAGAATAAGTACGTAGTAACGCACCTGATAGAGTCGCTGAAGAGGCTAGCAAAACCCGTAAGGGTGGAAAGACCATTGGCTGGAAGCCCGGTGGGTTTCACTAAGAAGAAAATAAAGAACGTCACAGCTTATTAGAGATAACAGCTTAAAGAAGTGAGGAAAGTAAGTAGTAGGAGCAGATTGAAATCTACACGAATTTACGGAGCGTACAGCTACTCAGAAGGAGAGAAGCAACGCGCCTTGCCACAGGGTGAGTGTCCGGATATACTGTGCGGAAGTCTGGGGGCATGGCCAACCTTCAGTTGAGATCCGGTAAAAATGCTAGAGCGTTACAGCTCGTTCCGCAAACACCCAGAACAGCTCGCGCCGCGTACGAGAGTCGGGATATAGAACCAATAACCATATTAGGTGTAACACTGGGATACCCAGAGACTATTTAAGCCATGTCCAGGCTGAGAAACATGCTTTGTGTTTTCTGCACCTGCAGCATGACACTCACCATGTTTGGATCGGTCTCCAGTAGGCCTGCATCTTTCTTCTGCGCTCAGCTCCTGTAAGAACAAGAACACCGTTAGGAACAGCCTTACCTTGCGGCGCTTCTGCCCATCATTCATCGCTTCTTCTGTTCTGCGGGCATCTTGGCCGGTGTCATTCCCATCCCGGCACACTGCTTCCTAAGGAAAAAGGAAAAGATTATAAAAAAGGCATTAGTAATCATTCAGCAAATCTTTGCTTATTTTTAAAGACTGTACGAGCTTCAAACACTAACCTGAATCCCAGCCGGTCTGAGGGAACTCTGTCTTCAGAACGTCTCATCCGTCTGCAAGAGGGAAAAGACACTCCAGGTTAGCGTGGAAACATCTAGAGGTGCCTCATACCGTGCTTACTCACTGCATTTCTTCTTCATAATCGGCATCCACGCTGAAAACGTTGCGGCACCTAAAAGACACAGAAAAATAACTCAGTTCAATACAAATACGAAAGATTTGCATCGCACATCGCGCTCTCACTCACCTTCAGCGCTACTCATTTCAGCAGCACGTCGCCATCCCCAGACGCCGGCCATCATCTAAGGAAAGAAAGGAACGAAGAACTGTTCAAAAGACTCATGATACATACCTGTCAGACTCTTGCCAGTTAAGTAACAAGGTAGCAACGAGCCCGCATCAATCAACACGCCCCTGTGCTGAAAGCAGGATGGAGAGCACACTTTCCAAGAAAACAAGGCCCAGTCTCCAGTCGAGTAGACTCCAGGGAAGGGTTTGAGTTCGTAAGAGGTCAGAACAGGCTGAGTGACATCCCCGTGGATACCAGGTGAGCATTACAGAGCGTCTGTAAAACAGAGCGAGGGTATGGTCCTAGGCCATGCTTTTAGCTTGTTGGTACCTCACTCTGTAGACGTTCTATTAAATAGAACTCAAACACAACATCTCACTTCCACATTATAAACGAGATATGAATTAATCGTGTTTGCACCGCATATTAAAATTAAGAGATGTGTACTGAATCCGGCTGAATTATTACCTCTTCCGCAAGACATTGCTTGCAGTGACAAAATGTCACATGACTGCCTTTATGCCACAGAACAAGAAACTAAAGGCAGGATTGATTTGAAAGATACACCTTTGAACGATCCACAAGGGGAGCTTTTTTGCGATGGCTCCTGTTTCAAACTTCCAGATGGTACATCCACTGCTGCTTATGCAATCACTATACTAAGCACGATTGTGGAAACCAAAAGAATTTTGCATTACGCTGCGCAGGCTGCAGAGATTATTGCATTGATTCAAGCTTGTCTAAAGAGGTGAACAAAAAATAGTATAACATATATGATCAATATTCTCATATATGATGTAATTATTCATCTCATCAGTGATGTCTTGTATGATGTCATTAGTAACAATGTCAGTGATTTCATCAGTGATGCCATGTGTGATGTAATTATTGATGTCACTAGTAATGTCATCATTGTGGGTGTATGCTGCACAACAGGGATCGCATAGTTAAAGGGCACATGCTTGAAATGCGAGTACTGAATTTTAGGGGTTTTGTTGCATTATATCTGATCACCTTAACTCTGTGTTTTCATTGAATTTCAAAGGTTTTGTTATATTATAGTTTCCTCCTCGTGGCCTCTGTACATGCTGCACCAATAGCTTTAGTTTGGGCCCACTAGCTATGTCCACTGGCCATGTCAAACCATTGATTGTTGTGAAATGGAGTATGGGAGGGCACTGCTAACATTCAACTATTTTTTTTTTAAACAGTAGAAGATAAGTAATCTTGTTAAATGGGGTGCACATCCTCAAAGCACACGACACACAATGAACAATAGAAGGCAAGACCTAGGCACAAAGCCATTGATGACGATTGCCCACCCTGTCGGAACCCATTTAATTAACTGGGCAATATCTGCTCTCACGTTTGGCTTCTCTATCTGTAGTCCTCCTCGCAAACGAGGATTGTGTTAGTTGTTGAACCAGATTGCTTCTATGAAGTGATCAATCACTTTGATGAGAAGGACTTGGATTGATGTTTGAAAATTTGGTTATGACCACAGGTTCTTGCCTGGGGCAGAAATTGCGTAATGAAGGACCCATTTGGTCTGAAATGCATTGGCCATTTGGCATCTCCTACCACTGTTTATTAAAATGCAAATGTTTTCACATTGAATAAGATGTATTAATGCATGTCATTGGAGCAATACTAATGATTGGGTTTTTGAATTAATAACTTTAACTACTGCATGTTATGCTTCTTTACAGGCATTATTCTTTGGCCGATGGAATGATAACATCTCGGGGAACAAATTTGAATGAATTTGAAAGGCGAGTCCTAACGCCTCTGGGATGCTCACTCTTTGCAAATAGGAGCAAGCTTAATGTTGCTTCTATTAGGCCTTCTAATAGACTGTCCTGACCTTTTCAATCTCTGGTTTCTTTTAAGATGGCTCCAATAGGCAATATGGATGCCACGCCACCTTCTTACACTGTTAATCATAGCCCCAACTCAGTTTCTTTCTGCATACAGAGGAATGGTACTCAGTCAATGGGTGATTTCAAGGGTTGCACTAGTATTGCAAACTTGACGAGTGAGGACAGACCTTTGTATGTAGGCGAACCTGTCTACTTCGTTTGCAGTAATGAAGCTTATCCATGGCTACCTAGGGATTGGCAGGGAACCTGTTATTTGGGAATTCTGCTACCAGGGGTATTTATAGGCAGTACCACTGAAATCTCTAGGGCTCGTCCAAGGCAGGACAAGAACGGTGATACTCCTCCACAAATCCTGGGTGGTCTAGCAAAATCCGTTGTACCATTTTGGGGGCAAATTATGAATTCTTAGGATATTAGGAGACTAGCAAGAGTACTGGAGAAAACCATCAAGCGGACCATTGACATTCTCTATAACATGACTCTAGAGCAGAAAGCAATCAGATAAGTAGTGCTACAAAACCGGATGGTATTAGACGTCATCTTGGCTGAGCGTGGTGGAGTATGCAAATTAGTGGGGTCCACTTGCTGCATTTTCATTCCAGATTCCTCCCCAACCATCTTTAAGGCAACACAAAATCTACACGTCCTGAGTTCAGAAGGACATGTTCCCGAGGGAAATTGGGATCTTAGTGCTTGGTTCTGGGACTTCTTACGATCTTGGGGATGGAAGCGTCTCTCGGTCTTATTGATAATTCTGGGTATTCTGTTGTTCCTGTATACAATGTCTTCCTGCCATATGTTCAATGTTAGGGGGATGTTGTGCACAGTCTATGGGAACGTTAGGGCCAAAGGTACACGCACCAGAAAGAATGACCAACAAATTTGTGATGAAGGAAATTTCCGCCGCAGATCTTATGGCGATTGATATATCTGATGAATGTGATTCAGGTTGTATGGACATTGAGACGTGGAGTTACTCGTAAAGCGACTAGTTTTTAGTTTAGCTTTTGGCTTAGGCCAAAAGGAGGGTTTGTTAAACGGAAATCATATTATGCCTCTTTTGATTTATATTGGCCTTAGCCTAGTCGATCTGCTAAGAAAACCATGTTGCAAAGTTCCAATTTTGGATTGACTTTGCCGCCATTTTAGCGTCATCCGCCATTTTGATTTCTGTTCGTACATTCTCTGTTCTAAAATGGTGGACTGTGTTTCTAACTTGCAACCAAGCCTCCCAACTTTTGAGTTCTGTTAATGGTTAGACTGTCTAAGGGCCGACTGTTTAGACTAGGTAATGAGACCTTGTATTATGTATGAACTGTTGTCCTAGCATTGTCTACGCTAACAAGCCTCATCCATGAATACACATCGGCAACAATGAAGTGCAAACACCAAGCGTGGACACAGGCTGAACTGCATTGTGAAGGGATATAAACTAAGGCTTACCGCGGGATCCAAGAATATACATCACCATTGTAACTTGATGGAAATGCAAACTCATGTAATCCTTCGGCATATTATTTTATTAGCTGTATGTGAACTAGGCACAAACTCTAGACCGCAGATTATTAACATATAGAGGGGCTGGACAATATTGCTGAAATTGTATAAAAACACAAATGTCTAGATGTCCAGCACTCTCTCTGCTCTCTTTGACAGGCTGGTGCTCATTGCGGGATGTTGAGAGCCAGATAGCTATCTGTATCCATGTTTCTTTGTAAACTGCGCAGAATAAAAGATCTGTGAATCTTTATAGCCGTGTTTGGTGTATTTCCTTTTGTGGTACTCAGCCTCAAATGTTTATATGGCAACCAAAGGGGATTTGAAATGGAAGTTGCCATACACCTGCTACCAACTCCTAAACCAATCCTTAGAGAGTGTCTGGACTTGAGGCTAGAGAGAAGGATGGCTGTCTAATCCTGGTTGTAGGAATTCTTTCAGGGCACTGCCCAAAATGGAAATCTTGATGGTGTCATCACTGGTATATAAAGTAGATGCACTATGGGAAAAGACCGAGCTGTAGAAATATACCCTCTGAAACCAAAGGTGTGGAATCTGCTTGCCTCAATTCCCTTCCCCTCATAGTGAGTGGGGGTGGAGGGTTAAAACTGTATAGAAGCTTGGCCTATTTAACAAAAAATATTAATTTCATGAATTCCCCTTGGCAGAAGGGGTGACTTTTGTTAAATTGTTAAATTAAATAAGCTCATTCCCAGTGTGTGGTGAAAACCATAGACTGTAACTTAATCGGGTAAACCTACTGGACCAGCTTCCCCAATACAGGCCTTTAACTGGAGAGGGACTGATATCCAAAATTCTGAAATCATCCCTATTATTTTCTGTGCAGTTTCCCAAACACAGGCCTATAGTTGAGGGGGGTGGGGTGGGTCTGAATTCCAAAATTCTCAAATCATCCCAATTTCTTCTGTCCAGGTTCCCCAACACTGGCCTTTATGTGGAAGGGAGTCTGCCATCCAAAATTCTTGAATTTTCCCAATTTCTACTGTCCAACTTCCCCAACACAGACCTTTCAGTGAGGGGGGGGGTCTGAAAACAAACAGCTAAATCACCCTGTGTTTATTTTAAACCAAAAGTGTGGGTGAAATCATAATTGCCACATGCATTTGCACCAATCTATAAACCTAAATGCTAGCCTTTTAAGTGCACAGGAACATCGAAATAACACAGCTCTACATATTTACATTGTTTGTGTTCATTGCCCAGTATGGTGATTTGTGTTTTTCCCAACCAACTTGTGTGATTTATTTGTGTAACAAGAAGTTTAATTGTGAGCCACAACGAAGGTGGCATGTGTCGTTTTAGTATAATCTCTATTACCTATCTTCCAAACAAATACAGATATATTTCCCATACCCAGATCTGGTTCATGGCTCACTGTTGACACAGGAGGGGAGGTAACATACACAAGTATTGCTGGACTCCTTGATTGAAGATACTCACCAGGTTAAGGATGATATCAATATAACGCGACAGTCTGGTAGTGTATAAAATTTAGAGCGGGCAGGACAGGCTTAAATCCGCCTGTTCCCATTGCAAATCCCGCTTATTATAAGAGAAGGGATTGACAATGCCATAAAAAAATGCTATATGGGGGATACAGTATTAAAGGGGAAATCAACGGGACATGCTAAGTAAAGCTGGTCCTGTGTTCTGCAAAGCGTTGAATTTCAGAGGTTGTGTTGCAATGTGTTTCTTACCTTAACTGATCATTAACCAAAGAGTTTTCATTGAATAAATATATAAATATTTCTAGTGGTCGAATTGTGCACGAGCGGGAGGGAGCGGCACTCCTTTATGTTTTTTTTTTCAAGTTTCGCTGTTTCTAAACTTTAATTTGAAAAAGAAATCGGTCCAGAATGGATTTATTTTTAAAAATAAATGTACAGGACGAAGTCAGAGCTGGCTGCTCTGTGGTAGACTTTTAAGGAGAGCATCGGGGGGATTCGTTAAGGAGGGAGCCCCCCATCCCATTCCCAGGCCCTTTCTCACAATGCAATGAATTCCTGAAGTATCATTGACTCTGCCTGCAGAGTGATGCCCATCCATTGCTATAAACCTGTAAACATACGCATAATAATGTATCTTTGCAAAGCAACACGCAAAGATTGTCTTTAAAATGTATTTTATTTTCTGCACAGGAAAAGCCTTTTCAGCAAAACTACATCTGTGTTGCAAAGGATCATTGCCAAGTTGCAACTGCCTGTGTTCTTGCACGCTGCATACTATAGCAACTGAGAGGGAGATGTTCAGGGTATTATTATTTTCATTTTTAAAACCATTTCCCTATTTAAGGGTACTCATATTTAATGTATACTTATGATGGGACGGCACCAGTGTGCTCCCTTATCAACGTAGATTTACTGCAAGAAAGACGTTCACAGTTTGTGAGATAAAAAAAAGCATTGTTGCTTTGTCATTTTGTGTAAGTGATGCTGCTTGCAAAGTAACCTTGTGATGCAGTTGCTTGGGTGGGGCTGCATTCTTGAAATTACTTTAGACTTCTTCTGTCTTCTTAAAGTTGATTTGGCTATTGGGTAAATGCAGCGTGTGAACGTGCAGACCAGCTTAGCCATAGAATGTCTTGCTGTCAGCACCCTTTCCGGTGTACTGCATGCATTCCACATCTGTCCATATCTGCGCAGCAAGGCCTATATTTTACATGATGTCTGCCAACAAAAGGCTTTGTTTATTTCTTTAAATATTTATTTTACAACTGCATCTTTTACTTGCAATAGCGCTGGAGTAGCAGGGTCATATGTAGCGGAAGATACTAAGAGCTGTATTATTTGAGAGGAGGCACAAACGCTATTTAAGGGCCGCGGTTAACCCTAAAGTTACAGGATCCAAAAGTGCACAGCCCACAAAAGGCCAAGGGCAAGCATGGGAATTCTTTGTAACCAAACAACCCCATGGTTTTCTTTTTCTTTTTTTATTACAGAGAAAGTAATTTTTTCTAACTAGAATACTGTTACTCCAACACTTGTCAATTTTCAGCAGACATATGTCGGCAGCATTTTCAGTTCTGAGGTCCCCTTTGCATACTTCCCAACCTTGTCTGTCATTAGGGTAGGTGAAAAGAAAGATGTATTTTTGGCAGGCGAGAGCACATTGACGTCTGTGGACATGCAAAGGGCTTGGCGGGTGAGTGACTTGACTCCAAGGCAGGTGTCACCCGCCAAAAGCATGTGATTTGAGAGATATGCCTTTGTTGTGCCGCTTTCCGAAGTTTGCCAAACATTCATGGGTTCTGCGTTCCCCGCTGAGCCCTGTGCAGTAGTAAATGGCATCCCGGTATGCATAATCTAAATGTGTTATAACAAATGTGCATCAAATTCCACCACAATCTGTGCTTTCGCCAAACGTCCGGGATGTGCGTCTCCTTATGTCACACATCCGTACTTCAACTGTCCTTTTGTGAGGTTTTATGGTTTTCTTTGAAGAAGTACATCAAATCCACCGACCTGCACTGTTTTCCGAGTCTTGGCAAATATTTGAGCTATTCGTCAATATTTGAAGACATAAACATGAGCCTGTATTCTAAAATATTGCACACAATGCCTGTTTTACACCACATACAGTAGCTGTTGTTTGTGGCTACCATCGTCGGGGTTCACTTGCTAGCTCTCAAATATAATGGGTTCCACCATAAGATTAATATAATCAGACCTCTGAAGAAAACATACTGCAGTATTAAAATCTAAAAGTGCTGGATGAAAGTAATAGAATGGAAGGGCCGTGTTTCAAATGAGGAAAGCAACAAGTCATGACTTAGTTTAATTTTAGGCATTTACACAGTGAGATTTCAAATAGAATGCGCTGAGCTGTCGAAGTGGTACAGTACAGATGATGAATGAACTTTATCCATTAAGAGGGAAAACTCCAGTAGGTCCTGACCATTAATCCACACATGCGCGCCTGCCTTGTCCATGGGACACTGGAGCCTGTAAAACCGCACCCTGCTTGATTGAGTTGTTTATTTATTTATTTAATTTAGTTCATATAAAAGGGTGGCAGTGGTGGTTGCGGCCGACTGTAGGGACCTTTTTGTTATCTGGCAGGTCAGGTCAGACGTTCCTGTGGGGATGGGGTTAGGCTCCTAACATTAACACATTTATCTGTAATAGCTTCACCACAAGCCTTCCTGATACTGTTCGGTGCTTGTGTGAAAGCGTGAGTCAATGTGATTATTTTATGTTTCTGTGGCCTATTCTATTGTGAAAACCAACAAACTCCACGTTGATGTTGCTGTGTCCAGGACTTTTCAATAACCAGATACAAGAGGTATTATATCTCACTTTTAGGTATTGTGCTTCATGCCAGATTCCTCGTGCTTCTTAGCGCTGTAACACTAGGTTTTGTTACTACCACATTTGAGGGAACACAATTTATCAACTGCAGAAGGAGGAAGGGTAGATTCGGCCCTGCTGAGATGTAAAATTGGAACGTGCAAGCGGACACAGTTGAGCGTTCAACTCACCGAGCCAGCCACTGCAGTAGGTTGTTTGATTGACTGTGCAGTTAAAGTGAAACATGTATTGCCATAGCTACCCACCGCCTTCTCCTGCCCACTGCAGTCATTTTTCAATACAAAACAACACCTTCTAAAACATTTATAAGAAGAGTGCTATGATTTCATATTGTTCCTGCTTCCAAGCACTATAACAATATGCGCTATGTTAGCATCAATAATTGCAAGCATAGGCTTTAAAAAAATAGTTTTGCTTTAACAGCTGTGCATATAACTCTCATTGAACGTCAGACATGCCTGTATAACAATTTCCAAAGCAGCCTTTTTTGCTTCCATTGGATATTTACAAATCTAATTTTTATACTGGCATGTTTGAAGCTAAATGAGACTTGGTTATGAATGGACTGGCAGTGAGAGGATAACGTTTACACAGTTTTCTAGGAACACAATTCAGAATGCTGTCAATCTACTAGCTATGTTTTTGCATATAGGGCCTACAGAAAAATGTAGAGGGGTAGGTGTATTATGTATGAAATAGGTATTTGCCATCACCAATACCTAGAGATGCCAATGGGCTGCATCTGTTGCCTGCGCCTGGCAAAGTGGCTCATGCTCTAAGTGTGCTGCTGCCACCAGCGTGTGATCCTGTGTGAACGGGTGCTCTGGTCACCATCTTATGCAAAGCCTACCTAGGTTCTCCACTTCTGGCCTTTCTGCACATACGCTTTTCTTGGAAGCTGTTAAATGGGACCCAGACAATCCTAGGTCCCTTATTTGCTTTACCCAGGGCCAGAAGCTGTTAAAAGTGCAGAACCATTAACCCCTTCCTCTTTCAGTTATGACTGCCCTTCCCTTTGTCCTCGGCCTGCTGTTTAGCAACAATTGCATGATCGGAAGTTGAATGCAGCGGTAGAAGTGGGTCGATTGGGAGCGGTACTCCTCTAATTTTATTTTTTAAGTTTTAATGTTCCTATACTTTTATTTGGAAAAGTATAGGAAGAAGTTGAAGCTTGCAGTTCTATGCACTTCACTGAACATTACCATAAACAGCAGGTGTGTTTGGGGGTTTGGATTGAGCGTGGGAGAGGGTGTTTTGATAGGGTTTGCAGGGAGCGGGGGGCAGACCAGCAGGGAACATAGGCCCACTACTTCTTTTTGTGCACTTCGACCACTGCATATTTGTTGGGCTGCTACTGGGTCACATTCACACCCCTCTTTGAGAGTACAGCCTTCCCTCGGGCCCACGTCACCACAATAGGTAAAGACTGCATATCTCTTAACTCGGCCTGTTTCACCATTAAGATTGGGTTTTCTCTTGCTGTGTATAAGTGTGAGGCCCGATTAGGCGCTTTAGCCTCTGCTCATCGTTGTACTCCTGCAGGACAGAAGTCAATTCATCACAGAGTGACTAAAGGGAAGCATATTTCATTCTAGTATTCTCCAGAAATGGAAAACAACTATGATGACTTTCGGGATTTAAATGTAGACACATATGTCCTAATAATGAGTTTATCCACGGCCCCTTCTGAAGACATCTAAGTCTAAAACATTGGGCCTCATCATTGTTACCAGACTGCA
Source organism: Ambystoma mexicanum (assembly GCF_040938575.1). Classification (NCBI taxonomy): domain Eukaryota; kingdom Metazoa; phylum Chordata; class Amphibia; order Caudata; family Ambystomatidae; genus Ambystoma; species Ambystoma mexicanum. The sequence continues at coordinate 713,698,188 of NC_090928.1, read as the reverse complement.
CACTCTGAGTATGCGAGCGGCTGCCGTCCTGCCCACCAGGCCTGACCTGGCGGGTGGGACGGCACCCGCTCGCCGACTTACATAGAAGCACTGGCACAGTGTGCAACAGTGCTGGTGCTTCCATGCTCCCCATTCCCATTTAGTCCTGTTGGACTCAATGGGAATGGGATTTACCTTTTCTGGCACCTGACTTCCCAGACCGGAGGGGCTGTAATGCCCTGGTAAATCCGTCAAGTCAGGCACCGGAAAATCTTGCAAGTCCGGCGGCAGCCTGCTGGTTTTACCGGCACAGCACCGCCGGACTTGTAATGAGACCCATTAAGTCAGCGAAACAGGACACTAGTAGGCGAACTACGAATTTCTTTGCACTTATAGTCACTTTTAAAGCATCAACTGTCCATATTCTAACCTCCATGAGAACTTGCACTTTTACACTGGGATGGAGCAGGCCAATGATACATCACACATCTAGCAACCAGAAACAGATGCGCACTTAATATTGAATACTTATTGTAGCAGAGGACAGCTAGAACATGAGGTGCAGAGCAAAGAACAGTATGGGGGAGACTAGTCTAAAGGATTCAGGACATGGGGTGATGAATGAGTGGAACATTTATTTTACCAAAAATACTAGCGAGCCCAGACCGTTTTTTGTTTTTAATATCGCGCCTTGAAACACTTGTGTACAGGCGCGTTATAAATGCCATTTCATGTCATATCATTGTGAAAATTCCGATACTAGGGGACTAATTATTCTTCCCAACATCAAATAACCTTTGTGCAACTTGTGAAGCTAGAATTAGAACCCCAGTCTCATTGACTTTGAGCACAGCGTCTTTCTCGATTCAAGGGTATGAAGCTTGGAATGAAAACATGCATCCATTTGTGTATACGTGAACATGTATATATGTTCCTATATCTATAAGAACGATAACATGCCTGTTATATACAAAGTCATTACTTGCATTCAAAACCTAAACCCATTCGACTCCATTTTCTTTATCAGGGATTATAATAGCTGTGTGGACCACTGTCTCCAGCTGTACTGGGTGTTACAGGCCTGTAAAAACCTGTTAAAAATATGTTCCGAATTTGGGTCTTAACTCAGTCTTCAGAGCCCATAACTTCTGCAACTACCCTCAGACCAGATCTATAAAGCAGAATTTTAACATTGGAATATTGGTGGGCCATTGCAAATTGATGGTCAGCAGAGGTACTTCGCCACAATTAGGAAGCCTCATTTTTCTCTCCCCTCCATGCACAGTCCCAACCTTTCTTCTGGGCAATGCTTAATGCAAGGTTCCACAAACCTTAATCAGCTGTTCTGCTTCTAACCTGTTTCTCTTACTTTGCCTCATCATAATGGCATTAAAGCCGTGGAGGTGAGGGCTTTAACCAGTGTTATCGCACCACATCCTTGCTTTGCAGCCTTCTGCTTTGACTTAGGCCTATAACTTGGTGTGGGCTGATAAATACTTTTACAGCCCACCCCCTACTGGTCTGTATTACCGCATTATGCTCTACATTATCTGTTGGGAAGGAACCCATTCATCTGCAATATGGCCGAGTGTGGTTTGCCGGGTATCACGGTAAACTTAGTATAGCAATTTACTGTATAAAATATATTTGATTGTATGAATCTATATGGATGTGTATAGTGAAACCCAGCTAGCAAGCAACAGAGCCCTGCATATGAAGGGGGCATGGCTAGTTGTAAGACTTGGATGATGGAGCGATCGCTCCGTATCTGTTGTCTACTGCTCTGTTTTCCCTACAGTAATATTCTAGCATACCAGATACATGGGTACGCAAGACCCTCCACTGTAGGCCCCTTTGCTCTGTAAGGTACTAATTATAGGACTAGAGAGGAGAGTTTGGGAATACGCATCCTGCATCCTGTGACAAGTCACAAAAGTTGCCCTCTCATTTATATCATGTCAGGGCAACATACCCAGTTACCTATGTCTGGTGTGCTCCCATCTCTAACATGAAAGATTACATTTTTTATTGGACAGTGTTAACTGCTGATGCTGCTCGTCATTTCATATGTGATTGTTAGATGATATCTTCTGGGATGCCATGAGTGTTTTCTTCAGTGAGATCAAAATCATTATGTAATGTTATTAGTGATGCAGTATGGAGTTAGTCGTCGTTTTGCAACCACTTTGGATGCATCTGCAATTAACAGGATATGGGGAGGATAGCTCATGGGTAAAGCGCTTGCCTCTGTAGTTGGGCCAGTCTGAACTTTGCAGGTTCAAATTCTGCCAGGGCCGACTCATCCCTTCATCCTCCTGAGATCAAAACATTAAGTATGTATTTATTTATTTATACATTTAGAACGCGCCGACAGTCCTTGGGCATCAGGGCGCACAAAAGACAACAGGAGATAAAACAGGACAACCAGGGTCCTTAAAAAGGTAAGAGACTGCAATTAGCTAAATAGTACTGTCTTTATGTTTTTTCTAAACTTTAGGAGATTCTTTTCCTGTCTCCTCGACAGAAAAACAAAGACAACAGAGGTGTTGAAAAGTGGACACAGGACAGTGTACCCTGGTGAAACAGCAACGGATATCCAAACAACAGACCAGACTCTACATCTGGCCAAGAGTGAGACAAGAATACCAACCATGGGATGACATCCCCTGAGAGGATAAATAAAAGATAGAAAGTCGATGACACAATAGGAATGACACATTGCCACTGATTAGACATCTGGAGAGGGATGGGAAGAATGAAAAATTTGAAGTCCCAAAATCAAAATTGAGATGCCCTCCACACAGTGAAGGACGGAGCACAAGACAACAATTGAGAAGATTGTTTTTTTTATGAAACATTGAAAATATTTTCTCTGTGCTAATAGCTGCTATAGGGAAAGTCCTGAAGAAAGCGGAGAGTTGGTCCGATTCCGCTGAAACTGGTAGACAAGAAGTGGATTGGACTGACGACCCAACCACAAAACCCATAGAGAACAAAAATGGGCCTGTACAATTACACTGTCATTTTTATCTTTTATCTCTTAGAAATATGAATCGATATTGAGACACAAACTGAATAAAACTACTATTCATATGGTATTGCTCTTTTAGCTTCTTGATAAGTCACACAAAATGGAAGCAATAATATTACAAAACAGTCAGATGGACTTCCAGTAGTAGTGTGCACCTATTTTTAGTAGATTAGCAAAGCAGTGAGAGAGGACAGAGCGAGATCTCTCTTCTATCCCCTAACCTTAACAGGCGATGCATCAGCGCACCACCAGGGCGAGGAACAGCTGATTGAGGGATAAAGAGATTCTCTGTAGGGACAGCATGTTATTTGTAGGGAACTGAGATTGAGGAAAAATTTGAATAAATATATTCTGTCTCTTTTGTGTTTAACGATCAACGCATGCCTCTTGTCCATTTGAAAGCCGAGCAGGAGGCCAGGGCCTTGTTGAATGAGCGTAAGACTCTGCCTGGTGCATGGTGAGTTACTGCTGTTTTCAGGTAAGAAGAGGCGTTGTTGTAAAGGTAGTTGTGAATGATGGTACATGTTTTGAAGCTGATATGGACAGACAGTGCAGGTGTCTCCTGTGTGTCGATATGTGCTCCCTCCAGGGGACCCTTTTGATGATGCGTACTGCATTGGTTTGAATTCGCTGGCACGTTTTTTGGCTGGAAATTTTAGCCCTTAGGAGCAAGGCATTGCAGTAATCCAGCCTTGGCAATATGATTGCACAGGCTTTTGTAGCCGAATTTTCTTCAATGAGGAAAGGTTGAATGTTGCTACGGAGGCCAAGATGGTAATTGCAATTTTTACTAATCATTTTAGTATGTTCTTCTGAATTTAGGGAGGCTTCCAGGGTAACTGCCAGGGTTTTAACCTTCATCTGGGTAGGCATTCTGGTATGATTAATGAGGAAAGATTCGTAGGCAGTGGAGAGCTTGCGCCTGGCTTGATAGGAGCCAATAATAAGAAGTTCTGTTTTCCCCCCATTTAAACACATCCAATTATCATTCATTCATACCTCGACCTGGTTAAAAGTTGAGAGAAGCTCAGCTGAGTCTTTGGGATAATTCCTGCTGAGTTTCTATCACTAGCTGTGTGTCGCCCGCATAGCTGGTAAAATATGTGCCCATGCTCTCCAGAAAAGTGCAAAGGCGCTGGATGTAGATGTTAAACAGTAGGGGCGACAGACTGGTTCCCTACGGGACCCTACAAAGCATGGTTGAAGGTGGAGAGAGTGCATCGTCCCAGTGTACTCTGGAGACAAGGTTGGTCAAGAAAGATTCAAACCATCTGTAGCTCCCTTAGAAACATTTCTTACAGTTTCTAGGGTGTGTAAGAGGTTCTGGTGGTCTAGCAAGTCAAAAGCCACGGAGAGGTCCAACAGAACCAGAAGGCCTGCTTTGTCCTTCTCCATAATTCCTAGCATAAATGATTGAAGGTCGATTAGAGCCGTTTCACTGCTATGAGCTGGCCTAGGGCCTGACAGTCCACCATGTAAAATGCTGTTGGTCTCAACATGGGATTGTTACTGAGATGTGTCGACTTTATCTAGGATCTTTAGAAGGAAATGGCAGTTTGCTATTGGCCTAAGATTCACAGGATCTCGGGGATCACGGGCAAGTGCCATTAAACTTGGGAATAATAACAGCTTTTGTTGCGGTGCATAGTAGCCAGAGGGCTAAATGAAAACCCTATTGTTTTGAAGTCACTGCATTTATGTGTTTGAGTGATTATTTGTGGCCATTTCACTTGAGTAATAAGAACTAGGTGCTTCATAAAATAGAAACAACATATGTGGGGGCTAACCCATGCTGCGCTAACTCCCACTTATACCCTATTATGTAGGCTAGGAATTGTCTCCCTTAAATTTATGTTGGGGCGGTCCAGAAAGAAGAGCCATTCGCAAACTGGCATAGGAGAGCGTGAAGGATAGTGGCAACGTTGTAATTGTCCACTACAACGTGTCTATCCCGGTGCTGAAATGGGCTCCAGCGTGTTAATGTTAATGGTTGGGAAGTACAGTGTTTTTAAGCATCTGCAAACACAGATATCATGCATTCTCACATTAGATGATGCCCCAACAATGTATTTCTTTTTTTCTGTTAAATATCGCAGGTTTTATTATTAAGACGTTTACTTTACAAATGGATTTCAAAATGAAATACTATTAACAATTAATATTGCGAATGATAAAACTCCTGCACACAACTCAAGGTAGAAAAATAGTTCGCTCTCAGGCCTTGATTCCATGACTGCAGAGGAATGTGTGAAATCACTGAGTTTGCACAGGCACACATGTAAGCGTGAGGATTTGCTTCGCCCTCTACCGCTTAATCAGTCATCCAAGAGCTTTCCATGATCTGAAACAGGACTCGGAATGGGACCTCCATGTGCAATGTTAATCTGTTATTGGAAAAATTGCTAAAGCGCCTAGATGCCTCTGGGTTCTGTGCGCTATTCAAATGACAACATAAATACATAAATAAACAAATAAATACGTTGATATTAAGTCATTTCTTCAGATCTATTATTTACTGTCTTTTATTTTAGATAACAAATGCAGACCAATGTTCCTGTCTGCCACACACCCCCATTCACCATCTGCACAAGTGAACCTTGGTGTGTTCATCCATGCATATTTATAAAGGGAGTCCATGACTCTGATTAAAAAAAGGCCTACACGTATGCGCTTGTGCATGGGGGTTTAACTCGAGTTTCAAGTACCTTGAAGGAGATCTCAGTTGTCATGGTGAATCCATGGGTGATGACCGGTTCCTCTTCGGCGGTTCGTCCCTTCCAGCAGTCCAGCTCCACGCAGCGGCAGCCGGAGAGCAGCACTTGGCGATACATCTCGACCGAGGAGTTGCCAGCCAGCTGTCCAGCTGCGATAAGACAACAAGAGCATGAGGTGGGGGGCCAATCCGCAGCTACTAAGCAAACACACAAGGAAAACAGCCACGAGAGGCGACAGCGTGTTCGTAGCTTGGAGGGACATCATGCTGTCAGAAGGATTAGGAAGCATGCAAAGACCTCGTTCTCCTCCACCACTGAACGCCTTTTCAGAGGGATACAGATTTTGCAGCTGAGCCAGTCACAGATGTTCAAGGTCAATGCAAATAGTGGCTACCCAACAACTTGAGGCTGCATTACAGAAACTTTGCAGTGGATTTATTTAACATTTTCACTGGGAACATATGTCCCTGGTGCCAAATGTATTAAAGCAATACAAATGAGCACAGGTGACATTTTGATCAGCCGAACGTCAGTGCAAAAAATATCCTACACATCTGGGTAGTATACTCATGTAAAAGAGGCCTTAAACCTGAGGTGCTGCAGATGTTTGGGCTGCAACTCCAATCAATCCAAGCCATCACGGTTAGTGGTGAGGGATCATGGGAGTCGTAGTCCAGCTGGAGAGCTAATGCCACAGATCATCACACAAAATCATCATTGGGGTAGCAGGAAGTACTATGATTGTTTTGGTTGCCACCTGATCCATCACTAGCATTGTGTTTTGCAATTTGATTCACAATTACATCTGTGGGTTTTCATTGGTAAGTTCTCTTGCTTCAGAGGCTAAATGCGATGGAGATGTGCAACAATCAGTTCTTTTAAACGTAACTGCGGGAGTGGGCGGAGCCTACAATGATTTACATGCAATATTCCAGGCAAGGTCTTAACATTTGGTACTGCTTGGAGCCAACCCTGATTCATGGAATTATGTGCGTGTAAAACGGGAATGTGCATGCCATTCTGTGCCCAAATCCCCATTCGTCATACAGTGATTTGCCGGCAGAATGGCATGCAAATCCCCGTTTTACACGCAAATAATTCCGTGAATCAGATGTGTGTGTTTGCGTGCGTGCGTATGCACGTGCACATCATTTTATTTGTTGTATACAAAGGGCCCGATTCATGGCTTTTCTTGCACGCTTCAAGGTGACTTTGCACTGCTGAAAAATGACTGTGCACTGCCGACACAAACCCTTATTCATCGAACTGTGCAAAGTGTATTTTGCAGCGCAAAGTCATTTTGTATTGCAAAATGACTGTGCACTGACATTGCACTGACTTTGCAATGCAAAAATAGACTTTCCACAGTTCCATAAATCCGGGTTTGTGTCAGAAGTGCAAAGTCACTTTGAACCATGCAACAAATTCCATGAATCGGGCCCACAGAGTTCTCAATTATACATGTGTGTAAAAACATGCCTATGTCCATGTATGTACTCCCTAGCTAATGGAATTTGCTGTGCTTCAGGATGTGCACATACAAATAGCCTTCTAACGTGCTCAGTCCTATTATCTGCTGAAAGGTGCACACAGCAAAAGGGTGCAAACAAGTTTAGTTACACCCACTAAACGCATGCAATGAAGGAAAGACAGCACAGAGTGTACTGCTCAAAAACATTGACCGTCCATGAAAACAATGTCATGTTTGAGGGACATCCCTTGGTGTTGTAGAGGTGCAGTCACAGCCACTTCTTCCAGACCATCCTTTGTTTTTAGCCTTGACGTTCTTTACTGTGGACCACAACATCATTCTTACCAGACCAATGGAAACTGCTTGTCTGAAAGACTATGCCTTAGCATGGGTTACACATGTACCCCAACCTGAGTTAGAATGGACAACAGTGGGCCACATATGTACACTTATAACATGGGATCCTCCATATCATGAGTATATGCAAAGGCTATTTGGAGTTACAAGGCAATCTCAGTCAGTCACATACGCCGTAATTCAAGGTGAACCATTCATGTAGAGAATCTGAGCAATCCCTGGCAGAATAACAGGCCGGCAATGCAGGGCATATGGAGGTGTGCCAGCAGGCGACAAATCCTCAATGCTGGGTGATGTGGTGTCACCCATCACCAGAGGTAGCAGTGGTGTATCTCACAATATCAGAGGCATGGTGAGATTTTACAAGCTATGGAGAGATTGGGTGTCCCATTGGCACATGAAAAAAACCAGAGGGGCCTACTACAAGGCTGATGTTCCTATCTATAGAGTTTAACTCAGAGTCTGGGGGTGTGTAGACTGGCCTGTAGGAAGATACATGTAAAGACTCAATTGAGGAGAGTTTGATGGCACAAACTGTGATGTTGCACTCAAGGCTTTGGTAGCTTCATTGAAATTCACTATTATAATAATGCCAATGGGCGACTATTCTGGGGATCGATCACACGGGAAATGGGGGCTAAAGAGAAACCTGGCCAGTGAAGTATAAGCAGATTTGTGGATTTGGGCAGCATTTCTGCAGGAATTTAATTGGGTCATTGGTGTGGCTGTACCTATGGTGTTGAATGGAGGATTGCATTTATTTATAGATGGGTTGGGCAGTGTTGATTTCAGCACACAATGTTGTATGCACACAATGCCAGAAAAGTAGGTCCAGTGTGGGTTAGCGAAAAATGTCTTAGAGAATGATTTTCCATAGTTGTAGCATGCGGTGGTGAATTCAGGGACAAGGGTGTTCTTGGCTGCTAGTATGACTGTTGTTCAAACCATCAACAATCTGAGGGCATCTTGCTATATGGTGCTGAGACTGCTGAACGAGCTGGTACTATTTGTTTGAAGGGTCTCCTGTTTCGGACAATAATGTTTCTGATGTTTTGTCTTATTGACACATTCAGGACTTCAAAATATGGCATCCAGCATCAGAGGAACAGATGACAGAATTCCCGGCACCCCTGTTGAGGCTTAGTGCCCGGCACTCCCACATTTAAAAGGGGCAGCATATGTGCCAACAATCAAAAACTACCTATGAGGGGGCATTAAGGGTGTTTATTGAATTATGGTAGAGTAAAATATTTCCCATATCCTCATTGAGGCAATAGTGCAGTAAATGGGGCATTTGCATAACAGTGGGAGGTCAGTGGCTTGTGCGAAGCAGCATGTGTCAGCAGAAATTTGGCCTGGGTGACCTTGGTCCAAGACATTCTTGGGGAACAACGTCTTGTTGGGCTGATGTTGGAAAAAAGGGGGGGCAGCTACATGACAGAAGGTCATTAGATGCACATAAGCTGGTTGGATGGTTGCAGATAATTTGTCCAGACAACTTTCAGTTCCTGTTCTTCAGAGCAATATCTTTGTACTGGCATTTTATGGGGGAATTCCACAAATGCAAATTAGTGCATTGCAATAGGAATGATATTAAGGGAGATTTGTTGATGGAGGATGTAAGGGTAGCAGAAATGAGTGAGGATATGGCTTCATAAATCCAAGATGGACCAAAAAGGAGGGGAGTGAGGATAATATTAGGCAGGCACAGGGACACGGCACATGTCTGGTACTGGCAGTTCAAGCAGTAAGTCCTCATGCTCAAGGGGGTCCATTGTAGTTGCATCATTGGTCTTTAATGTCAGAATTCCAGTTTAGAACAGTATTCCAAAAAGCATTTAGGGTGGTAGGGCTCGAATTGATGGGCTACTCATTTCAACCTCAGTATGTCAACTGCTGCAGGGGGCTTGGGAATTTGGGGTGGACAAGTGGAGTATTGCTAGATCGAAATATTACGACATAAAGCACTATGTCAGACCACAGCAGTGGAGTTCTGGTGTCTGCAGTCAAGGATAGGAATGCCCATTGTGTTGTTCAGGGTTAACTAAACTGTCTTCTATTCACTTGTTTGGATTATGCTGAGAGAACGTGTGGTTTGGATCACTGGTCATTAGTTTGTGAGGAAGATCCTCGACCAAATCAGGAACAGAGCCTGGGGGAAATGGAGAGTGCTGAGTGCATGATGAGATTTTGGATCGGTGTGGGTGGACCTTTGTATAAACTGTGAGATGTGCTGATGGAAGCAAGAGAGATATGCCACTTCCGCTAACCTGATCTGATGATTCTGCACCTTGAAGTAAACCCTTGTGTAGCCTTGGGGTGACAGCACATGCAAGAGCACGTAGTGACAAAGCTTGTGTGGGTAGCAAGGTTTTACCCAGATGTGGTTGTGCCACTTGGTCATCACATGATACTGTCAAGCAGGACTTTAAAGTCTCCCCATGGACATTTGTCAAGGAGATGACCCAGAAGGCATCCAGGCACTGGCATCTCAGAGTGTCCACACATGGTAAAGAGTCAAGAGACGTTCCAAAGAGATGGTGTGCATCTAAAGAGTAAAGGGACTGACATGGTTTTTGATGGACTTGAGACTTTTACAACATTTACATTTTCAGTGGCAAGATGCTAGGATAATCTCCATTTGTGAGTTGTGCCCCTGATCAGAAGGTTTGGCTCACTGCAGTGGTGTATGGGAAACAGAGACAATAATTCTAGGCTGATATTAAAACAGTAATGTGGGCTTAACATCTTTTTTTACCCCTAATATTTGCTCTGAGGAATGGAGCCACCTGGTAAGGTCTCCGGGGAGGCCCTCATGGAAGGGTCCTGAATCATTAAGGGCTTTAGGGATCGGGAGATGGGGATCAGTAAATTGCTACTTCAGGACTCAGGAGGGACTTTCTTATCTCCCGGGAGCACACCCAGGTATGGTGAGCTTCACGGAGGTGGGAACGCCCCCCACACCTGTCAAATTATATATACTTGATTAAATGTTATCTGTTGTGATTTTAAGTGTGTTGCTTGCTTTCGTTGGAAACTGTTGCTAGAATAGAAAGTAATTTGGTTGTATTATCAAATAATTTTATTGTTGCATTTTTGTAATTAAGTTGGCTAAGTAATCACCAAAAAAAATGTATATGTTCCCTTGTTGTAGGCCATGCCTATTGTGCCCTGATCTGAGCAAGCCCCAGCAGAATGGCAGGTGTCATTTAAGCTGCAGTCTGCTCACAGCATTTGAAAAACACTGTTGAAATATTTTCAATTCCCCTCACATCAAAATATAGGGACAAGGCATGAGGTAAATATGTCCAAGTCCAATTCTTATCAAAATGTGGAACTGCTTAATCTGAGGAGAAAAAGAACAGCAGCGTAAAGTCAAAGAGAGAAAAACACATTTGTTTTTTTATTTTCCACATGTTTATTTTCCCTTGCAGATATCAAAAGTTAGGATAAGGAAACCTACATATGCTGAGACATGTAGACCTTTGGTAGGGGTTTGTGCAATGGTTAAACTGATGTGTGTTCGGGTGAAAATGTAAAATATGTGGGTACATAAAAATGTAATTTTAAAAGAGGCCATTGGGAGAAACCAACCTGAATCAATCGTCAGCTATAGGTTTGAACTCTGACAGCTGCTTTTCTATTTAATTCACCTCCCCAACAATGGGATATGAAGACAGAGCCCATGCTTTCCCAAGCAGTTGGAATTTGTGGTAGTGGTGCCATAAATATAATGATGCCTCTGCAAAAAGGTCCAAGGGAGGCTAATCCTGCATGCATAGTAATTCTTCAATATAGCCTTCATCAGTCTGTATGGTGGGCTTAGGATAATGAAGAAATAATGGGAGTTCAGCTTGACCAGCAGATCTGTGTTGCCTAATCTGAGGTTTCGATCTAACATGCTTTCCAGATGAAAGGAACCTTGAAACCTGGAAAACAAAAGTGTTCATCTGAAATCTAGAACTGGGAACTGGTACAAGTGGGGTAGCAACACAAGTCATAAACCTTGGGAACTTAAAACTTCAAAGGCTGCACCACTGAAAGGTTGGTCATAAATACCTTTATCCCTGGACTGATAGCTAAAGAACTAAAGACATCAGATGCTCTGTTATTGACTGTAATATGTATAAAGAGAGTGAAATGTCTTTTAAAAGTTACGTAGACAGTTACTTTTTTGCCATAATTCTGAAACAGAATGACACAGAACATTATTCCTTTCATAAAGCAACCTTTTGATATTATCTATTTAGTGGTACACATGATCTTTTCATAATGTGGTTTTTAACTATGCAAATTACGTGTATTTGCATTTGTCACACAGAAACTGTGTACACCAGTTTGTCATATAATCTAGCATCTTCAGTGATGAGCCAATGACTTTTAGATATGAAAATAATTTGGATTTAAAGGTAGGAGTGAGTTAAATGGAGTAATCAGTAACTCAGTAGTCATTTGTGAAATATTGATGCAAATTGCATTGATTCCGGCCAGAGAGAGAAATCTGGTGAGATGATTAGATGGTTATATGTGTGGAATTTACTACCTCAGAATATTCAAATATTTAATGCAAGAAATCCCTGAGATGACCTCACATTGAATGAGAGGGAAAATAAGTTTAAATGTTACTCCTATGCGACTGCCCCTTCATTAATGTGCCCAATGACTGCTGATTGGTATGTCTAGTGTGATGTCACTTTTGGAATACTATCCAATTACATACATTCACCACTTAGATTGGGGAAACTATACAATCCTCATAAAGGTGGGGCTTATGTTCTATCTAAGATTCAACACACACTCACTCAAGGATACTGACAGACTCACTCGCTTATTCTCTAACTGATAATGAGGAGACAAATAATAATTGATAACAACAGGAAGGAACTTTAATAGATTGCCCTCATTTTCAACACATTTTTGATTATCACTAGGGCCCTGAAAGTGAGGTCTATTAGGAGTTAAAGTTTTAGGTTTTCTTCAGAAGGCTAGACAGCAGACAGGCTGTGGAGGAAAACTGATCCCATTTTGCTGACTGATGCCCACATGTTCCTAGAGGGGGATAATTGAATCAGTCCTTAAGAGGGTGACCACCTGTCTGTGATAAAGCCAAAAGACATTCATATGTGAATATGCTCTAAAGGGGAAATAATCCTCAGGAGAGTGATACTATAAAAGCAATTAGATTAAATCCAGGTCTCTGTTATGTGTAAGTACTGACAGGCGAGACTATATGAACTGACTGTACATCCTAGGAAATAAGTAAATATTTCATAAGCATATGTGCTTCTGGAGTTATAGATTTGATTAACTAGATCTTATTGTCTGTGTATACAGGGAGATCTTTTGACTCCTATTCTTTACTATGTACAAGCACAGCCGAGTGTAGGACATCACACTGTGTGCATATCTGGACAAATAAAGTAATTGAAGTCACTTCCTGAGAATGCCATCAAACAAAATACTGTTATTAATTCTGAGCTGCACAAGATAAAAGGGAGATGGTGATTATTCACTAACTGTTCTCTCGCTGTTTAAGGTGCCCATTGAAAGTAAGAAATGTACGCTTTTACACAGTCAATCAATAGAAACATTACTACAGGGAATCTAACCCACATACATGTTTTACATACATTTTCTTTTCTACAACCTACCTACATACATGAACATCTAGGAGGTCGTTGAAATGTAATTTTTAGAGTCCTGCTGAAATTCTGGCATGTGTATTGATCTATGATCTGTACCTGTAACCCATCTAACTATGGTGTGTATGATTCTGTCCAACTTTAAGCACTGCGGGTAACATGTATGCAACAGCGCCTTGATGCCTAAGGATGTTTGTGCGCTTCACAAATGTAAAATAAATGAATAAATAAAGATTCCTCCTGGATTCTCATGCATTCAATCCATGATGCACACTCAGGGTGACTTAAATGTATAGGTACCTATGGTGATGTGCGTGTTTCAAAAGTCTCTATTTCTGTAACTGTAATTTTGGTAACTGAGGGGAGTAGTGTATTGAATATTTCTTATCATTGCGGTTTCATGAGGAAACATCTTTAAACTGATTAATTTATTGATATGCTGTTAATAAATAGACCTTCTGTGGAACCCTGTGTGTTTCTTATCCCGAAATGGGGAGGGAAGCTGTAAAAAATCCAAACTATTGTGGGTCCCAGATTCTTAAAAATAACTTTTTTAAATAAAGGACAATTGTGGGGTGGGTGGAATGTTCCCCTGAATTAGATGTCATACAATTAAACATCCTGCAAGTTGCCCGAGCAGGACCATTTTGTCCATGTGGGCACTGGCCTAACAGGAGCCCCCGCAGCTCCCGTGGTGCCGGAGGCCCCACGTTGCACATGCACAGTCCCCCATAAAAACCTAACGTGAGAAAAGAAACTGAAAAGGGCAACTTTTTCATTTTTTTTCTTTTCGCTCGTAGCTCGTGTCTTTCTTTCCCTTTTTCCCTAGAGCCCAGCCATGCGCTGGCCAAAGGGAGCAGAGCAACTCTGACCTTATCCTCCCGCCCTGAGCCCAGACCAAAGACCCGAAGCAGCATTGTGTGAAGTTGATGCACGATGGATGGACAGGTGCGTTTAAAAAGTCTTTGTATCATTTGTGAACGTTTCAGACAGTGTATGTGTGTGTTTGTAAGATTTTTAATGCATGTATATGCATGTAATGTATCAAGCATGTAATGTATGCATGGTGCAGGCCCTGCTGCAGAAGTGCAGAGCCCATTTCAAGATGGTGGTTGCCTCTCTTTGCTCAGAGAGGAAACAGTCTGGGGCACCCGTGTGTGCACCAGATGTGCAACTAGACAAACATTTCAGGGGGAAGTTGCGAGGTGCTAACTTTAGAGACTGCAGGGGATGGGTGAACTGACTTGTAGCTAACTTCTTTACATATTCTAATTAGTCTAGTCTAGTGCAGCTTAAATGTTAAAAGCTGTTGACTCTCCCCATGTCTGAAACACACACGTAAGAGCTGTCTCTCTGTCCCAACACCCTTCAAATCACTCCCCTGACATGCAAGTACTAACCCCACATCTCGATTTCAATTGACTAAAAATGTATGCATATGATTTCAGGTGCTAAAAATGAAACGCTTTACAATAATGATTGCTGGGCCTTTGTAAATAGTGCAGCCCCAAGCACTGTGTCTCATCTGTGTCTGGTCCTGTCCTGCCACGGCTCTGCATATATGTCAGGTCAAGTCAACATACATATCAGGGGGTGGGTGGTCTAAAGCCTGGTCTGCTCAATGGCAGTTGCGCCATGGATGGATACAAATACAGCTAGGGGTTAATAACCGCTACTTATCACGAGACGGTCAACCAGCAGGGAGATGAAACACTAAATGCAACTGATTATCATTCTGTTGTCTTTTAACACTGGTTCATACACATGAGTCCCTTGTTGACAAAGAAGAATGTATGGCTTTTCAGTGGTCATTTAGTGTTTCAGCTCCTAGCTGACTGGCCGTCTCGTGATAGTCAGTGGCTATTAACGCTGGGTGTTTTTCTTTGCTTTAAATGTGTGCTTTGCAGCCCTCACTCTACAAACCTCATTTGTTAGAGCCCTTCAGTTCGTCACTTCGAAGTTACACCCTGAAGGGCTCCAGCAATGAATGTCTCCAGTAAATTAAGTTTGGAACGCGAGCACTGTAAAGTGCACATTGAAATCCCCATAACAAAAAAAATATACAAAGGAACCTATTTCTGTATTATAGGACTGCTGACTGGCAACATGGGAGCAGTTGCTGGGGGGCCCACCTGAGACTCAAGGCCCCTGCCATTTGAAAAGGTTGATAGGCCCGGACTTCGTGCCTGTGGCATGTATGTGTGTGTGTGCGCATAGCGTCGGCCAGTGCTTTACAGTGGGATATGAAAGCAAGCAGAAACTCTGAAAAGGGGGCATGCAAAATTGAGCTGGACATGGTAAAGGAGGGGGGAGCTTTTGCACAACCACCACAAACCCTCATACATACATTATAATGGATACAGTCAGGGGCCGAGGGTTGATAGCTGCAGATTAGCATGAGATGGCCAGCCAGCAGAGAGCTGAAACACCAAATGTCCAGTGAAACCCAATTAATCAGTCTTTGTCATCAAGGGGCTAATGTAAAGGAAATTGGAGTAAAAAGTCAACGTAATAAAAGCGTTGCTGGATACTAAGCAAGGTGATGACCCCTGAAGGGCTAGAGAAAATGCAGCCTGTAGCATTTGCACTGCAAAGCACTCATTTAAAGTACTGAATGAAAGGAGTATCTTGTAGCCTCATGGGACTGCTGGCTGACAACGTGGAGGCAGCTGCAGGGGTCCACCCTAAGTATCGGTCTCATTTCAACCGGAAGGTTTGAAATGCTGAGATGCCTTTCCTGCGTGCAAACAGGGCAGCAGGTGATACATGCTTTTAATAATAACAACAAATAGAAAGTACAGCTGTAATACCTGCACCACTCATTTATTCGGTTAGTTTTTGTAGCATTTTAATATGTGTAATAAATATAAGGAGGGTGTTTAGCATTTGTTCTTATCCCGTCACTTCAACTGCAGATCCTATGTTGTCACTTTTCTGGGTGGAAGCTCTCGCAGTCTGTACCTGTCACCTGTTTCATAATTTCTGTCAACAATTAGCAGCTGAAATGTTTCTGAAACTAGAATGCTATTTGTTTGAATATATACTAATGAGTGCGTGCATACCTGCGCCGCAGCATATGCAGAGGGATTTTTTTGTTTTTCTGGATACATTAGAACGTATCCTATTGTTAAATCAAGCCTGTGCAGACTTGAGTAGGGCTTCAGTGAGGTTGCCTCTTCACTGTAGGTACTGATGGCCTCGGGCTTAGACGGCATTGTCACCCTCATCAGGTCCACAAATTAAGAAACGACTGTTGGGCCCTGTTCATCATATTGTCATGGTTTGAATTTTAGTGGCCTATGTGTAAGCCACATCTTGGCTTTGGGGGGGCCCTACCCTGCAGCTGAAAAAAAACAGTGCAAGGCAACTGTGAGGTGCTTATTATAAGGGAGTTAAAAGAATGCAGCAAGGGGATTAAATGCTACAGATTATTTAAGGACCGACGGACAGTGAGGTGATTAAATAATGAATGTTCACTGAAATGGTATTGATTACTTTTTGACAGCATGTTAATAATGTAGAGGATACCAGAGTAAAAAGGCAACAAGTTGATAAAAACATTGCTGGATATTGCTGGAAACCTGCAGGTGGTGATGGCCTTAGGACACCATCTAAGGCAGGCTGGAACATGGACACTGCACAGCACACATTTAATGTCCTGCATTAAAGGAGTATGTTGCTGTGTTTTACGGGTGCCAACATGGGGCAGCTGCTCTGAGCCCATTTCAACTGAAAAGGTTTAAATTCCTGATGCCATCCATACGTGCAGGAGAAATACATGCATGTTTTTTTTTATGAGGAGGGTGAAATAATAAGTGATTTGTATTGACCGGTTCTGAAATAGATTGTGTTTGCAGCTTTAGGAGAGGTTTACAGTGACTACACCACCATATATTGTGTCCACATATTCATGGAAAAATGATTTTGCAATCCCTATACTGGCATAATTTGTGGCCGCTTGTTCATGAAAGTGATATACAATCACTATACTGGCATGGATTGCGTCTTCAGCTTTTTGAAATATATTTATAGTGACAGATACTGGCATAGATAGATTGTGGCCTCAGCTTCATAAAAGTGACTTACAGTGGCAGTCCTCATATATGTTGTGGACACATGCATAATGAAAATATAAAATACTTCCCATGTCCTGTTGATGAAATATCATCTACTGAATTGTTTTTCATGTGTTATCCTCGACAATATAAAATTGCATGGCTTTTACCCTATTTTTCTCAAGAGGTTTGTCATATAAGGACCATTTCAAAACATTATTTTCTCAGAGAGTACACCACCTACACTTCCTACATTACTAGGGCTCACTCTTTACGCTTGGTGGCTCACACCAATTTGTGGGTGATGTTAATGGCCCTCCGCTAAAAATATTCACCTGCCACCACTGACCTCAAATTGTTTACAACGCCAGTGTCCCCCCCAGGATCCACCCACCCTTCCGGCACCAAAAAGCTGACTCTACTATTAGCATGTGCTAAGGGACACTGCACCAGTCCCTTGTTCTTAAACTGGGTGAATGATGTAGAGTTTGATTTAAAAAAATGTACATGTTTCATTGAGTGCAATGCTTCCAGTTAGCAGCACTGTCTTCAATGGTTTGCCATGCCTGGTGTCTGAGGTCAGCCCCTGGAGTGTTTGGAATCCCTTTGCTTCTTTGAGAAACTTGGGGAGGGCCCCCCCCCAGAAGGTCTTGCAGGGGCCCCCCCACACTTTGTGTTATGTCACTGTATGTGGGGCTGCACACAGAACACAGGTGTGTTCAGTGGAGTTCGGACGAGGGGATACGCCATGTAATGACAGCACGTCCTACTACTAGATCCAACATGACAATATTACTCATGTTTCTAAGTTAAGAAGGTGAAAGATAAATTGATTTGCCAAACACCACACAGCACAGTGTCATGAGCCTCTGTGCCTTTAAGGCACAGCCGAGACACCAAAGGGGAAGCGGGAGGAACAGGAGGAAAGGGAGGAGTCAGGCTGTGGAACGGGCAGTTCCTTTTTGTATACGTGCTATGAAGGAGGTAATAAAGTGAAGGTCTTTTCCAAACCCGTGTTGCATTCTTCTTGCGGCTAAGCCCAACAACTGGTGACTACGTGTTTACCCCCGCACCGGTTACACAACTCATCCTACTCCAGGCCGGTGATACCATTGAGCCAGCTCCTGTGAACGGCGATCCCGCCTCCGCTCCTGCAACCACCATTCCAGGGTGATCTCGCCCGACACGGACTCCTTTGTGCACCTGGGGATCCCGCCTCACACCCACTCCAGGCCGATACCGCCCGACACGGACTCTTTGGTGCACCCGTTGATCCTGAATCGCACCCACTACATGGTGGTCCATTGCTTCAGCACTCCGGCTGGCAGCCGTCCAACAACTTCCAGCTATGACCCAACGGTTACGTCCTGAGGGTCAAACCACACAGCAATCCCTCCACCTGTACAAGCCACACAGCAGTAGTTGTTTCAACCACGTGCTCAGCTCCCAGAAAAGACCAGAGAAAGGAGACGGAGCACACAGCCTACTCCAGTTTGGAATACCCACGCCCCGTGGAGTGGAAGAAACACAGGACAGACTGATGCAGTGATGCCACAGGACAGACAGACCCAGTGGTACAGTGCTCACTCCTCCCACAGCCTGTCACATGCCACTATTGACATTCTGGGCCCCCAAATATCACAACTCCTACCACAACAACAGTGAGCAGTCCAGGTTCACTGGTGCACCCTGAGGCACAGGCATCCACCATGCCACTTGCGTCCAAAGTCGCCCTGCTTTGAAAACCGCTTTCTTTCATGCTGATGCTACAGAGTGACAAAGGGCCAAGATGGGTTGAGTGGGTGGAGGGCTTAAACCATGTTGTCAAAGTGGCAGGGGAAGAAAAATCCCCTGCGCTGAGCGACATGTTCATCAACCTGGTATGAGGGGAGATTAAAACCATTGTGAAGACAATACCCCCAGAAGACCAGAAGAGAAAAATGGCTATGCCTCCCTGGTCAACGCTCTCAACAAAAAGCTCATAATTGAGATCAACCATGACTATGAGTGCTATGTGTTTAACCAGTGCACACAAAAGCCAGATGAGACAATTGACAAGTTCATCACATGCCGCTGCCTGAAGAGCACCCACTGCAAATTGCGGTTCCATGTAATAATGTCCCCGCACAAATGTCTTGTGACTAAAATGTTACTTTTTTTTGCAGAGACATTATTACATTGAACATGCGGGGAACACCCCTCCAACCCCTCGTTTTTTAATTTCTTTTTACGTGGGGAGCAGGGGACATCCCTGCAACCCATCCCCATACATAATGTCACCATATATAATGTTGTCAATGGCCCTCATTACGACCCTGGCGGAAAGTGACTGACCGGACCGCCACAGCGTAAATAGCGTTTCCGCCATTGCACGATGGAGCAAAGTGCGGCCCATTCCGACCCATCGGGCACGAGCACCACGGCATGGCGGAAGTGCAAAGTCCGCGATGGCGGAAATAACCCCAAAACGGCCCACACCGCCGCCGTACGGCACCCTAGGTGCAATACCGCCACCCATCTTAGCGGACACCGCAGTGAGCGCCAACCGGAAAGTACGGTGACCGTAAATATACGGAAACGGAAGTAAAAACATGGGCCCGGAACGGGAAACAACACGCCGTACACCTATAAAACCACAAAATCCACACAACCACTAAAAACACTACCCTGAGACACATCCCAACCCGTCATCCACCCTAGTGAAACCAAGAAAAATGGGAAAAGTAGCGAAGAAAGCGTGCGACCGCAAGCGGCAGGTCCACTTCTCCCGTGAGGAACTCACCGTGCTTACAGAGACCCTCCAGGAGAATGCCGCCGCCGTCTTCTCCACGCAAATGACCAGGACGGCACTTGCGAACAAGAAGGCCATATGGGCCCTGGTGGCACAGCGGGTAAGTGCGGTGGGGACCGCACCCCGCAACCCACAGCAATGCAGAAAGCGATGGGACGACCTGCGGATACGCGTCCGTAGCATACTTTCTGCCAACCGCAACATTGCCACAGCCACCGGGGGAGGATCGGAATCACCCATCAAGTTGACCCCCTGGGAAGAAATCTGTGCCTCCACCATTGGAATGGAGAGCATAGAGGGAGTCGGAGGGATGGAGAAAGGAGTGCAGACATCCGGAGAATCCGGTAGGTGGCCCAAATAAAACCATGCCAAATCCACAATGTCCAATCATGTGAATCACATGTGTCCACATAGCGCAACAGTAACACATGGCCAGGAGAACGTCCACACACATTGGCCTGATAGCGCACTTTAAAACTCACAATAAATACATAAATAATTAAAAACCCCAAAAACACCCACTACACGTGCAGCAGGCACACCCTAACTGCAGGCTGCCAAACAACTGCACCCTCACTCCACACACAAATGAAAGCACCTCCAAGGCCCCGACCCAAATCACCCTCAGGTACCACCCCAATGCATGTGATACATTGCCATTCCAATTCCCACAGACCCATTAATAATGCTCGCCCTCCTTTACTCCACCACAGGGTCCGATCCAAACGACGAGCTTCAGGACACCCCTACCAGCACACCTGCAAAGAGGGCCAAGACCAACGGCCAAAGACCCTCCACCTCAGCTGCACGCATCAAGACACGGCAGCAGCACAAATCAAGTGGCAGCACAGAGGAGGGAACATCAACAGGCACCCCAGCAGCCAGCATGCCCACAACAGCAGCACCACAGGTCCCCCCAATGGATGCCACAGAAGGCACTGCCTCTGGTGGCAGCAGCACCATAGGTGACACCCCATTAATGGCAGCATGCTCCGACACAGAAGACGGGGATGTCGAAGTCAGATCCATCCATGACCTGTCCCAATCCCCCTGTCTGTTCCATCCCGTACGCCATGAGGATACCACGCAGGGGCACCCACAAGACGACGACTGGCCATCCCCCACAAGCCCTGTGGCAGGGCAACATGAGGCGAACAGCCACTCTGTGACACCACCGCAAATGGCCATGTCCCAGCAGAGGCAACAGTCCCTCGACCAGTTAATCGTGCAACAGCAGCAACTGGCCACGCTCCTCAAGGACCATGCCGATGAATGTGGGGGCACTAAGGCAGACATAGAAACATCAACTGAGACACTTAGGGCAGAAATGGAGAGAAGTACAGAGACACTAAGGGCACAAATGGAGAGTAGCACCGAGTGCCTGAGAGTACAAATGGAGAGTAGCACCTAGAGCCTGAGAGTCCAAATGGAGAGTAGCACCGAGAGCCTGAGAGTCCAAATGGAGAGAAGCACCGAGAGCCTGAGGGGGGAACTGCATGCGACGTCCAAAGACGTATGTGCCGAACTTGCCGCAGTGCGCCGTGTGCTCACTGAGCTCTCACAAACCCTTAGGGACATGCATGGACGTGAGCAGGCAGAGACATCATCCATTGCAAGTTCCGTCCAGGGCAGCCCCCAACGTAGATCTGGGAGAAACCTGCGCTCCACAGGCAGGGGTGCCCCTGATACCCGCAGAGGGGGCTTGCAATAGCGACTGCCCACTGACAATGAGCATCTTTGGACACTGGTGTTCGGGGGGGAGGTAGGAGGGTGGAGGGGGTGTGTTGGGCTCACTTGGGTGGCGGGTCGATAGGGTGTTCAACATGATATCACATATGCCATAAACAATGCACGATCAACCAATGAGATGTGTGGACAATGATCTTTGTGTACTAGGCCATCATAGGCGTACAGTCCATATTGTGCATGTACCAGACACACACAGTGCCACGAGTCCCGTGTCCATGTATCAGCCACCAGGCGTGAGTGCTAGAAGCATGCATCAATGAGATGCTGACGAATGTCACGGCCCTCCTGTGCCTCGCGGACTCCTTGAGGTGCTGCCACATCCCCACCCTCATCATGACCATCTTCAGGTGCTTGCAGTTCTGCGTCAGGGGGCATGGGCACATTTCTACGTACGCACATGTTGTGTAGCATGACACATGCCATCACCATCTTTGCAACCTTCTCATGGCGGTACAGGAGTGCCCCGCCAGACCTGCTGAGGCACCGGAAACGAGTCTTCAGTAGGCCGAATGCCTGTTCAATGACTACACAGGTACGTGAGTGGGCATGGTTGTAGTCCTCCTCATGCTGGTCCCGTGGGTTCCGGACTGGTGTGAGGAGCCATCTCTTCAGTGGATATCCGGCATCACCTGTATGTGGACGATAAACGAATTATGTGGAATGCCATTGCTACGTACGCACCCCCCCCCCTTCCTGCCAGGTTATTGCCGCATCACATACCCCACATCATCATGCATGAAATGAGACTCACCGAGTAGCCAGGATCTGTACCCTGCGTGTCGCTCCATGTAGCGTGGTATTGTTGAGTTCCTCAAGACCATAGAATCATGGGTTGATCCAGGGAATCGGGCACAACAATGTGTAATGATCCTGTTGGAGTCACACACCATTTGTACATTCAGAGAATGAAATTGTTTTCGGTTGCGGTACTGGGCCTCCATGGCATGTGGGACGACCAATTCAACATGGGTGCAGTCGATGGCACCAAGGCAACCCGGTATGCCGCCAAGTGCATGGAATCCCACTTTTGTGTTGGTAATTTCCTGCTCCGAGCGTGGTAGAGAGATGTAGTCGTCTGCGTGCTGCAGGAGGGCATCGAGCACTTGCAATAGTGTCCATGAGAACAGTGGCTGAGAAATGCCATGCAACTGTCCGACTGTGTGCTGGTAGGTGCCTGTGGCCAGGAAGTGGAGTACAGACACCACCTTCAGTAGGGGTGGGATGGCGGTTGGGCTATCTATCATGCTGACAAGGTCAGCCTGTGTCATGTCCACAATGGTGGCTATGGTGTCCCGGTCCAAACGGTAGAGGGTGTGGATCTGCTCATCAGTGAGGTTGAACGGATGTGCTCGGAGGCGTGGGATTGCGGGCTGCCTGCGTGGTGGTAGTGGCTGTGCTGACGGCCCTTGCTGGCCCTGCCTTGCCCTCCTCCTCCTCCTGCGTCTCCTCCGTGCGGCCGGTTGTAGTTGGTGTTCGTCTTCTTCTTGGAGTTGGAGTACTTGCAGTGCTATCAGGTCCCCCAGGGCCAACATCGCAAGTCCTGCCGGTAGCATTTCGGAGTGGGTGTGGTTGTGGGAGGAGACTGGGTGTGCTATTTATGTGTATTCAGGCTGTATGGCCTCCACCTGTGGTGATTCATTCCACCTGTGCAAGCTGCTCTCCCCTTTGGGCGAGCACGTCCCGCACACAACGCTGCAATTCGAGGAATGGCATCTTGCTATTACAATCATGTATTTGTACCCGATGGCCGTGTAACATTGGTTGATATGTTCATTCGGCTATGGTCCCATTGTTTCACATACTATCTTAGCAGTCGCGAACAGACTTGTGAAGGGTCAGTGGAACGTAGTACTCGAGTAACGGTGGACCCTCATGCATCACTGTACCGAGTTGCAACGACGGGCGGGGCGTCCCATTTGTGAGTGAAGGCAGTTGCCATTTTCACACACAGCCGCACTAGATGGATTAATTTGTGATTTCAAGCGGCCACAGATGCCTTTTCGACGTGATGTTGCAAATGAGGAATTCGAAGGGCGGCGCTTTCGGTTATCAGCTAGCGGCGAGGAGATGCCCACAGGTCTGACTGCAAATATAACGTTCTATTGTTCAATGTCCTTGGGACAGGGGCCATGGCGAGGATGCAATGATTGATATGAATAGTTTGGGATGCGCAATAGCGAAGTGGACGATGAGGCCGGACGTTCCCAAATACATGTTACTTCACAACACTGGAATTACGGGCTGGGGCACAGTGGATTTTGCAGGCTGCATAACGCACAGACTCAATGGAATTCTCACATGTTATGTGAGTATGGAAACAGGCGTTATCATTACGGGATGAGGGAATGATGAATGGATGCATGGACAGATGATTTGATACAGTGTTTGCCATGTACAGGGCTTCTTGGAATCTGTCCGCCTCCCCTGCGCTATGTGATGCAGGGCTGCCATAGTGGGACCATCGTCTATCTGGCCTTGTTGAGCCCTCCCTGTCTCAACGCGCCTTCAGACACTTGTGTCCATGCACGTTACCAATCCCATCTGATGGATTCTGTTTTCACAGACGCATGCACAGGTACACTCGTTTGTGATGGTGTTTTCACCTCGATATAGATAGTTATGAGTCGCAAGTGGTTTTGGGGTGGTGATGATCCTTTGGAGTGGGCTAGCATGCATATGGCTGTGGATTTAGTGTGATCATTGAAGTGAGTTGTTCGAATGTAGTTCTGATGGCCATTCTATTCTTTTTCTTTTCTTTTGGTTGACAGGTATCTCCTCCCCTTTTGCCACTGCCATCTGTATGCCACTCCTGCAGATGGCTTTTACTCCCGACACCTGCTGCTTCGTGTTAATCAGTGGAGCAGCATTACGATCTTATGGGACGATCGCCAATGGGCCACATGCCCTTACGCAGTACTAGTGGCTCGGAGCAACATTTCGGCCTTTCAGCTGGACTAGTGCCTCCCCATTGGGACGGCCCTGCGGTTCTGTGCGCTTCCATGTTGCCTTTTCGTACGAGAATGTGGCCCTGTGTACCATGAAGGAACAGGGTGTCACACAAGAAGTAGCTGGTCATTTCTTGCGGATGCAGCCCACAATGGTGAAATGTGTTTTGGAGTTCATGGCCTAATGGCTGTATGGGCTTGGTGAATTTGTTGTGCATTAAATTTCTATTCTTATATGGGCCGTGTAGCGTTCTTCTTTGCAAGTGATGTGGCATATTCCTATTTGGGGAGCGATGTATTGTGAGGAGATCTGCATTGGGTTCCAGCTTCGGAGTATAGTTGCGTGGTACTGTGCTGGGCGCGTTTGCCTACGAAGCCCAGTGAGGTCAGGGATGAGGGCTGCCAATATGACTGTTTGAATGATGTCATGCTCAGGGGCGGGGGATTAGGTTTTGTGTAACAGATGCCGGTCAGCCAGGTGGACTGGTGGAATGATGTGATTTTCGGAATATTGCTGGTCACAGGTACAGGTGCCTGTGTTTGCGTGCGTTTCTTGGTGGGAGACTGAGGTCATGTCCATTGGAATGGCTTCTGTATTCGTGCCATCTGTGCCCTGCAGCTCCCATTGGCCCCTCTTGAGATTCTTTTGTTCGTTGGCATGCATGGGTGACTTGTACATTTCACTGGTTGCATTGTGACTTCATTGCACCTACGGGGAGTTGTACTATGTGGCCAGGGAGCGGTGTACAGGCACTCAGTGGGGCCGTTTACGGTTGATTCGCGATGCCGTACTTCTCACCATGGCGGAATGGTACTTTACGCCGTGCTTGATGGCGTTAGGTACATGTCCGCTAGGGTCGGAATTCGCGTACCCTTGCGCCATGGTGGTATTTACGGTTTGGCATGGCGCGCGCGCGCGTACTTGGTGCAGTTAGCGTTGGCGTTCACTACGGTGTCGCTAATGGCATCGTACTTTGCGGTGACGGGTCATAGTCGCACCGAGCGCTATTCGATGGCGGTATTGCATTTCCGCCATCGTTTTTCAATTTCCGCCAGGGTCGTAATGAGGGCCAATGGCTTTTCCCTGCAACATTATGTATGGGGACATTATGACCTGATACCGCCAATTTCATCTGTTCGCCACAGACGAGGCGATAAGACTATGTGTGATTGAAGGGTGCACATCACCCGCCGTTTGGAGACAGCTACTCAAAAAGCCGTTGACCATTGATATAAAGTGAGGAAATTGGCCAGAATATTCAAGAGCGTCAATGCCAAAGCTGCTTCCATCGCAGGCAACCTGGGACCCAAACACGAACAAAGTGAAACAATTGCAGTGATCCACCCACAAACACATAGACCTGGAGACCAGGGGTTGCCCATGGGAAGACCAGGAAGCCAGACACCTCCTAGGACAAAGAGACAATGCTACCAGTGTAGTATGAACTTCCCGCAATCTGGGACCTGCCCGACTCTTACCCAAAGGTGCTCCAACTGCGGGAGAGAAATACATTTTCAATCCATCTGCAGAGAAGGGAGCCCATTCCCCACAACCCGACCGAACATACAACCGCAGGGGAGACCCTACAACTGCCAGCCCCCACCATCAGTTTACCCACCAATGTTCAACCCAGCACACTACCAAGGTCGACGAAGATAAGTTAAGGCTCTGGAAGAAACATCACTCAAGACCCGAACGAAAGATACAACCCAAATGACCCATACGCCAGTTACGGCAATGAATACAATGAGCCCCCACACCCACATCAGCAATGTGGGGACCAACAGTACTACTACCATTATGGTTATGGTGCTGAATATGACCAGATACAACTTATCAAATATGTCAACCTCATCCAAGATGATCGAGAGGCGAGGGAAGCACCCAGGATCTCAGTTAATCTAGGGAACAGACTATTGCTTCCTGATCGACTAGGGCAAAAAAGGTGAACATTATGGGGTAACAAGAGTTCCTACAGATGCTGGAGAGACTGGAACTCTTGAGGAACAACACAAGGATATTCCAATGGGGTGCAGCATTGCCCCTACACTCAATCAGATGATTCCCGCAAAGATGGAAGCACAACAGTCAAACATTTGACACGACCTTCCATGTTATAATAAGCCCAACGAAAGGCTGTTGCCTACTCAGTTTTCACACGCGAGCTGCCTTGTACTCATCGACATCCGATTCCAGGAGGACGCGGTGATGCAGTCAACCACAGCACCTTCAGACAACGAGAAACCATATGTGCAATCAGCAGATACCTGAAAGGAGATGGAGCTATCACAAAGGACGTCATCCAATCTACATTTCTTGAGCTATGAAAGGGGCGGGCTCGCGAAACTCAAACGAATACGTGTCAAGTTACATGTTGACAAAAGCATCTGTCCAGTCCCTCAACACCCAAGGAGAGTGGGTTTCCACCTTCAGAATGCTGTCTCACAGGAGCTAGACTAGCTACTCCAAAAAGAGATCATTGAACATGCCACAGACCCACCCCGTGGGTCTCACTGCTAGTAATTGTCCCAAAGGGAGAGGGCCAAATTAGACTGTGTCGACATGAGAATAGCCAACACCGCCATCCAGCGAGAATGACACCAAGGTCCGTGTATCGAGGACATGATAGTACAGCTGAACAGAGCAATCACTTTCTCCAAGCTGGACCTCATGCAAAGATAACAGCAGCTCAAACTACACCCTGACTCGAGAAGTATCTCCACTTTTGCCACACATGAGGGACTCTTCCGTTACCACCGACTGAACTTTGGCATCTCCTCCTCAGTGGAAATTTTCCAGGAGGCCATCAGGCAAGTCATCCGCCCGATCAAATCGGTGCTAAACTACAGCGACAAAATTCTGGTTTTCGGCAGGTCACAGGAAGAAAACGACGTGGCCATACTGCAGACCTGAGCCGTTCTACACAAAGCAGGCCTGACACTGAATGTGAAGAAATTCAGGTTCAGCAAGAAGCTCAGATTTTTCAGTCACATCTTTTCAGACAAAGTGATGACTCCGGACCCTAAGAAGGTCAACACCATAAATGAACTTCAAGCTCCAACATAAGTGGCAGACGTGAGGTCGTTCCTCGACATGGCCGCGTACTGCGCTAGATACAACCCAGACTATGCAACCCACACTAAGCCCCTGTGAAGGCTACTACAAAAGAACACAGATTTCCATTGGTCAGAATAGTGCCAAGCTGCTTTTGAGAACATCAAGAAGGCACTCGCAGAAGCTCGACGACTAGCATATTTTGATTGCATGATACGCACCCCAGGCATGTAATCGCCTACGCGAGCAGGGCTCTTTCGAACATGGAATCAGCTTGCTCCCAGGCCAAAAAAAAAAGCTTTGCGGCAGCCTGCGCGTGTGAGCATTTCTACAACTTGATCAACAACAAGAGGTTCACACTCATAACCGACCATCAGGCTTTTCTCTCTCTATCTGGAAACCCTCACGCAAAAATGCCGCCCAGGATTGAAAGATGTGGTATTAGACTACATGAATTTGACGACACAATTATTCAAAGACCGGAGGATGACCAAAACCGTGCAGGCTACATCTCACGTCACCCGACAGGTGCCCCAACGACAAGGAAAGGGGACACCGAATATATCAATTATGTTGCAACCAATGCCTTGCCACCCGCACTGTCGCTGGGGTCTGTTGCAAATGTCTCAGCAGCTGACCCATCCATGGACCTGCCCATTGCCCTCACAAACAACAAGTGCAGGGAGTACCGATGTGCCATCAAGAGTCACATGGGGGGGGGAGACTGGCAAAAGTGCACAACAAACTAGCGGTCAAGGATCACTCAATACTGCTGAGAGGGTGTATGTGAGTCATCCCGGCACACTCAGAGCCAAAGTCATCAAAACAGCACATGAGGGACATTGAGGGGCTGATAACATGAAGAAACAGTTATGATGCAACATCTGGTTCACATTCATGGACTCACTAGTGGACAGCTGGGTGAATGTTAGGCGGAAACCTGTGCAGCTCCCTTTGGGACCACTGCAAAAGATTTAGGACTACAGGTGTTGCGATGAACCCACTTGCTAGCAGTCTGTGCCACACAGATTCAATTGGTAGCTGTGGCTGAGCAGTCAGACTTCTCTCAAGAAAAGTTGGTCAGTATAGGGAGTATACAAGATAGGGTAATTCTTCGCAGCAAAACGAGTAAACACACAACCAGGCTTTAGTATAAAGATAGTAAGTTATTTATTAATAACAGAACGTCTACGAAAAATACTAAAGCGAAACACGGCAAACAAATCAAAATACAATTACTCTGCAGAATGGAATAAAGCTCGATCCCCCGAAACACAATATCGACAACTCTAGGTTCTACGGCACCACTTATTTTCAGACAGAGGTGTATACCTCAACCCAGATGACACTCGAATATTTAGTGAGGAAGGGAGAGAAGAGATAGGCAGGTAATGAAGTCAACACGGTTCGTACTGAAGCGGGTAAAAATGCAAGGCAGGAAGGCATTAATCACACTAGATCATACAGTTCGGCGGCCAGGCCCACTCGGTGAGAGGCAAGGCACGATGTCCTGGAAAGTCTCTACGGATGATGCGTTCAAGTCTTAGTTAGCAAATTTGGTCAGCGACAGGTTGAACCAGTTCAGAACAAAGAGTGAATAAAGCTTGGAGGCAACCCAACGGAACGGAGAGGAATCAGATACCTCACACGAACCGATCGAAAAGGGAAGCCAGGCGGTTACGGTACCTTGTTGTGGAAGACAGCTCCGGCGGGGGCAGTTGTTCCTGGTGGTGGATGCACGACGGGTCTTGGCCAAGAGAAGAGATGCTCTCGTCGTCGAAGAGAAGATGTCCGGTGCACCACCAGGGAAGAAACCAGCCGCGGAGTGCTTCGTCACAAGGCACCACCTTTCGATCACGATGCAGGAGTAGTGGCTATCCGGTTGCCGGGTGCTCTGCACGGGCAATTCGACCACTGCGTCCTGGGCGATCAAAAAGCACAAAGAAGAAGACTGGTTGTTCCCACCAGCCAGGGAAAGAGCCTCTCCGGCAGGGAGATCTCTTCTGTCGTCGGGAGATTGTGAGACGGTTCCGCAGGGCTCCACCGGAGGCGTCGTCGTGCAGGTCGGCTCAGCGTTACCCTCGTCGGATTCTTTAGGTCCAGTGGCGACTTTCTGAAGATCCAGTCCCAAAAGCCCTGCTTTTATGCAGACGTCCCCCATTCGTTCAGCCTAGCTTGTCAATCAACACATGCTAAGTGGTGAGCGGGAAGGCTCACCACCTGGGCCAATCACTCCAGAGTGCGACCTGAGTTGGCAAGGCAACTCGGTCCAGGGTGTCTAAACCCCCTCCCACACCCCTGAGGTAACCCAGACAGAATGGCGCCACTTTGGAGGGTCTCTGTCCAGAGGCCCGCCAAAAGTGGAACAAAGGGCTCAACCTTTGGTTTAGGAGTCACAGAGAAAAACACAGACGCCATTTTACAACCCGAGTTCTGGCAGAAAATACCACTCGATAGACTTATTTAAGATAAGTAGATCGGTGGTACGTTGGAGATTAACGAAAAACAGTATCAATCTTCAACAATGGGACGGATCCCATAGGGTTATGCTCGGGGTCGAACATAACAAGTAGTTTCCACTGCCACCAGCCAAAACTCGACGAGGAGGGACGGGACAGTGCCCCCTCGAGTAACAGATCCAGGAGTAATCGAATTACCCCTACTAGCACGTCCACAATAAGATGGTTGGTACTAGTTCTGTTAGCAAATTTAGGTCTAGTAAAGCCAATGGTGACTTTACATGCCCGGGGAGACGGTAGTCAGTCCCCGGGTATGGAGTCTATGGTGGGGGGACCTGCTAGGGCGCCCCCGTGTCACGACACGTAGGGTGCGGAGTGACACACATAGAAAAACTTATGAGACCCTATGGAGTAAAAGACCCCATAGCCCATCGAACACATTGACATTTCAAAGGAATTACACACATACATGTCCAAGAGTGAGAGGAAAAGGGTCACACTCTTGGCAGGATGGAAAAAACAAACTCCAGAAATCCAGCAAAGCTGCTGGGGGACTCACTAGGTTAGGAAATTCAGCCTAAACAGAGAATTCTCCCTAACACTCGCCCCCCCCAGACTAAGGGACAGGAGGATTTAATCCACTCCTGGATGAATCTCATACCTCTAGTCGATTATATACATCCTAGAGAGACCATCAGCATTTTGGTGGTGACACCCTGACCTGTGCTCAATAGTGAAATCGAACCCTTGCAGGCAGATCGACCATCTCAGTAGTTTTGGGTTTTCCCCTTTCATTTGCATTAACCATCTCAAGGGTTGGTGGTCAGTCTGAATAACAAAAGTAGAACCATACAAGTACGGCCTAAACTTCTTCAGAGCCCACACGATAGCAAAGCATTCTCTTTCGATTGTTGCCCACCTTGTTTCAGGATCCTTCAGCTTGCGGCTGATGTGGCAAACGGGGTGCTCCCTACCTTTCCCATCCAGTTGACTGAGTACGGCACCTATCCCTACATTGGAAGCGTCTGTCTGCACAATGAAGTGTTGGCGGTAATCAGGAGCTCTGAGTACTGGGGCTTGGCAAAAAGCCTTTTTCAGGTTTTCAAAAGCCTGATTGCACTCCTCGTTCCATTTAACCTTTTTAGGGAATTTGGGCGAGGAGATGACATTCAGTGGAGAAGCTATGGTCCCATAGTTCTCTATGAAATTCCTGTAATACCCGGTGAGGCCTAGGAAGGCTCTCACCTGAGTCTGAGTAGTCGGTGTTGTCCAATTTTGCACAGCTTCAATCTTACTGAGCAAAGGCCTTATTTCTCAACCGCCTACCTCATGCCCAAGGTAGACTACCTTACTCTGTCCAATTTGGCATTTACTCGCCTTTATGGTCAGATTGGCTCGTCCAAGAGCCTGCAAAACATCTCTCAGGTGGGTTACATGTTCGTCCCAGGAATTGCTGAACACTGCTATGTCATCCAAGTATGCCATGCAGAAGTCCTCCATCCCGGTTAGAACCTGGTTTACCATCCGTTGAAACGTAGCAGGTGCATTTTTTAGTCTGAAAGGCATTACCGTAAACTGGTATAAACCAATGGGGGTAGAAAATGCAGTTTTCTCCTTGGCATGGTCGGTCAGGGCTATTTGCCAATAGCCTGACGTCAAGTCAAATGTGCTGAGGAACTTGGCGGCGCCAAGTTTATCCACCAACTCATCTGTTCTTGGCAAAGGGTGGGCATCAGTCGTGGTGACTGCGTTAAGAGCTCTATAATCCACGCAGAATCTAAGTTCTTTAGATCCGGCCTTTGGTACTAACACAACTGGGCTAGACCATGTACTAGTAGAGGGCTCTATTACCCCGAGATCAAGCATCTTGCGGACCTCACCTTTGATGTGGGTTTTTACGTTTTCTGACATGCGATATCCTCTGCTTTTGACAGGCAGACAGTCACCAGTGAGTATCTCGTGCTGGCCCCAAGGGGTCAAGCCTGGTGAGAGCGAGAACAGAGAGGCAAACTGATTCAACATAGACTTGCACTCTTCTTGTTGCTCGGGTGTCAGATTGGAGGAGAGATTTACTCCTTCAATATTTTCATCTAAAGGTAAGCCTCTGAGGAGATCCGGAAGAGCTTCACTCTCTTCTTCTTCCTCGGCCAACGCTAGAAGCAACGCTCCTACATCAGGTCGTGAGACATACGCTTTAAGTCGGTTGGTGTGAAAGACTGTCGGAGCCTCCTTGGGGTTGCCCAAGTCCACCAGATAGTTAACCTCGCCGAGCTTACCCACTACTCGGTAGGGTCCCATCCATTTATCTTGCAAGGCCCTCTGCCTTGTGGGGATCATAACAAGAACCAGCTGGTTTTGAGCGAACTCAACGATGTTAGCCTTTTGATCGTGCCAGTGCTTGACCAATGCTTGTCCAGCTTTCAAGTTATCGCTTGCTTCTGTCATCAGGTGCGACATTCTCCTCCGGAGACCTATCACGTAGTCAGTCACTCTGACTGGCTTGGGGGAAGGAGCACTCTCCAACCCCTCCTTAATCAGGGCCAATGGACCTCTGACGGGATGACCATAGAGCAGTTCGAAGGGAGAGTAGCCTACTCCCTCCTGAGGGACTTCTCTATAAGCAAAAAGAAGGCATGGCAATAGAAGGTCCCACTTACGCTTAAGGGGTTCTTCTAGAGCACCTATCATGCTCTTCATGGTTCGGTTGAACCGTTCTACCAACCCATTGGTTTGTGGGTGGTAAGCCGTTGAGAACTTGTAAGTTACCCCGCAGGTTTTCCACATGGCTTTCATGTAGTGGGACATAAAATTTGACCCCCTGTCGGAGATAACTTCCTTAGGAAATCCGACCCTAGTAAAAATACCAAGGAGGGCCTTAGCCACAGCCGGAGCTGTAACAGTCCTCATAGGAATTGCCTCAGGATACCTAGTAGCATGGTCTACTACAACAAGTATAAACCTGTTGCCTGAGGAGGTTGGAGGATCAAGGGGACCAACGATATCAATCCCTACTCTCTCAAATGGGACTCCCACAACGGGAAGAGGCACTAACGGTGCCACATTCTTGGACCCAACCTTACCAGAGATTTGGCAGGTATGGCAGCTTCTGCAGTGTTTTTCTACTTCGGCCCCCATCTTTGGCCAATAGAAGTAGAGCGAGAGCCTTTCCTTAGTCTTCTTGAAACTCAAGTGACCAGCCAAAGGAATCTCGTGGGCTAACTGCAAGAACTGTGGTCTGTTCTCTTGGGGTACTACAAGGCGTTTGTAGTCTCCAGGTGCAGACTCGGTCGGTTCACTATAGAAGAGGCCATCTTCCCAGTGCAACCTATGTTTCCCAGGCTCTTGCCCTTCAGCCTGAGTTTCTGCCTGACGGCGAAGACCTTCCAGAGTTGGACATTCTCTCTGTCCCTTACTGAAGTCTGCCCTGCTGGGTCCACCTTCTGCCAGTAACGACTGCAGCTCAGGATGGTCAACAGGATCCAGATCTCCAATGAGTTCCTGGCCTTCCATTAGCTCTTCTTCAGAGTCTAATTCTACCATACAGGGTTGTACTTCCCCCTCAGCCTCAGCTGGAGGTGGAGTTGCGGGTGTGACGTTGGACAACCGCGGGGAAGTCCGTGTCGGCTGCATCGGAATGCGGGCTGTTGGTTTCGGTTTAGAAGTTTTAGGTTTCCCTTTTACTTCTGTGTTCCTAGAGACAGCGGCCGCCATTTCCAATGGAGCAGGAGTGATTTCTTTCTTCATCATCTCCCCGAGAGTACCGCGCAGGGTCCTCTCTCTTGCAGGTCTGGTTAGCTCCTGTAACCGTTTACTAGGAGGTCTGGGAGTATGCGATACAACTCCGAGAGTTTTCAAATCGTTACCCAACAGTACGCGTCCTGGTACCTCACTCTGTATGCTGACAGGTATCTTTACAGTCATGTCGTTACACTGGATGAGAACTGGTAATTGGGGAAGCATCTGCACAGGCCCTCCAGCTAACTTGGTGAGGCGTTTGGGTGCCTTAGCAACATCCTCAGCCTGAAAAAACGATTTATCCACCACAGTTATGCTGGCCCCAGTGTCCCTAATGGCAGGCGTCTCCTGACCATTCACCTGGACACTGTCCTTATAATACTCTTTAGTATTATCGGGGATAGAATTATAGACATCTAAATTCTGTTGTTCCCACAACCCCAGAGATACTAAAGAAACGCTGGCTGAGACTCCAATGGGTTCGTCAGCTAGCAGTAGAAAGTTTCCACTTGCCATTTGGACTTCCTCCTCTGGAGTGAAGGCTAAGGAGACAAGCTGGACCCCTGAAGGTTTACCCTTACATCTGGGATCTCCTTTCACGTGATCAGTCGAGCCACAAACAAAGCATTTCCCGAATGCTTTCTGGAATGGTGGCTTGTTCTGACCTCCTTCCAGTTTGGCACCAGAAGACACACTATTCTGCTGTGGTTTTCCCGGTGGCTTACCCTTCTGGTTTTGTTTGGGGCCCTCTTTGGAATGTGAGTTATTCGAATTCTCCTTTGAGTCTTTTTTAGGCTGTTTTCCCTCGTCCTTTTTCTGAGTTGCCCCAGAATCCTTGTGAGTAGCCCTGTTGGCAACCCACAAGTCAGCAGCCTTAGCTAGAGCCCTGGAATCTAATTCCTTCGAATCAGCCAAGTGCTGTCTGAGCTCAGGAGAACAGGCATCATAAATCGACTCCAACATAAAAAGATTTCGCATACCCTCGTAAGTGTTAACTTTGTAACCCTTAATCCATCCCTCTAAGTTTTTCAACCCTTCACTCACCCAGGTAGCCCAAGGGGTACCATCATGCTTTTTGAGGGTTCTAAACCTCTTAAGATACTGGGAAGGGGTCTTCCCGAATCTAGCTATCAAAGCTAGTTTCACACTTTCGTAATCCGTCTTATCCACCTCCCCCAATTCCATTACCACATCAGTCGTAACAGGAGGAAGCCTAGAGAACAACCAGGGAAGCAACGCGTTCCCGGTGATGTCCTGGAGCCCATGATTGTATTCAAACAGTTTCAACCAATCCAACACATCCAATCTCGGTTCGTACATACCCACTAATTCCTTCGGCATCCGGGGTCTTTTGGGACTGGAGCTCCTAGAGGAACCAGAGGAGAGAGAAGCATTTTCCATAGACAACTTTTTCATTTGTAACTCATGATTAAGCTCTATTTCTCTGAGTCTTAACTCAGCTTGTTTCTGCTCAGCCTGGGCATTCATTCGTCTGAACTCGAGCTCTTGGTTTCGTTCAGATTGAGCCAAGAACCGTTTATATTCTAATTCGAGCTTCATTTTTTCAAGTTCAAAATAAGCAGGATTACTTGTGGGACCTGGTATGGGCCCCGTAGGCACAGTTGGTAAGGCAGGTAGAGGAACGGGGGAGACAGTTTCGTTAGCCTCGCCGTCCTCGTCAGCCTCTTCATCGCTATCATCAGAATTACGATTCAGATCAACACCATTACTGTTATCTACAGTTGCTGGAGAGTTTGGTTCCTCTGAACCAGTACCCAGACTTTGGTTCGCCAGCAATCTCTCTATCAGTTCTAACTTCTTGCCTTTTACAGGAAGATTCTCTTGTCTACAGAGAGCTCGCAGACTCTCAGTATTTGTATCTGACAAAGACTCTTGGCTGTAAATTTCCATCGTAGACATGTTTTTTGAAAGTTGCTTTTGTAAAGTTTTGTGGTTAGTCGTCCTACAGCGTCGAAAAACACTCTAAACTGTATACTCGATACTAATCCCACCGCTGTACACCAGTGTTAGGCGGAAACCTGTGCAGCTCCCTCTGGGACCACTGCAAAAGATTTAGGACTACAGGTGTTGCGATGAACCCACTTGGTAGCAGTCTGTACCACACAGATTCAATTGGTAGCTGTGGCTGAGCAGTCAGACTTCTCTCAAGAAAAGTTGGTCAGTATAGGGAGTATACAAGATAGGGTAATTCTTCGCAGCAAAACGAGTAAACACGCAACCAGGCTTTAGTATAAAGATAGTAAGTTATTTATTAATAACAGAACGTCTACGAAAAATACTAAAGCGAAACACGGCAAACAAATCAAAATACAATTACTCTGCAGAATGGAATAAAGCTCGATCCCCCGAAACACAATATCGACAACTCTAGGTTCTACGGCACCACTTATTTTCAGACAGAGGTGTATACCTCAACCCAGATGACACTCGAATATTTAGTGAGGAAGGGAGAGAAGAGATAGGCAGGTAATGAAGTCAACACGGTTCGTACTGAAGCGGGTAAAAATGCAAGGCAGGAAGGCATTAATCACACTAGATCATACAGTTCGGCGGCCAGGCCCACTTGGTGAGAGGCAAGGCACGATGTCCTGGAAAGTCTCTACGGATGATGCGTTCAAGTCTTAGTTAGCAAATTTGGTTAGCGACAGGTTGAACCAGTTCAGAACAAAGAGTGAATAAAGCTTGGAGGCAACCCAACGGAACGGAGAGGAATCAGATACCTCACACGAACCGATCGAAAAGGGAAGCCAGGCGGTTACGGTACCTTGTTGTGGAAGACAGCTCCGGCGGGGGCAGTTGTTCCTGGTGGTGGATGCACGACGGGTCTTGGCCAAGAGAAGAGATGCTCTTGTCGTCGAAGAGAAGATGTCCGGTGCACCACCAGGGAAGAAACCAGCCGCGGAGTGCTTCGTCACAAGGCACCACCTTTCGATCACGATGCAGGAGTAGTGGCTATCTGGTTGCCGGGTGCTCTGCACGGGCAATTCGACCACTGCGTCCTGGGCGATCAAAAAGCACAAAGAAGAAGACTGGTTGTTCCCACCAGCCAGGGAAAGAGCCTCTCCGGCAGGGAGATCTCTTCTGTCGTCGGGAGATTGTGAGACGGTTCCGCAGGGCTCCACCGGAGGCGTCGTCGTGCAGGTCGGCTCAGCGTTACCCTCGTCGGATTCTTTAGGTCCAGTGGCGACTTTCTGAAGATCCAGTCCCAAAAGCCCTGCTTTTATGCAGACGTCCCCCATTCATTCAGCCTAGCTTGTCAATCAACACATGCTAAGTGGTGAGCGGGAAGGCTCACCACCTGGGCCAATCACTCCAGAGTGCGACCTGAGTTGGCAAGGCAACTCGGTCCAGGGTGTCTAAACCCCCTCCCACACCCCTGAGGTAACCCAGACAGAATGGCGCCACTTTGGAGGGTCTCTGTCCAGAGGCCCGCCAAAAGTGGAACAAAGGGCTCAACCTTTGGTTTAGGAGTCACAGAGAAAAACACAGACGCCATTTTACAACCCGAGTTCTGGCAGAAAATACCACTTGATAGACTTATTTAAGATAAGTAGATCGGTGGTACGTTGGAGATTAACGAAAAACAGTATCAATCTTCAACAATGGGACGGATCCCATAGGGTTATGCTCGGGGTCGAACATAACAAGTAGTTTCCACTGCCACCAGCCAAAACTCGACGAGGAGGGACGGGACAGTGCCCCCTCGAGTAACAGATCCAGGAGTAATCGAATTACCCCTACTAGCACGTCCACAATAAGATGGTTGGTACTAGTTCTGTTAGCAAATTTAGGTCTAGTAAAGCCAATGGTGACTTTACATGCCCGGGGAGACGGTAGTCAGTCCCCGGGTATGGAGTCTATGGTGGGGGGACCTGCTAGGGCGCCCCCGTGTCACGACACGTAGGGTGCGGAGTGACACACATAGAAAAACTTATGAGACCCTATGGAGTAAAAGACCCCATAGCCCATCGAACACATTGACATTTCAAAGGAATTACACACATACATGTCCAAGAGTGAGAGGAAAAGGGTCACACTCTTGGCAGGATGGAAAAAACAAACTCCAGAAATCCAGCAAAGCTACTGGGGGACTCACTAGGTTAGGAAATTCAGCCTAAACAGAGAATTCTCCCTAACAGTGAATAACAGTTTGCCATGCCAATGCACCGCGAGGGCGGTAGCCCCCATGTCACTGCAGACAACACACATACCAGATCGACCGTGGGACCGAGTGGCCGTTAATTTCTATGGACCCATGGAGTCCGGAGACTACTTAATAGTGTTCATCGATGAATACTCATGATTCCCCATTGTCAAGAAAGTGGCAACAACAGCATACCCCCACCGAGGTACTCAGTGAATCGGGCATGTGACACAATCAAGTCAGACAATGGGCCCCCGTTCAATGGGCATGATTTCACAGCACTCGCAAATAATGATGCGCCACAATGTTCACACCAGGCTTGTGAGAAACAACGATGATCAAGAGAGAGTTGACACAGAAGTCATATTTAGAGACACCATTGAGAAAGAATGGGCCAAGCATGACACAGACATCGGAAGGAGACAAGTGCCCAAAAAGTTCCTGATAGGCAACGAAGTCCTGGTAAGACAGACAATAAACATGACGATGGATGCCAAGCCTCTTCAGGGTAACAGCCCTCAAAGGATCCATGGTGACGGCGCAGAATGCAACTCAGGAAAAAACAAGAAACAGCTCGCAGTTCAAGCACCTCATCAAAAGTGAAGAGCTTGATGCACCCCTAATGAAAAACGAGCTAGAAGTGAAGAAACCCCGGGATGATTTGTGGACACACCCAGGGGGAGTAGGAGCGACACCACCAGAACTGCCCAGAAATCCAGAGGATGTGAGACCGAGTGAATCAAGGACTTGCCCGCAACGTGCCATAGGAAGGCCCATGCGCCTAGTGGAAGAATGCTAAACACGACCTCAGAACATTTGTCCGGGGGTGATGTTATGAGCCTCTGTGCCTTTAAGGCACAGCTGAGACGCCAAGCAAGAAGCGGAACAGGAGGAAGGGGAGAAGTCAGGATGTGGAACGGGGAGTTCATTTTTGTAAACGTGCTATAAAGGTGGTAATAAGTGAAAGTCTGTTCCAAACCGGTGTCGCGTCCTTCTTGCGGCTAAACCCAACATGCGTTCAATCACAAAAGACAAAAACACCACCTTGATCTCTTGGTTTAAAGATAGGCGATATTGTCACTTTCAATATCTC
The DNA here is from genome assembly GCF_040938575.1 of Ambystoma mexicanum. NCBI lineage: Eukaryota > Metazoa > Chordata > Amphibia > Caudata > Ambystomatidae > Ambystoma > Ambystoma mexicanum. Next base: position 713,658,947 of record NC_090928.1, on the reverse strand, counting down.
CTTAACGTGCGTGTCTTTACTGTATATGCATCTTCCTGCATTATCTATGGGTGACATCCTTCATTTAGTAAACTAATGGCACTTCAGCTGCCCCAGCACCATAAGGTTTGAATATTACATGTAAATGACGAAGACAGGAAGCTCTGGTGAAAGCTTTCACGCCACATGAACACATGTGCCACCCGGGATTACAAATGGCACATTTCCATAAGTACTCCCTCCCCCACTGCTTATGCTGGTAAATAAGTAATAAGCACCTGATGTACTGCCAAGTCTTTGCTCTGACATCAAGGCCACACACATTACAGTAACTTCAGATGGTGCGCATGCTGCCGTTCACTCTGCTCCAGAAGCGTGGCTGCCGCGACCTCGCGCTCTCTGAACGCTACACAACGCGTGACATAAACCGAACCGGAAGTAATGCCTTCATTTCACTGCAGATGAATTAGCCCTTATGGAAATATGAGCGCAGATGGCCTTGGCGGCTGTCGCCCACCCAGGGTTAAGCGCTCGCCTGGGTGCAATCGGACAAGAGCAACCACGGGCATCATTTATTTACATAGGACTGTGGGTGAACTAAAAGGCTCTTGAGTGAATACAGCGTCAGCGGCGCGGTAAACTCCATTCTTGTCAGCTCCTGTAGTGCATCGGTGCCATGTAATGATTAAAATCCTATTTCAGGCCAGCTGTCTCCTATTTCCTTTGAAGGCAGACAGCACCCATGACAAGCTTTTTGGTTTCTTTCCCCCGAAGTTCAAGCTCTATATTGGGAGGACGCAGAGAAAGTGAATGCTAATGTGTTCCGTTCCCTGCAGCCCACGCTGGGAGAGAATCAATGCAGTGTTAAAGATGTGGGCGGTGCCGACTGTCTCAGCAGGCGAACGTCGATAGAAAACAGACACGCGCTAACACGGAATGGCAATTCCTTGCGTTTCATGCAGGAAACGAGTTTATTGTGTGTTCTAACACTGGCGGCCTAATGATAGAAATAGTGTAACGGGCTTTAAACCGGCTAAAGGGCTGGGTCATTACACACGTCTACGTGAATCGGACGGAAATGCGCACCCTCGGCACTTATGGAGCTCCTGGAATTGCACGTGAGGCACCCAGGGTCGTAAATCGGGTCATCCATAGGTTGATGATGGATCTCTTTTTTGAGAGTAGATACTGATATTAGATAACTTATTCGGCGATCAGTGGCCGCCTGTTTAATCCGCGGTCTGGTATTCATCCCCGCACAGTCCGCTGTCCTGTATTTGCCCGCAGCATGGCAGTGCACGTTCTGTCAGCGCACGTAGTGTTGCTTCTTTGTATTAAACAACATCGCATTTTTTTTATGTAATTATGTGTATAATTGCTCTCGTTATAATCGAATACAGAGTAATAATATGAATAGAGGTAATGAATATTCTAAAGGCGGGGCACCTCAGTGAGTGAAGGGATCACTGCAAAGGTCTGAGTGCAATTGACAGGTTCGGTTCCCTCCAGGGCCCCCATCCTTTCCTCCTTCGTACGTTAATACATAGGATCCTCCTGCGTTGTTGTCAATTATGACAGCGATTGCAACCAGCAATTTTTCCGGCGGAAGCACTGTGCAAAAAAGTGCTATTATTCTAACTAAATAAATTAATTATTAGCATTCTGCACTCATTTTAAATTGGTTAATACCGAACTATTTCAAATGCAGGTTAGCTCCCTTGAAAACAAGATGACCCCGAGCAACACAGGTTCTATCCCCGTTCCCGCGTTTGGAAACTTCTGGGTATTACGCACGCTATACATAACTAATTACAATTACAATATGATGAAAGAGGAGAAAACATAAAGAACAGACATCCGCTTATGCTTGATCACATTCCCAGTACTCAGAACCCATAAACTGGACCTCCAAACCTGGGTAGGCAGCCTCCAACATCTTCTGATGTCCAATGGATGCCATGTTTATTGTTATGATTAAACAAAGCGTGGCTTGCCAAAGCCAGATATATACTCGCTCGCATTTATTTGGGGAATACTTTTCCTATTCAGAGGGCTAGTGTCGGATCTGGTAAGTTCTCAACTTCCCCTCAGGGTCAAGTCTTGCTGGATGCTTTAGGGTATTTGGGTGCCTTATGTTTTGAAGAGATGCAAAGTGTTCTGCTACTTTGGCCAATCGCTCATGACTGCAGAACACCCACCAACTTTATCATAAAGACGATAGATAATGGTTTGTCACGATTGAACACTTTTTCCATGTATACGTATTTCTATTTATAGAGCGCGCATGCAGCACAAGCTGAGTCCTCGGTTCGGAACCTGATGGAGGTGGAAACGTTCTGATCGCTCAAAGGGTTTTAGTTTGTGTCTAAAACTGTGATAGGGAGAACATTCCAGAATACTCAGCAGAAGAGAATTCCATAGACTGGGAGCCAGAATTGAAAAGGCAAGGAGTCCCTTATGAGCAAATTGGTGCCTAGGAACATTGAGAAATCGGGGGATAGATGAGTGGAGAAGGCTAGTGAGAAAGTAAATAATCATCCTGGTCTAAAATGATTTCTATAGCAAGAGTTTGGTATTTTAAGTAGTTTAAAGCGTGAAATAATTCATCTGACCTGAAGGCAGGATCATGCACTACATGAAGTGAATCATACCATCAAAACCTGCATTGTCTTGGGAGGATAGCTCAGGGGCAACGCGCTCGTCTTGGAAGCAAGACGACGCAAAGCAACACGGGTTCGATCCCTGGGGCCATGCTTAGAAACCTCAGGGTGTTAAGCGTGTTATAAATAACCAATTACAATTACACTGGGCATAGAATTGTCATGTTCATTTCAAAAGGCCCCTTCCTTCGCTTGATTGCCACACACACACACACACACACACAATACACACACACACCCTATTCAGGAAACAATGGCCAAGTCTAGCATCCTACCTTGGGTTTTAGAAATGGAAAAGACCTGTATGTATGTGCTACCAATGAATAGAGACATGACAGGCTCATTGGAATTGTTCAAAGGGCTGCCCCCAACAATAGGGGAGTACATCACTGTTGCACAGCTGAGAATATACACCAGTTGCTCTTTGGAGTGCATGGAGTATTCCTGTCCCTTGGCAGTGTCCTCTGTCTTTCACTGGAGGTACGGGATGGGGTAATAGTATGAGCTGGGTGCCACCATCAATGGTGTGATGCTGATCCCAAAGACGGTATAAGGGCTGATGTGGATTGGCCTATAGAGGACTCTGGAGAAACCTAACCCTGGGCCTCTTCTGTGTGCCATTTCCACATTTTGTTATAGGAAGAGGGTTGGGCTTGCTGAAAATGTGTAATCTTGGGCAACTTTGAAAATTATTTCCAGGGCCTCTTTTGGTTCCAAGCCCACCCCTGTATAAGTGAATTGTCCAGAAAATCACCTGGGACATCCTTTCAAGCCCCAGAGTTGTGGAAGAGTACTTTCACAATGCGTGTGCACATGCTGTGCTAGTCCCTTTAAGGGATGCGATAGAGAAGGATTCATTTCACTACTCCAAAATGTGTTATAGTAATATACTTATCAGATGCAGCCCACAAGATACAGGAGAAAATCATTACTTCCCCTGGAAGATTGTCAGTGCCTGCTTTGGCATCATGCAGGTAAGCAGAGATGCCGACGCTGGAGGGTATTACCCAAATGAACTTTTTACAATTTTTTTGTCCTAATTGACCTAATAATAGTGGTCCTAATTCACCATCTGCAAAATTCACCTTTACCTTTATTTTACTTTTATATATGGATGGGGTGGGTTTGGGGTAATTAATAATATAATGGGATTGGGTAGGGAATTGCAGGGATTTTTGGATTGAGTGTGGGGCTGTGGGGGGTTTCACCCTGCATATATGTCCTAATTGACCTTCATTTCTCAATAAATTGTGAAAAGGTCAATTCTCCCACGATCAATATTGAAAAGGTCTATTAATATACATCCTGCTGGAGCACTGTGCATGGGCCGTCCACCCAGTAGCAAACCAACATCGAATATGCTTGTCAAGATGTTAGACAAGACTTTTGAGAGCTTGACCTGCGTTTCAGTTTATCAGAAAAATTAAACACATACAATTTATTTATATTAAAAATGTACAATTGAACAAATACATTACTTTACTTTCCATAAAATTCTTTGATTGATCAAGCATACATTTTTTTTAAATGACCGTCAATTCTTCCAGTGATTCATGAATTACAGCTAACCTTAAACTAAATCTATTATCAATGGCATCTTTTGTCCGCCCAACAATCTATTCCAGAAAAATTCACATTCCAAGTCCTCAACTTCTGTCACAAACCTATTGAATTTCAGTTTCCTTATGTTCAACGCAGCTGGACAACAGATTGACGGCTGCCTAAGTGTTATTAAATAGTCCTAATTTTTGCATAGCTTATAAAATGGATTGTTTCTTTCTATTCGGCTCATCAGGCCCCATCTCTGGAGGGTACCAAAGAAATTAAATCTGAATCGAATATACACCAAGCAATACTTAGGATTTGTTAACTGCAGCATATATCTCCAAAGATTATGATATAGCTATATTGTTTAGCTAATTCACTATGCAATTTATATTTTACCAATAGATCTTGGTCTCTACACCACTGATCAGGTCTTGTTTATTTATGCACCCTGTCGGGTCTCTCAAGAAGATGGCTTTGGTTTGAATCACAGCCCTCCAAAAATACCAGCACACGCTTCTTCAAACTGAATCAGGGACTTACAAAAGTTTAAAACTCTAATTTCATTTAAGTCATTGAATAAAGATTGTTTTGCGGGTCTAGAATTGACTGATTGTCTTATTTTGGTATTTGTACTGTGACCTCCCATGAAAGTAGACCAACTTTGTGTCGTATAACTACAAATGAAGAGAAGATGGAGAGGCCTCCAATCCAATTTAAACAAGTTGAGGCCATAAAACATACAAGAGACCACTTTCACTATATGAAATCTAATAATTGGTAGCAACACAAACTTGCAAAATGTTATGAAAATGTTTCTACTTTGGGAATGTAGGGTGGCAATTTTTTCCCCAGTCAAACAATTTGTAGTCTTCTACTTTCCTTATCACTTATCAGGAAACCCAGATACTTCAACTCTGTCGTAATTTTCATTGCAATGTAGAGAGGCAGATGTAAAAGTCATCTATAGTGTTCGGCCCTTCACCTCTGTCATGTTGGAAGAATTGCAGGAAGACACTGTGCATGACACCAGGTATCACCCCAATACCGTATCAAAAATATGAGAGACGTTATGCGCTCAGATAACCATATCGAATGAACCCTCAAACTGATGTGGTAGGAGGATTCCTGCACACACCATTGGACATAGAAGAGCTATAAGTGAAATTTGACAAGAGCAAAGTAATGTCATAAAGAGAAGACACGAGAACACCATGAAATGATATGTAAATACTTAAAGAATGAAGATGTAACTGAATTAACAAAGTGAACATTTATGCAAATACGAAGAAATCATATATACTGAGAAGATAAATGAGAAGAGAATTAGTAGATGTATGCACACAGAAACGCAAAGTAGATGATACATATAGAAGCTTTCTGCAGTAGAAAATATAATACGGGTAAAGCAGCCATGATGAGAAAATGGACGTCGACTCTGTATAAATAATAAGCGAGACGCCTGAAGGAGAGAGACCATGACTTCAGAGCTGACAGGTGCTGAAAAACAGCTTAGTGCAAAGAACAAAGGGTATTTGTTTGGCTTGGGATCAAGGATGCCACAGCAAGAAACAATTACAAAGTACGATAGGAGTCAAAGAGGATAAATTACATATGCACAACACAGCTCTCTTAGATTAAGCAAAGGAGTGAACATTTGCAAGTGACACGTATTGAATAATCAAAGCTGCAGAAAGCATATGCAAGACAGAGCAACCACGTCTCCACAGGCCAAGAGGAGCAATAGCACCCAGTATAATTTAATTAAATAGCACTAAATAGAAAGTCAGGATGGACAAAATTGCTGTCTCCTCACACTGTGGGATGTTTTTACCCATGCATCCGAGCCCTACCAAAAAAAAAAAAAAACTTGTGCATTACTGGCATTGAAAACATCATGATGACCAGAGCTTCCCAGAAAATGCCCAGGGAAATGCATGAAGAATAGGATGCCACCCATTTTTGCCGATGTAATGGGCACAGAAGGGCACTGCCTAAAACCACCATTGGACTACCCACACAGTAGCCTGAAACCATTGGGAATGGCAATGCTGATTGCCAAAAGCAACCTAGAACTGTGGGGAATTCATTTTCTTAAATCCCAAAAATGGTTGCATTACCAGTACTCACCACTATCAGAAAGCCGGCGTTTTAAAACAACACCAGACATTTGTGTAAAACTGAATAAATGAACCCAAAGCAGGCCAAAGAAAGACTTACTGAGAGGTGGATACAATGTAAAGTTATATTCTGAAGTGACTTGAAGGTTTATAACAAGACTGACTGAGCTCTGCAGGTCTGCAGCGGCTTAAACTGAAACTGGATTTAAAATTACCAAAAATCAAAATGTGTAAATAAACTGAGGGACAGACTTGTGACTGCCACATAGTTTGTCACTGTTAAAATGTCATAGTTTTGAACTTAGAATCAGCATTCCAGCTGCATGTGTAAAGATTGTTAGTTTTATTTGAATGCAGAAAACTGGGTAACTAAAAGTGACAGTAGCTGGGGCCTGGCTTAAGGAATTGGATCCTGCCCGACAACTTCCCCCCAATTGGAGTGAAACTGGATCCACAGCAGTTCTCAGGCCTGGCTGCATTCTGAGGGGAGGTTACCCCTCTCTGATTGAATTACCAAGGGACTGCTAGAGACTAAACAAAGGACCCAGGCAGAGGGTTTATTGGGGGGAGGCCATAAATGGCTTCCTCGTGAACAATGGGCCTTCCAGGGCCCAGGCAGATGGTTTATTAGGGGGACCATAAAATAGCTTCCTCTTGGCAGAAGCTGTGAGGGGCAGGGTCTCTGAGCTTGGCAGAAACTGGATAAACTGGTTTCTACACCATGTGACCTGAAAAGACACACCCCTGTTGGCCAGAATATGATTCTAAGAAAGATGTATAACTGACAGTGTGGACTTGTCAAAATTATTTAAATGGTACCATAATTCTTGTGAATTTTCTGTGCACGTTTTAAGACGCGTTGGGAATTTGTGTGATGTTCTGGGGCAAAACCTCGCTATTTATGGATACTACAGACTCTGTGTTTAAGCTAGAGACATGGGAATTTACTGGAGTATGTAAGGACAGGCCGTGTATATGTGTATAATTTCTAATGAAGAACCAAGGTTGCATAACCCACTAAAATCGAAAATAAGTTGCCATTTTTTAATGTAAGCCCTCAGAAAGAGCAGAGTTTGAACAGAGTATACCTCATGTGATAGGTAATATGTACATGCAATGACAAACCACTATGTATTTGAGAAATGTGTATTTTGATCAAATATAGATTTGTGTGCAATTTGACAGGGGAGTGTCCGTTCTGCAAGCCATTAAATGACATCATTCTGGCACACAATCCTGCTCTCCAGTGAGAACGCAAAGAATTCTCCAACCTATCAGAACTCTGAAGGGGTTGGGCCTAGAAAGCTAGCCTCTCCACCCACTTTCAAAACACATAAAAAGAGACTGCTGGGACAGGTAGAGACAGTCAATTCTATTTGCTGCGGAGCATGCTGACCGACGACTTCACATCCAGAGATCCTACACTTAGACTTCCAAGCTAAACAGAGACAACAGAACTTTGAACCAAGAAGGCCCACTGCAAGCAAAAGTATTTGTCAGCAGGCCCAAAAATCATTTGCAGACTATTCACAGCCGGACCCAGGTGTTGATTCTGGCCTGAAACCCTGTGCCAGAAAGATCCAGAAGCAGTGCTGTACCCAGAGAAAGCAGAGCAGTATCCAGAACCAGAGGCCAGAGATCCAGAGTGACTCAGACCGCTGTTAGCAGAACCAGAGAGCTGATCCAGATCACTGTGAAGTGCCGAGACCAGAACCGGAGTCCAGTCCAAAACCTGACCAGATCCGTGGCGAGGCCTAATTCAAAAATATATTGTTAGTACCTAGCAGAACTGTGCAGAACCAATCTCTTAGTTAAAATAATCTAATCCAAACTATTTTAATCTAACCAGAACTGCCTCCTAACTGTTACCTGTCATTTTCTAGCTGCAAGCTGTAACCTGTCGCTTTGAACTTTTAAAATTTCAAATCCGAAAAACTACCGTTATTTAATCGTCCGTATCTCTGGAACCGTTTGTGCTAGGAACTTGGTTTAACTTTTCTCTGAAAGCTTAGAATCTCAGCTTTTCAAGAAGCATAGAACCGACTTGCCGACTTTGCCACGATTTGCGATTTGGCCCGATTTCTTTACTTGTAAAAAGACAGCTGCTTTTGCGTAAACTGCTAAATTTCGTTTGCCTCTTAAGAACCATCCCTGAATCATTGCTAGAGTGAGCCTGAACTCATATTAATTGGATACCACTCACCCTGAACCTCCTGAAGGGAATTAAAACTGTTTTTAGCATATTCCTCACTTCATTGCCACCTCTCAAAGCACTTTTGCCTGTATTTCAAACTCATACCTGTTTTCTCTAAGCTTGCTGGGGTGAACTGAATTACATTTGACTGCATTTCTAAAAACTGTGCTCTCCCCTTCATTTACTTACATTGCATAAGGGGGGGAGTGGATTGCCAGAGAAAAGTGATTACATTGTTTTGTTGAAATCATATTGATTATTTTTTGTATTGCATTTTCATTAAACATTGCATCCATCTGAAACTAGATAAAGCATTCTCTACCACCTTATTCTTCTGTTCCTATTCCCAAGCGTGCTACCTCATCCTTTATACTACTCCTGGGTAATCAAATCAGTTTGTTAGTAGAACATTAGCCATTGTTGTTAACTGCTCATGTTCTGAAGTGTGATATTAATTATTAATTTATCATAAAAGTGTGATATATATATATTGTTTATTTTTTCTCAAATAAACCTTTTAAACTTGCAAAACAGAACTACTTCTTGGCTCAGTGGGGTCAGGGGGATTCCAAGAGAGGGGTGTTATATAGGGGTAGTCATCCAGAACTCATGAACTGGACATAAAGATATATCAATTAGGGTTTCCATTCAGTATCCCAGACTAGGCATTGACTTAGCTGTAGTGCTGGATTGAATCCTCTTACAAAGTGGGGGCTCGAGCCGGACGTTTGGGTTAGATCTATCACTTGTGCAGATTAATACAGTGTGCCAGCTGACCAGATACACATATCTGGTCGGATCACCACGCTGTGTTACGCTGTAAAGCACTCCTCAAAGGAACGCTCTAAGGAAAAGGTCTGTTTTGCAAAAATAAAATACAAACTTCTGTAAGTCAGGAAGGAACTCAAATTCCAGAATGACGACCTTGGTAGATATGAAAATAGCCAGAGAGCACTTCTTACAAAAGCTATTTGTGAGAGGTGAGTGGACTCATCAGGACCAGACGGTCTGGTTGCAGGCAATCGCACCCCAGATCACTGAAACAGGGTCAGATATATGGAGAGACCAGGGTCCCTTACATGTGGCCCTGAGTGAACTATATATGTCCCCTAAGGCCAAGGATGAGCACAACAAGATTGCCAGGGTAGCGGCATATTTATATTTACATATGGGAGCCATGCAGGACAAATGTGCTGAAGGCCAAGATCTGGCGAGTAGGCAACTGCTGGCATTACAGAAGGCCCAATCTGATCTGGACTCTTCTGAGCAGAGGCTGCAGAGGAGCCATGAGTCAGAAAATGATAGTAGGCAGTATATTATTAAAATAAAAGAGGACATGGATATACTGCAACAGGAAAAGGCAGACCAGGATACCAGAATTCTGGCCTTGCAGAAGGAACGCCAAGACAGTTTGGACTCCCTACTGCAGAGCCAGAAAAAGCTGGAGCAACAGATCAATTTCAACAGGGCATGCACAGAGCAGGTAGCCACCCTGCAAATCCAACTAGACAGAGAGAAAGAGGAGAGCAATAAACTGATCCTGAAAGACCTGGATACCCAGGGAGAGTTTGATCAGGAGCGCCAGAAAGCTGGTGCCTTCCAAAGGCAAAGGGACTACCTGACGGCACAGATGCAGACTCTTAGTCAGGAAAGGGACACCTTAGGCCAGGAAGTCTGCCACTTAAAAAGAAAAATGGAAGAAAATCACCTGGCCCACCAGGGACTAGGTGACCTCCAAAAAGAACACCAGGACTTGCTAGAGCACACCAGGAGGGTGGAGGAGGCTCTGGCAAGAAAGGAGCAGGCCACTAGGGAAGGGACTCAGGAGGTAACCCTCCTGCAGCAAAGACTGGCCCAGTACTCCAGGACCAATCAGAAGGCACATAGAGAAAATGAGGCTCTCTGTCAGCACAATGATAGGCTCCAGCAACAGGTAGCGATGCAGGAGAGACTGATAGAGTCGAGTTAGGCCTTAACTGAGGAACTGAAAGTGCAGGCTCTTGCATTGCAACAGGGAGCAGGGGCGGATAGAGACCAGGTTCGCTGGGAGAGGGAGACTCCTGAGGATAACCTCAGGAGCCCTAGTACCAGAGGCCTTTATCTCTCTCAGTCCCTGGACTCTGCTACCCCCATGTCCCCTGGCGCACATGAGCACCGGGCCACAGGGATGGCAGATTACTATCCAGCCAGAAGCATGGGGCTCATAGGCCAGTACCTCCCAGGAATGGATGGGCGGGCATCCGGGTATGGGCACCCAAGCACAGTGCAATTTAGTGGGGAACCCCAGGAGAATAGGCCCATTAAGGGCATCCTGAAAACTTCTGCCCAGTTAGGTCAGTGGGGGGGGGGGTATCCATCAAATCCTGCAGCAAGGAGGAATCTGAAGACTCCTCTGAACGGCACAGGACACAGGAGACCAGGTCCCCACATTCTGCCAGACATTCCCAGGCTCGCAGAATCCGGGAAAACCTGGAAGATCAGACAGGAACCTCTGGGAGCAGTGCCTCTGAGTCAGAGAATGAATGGACCAGGGTTACCCGAAACAAAAAGGCCAATAAGGCAAAAAGGGCCTTGCTTAAGGACCCATTGAAACAGATTAAGGCAATCAGGAGTGTCATCATGCCTTATCATAAGAATGGCAAGTACTCTGTTTGGGAACACTTGGAGCTCTATGAGCAAATGATGGAGACTTTTCATTTGAAGGACAGCCAAAGCTGTATCCAATATGTAAAGTGGACATTCTCCCCAGAGTACTCCAGTTTCTTTGCGGGGCTGGAGGACGAAAATCATTCAAGGTGGTCCACCTATAGGGCGGCCATATTAAAACATTTTTCTGTTCACAGAAATCCCCAAGAGGCTCGCAAGGCAGCCTACAGTTTGCAGTGTGGGGAGGATCAGGCCCCACAAGAGTTTGTGCAAGAATTAAAGCGTGCTTTTGCACAGACCACCAGAAGGGTGCGCACAGACAGCAGAGAATTTGTCAATACATTTTTCCATGCCTTGCCCAAATATATAATGACCCAGCTTGTGAGAGATTTTCATGAGAAAAGATCTTTAGACTGGGTCATTGAACAGGCTACCCGGATCTATGAGGTGCAGAAGCCCATAGAAAATAAAAGCAATACCCAGAAAAATCCCAAAATCAACCGCACCCCTGCTGCTGCCAAGGTGGCAGAGGTAAAGGTCACCCCTGTTTTGGATTTGGAGATGGGGGGGCCTAAAAACCTACCTGCACCTAATAATTCACAGCCCAGAAGGCCCTCGGGCCAGTCACAGACAGGGAGTCGAGGAGGTAGTCCCACAAATGGGGTCCCCCGCTTCCCTGACTATGCAAGTCCCCTCTATAAGGGAAACTGACCAATCCTGGGTTATGTGTGGACTCCTCCAGCCCAAGGGGGGGGATCCGGCCAAGCACCTAACCCAGGGAACTTCCCTCCCAACTTCCCACAGGAGGGCAGAAATTCTCCAAATCCTGGGCAGAACTTTTCCCCAGGTATCCGCCCAATTTCCTGCCCCAAAATCATCCATCCTTCTTTCCCCAATTCCCTGAGCCCAGACAACCTAATCCGGGAGAGGGGAGGCCAAGGGTGGAGGGGTACCAAAATCTTCCCAATCAGGGGTACTGCCAGAGAAGGGATAGCTACCCTTCCCGGGATCAGCCCAGGGGAGAAAATAGAGCCCCGTATCAGCCTGAGCGGGTTTCCCAGTTAGAGCGCCAGGTCCAAAATTTGGCACGGGATCTGGTTGACATACTGAGGGCTCAACAGAACCCTCAGATGAGCATGCCACCGCAGAATGCCCCAAACTCTGGACCTGGTGCTCCAGAACAATGACGGGGGCAGCACCCCGATAACACACCGGTTCCCAGGGAGGAGGCACAAGGGGAAGGGGGGTGTAAAGCCTTGGAGGAAGCTTCCTTCCCAACTCGTAAACAGCTCCTAGAAAACCAGGAACCGGAAACAAAATCTCCTACCCCTGAAAGCCTGCCTCCCAAGGAGCAGAGGGGGGGTAGGAGAAACAAAGGACCCAAACAGACCCACTTTGTGGAGGAGGTACAGGTCTTCCAATTTGAGGGAGAGGGATCCTCAGAGGATCCTGGGGAAAGGACCTTCTCCTTCAGAGATGGGGGAACTCCGCCCAAGGAAAAATGGGTCCCAAGGGATTCCAATCCAGACTGGGGAGATATGGAGACTGAGCTACCGCCGCCAACCATCTCATCCCAGAACCGACAATACCGAAATCTCCTGGTTCAAACCCATCCTGGTGACTGCCTCCAAGAAGGGGGGGCGGCCCAGTACCGGAACCAGGGGTACCCACAATGGCTCTGATCTCCAGTTGCCAACTTTTTCTTTCAGATTCCCAAGACTCTCCACAGAATTCTGCCCAAATCTCTTCTCTAGCAATGTCCAAAACCGGAAAGTTAGCCCACGGTTGTCCAAAAATGTGCATTATCTGTGCCCCCTTGAGGAGAAAGAGGGAAGATACTATGCCCCGGTACAAGTACAGGGGCAGGGTACAATGTTGGCACTTTTGGACACTGGATCCCAAGCCACCCTTCTGTCCAAAAGGGCCTTTGAGGAACTAAATGCAGAAAGGGGGGAGAATTACCGTATTCCTCTCACCTCTCTTCCTGGACAACTGCAGAACTTTGACGGGAAGGAAATTCCTGTTGAGGGGACTGCAGATTTGGACATCAAAATTGGGCGACACAAGGTGAAACACCCGGTCATAGTAGTGACTCCAGAGGGCACCCCTTGTTTACTAGGGAATGACCTCCTGAGAAGGTTGTCACCCCTAATAGATTGTGTAAACAAGGTCCTCTGGACTCAGACTAGCCGACCAATAAAATTAAAACAGAGTGTTAACCATGTTAGTTTAAATGGCACCTGCCACATGGTTGAACAAAAATCTGACCAACTAGAATTTCACTTCCAGAACAACCAAATTCCAGACGTGACAGTAATAGCAGTAGGACAACAGACTGGTGATGGGGGGTCCTCTCTATTTCTGAAAATCAACCTTCCTTCCAGTTTAAGGTGGTATTCCACACTGGAACACCCTGAAATTCTTTACTAATCCACAATCAGAAACTCCCACTCCTATAGTCCAGAAATATGTGAAATCAGCTCAGAGCCTGGCTGCTATTCAGCAAATTGGAGAGCAGTTGCTCATCCCTGTTCAGTTAAATGATGGGAAGGACTCTGTTCTCGCTCGAGTGTGCGTGAACAATGGTAAGAGCTTCATCAGCAAAGCCATGTTCCGCCAACTCACAAAAGATCCAGCCATTCCCACATTCAAACTGATACACAAATGGGAAATGGACCTGGAAGCACCCAATTCCAAACATCTCCTGCCAAGCAGGTGTATGCTCAAAATCTCCATTGGCAACAAGAGCATAGTCCACAATTGTTGTGTCATGCGAGACGTCACTGCCGCTTTTTACTTAGGCAGTGACATTCTCAATCGCTTTGCCATTAGTTTGGACCTAATAAACTTCAAAGCTTGGTCCCGATTAGCGGATAATCCCATGGGCGTTGATGATCCAGAAAAAGCATTTAGGTCAGCTCAATTGCTACCTTATGCAGTTGAAATTCAGATCAAAGAGGAAGCCACCATCCCAGAAAGGATCCGACAATTCTCCCTGGAAGTGAAAGTTAAAAGAGGACAATATTTGCAAAACCCTGATGCTTATATACATCTAAATGCTTCTCTCAAACAGCATGGGTTTGGGTTAAACCCAACTCCATTAGTCAACATAGAACATGACACCATTCCAAAAGAGGTGGATAACAGCGACTTAAAGAGTATTACTCTAGCCGCAGGCACCATTATTGGAATGGCGGTTGATGACCGACATTTTTCCATTGATTTAGGAAATGAACTGTTAGGACCAATCCCCAAGGACTGCTTTGACAGTGACAGTGATGACAATACAACACCAGACAGGATTTTTACCCGGCATGGGGGGAACTTCCTGGTGCACACTTCTTGCCCTTATGGTAAGGAAGATGTGACTTGTGACTTCAGGAGGGATGAGGTGATTTTCCAGGTCCATGAGGGCTGCCTTTCCCACCTGAAGCCTCCAGTCCAAATCAGCACTCTGACCAGAGACTTCTCCACCCAGCTGGAGGAGGCCGCTGAGATAGCCAAACCAGAAGTCTTTCCAGGCTTCAGGCAGATGGTGGAAGAGAGGAGTCAACCTAGCTGATGCCTGTGTGACTCTGGAACAGAAGCAAAAGTTGAAACAAGTTTTCTTGGATTTCCAAGATCTCTTTCCGGTAGACTCATATGACTGTGGCCGCACCGACATCCACACAACAACAATCCCCACGGACCCTGGAATGACTCCAGTGTCCGTGAAGCAATATTGCTTGCCTCTCGCATCCATGGAGTCCCTTACTGAAATAATTAAGAACCTTGAGTCCCGGGGAATAATCCGTCCAGTCCACAGCACTTTCAATAATACGGTGCTGGGAAAATTGAAGCCGAATGGCCAGTGGAGACTCTGCGCCGACCTTAGGGAGCTCAACAAACGGGTCCATACTTCCCGATGGCCTCTGCCCTACATTGACCAAGGGCTGGCCCAGATCCAGGGGTCACAGATATTCACTGCAATAGACCTGACCAATGGATACTGGACCGTGCTGTCAGTAGGGAGGACCAATACAAGCTGGCTTTTAACATTGGGGGCCAGCAGTACACATGGACCCGGACTCCCTTCGGATACCTCAACTCCGGCAATGAATTCAACATTTTCCTACATAAGGCCATGCCCGACCTGGGTGCGAGGGGTAACCTGGCTTATGTAGATGATGTCCTCATCAAAAGTTCATCTGTGGAGGAACACATAGCGGAGATCCGTTATGTTCTGACCCAGTTGAGGGCCGCCGGAGCAAAACTTTCCTTTCAGAAAGCACAGTGGTGTAGAACCCGTGTTAATTTCTTGGGGCATGAGATTACTCCTCAGGGTCTCTGTCCCCAGGAAAAGAAAGTGGAAGCACTTCAGAAACCGAAAGACCCCACAACTATGCGGGAACTAAGGAGCCTCCTTGGACTGACTAATTAAAGCAGAAAGTTCATTGAGGGCTATGCAGAGATCACCAGACCCCTGATTCATCTCCTGAAGGGGGGGGGTCAAGTGTGAATGGGGTCCAGAACAAGCCGAGGCGGTAAAACAACTCAAAAGAAGCCTCTCACAAGCGCCTTGCCTATCTTACCCTGTCAGAAACAAGGAGTTCTTCCTGGAGACGGGGTTCTCTAATATGTGCTTGACGGCAGTATTATACCAAAAGCATGAAAAGGTCAATAAAGTAATCTCCTATGCAAGCAAAACTTTATCCTCTGTGAAGGAAAAATTCAACGATTGTGAGAAGGCACTCCTGGCAACGGTGTGGGCATTGAAGAATTACCGCCCGTTTATCCAGGGGGAACACATCATAGTGGAGACTCCACACCAGCCTCTACAATATCTCCAAAGTGATAGAATCCGGGCCGG
This sequence comes from Ambystoma mexicanum, assembly GCF_040938575.1. Lineage (NCBI taxonomy): Eukaryota > Metazoa > Chordata > Amphibia > Caudata > Ambystomatidae > Ambystoma > Ambystoma mexicanum. The sequence goes on along the minus strand of NC_090928.1, from coordinate 713,642,954 downwards.
AAATGTGAGTAATTCCCGAATTACTGCCTGGATTCTGTCAATGCAAGACTTTCCTGTGGAGGTCAGATATGGCCAAAACAAGAAGAGTCCCCTCACGCAAGGTCTGGCTGACTTGCATGATTGTGCCAGAGAAAACTGTCTTGAGGACGAAAGTCTACAAATCAAGGACAACACGGAGGCATACCTTAATTCCCCACACAAAGTCTTTGAAGAGGACAAGTGTGAGGGAATGCCCACTGTCTATGTGGATGGATGCTCTTACCATGTTGACAACAACGGGGAGAAAGAACTGGTGGCCGGTGTAGGGAATGCATGGGTGAATGAGTCCCCAGAAACCTGCGCTGGATACAAAATTGGTCCCCGAAGTAGTCAGGTGTCAGAATTGATGGCTGTGCATCAGGCCATCCTCACAGCTGTCCAGCATCAACTCCACGAACTGGTCATAATCACAGATTCGGATTATGTACGGTACGGGTTCGTGGAGCACCTGGTTAATTGTAAAACCAGAGGCATGTTATGTGCTAACAACAAACCCTTGAAACATGGGAAGTTGATCCAAAACATTGATGATCTGGTCACATCGAATGGGATGACCATCTACTGGAAAAAGATCAAAGGTCATTCCAAAGTAGAGGGACCAGACAAAACTGGAAATGACTTAGCTGATCAGCTGGCCAAAACCAGGGCCATCCAAGGGGATCTAATTGAGATAGAGTCCCTGTTGGTGGTAATCCAGGTCACTGCTATCACTAGGTCCCAGACAAATGCTCACAATGATCTTTCAACTGCCCAATGGAGCAAGGAGACCCCTGATGCTGATTTGATTACAGCTCAGAAGGGGGATCCAATTATTGGTAAGTTTTACCAACACCTTGAGGACCCTGAGAACTTTCCCCTGACGGATACCGAGTACATTGGGAAAGAGGACTTAAGAGTGTTGATGAAATGTCCAAAAATGTTCCGGATCCAAGACGGTTTGTTGGTAAGGAAATCCAAAGCTGGCCATGATCAGTGGCTGGTTCCTACCTCCTTCCGAAGCCTGATGTTAAGTCACGCCCATGATGCGGCTACCGCCAGTCATAGGGGGTTTCATACAACACTTGAGATCTTAAGAGAGGTTGCTTACTGGCCACACATGGGCCAGGACCTCAACCAATATTTGAAGGGTTGTCTGGTGTGTGCACAATTTCAGCCAACATCCCTCACACGCCGGCGCCTCTCCAAAAGAGGGGAATGACACTCCCATGGTCAGATTTACAAATCGACTTTGTAGGCCCCGTGATTCGCTCCGCTAGGGGGAATAAGTACATGTTGACTGTGTCATGCTTGTTTAACAAGTGGGTGGAATGTCTCCCAGCCCCAAACTGCAAGGCAGAAACGGCAGCTGCCTTGATGATTAACCACATCTTTTCCCGTTTTGGTCTACCTCAAAGGATTGAGTCAGACAGAGGTAGCCACTTCACCAGTGAAGTGATGACAAAGATGTGGGAGATACTGGGGGTCAAGAGAAAGTTACATATTGCTTACCGGCCAGCTTCTTCTGGGGCAGTAGAGATATAACCGAACCATTGTGAGCATATTAAAGAAGTTTGTGGCAGATTCTGGGCCAAGTTGGGATATCCGATTACCTCTGGTCCTAATGGCCATCAGATCTACCCCTTCATCTGTAACCAAAATGTCACCATTTGAGTTGATGACTGGACGCAAGATGGTGCTTCCCCAGCATTTGCTCTACAGAACCCAAGAGCAGACACTAATAAATGCCTCCACAACTCATGAGTATGTGGAGAATATAAGGAAACACCTTCAACATGCTTTTGCCTATGCTCAGCAGAATCTAGAAAGATCAGCTGAGAGTATGAAGACCCACTATGACCTGAAAACTTCCAGGAAGGAATATCAGGTGGGGGACCGGGTCTATCTATACAATTTCCAAAGGAACCAGGCCAAACATCAAAAATGTTTGCCTACATGGAAGGGACCCTTTGAGATTATAGACAAGATCTCCCCTGTGGCCTACAAGATCTGCATCCCCAAAGGCGGTTTGGCAGAGGGGGAAGACAAGTGGGTACATATAAATCAGCTAAAGTGTTGCCATCCCAGGCACACTCTGCAACAACTGGAGGAATCCTCTGGAATCCTAGAGGGTACTGTCTGAGATTAATTCAGTTCTAACTTAAAAGGTCCTACATATAGCCTATCAAATTCTGTGTTTCTCAAGTTTATGTGTTCCTGTCTCTTAATTTAAAAAAATGTGCATGTTCATATCTGTTGTGTTCTAAAATATATATGCCACCCCACTATATCAATGGTGGGGGAGAAATGTCCATGAATAGGTATTGCCGCTCTTCCTTTGTCGTCCTAGGAGAAAGAAAACCTTGAGACTGGCCAGGGAGGACGATCCGGAGACCGGGAGCAGAGACGCAAGGGGCCCTGGGTACCGCCCAACCCTCCCATCAGGACCGGCGAGGAGAACCGATCGATCCGACCGGATGGAGAAAAAGATGCTGAACTGTGCCATCTATTGGAAGAAGATGAGGAGAACATCCCAGATCTTGCGAGTTCCATCAGTGAAACAGAATGGCCATCGCAAGAGGGGGGCTTGTGGGATGTTTTTACCCATGCATCCGAGCCCTACCAAAAAAAAAAAACTTGTGCATTACTGGCATTGAAAACATCATGATGGCCAGAGCTTCCCAGAAAATGCCCAGGGAAATGCATGAAGAATAGGCTGCCACCCATTTTTGCCGATGTTATGGGCACAGAAGGGCACTGCCTAAAACCACCATTGGACTACCCACACAGTAGCCTGAAACCATTGGGAATGGCAATGCTGATTGCCAAAAGCAACCTACAACTGTGGGGAATTCATTTTCTTAAATCCCAAAAATGGTTGCATTACCAGTACTCACCACTATCAGAAAGCCGACGTTTTAAAACAACACCAGACATTTGTGTAAAACTGAATAAATGAACCCAAAGCAGGCCAAAGAAAGACTTACTGAGAGGTGGATACAATGTAAAGTTATATTCTGAAGTAACTTGAAGGTTTATAACAAGACTGGCTGAGCTCTGCAGGTCTGCAGCGGCTTAAACTGAAACTGGATTTAAAATTACCAAAAATCGAAATGTGTAAATAAACTGAGGGACAGACTTGTGACTGCCACATAGTTTGTCACTGTTAAAATGTCATAGTTTTGAACTTAGAATCAGCATTCCAGCTGCATGTGTAAAAATTGTTAGCTTTATTTGAATGCAGAAAACTGGGTAACTAAAAGTGACAGTAGCTGGGGCCTGGCTTAAGGAACTGGATTCTGCCCGACAACTTCCCCCCAATTGGAGTGAAACTGGATCCACAGCAGTTCTCAGGCCTGGCTGCATTCTGAGGGGAGGTTACCCCTCTCTGATTGAATTACCAAGGGACTGCAAGAGACTAAACAAAGGACCCAGGCAGAGGGTTTATTGGGGGGAGGCCATAAATGGCTTCCTCTTGAACAATGGGCCTTCCAGGGCACAGGCAGATGGTTTATTAGGGGGACCATAAAATAGCTTCCTCTTGACAGAAGCTTGGAGGGGCAGGGTCTCTGAGCTTGGCAGAAACTGGATAAACTGGTTTCTACACCATGTGACCTGAAAAGACACATCCCTGTTGGCCAGAATATGATTCTAAGAAAGATGCATAACTCACAGTGCAGACTTGTCAAAATTATTTAAATACCACCATAATTCTTGTGAATTTTCTGTGCACGTTTTAAGACGCGGTGGGAATTTGTGTGATGTTCTGGGGCAAAACCCCGCTATTTATGGACACTACAGACTCTGTGTTTAAGCTAGAGACATGGGAATTTACTGGCGTATGTAAGGACAGGCCGTGTATATGTGTATAGCTCATGTGATAGGTAATATGTACATGCAATGACAAACCACTATGTATTTGAGAAATGTGTATTTTGATCAAATATAGATTTGTGTGCAATTTGACAGGGGAGTGTCCTTTCTGCAAGCCATTAAATGACATCATTCTGACACACAATCCTGCTCTCCAGTGAGAACGCAAAGAATTCTCCAACCTATCAGAACTCTGAAGGGGTTGAGCCTAGAAAGCTAGCCTCTCCACCCACTTTCAAAACACATAAAAAGAGACTGCTGGGACAGGTAGAGACAGTCAATTCCGTTTGCTGCGGAGCATGCTGACCGACAACTTCACATCCAGAGATCCTACACTTAGACTTCCAAGCTAAACAGAGACTACAGAATTTTGAACAAAGAAGGCCCACTGCAAGCAAAAGTATTTGTCAGCAGGCCCAAAAATCATTTGCAGACTTTTCACAGCCGGACCCAGGTGTTGATTCTGGCCTGAAACCCTGTGCCAGAAAGATCCAGAAGCAGTGCTGTACCCAGAGAAAGCAGAGCAGTATCCAGAACCAGAGGCCAGAGATCCAGAGTGACCCAGACCGCTGTTAGCAGAACCAGAGAGCTGATCCAGATCACTGTGAAGTGCCGAGACCAGAACTGGAGCCCAGTCCAAAACCTGACCAGATCCGTGGGGAGGCCTAATTCAAAAATATATTGTGAGTACCTAGCAGAACTGTGCAGAACCAATCTCTTAGTTAAAATAATATAATTCAATCTATTTTAAATCTAACCAGAACTGCCTCCTAACTGTCACCTGTCATTTGCAAAGCTGTCACCTGTCATTTTCTAGCTGCAAGCTGTAACCTGTCGCTTTGAACTTTTAAAATTTCAAATCCGAAAAACTACCTTTATTTAATCGTCCGTATCTTTGGAAGCCTAGCACCGACTTGCTACTCCTTATACTTTTGCCGTAATCACGATTCTCGCACTCGCGAATTTTGCCGCGATTTGCGATTTGGCCCGATTTCTTTACTTGTAAAAAGACAGCTGCTTTTGCCTAAACTGCTAAATTTTGTTTGCCTCTTAAGAACCATCCCTGAATCATTGCTAGAGTGAGCCTGAACTCATATTAACTAGATACCACTCACCCTGAACTTCCTGAAGGGAATTAAAACCAATTTTAGCATATTCCTCACTTCATTGCCACCTCTCAAAGCACTTTTGCCTGTATTTCAAACTCATACCTGTTTTCTCTAAGCTTGCTGGGGTGAAATGAATTACATTTGATTGCATTTCTAAGAACTGTGTGCTCTCCCCTTCATTTACTTACATTGCATAAGGGGGGGAGTGGATTGCCAGAGAAAAGTGATTACATTGTTTTGTTGAAATCATATTGAGTATTTTCTGTATTGCATTTTCATTCAAAATTGCCTCCATCTGAAACTAGATAAAGCATTCTCTACCACCTTATTCTTCTGTTCCTATTCCCAAGCGTGCTACCTCATCCTTTATACTACTCCTGGGTAATCAAATCAGTTTGTTAGTAGAACAATACCCATTGTTGTTAACTGCTCATGTTCTGAAGTGTGATATTAATTATTAATTTATCATAAAAGTGTGATATATATATATTGTTTAATTTTTCTCAAATAAACCTTTTAAACTTGCAAAACAGAACTACTTCTTGGCTCAGTGGGGTCAGGGGGATTCCAAGAGAGGGGTGTTATATAGGGGTAGTCATCCAGAACTCATGAACTGGACATAAAGATATATCAATAAGGGTTTCCATTCAGTATCCCAGACTAGGCATTGACTAAGCTGTAGTGTTCAATTGAATCCTCTACATTACTGTTGCTTCTGTCTCTGAAATTGGCCTATCAAGGTTTGCTATCAAGAACTGTATTACAACACATGACAACATATCTACATCAACAGGGAAGAAGTTACAGAAAAGGCTCGCATTTTAGAACTATGGAAAATGTATGAGAACGAGAAAGAAGACCTGTCCGAAAAGGCGTGGATGCTTAATCAGCACAAAGGGGAGGACGTAACACCTTCGGCTCCTCTTTCTCCTTCTGATAACAAGAGTACAGTCACTGAAAAACAGGGATTCTATCTGCTAAAGGAGTTAAAAGCAGTGTCATGGTATGTTAATCCAACATATGCACACCCTGCTTATAGTAGAGAGGACAATATGGAAGAAAGCAAGAATAAAGAACACAATATATGTCATCACACAATGAACATAAAGAGCGTGATGAAAAAAGGGACAAACAGACAGAGATTGAAGTAGAAGCTAAGAGACAAAAAGAAGGGCAGGACAAAGCCAATGAAGTGACAATAGTGCAGAACAATTGGATCGGAGGACGGATATTACTCAAATTAGGCGGAATGGGTATTGACCATGTTAAAGAAAGAGAGGAAAGAGAGGAATGAGAAAAGGACAAGGAATGAGAAAGGGCATATAAAGAGGAAAAGGAAAAAGAAAGTAAGCGAAAGGAAGAACAAAGATGGCATGAGGAACAAAAGAAAGAGAAAGAGAGAACAGAAGAGAAGAAACATGAAGAAATAGAAATACAGAGATTGAAAGAATGTAGGATGCAAAGAAGGCGAGAGCAAGAATAGAAAAGGGAGATTAGAAGAATGCAGGAATAAATGTGAAGGAGTAGGGGACATTTGGATTATGAAATATTTCAACTTAACATGATGATATCTTTCACTGACAAAGGGAAACTGTGTTCCACTCCAGGGACATATTACATGAATGTTAGAGAGTTTATATTAGGATATACAGCCCAAAAAGGCATTAAAAGGAGTTTCTTTAGATCCAGAAGTATGTTTGTATGGATTAGCGGTTTTGTTAACAGGGCTTCCTAATAGATAAATTATTGAGAATACCTGATTAATTTTGTTTAGGCCTGACATACCTATGGATGAGGAAGAAGGACATGTTATCCCCATAGATCTAGATGCAGCAGTTGTCAGAGAGAAAAGGGTGGTTGTCCATGGTACAGATGATGACGGAAGAGGATGGAGAGCAGTAATAGATCTTGGTGAAGGATATAGACTAAGAGACTTGACAGACAAAGATCTGTTCAGAGATGATTATTCATACAATGTATTCGTATTTTTCAAAAACCTCACTTATTGGATTAAAGTAGAGAAATACCACAGAGAATGGCGTTGGTAAAAAAGAAACAATTTTTCCAGGAAGATTTCGAAACGGTAGCAAGCATATTATGGACCAATAGTCCATAATAATAAGTTCATCCCCTAAACAATATTGTCCAAGCAGAGTTTCCTCTGGTTCCAAATCCAGTTCAGATATTATGTAACATTCCAGCAACAGAGAAATATTTTATAGTAATAAATTTAAAGAATGCTTGAGATATACTATCACCTAGCCTTTTATCAGAGGCATCAGTCTTCACAAAGAATAGTTATTTAAAAGTGGATGCTTGAAACACGTGTGCCCTGAAGAGAACCTCTTTAATCTTTTGAAAAGCGTCTTGACATCATCCCTCTGCAAGATATACTATGGCTATGTGGTGGGTGTCAGTTTATATGGCGAGCAGAATGCTGCCATATTATTACACAACATTCTGGTAATCCCTGTTAATGGCCAAAAAGGTTCTCATCTGTGCTTCAGAGTTTGGAGGATCCCAATCAAGTATCACAGATCACCTGTACCGTGGCCTGTAGCGACATAACCATCCTTGTAGTCTGATGTGGCTGATATCCACATCTGTCATTCAGGTGCTTTGATGGTTAGGTTGCGTCTTTGGAGAAGCCGAAACATGCACTTGAGTTAATGAGATGTTCCTCCCAGGTGAAAATGAAGATTGCAATGATGTCTAGGAATTCCACACAAAAGTCTTCAAGGTAAAGAAAAACATATTTCACTGACGTGTGAACTGTGGCAGATTAATTATTTAGCCCAAAGTGAATTAACCTGAATTCATATAAGTCCACTCTTTGAGGATAATGTTCTTCCCTTGGCATGGGAAATTAAGGCTATCTGCCAGTAATACAAGGACAATTGAAAGGTGCTCAAGAACTGAGTTGCCCCTAAATTATGTGTGAGCTCATCAACTCTTAGAATCTTGGTAATAGCATTGAGCGCTTGGTTGCCTATGCAAAAAATAAATCAGGTGTCTCTGATTTAGTATCCAGTACAACAGGACTGGACCTGGACCATGTAGGTTTCAATATTCCCTATGTTCAGCATCTTACTTACCTCGGCTTTTCTAGCCATTTACTGACAGTTTGTAAGTTTTGCTTTTCACAAGCATATTTCTGTACTATCTCTACCATGGACTGGCTGGCGAGCTGCCGGCGCGCGTCTGAGCGGCAGTGCTGAGGTGTGCTATACCTTCTTTTACATCACCCTCAGTGATTGGTGGCCTGGCCTGCTGTTGGCCGGGGCACCGGTGGGCTGGTGCCATGGGGCCACAGAGGTAGGGACCTGAAGTAATTGTTCAGAGGGATTCCAGCACGGGCATGGCTGTACCGTGCTGGTAGGTAAAGTTCCTGCTGTTCTTGGTACAGATTTCCACAGCAATAGTTTTCTTAGGGCCTGCTATAAATTGATATCATTGGAGGTTAGCGGCCTCCCCATGTGAAATGTTTTACCTTTGCTTTATTATTCAGCTGTCCACCAGGGCCAATACAGCTATAGAAATGCCCTCAGCATTGCCCAAGCCATTTAAGTCACCCAATATGGCTTCTATGGAGCATACTATGGCATCCCCTCAGAGAAAACTAAGATCCTGATCTACGCAGTAGGTACCCCTGGACTATGGTACTCCTCCACTTTACATGGAGCTAGGTAATATGTGGGTGGCTGACGTTATGGCTAGGAGTATCCATAGAAGATAGCGGCTCCTTCATGAGATGTCCGAAGATGAGCATGGTGTTATTCAAGTCTTCCCTATGGGCAGATTGGAACTTGATAGAGAGGACAAGTTGTGTAAAATGGTTTAGCTTGTCCACCTGGAGGAGCATCTATTGGTAATCATTCAGGAGATTCTAATAAACTTTTTTCAGTTTTGAATTTGGCTCAGTCATCCCCCTTGAAATCTATGTATGATGTTATTTCTGAGTCCCTTAGACAGGTCAGCCAATCCTTAAGGTTTCGGAGGCCAGCCATGTTCAGGCCGTGAGTCGAGTACATATTAAAGAGAGGATTATCTCCGATCTTAACCAGTGTCCCACTAGCTTAGATTTCTGCTAATGAGCTGATTCCCTAGATATGTAGACGCCCCCTGATAGGTCTGATACGAGGAGTCAAACTGATTGGATTAATATATGGGCTCCTCCCAATATGGTTGAGACTGCCTGTCAAACTGACCTGACAGATGATAACATAGGGGTTGCCTCTTCTGGAAAAAGCAAGGAACATTGGTTGACTTACCCCTAATGTGGCATTGTTTATGTGCCTGTTGACCCTCCTAACACTTCCATATCGTCAGTGCAAACATCTTCGAACTTGGCACTCTGAGAGATAGCTTATTTATTACTTTGCAAGGTTGTGACATACCTCGAAAAACATCCAAACTGCTGGAGATTGCTGACTCACACAAAAGAGCTTTTATTATGGATCACCGGGACCTCATGATCACTAACGTGGCCAAATCAGAAAGGTATGGGACCAGGCAGGCATTGCAGAATAAGGTCCTGTCATGGATGCATGCTAAAATAGGCCATGGTTGTGTAAGGTGGCAAGGCCTGAAACGTTTGTGGTGGATTCAAATTCTGGATTCGTGTTCTGAAGCTAACACAGATTTTATCATCATAGGTTGTGGTATCAACAACCTATCTGTTTTTAGTTTTTCAATCGGATTATAGACAATCTGATGTCTATTAAAACAAGGAAATAAATAAATAATTTAAAAAAAATTAATCCACCATGGCGCTAGACCTGAAGTCATAATGACGAGTGACGAGAAATGTTGTTCTATAGCCTACAACTCTCTGCTGCCAATATATTGGAAATGGAGAGAGCAGTGTCTATTCCTTGAGTAGGTTAAGCAGGTGCTTTCTGTGCTTCACTTCCTGGTCAGATGCAGCAAGACAAACAGACAAGTGCTCCCAAAGGAAATAAGGTTTAAGGCTATGACATGAAACATTTCCACCAGTTGAAGTTGAGGCCCAAGTAATTACCAGAGCTTTGCTGATCAGCAACTATTGGCTGTATACAGTCCCGCTGCCTCTTCACACATAGTACAAATGTGCTCACATACAAGAATATCATATTTTTTTGCAATGTGGACTGCAGTTCCACATTTGTAGCCTTCCATTTAATTAAAGATCTGGTGTTCTTCAAAGAGTAGGAAAGGTGCAAGGCTAGCTATGTCCTGGAACAAGGTGTTACAAATGCTGCATACAATGCACTTAGATTTGAAGACTGTATTTGATTATTTCAGGAAAGTTCTTAAGATTTACACTATTATTGTTTCTGTCTGCTTTATTGGCATGGCGACTAATATGCCTTGTCTTTTCCCTGGTTTAGAACCAAGGAGACCCTTCTTTGTCTGCCTTTTCCTTGGCTGGTAGTTCGACCTTTCCTTCTCCAGCTTATCTTTGATCGGGACTTGTAACTTTTCTCTTTGCACTTCAGTTTGGCCTTTTCTCCCTTTGCTCATTTTTTGTCCGCACTCTGTTTTTACTTTTAATAATAGATGACAGGCCAATGTGTTTGCCTCTTCACCAGCCACAGTCCCTGGCTTCCTTCACTGGGGTTAAGGTGTCGTGCTGGTCTTCTGTCTCTGGGGTTAATGTGGCACGCTGGTCTTCTTTCTCTTTGGTAAAGTGGCGTGCTGGTCTTCGGTCTCTGGGGTTAAAGTGGCACGCTGGTCTTCTTTCTCTTTGGTAAAGTGGCGTGCTGGTCTTCTTTCTCTGGGGTTGAGGTGCCGTGCTGGTCTTTTTTCTCTGGGGTTAAAGTGGTGTGTTGGTCTTCTTTCTCTGGGTGTGCTAGTCTTCTTTCTCTCTGCCTTGCAATGGCTACAAGGGATATGTGCCCTGCTCACCTTCTTCTCTTCTTGAATTTGGATTGCTCTCTCAACCACTTCTCCTTTTTGCTAGTCAAATCAACTTTCCTCTACTGTTCCAATTCTATCTTTCTCGCCTCCTTCCTCTATTGTAGGGTGTTTTCTTTCAATCCACCTTTCCACCTTTTCCTCATCTCCAGGTTTCTTCTTTCTATTCACATTTCTCCAGTCTCCAGGTTTCCTCTTTTACCCCACCTTCCTCCCAAGTTTTGTGTTTGTCTTTCTAGTTCCCCTTCTAGTTTCCTCCAGTCTCTGTGTTTCCTCTTTCACTCCACCTTCCTCCCGTCTCTGGGTTTCCTCTTTTGCTTCAGCTTCTTCCAATTTCTGGGCTTTCTATTTCACACCACCTTCCCCGAGTCTCTGAGGTTTTCTCCTTCACTCCACTATTGTCTAGTCTACAGGATTTCCTTCTATCCCACCACCTTCAAATGCACAGTTCTTACAGGATGTCTCCTAATCATGGCTCTGAGGATCCCACCCTGTACAACAGTTCTGTAGTGGTTACACAAAACTCTCACTGCTCCTCGGGTGTCTTGTTCCCAGAACACCTTCAATTGTAAAATTATTTTCTGAGATTGCCCCTCAGTGTCATCATATCTGAAGCGAACCTTTTGTTTGTAGCATCCCGTTTCTTGCCTTTCTATTCCGTTCAGACAATTACCTCTTGCTCCTCTGTGTTTCCCATTGTGCTGTGGCTCGGTATCATGGGGTTAATGAATCAACAGCTCAGCTGGCTGTGATGCTTTTTGCCGCAAGCCAGCCTTTAGCCCCACCCACATACCTGGAACTCGTATCTGTCACATGACTGAGTCACATGATGTGCACAAACAGGAGGAAGTGAGCTGCTGTCTTGGAACACTTCCATCTTGCATCTCTGTGTCCCCCCCAGAGCACTGAACTGCAGACATTGGGTGCTGCTGCATCTCCATATCACAATGGGCCGCTACTTATCCCCGCCTATCCTCCATGAACTTCGATTGTTCATGTGACTGAGTCACGTGAACTGCAAGAACAGGAAGAAGGAAACTTCTGGCTAGGAAAACATAACACATTGCTCCTCTGTGTTCCGCCTAGTACTGATTATGCAGTCATTTGGTGCCGCTGAATCTACTCCTCAAATGGCTATGATAAATTATTTGCCCACTATTTAGTTCTGTCCAGTCTCCAGGAGCTCAAATTAGTCACATGATTTGGAAGAAAGCTGCTGGTTTAGAGCACTTACAAACCTGTTTATTTGTGCCCCCGCCCGGTGCTGATGCTGCAGGCATTGGGTGCTGAGGAATATTTACCTCATGGGTGCTGAGGAATATTTACCTCAGATCACTGGGATCAGTATTGCTGTGAGCTGCTACTTATCCCTGCCCACCCCATTTGAATGCAGATTGGTCACATGCCTGTATCACATGACCTGCAAGAAAAGGAAAAACAAAGCTGCCTGCTTCCTGATTGCGTCGCATCTTTCGCCTCTCTGCGTTTCTCCCTGCGCTGACGTTGCATGCATTGGTTGCTGCTGAATCTCCACCTCATCTGGCTGTGATCCAGATAGATCTATAGCTGCCAGTTGCTAGTTAACCTTGCCCAAACTCTTTGAATGCAGATTGGTCAAGTGGCAGGATCACATCTTCTGCTCTAACAGGAAGAAGAAAGCTGCTCGCTTGGAGCACTTAAGATCTGGCACCTATGTACAGCACTCTAGTGCTGATGCTACAGACATTGGATACTGCTTAATTTCCACCTCAGCTGTCTACTTATCCCCGCCCACCCTCCAAGAACTCAAATCGGTCACTTGAAAGGTACATTTAATCTGCTTTAAATCTCCTTCCCTCGGGGCATCCAATTCAAAGGGCACCCATTCTAAGGTCTTTCTACTAGTTCTTTTGGCTCTAGTTTGTGAGTGCTTGGGACAGCAATGTGAAATCTCTTAGTTCATTTTTCCTCACTTTCTACACCAAGATGCTGTCTGCCCACTTATATTCATGCGCACCTTGCTCTTGGGTGCCCCCAGCCAGCTCTCATTCCAACTTTGTGCACCTATCCAATGCTTGTGTAAATATCAAAAAATAATCAGGATGAGAGATCCAATAAGCGGTTGTGTGGTTCTGAACATATACATTTATTTCAAACAACACAAAAAATTCTTGGTGATTTTGCAATTACTTTACAATACTCTCGATAAGCATGACAGTCAGACAACGGACAAGAGTTATTCTATTCAGTGATAGTCCAGGACGTGGTTAACACAGGGTGTACACAGCATTTTCTACATAACATACACGAAAGAGGGGTTGAACATTTGTGTTACAGGGGATCGACACAGATGTGTTTCGGGCAATTCGGGCTTGATTGGAGCCTGTCTGTTTGTTGGCCTTCATCAGGATAAACACCAGTAGCGGTGTTGTCCGTCGTATCTGTGGGTGAGAAGGGCTGTAAGGATCTCGGGAAGTTGTTGAATTAGTAAAGGCAATTACTTAATAAGGCTTACTGGTGCCATAATGATACATCCCTTGTGTATCAATGTACAGCTTACCTGCTGCTGCATTAGCAGTGGGGTGCTGTATGCGGTCCTCAATTGGTTACTGGACTGCAGGTGCGTAAAGCACTTAGAATGGGCCGTGGTTTCCTGAGGGCCAGAGTAGTCTCTGGGTCCCGCGTGCCGGAGGTGGGCCCATTGGGGTCTCAAATCTAAGAGAGACAGGTAAGGACCATAAGTTGTAAAGGCGGTCCGATACACGGGTGAGCTCTATTGGTGCTTGTTCCAGTGTCTAATGGAAGAAACCCGCGGGGGTCAGTATGTCCAATGGACGAGCGGACTTGTTAGTGCGTGCTCGTGCTAGTCAATGGTGGCGAAAAAATGGCAGGTATCAATTCTCAGCATGGTGTGTTTATGTGACACCGGTGGCTCCCAAGGCTATAAGTGCCTGTGGATCAGAGGGACCAGTGAGGGTGCCCATGGTGTCAGGGAGTAGATGCCCACCCCATTGCCTGATGTGGTCCAAGTCTGGTCCATGCGGTGAGGTCGTAAGGTGAGGTGCCCAGTGACATGGTGCCTACATGCATTGTAGTGCAGTTGGCAGTGCAATGCTAATGCTGTGCAAGGTCTATTAACACGGTCGACTTTGGTGGTGGTGCCTGGCCGATGGTATTAGGATATTGGGATCTAGTGCATACTCTAGAGCCCAGTAGGAGTGCGTTTTTGTGGCCAATCATGCCACTAGGCGTGCCTTAGCAAAATGCCTGCAGGACATGGGTTCTGCAAAGTGATTCTGCAACATGACACATTAATGGCATCTACGAGTGAGCATTTGGGTGCCCAAAACGACCCGTGCAGAATGAGTGCTGTCATTTATGCAAGAGAGTAATGAGAGCCAGCATACGATGTTGTATTATCGTGCTTGCACCCCCGTATAAATATTACTGCCGAGCTTTGCATACTCATGATTGCTAATGAGGCATGGTGCCAATGGGATGCTGCGGTTGAGGGGCATCACGGTGCGGCGGTCTACGGGATGTAAACCGAGTGCCTCATATATGGTTGTCAGCTGTGTGATGGTGCCTGGAGGTTAAATTAAACGGGCATCTTGAGCGACTATATGCGTCGGCGAGGATCATAGGCGCAGAACATGCTGCTCAATGGGGAAACGGTCGTGTGGCAGTCAATAGGAGAAAAAAAAAAACTTACCGCGAAAAAAGGCTGGTGCAAGCGTCACCGCGGGGTCCTCAGCAGAAAGTGGTTGCTGTGAACTGAGGGCGTGCTTCCTGGTGTGAACTACAACCATTGGGTCTCGCTGGGCCAATGAGTGCACATACCAACCAGCTGATTGTGGGAAGGCAGGGACTCCAGTTATGCCAAGGGCCTAATGGGAAATGTAGTCTAGTGAGTGCATAACCCTCCATTGGGACAAGTGTTTGTAAGTGTGGCTACCTAGAATGGTTGTTGTTGTGTGGAATGTACAGCCCAGATGCTTGCCAACATACTTCTCATTGTTTCTCTCCATCTTTCCTTCCATTTTCTTGCTCTTTTACTTCCTTATTTTCTCCTTTAGCCTGCTTGTAGCCATACTCATCATAACGCGTTCACCTTTGTGCACCATTGATCTTTCGGATTGCTTAATTTTACTAACTTAATTTCTGTCCCTTGATCTTCTGCACTATTGATTTCTATTGACCTACCAAACACCCTTTCTGTATGTAATAATTCAGACTTAATTCTCAATACTTTCCTTCGAAGTAACCTACACTTTCCTTGCTTAATTAAAACATGAATTCCCCCAACTGATAGTACGACTTCTGTTTTTCTTACTAAAAGTGTTGTCACCCCATACCTCACTGGTAAAGGCAATGCAAGTGGCCTTCTCCTACAGTTTTTCTTTTCCATACCTTTTCTTCTTCCCATCTTTAGAATATATGTTTTCATCAGTTACCATATCCTAGTCTCTTACCCTCTTGATTATATATCACCCACACCAGATCTCTTTCATCATTTGCAATGCCTCATATTTTTTTCTGTCTTCCCTCTTTCTTCTCGATATCTCATGTTTTCTTCCTGTGGAGTTCTCTAGCCCTCTATTAATCATTCATGCATCTTCCTCATTCCATCTATTGCTTCAATGCTATCATCATGTACAGTATTGTAAACCTCCTTCTCTCATCTCTGGCTCTTCTCTGGATTGAGTGTTTTCATCTCTTGATTCATCTGTCGATGTCACTCTTTTCTACTTTCCAGATCAATTCCTCCTCTTCTTTTCTTTTTCTCTCTCCTTCCCTCTCCTTCCTCTACCATTACTTGCTGTAATCTTAGCTTTACTGATATAACCGACAGTACTCCTTCATTGTCTATTACACTTCGTATTTTCTCAATATTGTCCTGTTTCTCTGGTGATTCTTCTGCATCATCTCCTCATTCTTGTCTACTCCCAACCCTTTATCTTCTATACCCAATGCATTCTTTCCATCCTTCTTGAAACCCTCCAAAGCCCAAGATAACTATCTCTTCCCTCCTCTCTTCATCATTCAAAAAGACACTGGAAAATGACTCATTGATCCACTGATATTAATCTTCTCTCCCCTTTGCTTTCATTACATGATTCTCTTTTTCTCTTCTTGCTGCCAAAAAACAATATTACACTGATCTTATTTCACCAGTTCCCCTCATCCTCAATGTTTTTGTCAAATTCTGAATCACATTCCATCTCCTCTGCTTCCTGACTCAGCATCTTCTTCCTGTCTTTCCCCACTGATTTTTCTTACTTCTTTACTAATACGGGCTCCCAACAATTTGTTCTATTCTCTTGTCTTCTACAGCAGGTCCCCAGTCCACATCTATTTCTTCTTCCCTTTCGCCTGTTTCTCTCTTTTCTGAATCTGACACTGCTTGGTATCCGTCTTGCATTGACCTACAATCTCTCCTAGCAACCCTGTTCATTCAGCCCTTATTCCTAAAGTTTTACCTCTCATACTTTAATTTCTGCCTGCCTGCTTTAATATTACCTGCTCTACTTCTATTTTTCTTACTGGCCTTAAGCATGCAGTAATCCTTCTTATCTGAAGAAAGCCTTCTTCTGATCCTTCTCTTTCTACTATTTTTTGTCCAATCTCACTCCTCCCATACGCATCTAAAATACTTGAGTCTTTAGTACATACCCAAGTCTCAACTGATCTTGACCATTATTGTCTCCTTTCGACTTATCAGTTTGGAATGTGTCTTCACCATTCCTCTGAAACCCATGTTCATGGTGTAACCAACTCACTGCTCTTTGCTTCTCATTCCTGATATTCCTTGACTTCCCAGCTGCTTTGGACACTGGTGATTGTCCTATGCTCCTCTCTGCTCTTTCCTCAATTAGCTTTTCTGGCTCTGTCCTTCAGTGTTCTTAGTCTTATATGTCTGACCATTTATTTTCCATTTCCTAGGCTGGTAAATGGCCGTCTACATTTCCTTTGCATCATTTCTTCAGCTTGTCCTTCCGCTTCTATGCCAATCACTCCCGGAACTTGTCTTGTATTCCTCTTATTATCTTATTCTCTTCACACTACTCTCACTACCTGATTGCTGTCCTTCCAACCATAAATACATTCCTTCCTTCCCCACCACTTTGCCTCAGACATTGAGATCCTGCTATTCCCTACTTTAGCTATTGCTCCTACCTCACTCCCCCATTCTTCTATCTCTTTTCCACTATATGCTTGCAACTACTGAGTCAATTCTGACTCTTCTCTTTCTTTCTTACTTCACATTTCTAATATATCCCACATATGCAGTTTCAAACTTAAAACAATTTGCTAAGCTCAGACTTTTCTTTCATGTTATGCCTCCAAACGTCGTATTGTTACACTCGTCTTTTCCCACCTCGATTACTGTTTTGCACTGTTAACTGGTTTTCCAGCAGTAGACTTGCTCCCCTGAGTGCCAATTTTAATTCTGCTACTTGTACTCTCTTCTCTCTATCTTTCTCCTCATACGTATAACTCTTCTTCTCTCTGTTCCATTTACTGCCCTTCCTTTCAATCCTTCCTTATCTTTAATTTTCTCTGTACTATCTTTAAATACATTTATGGCTTTGCAACATCCTGTCTTTTTTTTAAAATCTTGTTGCAATCTTTGTTCCAGCTAATATCTTATGTTCTGAGACTCTCTTCCTCTTGTCAAATTCCAAGTCTCCCTGTGTGCAATCCCGTTTGCAATCCTTCTCACATTTTGCATCTGAACATTTTAACTTGTTACCACTCACTATCAGATACTCTTCTACTGTTTCTTTATTAAATCTACTATCAAATCTCACCTGCTTTCCTCAATACAATAATTTGATTTATTTTATGGGTTTCTGTTAACATGTTTGCATATAGTGTGCTATTTCTTTTAACTGTGCAGTGCTTTGGTGAAAACACTTCATGCATCAATAAATACAATTACAAATCCGGTCCAGCAGAAACTGTTTTTCTCCCTTGTTTGAAGTCTGTCACTGTGCCAGTCCAATCTAGCTTGATTAGGCTCGACTTTAGATGTCAGGTTAACAGGCTTTGCAATTGTGTTTTCTATGGACAGTTTTCAATTCAAAGAATATTGTTCTCAGCTCATCATTGTGTCAATGTCTGGCAGCTGCCTCTACAGTGCTATCTCCATTCATTGTGCCGCATCACTCGTTATATTCCTTCATAGTTTAGTTTGGTTGTTGTTTATCCCTCTTATCCATATTCTCACTCTTGCCTCCACATCATATTTACAATGGCAGTGAGGCATATCAACAGATAATCCATGCACACATTCAAGATTTAGAGCAGCGTGTTATTTTTCCACAATGAAATATGCACCCGGTCAGTGAGTACTTTGACGAGTCGAGAGACTTTGTCCCTTCTCCAGTAGCAGGGTCGGGGGGGTCCCCTCTTTGAGGCTCGGGAGTTGAGCCCGCTAAGCAAAAGCCTCCCTGGGGGATTGGGGAAGACCCCACTGGGAGTGACTTCCTGCAGAGTACATGGGCTCCCATTCCCATTGGGAAATCCCTCTAAACAAGATATTGCCTGCCTTAATACAATAACTAATGCTGACAATACATCTATGTGTTTAGCTTAAGATATTGATGACAATACCTCTATGTGTTTGGTACAAGGTAATGCATTTATATTGGTTTGACAACTGGTGGTGAACAATACACCCCCCAGTTGCACAAACAAGAAAAAGGACCAACGACCCTTGAGTGGAGAAGCAGAAACCAAATGCAGAGGCAAGGCTCTGAAATGAGTACATCAGTGAGGGGCAGAGCCATGTTGTACAGCAGAGCTAGCTGTGGCATGGAGGGAGGCCAGCCCCAAAGGGAAACGTGCCATCCAGATACAGAGACGTGCAGGACCTGAGAAGCGATAGTAAAGCTTACCTGGAGGCGCAACCACGTGGAGGATGTGGTGTGCCCAGTACCCGCAAACTGACACTGAAACCAGGAACTGTGGGACCTCGACTCACAACGAGAGAACAGAAGGGTGAAAGAACACCAAGATGAGTTGAGTCCAAAAACTGCTTGCATCCAATCCAGAACATTGGCAAGCTGTGGAGATCACCACAGCTGCAGAAGAAACGCAACATCACAGGAGCAGACTCTGGAGGTACTGGAGCAGACCGGGAAGGAAGGTGGGTTTCCTAGATCAGAGGGAGGTGGAGAGAGGCAGAGGGAGGCAGATGGAGGAAAGAGGGAGTGGAGAAGAAGGAACGATTGTACTAATCCTGTACCAGTCCGTAGAGAGAGACTGAGCGAGAGAAGGAGAAGGGTTACGGGAGCCTATGAGAAACAAGAATAGGATAAACTTACAGAAATGTCAAAGGAGCTAAGAGAGCCACAAGAAGGGAGGGGTTACTGATACTCCAGACAATTAAGAGAATCATTAGGACAGAGAAACTAAAAGGGACCCAATAAACAAAGCAAAAAACAGATACAAGAGGAGCACAGAGGCACGAATTACCTGAACCAAGTTGGAAGAGACCCACACAAGTGGCGGAGAGTGATCAGGGAGATATCACTACATCTAAAGCAATTTGGATTTTTTATTTTTTAATTAAGACTTTTTGTTGTTGTACTTTGGGTAAACTTTAAAGAACTTTTGATTGACTGACAAGAACTGGTGTCTTTGAGAAGAACTGTTACTTAACTCTAAACATTGGGTTCAGACACATGTGGTATCCCTGGGACAACCAGAGACACCTTTGTGGAGAACCAAGAGTACAGGGCACTCCACCTATTTTCTTTTACCTTTTGATAAGTGGTAGGGACGGTTTAGTAGATAGGTTTGGACCAAGGAACCAAGGACTGCTTTGATTTTGGATTATTTATGAGCACCTTAGTTTGGTTTGATAGGAAGGGATCTCCCTTTAGCAATAGGGCTAGTGAAGCAGTTTATTTTTAAGTGGAATTAAGACAATAACCCTGGTTGAAATCAGTCTTCACCATATTGTTGATATTTTATTACTTTGCATTACTCTCCATCCTAGTAAGAGGTGGCCAAATATATAATGTTCCTGGGCTTGCATAGCAGGACTCACTGAATTTCTCATTCTGATACACTGGTGTGATGGACCCGACCTGCATATACCAGGTATACACTTACAACCACTTCCCCACGAAAGGATTGTGTGCACACATTAATGTTATAGGTGTTAACCGTGTTTAAAGACAGTAGAAGCTTCCTTTTATTATGGAAAGCTGGTAGTCTACCCACAATCACTCTTACCTGTAATTGCTGTTAAGATGGCCACTATTTAAACTGAAATATAGAATAACATCCCCGTTGACTCTACTTCACCAGCTACTCGACAGCAAAAACCAGCAGCCCGATCAAAGATGCATTAGGCACAAGCCAGGCCTACAAATCAGCTCCATTAAGGCATTACCCTTATGAAACGTATGTGTGGTGAATCATCAGGCACAGGTTCCTAGTGATAGCCTCGACATCCAAAGCATCGGATGCAAATGCCTAGAAAAAAATGCATCGAAAAATGAATGTCTTTTTTAATGGTGGGGTCCCCAATCTCCTGTTTTCTTACCCCTTAAAACCCATTTTAATAAAAAAAAAAACTTTACCTATAACAAACAATGATTTTTTTCGAGGCTTTTGCATTTGATGCTTTGTATTCGAGGGAATCACTGGATACCTCAGGGACAATGTGATAGTTGTAGATTTGATGGTGCCTGCCTTCGTACCACCCACTCCAATCAGCATCCACAAGAGAGCAATGGTCTTCTACCACCCATGAATAGCTTTAACATTCGGTGTACAACATCAGCCCCTGTCTCCTAAGAGGCAGCTCTAACAATCATGGAGGGCAGTTAGCAAGAATCCAATCTTCTGGTATCAGCTACATCAGTGTCTCCGGACAATACTCTAATAATCATTCTGGGTGGCGCCACCTCATTCAGGCACCTGTTAGCAGAATTCTGAATATCATGGAAACACGTGAGTGGTGTGCTTAGGTGTTTTAGTAGCATGATGATCTCCACCAGGCCTAGAAACATTCCTTTCACCCAATCCCACAGTCTCTCTGAGCTACCTGCTCTGACCCAGAGTAAATGTCAGGTCTAGCTCATTAGGGTAAATGGAGGATTAATTTTAAAAAAACAGCTGGAGCCATCAGAAAAAGTGCACATGTGTGTAAACTAGCTACAAGTGCCCTTATGTTCACTATATTTACAATATCTGTTATTCAATCCCAACCAAAAAAGATACAAAGCATCAAAGAAAATACCTTAGACAGGTCTTCAGGGCACGAATACAAACATAGATTTGTACATATGCAACTTCTCGCCATGATTTTCTGGCATCGTTCGCATAAGGAAAAAAACATGCAATTTTTAAGCAGACCCTGGATTGCTAATTGAAACCCTTTTAATCAAACTAACTCATGAAGTTGAAATGTCTTCCAACAATTTGTTACATTACAAATCACAGACTGTCCATTGATTGAACAGACATCAATATCCTAGCCACCCTCAACCCCATCTACGGTGGGTTTAAAACGTGCTAAGGAATAATTGCCCTGTACCTGTGAGGTAGGTATTGTGTGAGGAGTTGATGAAATAGTGAGACAGCGGCTGAAACATGTCTTCATTCAAATCCAGTTTCTCAGGTGGAACAACTCCGTTTTCCTCCCCGCTCAGATAGCGCATGAATCCATCCACCGATATCTGCCCTAAAAAGAAAATGGGAAGTCAGTTCTAGCTCTACGTGCCTGACCATGTGTGATAAAGCCGATAGATGTCATTATTAATAAGCACTCACTCAAACTGCCATGCTATAATCACTAAGAGTGAGTGAAAGGAATCATACTCAACAACAATTCCTGAGAAAATGGCACCTGTATACATTGTATGATTCCCACTTTGAGTGGTGACAAAACAGACGTTTTCTGGAATTGCAAATAAACAGAACATTTACACACAGCTTGTTTTTCCCTCAAGTATGAAAATGTCTAGTAGATTATTTAGGCCATACTGCTGCCTCTGCTAGTAGGTGGATTGCGTCGGACCAACTCACTTCATGATGCTGTGACTGACCCTCATAGACCATAGATCATAGGTCATGCTCTTCACCTACCCGGCAGATGCACTGAGCCGGGGTGGCCTCTACGTAGAGGCCACTTCAATGGCCCCCTCCTTGACAGCAATATCTGAGCCCTAGATAACCTCAAGTGGAGTCTCCAGGCCGGACATCTGCTCTGGCTCCTCTGTTGCTATCCCACCGTCATTGGGTATGATTGACCCTGGTGGAGTTGGAGGTCCATACAGAGGCAGAGAAGCCGGCATCCATGATTGGATTGCAGAGGGAGGTGCAAGCCTCTGGGCCTGCCATGGTGCCTAGTGGAGAACAGACTGTGGTGGCCAAAGAGTAATTTCAGGATAATGCCAGCATGGGTAGCCCTCTCAGCAGCCAATCATCTCTGTGAAGGGACATCCAGCGGCTGAGACACATTTCCAGGCAGCAGGAGTTGTTGCTTCGGAGACGGTGTGACATGGCCAACAAGGCAGATAGTAAGGCACCACAGATCAGGCACATCACCCATGAAATGCAGGAGGCCTGACTAAGGGAGTGCACACACGTGGCAGCAGTGTTCTAAGACATGAGGCAGAAGGAGGAAGAGAGGTGGGCAGCTTGGGCTGCAGCATGCAAAGCGGCCAATGTGAGGGCCAGGACAGAATTGGAGGACATATCGCCCATGCTCTGGCTTCAAACATGGTGACATCTCAAAGGGCTACCAAAGACACTGAAGCAAGGATGAGGGAAGCCCTGGAGACCCTCCACAGAGAGAGGAAAGCCTGACTCTGGGAGGCCAGGGGGACACGAGCTGGCCTTGGTCAGCACTGGAGGACAACATGAACTTTCTGTATCTAGTTATCTGTGTTTATATTTGGGATAGGTACAGTTAGGTTTCTTTTGACCTTTGAATCTTTTGTACATATGTTCTTATTTTTTATATGCTTTGTGCTTGTTTAATACATTCCTTCTCTTCTATGACAATCTCTCATGTTGAAATGATATTGTAGCATGTGTTGAATGTGTTTGCTTGCCGTCATATGTGTGTCTGAGTGTTCTAGTGAGCATGCCACTATCTGTTTGGAATACCATCTCCATATTTCAGAGTCTGTGGTACAATTGTCACAATGATAGATGCAATAATACGGGGGTAATTCTGGCAACTACCATTTTCCTGCAAGACATGTGCCCATTCTTCCTGGCACCTTTTAGGTGTGTATCCATGTATCATGGCCGCTGTACATAGATGGTCACTGAGTAGTGTCAAAAGGCGACATGTTCACCGTTTTGACATTTTTTAGTCTGTGGCCAAAACATACCTTGTTTTGTAGCTTTCAATTTTTGGTAGGCATGCAGGTGATGTGGGGTGTGAGAAGCTTTTAACCTTACTTCCTATTCATTTAATGTGTGTGTTTCTTTATGGTTGTGCTTGATTCAAGAAGGTACGGTACACTTACTTGCTCAAATGGGGATGTGCACATGGATGTGGGAAGTTGTCAAGGGATAATTACAAAGGTGCGGGGGTAGTAACAATGGGGAGGGCAGACAAATATGCAGCAAGGTGATGTAGCAGGGGGTTGAGAAGGTCCAATGTCAGGTTCAGTGGCAAGTGGAGGGTGCATGGAGGTAGGTTTTGTGGATGAACCATTTCTTGAGGATGATGGTTGTGGGCTCATTCTTTAGAGGTATATGTGTGGTGAAAAGTCAGATGTTGGAAGTGAGGGTGTTGCAGGGACTGTGGTCATGGACAGAGGAGGACTGTGTTCATTTCCTTCATTCCCGGTGGATGTCTGCACATGTTTGTGAACCTGCTAGAGTGTAGGGCTGAAGGGATGCATATGCAATGAGGAAGGAGGCTTCTGGACTTGAGAAAAAAAAAATTGCAGATCGTGTATGCTATTTTGAAGGCGACCTGTGCATGAGGTGTGAGGAAATTACGATCAAGGGTTGTTTAGCTGTGTTAGACTTAACAGTCCTTTTATGGATGATTGTGAAACATGTGGGACACATTTCGTACTTGTAAGGTGGTGTCCATAAGGGCTTCAGGGGGGCATTGAGACCATCAAGATGGAAGGGGATCAAGGTAAGAAGGCAGGTGTGATTGACTTTGCTGTGATGAAGGAATTGTGTTTCATTATGGGTGAATGCTATTGATGTTTTTTCCTGGTTTATTGCTATGTTCACCTTGAAGGAGAGGTGTCCGGCATTACAACTTCCCCCACTACATGAGGAATGATGTTCCCTTACATGACTCAACTACATGTCACACATCATATGTTGGCAAGCTGATCCCCACACACAACCTCTACTCCTTCATGACTGACACCTGCATGTCTCCCACCTACACCCACAGGCCAGAGGTTCTTATATGTTTTGGCTACTACTTACTTTGTTCAGTCCGTCTGTAGAAGATGATGAGAGGTGTCCCCCACCTTCACTATGGTTCACGCGCATTTCCCCTAATGTACATCTATACCACTGGCTTGTTTGTACTATTTGGCGGCTTCCCACCTTTGACTACTGGCATGGTCAATTAGAGAGTTCACAGACTTGATCACCATGGTGTCACTCATTCACCCCAACTTCTTCCTCACTGTCTTCATGTTCCTGGCAATCCTGTAACAATTGGCTGGATGAATGTGTCAGTACATTCTCAACATTCTTAGCCAGACAGTGCATGGTAGAGCAACACATATTAAAGGTGCAATCCCCCTCCTCCTCATGAACACCCTAAACAACCTCTGTCATGTGTGTCCACTGACAATGTACATGTTGGTGAATATGACAATTTACTTTCACATTAGTCACACCACCCTAGTCCTCCACATACATCGGTTTGGCAGTAAAAAGTGTTGACTGTCAGGGAAGCCTTCAACAACATCCTCATCTCATTGTAGAATGTTTGTGGAAGTATCATGAGTGAAAGTTGCTTATCCAATCAACAGGCAATCGTGTTGGTGATAACATCGACCACCATACACCTGTGTGGTAAAATATTGTGCTGCCTTGCACTTCCACAGCCTCATATACTGAAGTCCTCAACCTCTACAATAAATGTCCAGTAGAGAAGTAGTTACATATGCAGTTTCCTGCATGGCTTCCATCCATGGCCACCTCAGGTTAGTGTGCACTACACACATTGAGTTGATATTTGGTGGAATGTGTAAATGATGCATTTGCACCATAAGCAAAGAGAGCACCATAATGAAATTCCTTTTCGGGCCATGGCGCATTGCATGACATGTGTACACACTACACACATAGAGTGGTCCACAGGGTATTTAAATACCATGGGATGTATCATCAAGTTGTGGCTGTTCCTTGTCCAAATCCACGAGTCAGCCACTGCACAACTGCCTGCCTATGTTCAGTGGCAAGCACATTGTCCAATGGTGACCATCATTTCTGTATACATACTTGTGTCCCTTCCAGCTGCAGCACTCATCCCTTAGCTGGCAAATCATCCACAGCTCCCTCAGTCATAGAACATTTTCCTCCCCACTCAAGGTTGGGATGTGCTTGAAATCACCAAGTACCCAAGAGTGGACCCGAAGTGGCTCATCAAGTTCTGTCCCAATTTGCCATTGTAGGTTTTCGCCTTGAGGATCCATCTTTCAATGCAAACAATGGTGCCTAAGAGCCAGGTGATGCACTGACACAGCTACAGTCAGTACTGTTATTTGGTCTGTTTGGGATCTAATGGGCTTTAACATCCTTGTGCTGTATGTTAGGGTGACTCCCTCTTGGCAGTCACTTTTCTGGTGTACTTGATGGTTTCCTGGGGTGCATTTGCATGATAGGATCACTCACAGGCTATCTGTGCCTGGTACATGGGGGCAGCTATTCATTGAGGCTTTCTGTATGATAGTGCCACACAATCGCTGATTAAGCACTTTCTGTCATGGCAGAATGTGGGCCCATGGTTCTGTCTGGTGCTTGAGTGTGGGCTTGTTATGGGCATGTACGTCGCTACAGTGTTCCCTTTGTGTCATTGGATTTTGTGCCGTCTTTATCATGGGAATAGGCTCCAAGCACAATATTGGTGCTGGTCGTAGAATTAGAAGTGGTGCTAAGCCTTTGAGCTATTTTTGCACTTTGTAAATTAGGCTCAAAATGTTATTTACAGTTTGGGAATGTCGAAGATAAACTGGAAGCACTGATTACTCTGTTGTGGATTCTACAAATACCATGGTTTATATTGTTGTGTACATAAGAACAGGGTTGGACTGGACTATCGGGCAATAGGGCAATGTTGAACCAAAAACGCAAAATGCAAGTGTGGGCCACTTTTTTTTGGGTCAAAGTGGCCCCTTTTCTGGCCAATGTGGGCCAGTTTGATAATTTACTAAACCATGCTGCTAGTCGTTTTGACCAGTGCTACTGAATAAATATTCTTTAAAATGCAGAATCTACATCCCATTTTTCTCAAAAACCTCCCCTTTGGGTATTACTTAAACAGTCTGTCACAGAGGAATGTAATGCCTTTTGCAACTGTAGGCCACTTTTTTTTATTGCCGCCTGAGCCAATTTTATGCCCCAGTCCGACCCTTCATAAGAACCTCAACAGAATTTGTATGCAGTCTATTAGAAAACATTTTGAAGAGAGTATCATGGAGGGATTGACACAGTGCTCCGGACTGAACACTTGATGATGTCTGGACTGGCGTGCTCCCAAGAACTAACAATCAGATTGCTTTAGGCCATGAGGCTAATATAATGTGAAAGCTTCCACCGATGATTGAAATATCTTCATTCAAGCTGCATACTGCGAGTTTCAGCTGAGAAGCGTACTCAATTTCCCTAAGCCACTCTAATCTGCTAGAAACATTTTGTTTCCATAAAAAGAGCATTGGGTACAGCTGCTCGACCAAAGGCTCACAAATATCCCCATAGAGCGAGAGGCGTGAGTTGCAGTCAATCCAGCTAACGTTTATCTCAAACTCTTTTGTTCAAAGTGAACAGTTATTTCTCATCTCATATTTTATTACCACATATGAACATGTTCTATGGCATCTGAAAAATTGCTGGATTGCGTGATTTATCCCACAAATGTCTTGCAGAAGCACAGAATCTCCAAGGACGACAACATATAAAGCAGGACCCCCCTTTTATATAGTCTCATGACAGTATAACGACAATCAGCATTCCTAGGAGGGGGGGTATGATGGGGCTAATGCTCTGGTTCTTTTGGTTGTACCCCGGATAGAAGTTCAGGAGCTACAACCAAAAGTCTAGATGGCCCTGCGTCCCGACAGTCCCGACATTAGTGTAGCCCCAGATCTTTTTCAGACATAGCAACACCCCTGAACAGAATAAAAGCAAACACAGCAAGCAAACAACCACAGTCCCAGAGAAAGAACTTTTTACTGCTACAGTCATTTGTCTGAACAGCTTCAGAATGACTATGTCAGCAACCACAGTGAATGTGTCAATCCCTTGCATGGGTGACGTCTGTTTCTTTATTTTATTTATCTTTGTCGAGAGGAAGCCTTTCTCTGGGAATATTTTGAAATCACAGTGCCACACAGCGCATATACACCATCATTGAAAACTGTACTACTTAAAAAGCCACAATAATCTGGTTCAAGCAAACATCAGAGCTAGAGCTGGGCAAATTCGATGTATCCAAATGTAAATTGGGCAGATTTTAGCTGGTTGGAGATCTCATGGATTAAACACTCACCTTGGACACAGAGCCATCCTGTACTTCACAAGCTTATATCCCTCAGCAGGGATGACTCAGGACTTCATGATTCCCAGGTCAGTAAGTAGTGTACCATAACATTGGGTAATAACACAACGCTTTTAGCACTGCTGCGAAACAAGATACCACCATGAAGCTCTACATGTTAGCACAAATTATTCTGATTTCAGGGAATTGTGAATCTAATGAACTAAGTGGAAACAAGTTTTTTAAGGTAACTATTTTGCTAATAATATTGACATTCTAAATCCACCAGAGAAAGAAATCACAAGTTTGCAAAAACCACATTGCTAAGATTTTAAATTCTAATTGAAAAAATCCTTCATGCAACAATCCCAACTACCCGTAGGCAGAGATGGATGAATGGTTTAACAAAGTTATTTCACTGAAGTTCATAGGATTTTATTAGAGCAACCTAACCATAATGTCCCTTTAACAACGTTTTTTCACTACATTTCATAGATTTTTACCAGATCCCCCTTAATTTCCAACAAGTTCCTTATACCTATTTTTAATGATTAAACCTATAAATCACACTCACGCGCAATGTAGCTACTCCAGAGTCCATGGACAGTACAAAAGTCCGTGGACATCAAGTAGCATCCACAAAACCCATAAGCACAGGGGGCAACAGAAAATGTTGTACCCTTCCTTCAACCAACAAACACATTTACATATAACAACATTGCTTATATTTACTACACACACAGATACCTTTTTGTACAATTCATTATTTAAAAATGTAAAAAAAATATTTGTTCATCTATCACACATTAGAATGGAATGCACCAAACACAAACCATAACTGTACACCTTATATTATCACTTCAGTACAACTCTTCATGCACACTCAGATACCCCATGAGCTCCTTTCAAAACAATATATATGAAATAGTAAGAACACTGTATTTGTTTCTCTGTTATTACCATTCATTATATAGACTTTCTTATAAGCAAATATCACAATTTTATTCATTTTAACAGACATGGTAAACACACTTAAGTGGTTGGAAAACAACTTTCCAAAAGAAGAAATGAGTGATGATGACATTTCTAATGGTAAACAATCCATCTTTCAATATGAACAAATAATGTAATGTATACAGAGCTCACTGAAATAATAATTTCTTCTTTTCTTATAGCACATACTTTACATGAAGAAACAACACCCCAATTTAATTATGGAGAATCCCAAGAATCACAAAGAAAATCCCTATCCCCAACTGTACATGATGAAATCATGATCTTGTCTGCAAAATTGAATGAACTTAGTAAAGACTTTAAGGAACTTTTAAATTGTTAAAAATCATGTTATTAGAAATGTTGATTATCACTGTCCTTCTTGTTCCAGTCCCACTTACCCCAACAATCACCCCATCAAATTCCCAAGATATGAATGAAAGATGCTCCCCTGATGACCATTGTATCAAAATTCTCCCATTCCAAAACCCCATCCCTTTCATAAATACATTTATTTTTTATACTATAAATATCTTGTATATTATTCTGTCATAATCATTTTCTGTAACCCCAATGAATAGTCTGTGGAATATAAGACTATTCGGGCTGTCCGTTTATGATGTAGGGTGTCCGCGGACACCCACCAGCACTACAGATTCTCCCCAAACATCGTCATGTGACCGGAACCATGCAGCTTGATGGCCTATCCGCGGATGGTATCCGTGACCGTGGACAGTTTGAAATGCATTTTTGGCCAATCTGGGATGTTTCAAGTTCATAGTTTACCCTTGCAGAGATCATAGACCCATGCTTAGTTGTACTGTCAACTTTTTACAACTTTCCAAGGCCCATTTTTTGACTCGGTAGTCCGGGGACACGGAGATATCCTTTGAAGGGACCCACAAATTACTTTTAGTCATTCTCAATCTGGCAGACCAGGAGAGATCAACAGGAGAGAGCACCTGCTTTGCAGCATATTCAAACCTGCATCTATGGCTTCCGTCATGGCCGTTCCTCCTCCCCAGACACCACCACCACAACAACCACCTACAGGGCCTGGGCTGGGGAAGAGGTGTGGAGATGGAGAAGAGGATGAAGAGGAAGAGCGAGAGGAGGTAGAAGAAGTGGCTTCCTCCAGCACCCGGAGTGAGTCATGGGTGTGGTGGTTTTTCACAGACGTATCCCATATTGAGAAGTATTTCTACTCTGTCCTTTTCTTATATGAAAGGATTTGGATAAATGGGTGGATGGTCAAGAATAAAACATTTACAAACTTCCACACCACCTTTTAAATAGTTTGCACACAATTGCTTCCCAAAAATAGATAGATTAGATAGGGACAGCTCTCTCCCTATCAATTCATCTAGATAGGCGGTACACCACCATCAATTAGGGTAAGCACACTTTAACCAAAGGGATATTTAATACCTTTACAGGACCATTTACGTATGTGCTCTTGATGTTAAAATAACATTTTATGCATATTAACATGAAGAATTGTCTAAAGTCTTTCTTTAAGTCAGTGCTGACGGGAAAACCATCATTTTACCGGGCTGCATTTTTGCTCCATTATAACACATATCGGTGTGAAAAATAAGTATGGACGTGGAAGCGTTGGTCAATATATGTCCATTTCCACTATTGCGTCGTGAGTATTTTACATAGGCTTTGGGGAAAAGACACTGAAGCAATGAAATTTGTCTTCAATTATGATAGTATTAAAAACATGTCGCATTGCTTGAATAGAGTTTGATTAATAGTATAGGCCCCTGATAACATGATTGTATGAACTGCCTGTATATCTTAAATATATTTTGCTCTTCTCTGCACACTATGAACTGATTTCGTTGCCACCATTGAGAATATGCAAGACTTTGAAGCTCTCTACTGCCATCACCTGAGACCTATTTGTGTTTAAGTTAAATTCCCTGCAAAAAGGCATTTCAATCTGAAAGTAACTTTCCTCAGAATGCCCTTCCTCTAACACACACTGAAGTGTACAACCCAAGACTCCTACTGGCCCTTGACCTCGGCCTAACGGCAACGACCTATAAGACGTGTATACATATTTTGAATATTGTACCATTATAAAATACATTAAAATGCCTCCTTTTTATAGGGCTTGACAATTATTTGTACAGCTCGCTTTTTATTAGACACTTTTTGAAACCCAACCAGTAAATGATATTTTGGTGCTTCCATCCTGCTCTTTCTGCATCTACCTTCGTCTGAAACGTATGCTCTTAATCTTCTGAGCCCCTTTTTCAGGGTTAGGTCTTGAGCCCACGCTGGGCACCTAAAGGAAGAGGCATGAATTCTTCAGAGAGTCTTGCTTCTCCCCTTTTTGGGAACAGATGCATTTGTGTATATGGATGTTCAGTTAATATGAATTAAATAACTACTTTTTTCCCAACCACTATCAAACTTGTGACTTTTTTTTATAAATGACTTACATGGCATGTGTATTTATCGTAAGGCGTGCTATAAGTTGGAAGACGGCAATTCTTAATGCACCTTCAACTATCAGTTCTACATCCACAATTGCAATCTTGGCATTAGCCAATTATCTGCTTCTGTGACGGAAATATGAAACCATATTTACACTATAGAAGGAATCGCTGCAGCCACATTGACATTGAAGATTATGCCCTTTTCTATCTAAAGCAACACTGACAGATTTCCATAGATCAGGGTGAAAGGGTTGGAAAACATCACAGGCAAGTGAATGATGAAGCAATGTGTGTTATTTGGCAGCACATGCATGTTCTGAAATACGCAAAGCTCAACGGCTTCTTGGCATATCGGTTAACATGTCCTCACTAATGCTTCGCCAGTTAACTAAAGTAATATATATTTAAATTCCGGCGGCAAAGTGTCATTGGCAAGAATTTGCAAATCTGATGTACTTGTATTTAGGATACTGGCGTATTTCTGTAGAAAACTAGGGTGCCATGAAGGAAGCTTATTTTTTCTTCCTACTTTTTCCCTTCACTACTACATTTGCATACGTTGAATTACAACGAAGATGGGCCAGGCCTTCTGCTGGTTGGTGAGCTGACTTTTCACTTTGCTGCACAGCATGTATTAGGCATTGCTTTACTTTCAGAAGAAATCGATTTTGTGAGATGTGCCATTCTATCTAAGAGCGACATGTGACTGCCTAATACAAGAAAGTTCTATGACAAAATAAGTGGAGCTTAATCTGATTCAATGAAGGATCATATGTTAAGTATTAAGGGGTATATATCCCGGGCTAAATAGACATCAAGTAAGTAGCTCATGGCCTATGTTTAGGCATTTTAATTCAGAGTTCCTCATGGGTCATCAGTAAACATCAAATCCTAATATGCAAACTAGCGGTCAATTGTCTGCATTGTTGTCTTGGGAGAATAGCTCAGGTGCAACGTGCTCGCCTTGAAAGCAAGACATCACAGAGCAACACAGGTTCGCTCCCCGGGCCCATGCTTAGACACCTCTGGGTATTAAGCACATTATAAATAACCTATTATATCATATTGCAGGCAGATTTACTTTCCATTATTGGCGAGACTGCATCAGTGTTATTAATACAAGTTACAAAACCTACCAAAAGGGAGCATATACAATTATGAACGCCACAATATGGGCTTACCAGACTACCATGTTAAGTTGGTACGGTTCTGAAGGAAAACACAATATCCACTTGCCTGAAGTAAGATGAAATGCATTTCTAAATTAATAGGATCCATGATCCATACACTGCAATGGTTTATAGTGAGTTTTCTGAATACTTTTCAGGAGCACTTGTTGAGTCTGTATCTTTTTTTTTAATTGAAATCCTCAAGGTCACACTGCACATGCTGTCTACATTTCAGTAAAAGAGGTTTCCGACATAATCAGATACCATCCTAACTGTAAAGCTGAAATGTCCCGACTTAAGCAATAGGACCTGAGGGGGGGAGCATTACAGGTAGGGTAATAACACCAGGGCGATAGAGGGCTTTAACGTAGCCCTGTGGGCATTATCCTATCAGTAATACCTCTCCTCCAAGGTTTCTATTGCTATTAATAGAATTTCTTCTTAAGACACATTGTTGCAATCGTTTCTCAAGTCGAGCAAAAAAAGCAAGATAAATGACCGCCAGGGATCAGGGAGTAGGGACTACATGTAGTCTGTTCTCCCTTTGCATGGTGGCCATTAAAGAAAAGATGAAAAAAGCAAAGACACAAAATGGCCACCATGGAACAGGGAGAAGGGACTAATTACATGTAGTCGCTTATCCCTTTGCATGGCGGCCTGCCTAAGAAAGGGATGGAACTCTGCGGGACGTGGAGCTCGACCCACAGCAGGTGAGTCTTTGTCGGCAGGGTAACAACTCGGAGAGGGCCAATCGGATTGTTTGATACAATCTGATTGTCCCTCGCTGAGTACTAATTCCTGCTGGCAGAATGTATAAGGAGCTTTGACAAAATCTGACTCTGAATGGTTAAACTCTTAAAATCTATATTTATGGGTGGATCGCCTCAGCCCTAAAATAAACCTTCTATAACCGAGACCTGTTGTGAGAGGAAGGATATACATTAAATTGGGATGCAAGGGCTTGTTTCTGTATCAATCAGAGTAGTAGAGACCAATTTCCTGAGGTTCTGGCACTTGCTTGTTTCCTCATCTTTATGTGCTATATGTATCAAACCATTCACATAGTTAGCAATATCTGCATTTGCAGGGATCCAAATCAATAAAAATAAGTCTTGCCCTTTCCCACTGGCCACAACGGCAACAGAAGAAAAGAAGAACTTGCCAGCCCTGCCTTTACCATTCACCACCGACTCCTTCAGATACCTGGGGGTGAATATACATCACAATCCCAAAACAGAACACACCCTAATCACAGCACGAGCTAAGGAGGGTTTGGAGAAATCGATGGAGTTTTGGGCCAGGCTACCATTGTCCATGGTAGGGAGAGCTGTACTCTTAAAAATGGTGGCACTACATAGACTTATGCACTGTTTTAGCAACATCCCGTACAATATCCTGAGGCAATTCTTCAGAGACCTTGAGAAACTGTACAGACAGTTCCTATGGCGGGAGGGAGGGGCACAGGCTGGGACTAAATGTATTACAGAGGCCCTGTGAGTGAGGGGGACTGAAAATACTGAATTTGGAGTTGTACTTTCTGGCATTCCAGTTGCGATACGTGGCACAATGGATGGCAGATGATAGCATGACAGAAAAGATTCTCCTTCAACCGGCCATCAAAAACATGTCCCTCAGGGATTTGCTTTAAACTCCCAGAGGAGTGCTGATGGGCCAGCCATATCTAGGGAGGTTGGGATGAGATCCTGTAAGATTATGGCATTAGAAGATCTGATTTCACCGCAGATCCCTATAGCAGGAACTATGGCAGACATGTCAGGGGGCGGTGGAATGGTGCAGACCAAGTGAGAACCCTGTGGTATCGCCACACTGGGCTGAACTACAGGAGATCTCGGGTATACAAAGGGCAATTTAAATTGCCCAGTGCAGTGCTGAGAGTGGTTAAGGGCAGGTGGCCTTGCTTCATTGACGAGGAGATAGGGAGCAAGGAAATAGAGAACCTGCTCAGTGTAACAGAGGGTGGACACGAAATCTCAAGAATTTATGAAGTATTGATAGGGAGAAGCTCAAGGGATGAGCCAAAGTGTAAGGGGAGACGGCAAGTTGAATTGGGCAAAGGATTAGAGGATAAGGAATGGGGCGTCATAGCCCTATACCACATAAAGGTCTCCAGAAATGCCAAGTTGCAACTGATACAACTCTATATCACACACAGAGCATACATCACGCCAGCAGTAATTGCAAAATACAAGGGCGCAGGTACATAAGAATGCCCTAAATGCAGGGAAGAGGAGGCAGGGATGACACATATATTCTGAGGATGCCCAGTGATACAGGGGTTCTGGGAGGGGGTGGCGCCTAAAGCTGGCCAAGGCGGCATACGTTTGGATATACAAGCTCCTGAGGCATGCATGTTGGGTAGATACAGAAGGGGCTTGAAGAACTAACTGTTGAACAAACTTAAAGATTTAATGAATATATGAATATATGAATATATTAGCCAAATGATGTATAGCTATGAGGTGGAAAGATGCAAAGGGACCAAGTGTTGTCAGGTGGTGGGAGGACTTGAGGAAATGGGCTGCGGCTGAAACTGGGGTGTGGGCAAATGCGCTTAGGGAACAGAAACTAGTTATAGGCACAGACATACAGCAGTGGATTGCCTTGACGGTGACTTTGTTTAACCAAGACACGGAGGATGTCGTTGTACTGGACAAGGCACGCGAATCAAATTGCGAGACAATGGACACAATGAATAATGCTATGGAATGCATAGGCAGGGTGGGGGGAGTTGGGAAGTTCTTAGGGTAAGCTGTTCATGTTAATGCTAAATGATGCATCTGCAACAATGTTGTTTTGTGGTTGATTGTTATAATATAATAAACATCTTTTTTTTAAAAAATAGTTATCAATATCATTCCTTACATTGACCTGTACAATTGAAAATACCATACTCTATTGTAACTCGCGAATGAAAACCTTTAACCATGTCCTCGTGGTTATACACTTGAACATAATTCAAACACCTGCTCTCTAGTGCTTGTCATTTTGGCAGAATGTCACAGTACCTCGTTAATGTGGCAAAAAGAAGAAATCTACACATTTCTCAGATTCAACCAACATATTGTGGAATAATGTTGAGCTTCCTTGGAAAGAGGTCTCAAGACTCCCCCATATCAATTAACATCACCCATTGTCTCCAGATGGAAGTATCAATTATGTCAACATGTCAGTGCTTCCAAAAAAATTGAATTTTTATTTACAGATACAATTATTCATAATATATATTTTCAAAAATACAATAGAGACACACTTGAGTTATTTGTTCAGTGTTAATATGTCTGTGACAGCCCGGCAGGAAGCACTGTCAACGTACATTTTAGCGGGGCAGGGTGCGAGCATTGTCTATTGCCATGTTTATATTCAGAACTCTTATTGGGCTGTTTATATAATAAGCACACACACTAGATATCGGAAATCTGCATCACAGTTTGCGATGAGTAAGCAAATATAGGCATCTCAATGATAAGATTCCAGAAGACACCTACACAAGCTTTGAAATAAGGAGTTGGTTCCTAACAAAACATAAGTAATATGTTCCTCAGATGCAAGCCCAGATATTTCAGTGAAGAATGGTATTTATGGACAGGACAATATGTTCACAATCTCAAAAATTTCTGTTTTTTACCACCAACGTCCCTTTTGACATCTAAGCTTAATAAGAGTATATCTGTTCATAAAGCACATGGAGCGTATTGTACATGAATCACCCTCCAACTTTCTCTAACATTCCCTGTAGGTTATCAGCCACATCAATACACCACAAGTGGATTTTGGTATGGCTGTGAGCGAATGAGGCAGATCAGCACCAGCACACTAAGAGCACGAGGAATCACTGTCTTCTCATACATGAAGCTGGCCTTTCTTCAGGTGGCCAGTAAAGACATTTTGGGCACAATTCCTGGAAAGGTGTGCATTAATCCTGCAAATGTTTTGATAAAACTGTGTGGAGTAAAGGTTTGGGATGTGCTAGTCTCCTGCAATCCAGTGTGTGGTCAAGTGCAGCAATCTCAACATACAAGGACCCCGTGAGCCTCCCAAATTCAACTAAGAGACACAAGGTATGTTGTTGATGCATGTATGACCCTAATTGGATTCTTGAATTCAATCTCTAAAGTTCCAAGTTTCTCTACAAGAGGACTAAATCTCAAAGTGTCCAATGTGAAATCTTGATTTATTGATGTGTTCTAACGAACCAACAGCCGACACGTGTTTCGACCAATAGGTTGTCCTCAAGGCAATCTGAACTGTATCTGTGCTCCTTAGTGTTGCAATTTCTATTAAATTCAGAAGCTTCACAAATACAATCTTCACAATGTAGTCCATATATGTTAATCTCGAGCCCTTAAATGTTGGGTCAGACTGATTCCTGTTCTTCAGTTAATGTGCAAATTCCATGAACTACCACGTGAATTGAGCACTGCAAGCATTTAAATGGCTCCCTTTTGGAATTCGCACATTAACTGTCAGCCAGGAACAGCTATATGTGCAACCTCAAAACAGTGCGTTAGGTATGCCGCAAGCAGGCCTCTTTCCTGGGAACACTGCATGAGGTCCCCCATAACTGTTATCAGCACGCTGACGACTTGCATATGAACTTAAAATATGTGTACGCACCCACCCCGTAAACCATTTGCGCATCCCACTACACTGTGTACGCACACCCCTAAATTAGTTCGGAGCCCCGGCTGCATATAAATCTGACACCCAACCTTACCTCTGTGAAGTGAATCCTATGCGCAAGTGTCTGTATGCCTACCTTCAGTTGGCAGATAGTATGTGGGCAATGCATGGCCATTACCCGCTGATGGGTTGCGTGCTTGGTTCCATGAATACATATGTTTCCACGCCATAATGGGTGCATGATGGCCTGCATGCTGGCTGTTCCTCATAACACCCACATTTTTCTTTGTTCTTCCTCATTTTCCGAGTTTAGCCCCCTACCCTGCCCTCTGCCAACCCCTGCCCATGCTATGCGTGGTGTCTCGTGCAAGGCACTCTGCCTCTTGCAGTGATGTGCCGAGCCTGCATGAAGTCCCTGCACAGTATGAAAAAGTGCCATGAAGTTGATTCCATAAATCAACAAAGAATTGTGCATGTAGTTAGGCATGCAAAGTCCCGATTTTCCATGCAGATAATTCCATGAATTGGGCCCATTGTTGTTTGCTGAGTGCAGATCAAGTCCTGGGTGGTGTTAACTGTGTATCTCCCTCATGACTCGGACAGAGTCAGAAGTGAACCAAAGTTAAGCTCCCAATTGAGTCTGAATTACTCCAGTTAGTGTTCCTGTCAATTAGCACATTATGAAACACTAAAGTTGCAGGTTCTTGAAGAGGTTCAATTCACAATGTTGCAGCAGATGAGTAAGCCATTTGCATTTCTAGAGACAAAGTCAGAAATTGGGCATACAGAAACAGGTAGTTCCCGGTTTACTTTTAGGCATAATGTATTTTCGTTTCAGAGAACTGAATGAAATAATCTGCCACAAATATCATTTTTATGCTGTAGTCTGTTACTTTCAATCCAGATCCTTCATTAGTACCCGGCGAGAGTCAATGAGCTTGTTACAACAAGCTCATTGGCCCTCGCAAGGCATTACCCGGCTGACAAGGCTCCCTCAACGCCGCAGCTCTGAGGTTCCCTCAGTGACTGACCGATATGAAAAGGGAGAAGGGACTACACGTATTCACTTCTCCCTGTTCCATTGCGGTGATTTTATTTGTTTACCTTTTTTTGTCATTTACTTTAATGGCCGCTTTTTTTCCCATCTGCGAAATGCAACACGTCTTTCAACTGAAAAAATGCAACATTAGTACCCTGGTCTAATGGGGCATGGTACTAATGGCAATAAGCCCCAAGACAGCGGCCCATTACTGCATCTGGTAATACCCACAGGGCCTTCATTAAGGCACTCGCTGTATCATTATTGCTAAATGTTTTCACATTTAGAAAACACATCTCTTGTGCGTTTGTCAAATCCAATAGTTATTTTGATGATGTTTGCAAACAAGATCACACGTAGGCATGTCAGCAAGCCATCAAAACACTCTGGGTCTGATTCACAGAGTATTTTCAATCGGATTTTCAGACACCTTTAATTTCCCGAGAGCTTGGCTGCACAAAATAATTCCATGTTTGTTCCACATTGTCACATTGCTGAACCATTACATTACACTTTAAGTAAAACACAAAGAGCTGCACACAGGTATAGAATCAAGGAAAGGCTATTCATTGTAATGATTCCTTTGTCCCACACACTGAATTTCAGATTCAACCACTCCAATACGTCTGACTCTAGTGCATGTCTTAGCAGGTCCAAATTTGGAATCTAAGCATTAAACATTTTGTTTAGTGCCATTCCCATGTTACACATTCATGACATGTCCCATTGCAAGAACGTTGTTTCATAGGATTATATAGCCTTCAACATTTAGATGATTGTAGCAATTTATTTGCTCGAGATAATGTAATAACCAAAAAACCCGCCAAAGATTTCAACCTATGTAAGCAGAACAGGCATGGCAACCT
Source organism: Ambystoma mexicanum (assembly GCF_040938575.1). Lineage (NCBI taxonomy): Eukaryota > Metazoa > Chordata > Amphibia > Caudata > Ambystomatidae > Ambystoma > Ambystoma mexicanum. The sequence continues at coordinate 713,604,211 of NC_090928.1, read as the reverse complement.
CATGTTCAGATATCACACAGATAATATTGTCAGCATGAAGGCATTATGTAAATGTCATGCCTCCATTTCTCAAACATATGTTGCTTCTGTGTTACAGTGAATTGCTACTGCCAAGGATTCCTAACATAGCTTGAACAGATGGAAACCTATGTTACCCTTACTGTAAATTTACTTTAATGGAATGCAATACATTTTGGATTCCTGAGCGTAGATGGATGTTCATATAGAGTTCACATTTCACCACAGATTTTAAATTGTATATTAAGGCAATACAGTTGCAAATAGGTACTGAAAGATAGCAATTTATTGTGTTTTCAATGTGCAAGCAGATCGGAAAATTATATTTTCCTCTATTGTATGCAAATTGGATCAAAATCAAAGTCTGGCATACATGGTTGTGGTCTACACTTGTCCCATGATTTATGTTTGGTTCTTATGTAACAATTTCCATATAATAACTAGTGGTAACCTTTACACCATGGCTAATCTGGTATATTCTTCTGACGTTGTCACTTTTTATTTTTCCTTTCATGATTTAGGAATTAGAATCAGTTGTTTTTTTACATGTTTTTGGGAATACTCATTATTACATGTATCATGGTCATTTGCTGTGTAAAAGGTATATTAAATGATGCCATGAACCCTATTGCCTAGTCATTATTTCCCAACACTGATCATGGCCAATGCTACTTCTACAGCTATGTATATTACAACATTTTTTTGTTATTTGTTGTCTTCAAGAAATATTTTTCTGTGCAAATTCCTTAATGTTCTTATATAGTGTTGTATTGTACTCTTATTTATTATTGTACTCTTTGAATAAGTGTTTTTATCCTCTTCAGACATGCCCTTTGAGTGAATTATAGAATTAATGTGTTGACATGAGACTGTTTGCTTCATTCTTTGTGGTAGATACCCAGAACTCGGAGCCAACATCATTCATCTGGATAAGTGAGATCATTGTGCATGCTATGTGAGCAACACGCACTAGCTATGCGAACAAATAAGGGTTCAGTTGCGATTGACATTTGCTCTCTCCCTGTGTATTCAGATCTTAAAATACATGATTGGAAGAGGAATTTGGCAGAGGAAAACTGCTTATCCAAGCTTCTCTAGAGGATCCCATGAGAAACTACATACAATAAAAAGTGAGTACTTTACGAGCTTATGAAAACAAAGCACAATCTCTGATAGCATGATTTAGAGACATCATGCATCCATCAATAACATGCTACTCATAATGCTTTGCCAATGTTGCCTCTTCATAGAAGCATTATCTCTAAAAGAAGGACTGTGCCGCAAAACCAAATTTGATGAGCTAGAAAAAGAATGGTGCTGCCAAAAGTTGGTAAACAAATGTTAGAAAAGGAATTTGATTCATTTGAACTTTTGTTAGAATCCATGCACCAGCCATATGCCTTCCAGTCACTGATTTAGTAACTTCTAGTTTTTGAAGAGTCAAAATGATATCCATGTGTATTTGCTGTTAAGGCAACTGTGCAGCTCTATTGGCCACACTTTCTTTGAAAAGCTCTATTTCCACAGTGCTGGATTTGTCTTTGGGACAACATTTAGTGTATATCTGAAATGTTTTTAATTTGACAGAATTGCTCATACCTTTCACATCGCAAGACATATTTTGTTAGAGTTGGCATGATGTAAAAACACAGTCTGTTTTATTGTTTTTGACAGTTTACTTCCTCATAACATTGAGTGTTTTAACACTCTTGCTATAAATATGTTAAATGTAATTACCTTTTTTTGATTTGATTTAAATTTGATTCAATCAATTTGAAACTGGAGAAATATTGAGGGTTACTGAGAAGATCCCCGGGTCTTCATTTTTGTAGACTTTGCGCACACATTGGTCGGTAAACCCGAAGGCATTTATAGAAAGACTTTCTGGGACAAGATGAATTAAGCCTTGATGTGTTGGGTAAATATGTAGATTATCTACATACAAATGAATTGTTCTAGAAATGTAAACTAGAATCAAAAGAAAATGTCTTGACTTTACATGCATAACAGTTTTGGTAATGTTTGGAACTTCTTTTATAATGTGAATATGTATTAAGTAATTAATAAGTCAATTGGCAGAAAGCTGCTGAAGTGGTGTTAACAGTGTATGCAAAGAACATAACACACACACACACACACACACACATAAATACATTATTACTGCAGTCACTACCTATGATAAAATAAAAGTAGGAGTACTAACACTGCTATGAGAAACATAGAAAATATCCATCCCACTAACACGAAAAGGAAAGGCAAAAGAATGGGAAGTGAAAGGCTCTAAACATATTCACTACTAACAGTGAATGGCTATTTAATACAAATAACATGCCAATGAGTCACTAGAAAAGATTAGTTAGTACAGGTCAAATCTTATATCTGTAAACCACCAAAAAAATAAGATAAACCGTAACATACCTAGTAAGCTAACGACAACTGAATGTAAATGCTACCATTAGACATAGTTGTGTATCTATTGATTGAAGTAACAATTGAAAGACTTTTTTGGGTATAAATATGAGCACAAAATACCGGGCCCACATTGTATGAGAAAGGAATAACCAATTTTGAATAGCAATACAAATAAAGCTTACACTTGATCTAGTTAACCTAAACAACCTAGAGGACAATACCTAATGGCACCAGCTCCATCAAATTGTAAGTGTGGGGCTAGTGATTTGATCAAATGTATTGTACAAATATATCAACATGTGTGAATGCCTGAACGTAATGAGCATACATAGATGCACTCTAATAAGTGGGATGATTTAATGTGGTACTTCCAATGCAATTAATATTGTACAATATGACCAAATTTGACACCAGCATAAAGCATGAGATGTATACATATTATGCATTACTGAAGATAAGTAAAATGGAATTTCAGACGTAATAACTAAAAATTGATAGCTCTTGTTTATAGAATTAGGTAGTCTCAAAGAATTATGGCCACTAAAAAATGTGGATTATGGATTTGTATCTGAAAAAAATAGCTTCAGGTTCTCTATTTCCTAAAGCAACAAGATTATTGCTGCGGACTTAATTCCTAATGACTATTTTTGGATTAAACATATTCTATGATAATGGTCACAATTTGAAAAAACTGAGATAGGTAACTGTATGATGGACAGATGTTTAGATGGATGTATGTCTTATGCCCAGAGGATCAACCATGAACAGGACATGTAACACTCAATATCACTCTTGAGTTTGTATACAGGATAATATTTTGCCAGCAGAAGGTCATGGCTGATTGGAACTTAAGATCCAACATAAGAGACATGGTTGACCACTTTCCCTAACTTGCAGAGGCTGTTTTCTTAATGGATAGTGCCAGGCTGAGCATTACACATGCACGTGAACTGGAACCAAAATGCCAAGCACATTTAATGGTCTTTTTAGCTATGTTTGGCCATGCTTAAGTAGTGATTTAGATTATTTCAAAACACTTCAATTAACTGTGCACTCATTATATTTGTTGTTGCATTTGTGTTAAAATAAATCATCTCATCAGGGAAGACAGAATGCATGAAGTGTTTGTTCTCTTGTTGCCAGACATTTCTTTGTTTATTCCCTACATCTCCATTTAGCTATTTTTTTACCACCAATTGTTGATCAACTTTAAAATGATAAAAATAGTCTTTAGTCATCCCTCTTTCAAATGGATGCTATAAAAATATTTCTGAGGGAAATTATTAACCTTTAAAAAAATACTGTAGCCAACAGTTTTAGTGTCTTTGTGTGAATGTATTTGTTTAGTTTAATTATGTATTTGTTTTTAAATATAATGCACAAATACCACCGTCTGGGCATTGGATTTCAGGAGAACACATGAATCAGCAGAATTAAAGAGGGTCCAGCTACAACAATAGATAAACATCAAAATCTAAGGAAATACAAATGTGTTCCTCTTTCTAAATAAGTAAAGTGGGGCTAATCACAAGGTGGGTAATTCCAATAATTAGGAACTGCTGCAGATAAAGTTTGATTTTCGGTTTTAACTTTAGAAACTTTAGGAATGTACAGTCAGAGCTCAGATTTACTCCTCAAATAAAGCCTTCCACCTGAAATTATCAATTTGTCAGCCAAACTGGAATATGTGTGTAACATGTCAACTATTTTTGCAATACAGCCCAGGTCAAAGCACATGTTTACTTCCAAGAGGAGCCAGTGTTGATCAATCAAGACAGGGGAAATAGGATTGCATGTCTTTTTTCCAGGTGGCCAAACATGATGCACGGTGCGGAGAAGATTTTAAAAGGTAGCAGATCACATTTAGAGACTGCAATCAAAATAGATTTACCCCCCATCAATGTGTCAGAAGACCAAAGCATGAGTTTAAGACCAAAGCAAGCCAGTGTCAATATAAGATTTGATCTTCTTTAGTACAGGCAGTTTATATTGACTGATTGCGTACTCTTTTCAGCATGTGTTTTAAAAGAAATGTCCACTGGTACCAAAGTGGGATAAAAAGTGGGATAAAATCCGGCCCATTCCAGAAGAAGCAGCTGGATCAGCAAGTCTAACGTTATGTTAGCTGGAGCAAACAAAATAAATTCAATTTTCAGTGAATTTCATTTAAGAATAACCAAAGACATTCAGTTGGTGATCTAAACAAGACATGCTCACAACTGAGATGCATCACGTCCCTAGCATGAGAGATTTTAAAGTCCAGCTGGGTATCGTTAGCATATTGATGGATGAATAGGAGAAACCTAAAACAGGTTCACCCAATTGCACCCCATACAAATAGAACAAATAGACAGGAGGAATCCTCGAGAAACACCACACAGAACAGAAAGATGGGGTTACCGAAAAGGACCCAGATGAATGGATTGAGATTGATCTGAAAAAAACATGCACAGCCTTTTTAACACTAGGCCACCCAAACGCATACACACAATGTACAGCAGCACATCATGGTGCACTATGTTGAGTTCTGCAGAGAGGTCTACTAATTCTAACAGGCAAGGCTTGTTTAAATCATCTAGATGAAGAATATCATGAACTATTTCTGTGTGCAAACCAGATTGGCAAATCTTGTAAATTATGAGGATAATCAATCTGGGTATCTAGTTGAAGGTTTATAGTCTTTGCATTGAAAACTTTCCAACAAAAGTAAAATGCATTGAAGGTTTTCCAACAAAATATTTTCCATCAAATCATTTTTTGTATCCCCCCACCCAACCCCCGTTTTTTACCCTTAAAAGCCCACCCCAAACAGAATTAACCCTTTTCCCCACACATATATGCATTTGATGGAAAACATTTTGTTGTAAAACCTTCGATAGAAAAAGTTGTGTTGGAAACTTTTTCGATGGAAAGACTGCTTACCTTAGTTGAGTAGCCACTGCTTTTCCCCAACAGTATACCTTGCATGCATTTACTACACACTCCTGGCTTTTCCTGTAGGAGGCCTCTCTCCCACTGTTTCACTTTGTCTAACTACAGATAAATAAGTAGATTGAACACCCATGTGTTTATCGAGTGTGTCATTCCAATCAAAAAAGAATTGAAGGTGCCTCAGCCATTACAAATACAACATAATTAGCTTTACGCTTCAGTAATTAACATAAAAAGGACGTCATACCAAATGGTAAAGGAGCAGGACAGCATCATGTAAATCAAAGCACGCAGAGAGTCTTCCAGGAGTCTGTGGGACATTTAGCAACAGACCTGTGCATGTTTTAACTATTAACCCGTTTGATATAATTTCCCTTCTTTAATGAAGCAAACTAACAAAATAACGATCACAGCGCTTAATATTTCATTGTTATTCTTTCAGTACTTGGATGTCAGTATATTTGGTTGTCTGGCAGCACTTGGCTCCACAGACATGGCATTCGCACACACAATATGCAGCAACTCCTTCACCAGATTCGTGGCATGCAAACTAGTGTATGAATACAACATATACATCAAAGGAAGACATTATAAAAACAAATTGGTTGTATAAATCGTATTCCAAATAGGTTGGAAACACATCAAGGTTTTCACTGGCAACTTTGAGCCATTGAATTGAAATCAGACTCCTACATAAATATGTGCATGTTTACTTTGATTTCTATTTAGAGAGTGGCAAGGATAAGAAGGTTTGTGTAATTGGCTGTTTAAAAAAGGCTGCCAGAAACAAAACCTCTTCCTTTAGAGAGTGCTTCTAATCTTCCACTTTGGAAATCTCTATTTTTTATTTATTTTGTAACTAATTATGTATAGATTGAGAAGCAGAGAGACGAGTATTCAAGTTCAGGTGTATTTGTATACGGCTACGTTTTAACAACGTTGCATACATACTCAATACATGTGTTCAAACACAAATGGAAATGCACTCGTGATCACATTGGTAACAACCGTCCAAGACTAATACAAAGTATACACTCAATATCCATAAAACACCTTATATGAAAATGATCTACTACTCAAGGGAGTTGTGATAAATATAAAAACAAACACTAGTTGCAACCCACCACTGTTGTATCACTCTTAGCTTCTGAGGTGCACCGGCATCTTATCTTCCAGACTAGACATAGAAATGAGGCAACTGCAAAGGCTACTGGAGAGTGTGGGGGAGGGTTATCCCCGGCCAGTGACACCTCTGCGCTACAATTGCCAGGAGCAGTGTGAGCCATTTCCCCCTCGGGAAGAGGTACCTTAGGCACATCCATAACATATTTTCACTATAAATAGACGCAGTCTTAGTCCAGTTGGCTACTTCATATTTCAAGGGAAATGTGTTTGATCGAACTTTTAAACATACATATCTCTGGGTTATAATTTCTAAGACACCAAGGATAAGCATCTCGACCAAAGGTTTTCTTAACCTTCATGTATCATGACACCTTTAACTTAGCAAATCCCATGATTTTCACTCTGCTACTCTCGTAAACCCTCTTGAGGAACTTGGGCTCTTAAAACTGTCTCATGTTAACAACTCTGGGCATTCAGAGGCATGCACCATGTCAAGCCTAACAAACTATTTCCAAATAAGAGGCAACTAAGGACACTTGCATAACCCATCTATCGACTTGACCTTTGTTAGGTGTATTTTATGAACAGTGTAAACTGGAGCAGCCACAGTTCGTATTCAAAGTAGTGCAGATCGCAATACTACATCAGTTTTCATACCTTTAGCAGATAATTCAGAATGAGGCATCACATTGCAGACACCAATAGGAAAGCGAAAAGCAAACGCTTCTCCCGCTGAGCAGAATAGTCATAGAAGGACAAAAGTGCTAATTTGCTAAGTCCCTGGTGCATAAAAGCAAGGTGTAACAACAATGACTATTACACATTGCTCAATATTGCACAACACAGTGCTGACCACGAGGGTTTATGCACAGAAATTGCGACCGCAGAAGGTGGCTCAGTCGTATGTCTTTTAAGCGCGATTTTACAACATGAATTTTATTTTAGGCATGCTAATTTTTACATTGTAAAAATGCCTAATGGTTAAAAAAAATACCATTACACAAACAAATATCACCGGCTTAGAGCAGTTCTAAACTGGAGTGGGGAGTCACACAGGAACCCCAATTAAGCTAAACAAGTCACGCTAGCCCCTATAACAGGGCACACAAGGTACACAGGAACACACTACCAAATAAGGGACCCGGACAGCACTTAAAACAGTCTTACTTTTCAACAACAATGGAAGGCGCAGCACACCTTTTGCTCTATCTGAGGTAACACAAGGGTATCCTTGGCTGCGCACAGTTGGGACAGAGGTAGCACCCCCAGCAGCCAACCTTTCAACCTACATATTCTTGACAACAGGCCTTCTGTCCGCCTGCCACACAAAAACCCCAGGCAGCCGATCAGCCTGTAACGCTGATCTCAGAGGCAGTGCACTTGCATGCCCCACAGTCCACCCAATGGACACATCAGCCTATGTTTCAATCCACAAGCAGTAGTGCCAGAAGCCCTACATAGAGCTCACTGACCAGCAGGTTCTCATTACTCACTACCTGGGCCTCACCACCATCTTCAGCCTCATGGCAGAAATTGGTGGCAACATGAAGTGAAAGAGGTAGGCCATGACAATAATCCCCCATATAAGCTCATCACTCTCCTCCATGTATGTGGCATAGACACAACGTGCCTATGCCACATACAGTGATCCTCAAAATCCTCTGACAGGGGTTGACTGCTAGGATGAGATGGACATGGCACCACATTGACTTCCTCGTGGCCCCTGTGGCCCTAAATCCCACATAGGAGCTATGCATGCCACAGCAGGCTTCCCCAAGGATGTAGGGACCCCTGACTGCAGACACATGGCTCTTGTATGACCACAGGCAAGTGTGCAGCTCTTCACAAGTAGACACAGCAAAATGGTCTGTGATGCTAACCTGCTCTTCCTTCAGCTATGGGCTTGAATCCCTGGCTTCACTCATGCTCCACTCATAATCCTGGCATAAGGTAACCTGCCAAGCATCATGGAGGTTTAACATTAATTCTGGTCATGGCTTCTCAGTATGCACCCAACGCTGACCTACCTCACAAATGTATTCAATTCCACACTTAAACTGCATGACACCTTACCTCATTTCACATGCACACACCTGACACATCCAGAGGAAATGATGTGGGCCATTCAAACTCTTATGTCCACATGTGAAAATGCTCTCATGTGTCCTCAGACCATGTCTGAGAAGGACAGCCTGTCTTGGGTAAATCCTTCATTTTTTTGTGTTTCGGACAACCGTAAAAGAAATAGAATATACGCAGAGAACAAAAGTCAGGACCCACCCACGTGGCTTTTCAAGAGCAATAATGCCTGAATGGTGCATAACAAATTCGGGCAAAGATTAATGCAGGGGTCATGTGACTCAAACAATGCAATTGGACAATGTAGATACCAGGGCTTTTCTGGGCGCATCACAAAAGATGCATGATTAGTTTTTTGTTCCCATTTCACCAGGCCACACAAACAGCTCTCAAATGGATATAATTAAACCGTGCCCTGTTAATAACAATATGCTGCAAAGGATTCTGGGCCTACTGTATATCATTCTGGGGACCTGGGCCCGCAATGATCATGTGCTTCCTATTAAAGGCCTCATGAACTCAGATGACTCCATTTGTTTCAGGATGTATTGAAGTACCATTACTTTCACAGACTTTAAATCCCTAGAAGGCATAACATGTGTCATATAAAAACATGCAACCTCATACACCTCCCCCAATGCGACCTTTACATGCCTAAACCAGGAGATCTTCAAATGGGGGTCCCTGGGCACCGGATATATGATTAGCTCCTGGGTCAGAACAGCTTTACTGTTCCGCCAAACTCTGAGCCAATGGATTACATGATGAGCTGCAAAGAGATCACTTGCAAACCTGCCGCCCATATCCTGTTGCACCGCAACATTTGGAGCAGATTGTGGAAACCCCAAAATTCTTTAAAAAAGATGTTCTCTACCACTTGGATAGGTTCAATCTTACCATGTTCCCACATCTCCATGCCATACATGGCAACAGAGGTAGCTTTGCCATTATAAACATTGAGCAGCAGCTCGACTGGTTTTGCTTTAAACATGGCCATAGCTCTGGCCACCCACACAATTGCCTGTTTGAATGTAGCCATATGCTTAATGATATGGGCTTCTGCCCTAACGTTTGATGACAATTAAACCCCCAGGTAGTCAGAACTAACCACCCTGGGGATTAAGATAGCCTTGCTAAACATGGCCGAAAGTTGGGTTGACGCTTCCCCCTACTACAGACCATGACATCCGATTTTCGGGCATTCACTTTTAGGTCCAGTGAGTCCATAAATAAATAATAGTCATCAATAAGTCAATGCAGGGCTCTTGGATTACAGGAAAGCAAGACTGTCATCTGCATAGGCCATTAGTGGCAGGTACTTGTTGCCCAGCCTAGGAGTATCTGGAGTTGAATTGTGTAAATCCTCATATTGGCCATTTATATAAAGACAAAAGAGTAGGGGGGGGGCAGTACACAGCCACGGCACACCCCATGCTTCACCTGAAAGAAGACAGTGCAGCGTCTCTATACCCCTCTCCTCAAACATGACACTTTTGAGCGATACATTCTCTTAAGAAGATCTACCAAGGCACTTGGGCAGTTCATGGATCTGAGCACACACCAATGCTTGTGACTATTGACCTTGGGAAATGCAGTGCTCAGATCCATGAAGGCAAGGAAGATGGGTTCCTCCTTAAAATAGAGTGAGTGGGCCACCACCAGATAGAGATTCAGGGTCAGCTCTGCAGTTCCAAGGCCTGATCTAAACCCCACCTGGATAGGGGAAAGAAGGTTGCTACACTCTGCCCAAGACACCAATCTCTCCAAAATGGCCCTACTCACAATCTTAAACACGGACTCAATCAGGGAGATTGGTCTGTACAACACTTGTAGTGCCCTCTGACCCATTTTGTAAATCGGATGGATTACTGAACATGACCAGGATGCATGGTACATGCCCCCTGCGCAAATAGCATTAAACCCCATGATCAAGATGGGGGCCTACAGGTCTGGTTATGACAAAAGCAAATCCGCTGGCACATTGTCTGGGCCTGGGGCCCTGTTTACAGCTTGAGATCTTATTGCTGACAAAATGTCCCCTACTGTAAAACATGTTTTCCTTCTGTTGGAAATAGTGAGTGCAAGGTGTTCATGACTCGTGGGCTTTCAACAACAAAAGACTGGTGCTATATAAGGATAAATAATGGAATACCCATGCCTGGTCAGGAACCGTGACAATGGTGCCACTTGCATTTGTTCACTATATCCCAGAAGAGTTTAGCATCATTTCATTTGGAGAAATCATTCACCCTTAGCCCGTGACAACACTAAGGCAACCAATATGACCCTGGCAGCACCGCTGCAATGCTAGCCACATCTACACCCACATTGCTATCTAATGAGCATTAAATGTTCTGAGGAAACAATTCTGGAGTCTTTACAGGATTGGCGGTGCCTTCATCTACTGAGTCTAGAAGCACTGCATCATCTTGGTTGTGTGTTGCATGTTAACACAACATCCTCAAACAATGCAATGCCATGACTAATGATACTGATGATGATAAAAACTCAGATGATAGTGGCAATGGGTATGACAGGCAGGCACCAGGATCTGGGCAGCAACAGGACAACATTGATGCTCTTGTTCTGTAGGGCAATACATCATCAATAAGGTATTCTGATAGAGGAGAGCACATCACTTCAAAATAGAATAAGATCTCATTCACCACTATACACCTTCTCAGTGAAAATGAACACAATGTAATTACCAAAACAATTCTGAAACAAAAGAACATTTATTTCAGCTCGGAATGGAGGGAATATTGCTGCTGCCCCATTGGGTTGGGACAAAAGCTCTGCAAGAAAGAGGACTAAGACAAGTCCCGACAAATATAAAGTATGTCCATGTTACGTTCAATGAAATATATGTCGTTGGTAATGACCAGGAAATGGTTGTGCGGCGTGGGCTGATGCATATCCAGCATCAAACAGGGTCCAGCTCATATTGACAGTGAACAACATGCAAGACATTGCAATGCACATGAACATCCAACCAAGAAGGGGCCAGAAGGAAACGCCATTAGAAGGAAAGGGGTTGCAGGAGAGATTTACTTTACCCTTCATGTGTGCTTGAGCTCTAGGACGATTTTGAGGGCAGAGGGAAATCCATAAGCAAACAGTGATGTTGACTGTGGTGAGGATATTAGACAGAGAAGTACAGTGCAAATGAAAGGGCAGAAGGTGTGCTGGAATGAACAGTGGAGGAAGATGTATTGGTTGACTCTCTTCAGGCAAATTCCTTCATGTGTTATAGGCTCTACCCCTGGTGGGTTAGCATCCCAGTCATAGTGACCTGTGACTGAGCATTGAGCTGGCTGGCCACCATAATCTGGCAATTGATAGCAACATTGCAGTGGGTAATTTGGAGTACTGCTGCAGAGAAGACAATTACAGTATAGCATGTGGCCTGGTTGGCCATTAGCTCTGCAGATCATCTACCCTGGCCCCAGCAAAGTCGTCCATGATAGCTGCAGGGGCCTGCTCACTAGCCAGCCAAACATCCTACCTGGCCCAAGCATAGGCCTCTGCTGCTGCGGTTGCATCAACCACATATTGGGCAAGTTGAGCCATGTCCTTAGCACAATAAACGTCCTCTGGAGCTGCTACAGCAGTAATCTGCCCTCATGCATGTTGAGCATTCTCCCTAGCCTCTTAATGTGCTGACTGTATCTCCCCTACTATGTCCTCACTCAGCCAGTTCTATGCCTTCATCTTCTGCTGCATGGCCTCCAGAAACTCATAGAAATCACTCATGCCCAGGCCCATCGAGGAACAGTCAATCAACACTTCACTCCCATTCTTTTTTACCAAAGAATGAACATCCTCCATGGCTTACAGTCTCTCTATAGATGGTCTACTAACACACTGACAGACATTGGAGGCAGGAGCAGAGGGTGGAAGTGGTGGGGTGACAGGCTCTGCCGATGGGAGAGATCCCAGTGGCCCTGGAGGAGCAGACACCTCCCTGCCTAGCTGGGGAAGAGCCGTCCCCACAGGAGGGATGGTGTCTCCTTCACATCCACTACCTGCACGATCTACCCAGCCCTCAGCTGCTGCTGAATTGGCCACTGATTTTGATCACAAGACAATGCTGTTAATGGAGATGGAGATGGGGTCGAGGGGACAATTACAGAACAGCTGTCTTCTAGTGCTGATGGAGTGGATGGCTGGCTGGAACATGGTAGCAGTTGATAGAATGATGTGTGTTGGAGCAACTGACTCTTCTCCGATGTCAGGGCCAGGGTCAGTTGTCCCCACCGTATGATCTTTGTCTTCACATTTGTCCTCAATATCATCTTGTTACATCCAACTAGATGTTAGGTAAAAACTAACTAGAACATCTAGTTCGTTTTTATGGCACCTGGCACACTTGGAGTGTGCAGCAAATATATTCACCAGCCATCTCAGCATTACCTCTGCCTGTCTCTTGTGGCATGTTGTGAAGTAACTGTTAAATGGTGACATCTCTATGTACTCTTTAGTAAGGTCTGAAAGTAATGAATATGGGCAGTGGAGTGCTGTAATCTATTTTCCTATATAAACAGTGGGACACATATAAAAAGGTGTGTGTATATACAAGAGACTAGATAACGGACAATGGACATCCTACCTCCCTGATTTGCTGCAGTATTAACAGTTTCTTCCCCAATCTGTCAGTTACATTGCTCCAAGAGATGAACCCGCACATTTGTCTATTAGATCCCACATATCCAACTTCTTCTTGGGGTCCTATTGTCCTGGCCCCATCACCAAGCAGATGTTGGCATGGTATTGATTTGTTGCCGACACCACGTGTTCCATGTAATTGATATTAATATTGATATTGATATTTTATTTATATCGCGCTCATACACAAGTGTTTCACAGCGCAACCATGCAAAGGGAGAGGGACAGGGGAGAACAAAAACAAAGATCTTACTATGCCCAGTGACATTAAGAGCGTGCAAGTGCATGAGGATAGGAAACATGGGGGAAAGTGCATGGAAGGGGGGAGAAGTGGAAAGTGCAGAACAGAAAAGAGAATAAAATAAATAATAAATAAAATAAATAATTAAATAAGGCAATAAGCAGTGGTAGTGCAGCCAGCAAGTGGCAAAGTGTAGGGTTAGTCAGATATGGTGTATCTGATAAGTGCAGAAGAAGGGAAAGTGGGGGACTGTATGGGTACAGATACAGACCCCAGTGCAGGGGGTGGCCCAGAGGCAGTGCATGAAGGGTGGCAAAGTGAGCAAGTACCTGGGCCGAAAGAACAGAGGGTGGCCTGGTGCACAGTGCTGAGAGAGAAAGCAGATCAGCAGGGGAGAAAAGAGGCACAGGCAGAAGTGAAGCGGAAGGTCTTGAGCTGCTTCAGGAACCAGAGATGGTTCTCCTCAAGTTTCAAGGTGGCAGGGAAGATGATCCAAAGGGAGGCCCCAGCCAAAGACAGATCTACCCCCAGCTTGTTTCTTTGAAAAACAACTGACCCTGAGGGAGTTAGAAGAGGAGGAGCGAAAGGCTTGAGAAGGGCGATATTTACAGAGGAATAGTTGAAGGTATTTTGGACCCAGGCCCCAGAAAGCCTTGTGGACAATGCAGGGGGTTTTCACTTTAATCCTTGAATCCACTGGGAGCCAATGGAGAGATTTCAGAGCTCGAGAGATACCATCCCAGGCCTTGAGGCCAAGGACAAGTCTCGGAGTCCTGTTCTGGATTAGTTGTAAAAGGTGGAGAGTGGAGGCAGGTAGAGAAGAGGCTGTTACAGCAGTCCAGCCGAGAGAGAACCAGAGCTTGAGAGACAATGAGCTTCTGGGGGAAGGAGAGGAAATGCAGAGTACCTCTAAGGAGATGCAGTAAGAAGTTTGACTTTTTAGAGATGTCAGAGATGTGTGCGCAGAAGGAAAGTGTGGAGTCAAAGATAACCCTGAGGTTCTTAGTTGGATGGAGCGATGCTACGCCATAGGTAGGCTGGCATATGATTAAACTATTATTGATGCACGTGGAAGCCTGAGCTGCCTGTAATATTATTTGTGACATTCCAATGGGTTTTAGATGGGGGGGGGGGCACCATGGGTGAAGGATTTCACCTCCATATGGTTGGCCTGATGTTTATGCTGCTTAAAAAAAGATACTTTGAATTGCCTTTATCAATCGGAACACTTATTTTGATAGCATTAACAGAGCCTCCTTTTGGTACATTGTAGTATCTTTACAGGTTCCCTCTTCTCCTCTTACGGCCATTATGAACATATATTCTGGAAATGATGCAGTAGTAAGATTGTCTGTGGGTAGGAAAGTAACAGACCCAATTCCAGGTGAGATGGGTCTATACCAAAGAGGCCAATTAGCACAACTATTATACTTACAGTATAGCAATGACTTGGCTATATGGTTATCTACATTCGAGGCTCTTTCGCCCCATTGAATGATAGACTTGCAAGCATACTTCATTTTGCAAGTGATGCAGCTGTTATTTCTCATACACTGATGGGGACCATAACACAACTTAGTAGGGAGGGTTCATCTACCAGACAGATTTTGAACTGTAAACCCTCCTTTGATAGGTGTATTGACGTGACCCTGTCATTCATTGTGCATTTCAGGGGACAGGCCATATTACCAACATTCGAGGTGTGCAAAGCCTAAATAAAGGTTTGCATTCTTTTCCACCAGCACTGAAAATCTTGATGTTTGGAAAAGCTGCTTCCTATACAACTTTTATCTTTGTGACAGAGTGCTCCAAATATCCCAATTCACCTTGAGATGGGTCTGAGGATCTTGGGATGTGAGGCTCAGCTGAAATGTATATATATTGTTTGAGATTGGAGAGAGGCGCATTGGGTATTATTCTCCGCCATGGAGGATATTCGTGGCTTTGGTGTTGCCATGTCAAACAGAGATGTCCAGGCATATTTGTATTTATAGTTATTGAAGAACAGAGTGTCAAATCAAACAGAAATGACTTACGAAGTAGGCAATAACAGAGAGCCGAGTCATTACTAGGGTAAGGTGAATATATATAAGGGCATCGTACTACTGCGTTGGTTGAAGCTAGTTATGGCAAATGGATTAGAGTACAAAGAATCCATCTTTTATAATGAGGATGTGATTGGACACTTCCCCCACAAAGTTGTCTTTCTAATGCTGTGCTTGAATATTGTATTGCTTGCCGAATTCTGTAGCAGCTGGGTGAAGTGTGCCTCGGGATTATTCTGTCTAAATAGTAAGGACAATGTATTGCATTTGTACTCTTTTTGTCCTCTATACCAAGATAGCAGGTACCTGTTGTGTGCCTAAGTTGAATCTATATGGTATTCAATTTGTGAGGGAAGTCTCTCATAAGACTAGTGTCTCTCTGCAGTGGTTGGAGACCGGCTTGAGGATATGCCGATTTGGCTCGGTTAATCATTTTGTATCTGGCCCCTCCCTTGTGGGTCACAATAGCATTAACATTTTGCAGGATGGGCATATGAGTTTTTTGTGCTGGCAGAGTTGGGCCGATCGTTGATACTACAGACTTATAAGTCACATTGCCACCTTCATGGTGTCGCTACCAGGTGGTGTTGGGCAAAGAAAAAAACAAGCTAGCCAGTCGGTGTGAAGAAAACAGGAGTGGTCGAAGGAGCAGCGAATTGGCAGACAGACTGGTATTTGGGGAGGATGGGGAGGAGTTGACTCGGGGTCAAACCAGGGAGGCCTGGGCAGCAGGATACATATGTTGGTGACGGCAGGAGTGAAGGGAGTGCCGGGGCAAAGTGGAGGGGGCAGTTAAGAAGGCTGCAGAGCAGTCATGTATGGGGAGAAGAGGTCAATGAGGACTGTACATCAGTCGTAAAAAAACAGTCTAGTCGCAGTGAGGGTGGGAGTGGTCAAAGATGGCTGTGGAACAGCCATAGAGGGGGCAGAGCACTCGGGGAGTCCGCTGGATCAGCCAGCGATAAGTGCGTAGGGATGGGTTAGCAGCAGTCACGGTAGGGTGCAGAGGGGCATAGCAGGGATGCTGCAGACAGAGAGGTGTTCACTGGTGCAACACATTCATGGTTTGCAGGTGGGGATGGGGCAGAGGCTTGTGCTGTAGGTGTGGGTGCTTGCAGGACCGGGCACATCACATGACACCACTCATGGCGTTGCTCGTGCTTTGAGGAGGCCTGAAAATGGAAATACGTTGTCACAGAGGTACTTTCTATAAAGATTTGTCATGAAGCATAGAACAGCTGTTTTGGGTGTTTATGCATGAATATCACGTGTAAACACCTCCCACAATTAAAAGGGGTCCGTCTTTGAGCATATGTAAAAAGGAATAAGACAAACATTGGATCTTAATGGTGAAAAAATAATTAATCCCAGCATCACTGATCCTCCCTTAAGTTCAGATACTGTGCCAGGGGCCCTCAACATTCAGAATCTGACCCAGTGTTATTCTCATAGAAGAAATTAGGAAGGGCATCTTGGGAAAGTCAACAGTAGTGAGTCATCAGAGAGCCATTTGGAGACTCGAGGTTTAATATAATACCTCTAATGGCTTTATGTTTTATCTGGTATAGACAGATTCAAAGCCACACACTGCACCCATGCTCTATATTGAAACATATCCATATCACAGCACATATACGCTTAACAGATGCACTGGTTTTGAGAAGGTTAAGTTTGTAAAATCATTATAAAATTGCATTACGGTCAACTCTTTCATAGATTCTGAAACTGAGAAATGATCTGTGTTCATTTCTCTCGGAATAATCATGCCTATGTCACGGGAGGGAAGAGGTGCCATAGTGAGTGATGGCTTAACGTTCTATTCCATCTCTTCAAATCACCTACAGGAGTTTTGCGAACATAAATGATTCGACTGATTAATCAGAACTAAAATGTCCCATAATGTTGGTGCAACAAGGGCTGCCCATGGGCAGAAAGCATAATAACCACAAATAAAGCATTGGAGTGAAGTACAGAACGCGGAGGATGCAGGTTCATTTCTCCACAGTGCGATAGCCGTGCATTCATACCGCGCATCTTCTGTACCTAACGCGCATATCCATTCAGCCATGATACAGCCATTTTAAGCCATGAACAGGCCAACCCAAATTTGGTAGAATCGGAACATCCGAATGACTTTGGGCATTCAGGGGTGGACTGGCCTATAGGGAACTCTGGAGATTTCCCAGAGCGCCTCTGCACCCTGGGCCTCTTTCTTGTGGTATTTCCCAATGTTTTCATAGGAAAAGCATTGGGCTTGCTGAAAATATGCCATATGGGGTTGCTTTGAAAATTATTTCCAGGGCCTATTTTTTCTTTTTTTCTTTTTTTCTTTTTGAAATTTCAGTTTTATTGGTTTTACAAAAGGGAATTTCAACAAAATCATACAAACATTACTTACAAAGCAAAATATAAGAAAGAGTCCATATTGTCATTATAACATAATGTAACTAGAAGTAGATGCAACTTAATGTCTCCCCCCTTCTCATCCCGCGTGTCCGTAGGCGAGGCGGAAAGTGTCCAGTTGCTTCACTTTATAGTCTTTAGCGGAACCTTGACGTCAACAATAAACAGAGGCGCTTACATAAAAGGAAACAGCTTTTAACAGGCACAGTCAGCTGATTAAATGGGTCTTATTGATCATTTTGGCACATTATGCACGCAAGTGTTCATGTAATATATTTGGCACAGAATTCAGACCATTCATTTTCAATAGAAGTGCGATCTCCGTGAAGGGCAGCAGTTGAACTGTCCATCCTAAAGTTATGTTTATTTTTATATACTGCATTTTATTGGGTTTAAACAACAATCACAATCAACGAAAACAAAAACAAGGTCAAAACATACGCATTCAAAGAACGAATCAGTAAGTGAAAGCATGGTAAGAGTCAGTTAATTTCCACTTGCCGCCCCTTCCATCTACAATTTAATCTTGTACCTTAGGGCATCATGAAATTACTGCGATTCCCGCTCTTCCCATTTGCCCCATATCTTAGAGGCTTTGGTAGGGCAGCCTCTTGCTTCTTTGGTCCCCAGTAATTATTTCCAGGGCCTATTTTGGTCCCCAGTAATTATTTCCAGGGCCTTTTTTAGTTCCTGGTCCACCCCTTTGGGCATTCAAGGTTAGCACGGGTGTGTGAGGTTGCTCTCAGCTGGCAATGCAGCTGTGAGTAAAGCTCACCTTGACCTTGCAACATGTCATGAAGTCATGACCTTGGAAACATGTTTGGATAAGTGTGGAAATCACAGCATGTGCAAGATTATTGCTGCGTGCGCTGCTTTTACTCCTGGAGGGATTTTTCTACAAATTCAAAATGCAACATGTCATGTTCACGCAATGATTTGATATGAATTTTATTTATATAGAGCTGTACGACAACGCGCTGATGCATCCGCCAAGCAGGCAGTATATTTGCAAATGTGATACATAAATATTGCTGCGCAAATTGCAGTTGTTGTATCTCATTATACTACCATTGAGAATACAACTGTGAGAATGGACTATAATGTCTGCACCCAATACTCATGTTAAGCATTTGCAAGAGGGTGGGAGCAGTGTTGGTGGGCTAGTGTCTTTTTATTGGTCTAAATATTCGCTGCTGGCTGGGTTTGGGTTAAGGAGGTGCTATAAAAGAATAGCCTTTCAAAATCTTGTTTGGCTTGAATGAAAAGGAGGTTTTCAAATATATAATCTGAAAGAACCTACCCAATGCGGCTCTGGGCTGCATAGCACTTACCATACTATGCACTTAATCTGCTGCTCATCGACGAGCACAAACATTTCAGCACTTACCCCCATCCCCAGCTATCCTCTTCTCGTTGCACGTTCTAAATACTCACAAGGCACACTAGGGGCCTCATTACGACCCAGGCGGTAAGTTACCGCCTGGGTCGTACCCTTACCACCATGGTGTAAACTATGTTTACACCATGGTGGATGGCGGATTTACCGCCCCATTCCAAGGTGAGTGGGGCGGTAAATCCCCATTTCCCATTTTACCCTTCCCCATTCCCATTTTTGCCCCATAGGGCATAATGGGAGTGGGGAAGGCGCTAATTACGCCACCGTAAATTACGGTGGCGTAAATAGCACCATGGTCCCTTAGCACCATGGATTTTAACGCCTGCAAAAAGCAGGCGTTAAAATCACCATGGCGCTAAGGGACCTTGTAATCAGGCGTTAAGGGTCGGCGCCGTTTACGGCGCCGTTAACCCCTTAACGCTTGACTCGTAATGAGGCCCAGGTCCGTCTTTATCTTACACTGCATTTCACTGTTTTCAATCCCATGTTCCCTCCCTGTTGCCCTGTGGGCACTTTGAAACAGAATTTACTTACTGTATACGCGCCTAACTAATGCACAATAATAAGTAAATAAATAAACATGTTTGTGTCTTTATAAGCATCTCTTTCAAGTCCAGATTTTAACATTATAATTGATATTTAATATTTTAACATGCACATCACCAATTACATTTCTTTTGGTGATGAAATGATAGATGCCATTATTACTTGTCCCAATCTTGCTCATTGTCCTAACAGCTGAACACTGAAAGGGGAGATGGACCAGACTTAATTTGTACACGCTATGCTGGTTAATCACATCCCTTTTCATCTGATCAATTGATCCGCTTAGCTATGTTAATGGGATTGGAACCAGTGACCTCCAATTAATAAGCAGCTTTCTACAGAGGGGTCATTAACTTTCTACAATGCCTTGAATTCAACTGCGTAACATGCATGTCACACCCCAATCTGTACATCAAACGAGTAAAGCCCTTAACAAATCTCACTATAATGGTAACTAGTAACCTACAGGCTATGCGCCAAAATCTGCAGCAGGTGCTTTTCCTCACTGAACTATGTTATTGGGATGGGAAGTTGTGACCTGAGGGGTCTATATAGATTTCTACTGCAGACCTCTAACCCTCTACACCAGCTAACGTGGAGTAGAATGTGTATTCAGTACACTAGGACAATATGTTTAAAATAGTGTTATTAAAATGAATAGTCGTCTTAGTAGAATTCCAACCATTGGCCTGCAGAGAGCACGCGTTTCAATTCTAGCTTATTAGCTCAGTGACATAACGTGCCTGCACTAATGATACACATCCTTTTAAAGTACATTAACTGCTTAATTGCAGAACCAGCAGAGTTAGTGTAGCACCAAAAAAATAAAACATAAAAAATAGATGGGCACAATAGGTGCGCAGGTTAGGACAATGCCCATCTTCACAAGATGCACCTGAGTGATGTAATCACATGTGTCTAAGGGCAGCATAGCTTGCCAGCTATGCAATCATACACAGGACTAACATTGCCCTGCTTAAAAAATGCATACAATAATACGTTTATTATTATTATTTGTTTTTTAAATAGGGCAATTTGTGCCATTAGGCTATTTGCACTTGCAATGGTGCAATAGTTCTGTTATCTATTTTTGCACAAAGACAATGTTTGCCCTAATCCCAGCCCTTTGGTGAGTACAAAAATGCATTAAAATAATATGGTTTTCGCAGTCGAGCGATTTCTGCCCTAGTTCTAATGGCACTTACACTGATCCAAAGTTTCTGTAATATGGCCATAAGAGCACATTGTTTTTGCTTGCTGTTTCCCAAACAATAAAGCATATATCTAATATAATTCAGACATATTAATGGGAATGCAAAAGAATACCATTTTTGAAAAGCGGGGTCACTGTTATTTTGCTGAAGTTGCCATCAATAAATGAATCTTTCACGTAAATGCAGATAATCCATTTATAAGGGAGAACACATTGGAGGGCAGTCACAGAACACATACTGGGAAATCATAAAGGTATTAATTGCATTTCAGAAATCATAAGTAGGTGAGATCCATGTCAACAGCACCCTGCACATATTGACTGTGTGCAACATGTTCCCTATGTTGCTGCACACTTCAACAGCACCCTGGCACCATAGAATGATGTCATATATTCACCAGACTCTCTTCCGGTCACCATATTAGCCAATCATACGTTGGCACTCAGAGTCTACAATGCAGTGGTGTGTAACATGGCATACATTTAAAAATACGTACTTTCAAGTCTCTTACCAAAACATATAAACTAATTTCTCCCTCAAATCTTCTTACTCTCTAGCAAGCGTCATGCCCAAATCCACATGTATTTATTTATTTTTGTTACATGTATACAGTGCAGCCAATCCTCAGGCATCTGGGAGCTTGATTTAAGAAGGTGGTTACGTGTAAGTTGCTTAGGATATTCATAGAGAGAATGGTTACATAAGAGTTACATAGTTGTACATTAGTAGTTGTTTGAATAAATTGCACAATAGCAAGTGCAAAGGAACCTCCGACAGCCGGGTGCTATACGTTCTGAACAGATAGTAACATTAACAAAGGATTGCATAAGTTATTTGGACAGTACAGTTGCACAGGGTTGCGAGGTGACAGTCACAGCATGGGCGTAGTTAGAGTGAACTCAAAGCCTGTGTAAGGAGATTCAACTTCACTTGAGCTTGTCCTGATCCATTTGCTTCACAGACAGTCAATGCATTTGCACCTCTGAGCTGCTCGTATCTCTCTTCTGTTTAACTTCTTTCATTCTCTTGGATCTTTCCTTCACGGTGACAATGAATGTATTTTTTATTTATTTACAGTATACTACAGTCAATTAGACCTTGTATACAGCAACAACCATATCGCACATCCCACCCACAACATATTTTAAAAGTCAAGTATTCTAAAATCAACAATATATAATCCAAACATTTCACAATATAAAATATTACATTAATATCATTACCTCCCAAAAAAGTCCCATTGTTCCTTTGTGTCTTAAAAACATTTTCATTACTGCATGATTTCAGATATGCACATCACAGCACAATTAGAGCATCACAATCCATTAAAAGATGCCTTGCAGATTCTAAAAAGTCCTCACTGTATAATCTACATTTCCTTTCACTTTGAAGAATACCCACTCTTGCTCCCACAATCTCAAATTAATTACAACATTAAACTTAATCATCAGATATCTTCTGAACATAAAGGCTGTGGGATACACTCTAAAATAGACAGATACATGTTCACGTCCTTGGTAGGATTGAATGAAATTCCCACTGTTCACCCTAGTTACCAGGCATATCAACACATTCTCAGTATCAAATTTCCTCCATAATTTTTTCACTAACCCTTTGTACACTTGGTATTTTATTTCTGGTATTTGCATGCCCAACGCTGGCATCCAGCGTTGGCCAGTATTTCTAATCAGACCTATACAACCAGTGCGTGATGGATCCCTCATTTGGAGGTGGGCCTGAATTAATCTAGTTATCATCATGCTAGTGTTTGTCCAGACACTTACGATAAAGCTTGAGTCTTTTCTACAACACTGCGGTTATACCTGTCTGTAGTTGAAAATCTAAATATACATAACCAGTAGGCATGGACTTCGGCAACCTAAGCAAACTCTTCAGAACCTTTCCTCCTAATTTTTCCTATGCCATGTCGTTCTTCCAAGCCCATACCTCTGCTCCATAAAGGATGGTCGGTATATTTTGGCTCTATACAGTTTTAAAAAATGTCTGGGTCGAGAACGCTCCTTGATTCAACCAAAATGTGTTACATTATTCTGTTTGTTGTTAAACATTGTAGGAAGTATTTTCCCAGTGATCCTTCCAATTAACCTTATCATCCACCACTACTCCCAGATACTTGTAAAACGATACCTGTTCAATTTGAAGTTGATTTAACTTCCAACCATACATCTTTATCTTCTTGCTCAGGGGAGCAACATTTTAGTTTTTTTCTATATTTATTCTCAATCCGTTATTACTTGCATAATACCTTAAGACATTTAGTTCAGCCTCTATTCCCATTGGAGTATATTCAATCAAAAGCAAGTCATCTGCAGATCCCAACCA
The DNA here is from genome assembly GCF_040938575.1 of Ambystoma mexicanum. Taxonomy (NCBI): domain Eukaryota; kingdom Metazoa; phylum Chordata; class Amphibia; order Caudata; family Ambystomatidae; genus Ambystoma; species Ambystoma mexicanum. Next base: position 713,580,793 of record NC_090928.1, on the reverse strand, counting down.
TGCAAACATTTCAAATGCAAATGTCACAGGACAGGCTCTTGTGCAGTTCAATGCTTCATTGAGATCTGGCAGATAGAGGCCAAAAGGTTTTAGTGCCAAAACACACCCCTCATTTACTCCTCTTCCAGTTGGTATCCAATCCGTGACTCACCCCAGTCCATCCAGGAGAATTCGGACTTGTGTATTGCTATATAGCTGTAGACTCATGGATGACAATCCAGTAGGGATGTTCCATGCCACCAGTTTTTGCCATAAGCGTTGCATAATAATGGTCTCAAACGCTGCGCTTAAGTCAATAAACCCAGCATATACTGGCATTTTCCCTTTTTTTCCAAGAAGATTCCACTAGAATAACCAGTGTAGTAAGGTTGTCAAGAGTACTGTTGTACTTACGAAAACCTGTATAGTTCCTGGGTAATATGTTATTCACCTCAATCTATCCTCTCAAATCATCTAGTAAGACCCTAGCCAAATGTTTTGTCGGAATGTCTAGCATTCACAGAAGACAATAGTTTCCTGGAACTTTACAAAATCCTCTTTTATGGATAGGAACAATAATATTATAATAATACATGATCCTGGTACCACCCCCATGTGTCCAATACTGAGAAAGAACCGATGGAGAGCTTCTGCCCATAGCTCCAGTTTCTGTTTAATTAGGTTCTGTTCATTAGGGCATTCCATGAACCATCAGGACCTGCCACCCTGGATTAATTTAATCTCTTAATTACATTTACCAGCTCTGCCACTGAAATGTTACAGTCCCATTTGTTATTGGCTCGCATCCGCAGTGGTACCTCCTCCAATCCAATGCTAATGGTGTTCCTTATATAATGTAACCAATCATCATTGAATGTGCTACCTATGGCAGTGCCCCTATTATTTATTGAGTTGATTATCCCCCAAAGTAATTAATATTCCTTACTATACACATATCCTCCCAGTTCTCGCCATCTCACCTTCTCCACTTGTATGAAGTGGCCTCATATCCACTTCTGATGTTCTTTTTGCTGATAATCTATGACCTGGCTCGTATGCATAGTACTATTATTCTGTTCTAATTCCTTTAGTACCCTTTGGATGTCAAGTCTTAATTGTCTTTTGGCCTATTGTACAGTTCTATCAAATTTCCTTTTTGTGCTCCATCTTTAAATTACAGAGATCCTCACAATTCGTATATGTTCTCCGTATCTGTGCTTGTGGGTAAATTACCCCAATGGACACTTCAAATCTGCTAATCAAGTCTGCATTCTGTGCAAACCCACCATCATCTGCATAATTTATATAATTTATATAATCTTGCAATACTCTGACTGCAGTCAGGTTAGCCTTTACCAGATTTGAAGTATTCCACTTGATACAATGCTGTTGTACATTCATGGATATCGCAGCACTACTATCAACAGATGGTAATCTATATTCCAGCTTCAGCAAAACATAAAGGGGTAAATGATCACTCTCTTCTCTGAAAGTAATTCCCATATCCTTTCTCATATTCAATGCTGGAAGGTTAAAGAAATATTCAATAGTGCTCATACTTCTGCCACTAATTCTTGTAGGGCTGCATTAATCCATCCCCTGGGCAATACCCATTTAGTATTTTTAGATTGTTTTGATAATGTGTATTTTCCCAGGATAACCCCTTCTTATTACAAAATTCCTTCTTGAAAGGAGGTGATCTTGTATCCTTCTAAATGTGCTCGTATCAGGTCCAATTCCTGCATTGAAATGTCCACCAACAAAGACAGGTGTATTTTCATCTACATCCTCCAATAATCCCCCAACCAGTCTTTTATTTTCCTCATGTAAATTCAAAGTTGGGGGTCATAGACGTTTATAATCAGAATGTCCACATCCTCCCTGTTCTCCCTTAATCAACCCTGTCAATACTGTCTTTGTACTAGCCTTAACCTTCCTAACTACTCAGGGATTCTGAAGCAATATTGTAAGACCACCTTTAGGTTGGCCTTTCAGACCCTTGATTGCCCTTGTCAATCTTCCATCAAACTCAGATGCGTCCACCATCCAAGTCTCCTGTAAAATCAGAACCGGGAAAAGGAATAGTTTTTCCAGAAGATCACCCTCCTCTGTGTAGTTTGTACATCCTCGTGAATTCCAAGAACAAATCAGAAAAGGATCAGTGTCTACTTTAAAGAATGTCAGAATATCTTTCACAGGTTTGAAAATCTGAGGTGAGCAGCTCTGTGTACCAACGACCATTTTCAAACGGTTATCACTTACCCGACTGTAGTTCCCATTCGTTCTATTTCTCTTTTTCCTTCCACTATAACAGTTCCTTTCCTTCTCTATAGATCCAGTTTTTCCTGCTGTACATCTCTTCTTCCCCATATGTTTTCCGATTTCCTGTGCCCGCTCATACTGGCTCTGTTCATTTTCGATGAGTGTTAGTATGTCAGAATCAGCTATAACAGGTATCTCTCTCCTTTCATCTTTTTGTTATTTTTATGCATCACAACTTATTGCACACTCTTTTCTTACCCTTTCCCGCTTTCGTCTTCCCTATTGTACCTCTCTTGAGTATGTTCAGTTACATCTATACACTCTACTACTTCCACGTTCACTTGATGTCTTGTTCTTAATCTTCCACTATTCACTGCTGCTACAATTTGTGCTTTCGGTTCATAAGAATACCTCTCTGTTTCTCTAGGTACATTCAGCCCAACCTCCTTTCTACAATTTTGCAAGTCTATCTTCTCATTCACTCTTGCCGCACTTTGTTCTTCTATTTCATAGATACTCTCATCAATTTCTCCAACCATATTTGAGCATATCTTTTCAATTGTATCAAAATGATTACACTTTATAATTAGTGAATTTAGAGTACAGTTTGATTATCCAACTTTCCTTCCAATCCCCCACAAGTATCTGCCAGTGTCGTAGGTAGATTTTCCAACACAAGAACATGGTAGCTGAAGTTCTACTGTCACTACTTACAAGTGAAACAGTTGATCTGTTTAATCCGTCATATCGATCGCATGGCATATTATTCACAGACTCACAATTCTGACCATTCTCACTCCCCACAATCATGTCCTCCACAGTAACCATCCAAGAGGGTGAGGAGAGTGGCATAGCATGTACCAAATCAGTTCCATGAATGTCAATGGATGAAACAACTACACCCTGTATCTGTGAATGTGTAGTGCAAATTCCCTCCCCTGTCCCCCACACTGTGCGATCGGGTATGCTCCCTCACCCGTCGCATATTTCACTAAAAGTCAACCAATTCCCCTTCAGAAGGCACAAGGTAATTAATGACTTTTTCAGTCATTTTAGACCCTAAATAAGACAACAATATTTTTAATTCAACTTCCTGTGCACTTGCTTCAGCCATAGCACGGTTCTCTTGCGTTGTAAAGAAATTTGTTATTTTCACTGTTACCTTCCTCTTATCCTCAGCCGTCGGTGAAAATATAATTTTCGGTTTACAAGTCCTCAGGGGTCCACATCTCAGTGATTCTACCTATTCTGCAATTCTCATCCTTTCCTCATCATCCATGGATAGTTTATCATGCACCATGGAAGAAACCACCTGAGGCTCCAATTCTTCTCCCTCTGTTGCCACCAACGCCATGCCGCCTGATGGCATGACAGCAACGCGCTTCACGCGTGCACTGTCACACCACTGCTTCAGCTCAGAAGCTGCTTTTTATAGCAGCTGACTGCCCAAAGAGTCACCTGACACTGTCAGGAAGTACTGGTTGCAGTGGTCCACTTTGCACAGAGGTAATCCTCACTATCACGGACTGTCTGCTAAACAATGCACCACTTCAGCTCTGAGGCTGCTTTTTATAGTAGACGACGGCTCAAAGGGTCATCTGACTCTGCAGACACCGTCACCAGCATTGGTTGCTGTAGTCCACCGTGTACACACGTAATCATTACAATCACCGACCGTTTTATAGGGAAAATGCAACTTGTACATGCCAATTCTACAATTAAGCTGCTGTTCTATGGATCCTTGGCTGACCCAAACAATCCTGGTAACTGTGGACCTTTATCTATTCTTACCCAATTCTCTAAAATCCTAAATGGTCTTTCCTTTCACAGGATTTCTAGATACCTCTGTGACCTTCTGAAGGACAGTTTCTGCAGCCGTCATTCCACTGAAACAGCCCTCACTAATTTCTCGCATCATTCTAACATCTCTGATATCTTAATATTTCTTGACCTCACTGCCAAATCTGATCCGTGGACCAACTCTTTCCTCACAATTCTTTCTGTCCTTTGATATTGATCCAGTTTACATCACCCTTGACACTTTTTCCTTGTCTTGTTACACTGCTACCATCATGTCAGTGTTCCCCAGAGGCCCGTCATTGGCCCTATGCTTCATCCTTTACACTGCCTTCCTGCAATCTCTTATGTAAACCCAAAGGATTGCGCACATGTTTTAATATCTGGATTACACTGATTATTTCGTTTTACACACCATGTACAATTTATAATGTTCTAGCATTTCAACACACCCATTGGGGCTTACATTCTTACATTTTAATCAATAAAGAGTGCACATTATTAGGGACAGCTTTGTTGGGGAAGCCCCTAATCCCAGTGATGGAGACCACTTCAAGCTAGTTTGCAAGTGTTCATTGAGATGTGGATGGAAACAATGGGCCTCATTACACGGAAGGCGGTGATCCAGGGTGCTATTAGCACCCTGGACCATGCCGGTAAATTACCGGCACCGCCTTGGCGGAAAGGGGATTTACTGCCCCATTCCAAGGTCGGTGGGGAGGTAAATCCCCCTTCCGCCATTGCCCTTCCCCATTCCCATTTCTGCCCCATAGGGCTCTATGGGAATGGGGAAGGCGCTAATTACGGCACCGCAATTTTGCGGTGCCGTAATTAGCTCCGAAGTCCCTTAGCGGGTTGGTTTTTAACGCCTGCAAAAAGCAGGCGTTAGAGCACCAACCCGCTAAGGGACCTCGTAGTACGGCGGTAAGGGTTAACGGTCACCGTTGCCATTAACGGTGATCGTTAACCCTTACCGCCGTCCGTGTAATGAGGCCCAATGTCAAGAAACTGTCATCATGGGATTTACTTTTAAATCAAGAGATATTTACCGACCCCTGATGACATTTACATACCAAAACTAATACCTTTTATTGTTGTACATGATTTCCCTTTCTAAAAAGTACATTGAAAACAAATCAGATGAAGGGCCTGATTCACAGAGCATTTTCCAATTGGAATTTGTAATTATAACATGCTTCTATGAATCAGGCCCTAGGTCTCCAAATGAGAAATGAGTGAACACGCTTTCAGAGTATTTAAAGTACACTCTAGGTAGATGGAAAGTGTACTTGCAATGGTATTACATCTGTGTGCAAAGAAGTCAATGATATGATATGATATGATATGATATGGCATTTATAACGCGCCTATACACAGGTGTTTCAAGGCGCGACGAGGCAGGGAGGAACAAGCGGAGACAGACAACGATCCTACTAGGCCAGGTGTCATTCAGATCGCGCAAGTGCAGGGGTGGGGGAGGGGGGAAAAGGGGAAGGGGAGGGGGGGAAGTGCAGTACAAGGTAAGTGGCGTAAAGTAATACATAAATAGGGCCAGCTCGTGGCAAGTGCAAGGTAAGTGCAGAACAAGTGCTGGAAAGGGGGGGGGGGGCTGTAGGGATACAGAGACAGTCCCGCAGTGCAGAGGGGATTCCAGGGCATCAGTGCAAGTGGAGAGTGGCTGGGCCCAGGACCGAGGCCGTTAAGAAAGGTCCAGTTGCAGAATCAGTGCAGTTTCAGTGAAGAATATTAGCTGTTCAGCAGGGGAGAGGGAGAGAGAAAGCAGAAGCAAAGAGGAAGGTTTTGAGGTGCTTCCGGAACCGGAGATGGTTCTCCTCAAGTTTCAGGGAGGCAGGAAGACTGTTCCAGAGGGAGGCCCCTGCCGTGGAGAGAGATCTACCCCCAGATCGTTGCTTCGAGAAGCGGCTGACCCTGAGGGAGTTGGAGGCGGATGAGCGAAGGGCTCGGGAAGGAAGATATTTGGGAAGAGAGAGTTGAAGGTATTTAGGACCAAGGCCCCAGAAGGCCTTGTGGACTATGCAGAGGGTTTTGAACTTTATCCTCGCAGCCACTGGATAGATTTCAGTCCTGGAGAGATACGGTCCCTGGGCTTGATGCCAAGGACAAGTCTCGCAGTTCTGTTCTGGATGAGTTGCAGAGGGCGGAGAGTGGAGGCAGGCAGATTAAGATAGAGGCTGTTACAGTAGTCCAGCTTCGAGAGAACCAGGGCTCGGGAGACAGTGAGCTTCTGGGGGAAGGAGAGGAAGGGAAGAATACCTCTGAGGAGGTGCAGCTGGTAGTGTGACTTCATAGCGACGTCAGAAATATGAGGAGAGAAGGAGATGCCAGATCCCTGGTGTTGTTCATAGCGACGTCAGAAATATGAGGAGAGAAGGAGATGCCAGATCCCTGGTGTTATTCATAGCGACGTCAGAAATATGAGGAGAGAAGGAGATGCCAGATCCCTGGTGTTGTGCACACTTGCTCCACCTGCGCCCAGATACAGAGCAACCTGCTGATAAGTACGTGCAGGCGCCTTACAGGACGCACAAAACCTAACAGCTGTAGAGTAGAGGGATACGGGCGGAGTGGGGTTACAGGTGTAAAGCGTGAAGAAAATAAGGGCAAAGACTAACCCCACTGAGGAAAACAAATCCAACCTCACTAACCTATCCTCACTTTACAAAAGCGAGATAATCAGGACCAAAAAAGATTCATACAACACCAGGATCACTCAGGCAGGATCCTCCACTAAAGAATTATTCAAAATTTTGAAGGAACTAGAAAACCCTATCTCGCCCCCAGAAACCTGCCTAAAAGACAAATCCTGGTGCACCAACATCCAGAACGCCCTTAACAACAAAATCTTAGGACTCCAAACTAAAATCGAAAACAAACGGCTACAACTACTCAACAACAATGTCACCAACCTTAGCCTACCCACACCTAACAACACCAGCGCAGGCTTCTCGTTCAAAAAAGTCACCATCCCGGAAGTTCAAAAAATCATCACCTCCTTGAAACCCTCTAACTGTAAAGGAGACAGCTGCCCGGCTCAAATCATAAAAGATGCAGCCAGAGAGCTCTCCCCCTTCATCACCAAACTCATCAACTTATCCTTCACCAACAGCTCCATCCCCAGCAACCCAAAACAATCATGGGTTCTCCCTCTCCTGAAAAAACAATCCCTCGATCCGGCCACACCCACAAACTATAGGCCCATCACCACAGTCCCCTTCCTACTGAAAATCCTGGACAGAGTCGCCTACATCCAAATTCAGGAATACCTAGAATCCAACCAACTACTAGGAATACGTCAATCTGGCTTCAGACCTCAACACGGAACTGAAACCGCCCTTGTTGATCTCAAAAGCCAGATTGATGAAATAAAAGACAAAGGCAATGCCGCAATCCTACTCCTCCTAGACCTCTCAGCGGCCTTTGACCTGGTCAGCCATGAGGTCCTCTGTAACCACCTTGCCACCGCAGCCCACTTCTCCTCACCTGCCATCACATGGATACAATCCTTCCTGGCAAACAGAACCATACGAGTCTTCTCCACCACTGCTGCTGCAGACCCCATCCCCATCACATGCGGGGTCCCACAAGGTTCATGTGTATCCCCCACTTTGTACAACATATTTACAAAGCCTCTATTCGACCAACTGGACCATCTGGGTGTCACCTACACTAACTACGCAGATGACACCCAGATACACCTCACTATCTCTGGTAATTACCAAGAAGACTCTGCCCGGATCAACAAAATATTCTCCATCATTCAGGCATGGATGGCCTCCCATGGTCTCTGCCTGAATGATGAGAAGACAGAGCTCCTAATCGTCGGCTCCCCCAACACCCTAACCAAACTTGACCCTAGCTATAACAACATAACCATCGATGGTCATTCCATTCCCATAGCCAAAAGCGTAAAGACCCTTGGCTTCTATCTAGATGCCAACACTAACCTTAGCAAACATACCAATATGACAGCCTCAGCTGCTGCCTATACCGGCAAGCTCATTAGGGCCAGCAGACCCTTCCTATCACCCAACAGCTGCCTCACCCTTGCCAGGGCACTAATACAATCCAAACTGGATTACTGCAACAGCCTGTTCCTTGGCGCTAATCAATCCGTACTCAATAAATTGCAGGTAACTCAAAATAACGCCTTGCGCGCAGCCCTCAACATTCCAAGACAAGAGCAGATCTCTGCCACTAGGAAAGCCTGCAAATGGCTCTCCATACGCCAAAAAATTGATCTAAAAGTCATCTGCCTCACGTACAAAGCCCTCAACCACCTAGCACCACCCTATCTAGCTAATAAACTCACCCTGAAACCTGCCACCAGACTCACCAGATCCTCCAACACTCTTTGTCTACTAGTACCCAGGTTCCACCTAAAAAGAGCTGGAGGGGCAAGCTTTACAGTGCTTGCCCCCCAACTCTGGAACTCCCTACCGCTCAACATCAAAACCCTCGAATCCTTCCAGATCTTTAGGAAGCAGGTCATTAGCTGGCTGCTAAACAAAGAACAACACCACTAACTCTAGACCTGAGCGATTACTAGCTTAGACACTGTACTTACTCTGAAAATTGTATATTGTACGCACTACACATGCTCTATTTATTGACCTCTGTATATATATGTACATATTATAAACCTGTACGAAGTATGCAACACACAGATACTTCTCAACTATGTAACCAAATTCTTAAGCGCCCTTCTACCTCTGGGTTTGGAGCGCCATACAAATAAAATAAACAAACAAACAAACAAACAAACAAATAATGGCAGATAATGCTAAAAGGAGTAGGAACAAAACCATGTATTGCCTTATGACATTAATTAATCGCATAACAATACACCACAATGTTATTGTTCTGGGTGTTCACTTAGCTTTTTCGTTAGAATAGAGATTTACTAGCTTTCGCTCTCCAGATTGTAATTGTAATTGTTCATTTGTACAGCGCTTATACACAAGTGAAGTGCTTCAAAGTGCTTCAAGGCGGGAAGGGAGCAAGGGGATACAGTAGTCATATCCAAGGCCTTGAAGTGTATGAATGATCTAACAAAAAGTAACTAGCATGCTCGTCCTGACGGCATTGCTCCTTGTGCAGGTGCAGGAAGTGTTTCAGGTGCAACCAAGCTAGGGAGGGGAGACAAAGGGGGGACAGGACAGAACTGACTAGCCTAGTAAATTCATGTTATGCAAGTGTACATATGGAAGTGCAGGAGGGGACAAGTACGCCCAGTCCAGCAGGGCCATGGGTTAAGATCAGAGAGGTTTACCCCTCTCATGGAACGTATGCTGAAAGTGCAGTAGTGGTGAACCTGGCGATCAGTCAGCAAAAACTGAACAGAGTTAGGGAAGTGAAGGAGGAGTTCTGGAAGAGAGAAAAAGAGAGGAGGTTATCATGGGAGAGAAAGAGAGAAAGAGGAAGAGAAGAGGAAGGTCTTGAGGAGTTTTCGGAATTTAAGGAGCTCCGGCTCAAGGCAGAGAGAGGCAGGGAAGCTATTCCAGAGGGAGGCACCTGCAGATGATAAAGATCCACCCCAAATATCTGCTTGGAAAAATGGCTCACCCGCAAAGAGTTGGAGGAGGACGAGCAGAGGGCTCTAGAAGGGGAGTATTTCGGAACAGAGCATTGTAGATAGTGGGGCCCGCACCCCCAGAAAGCCTTGTGGACTATGGAGAGGGTCTTGAACTTGATCCTTGCAGCCACAGGGAGCCAGTGGAGTGATTTTAGCACCAGAGAGATGTGGCCCCTAGGCTTGAAGCCAAGGATCAGTCTTGCGGTTCTGTTCTGGATGAGTTGTAGCGGACGGAGAGCAGAAGTAGGACGATTGAGAAAGAGGCTGTTGCAGTAGTTCTGCCTAGAGAGAACCAGAGCTGTGGAGATGGTGAGCCTTTGGGGAAAGTGAAAAAAGGTAGAATACCTCTGAGGAGGTACAGCTGGCAGTGGGACTTTTTGGAGATGTTCGAGATGTGACAAGAGAAGGAGAGAGTGGAGTCGGAAATCACCCCAGATTTCTTGCCTCACAAGAAGGTGGGGGCGCAGGGCCAAGGGAGGCCGGCCAGTGAGAAATTGGCAAAGTAGGAGCAGGGGTCCCATTGAGGACAATCTCTGTCTTTCTGGCATCGAGCCAGAGATCATTAGCATCACACCAAAACTGAATAGCGGACAGACAGTCAGGAATGAGCAAGGAGGAGGAAGAGGCAGAGGGTAACCTGAAAGAGAGCTGCACGTCACCCGCATAACACTGAAAGTTTGAGGTGAAGGTAGAGATCCTGTGGGCCAGAGGGGCCATGTAGACATTAAAGAACCAAGGGGATAGGTCAGATCCCTGGGGGACACCACACGTAGAGAGAGTGATAGAGGAGAGAAAGAACCCAAGTTCCACCTGGGAAGGAAGGTCAGAGAAAAAGGAGGCAAGCCATGCCAGGGCCAGATCTGTGATGCCTAGGGTATCACAGAGATGGGAGATCAGGATGTTGTGGTTTACCGTGCCCAAAGCAGAAGAGAGATCAAAAAGAATGAGGACAGAAGGAGAGTTAGAGTCAAGATTTAAGAGCAGGTCTTCACGGATGTTCAGAAGAGCAGTTTCCGTGCCTCTGGATGCTCTAAAGTCAGACTGATGGTCATGGAGGCAACCAACAGATTTAGTGCGGAGGGTAAACTGAGAGATTGCTAATTTCTCCAAGAGTTTGATCAGGAACTGAGTGATAGAGATTGGGTGATAGTTTGCCGGGATAGAAGGGTCATCAGAGGTTTTTTGAGAAGAGGGTGCACAGGAGAGTGCTTGAGATAAGTGGGGAAAACTCCAGTGGGGAAAGAGAGGTTGCAGAGGTTGGGCAAGGCTGGAACAAGAGAATCAATGTAGTCCTTGATGGTTTTAGGAAGGCATGGGTCAATCTGTTTGGAGGAGGCTTTCATGGACCAGACTTGTCTAGAAATCTCCTCAGGTGTAACAGGGGCACGGAAGGAGAGAAGGGGGGGGATGGCCGAGGGAGGCCCAAGAGTTGTGGGTGCAGGCAAAGGTACAGGGAAGGACAGGATGTCCTGTGTTTTGGCAGTGAAATATGCAGCCAGGGCCGAGACAAAGGGCCTGGGTTGTGCAGTAGAGGAAGAGGATGCAGTAGGATTGGCTAGTTCCTTGCAGACTTTGAAGAGTTCTGCCATGTTCTTAGATGCTGCTGACATGCGAGCTTGAATACAGACATTTTTCTTGGAGCGGATGCAGAGTCTATATTGCCTTTGAAGAAGGCAACAGGCCAGTTTGTCAAATGATGCACCTGAAAATCCCCATTTCCATTTCACGTCGTTTAAGGGCAGCCAGCTCGCAGTCATACCAAGAGTTGCACTTTTTGGAAGGCTTCAGACGGACCCACCCTCATGACAGGGGCAAGAATGTCAAGAGTGTTTGAAATGGAGTGGTGAAAGTTAGAGAGTGCTGGGTCAAGATGAGAGTCACCCGCAAGAGTAGGAGGAGAGTAGGTGGAGGCAAAGGCAGCCACTGTCACTGTTTTCATGAGTCGGATGACCTTGAAGGCCGGAGGCAGTGAAGGGTGTGCCAGTGCTAGAGGAGAAGAGAGCTTTAAATGGGAGGAGAATAGAGAATGACCAGTCCAGGAGAGTGAGGTAGTTTGAGGGATAGAGCGAGGGATGTCTGTAGAGATAAGAGCATCTAAGGTGTGGCCAGTGTTGTGTGTCGGGCCAGAAGGAAGAATGGAGAGAGAAAGAGAGTCACATATATTGCAGAAAGGACCTGAAGAGTCAGGAGAATCAAGATGGATGTTAAGATCCCCAGCAGGAGTTGGGAGGAGGAGGAAAGGAGAGATGAGGCCAGGTCAGCCCATTCAGAGAGGAAGAGGGTGGACTGACCCTGTAGCCGATAGAAGGTGACCAGAGTAAGGGAGGAGACAGGAGAGAGAGAGAGTGCCTGCAGACCAGACATTCAAAGGAAGGGTAGACCTGAGTGGGAATTATGGAAACATGAATCCACTCTGGAAAGATCAGGGCTACTCCACTTCCAGGCTTGGATGGTCTTGTAGCCTACAGGGAAAAGTGTATCAAAACTTGTGATATAGCTGCCCTTGGAGCATGTCTCAGTAACTTCAAGGGCTTCGAGATCCAGGAGTTTAAGGAGGTGGCAGATATCAGAGGAGTGCTTGACAGCAGAGCAAGAGTTAAGCGTGGCAACGTGGAGCAGTTTGCTGTTTTTGAAAGACTTACAGGGGGGTAGAGGGGATAGTGGTCCCCCTAGTAAGCGGCGAGAGTGCCTGAGAGATAGAGGTTGGAAGGGACAGAGGAGCCGAGGCTGACAAGGATGTTGGTGAGCATAGTGTAGGCAAAGGATCCAGGACAGTAGTAGATGGCAAGGGAGCTAGTGTTTGGTGGGACAGGGGGGCCCCAGAAACAGTGGCAGTGGGTGGCAAGGGCACCAGAGTGGTGGAGGCTGATAAGGTTGTCAGAGCAGTGCGTGTAGACAAGAGAGCCTGTACAGTTGCAAGCAACAAGGAAGCAGTTATGAGAGAGGTAGTGAGGTTAGTCTGAGGCAAGATAGCCAATGTGTGCATAGCTGGCAAGGGAGCATGTGCGGCCATAGAAACAGATGGCAAGGCAGCCCGTTTTAGGAATGTGAAAAGTTGTTAAAGGCGAGGAAGACGCCTATCAAAAAGTAAGAGACTGTGTTGAGGCCCTTGTACCAGGATGGTACCATTTCGATAGACATTTATGATGACCCTGGAGGTGGAGAAGGAGGCAAGAAGGACCTCCCAGTGAGTGCCACAATTAATATGTGAGGAAGAGTAAGGAGACAGTAGAGCAACCATATGAAGAATCCATAGGTTGTGGGAGGGAACGACAAAGAGGATGGCGTAAGCATTGGCGTAGGTGTCAGCGATAGGCAGGCCTGGGTTGAAGCCCAGTGCATCCTTCTTAAGTTTCATCCTGCCAGACTTAGTGAAAGGAGAAACGGATAGGAAATAAAGAAGCAGTTAGAGAACATTGAAGAGACTGAAAGTGCAATAGAGAGGGGCACAGAGTGTGGTACACTTAACGCAGGCAGAGCAGCTGTGGTCTGTGGGAGGACGTAGACAAGGAGGGAGCAGGTGCACAAGGTGACACAAAAGAACTGGGAAGAAACAGTGGGAACTGAAGAGAGTGAGGCAATAGAGAAAACAGACCAGAACAGGAGGCAAAGGTGAGTAACCAGTCAGCACAGTCCCAAGAAAATACAGGATGAGCACACACAAAGTCAATTCTTAGCTAGCAGCAGAACAATGCAAGATGAGTACACACCTACATTCAATATTTAGCTAGCAGCAAAACAATGCAAGATGAGTAGACACCTAAATTCGATTTTTAACTGGCAGCAGAACAGTGCAAGATGAGCACAAACCTAGATTCAATATTTATCTGGCAGCAGAAAAATGCAATATAAGCACGCACCTAAATTCAATTTTTTAACTGCCAGCAGAACAATGCAAGATGAGCACACACCTACATCGATTTAAATTGTTTTATTTAACTTTTTTTGACATCCGGTATTGCAGTAGCAGCAGTACCAAGGTGTAGGCAATGAAAATGTGAGCACAGGAAGGTAGACTAAGTTAGCGTTTATGACCATGTGGAACTGGAAAGAAATACCATCTGAAGTAGATTAGAGAGTGTGTCAGGAGTGGCACAGGCACAGAGTCAAGAGAGATGCAGCAGGCAGACGGAGCAACAGTCAACACTCATGTGACAGCTGAGGGAAGATCCCACAGCCCCAGGGTGCATGGATGAGGTACCCAACCTCCAGGCGCATATTGCTGATTGAAGAATTAAGGGGCCCACAAAGCCCAGCCATGCCCAGACAGGCACACACTAGGCCTTGGATGAGGGCCTTTGGTAGTTGGCCCGGCTTCCTCCATCTGACAGCTCTGATTGGCTTAGGTAGGAGAGATAGCCAATCACAATGCAGGCAGTTTGCAGGAATCACAGTCTTTTTGTGACAAAGTTAGGGCGGCCATCTTAGAAAGGTGGAATATTCTTGCAATACGACTCCCATCATTGCACAGTAAATGGTGAAAACCATAGTGCAACACATCAGGACAGTGATAGGTTGCAGACCCCTGCATTAAAAAGGACAACATCTGGGAAGGTGAGTTAGAAGAAAGCATCGTAACATTATTTTGCCGGTATTTTCTGAACTTTCTGAACTTTGATCCAATTTCCCTTTTTCTGTGAGAGGAGAACATGTATTAAGGGGCAAGGTCTGCAATGTCTGGCATTTGGGGGTGGACTCATGCATTGAAGGCCTTCTTAGTGGGAGAACTTTTATTTTACAGTATCGAAAATCTTCTACAGGTGGAGGGAAATCTTTCAATGGATGTGGGAAATCCTATCTAGGGACGTGGGACTTTAGAGACATACTGAAACATGCACAGGGCTTTTCCACATTCGCAGTAATGCTAGATAAGGAACTGAAATACAGGAGCACTATTTTTCAATCTCGTGTGCTTCTTCCTGTGTTCTGCAAAATTACAAGGATCTTTTATGTCTGTCATTTGTTTATCCTCTTACTTTCTTCTATGCACTTACTTTATCAGAATTGTCCCTGGACCTAGTATGATAGCAACCTCGTCTGTCTCTTCCCCTCCCCTAGTTGGCCCCCCCCCCACCTCCAGCAAAATCTGAAATGTCGTCAGGCCTAGCACGATAGTTGCTTGTTTTGTTCTTCCCCTCCCTTTCTGCACCCCTCTCCCTCATCTTTTGTTTTTCTCTGGCTCTACCAGAAATGTCATTAGGCCTAGTACGGTAATCGCCTGTCTGTTTCTATTTCCTTCCCACTCTCCCCCTCCCTTCCTTACCTATGTCTTAGCTCTTGCACTATCTGAAATGTCGTCAGGCCGAGTACGATAGTTAATTTCACATCCTTACTGTTCATGGCCTGTTAGAATGTAATTGTATTTTCCCTTGTTCCCCCCCTTGTCTTGAAACCCTTTGCAACACATTGTGTATCGGCGCTACATACATAAACTA
Organism: Ambystoma mexicanum; assembly: GCF_040938575.1. Lineage (NCBI taxonomy): Eukaryota > Metazoa > Chordata > Amphibia > Caudata > Ambystomatidae > Ambystoma > Ambystoma mexicanum. The sequence goes on along the minus strand of NC_090928.1, from coordinate 713,565,727 downwards.
TCATATCATCCATCGCCTGTGTTTGGGCAGGAGGATTTGTCCACAGGTTCAGGGGATGCACTTTAGAGAATTCAAGTACTCCTGTTCAACTCGTCCCCAAAGCCCATTAAGGGTGGGTAGTCATGGCTTGAAATGATGAGCGCACCATGGGCCGTATTAACAAAAGTGTTTTACAATGGTGCTAATCCCATTGAACAGCCCTTTGTAAACCAGGTCACATGTGTTCAATAAACAGGAACCTACCTGGCAGACTGCAGCTTCTCCTATTTAAACCTGCTGACACATTGCGCATGCGGTCGTTTTTTTTCAAAAACAAGTTGAATGGCCGCATATTGTGCCATGTTAGACTATGTGCCAACATGGAACAGTTTTGCTGTCACAGTAATGAATGTAAAAGGCCTACTCTCAATATATAGAGACATGCTTCACCTTTCCGCCATGTTTGGGAAATGTATAATGCAGACTTGGCAAATTGATTCCATGCAGATGGTCTTGATCTGGAATGTCACTCGGTTTCCACGTTACGCCATCAGGAACGGGTAGAAAACAATGCACATTCTGCGCTGTAAACCTGCACTCACGCACTCAATGATATGATAGGTTATTTATAACGCGCTTAATACCCAGAGGTTTCTAAGGGCAGAGCCGGGGATCGAACCTGTGTTGCTTCTTGTCGGCTTGCTTCTAAGGCGAGCCAGTTGCCCCTGAACTAACGTCTCTGAATGAAAAAAAAATCACTTCAGCTACAAGAATACATAGGGATATTTCTGTTATATGAAATTAGTTCTAAATTTCGCACCTAAATGGATTTTCCTCAATCCCCAGCAATACGGTCTTTTCATTAGCACTTATGTCTCTTTATTTCTTTAATGGGAAAGGTAACTGCTGTAGTTCCGTTATGCTTCACTGCCCATATTTTTATGATGGAAGTTACACAATAATTCAATTGCAGTCTACCCCACAGTGTTGCATTTATAAAATGACAGCCACACCAAAAAATCATTCCAGACTGTATGTTAGCTGTAAGCCATTTGAGAGAAGGAGGGTAATGCGGGTGACTGTCCATTATGTGTCTAGACGCAGGGCCTGGAGTCACATAGCGCGTTACACGGCTCGTTGATCTTCCACTTCTGTCAGATTCAGAGATTCAATTATTTCCTATTGGGCTCCTTGCATGGGGAAAACGGCTTCCCCAAGGCAATCAAATAGCCTGGAACAGACAGACAGCTTTTCCGAAGAAGATAGCGCTATCATGCCCAGGATCACTGAGACATCTGGGCACTCTGCATCAGTCTGCGCCACGGAGAACTATGTGCGTCAGAAAACTATAGACCATGGAACATGGAGGGTGCATGGAGATTTCAACTAAAACATCGGGACACTATTATCCTAACACCTAACATCTCATAACGCTACCACAGAATCTCTGGGGACAGTTTCTAGTGTGTATGTTCATTTTCATGAAAAACTGGGTAGTGAGAGAGCCCAGGGACGTCATTTCACCAAAATGCCAGGGGTAGCGGAAGTGACACCACACAACCCTTGACCTCTGATGACATCACAGGAAGTGATGTCATTTGACCCCAACCCCAAAGTGATATCGCGGGAAGCGATGGAATACGATCTTTCACCACTTGACAAAACAGGAAGTGACATCACATAGCATTGTTCCTAAGTACACCACAAAAAATATGGTTACGATATCACTATAATGTGATGTACATGTTTTTTTGAAAATCTAATTGTATTAAGATTTTTGCATTATAACAATGTGCAACTAAATGAAACATGAATCCCCAAATCACATTTATAACATGTCCCCCCTGTGCCTCCCCCACCCGCCCCCAGTTCGAGAGTTCGTACGTGTTCCACATACAATAATGGATCGACATATGTATCGTTAGGATGAGTGTGTATAGATCCATATTACCAAATTACTGTGAATGCAAGCAGACGTCCATGGCCAACTGATAATGATGTGTTATCATATAGCGCTTACGCTCAAGCGCTTGATATAGAAGAAGCATACACCCAATATCACCCAACCTGTTTTGGTACTCATTTACCGACCTCAGAAGGATGAAAGACTGAGTTGAGGTGTTTAAGAACCGACTAAATCAGTGACTCACCCACTGAAGTGTGCCTGAAACAAACCTTTAATGGGTCTAGCAATTATTGTATACAATTCCAGAAAGACACATTATTTGGTATTCCAATTGTTTCTTATTTAGGGTCAGTGCTGAAAGTGTTTGGCTTTTTTAGGGGTAGCAAGGGAGACCACAGGGGTAGCAAGGGCGACCTCAGAGGTTGCAGTTGCAACCTCTGGCGACCCCTAAATTACATCCCTGAGAGAGCCTAAGCTTAAGAGTGGACTATATACACAGATTTGGTCTGGCATTCCTGGGTTCAAATTATCGACGTCTGCCCTGTGCTGAAAATCGAGCAATCTTCCTGCTTAAATGCAACAGTATTGAGAGAAAGACAACAACAAAAAGGTTTACACCAATTTGTACTCAGGTAAACCTTAATCATATCGTTTTTTTATAATACTCAGTGTAACACAATAATTCACGGGCATTCAGGTACGGTTACGATTTTAACTCCTCTTCCCCTCTCATTGCCCCCATTGTGCTAGATGGACCCCTCCTCCATCCCGCTTTTTGCAGCTTCTTACTACCACCTTCTGCTCCAGCTCTAGCAAGATGTAAGGAGAACTAGTTTGTTATTGCCCATTTGTATTTGTTTCATGTTGAAGTACTTCTGTGTTAAGTTGGGAGTTTAAGCAACTAGGGCAACCAATTGCCTGAGTGTTCGAGCAAAGGACAGACAGGGCTAAGGATATGAGCCGGTGTGTCTCTCTACATCAACCTTTTCCCACTATTAGCCTGTTTGACACCAGGTGCCACAAACTCGATACAAACAAAGCAGAAAAAAACAAGCTACATACAAATCACCTCAACTGAAATTCTGCAAATGCACACACGCATGAAATCAATGACTTCATTAGCAAACACCTCAGACATACTCTCTCTCACAGAGACATGCTTGACATTTCACCACATGACTATTGTCTCTGACATGCTCCACCCAGACTAGATCATTCACCACTGAGACCACCCACACAAAACCGGTGCTTGCATGGGCATCATACACAACGACTTAGAAAACCTCACCCACCCACATACATATCCTTTAAATCCCTCTCACTCCTTGCTCCCTTCCTTCTCTCCCACTACCGCATTCATCCACCCATAAAAATAGGTCAGCCTGGCCTACTCTGATAATAAACCATCTATTCGAAGGTATTTTCTGAGGATATTTTGAACTAATTTCTTTTTTTTTTATTTTTTTTATTTTTTTTATTTTTTATACGGTTTTTACAATTAAAAAGAAAAAAAGAAAATCAAGACACAGAACGCAAAACCCATTCCACAATCTCCCTTCTTAACTTATTAGACATCCTATCGCCCACATATACATAATCACAATCCTCTTACGGCCACCGGGTTTCTCAATTCCAACACTCCATGGATACGAATTTCAGGGGGGTAATGTGCACAGTCAGGATCGCAATCTTTCAAACGATTTTTCAGATCTTCAAGAAATGTTACTAGAGCGAACAGAAGTGTGAGATTGGAGCCCTCAAACATACACTGCCACCAATCATCCGCACAAGCTGTCTGAACTTTCACAAATACAGAGCCGAGTGTACTTGTTCTCAATAAGCCTAAGTTCGGACAAAACAGAGTTAGATGTTTTAGTGTTTCTTTACAAGATTTACAAAAGCGACACATTAACTCTGTATTAGAATTGTACAGGCTTCTATGTTCCTTGGTGTCCATCAAATTTAGTCTGAATCTCAAGTATAAAGATCTTGTTGAAAAATCGGGAAATTGAGTTAGGTACGCTAGAGAGTTCCCATAAGCTCTTGCCTCTCCCGGCACTTCCGTCATCATTCTAGCGTTACTTCTTTGTTCACAAGTTGAATACCAGTCACAGCTCCATACTTTTTTTTTTGCATGGTCAGGATTTTCAAACAGCATTTTTTGACTAATGTCGTAAAATTTTAGGATCTCAGTGCAGTACTCGTACCACATTGTCAATGTGACACAATTCAATCCTTTTTTAAGTTTTAATAACTCATACTGCAATACGGGTGTGGTTACATTACTTTTCCTGCCAAGGTTTAATAGATTCCAGCTCACCCTGGCATGCAGTGATATTAGCCCCAATTTGTATCGGATGCAGGCGGTAGGTGTTCCACGGGGCAGTTCAAAACTCTTACCCAAAATATGTTTTCAAGAGTGTTCCAAAGCTCATGAGAACAGCCTAGCGCATTTTCCGCACCATAAATCATGGCTGTAATTGCTTTTTGTTGGTAAAAAGCAATGTTCGGTTTTAATGAAAATTTTCTGTATTGCCTGTTAATTATCACTGCTTGGCATGCTAGTTGTCGGCATTTAGATTTTGCTGAGTCAGCCCATGGGCATCATCAAGATTCAAACTTATCCTCATGCCCAGGTATCTTGTATCGCCTACCTGATGCAGCCTTGTTTTTTCAAGGAACCACGTTTGCTTCTTTTGATTACTAATTTCTATGTCAACCATAAGCTCATCCAATTTTAAGAGGCAGAGCGCAAGACACCCTAATTCCAACCAAATTCTTCATTATCTATTGAAGGCCTTTATGGGTAGACCTTGGTGAATGGGTGATGCAGCTTGCCACCATACATAACTCTTGAATGGGCATAGTGCACTTCTTCAGGATACTAACCCATACACATATTTACCTACTATCTATTACATGCCATACATTGATGGTGTTCTCCCTGAAATAATTCTATTTGTATCCCTGAGGACCTTCCTAACCTTCACTACTCTTACGCTTGGTTATTGTTACTGAGAACAGAGATTAGCACAGGGTTGACATACTGGTCTTGGAAGCAAGACCATGCAGAGCAACAGAGGTTTGAATCCTGGATCCACGCTTAGAAACCAAACTTAGGTACGGTATTAGGCGTGTTATAAAAAACCAATAAAATTAAAAGAAATGGTTTTAATGGGTTAGGATGTTTGTCTTGCTGATACTCAGTAAGATTTACCTGGTTCCAGTCACTTCTCCTCCTCCTTCTCCCACTAATTGTCTTCCTCCTCCCAATACTACTGCTCCTCCTCACACTACTAGCACACCATCTCCCACACTGCCACTACTCCAGACTACCACGTCTCCTACTCTACTACTCAGTCATCCTTCTTACACTCAGTGACAGTGTTCTCACGCTCACACCTTAGACTGTACTTTCTATCTACCCGTCTCACAAACATGCACACTCACATTTAAAACCACTATCACTCCCAAGCGTATGTCTGACCGGCTCCAAAACCTTTGTGCACAATCTGCTGCTCTCTCCTTCCTCCTGCTGATCGATTGGTTGCTGTCCATCTCAGTTACACTTGAAAAATGCTTTGACTGCTCATATAAGAAAGGTTACCCAATTTGTTTTACTCATGTAATTTTATTACAAAAATAGCAATATGATCATCAATTCATAAAATATGTTTTCACTTGTTGGTTCAGTAAAACAATTTAGACACCATAACATCTGTCACAACATTAAAATACACTACTTAAAACCCACTACAAAGTGAAAAGTGCTAAAGTGACACTGTGTTTGATGCTACCGAGTGTAAACCACAATTATCAAAAGGGAACACATTTGCAAAACTTCTTTTGATCTTATGGTATACCTGATAAACCTTCATCTGCCCAACATGTTTCATTCCTTTCTGATGAGACTCTTAGGTCTAGAACTTCTTTGGTGGCTATTGCTCCTTCTGAACTCTTTAGTCCATTGCTGCATACTTAGGGTGGAAACTACCCACTCCTTTGACTCTATTCAACTGTTGGTCATGGAATGATATGCTGTTGGGAGCCGTAAAATCAAATGTCTCTCCCTTCACTCAGCAGTTTGAGCGGGTTAATCAAGTTTAAAAATGGTTTTCAGTTGTCTGGGTCAAACCTGTCTGCTGCTAAAACAAAAGTCCCTGGAATCTCTAACAGTTTGTTGTAGTGCTGTCCATCTCATCCTCTGAACTACAGATTCACCCACACTTCCTCTTTACTGGCACAGGGTTATATATCCCTCCCTGTGTGATTGTTGGTGCACTGTCCCTAGTCAACCTTCTGGTTACCTCCCCTCACTTGGCATTTATGTGTAAAGAAATGCTTAAAAGCGAGTCTTAGTAATGACAACTTTCTCTGAACAAGTTTGCCTCCCGGGAGACCTGGCAGAGTGGGTGGAATTGGCAAAAGAAGGGGGTACCCGAATTCATTTTCATATAATTGTTTTTCTCTCAGTCAGTTGAGAGATTTATATATTGCCTTTAATCACTGTTCTCAATTTATTTATTTCATTTATTCATACCGCGCCATAGCCCACAGGCTTCAGGGCACAAAACATACAACATAAAAGCTATTCAATTTAATGGCAAGTTTACTCAAACAGGGTTGTTCTCAGGCTTTTCCTGAAAACCTCATAGTTTGCTTCTGTACGCACTGAGACAGAGAGATTGTTCCAGTTTTTAGCAGAAGAGGGGAAGGATCTGCCCAATCCTTTAGCTCTTTTGATCTGTGGTATGATCAGGAAATGTGAAGCACTAAAGTGGAGAAACCTACTTGGCGCATATTTTCTTACTGTGCGTTTCAGATATGGTGGGGCCTCTCCATGCACTCATTTACGAGTAAGGGTCAGTGTCCTGAATTGAATTCTTTTTTCTATCGGTAGCCAGTGTGAGATGTTCTCCTTTCTTGTTGCATTGAAAATTATTCTGACTGCATCATTCTGGACTATCTGCAAGTTTTGGATGTTTCCTTTGCCTGCGCCGGTCAGTAAGTCGTTGCAGTAATCGAAGCGAGGCATAATTATAGCCCAGACCAAGGTCTCTCAATTTTTGCAAGATACTAATAGATTGATCTGGCGTAGAATTTTTAGATGGCAATGTGCATTTTTAGTCACGTATTTGACTTGAGCATCCATATTTAAAGAGGCTTCTAAGATGGTGCCCAGAATTTTGACCCTTTCAACCACTCTTATATCGCAGGAGTCGAACATGAAACTTCTATAGGATGGGTCAAGTTTCTTTCTAGCCTGGGTATATCCGAAGACCATAAGCTCAGTCTTAGAACTGTTTAAGCACAAAGTGTTGTGTCATCCACTCCTGAATGACCGAGTAGATGTGGTTAAGTGTTTTGGTGTCCCTGGTATAGTCGCCATGGAGTTCCATGACTAGTTGGAAACTGTCAGCGTAATTTGTAAAATAGAAACCCATCCTTTCCAGTTTATCACACAGGAGTCTTATATAGATATTGAATAATATTGGGGAAATACAGGCTCCTTGTGGTGCTCCATATTTAATGTCAATAGAATCTGAACATGCTGTGCCCCAGCATTTCTTTGATGTTCTTTCACCCAAAAATGAGTCAATCCATGCCACAGCATGTTTTGAACAGTTTTCAACTTTTGCTAGGGTTTCCGATAGTCTGGCATAATCAAGAAGATCGAACACCGCCGAGAGATCCAATACAACAAGCAGGCCCATTTTCCCCTTGTCCAAGCTACTCAACATTTGTGTTTGTAGATCCAGTAATGCAGTTTCAGTTCAATAATTCTGGTGAAAGCCAGATTGCTTACAGTGAAACACTGAAGTGGCTTCAAAATGGGTCTGCAGTTGTTTAGTTGCCACCTTATCTAGTATCTTTAAGAGGAAAGGGGTGTTTGTTATTGGGCGTAAGTTTGAAGGATCCTTCTCACTAAACCTGGGTTTTTTATCAATGGGGGTAACCACCACTTCCTTGATGGAAGTAGGTACACTATTATGTGCAAAAGAAGCGTTTATGAAACATGTGAAAAATGGGGCAAATATGTTGTTATGCTTAAGGATGATTTTCAAAGGGAGGGTGTCGTCGATACAAGTGGTGGGTCTGATATTATCAAACATGTTCAAGTTATCCATTGTGGTTATCTCTTGAAAGTTAAACTTTGGTGTGGTACTATCCTCCTCTTTACAGCTCTCCCTCTCTGATTTTAATGATGCCTATGTGACCTCTTGTGCATTGTGAATTTTTTCATGGGCTAAAAAGGACTTTATTTTGAAAAGCCTTTTGAACATTCTCGCAATCTCCCCTATTGAGATTTATATCCTGGGTAAGAGCACCAGGTTTCTCCAAAGATCTATACAGTTCAAAGAGATTTTTAGTGCAATGTCCTGCTTGATCAATGTGGGCATCATAATATGTGCATTTTGCTTCAAGAGTCCTTTTCTTATAGTTTCTTTCTATGATTTTCCATTTGTTAACTGAGGGATCTTTAGCCCATGCTCACTCTGCTTTCCTTCTGTCCTGTTTGAGAGTTTTTAAATCTTCCGTAAACCATTTTTGCTGGTTTGGGTGATCTCTAATTATCCTTATTTTGATTGGTGCAACGTCTTCTATCAGTTGGGAGATTCAGAGTTTGTAACTTTCCGCTAAAATGTCTGGGGAATCTGAGTCTGAGATTTCTGTCATGATGGATTGCATACATATTTTCCAGGTCCCCTGCGTTGATATTATTGTAGTTTCGGTTAGACATTTTCTTAGGTGGTTCAAGGGACAACCCCCTGTGTGAAGGCAGTACAATGGTACATTCTATTTTACTGTGGCTGGAACAGATGCATGGGTTGATGGAAAAATCGCAGATTTTAATTTTACGAGTTGCCACCCCATCAAGTATGTGGCCTCCAGTATGTGTTGGTTTGGTGTTTAGAATAGTAAGTCCTGCATTAGTAAGATATTCTTCCACCTCTACAGCTTCTTTATCCTTGGTGTCTCCCTGCCAACGGTTAAAATAGCCTAAAAATATAATTGAGGTATTAGGGCGATTGGAGGTATCAAGAATGGATAAAAGGTCACCATTAAATATGGGCATGTCGATGGGAGGTCTGCAAAGTAGATAAAGAGTAATGCAGGAGTTCGCTGTCAGTGTTATTTTAACGCAAAGAGCTTTGCATCCTGAACATTCAATTTGTGATTCAAAAATTCCTATTTCTTCTCTGCTAATAATAGCAAATCCACCCCCTTTCCTTCTAGATGTTTTTAAAAAAATCATTTTCTATCACTATCATTTTCTAGATTGCTCAATACTAGAGCCACTGCTCTCTTGCAGTCATGTTTCAGTGAGGCTTAGGATATCAATCTCATTCTCAAGGATATAGTTATGTATATCCAGAGAATGTTTGGGTAAGGACCTTGTGTTGAGCAAGGAGAGTTTGATGGGGCCAGAGGCAGGTTAAATAATTGCCGTCTGTCTCTTTATGTTGGAAACTCCTATCGTGACTTCCGGAGTGTTTATAGTGTGATGTTCGTTTACAGTATGGGTCATATTCCCTAGAGGGGATGTCGTTATTGGAATAACACCTGCTATCACATTTGACGTATAGCCATGGGGTAAACTCATGTCTGATCTAGAGTCTTGTACAAATAGAACAGTGTGTAAAGGAGGCTTACCTTGGGCACAGGAAAGAAAAATCAGGCACAGGGTCTTGCACCTCTTCACTGCATACAACGTGAACCAGCGCAGACCAGCTGAAATGCGCCAGCGCTAACGCGCCGAAAATGTAACTAAGCACCCTGCGCTCGCAGGGAAATGTAGTTCAGAAGGACTACAGAACAACGGAGCGCAAAGGAAACAGCCGTACAAACATGTAATTAGATGTGAAATGTCCTCTGAATGTGTATTTCAATGCTAGATAACTCTTAAATTACAAATCTAGCTGAGGAATCAATAGTTATGGACTCAAACTTAGGTTGTTTGTACTGAAAGTATGTTTACCAAGCACAGAAGTATAACTGTACAGTGTCAATCACAGTTTGGAACATAATTATGTCAGCAATTGCAAGCAAAAATGGAACATAATCAGTCACACTCAGCAACTGCCTCCCGCGAATGAAAAACGAGCCCCTTGCTGATTCTCACAAAACAGGCATACAATCACACTTCGTCAAATCCAATGGCCGACTCCTCTATAGTCCTCCATAGGGCAAACTGTTTTTCCTGGGATATACTTTGAGATGATAGCCTTATGTTAGTCAGGTGCAGCCAATGGAGGCATTTGTAGATGATGTAGAGAATTGTAAGCTGAGTTCTCTGCTCCACTAGAAGCCAAAGCAGTTTTTTTTTTAGCTGCTCACTTTTCCTATGTCCAGAAACCAATCAGTTATGAAGCACCATGTCTGCAATGATGCTTCTTTGCGTGAATTTGAATAGTCCAACTGACTAGTCACTAAGACCCCAACTACCCACTTGTCCATTGGCATGAAGGAAAAAATCCCTCCTAGCCACAAGATATTAAATTAGCCTCCCTTATGAATTGCCTGGAACTTTATCAACTTTAACATCTAAACATTTAACTGGAGGTAGCAACTTTTCCAAAAATCATGGGGAGACATGGTGTGAGGAGAGAATGCATCTTAACGTTAGCAAGAAATCCTCCATCTCACCCTGGATAAAATGAAACCAACTAAATTCAATCTAGGCTGGTATGCCATCAAGGCTTTGTAAATATGCAGTCAAACATATTACACTTTAGCTGCAACTGTGATAAGGGAGTAACATGAAGAGGTATGCTTTATCTTCAAAATGCACAGTTGGAATGGCAAAAATGGTCTTTAAAAGTAGTGGAACTGTTAACAGTAAAACAAATAAAAGTATTGTAACACAGTGCCCACTCAATTCGAACTCTGCCTGGAAGAAATAGGCTTCCAAGAAAGTATTTCAGAAAATAGTGTTTTGTGGGAATATTTGTCTGTACCCACTAGCTTGGTGTGATGAGTATGAGGTAGTGGAATTAGAAGTATTTTTTGGTTACACCTGTTTGTAGAGGGGAAGCATCACCAGAGCGCCATTTATCACACCGGTCGTTTATCTGTATGCAAACATCTGCAGAACCTGATTTGAGAGCATTTGAAGGTCCCAGAAAAGACAATGTGCAACTTCAGGAAGTTTGTAACGTTTTGTGGTAAAACTTCACAAACTGTGCCAAGGTGAATTCCCACTCTGTTTGAAGAGAATAAATTCAACGTTCCGTCCATTTTTTTTGTGTCGAATCTCTGAATTTCTTTGCAGACTGAATCACACACTAACTGTTTTTCTGTTTAGTTACAGCAAGTTAGGAACCGTTGATTTTGTCTATGAGAAAGCTATCCCTATTTTGATTTAAAAATATAACTGATTTGATATTTCCGCTTCAAAATAACATTTTAAACTTTGAATGCTTTACATTTCACAATATTCACAGTGAATGACATGTTATGTTATGTTATATGTCACTCGTATAGCGCCTACTGCCATTGGTATGACTTGAAGAACTGTGGGGTTGAACACCCTTTGGAAGGCCATAGCCCAAGATGCAAGAGCTGAAGGGAGGGATTCTAAAATGCATGTGTGCATTTTAGCCTGCACGAAGTTGGGTTGGGATGTCTAGGTCCCTGGCGGCTACCCATAGTTATCTGGTGAGAGAAAGGGTGCCTGAGCAATTGTCAGGGTGGTGGCATAGAGGGATAGTTGGGAGCGTCCGATTATGTGTATTGCTGGTCCGAATCTTTATGGGGGTCTCAGCTGTATTCTCTAGGATGAGGAGGTGCAGGTTATGGGTGTGTGTAATCAAGAAGAGATTGTTGATAATTAAGCAGGTGAGTGGGCCGAGTCTGTGTATTTTGTCGTGGAGGCATACATTCTGTTCCCTAGAGGAGAAAGTGATACCTGCTGGGGGAAACAAACTGCAGTATTAGGCCGAGACCTAGCTATTGTAATATGACGAGCAATCATTTTAGCAGAGGTACATTCATAGATTTTGCCCCACCCCCAGTTCAATATTGCATATGTGTGAAAAGTTACTCACTGAGAAAACCATACTGCCTTTATCCCAGGCAGGTTGAGCAGGAGATGGACACAATTTAAAGCTGAAGATGGCATGAGCAAAACAAAACCAACATTGCGACAATACATGTGCATGCATTAGACATGAAACAAAGGTGCACTCAACATGAAGAACGCAGACATTAGGCAACACAGGCCTTCATAAAAGAAGGATATTAATATTTAATCCATAAGAAATGAAGAATACTAACATAAGTAATGTATAATCTGAATGCAACATGAATGGCACAGGAATATGGCTCATTGACATAGAAAAGCCACAGTAATGAGCAGCCATATTTTCCAAAATGGAGCCAAAACACATTTCTAAGAAAACAAAAGGTATCAAGGCTTCAAGAGGACTCAAAATGCTGAAATTACAAAATACAGGTCTGTGCAGTGCTCAGCCAGGAGCCAACAACACCAGCCAAGGTAACAGCAAATTAAGGGAGGGTCAGAGCTTTGCAGTGAAAGCACCAGAGAATGATTCCCAAGACACAAGCCATATAGTCTCAGATTAATTAAGAGTACAAATAGACTTTGTAAGCCAGGTACAGGACAATCATAAGCCACAATACCTCATGAAGAATATCTCAAGAGTGTCCCAAGTGGTAAAAGAAACCATAACACTTGCACCAACATTAACTAAAATACTAGTAAACACAGGTTGAAATAATTCCAAACACTGCCTCATCACACGTGACCCATAATTGAAGAACATTGTCTATGTATTAACAACAAACACAGATACGACATGTGCTATACTCCCCACACATGCACCAGGACACGACACGCCACACAAGGCCAGATACAAAGGGATCACCCCGGCTGATGATCTAGTTATGAGGGCTATCTTCTTTGATTGAAAGGAAAGCAGTCCATGGACCGCTCTCCCCCTACTCCTGTCTGTTTCATGTCTTGATGAACTGTCAAAACCTCTGATGTTGGGCTGCCCATCATGTACTATGCCAACCAATAGCTTATTGTGGAGATGATGTCCTTTTTCTGTTCTCAATTTAGAGGTGGTCTCAGAAGGAGCCAACAGATTGTTATAACCAAATGAAGAATTTTACCTAAGTAGAATGTATATGCAGTCCATCCCCTTAAGAAATCCATAGTCCCTGTAGGTTTTGTACTGCAAGATTATATTGATGTCAGCAGTGATGATTTTTGAGTATTTAATCCATTGTTTGTATTGAATTAATTGAGAGCTTCAAGACATGTTATGCTTGTATGCTGTCCCTGCTTTATTTGGATATTACTAAAGCTGGATTTTGCCATTCACTTTGTCTATTTTCATTATTTGATCTGATTCTAGAACCTCTTTGTGAATTTGAAGACTTCCAAGGCATCACTATCCTAATGCTTCTCCCTTATCACGTGGTGAAGTGTCTATTATGAGCTAGTTCAAACATACACACAATGCTGTCAGGTTGCAGTGCATGGAAATTGACTAGAGGAAGTGACATGTTTCAACGAATGTGGATTGGAGTATTTGCAAACATTATTGTTATGCTAATTCTTATAAAGAGGTCCACATTTCTCTCTTACGAACAAGAGGCCTTTAGCCATCAGTAACCAGTTCATTAATTAAAACCTTCAATGAAAATACTCGTCAGAGGTGGCAACCCTTCTGACATAACACGAGGCACGGCATAGTGAATGATGTGTTGGTGCTGATGGCAGCACAATCTGTCTGAAGAGGGAGATGCATTGGACATGTGCACGGGAATGCTGACTGAAGCAGCTGTAGGATAAATTGTCTCTGAAATAATTATTGAGGCCTGTATCAGATAATTAAGGAGACTACAGTGCTGGTGCTAAAGGGGTGTAGGATAGCTTATCTAACAGTTAGAGCTAAAGATTTTGGTTGGGGTTGGTGGCCATGAAATATAGGATTACATGCAGCTATTGAAAGAGCTAAAAAGATCAACTGAATAACTATCGATTTTTCATTGTCATCAATTCTTTCGTGGTCTTGATCTTTTTGGGAAGGATAATGACCCTTAATTATTTAGTACTTTACTCTCCTCCATACCCCTTGTCGTACAAATAGGTGTTCACCAAGAACGATTTACAGATACGCTGGTAATGATGCACTACTGACCACGCCCATTTCGCCATTAGATAACCACTCACTGCTGACTAGTGTCCGTGACATGTAGGCTACAGGAGGAACTTCAACTCCTGGCTTTGATGTTGATAGTTTGGATGCCACTAATTTGGGTTATCATAACACATGCTATTTACAGCACTATGAAATGGTAAATTCGTGGTATTGTGTGCCTTATACAAAAACTTAACTTGTTCACAGAGCTTAAGCTTTAATCAAATGTATTCAACACAGGCAATGTGTTGATCCCACGGAAACTTAAAAAATATGGCAGATCAGCTTAATTGGCTTAACTGAAACGTGTGTCAGATTTAGAAAGCCGTATGCAAATTGCATCATTTGCGTGCTGTATCGGTACGGGTAAGGTAACAGAGTATTGTGGCAGTGCTTACTTTCCGGTTTTATGCCAGTAAGAGTTCACTTTTCACATCCAGTGGCCAGAAACAGAAAGTGGAGCCCATGACATTAGCCCACGTACCACCGGGAAGAATGTGCAATACATGGCTCTTAAACTCCAGTATTTTTCAGTCCATCACCAGGGCTTATTATTAGAAACGGGCTACTGTTCATATGCTCCATTATGCACACCATATTCTACAAGAACTATATAGCATATTGGTGGAATCATGATGAGCCAAACTCCTCTTTTATATTGGATAGACATTATGCATTACTGCGCATGTGAAGTACAACAGACCAGGGGACAGATTACAGAAACTGTGCACTGGTGCAAGTGCAAGGTTTGCACGGTATTAGCAGTAGGGCAAAGTTTGCCCTATTTTTAAAAACACTGGGACACATTAAAAAACCATTGCACCTTGACAAGTGCTGTTTGGCATAGTAAAAGCACCAGGGCTAAAATTGCCCTAGTACGAAAAAGGTACATTTTTTAATCATTTTTGCATCAGGGCAAAGTTTGGTGATGGGTTCAAGTCCTGAGGAGGCCCTTCCCCATCACACACGCGTAATCCTATTACCAAGAATGGAGGAGATCCATTTGATGGTGCTCTCAGAGCATTTGACTGGGGGGGGGTCAGCTGGCTCAAGAGGCAGGAGTGATCTCACAAGTTGAAGGCAGCCAAGAGATCTAAAAGTATCAGCATGCCTGCCTTCCGCTGTTCAACGATCCTCAGAATTTTGGTCTGGAGCTCCACCAACACTGTCTCCATCCCATGAACAGGCCAAACCCTGATTGATATGATATGATATCGGTGGAGGATGTTCTTGAGTTCCAGATGACTTTGGAATTGGTTGGCGGCGACCTTATCAATCGCATTAGGCAGGAAGATTGCTGGGGTTATTTATTAAGTCTAAGCTGGTTTTCTTCGGCAAGAGTGAGACAACCACATGCTTAAGGCTGTCTGGTATAGTCCCATCTCTAAATGAAGACTTGATGAAGCAAGCAAAAAGAAAAGGGCAAAAATGTCAGGGTTTTTTGTCCCAAATTTGGAGGGCAGTATCTCACCTGTGCAAGAGGTCAGCTCTGTAGTTTGGCACAACGCGAGTCAATAACCACATGTTTTACACACCAATTCTGTAAGAAATTTTGCAAGCAGTCAAACTCCTTTGTCTTTACAATGTCATATCACAATGTCATATCTGCCTTAGCTTATTATGACAGTTTAATTCAGCTAGTCTAAACCACAACTCCCCTAAGGTCAGAGCATGACATATTTAGGGATATATCCAACGCTCCCTTAAAGCAACAATCCAGTGTGCATGTCCAAGTTCTGCTGGAGTCTGTTAAGCTGCTAGCTGTGGAGAATGCCACTGAAACGGTGTAAAAAGGAGGAGATGTTCCTGTGGAGGGTGGGGGATATTTGCAGCTCTCACTCACAGCCACAATAGGAAGTCTGTGTAAGGAGAGAGGTTTTCTATGCACAGCAGAGAGCCCAATAAAACATACCATTCATGCAAATGCCCTCTTGATGAATGAGTTATGCTACCCAAGAAAAAAGTGAACATAACACCCCCTTCACAACAATACATGTTAGCAATTGCATGAAGGCATTTAGTAGTAAGTGCTCCAACTTTACTTTGCACAGATTCTGCACAACATGGCACATGGTGTGACAGTGGGAATAACAGCCCAGATAAAGAAAGAATGGCATGCTCCAGGGTTTACACAAGTTGGAGAACATCTAGTCCATCAGTGCTTGATTTGAGAACAACAAGGCATAGGAGAATTTGCAAACATGGAGATGAGGCAATTCCCGATTCCATGTGCACCATATGCATAGATACAGTTTACCTTCATCCAAATGAAGACAGCGATGGGTCCTGGAGCTTGTGTTAGTTATGGCTGAGATTTTCTCGAAATGGACAGAATCATATCTGAGCTGTGAGGCAGACACTCAGGCTGTGGTAAGAGACTGTACCCCTAGATTCAGATTGCCAGTAAATGTCAACAGTGACAGAAGCAAACACTTCACTGAGAAGCTGTTATAGAAGCTATGCAAAGTACTTAACATAGAACAAAACTCCATTGTGCATATTATGTACAATCAGAGTGGATGGGGGAGTAACCAAGTAACCAAAAGGCATGCTGAAAAATTGCATTGCTAAAATATGTGTAGAAGCAGGTTTCAAGTGACTTGATTCACTGGTGCTCATTCTAATGAGCATGAAAGGTACAGCGAACAGTGAGATAGGGTGGAGTCCATATGCCTAGCTCACTTGCAGGCCGATGCATCTGCCACAGGCTCCAAAAGTGCCCTGAGTTGGGGCAATGTGCAAGGTTAATGTGAAACGTAATTAGTGCAAGGATTTAGTGACAGTTGTTAAATATGGCTATCAGCCGTTGCAGTAGGTGATCCAGAAGGGGGTGAGAAGCAGCATGTCATTAATTCCTACCAGGCCAGTGGATCTCTGTGAAGCAGGCTTGTAGAAATAATTGCTTAGGACCCCATTACTCCGGCCGGCATGAAGTGCACAATTCACGTCAAGAATGTCCCCGCCTGGATTCAAGCCTGTCACTGCAAACCTGTGATACCACTGATGGATGCAGAGGCTGCTGGCTGTGAAATTCCTGTTATTTGGTTGATTGATTGTTTTTGATTTATGTTAAACTAGAATTCAGGTGAGAGGACACACTTAGAAACTTTGATACCTGAATATATAAAACAAAAACTCATCGGAAAATAGATGCACAAGAAATAATTACAATGGAGTTAAAACACTAGCCATGTTGTAAAACCTGATCTATTCTGATGTGGTCGGGAGGGAACTGTGAGAGTGCTTCATGGGAATGTGGGAAAACATACCACCTGTGTTTTGTTCCAGGTGCACATATGGACTGACATCCTATGCATGTTGAGCTTTGCCGGAGTGGGGACCAACAGATTGCGTGCACACAATTTACTTGCAAAGGCAGCACCTAATTGAGAATTGGCAAGGAGGAGTGTTGGAAAAAATACTTAAGCAAAACCATCAGTAGAAAAATGAAAGTTGCAAAAATAGGAGTGCCTTGACCGGCACAAAAAATGAACTTAACTAAATCCTGCTTTAAGTATGTGTATTTTCTAAGCATCGGATGTCTACCCAGCTGAGCTGTCCTGTGGATGAGAGAGAGCAAGATGACTATCAGCAAGGATCCTGTGTGAGCAAGTGAACATTTTTAAATGGAGCTGTATCATTGCATGTCATTACAGAAAAGGTTTGAAATGATGCGATCACCAGGAATCAGTGATCCTTGCAATGAAGAAGTGTCATAAGGCCATCTATAGATATAAAACGCTTAGGTATGTTTCTATACTGAAGCAGTGTATCACTGTTAGGTATCACTGTTAGGTTAGACTCTGCTGTAAAAATGGCAAAGTGCACCCACTTCAACAATAGCTGCCATTTCAACAAACAGAATGTGCACAATTCGACGTGGTCATCTTCACTGCCCACTATCGCAAACATTCTGAAGTTACTTCTTTCCACCCCCACTTCTCTTCACACAGAGCATGGCGGTTTCAGTGTCAATGAACAGTTAATTACCGGCTCAACAATTCAGTCTCTAAAGAGCGAATCGCTGTAGGACGAATGCCTCCTCACAAGCTAAAACCAAAAGTAGGTGCTGTAAGTATGCTACTATGCAATCTTATGTCATCACGGGGACTCTGCAATGGAACAAGGTTGACAATTACGTGTCTTCAAAGACACATCATGGAGGCCCGTGTGATCGATGGGACTTAGATACTGTTCTTATACCACGCATACCTCTCATTCCATCTGATAAGTTTAGCCTGTTCAATGACCATTAATAAGTCACAGGGACCTATGCCCCCTTTCTGGAAGTGGTAAATTATGATATTTAAAAAGGGAACAGAAGTGACCCTATGAATTACTGAATAATATTGACCTTTGAGATATGTTAGAATGGCGTATGTAATGTGGGGAACAGCTAGTTGTTTTAATTACATTTCTGAAAGCCAGACTGAACTGTCAAAAAAGTGGTATTGTATGGAGGATGATGAAATATACTTACGGTACATGTTACTGTTTAAAATTAAACATATCTCTACTGTCATTCAATGAGTGTTTTATCGTGTCAACGAGCTTAAAAACCTGAGAGAAGCAATCATAATAGAAGCAGAGACATTATGGTACAAGAGTGTGCATAAGGGGACAAGCCCAGAAAAGTGGTCATTTCTTAACACAATACTCAATTTAGTAAATGGTTTTCTTTCAATATTGAAATTTTTATTAACATCCCATTTTCAAAATTGTTGACCATAAACCACAATCAGAGAAGCCAAGCAGTAGGACATGCTGACTGAAAGCAAGTGTAGTCGGAGAAGCCTCCAAGAAAGAGTCTGGAATGAGGTTCTCTTACCCTGGAATGTTTATAAGGGTAGCAAAAATGAAGAGGAATTAGAGGAACTGGAAAAATAATTGGGTCTTATAACAGGATCACAGCTGACCAATGAAGATGCAAACCTAGAGGAAGTGCACATTATAGAAGAGCTGGGCAGAATAACATAAAATGTGTGCATGAGTCTTAGTTCTAACATCAAATATGCAGGCTGGAAGATAACATGTAACATCACAGAGCATGAATTATCTGAATTCCGGGATTACATCAGCCACCAGCCCTGGCTGGGAGCATTTAAAAAATATTCACAAGTCACAGCAATCTATTCCATAATCATGGTATGGTTGTATCCCTGCCCATTCTTGCAATGTTGTCTGTAAATATTGCCTCTACATTTGCTGCCTTGTTTTCTACAGCATTGTTTGATGATATGCTGCGGGATTCTACACCCTTCTGTAGAGGACATATGCAGAAGCCAAAACACCAAATATAGGTTTGTCATTTATTCTTCAGTCACACTTACGTCCCAGGAACGTCCATTTAAGTAGAACTACATCAACTTTTACCTTACCATCCATTCATCGAACAATGCAATGAGGTATACACTGTCTTTCACAGAATACTCACCTATGACATTTATCTGAGGGTCCATTCAGCAGACTAGTGATAGCATCTTTCTTCCATCCCTCCCACCATGCTTTCATTCAAGTGGCCTTGAGACACCCAAACATTGTCGGATGGGGAGCCCCATCTCAATGTGGCAATGAATGATCCAGTTTATAATATAAAATGGTTAATGCCAACAGCAATGGCTCAATAGCAGAGAGTCAGGATTCGGGTCTGAGGTGATGCTGGATAAATGAAAAAGCTTGATGCTATAAAAGCCATTGGCGCAGCTGAGAAATTCATCAGGTTTTGGACTTTTCTCCTTTTGAACAAATAACCAGTATGATGTGATGTTAATTACTTTGTTTGAAACATGGCTACTTTTAATGAAATAAACCCATGATTAATTAAGGGTGTTGGAATATTATTGATAGCCTTTGGGTCAAGCCCTATAAACACCCAATACATTTAGGTTACAGGGAGCAATTTGGAAAGTTAAAAAGGTTATGTAAATGACATGATTAAGATTGATATTTTTTGGGGGTGGAGGAATATCACTGATTAACCTGTGATTTTAAAGCAATGAAATAACACCCAAACTGATAGAAGCTATCAACACCATCAGATTAGGGAAAGAACTAAAGAGGCTTTATGATACTTGGATAATGTGTTCGTCAGATGTCTTCATAAAGGACCATTCGTAGACTATGACACACACACTCAGCAAAGCTCCTGATCAATGCCAAAATGTGTGTTAGGCTTTGACAAACTGACATCAGCACTGCAGGACTACAAGGATGAGTAGAGGCTGAAGTGCCTACTAAGACCGCACACTTCAAACCAAGAGCCAACACAAGCATAAAGGTAAAAAACGCACAGTTAAGACATATACCTACTTTGCCTTTGGTGGTAGAATGGACAGAGGGACGGCTATACAATCAAAAGGGGTGTGTAGGTGAACCAGTAGCAACCCAAACAGTGAAGTCTCACAGTTCAAAATGAACACATGACCAATGAAGGTTCTATAAAACTATATATAGTTTGATTAAACACACCACATGCAATAGTACCTAAATAGAAAACATGACACAAAACTCACCCCTGAGGAATGTACACATGATTAGTAAAGATAGCAAGATGCCTTTCTTTCACTACCCAATGCTCTTTATAAGGATATTCTCATTGGTTGCAAAAGGGATTAAAGTTACCTAGGCAGTCTCAAAGGCCAAACAACTGACCAAGGAGGCAGTTAGCAGTCAATAATGCATTGATGCAGTTCTTGCCAGTTTGACAGCATTGAACCAGGCTTTAGGCTGTTATTTGAGAAGTCCGAGGCAGGTTCAGGTTTAGCAAATCGTGTTGATCCAAGTGTCGAGCTGGCATCATGTTGGGTCAAATGCGGCGGCTCAGTCTCTTTCGGACCCTGCGTTTGAGTGATGCAGGTGGAATGCTCATCGGGATTAGTCAGGGTCAAGCAGGTTTGAGATGTCTGGTAACAGCTGGATGGGGTTGGCAAGTGATCCCCCAGCGGTTTGAGCCAAATGTTGTTGATGGATCAAAGTGGTGAAGCTGATGGTCTGTGTGCAGGTCAACAAAGCAGAAGTTCAAGGTTAAGCTAGGTCAAACCATTTGGTAACTTCTGGTTGGAGTTGGTGAGTGACACTCCAGTGGCCCGAGTTGGGAGTCTTATGATGAGCAGTTGATTTGAGAAGGTGATGAGCTCAGTGAGGAATGATGCTTGGCCCAGCTGGTTTCAGATGCAAGCATGCTGGGTTGAAGAGTTTGCTTAAATGCCAAAGGCAGCACCAGTGGGCACTCAAAATTAGGTAAATCCATTTTGAAAGCTGTTTGACCAATTCAAGGTGATGAAAACAGGGATACTGGCAGACTTGGCTTTTATGAATTTGTGAATCCCAATCTACGGATTCAAAGAGTAGATTGGTCCTTGCTCTCGGGCTCTCAGACAGAGTGGGGTGGGGGCTGGCACATTACTGCATGGGTGTTTCAGCATGGTGAGGGCCTGGGTATCATTGTGGCTGGCAGAGAGGTAGATTTTGTTCCAGCATCAATTCACTCCGTCTGGCCCCTGGATATGGTTATGTGACAGAGCTCACTTCTGCCTTGGACACTCGGACTTCACCTCATTTATGGAGGACTTTGGAAAGATTTACCCTCCTAACAAAGTTCCAGAAAATGCTTCCTTAAGTGTTTGTCCAAAGGTGAATCAAAGAAGCAGTAGGAGACACCTTCTTGTAAAGGCAAAAGCCCCCACAAGATTGGAGTAATGCTAATCTGCTTTAGGGGCCATTTCCAGTTCTTGGAACAAGTGGACGTTGCCTTTTGACATCAGACCCAAAGTGATTTGTGCTACAGAAAATGGTAGAGACAGACATGTGAGATAGAGACAGAGAGAGACACAAGCTGGTCTGAGCTTCCACTTTCTACACTAATTGCACCCCCTTCCTTTCTCAATAGAATCAAAGACCCCTTTGGTATGCAGCACAAGTGTGTGAGGCTACCCCTTATGTGAATGGGTCTGCCTTGGATTCCTGTTCTCAGGACAGCCTCCTGTGGAGTGGATGTCAATCTTTGCAGGGTGATACCTGCCCTCTCAAAGGAAAAAAGACAAGCAACCCGCATAGTTATAATCCTGCTAGCAGCAGCAAGCATAGTGTGGCTGTGAGAATACACATAATCATTTCACAGCTGAGCTGGGCACAAAGAGATGCCACATTTGTGATATCAAATTGCTGTGGCTTGGATAATTATGAGAGATGCTGGCCACCATAGACTAAAGCACGGTATGCCTTATATTTACACTTTAAAATGCCACAAGGACGGCATTGTCACAGTTATGTATTTTTGGAATGGTTTGCATTTCTTAAATTCAGTCCCTGAGCTGCAGAGTAGAGACTTGCCTATCACTGTAGCTGTCAAATGGACACTTGTGACATCTGAACTTGCTCTGTGCCAGTGGCGAGCAAACACTGCAGATCTGGTTACTGATGCAGCAGGGCACAGGTGTGCACTATGCTGTTGGCATGGGGTTTATGAAAGGTGAATCAGATCAGTAGATTTCCCTTTTAGAAATGGAATGACCTGAATCATTGTATTAATTATTAGTACCAGGCGAGGGCACAATCAGAATGAAAGAGCCATTCTTATTGGCCCTCTCTGAGGCATTACCAGCTGATAATCCTTCGATTCTCTGCCGGGATTCCAGCCGCCTTGTCCTCACCAGGGGGCGTGGCAGCCCCTCAGCCAATGAGGAGGCTCGAATCAGAGCCATCCCCACTCTGAGCCTCCCCACGGCTGAGAGGCTGCCTTCGCCCCCGCTGGGGACTCAGGTATGGCTTTTTTTTTTCTTTCCTCCCTCCTCCCACCTCCCTGCCCTCCCCACCCGACTTACAGTCTATCCCTTGGTCCCCGGTGGGGGACGATGGCAGCCTCCAGGCGTGTGGAGACTCGGAGCGGTGCCATCCCCGCTCCGAGCCTGCACTCGGCTGGAGGCTTTCATCGTCGCCCGCCGGAGACTGCGGTAGGTTATTTTTTTTGTATTATTTTTTTTTATTCTCCTCCCTTCCGCGCCCTCCCATCCCCACTTACCTTTTTTTTTTCGGGAACGAACACGATGGGAACGCTTCTGTTTCCAGCGTGTCCACTCCTGATGGCCACCATGGAAAGGGAAAACGGACTCTGTTTTCCCTCTCCTGGTGGGCATTTTCATTGTCTTTTTCTGCTGCTGCGTTTCAGGACAAAAAAAAGCTTTTAGTGCGCTGGTCATGCAGTTCTTGTGGGCCGGGATACTAATACCTATATGCCCTTCGTGTCAGGTGCATTACCGACTAAGGTAATGCCCGGGGCCTTCCTTATTACTATGAGCCCTGGGGCATTACCTGAGTCGGTAATGCCCCTGCCGCTCAGGACATATTGCTTTAGTAACATTCAGAAAGCCAAAGATTCTACGCCCTTGCCAGTGTTCTCTTATGCCTGAGAAAGGGTTCATTACCTTGAGGGTTTATGGCCACATTTTGTGTCTGCTGAAAGCGAATTCATGATGCTATTCCCACACAGAAGGAACATGTGGTACTATACACAGTTACCTTTTCACACACCACCTAATTACAGTCAGGGTTGCATGTGATATTTAATGCATTGAGTACATAAAACACCACACATATAGTAAACCGCAAATCATAAATGGATGGTACTTTGAAAATGTGAGATATTTAAAAAACAGATTTTACCTTCTTCATCGTGCTCACAATGAGGACCTAAGAAAGATTTGACCAGGTGAAAGTTGTCTATACTAAATTTTCACACATGCAGCTAGGTAGTTATGAACTGCTGAACACATTTGCGTGCCTCCCTAAACCTTGCATATGATGGTAAAGAGAGATGATCATTTTTGCTGAACTAGAAAACTGATTACAAACATGTTTTAAACTTTGTCATTCAAACACCCCACGGATGCTTCCAAAGCAGCCTTTAAAGCAATTTTTCAAGAAACTACAAAACTTCCGTCATTCATGCCAAGGGGGCCTCCTTTAACACCAGAATTGCAAACACAAAATCAGTGACAAAGGAAATGTTCTCCATTTTCAAGGAGCTCGAGTCTCCTGCCCCACCCCCCCACCCACCATGCTAAAAGATACAACATGGTGCAATAAGATTCAAACAGCCATGCTGGACAAACTTGAAACATTACATACCAAAATCCTAAACCACCAAAAAGCCCTTTCCGACTTATTACCCAAACCTCTCGACGCGGCACCTCCGACTGTCCCAGAGAACCCCACCTAGTGTTTAACTTCAGGGATATGAGTGAATCTGAGGTCAATGCTCTCCTCAAATCCATCAAAGCCTCT
Source organism: Ambystoma mexicanum (assembly GCF_040938575.1). NCBI lineage: Eukaryota > Metazoa > Chordata > Amphibia > Caudata > Ambystomatidae > Ambystoma > Ambystoma mexicanum. The sequence continues at coordinate 713,541,388 of NC_090928.1, read as the reverse complement.
AACTGTAAAGGGGATGCCTGGCCGGCTCAGGTCATTAAAGACTGTGCATCATCCCTCACCCCATTCATTACTGCTTTTATAAAGTCCTCCTTCCCGTCAGGCCGTGTCCCAACGACACTCAAAGAAGCTTGGGTCCGCCTGCTCTTGAAAAATCCGTCCCTTGAACCACTTGTCCCACGGAACTACATGCCTATCACCACTGTTCCGTTGCTACTAAAAATTCTGGACAAAGCAGCCGATATGCAAGTCCAAGAATTCATCGAGAACAACCACCTCCTCAGTCTGCGGCAATCCGGCTTCCGACCTAGGCATTTACGAAACTGCCCTGCTCGACTTAAAAAATCAAATGGACAATCCCAGAGACGTCGGCAAACCTGTGCTCCTTCTCCTACTGGACCTATCCTCTGCTTTCGATCTGGTGGATCATCAGACGTTATGTCACCACCTCTCCACCGCAGCCAACTTCTCCCGAGCGCCTGTTCCTGGATAACCTCCTTCCTACAGGACAGAGTCATGAAGGTTTTCTCTGAATCTTCTTGTGCCAACCCAAGTCTTATCAAATGTGGAGTCCCACAGGGCTCTTGCATTGCTCCTACACTCTATAACCTTTTCACAAGGCCACTATTCAAAATCTTGGACTCACTGGGCATCTCGTACACCAACTATGCGGATGATACCCAGGTGTTGATCCCCCTCTCAGGTGAATACCTGGCCGAACTTGACACCCTCAATGCCATCTACTCCACAATCCAATCCTGGATGGCAGAGAACTGGATATGTCTCAATAGTGAAAAGACAGAACTTCTGTTAATCGGATCCTCATGTACCCTGGGGAAATTGGGCAAGCAATACTCTTCCTTTACTGTTGACAACATCCCTATTGCTGTCTCCCTAGTAATCAAGACTTTGGGTGTGTACATCGAACCTGGCCTAACCATGAATAGGCAGGTTAATGCTGTCACCTCTGCCTCAGTGTGTACCACTCCAAACCTCTTAATGCAGCCAGACCCTTCCTCACCCAAGAGAACTGCCTCAACATTGCTAGGGTGATCATTGGCTCTAGGATTGACTACTGCAATGCGCTCTTTGTATGGGACCTCTCGCAAAAACTTGGCCAAGCTCCAACTAGCTCAAAACAACGCCCTGAGAGCTGCTACGGGCATATCAAGAAATTACCACATCTGGGAAATTAGGAGAAAGGTTTATTGGCTTCCCGTCAAGGAAAGGATTGTTTTCAAAACACTGGCCTTGATGCACAAATGCCTTCAGGGGTTGGCACCACCTTACCTAGCCCACAGAATTATCCCCCACACCACTTCCAGACCATCAAGAGCGGCCTACGCCAACAGAATAACGGTGCCCATCACACACAAAGTGCGGGCGGGTGGCACAAGCTTCCCTAACATGGCTGCCACCTTCTGGAACTCTCTCCCACCGGAACTCTGTAAGATTGACTCTCACGAAGCCCTCAGGAAAGCTATCAAGACTAGGTCTTTGTATGGCATGTCTTCCTGGGCACAGCCATAAGCAGCTGCACACACTGTTTGCTTCCTTGTAATTTAAACTGTAACTGATCACTCTGCACTAAGTACTTTTGTTGGGCCGCATTCTTGTAATCCTGAATCAAGCCTTCATCCATGTCCTTTCACAGCGCCTCCATGCCCGAGGGCTGTAGTGCGCTTTATAAATAAAAATAAATGAAATAAAATAAATAAATAAACCCTAAAAGGGATGTTTTGAATGGCTGACCACTGAAAAGGAAATAGTATGTAGGGTACGCACATAAAGGGGCCGTGGCGGGGCAGCGCACGGGTCTTGAGTGGCAGATGGCTAATACCGATGTTGTGCAATCTACATGGTATTAGGCTGCCTCATTCACTGCTAGCTATTCTTAAAGCTGGGAAATGAAGCATTTCGAAAACTACAAATCTATTCCAGTTCCAAATTGTATTCTTACGTTTAAACATGTGTAACCCACCTAAAAATAGGACTTGGGTGCACTACTTTTTCAGTTAATTTCTTTTCAATTAATCATATGTGGCCCAGGAACGTATCTGCAAACTATCAAGTTCTGCACTACTGACCTATTATTTAACCGCACTAGTTTGATCAGCGGTTTCCATTTTGGACTAGGCAGCAGCATGTTTTGATGCATATCCGACATGACACATGCCGCCATTAGGGAAAGAGGAAAACTCCACGCAGTAGAAAAGAGTGCCCTTGAATGATAAATTACCATGTAGACTTTCACAGACAGACAACAGCCGAACATGATTGTTTGAGGTATGGAAATTCGTTACTTGCATGTATATTTAATGCACTCGTCGGCTTTAATGCAAGGGCCACAATCCCTGTGAGAGCTCGAGTCAGTGTTCAGCGAAAAAAGCGTACCCGAGCATCAATCAGCGTGAACGTGCACAGAGTGGACAAGGCAAGCACACTCTTCATTACTGTGTTCAGTGTCTCCCTATTACAACACTCCAGGGACCAGAAGGAACTATTTTACCAGCTAAAAATTCCTAGAAACCCAGTGCGTTCTTAGAAACGATTATACTATCACAATAAAAGTGTGATTCTTTGCAGATTGCGTGGCAATGGTTGGTCTACGCTTAAAGACGCTTGATATATTATCTTATTGATTGTTATTTATTTAATTGAAGCTCTTGCGCAATATATAGATCTAGATCGCTTTACCATCCTTTCAGCGCTCTGTTTCGGCTCCTATATAAAAATCGTGTTGCCGCCAACAACCTCCTCACCCCCACAGCCAACTGCCTTAAGGTAGTGTGGGGTTTAACAACTGAAAACTATTTTCCAGTAATGGCTGTCAGATCCATTTTCCTTGGAAGAATATCTGGTTTTTCAAAACATGGCCATCAAAAGCACCTTGTTACTCCACTAAATCACAGTGCAATTCCTCTTCCTGACCGACCCGGAAAGGAACAAGATCAGACAATCCCAAAAAGTAACAATTTAAAAAATACTTGACAAAGGGCAGAGACATTGAGTTACATCTCAAACTAATTATTCAAAATAAATCATTACATTCAATGCATAAAACAAAATGTATTCAGATTGCTTTTGAAATTGGTATTGCAATCCGGTGATGAACTATGAACAGAAACATAGCAAACCTACAGAGGCAACAAGACGGCACCTAGAAGAGAATATGTGATTTCAATTGCCTAGTGGCTGCTACCAAAAATGATCCACCAAAACTTCTATTTGGTTAGGCGTATGGAATAACTAGGCCTCAGGACTTGTAGAATCAGGCCATTTCAATTTATTTTCCCATACAAAGACTCAGTACCATGGAGGTTTTTCTAGTTCAGAGTGAAACACGTGAAAGCCACCCAAGTAGTAATATGTCTTTGTCCGGGGGTAATAGTCAGTATTCTGGCTGCTGCATTTTGTGTAGCTTGAAAACATGAAAGAACACCCAGTATATGGCCTGCAAGAAAAGTGGTGGGGCCATCAATCTTCACACCCATAGTGACTTTGGCAATGGTGACAATAGTGGCACCCATAGCATCTTCCAATAATAAAGGTATCAACTGACCTGTTAACAAATGGCAGGGTCCCGCAGCCCTGGGCTCTCCAGACGTGTTGGACTATAACTTCCTTGATCCCTCACCTTTGACTATGGATAGGGCTGATGGGTGTCATAGACTAAAATATCTGGCGCCTGAGAGGGTCATAATTGCCAAACTGACAAAAATAGGCAGTTTTCACTCAACCAATTTTCACTTTGTGTTGTATAGGGGTGGCAAAGCTGAAAGTGTAATTTGTGGGGAGGATATTAGGCTTTGGTCGTGGATCATAATTATGCTGAAAAAAGAAATGTAGAAATAATCATTAGAAATGATTTATTGTACTATACATATTTAAAATAAAAAAGAGTTGCACATGAAGAAAATCACAAAGAATATTATGAATACTATTGTAAAAAAAAGTCCCAATAAACTGCAATTTCACTAAATGTAGTCAGATCTCATATTGATGTATGGCTGTTTCAATATCCAAATACATGACAGACATATCAACATGTGGATATTTAAAAGAGTAATGTTCCAGATTTTGTAGTAGCCATGTTTGTGTTATTAAGATTCGTCTGTTGGGAAATTGACACAAGTACTTAATTTCATTAAATATCAAAATGAAGGGAACCGAGATCTCAACGAGGCATGGACAAATACTTTTAGAAAATTCCACAAACATGCAAGAGTTTCCGATTTGTGAGCAGGGTAATGTAGATATTTTATATAATACATTTTAAAAAACTGTTTGGGTAATGGCACACTCGGCAGGGAAGTGTTGAATATGTTGCTGTTTGTTTTTCATCTAAATCCCTGTCCCTCAAATATGGAGAAAGGGAAGAACAAGCTCTCTCAGTATTGCACTATATAAAGACATTCAGATGAGGAGTAGGAGAGCAGGAGGGTCACAGAGATAGCGGCCAGAGGACATTTGTAATGCAGTGAGGCAGCCTTAAGTTCAGGCTTTAAACCTCTGTCTACTTAAAAAAAAAAATGAGCAGAGCGTCTATGGTCTGCTATGTTCATAGTGTGTAGATAGTTGATGGTAGCCTTTCTTCTATGGAAACATAGAAGAAATACCACCATCTACACATGGCATACCATAGCCATAGAGACACAGCAAAAGTTCTTCTGTTTTCTTTGTTCATACTGAGAGCCAGAGAGTACTTCTTCTTAAGTATTGTAATATGAGATGTATGCTTTCAGGACCTACTGGCTCAAAATGTAAGCATGATCAAAAGCTGACCTTCAGCTATGTACAAGGAGTACTGAAACATAGAGACAATCTGCTGTCAGTTAACTATGCACACAGAATAATATTCCTCTCTTCCAGTGATGAGCGGCACAGTTTATAAAATAGCACAAATCTTAAGGCTCTGTATACTTACATGTTTCACGCACTTACCAGGCAGGGATTCTTAAAGGAAACAACCAATGAAGTTGAGTTGCTCTTGAATCCCCCTCCAGATTGGTTGGCAGATCAGGCACCAGACAATGGACTATAAAGATAGTCTAATCAACCCAGTGTCTCCCACATGGTTCACTATCCCCAGTTCAATTTCTGGGCCAGTTTTAGTAACCTTCACTAAGTCTAAAGTGTCAGGTTCGTAAAGTTTGAAATTGGCAGTGGTCCTGAAATACAGGTTTACACCCTCCGCCCCCCGTTCGTTCCCTATGTGTAGCCTGGCAAACTGCTTGATATTATCAATAGTTGGGGCTGACAGAAGGTTGAAGATATCATGTAGGTAAACGATGTTCGGATCATTTGTGGCTGTAAGATCATCAACTATCCTATCAGTGACCATTGACCACTTGTGTGCAGAGGGCGAGGTATACAAAGTTTCAGAAGGCCTTTAACCAACAGCTGTCCTAAAGTAGTTCCCAGGTGCAACCTAATAGAATACACCATGCTTGTGTTTACCCTTGTGTCCTTCCTGAAAAGCAATCACAGAGAATGTGACCTCCTTCTGTTAGTGTTGTCCACTCTCACTCAATACAGTGAGGCAAGTCACTTTTCTAATCCTCAATAACACCTCTCTTCCCCAGTCAGGCAGTACCCTGACCAAGAGATTTAGTGCTGGGGGTTGTCTAGATAAAGTTGTCTTTTGGTAAAGGGCCTCAAGTGTATGCACGTGACTTTGGTTCTCCGTAGACAGACTCTGGATCAAGGAATGGGTGAGTATGCATAGGATGTAGCTGAAAGTGGGTGCAATCATGCAGACTATTCATTTAGTGTGTACAGCTGGCTGGGAAAATGTAAGTCGCAGCTTAAGATGTTCATATCCTGACAAGGGTTCTAGTGCACGGCTCAGGATGAAGAGTGCTCAGCTCAGGAGCATGCATATTGTGGTTGGGGGTTTGAATATTATTTGTATAGTGACAGTGGGTCAGGGTGTGCTGGTCGGGAGTGAAAAACCTGTGGCAGGATCAGAGTTGATTCTCATTTGCATTCATTTGGGGTTCAAAGCATGGGCAATCCAGGAGCCCGTTTGTCAACTTGTCACCTTACCTTCATTTCTGGATCTTGGCATGAGTAGTAAGTTGAGTGATTGCAATGGGACCTATCTGCAAGAGGCATGTGTTAGGAGCACTGGGAAGATACCATGCTGTTTTTTTAAAGTGTTGCTGTAAATCCCATGCTGTGTGATGTTGTTCAAACCTTTTGTATACCTTGCTATGCCATGTTCAGACTTGTAATACGTGGTTTCAGGGTTGACTGTCTCTGTTGTAATAACTTTCCTGAATGGCACCTATTACCTGGAGGCCAACTCGTATTTCCTCCACCACTTCTAACCCTTGTTTGTCTAGTGCCCCATTCTCCACAAATAACCAACTCCCTGCTAAAATCTCGCACCACCTTGCACGCCACACAAAAAGCCGCCACACACAGACACCACAGGCCTAACCATTGCTATCTGAAAATGCATTGAGCTATTTCTTTGCTCTCCTCTCTATCCCCATCACACTCCCCCTTGCCAGTCGCTAACTAGACGCAAATCGTCAATCTGATTTTGGGCTCCTTCAGATAACTTATTTCCCAGTGTCTACGCCAATCTGATAGAAGCAACTTGCATTCAGGTCTCGGGCACTTCACCTGCAACCAGCAACACAGAGGTTTCTTATATGCTTCTCCCAATAACCCACTAACACACAGTCTCCCTCTTTTCTTAAAGAGTCACATGCAGCAAGGCCAACAACGTGGCAAATGGTGACACACAAGACCAATTTACACTACATCAGATTGCACGTATAATAAATGCACTGGCCACCATGACCTTGCCATCATTTGCTTTGTATTTATAGTGTAAGCATAGTATTGTTTACACATAATCATGAGGCATTATTTGGAATGCCTGTTGCTGTCTCTTTTACTGCCATCTACATTTCATTAGGTTAATTTTGTGAGGCCTGTTGCATCTTTCTCCATTGCCCCATCAGGTATTATTCTGTTAATGGATAGTAACCATGTATCTGTGACTGACGAGTTCAATTGTCCTTTTCAGCGTATGTCAATAGTTTGTTCTCCTTCAGATAAGCCAGAATGTTAGAGAGGGAGGACACGTGGACAGGTCCACACTTAGGCATTAATAGCTGCTTTTTCAGGCTGTCCCGGTCACTCTAGATCAAGTTGATTGGTCTGATTGAAGGGATCGCCTTCTATGAGGGTTCACATCTGTTACCGGTCAGTTCCGCTTACTATGTTGAACATTAATGCCATTAGCTCCCTGACATTATGTCCAGCTTGATAAAGATGACTTTACTTTTGGCGAGAAAAGACAAGACGAAATTGTAAAAACTACTATAAAGATGGACACCAGAGACACGCAAAGGTAGCTGAAGGCTGAATCCCTATTTCAGTGCCAAAGGGGGCTTGCAGGAGAAGGAACATGCACAGCTGGCAGCACTGATGAGGTGGCACGTACGTGATTTTAATTTCTTTAGCCATGGAAAATATAAGGGGGCAGGTGGCTGAGGATGCTATGGGAGCAGAGGCACACGTTGGAGCAGCCATCAGCTCACTGGGCATGTTGGCCAGTATCAAAGGGTTTAGCTTATGATCTGAGCAAGCTGATTGGGTGCACACCAGTGTTAATGCCGAAAAGGGAATGGGTGTTATATGTGGACAAAACCCTTTGCATCACAGATGCAGCGCATGGTAAGGAGTGAGGCACTGCTAAACACTTTATACAGTAACACAAATACATGCTGTGGAGATTTATTCACTGAGACACTTTTTGCGCCTTTTCATCCTGTATTATATTCTCCAGCATTGAAGTTGTTTTCACGTAAATATGCATATGATTAGAATTGATGTGGTTGAAAATGTTGCAGTAAGGAGTCACTTAATGAGTACCTGATTTCATGAAATGTGTGGGTGTGCGTTCATATGTGTTGGTATGTTTGGGTGTGCAACACCATCATTGTGTTTACCGCATCCCGAGGACTTATCTTACCCAAGACTGACATTGTTTGTCGGGAAACTGACAATACAGTTCCCTCTCCCACACTGGTTTGCAAGGTCCTAGTGACAGAATCATAGTATGTATCACCTATGAGGGTGCTGTAGCAGGCAACGGTGATACCTTTAAGGTTACTCCACTTAGAAATTCGATAACGCATATAGAGCGCACTTAAATGTTGATGGTTTTTTCCAGGCAAGGTATACCTTAAAAATATTGCCAAGTTTGATTTGTGTCTGTAAATAATGTGTCGAAGTGCGTTATGGCATTATTGTGTATATTTCATAAATAATGTATGCACTTTATGGCCTTTGGCCCCCACTCACCCCTTAGGAAGGTGCATCCCTGACTTCTCAATGTGTGGTTGTTCAAAATGGGGGATCCAAGTAGTTGTAAAAAAGATGATCTTTTAAGTATGTTTTGGGTTATGATTCACCTGTATCTCATGAATTCAAGAATTAGATAATTAACTGTGTCCTGTATGTCGACATATCAAAGAGATGTATCAAGCTTAGAAGATCCAAAATGATGTATTTCTATATAAAATCATTGTAGATGAGAAACTCATGCAGTAGAGAGAAATATGGAAGACGAGGCAAAATAGTACCATGCTACTTAGTTTGAGTCCAATCAATGTGGAATTATCATAAATGTGACCAATCAGGACAATTTGTCCCTTCTCTCTGGATGGGAGCCACCTCCTTTGAGACTAAGGAGGTGAACCTGCTATACAAAACCTTTCCAAGGGGTAGGGGCAATTGGGACCTCAATGGGAGTGACTCCTTTCTTCGGAGCAAGGACTCCCATTTCAGCGTGGATCTCTCTGTGCAATGCAACCTTCCTGCATATATGGATGTCTGAAAAACTGTTGCATTCCCTGTTACAATTATAATGCACTGAGATCTTCCTCGAACCTATTGACTTCAGGCTTCAGGTAATGGTAAATGTTACCTGAGGGTCATAATCAAGGAAGACATAATTTCATTGATTCTAATGACATAGATAAGATGGGAATATATTGTGAAAGGAGGAGGATCTCCCCCGCTGGGAGGAGAGCAAGTGATATGGAGAGGCGAGTCCCTGGAGCACTGACATCCTGGAGGGGACTGAGCAACATTGAGCCACAGAGCCAGTGATGACATGCTGATTGATAAACCTGCTCTCAGGAGGCTAGCTGGAGGCTTGAAGGCAGGTATCTTGACCGAGCATGTGGCGTAAAGGAGAAGGAGAGGGCGGAAAGCCAACCATCCTTGTGGGTGGTATGACCACTGAAGAGCAGTGATGTGCCTGGCACCCAGCAACCAATGCCGAGACCAGAAAGAAGAGAGGAGTCTGATGACCTGAGCTCCTGTCAATAAGAGCTTTTCCCACTGTGAGAGGTACAGATGTGGCAAGAGACACTGTGACGTGTGGAGCCGAACGAGACATATGACTGCAGGTTTCCAGGAGGAGAAAAACCGACACAGGTATATAAAAGAATGAGAATGTAAGGGGCATCCGGCCTCACTAACCGAGAGAGAAAGGGATAAGAACAATGTGATGCAAGGCTCGAATAGGCATCAAACGTATGAAAGGTCATGAAATCATAACGCCACATGGCCCCACTAATCCAGAGGAAAGGGATATGGATACTCTAATGCTAGGCTAGAATAGCTGCCAAAAGTATGAAAAGTGAAGAAAACGAGTGGAGTACATGACCCCAAATAAATGAGAGTTGGAAAGATACAGACACAGTTGATCCAAGACTCAACAGTTGTTAAGAGTATCAAGGAAGCACAGACACAGGGCATATGTTGAAACAGAGTGAAGGGAAGATGAATGCTCTGTAACCCTGACCACAACGTGCATGAAATCATGGGAAGGTGTACATCCCGTCTGGGTGAAGCCTCAAGCTAAGTTTGCACTGAGAAATAAGACAATTAACCACGTAGCTATCAGACTTTGGGAAGTCCAAACACTACGAAGGTGGGAAAAGAAGAACTGTAATTTCAAGGCATCCTGGAGGGATTGGAACATTTTACAAATCAGACATGGTTTTCTTATCTAAGGGACAGGGAATCACAGACCGACCATATTCATTAATTTTCCAAAAGGATTTGATACCGAAACTGTGAAAACAATCAGCAAGAACTGTGAGACTGAGAACAAGTCAAATACAAGTGGACCAGACAGAAGTATATAGCGTGGCTATTGTCATAGCCTCCCTTCTCTTTTAGTGAGATCTTTTTGTAAAATGGTAGGGCCAGTTAGGTACGTAGGATTCGGACAGAAGACTTTGTTTGGACTTGATCTGCACCCTTAGTTTTACTTTTGGTAGGTAGGGAACATCCCTCATAGTAATAGGGAAAGTTAGGAGTTTTATTTTAATTTAAATAAAACACTTTTTGAAAATGTCACTAAGTTGTCCGACTCCCTTCTTTTGGTTTGCCACATACAGCTGTCTTGCATTAACCTTGGGACTAACACCCCCATATATATATATCAAGGATTTAATTTCTCTATAAATTGATGATTGCCATTATCAATCTTGTTTGAAGAGACACAAATTTAGAACATAAATGATGTCTGAGCTATTGACAGCATTAACAGTAGTACCTTGCTCGAGAGTGACCATCCTAACTTACTCCATCTAGCCATGTCTGTCATTAGGATTTCCCAAGTGATAGAATTACAAAGATAAAGCAATCTGTGTACGTTATTGAGCATTGTATGGGGAATAGATTAGTTCACTCATTCTTGTGGATGGATAGTGGTGTTGAAAAATAAACAGGGTTTTTCAGGTCTAGAGGAGATAAGGCTGGCAACAAGAAGGTTTAGGGTGGGGGAATTACACTATTTGAGATGAGAATATACATACATTTTATGTTTTCAAGGAGTTATCATGACATCTGTTGTCTGCATATATTGACGTACTTCCATAAGTAGTGAATGTGTTTGGGTCATCATACTTGTCTTCTGGGGGTTCATCTAGGTAGAATGGCATTACATTGAGAGGTACTGCATATGCTCCTGGGAAACTATATTTTACTTAGCTACAACAATTATGTGTATTCACTTGACCTCTGCAATGGATGTAAAGAGTATATATGAAGACACAAATACATCCAAAATGGTCAATGTTACCATCCCTTGTTTATATGTGACAGATTTCTGGAAGGGAGGGATCATAGACTATGGCACCATTAGGTGGAGGTGCAATCCACTTTCAATTTGTATCATAGGCAATATACATCAGAAGCCTGGCAATCAACTCAATTGGGCCCCTATCATCATTTCTTACATTGACCTTATCTCCAGTCACCCACCTCTCTGCCTATGCAATGCCCTCATCCATATTGTGTGCTCCAATGGCTTGCCTTCCATGCAATCCAACTCGAGTAAGCCCACACCTCACAGCAAATTGGAAGTGTGTTCTAATTCTATTGAGTAATTACATCCACAGGCAGGCATGAGGGAGTTTAGCTACTTGTACACTTTGAATGCCAAATGTGGACTCTCTATAATGCAAGTCAGGGTTTGGGCTATGGATATTGCTGAATATCCTAATGTTTTCCTTAATGAAGAACATCCCCTGAGATGAGCATAACGATTGGCATAATAAAGACGAACAGTTACTGCAGTTATGGGCCGTACTGAATAACTGGCCAACGTGCATGACTGCTCACATTGCCCTATATTTCCAATTGTTTTAACAATTATATGACGACCTAGGCCCCAAAGACTGAAAGCATTCCACGCCTGAGAACAAACCAAACCCCAATGTAACAGAAATCACTTTATCCTAAATTACATGAGAGGCAGGAAATAGGGAATGTGTTAAGAAGAATTGAAACTGAATCTTAGCTTGTTGTAATGATGATAATATTAAAAGTTAATTTAAATCTGTAAAAAATATGGAACCACATACAATGTAATATCCACGACTCCTTTGACAGGCATATGTGCATTATGTTCGGAGTATGCCACATCCAAGCATATGAGGATTACTGGCATTAAATGACATATTGCAACTCACAACTATGGCACTGTCCACTCGTGCACAATTTACACAGTGAGAGACTCATGAACATGTAATTATATAGGTTTTGTGATACAGAGAAGCTACATATAATTTACCCTTCCCAGGATACTCCTTCAATTGATCTCTTACACTAGTACCTCCACCACCTTCTGTTTCTGGTGATGTTCCTCTACTTCCCATGCCTCTTTCTCCCTAGCTATCATGCCATTCAAGTTTCTCAGCACCACTTCTGATGTCATGCCTCCTTCATCTGCTGTTGTCTTACACTTCCTCCTGATCTTCTCCTTTCTTATCCTGTTGTTGCACCATCTGCTCCTGATGTGTCCCTCCTTCTACTCCTGCTGTCTCAACATGTCCTCCTGATCTCTTTCCTTTTGCTACCTTCTTTGTCTCCATCTCCACATTCCTGTAATAAGTCCAAACCTCTCTTGTCTGCCAATTCCAATTCACCTGTCTCCTCTCATCTGCTCTCCTCTCCTCTCCTTTGATATCTGCTATCTCCTCCCCTCTTCTGCAGTTTTCTTCCCACCGCTGCCCTTATTCTGTCTCTCACACTTCTGCTGTACTGCATCTGTACACCTCCACTCCCTTCAGACTTCCACACCCTTCTGCCAAAACTGCCAGTTTATAGAAGCTTTAGAAGCTTTCCTTGATGACCCTTCTGGAATTGTTAGCACATATGTGGATTTATTGTTCAGTAAATCTGTTTATCCATTGGAATTCCTTGGTGGTCCGCTAAGCATTTTGGAGCTGACCCATGATATCTGTGAATCTTTCTGTTTTGCAAGTGCATGCACGCATGAGTGCTGGAGGTACATCCTCCAATTATCCTCAAAATCCATAGCATGGCGGTGCGGTAATGCTGTGGTAAAGTGGTAGTGATTTCATGACCACCACTTTACTTCTGTTTTTCTGCACCTCCGTACAAAAATGAGGCCAACGATTCTTCCCATGTGATAGATTTTTACATATTTGGTTAAAAATCCCAAGACTTGAGCTATAAAATCAGTTTGTTAGCTCTATTGAAACATTACATTTTAAGTTCAGATTTATTGATTTATATTTAGTAGTAGTCGTTTTCTGTACTATTTACATCCATACAATTTCCGTGGACATCGCCTTGTTCTCAAAATATAGTGTGCTAGCAAAAAGTGTGTGCTAGTAAAAAGTACCTGTTCTCCAAATGGGTTCTATGGACAGACATGACAACACTCTCATCAATTGTTGAAAATCAACCTGTAGGTTTCTGTTCCTATTCACTTATCTATTGAAGTAAACTGCACTGAGAAGGGGCGTGTGTGGCTGGCTGACATACCCTACAGCATACATTGGGGGAGGTGAGAGTGGTGTGCTGCTGCACACTGGGACCTACTGTGCTCTGTCCCCGCCCGTCGCCGCACCCTGGCTTGGTGCAGTTTGTTGCGTTGCATTGTGGTGCAACTCGGAAAACATGCATCCTAGGGCTTTGAAACTTTGGTTTTCAAGGACCTCAAGTTTTGTTCCTCCTGCCGAGGCTGGTCCTTCGATGACCAATTGATGTGCCACTGCCTCATGTATGAACTTGTTGAAATCTGGGGAAAGGGGTGGAGTGTCCAAATGTTATGTAGCCAGTCATGTCCGGAGGGTTGTAACAGGTAACTATGCAACATTTGGTGCAGATTGGTCAAACAGTGTGGAATTGTATAAGGAGCAACACTTTGCCAAGCCACAAACCCACAAACAAATTTAGAGTTTTGCTAAAATCCAGGGAAAGGGGTAGGTTTTCCACATGAGATATTGCCAGTAATGTCTGAAGGGTCCTAACAGGCACCTCTTCAAAATGTAGTGCAAATTGGTGAAACAGCGTGGAATTGTAAAAGGAACAAGCCACAAATCCACAAGCAAATTATGACTTGTGCTAAAACCTGGGGATTGGGGTGGGGTGTCCAAATGTCATGTATCCAGTATTGTTCGGACGGTCCTAATAGGCAACTATGCAAAATGTGGTGTATATTGGTGAAACAGTGTGGAATTGTATAAGGACCACTGCTTCGCCAAGCCACAAACCCACAAACAAATATTGACTTGTGCTAAAATCCTTGGAAACAGTGGGGTATCCAAATATCGTGTATCCACTAATGTCCAGAGGGTCCTAACAGGTAACTATACAAAATGTGGTGCAGATTGGTGAAACAGTGTGGAATTGTATAGGGAACATACGCAAAGCCATTCATCCACAACCACATTTTCACTTTTGCTGAACTCAGAGGAAAGGGCTGGCATGTCCAGATGGCATGTAGCCAGTAATGATCAGAGGGACCTTACCGGTGACCGTGCAAACCGTACAAACCCACACCCACATTTTCACTTTTGCTGAAATCCGGGGAAAAGGGTGAGGTGTCTAGATGTCATGGAGCCAGTAATGTTCGTAGGATCCTAAAAGGTGAGTGCACAAAATGTGGTGCAGATTGGTGAAATGTTGAGGAATTGTATGGGGAACATAAGCAAAGCCACAAACCCAGACCCAAATCTGCACTTTTGATTACATCTGGGCAAAGGGGTGGGGTTTCCAGATGTCATGTAGCCAATAATGTCCACAGGGTCCTAACAGGTGACTGCACAAAATGTGGTGCAGATTGGTGAAATGGTGTGGAATAGTATAGGGAACATACACGGAGCCACACACCCACAAATGTTCACTTATATATACATAAAGAGAATAGACAGATAGATAGAAAGAGAGATAGAAAGAGAGATAGAAAGAGAGATAGATAGATAGATAGATAGATAGATAGATAGATAGATAGATAGATAGATAGATAGATAGATAGATAGATAGGATTGAGACTGTCCATAATTTATGAACACATAAAAAAGATGATTGCTGCCTATGCAAGACCTCCCAGTAATTATGCACTGAGTATTAGCCAAATATTTCTTTATGTTCTGTTATCAGAGTACTGAGTGTAACATGTGATTCTTGTTGAAGAATGTCTATCATCCAAAGTGTAACACAGTGCTGTAAGAGGATTCAATTCAACACTACAGCTAAGTCAACGCCTAGTCTATAATACTGAATGAAAACCCTTATTGATATATCTTTATGTCCAGTTCATGCGTTCTGGATGACTACCCCTATATAACACCCCTCTCTTGGAATCCCCCTGACCCCACTGAGCCAAGAAGTAGTTCTGTTTTGCAAATTAAAAGGTGTATTTGATAATTTAAACAATATATATTATATCACGCTTTATAATAAATTAATAATTGAATATCACACTTAATCTGATATGATAAAGATTAACAACGGAGAATCTGGCACTAACTAACGCTTCTCTATAATCAATAAGGAGTTGACATGAAATGGATAAGGTAGCACAGTGGTAAATAGGTACAGAAGTATAATGTGGTAGAGAATGCTTTACAGGGTTCAAGGAAATGCAAGGTTGAATGAATGAAATGCAGTATAGAAAATACTCAATATGATTTCAACAAAACAATGTAATCACTTTTCTCTGGCAATCCCCTCCCCCCCTTGATACAATGCAAGGAAATGGAAGGAAGCACACAGTTCTCAGAAATGCGATCAACTGTAATTCAGTTCACCCCAGCAAGCTTAGACTACAGAAGTTTGAAAACACAGGCCCAAATTGCTTTGATATGTGCTGGCAATGAATTAAAAAAATATGCTAAAATGCTTTTAATTCCCTTTCAGAGGTTCAGGGTGAATGGTATCTAGTTAATATTAGCTCAGGCTCACTCTTGCAATGATTCAGGAATGATTAGCAGGTTAAACGAATTTCTGGCAAATGGAAGGCAAGCAGCAGCTGTTTTTACACGAGGAGAAATGTGCAAATCGCGGTAAAATTCGCGGATGCGTGTTCCGCGATTGCGGTAAAACTATAGGGGGTAGGAATGCGGTTCTAGGTTCGTAGGAAAGCCACGATTCTAAGCTTTCAGATGAAAGTTATTGCAAGTCTCTAAGACAAACGGTCGCGGAGATATGAGCGATTTTGTGAAGGTCGTTTTTCAGATTTGAAATTTTAAAAGCTCAAAATGACAAGTGACAGATTTTGCAGCTAGAATGACAGGTGACAGATTTGGAGCTATCAGGCAGTTCTACTTAGGTTAAATAGATTGAATTAGATGAATTTAAACTAAGAGCTTTGGTTTGGTACAGTTTGGCGGTACTCACAAGAGATTTTAAACAGGAAGGCGGCTTTGTCACGATCTGGTCAACAGGTCTGGACTTCGGACGGTCTCTGGGCACAGCGTCTGGTCTCTGGAACTGCTCACAGCATCGGGGTCAGCACTCTGGATACAATGGCCTGGTCTCTGCTAGGCACCGGTTCTCTGGGTCGGGTCCTGCCTTCTCTTTGGATATTTCTGTCACCGGGTTCTTGCAAAAGTTCTTGGCAAAATTCAGACAGCGTCAGCCGGCTGTCTGAAGAGTTCAGTTGCAAAAAGATTTTTAGGCCTGCTGACAAATACTCTTGCTGGCAGTGACCTTTTTGGTTAAGGTTCTGAAGTCTCTGTTTATCTTGGAGTCTAAGTGTTGGCTCTTTGAAGTTTGATGGAGGTAAGTATGGATTTTTCCGGCAGAGCTTCCAGCGGCAGATGGAATTGAAAGTCTCTACCTAAGTTTCAGTGGTCCATTTATATGTTCTGCAAGTGGGTGTGTGTGTTGGTCATAACTAAACTTGCCCCTCTCCCTTGTCATTGGTCAAATTTCCATTCCTCACTTGATTGGGGAAGGAACTGTGAGTCAGAGTGATGTCATTTTATGGCTTGCAGATAGGACACTCCCCTGTCAGATTGCACATATTCTATATTTGATAACAAAAGACATATTTCACAGTTACACAGTTGCTTGAAATTACATATACATGGTGTGGCTGAATTTAGCCATGTCTCTGTCCAAATCTGCTGTTTCTAAGAGCTTGCATTCAGAAATGGCACATAATTGACTTTTTAACTGATTTTTCAATTTCTGACATTGACCCAACTTTACATACATGTGCGCAGGGAGTATGGACATTAACTGATGAAGTTTCAGATTTTTAACATGCATACATTTAGAGTAATATCCACTTTTCCGCTAACACCCCCCTGAACATACCACCGGTTCTAAAAACCTCTTAAACTGTGGGCAGAAAAATCACAAGAATTATGGTATCATTTATAAAATTTTCACATGTCCGCACCATGAGTTATTCATCTTTTTCTAAACAATATTCTGGCTACAAAGGGGTGTGGTTTCCCAGGTCACATGGTGGAAATACTGGTTTATCCAGTTCTGCCAAGCCAGCTTGCTCTCACAGGCAGTGCCCCTCCCAGCTTCTGCCAAGAGGAAGCTACATTTTACGACCGCTGTAATAAAACCTTTGCCTGAGTCAAGACAGGCTTTGTTCAGAGCTCCTGTAGAGCACAGGTAATTCAATTATCAGATAGATGGCATATCCTTAGTGTGGCCAGCAAAAGGCAGATAAGCCTGGGAACACAGTTGTGACTCAAGTTTCACTCCTGATGGGGGTAGCTGTCAAGCAAAATCAAGTTCCTTAAGCCAGACTTTCAGCTAACTGTCATGTTTTTTTTTTTTGCTTTTTAAATTAACTTGCAATTTTACACATGCAGCTAGAATGCTGATTCTAAGTGCAAAACTATGACATTTCAACAGTTACAAAGGCATGTGACACCAAACATAGGTCACTCATTTAATCTAAACATTTTCGATTTTAGTGTCTTTAAATCCAGTGCAACTTAAACTGCTGACTCCATAGCAGTTTTGTTATAAGCATTGTTTTGGGCTCTTCATTTCCCAGATTTTGTAAGCACACAAAACTCCATTCTGCCAAATGTCTGCTGGTGTTCAGTGAATATTTTGCACATGTTGCAATGTTTGAAAATAGGCATTTTGAGCCTGCCTTCAAAGAAACACAGGGTGGTTTTAAAACGCCGGCTTTTGGATAGTGGTGAGTACTGGTACTGCACCCATTTTTGGGATTTAAGAAATGAATTCCCCACAATTCTAGGTTGCATTTGGCAATCAGCATTGCCGTTCCCAATGGTTTCAGACTACTGTGCGGGTAGTCCAATGGTGGTTTTAAAGCGCTTTGAAGCTAACCGGCGCTACTGTTTTTCCTTTGGCAACCCATTTCCCTCATGGCAACCCGGCCTTTCATTCTCGCACTGGTGGGTGGCAAGTGAGGCAACCATTTTGGTGTGCGCACAAACTGCGCAGCTTTCCTGGATTTCGGCGCACATGTGGGTTTTCCGCCATCTTGAATTTTCTAAGCCCACAGCACCAAATGTTGTGGCATGATAGCTTAAACGTGGGTCAGGACACCCAACAGTGCGGTATTATGCTAAGCAGAAATATGATTAATTAAACTATATTTCATGCACAAATGAAGACTACTGAGAGTGCAATTTATATCAAGTAGTTGTTTATGGATTTTTTAACAAGAAAATCAAGGTCTACAATGGTATTCATTGAAGAAAGATGACAGCATTTCCGATAATTTACGAGAAACACATATGGTACAGTGGAATGCAGTGTATCCTAGAGTTAGTTGCTTATAGTTATTACCCTACATATTAAAAACACAAAGAAAACATTTAATTAGTAGGCACAGTACAATTTTAAATGAGTGGGAAAATGAAGCATGCCCTTCCTTTTATATAACCACTGTCAAAAGTGTTTATTTATTAAACAGTAATGCCTTTTTGAGTTATGTTTGGAGCATTACTTATATTATTTTGGGTTATTAAACAATGACTGGCGAGGATATCCATCAATTTGCAAGATGAATAATGAGCTCATGTATTTCTATTGCCTTCTCTTTCCTATGCTCCCTTTTTACTTTTGGATTTAAATTATGGAATACTTAAAAATGAACTAAAAACGTATTGAAATTAGCAATTTGACCTGCACTTTGTGGGGGAGGCATAGAGACACTTTAAGGATGGCCAGATGGATGATATCATATTTCACATTGAGCGGTATATGAGCAGGTCTAAGAGCAAATAGCTCTTTCATTCTAGCAGCTGTGGCATTTGATACATACTGGGTAAGGAAAATCCTTCTACAATTCCATGTAAGTTGTCTTATCGATTTAGCTTTCTCCAAGATCAGAAGCACATGAGTGTAGTCCAGTAGAGCAAATATGAAAGTTCTGGATTAATTGTTACTGGTACTGTTGGCTGTATTGAGTTCATAGGTCCAATCCGGTGAGCCCTCTGAATGTTTAGTTGATCTGACAATGGGAATTCAAGGAGCTTCATTAGGAGAGCTCTAAAGAGCAGAATTTAATTATCTCCCTCAATGCCTTCAGGCAAACCAATAATTAGTAAGTTGTTCCTTCTGTTGCAATTTTCCAAATTCTCTGTATGCTTCTGCAGGGATTTAACAGTATTCGCCAGCACTTGAACTCTGCCTTTGATGTCTTCAGTATTACTAACCCTCTGCTCAACTTCCATGAACCTTGCTTCAAAGGTGGACTATTTGTTATCGATTTGCTGTAGCTTAAGATTGGTTGCATCCATAAAGGGTTTCAAAGCTTTTATTTCCATAAGAATGGCTTGCATGGTAGAGTCAGGACACTTCTTTAGGTGTCGGTGATTCCCTTTTCTCTCTCTTTTTTGATGGAGAGGTGGGTATTTCTTTAACCTGGCTTTTCTTTGATGCCATATTAAGAGAGTAGTTCTGAAGGCACACCAACAATTTATTGTGTAGTTATACTCCACTTGCTTTTTAATACAATTCTTTCCCAAGCAGGTATCTCTTTTGCATCAAAATGCTCAATGTGGTGATAATGGCATCAGTTTTGAACAATTAAAACACGTCTGAATCAAGTTTCAGTGTAACCTTGATGAATGTGTCTAGCTGCAGGAAAGGTTGCCCACTAATGTTTAGCCAAAAGTTCATGAAAGCATTTAACTGCTATATTTTAAAGTAGCTGCTATGCTCTTTAAGTGTGATAATTATGTTCCATCATTTGTGCATTAAATAGTTAATGATACTCTCGTATCAGGTGAGATTCTGGCTTTCGAGGGGGTCTTGATGGCAGCGCAAAGTTATAGGAAACGTAACCAGCGACTATTCAGCCATAAGTTCTTGAAGACATTTAATCACCACATTTTAAAAAAAAATGAAAAAAAAATTAAAAATGGGCACCAAACTTTTGTATGGCTTAATTATAATTTCCCAATTGTGCATTAGAATGAAAAGATATTTTATGATAGGCGAGTTCTGAATATTGCCTTGGTGCCTGCGCAGAGATGTTAGACACAGTAGCCAGCAAGAGATGAGCCACATATGCTTAAAAGTATTTAAAAAGTGTGAATTGAATAGCAAATGGGCCCAATAATATTTCACTTGTTGCGCCTTAAATTGCTGTGTGTACCTTTAAATCCAGTGTAAATGTGAAGCCGGACCCATTATGAAGAAAAGAGCCTCACGGTTATTCAGTGTGCCGTACCCGACACGCATACCCAACAGCTGACAGGTACGTTGGCTCCTGAAGTCACGGGACCTCGGTGCTTGTGGGCCCGGCCCACCAACGTGCGCAGGACCTCAAGCGCAGCTACAACACAACAAGCAGGATACTCCACAGACCTCCAGGGAGCTCAGCAAGGTATCAGAAGCATTTTATGAGGAAATGTATGCGCCGGAATGGAGTACAAGATTTATAAAATTATGTCGGAGCAGTAGCGAACGGATCAGGCGGGCATCTCATACGGCACTTAGCCACACCCCCCCCTCAAATACTCCCCATAATAGAAAAGTAATCAGAGTGGCATGTAAATATGTCTTCATGCTCCGAGTGGCATGTAAATATGTGCTCATGCTTAGAATGTTCCTTTTGCAGCAGGTGCGTACCATCATCTGAATAACCATTGCAAGAGTGTAAATCACATTAAGTTACTGCTAGCATCCACACTCTTCTCTCCATTTTAGTCAACATTGCTTGTGGAATTAGTTCACTTTTACTGTTTTCATAAAAGTCACTCTTATATTGAAGAAGTCTTTTTCTGGGATTTAGTCTTGATTAAAGGCTCGTCATTA
This sequence comes from Ambystoma mexicanum, assembly GCF_040938575.1. Taxonomy (NCBI): domain Eukaryota; kingdom Metazoa; phylum Chordata; class Amphibia; order Caudata; family Ambystomatidae; genus Ambystoma; species Ambystoma mexicanum. Next base: position 713,520,325 of record NC_090928.1, on the reverse strand, counting down.
AAGTGCATAAATTAAGAAGCAACAAGAGCTCTAGTAATTGGATGCCATTTTTACAGCCCAGAGCTACGGTAATAAAAGTCTTGCTTCCCATCTCTGAATGGGATTAAAAAGTGCCTTTGGCAAAATGCCCAGTAGGGTTAATGTAGAATTCCCTATTCTGAAACATAATTTCCTTTGTTCATAGCAACAGGGACATACGGTGTTCAAATGTGCACAATATTATCAGACCAGACGCTACCACAGAAGCAATAATCTAATATGTGATATCGCCTTTTACAATGGCAATCGCGGAACTGTATGTTAATATGTGGAAAGGCTGCTTACTCATGAAGGTACATCCATTCTGTGGTAAACAATGGCTGTTCCTGCTCTTCACCGTGGGGCTGCAGGGCACTTTACAATGGAATATGCTGTGTCTGGCACAATGTTATGCTCCATTTATGGGCTGTTAACAGATCCCAATTATTCATGTGGGACAGGAGTTCACGCAAGGAGATTGCCCTTTCAGGCACTTGAAAAGCGCCCTGCCAGACTACCCGCATAGTGTGTACTCAGAAAGCAGCCAGCGGAAAATGGGTTCATTTTGATTCAGGCTTTGCGTCATTGCATGGAGCGCAGCATGCCGTGTTTTAAGATGTCAGAATGAACATCTCTCATCGGCGATAGGAGACATTCAACAGACTTTATGAAAGGGTCTGTTAACAGATGAAGCATCAGAGTCCATCTGAAATGAACATCACTCAAAATCGGTGGGCAATTCAGAGTGCACATTAAAAAAATCAACAAGTAAGCGAAAAAGCCTACACAAAAATGCAGGATATAACCATGTACTCTCAGGTGACTTCAGACACTACTAAAAAGAGTGTAATGACGTGGATGACACTCACTACATAACTACTACATACGGTCACAACCACAAGCCTTCTAGGAGATAAACAAGCAATGCCAGTATATTTTAGCTGCCATGTGTCAAATTCGCCAATAATGCAATAATGTGCCCGGCATGGTTACCACATGATGAGGTCTAATGTCATATTACCAGGTGCTACTGACGTATTGCATGCACAGCCTTAAAAGAACCAACAAGGATTTAATATGCCCGAAAATTGCCATACGTAAGTTAAAGTCTCACTGGGGTTGCCATTAAATTCCAAAGGAGGCGTTACGTGCATTAATAATGTCATCATACGCCTGAAACAGTCACTATGTGCAAGCTTAGCCCCACCTGTCCAGATCATATCCACATATTCTAAGTGCAGCCTGAAATGTCCCAGTAATACCCTCTTAGGACTGGCGTAGTCACAATATGTAAGTAATATCCCCACACGAGAGGGCATCCTATTCCACATGCAGGCTCTAATTCACTAACAATGTAATCATGTGCCAGATAGTGTCACCATATGTAATGAATAACCCCATGTGCCAAGGTGCTGCCAACATATGCCAAGTGCACCATCCCATGCCCCATTGAGACATTCATAAGCATGGTGCACTCACCATATGTAAGGTATAGCCCCACATGACTATCGCCTGCACACTGATGTCAAGTTCACAATCTCTTGCCTCGCCCCCACAGTGAGGCACTCATAATCCTGATATACTCCCCACAAGCCAAGGACCTGCCAACACATCTCAAGTGCACTCGCAAATGCCTCAATAATGCCCTCAGAAACATGCTATAGTCACCATGTGTAAGATATAGGGCCTCATTACGAGTATGGAGGCAGCCATGCCCTTAATAAGGGCATGGCTGCCTCCATACCGTGTTCCAGTACTGGGTTCCTCCAATGAGGACTTACCGGGCTATTCCAACCATTGGAAAAACCCATTCCCATTTGAGCCCCCATAGGGCTCAATGGGAATGGGGAGGGAGCTAATAACGGGCCCTTTAATAACGGGCCCGTTATTAGCTCCCTGGTCCCCTCGCGGGACCCGCTAAGAACGCCTGGTTTTACCAGGCGTCCTTACCGGGTCCCGCAAGGGAACCTCGTAATAGGGCATCCCGTAATGAAGGGTGCCGGCCCCGTACCGGCACCCTTCATTATGTGAGCGCCATGGCCGTAGTCTCACATGTCGAGGTCCTGTCAAGTGCACATTCGAATGCCCTAGTAAGGCCATCATAAACCTGATTTAGTGACTACATTCACAATGAACGGTATAATGGAGTGTTTTGATGATTTGTATTCACTAATACAAGGTTTACTAATTAGACACATCAATTGGCTCAATTTCTGTATATATTAAATGCAGCTGTTTTATTTGTCTTTTGAGACAATGGACTCTACATTTCCAGATAATAAACAAACATTCAATTGAGAGAATACAATCTGTGCTGTGTCTTGCTGCATAGCAATTGAGGGCGTGCACAAAGACCAATATGTGTGCAACCGGATCTAGTAAAAATCAACAGAAAATAGTTTGTACTGGATCCAAATGCTGTCATGGAAGCTTTAATTTGACAATCACATACAAAAGCCCGTAATGCTAGGTCGGGATACTGATTATTCCACGTAAGTTGCATTATAAACCCACAAGCACATTATAAAGACAACTGTTAATTTGGGAATAAATTAAACATATGTTGCAGTTTGCAAACCACAACATCAACAGCACTCTTTTGAAACACAATAACTATGTTTCTATTGTTGCATGTATGTGTTTTATCCAGACACACTGATACACACAGGGAGACTGCCAGTGGCTAAGTGAAATAATTGATAAAGTCCAGAGAAAAGGCAACACAGTTAAGCATCTACAGACAAGCCATAGGAAGACAGATGCATTACTTGCTCAGAGCTGTTAGAAACCACATTAAAATAAAATGGTGACACTTTTGCAACCCACTATCTTGACACAAGTCATCTTAATGTAATGTGACGGGGAAATTGCAGTCGCAATGTTTGCTTTGATAGCTTGCACTTGCAAAGTCAAAATGATATCATCAAATGACCAATACAAGATGTCAGTCATGTCCTGTTGTTATGTATGCACAAAATGAATGCGCTGCATGAGTGTGGCGAGGTTTGGGAGATGGCCATAGCACTGGCATATGTATGTCATCCTCATCTCGGCACACTCACATCATTAATCTTTTGCCGTTCTATGACACAAAACCTAAAAAGACACTTGTAACATAACATTACCTGTCTGGAATCTGTAACATATTCGAATTCTGTTCATTCCTATATTCAAGATACCAATTAAGGATAACAAGTGTATTTTATCTTCTATGCACAACACATATCATCATTGTCTTGACTGTGGAACACGGCCGAGCTCCACCTCATGGGCAACGAGGATTCAGTGGATATGTTAATAGTTTATTTACCAAAGCCCTATGATACACATTGCAAGCTTGTGTGCACTTTGTTGTTACAAGATGCATTTACGACCTTTCGCAAGACAATTCTTTCAGAAAAGAGATTTCCCATATTTGCATAGCGGTATTCCATGCAAGTATGGCTATATTTTCTTCTGCTAGGTAATATGAATTACCTGGCTTGTAACTTGGGTAGCACAACAGCCTGCAGGGATGTAAAATGTAGACGCTCGATATTAGGGAAGCGAATACTGAGGGGATAATGTATAACAGTGTAGAGAAGGAGCCAAGTACCCCCACCTCAATCGACCCACCCCTTTTGCCTGTATTCTGGAAACCAGAGTATGAGACATATACAGAACAGCTGAATTGAGAAAGAGCAGAATATGGACTCAGTGCAGTGCCAATAAAAGGGCCAGTACCTAAGAGTATCTGGGAGCCAAGGTACCCATTGAGAAAACCTTATCTGCAAAGAAATATGATGGCCATCTGAATGAGATTCCTGAAGAAGCAGAACCAATAAACAGCAACGATAAATGGTAGTATTAGTAGCCATTGCTCTGTGTATGTAATATGGAGCTGAAGATGAAGTACATGAAAAGATGCAGTGATCAGAGAATGCAGACATTTTATAAGGCATCAATAAAGCAATAAGGATAAGTGACATCTTGGGCTCAAGGTGAAGAAACTTATGACACAGAAATAGATGAAGATATTAAATCATTTTACACGTGTACAGATGCAGAAGAAACGCAAGCAGCAAAGTAATCATGAAGCTACCTCTAAACTTATAGTAAAATAGATTGTGGCAAGCGCCAACGAATACATACATAGGAATGAGAGAATTATGGATGTTTCCACTAAACGTATTAAAGCAGTTTGGACATTAGCAAAAAGGCCTCCGTTCAGTGTGTTGCAGTTAAAAAAGCAGACATTGAATTACAGAACCGCAGCTCAGAAAGGCGATGTTGGATGAGCCCCATGAAGCCAAGGTCTTATCAAACTGGAATAAACTGACTTTGGATACAAAATGGTGTGAAAGAACAAACTGCCTATCCAGAAGGACTTAACATAACAAGGAAGACGTCAGACGTCTATTGGAATAAAATATTAAATACACAAAAAGGCTTGATTTATTGGTCTCTAGTCATATGGAAGCATGAAGTTGGATGAACAAGATGACCACACCTATGCATGAGGCAGACTGTGCTGCTCACTCCCTAATTTCTCAGAGCTAAGAACACTCTCAAGGATGAAGTTCAAAGTCCTAATTGACAGCAGACCGCTGAGGTGATGATGGATTGATATGCTAATTGGTGGGAAGCTAAAGTTAAGGCAACCTCACAGGCATCTGGACGGCCAGCCTGCAGACTTCTAACGTAGGTGGACAAGTACTGACGATGGATGGAGTGCCAACCAATTGTAGAGGACCTGTGTATTAAGGGGTCCTATAGTGTGTAAACCAATGGGACGTCATGTATTTAGTGACATTCATAGTGGTCATTTTTAGAGGCGGGCTTAGTTGGCCACCTAATGTTAAGTAACCAATCACATAGTTATGCTTTTTTAGACTAGTATGGATCATATACTTAGATATTCACTTAGAGCAAAATAACTCCCTCCGTTCGGTTTTTGTAGTTTGTCACTTTGGATGACGTTGGTAACACGTAGGTTAGAAGTCATTAATGACACATTTTGCTTATAAAAATACATTTTTTTCTTAAATGCTTTGAGTTTGAACATCAAGTGTTTGTGTTGATGTTCGTTATGCTCCCTGTTTTAGATAATTGACATTAAAACAGTCTTCCTTTTGTCAACTTCCCGATTCGGCTACATTATTTGGTGTATGAGTAAGACCTGCTTCCCCATCCATCTCAAGGGTAATTGCTGCTCATCAAAGGGCTGGATTATCCAGTTCAACATCCTTCATCACAGTGATGTACCGTCACAGTGTGATGAAGTGACTACTGCTCTGCAGGAGTACAGGGGTGAGTAGTGGTTTCCAAACTCACATTGAGCCCCCACACTGCTAATAGAACCAGCAGCGACTTCATTCAAAAAGGGTAGCATGAGCTGAGGGCAGGCTACGCTATTTTAGAGGGGTCTGGGACATCAAGGAAACATCAAAAGCAGCAATAGTTCTAGGGTACCAGACTAAATGAAATATCCAATCAAGATTCTATAAAATAAGATGTCTTTAATTAAACTAAAAATACAAACACATTATTAAAAACACTAATAACCAACCCTTGAAAAGAAATATGCTGAATATACAGACTTTGGATAAAGGTGCCACACTGGATATGAAGACCAGGGAACATAGTCAATTGTTTTGTGGAAACGCTCAAGCTCAAAGTATTTGGCTTTAAAGAGTTATGCAGTGGATTCTTAAATTGTTGTTAGGCCCCTTAAGAGTTTGGCAGGGGGACATAACCACTGCAAATACCCTTAATTGTTTTCTTGGGGGCTCACACCAGGCTTCTTTGTGCTTTCCAAGAAGTTGAGTCAGTGCTGTGATGGATAAGCGCTTGCAATTGAGTCGGCATTGAGATGGTTGTGTCAGTTTGTTAACGTCCAATGACATATTCAGTTCTGCAGTGGTGTTTGGCTCATACTGGCAGAAAATTAGGCGAAGCGGGCGGTGGCAGAGTCTATGGCTCGAAATGGTCCATGCATTGCGGTCATGTAGTGGTGTTCAGCTCTGGACAGTCCTTCTTAAGTCCTTCCCTGCAAGAGGGCACTTGCAGGGTTGCCACATCCAGTAGGTAGAGCTCTGGGTACCAGTGTCCAGGCAGCAGACAGGCAACGTATCCTCTGAAGTGAGTGTGGGGACAGTCTTGATTCCTAATTGGCAGTTGCTATGTTCATCTCTATGGCAGATTACGTTGGGCATACTGATACCTGATAAATTTCCAGGTGAAACGTTCCTCGTCTTGTAATCCAAAGATGAATCAATTAAGGGGCATCTCAACCGCTTGTAGACTAATTTTGCTACAGCAGATTGGCTCATGTAAAGACAACTGTAAGGGGCCACTGTAGGCTATTGTGACAAGAGTGTTGCCTTCTGATGTCAGCTTCTAGAGTGGTTTGTCTGCAGGAAGTGAAAAGGGGACACAGGAATTGTCTGTGACAATATAAATTCCAAGATGGTGGAAGGCCTCTCTTCTCTGTAACTCTTGTCCTCAGATACTCTAAATCCCCCTCTCCTACCCTCCCCTGTCTGCCTTACCTCAAAGAGACAAAAACAAAGAGGTGATAGCTGGAAAGTTTAGAATGAATCTTAACTGCTGGCATTGCTCTGGGCAACCCTCCAGACCATCATTCTTTGCCTGCCAAGCCATTACAGAAGGGGAAAGACCATATGCAAATCTTGCTTGGTCCCACCCCAAAAGGGGCAGTCCAGCACGAACTGCTAGGTCACATCCCTTCTGCACAAGACCACAAGCATCCCCAAACATGTTTCAGCCTTGTTGGGCCTCATCAGTGAGGAGTAGCTTGGGTCTCTAGGCACAGCAGGCACAGCACCCACATCTGGGCATACCCGTCCCACTAGGGGTGACAAAGCAAAAACAAAGAGCTGATGGCTGGAAGGTTTAGAATAAATGTTAACCGCTAGCATTGCTCTGCGCAACCCTCCAGACCATCAAAGAGACTCCAGTAAGTACCACCATGGGAGGACTTTGCCACTGGTTTGTCATGACTGTCCAGTGAAGCACTGGTCCCCACCCTATTCCCTGGAGGTGTATCCTGTCCTCTTGGGAAGGTGACAAGCCTTCTCAGCAGAGAATAAAGGGAGCTTTTAGGGCATGGCCTGTCTATTTTGGGCAAGCCCTGGTCCTAGACAGTGATACACAAGTTAAATCAATCACTAGACAGGAGGTCCACAATACAATGGAATTAGTTGGGTTTTTGGCAATTATAATTGTAGCTCTTTAGAGGCCACTACAGCAAACAGGATCTAGCTTTATATTGATATTTTAAAACTGGATCAGCCACCATGCTTTGGAATGTAAACCTATATACAATTTGGTCTAGGAGAGCCCACTGTTAAGGGTGGCCCAAGGGTGGAATGTTTTTAGACTCTACCAGGTATTTGCACGTTACTCTTTGGCTGCCATGTTGTAGGACTACATGAACGCAGGTTGGTGAGCCAGTAGACAGGGTCCAGTCAAAAGAACAAATGCACACTTTATTCGCTCAGCATGGAGTAATGAGAAAGTGAGGCCTGGTTAGCAGAGCTCACTTTCTGAGACAGAATTACAAGCTTCATTTTGGTTTACAAACATTTTAAAAAGTGTGGGATTGCCTACTCGTGCAGGTTTGGGCACCTTGCAGGCGGAAACAACGTGTTATCCAGAAAATTGTGTTTGCATCTGCAATGCCTTTATTTGCACTGGTGAACCCCAGCTCATGCTTTTACAGGAGATTGACTGAACATATGGAGGCCCTCAGGAGAGCAATCACAAAAGGAGGGTTTCAGATACATGTGGCAACATTACTCTCTAATGGAGAACACACTGCTCAAATGAACAGAATCATGCACTCTGAATGCATCACAGTTCATAAAGTCAACCCCATGTGCGAGTCTGCACCAGAATCAGATATAATTCACAATATTGCACAAGGGGCTTCTTAGAGAGCATGCACTCATAGCGCTGAGCAGTTTCATTAAAGGGACCTTAATTAATAGATTGTTCAATAGGAACAGAAGAATACACTATTTGTATCAGGCTCAGCAATTAATGCCACAACCCACACACTTCTATATGTTGCAATTAATACCTTTTATTACACCCCATTTAATGGTTCTCAATTTATCAAACACAGAATGATGAAGGGCTACATGGGCACTGTCAGAATTCCAACTTGTGAGATGAAGGCTGGACACATGTCCACATGGCGTTTGTCCCATTGGTTTTCTGTAAACAGAATGCAAAATGTAACTGCACGATATTTAATTCCAGAATTAGGGCTCAAAAAGCCCACATAACTGAGGAATTCTACAATGAAAACCACCATTATCAATTAAAGTAATGTATAGTAAAAAGCTTTACAAATATGTTTTCATGAATAAATCGCTCACTTCTCTGGAACACCATCCCTTGAGAAATCCACACGATGGAGGTTCACTTGACGGTCTTAGAAATGCATACACAACTTGCCTTTTCAACACTGCTAGGTAGCAAGCCAATTGTGTCACCAGCCCCGAAAATAACACAAACACATTAGATCTAATATTACAAACAACTGACTACAGCCCACAAACGGGCAACACATAGAGGCCAAGCACACCATAATAATGCCAGCCACACACTGCGCATGGCAAGACGATATGCCTCCCATAGGATTCCAAACAATCACAACTACTGCATTTCCATGGTAAACCTCATGCCACACGCCCAGTCAGTGCAGTGCACAGGGTTCCTCCACTGGGCATGGACGTGGCTTTGCCCATGAAGGCCTACACTAGTGATCCTGGTGGAAATGCAAGTTGGAAGGGGTGTGCAACAATAAGTTGTCAAGTGTTACCAACTCACATGTGATACATTGACATCCAGTTTGAGGGTTTCACATATAATCATCTCTAGAATAACCAATCTGGCCTTAGGCAAAGTCTTGCCACAAATGTTTCACAAAAGCAATAACAGTCACTCCAACATCTGCAGCATGTTTGCTGGTTACTCGGCAAGTGCATTCATTATCCCGTGTATTCACGTGAAACATGTATTCATGTTAACCCCCTGAAAGGCTGGAGGGATGATTTTAATCACCTCTGACCTCTCCTCAATAACACTCATCCTCATGAACTCTCCGACACACTCTGACACACCATACTCGCATCATCTATGCCAAGCACGGAGAGCACTTTTGTTATGCACCCACAGATTTCAAGCAACAGAACTTACGTACCACTGCCCTGGGTAATACATTGACAGACGAGTCTCCCTTCTGGACACAGAGGTCTCTATGCCATGAACGGAGGCGATGTTGGGAAAGAAAACACACAGTCCCTGGGTACTTCGGAAGAGAGCTTATCAACACAACAGTGAGGCGATCTTGCTCTGCCTCTCGTCTCCCACTAACCTTGTCGCTCACCCCAGTCGTTTTCTGGTCACGTTGCAAGTGGCAGAAAAGGTAGTGCAATTCCCAGTAGTTTAACATAACTTAGCATGCATCATTCCAGTTAAGCACTGGCTACCAGCAACATTTTAAATACAGCACTAGTGAAAAGAGACCGGTACCATCCTGCTAATTCTTGCAACAGCGCAAGTGTTATAAGCATTAGCAGTTTTTGCCCTACCAATTTAAAAACATTTAAATAAATGTTTTCACCAGCCCAAATGTCATGCTAGCATCTGGTTCCAAGCCCTCTGCAGACATTGCAAGGTTGAAAATATCACTACTGGGCTTTCTTAAAGAGTGATAATGTCAAGAGACCAGCAACAGTAAGTAGGCCTGACTCAATTAAAAAAGGGGAGAAATATTGGAAGTAAGCATAGGGGTCATCAAACTTCCCAAACAGTGTACTACAGGACCCTCACACTTTTTGGGGGAAACGTTTTGAAAGTTTGCTGGGTTGTGTGGGCTATTATCAAAGCCCTTGCATCACTTTGCATCTCCATACATTTCTTAAACCTAAATTAATGTCAAGAGATTGGATGCAATTTTTTTCAATTTTAATTATAATTAACAAGAGTGATACAATTCACAATGCCAATACAAAGTCCCAAGATGATTAACATTAAAACATATATTCAACATCATTTATTTTATTGGTTTTTAAAAACGTTCCAAGTATTTTGAAAACTATACGTTATCTATGAAAAATAATGAAATCCAATGTTATAAAATCTCATTACATTTATAACAACTGTTCAAATATGCTGGGTCATTAAAAAATATATTTTGAAACTAATGTTTACACGTTTTTAGTTCATGTTTTTAAATGTGTATACAGCATTTGTACAAACATAGTGACATCAAGCTCAAGTCACATTTCTTTAAATTTGCAAACATATTAAAATGCATAGAAACCATAAAGATATCATAGCATATGCCCTATGATTTGTTAGAAGCCTTTACATTGTATAAATCAATGTAATATATATATATATATATATATATATATTTAACTGTTTATAATTAAAAAGGTACTATCTGGTTTATATTTTTAATAGGTTATGTGTTTCTACAAATGTTCAAAATATATGTTATTATTAGTGGTCCTAAACATTATAAGGCTTTACAAAAAAATAACATTCAGTCAAACCTTATTATTCGAATACCGCAAACAGTTTCAAAAATTCGTCATGTCCGAACTAGTTATAATAATAATTTTGCATTTTATATAGCATTACAAACCCTTAGGAATCTGCGCGCTGCTTATTATTACCCACGGTGTGTGGTGCTCATTTATCGACCACGAAAGGATGAGTTTGGCCCTGCCAGGGTTCGAACCTGCATGGGTGGCAAAGTGAGCCCTCTACTCGCTGTGCTATCTGACCGGCTAGTATGCATATATCTTGAAAGTTACACTTTCTGGAGTTAGTGGAGGGAGAAGCAAATGACATCCTCATTCCTATTCCAGTGATATACTAGTAGAGTCCTAGATGGTAGTTGCAAAGAGCAAGGTTGTCTTTTTTCAGAGATCTTACCCAGGCTGCGTTCTGGACCCCTATATCACCGGTAATGTCGAAGCATGGTCTGTTCATTCTCATGCACCCAGGATCATCAAGTTTAAGCATATTAAAATCTGAAGCTCAGTTTTGGTAACCATGAATGAGCATCTTAGCCCATGTGAAAAAGTGTAAAACATCAACAATCATATTCATATGCATGATATATTCACGTAAAGTTTCATATTTACAACGCACTATATAGTTTGGAGTATTTTAAAGATACATAATGTACCTTATCCCAGTTGATGGACATAACATTAAAATTGCACAGAACGCTGTACATGGATAATTTTTGCTGGTGTTGAAAATCAAATAATATTAAATCTACCAACCTTTTTTGGCGAGAGTATTGTTGGGCTCATATTTTTCTATTAGCTGTTGAACTTGCTCCTGTTTTAAAAATGGATAAAGGATTTCGTTTAACCGTGGGTCTCGTTGTTTACAATTAATGAATTCCATCATCTGGTCAACTGTGAGGTATGGTGTAGTTTTGGCACCACTGTAGGGAGAGAAAATGAATCAGAACATGCAAAACAAAATTGACATCCATTTATAGCACATACACATAAAACAGAAGATGGAGAAGCTAAATAGCAAGAATCGGAAATACAATTGTAAAATGCTTTAAAGTGTGCCGATTTTCGGAATGAAGAGAGAAACTCTGTTGAACCAGCATTTATAAGCAATAATTATTTCAACTTCCAACTTTGCATCTTTATTTTGGCCGCAGCCATAAAAGTGTAATAATAACACATATAAAAAACAGTGCAATATACAAGCCAACATGGTACCACAGACTGAGGTATTACAGAAAATATTATATTTAAAACAACAATTAAAACGCTGAGTGCATGCCAGGCATAAAATATTCAACAATTCATCCACACAGTCAATCGCATCACGTCATTTCCAAAAGTATACAAAAAACAACTGATAATGCTTAAGATTGTTCAAGTCATCAACGTGCATAAAAAAACTAACTTTACAATACGTTAAGAATATCTACAAATAGACTAGATCTTGTTAAACCGGGATAATGCAAGTGCACAGTATGATAATGTCTATGCTATGCCATTATGCCAAAATTTAGTTTTCAGGGGAGTGAACCTCTGTAAAGTTCCTGAGCAGAGTTAGAGCCTTGTGTCTAACCTCCCAAACTCTATCAATGTAGGAGGAAACTGCAAAAATGATAGCTAGATTTGTTCTAGTTTTACAAAGGGCAGAGCATCCCCAGAATTTCCAACTACAAGCAATCTCAACAAAGGCTTAAGAAAGCGGGTCCTGAGCTCCCCATAAAAGGGGCTTAAAAAGAGGACGTACATTGGACTTTCCCTATGCAACAAACACAGGGGATAGAGGGCAGAGTTGCTCCTTTGTCTCTCCTGTGTCTGCAAAGCCCAGTCCACCTGACTTATCCATCTGCCATTACCAGAAAACTTGATACCTAAATTCATAAAAGAGCCCACCTGCTCTGGCCTTCGATCGTAATCCTCAAACTGGTCTGCCCCCTCTGTCCCAGCTTATGAAAGAACATGGATTTCTTTTTTTCATAATTAATAAGGAGTCCACACCATTTACATGTGTTATAAAATGCTTTCAACTGTAGGCAAAGGCCAACAGGGGTTGTTGAAAGCAATATGGCATCATCCACAAATAGTAAATATAGGATTTTATTCACGCCTAGTTTGGGGAGGTCAGCTTGAAGATCTATAAGTCTGGTTATGATTTTGTTAATAAACAGGCAGTGTAGAATTGGCGCAAGGGCACATCCTTGTCTCAACCCTTCCTCAATAGAAATTGGTGCCGTCAAATCTCCTGCTAGGTTCAATCTAACTCTAGGAGTGTTGGTCTTGCATAGACCCTGGAATCCTCTTAAAAACTGCCGTGGGATATTAAGATCTTGTAAGACCTTCCTCAATTTCACCCTGTAAGAAGATTCAATTCAACACTACAGTTAAGTCAATGCCTAGTCTGGGATACTGAATGGAAACCCTTCTTGATATATCTTTATGTCCAGTTCATGAGTTCTGGATGACTACCCCTATATAACACCCCTCTCTTAGAATCCCCCTGACCCCTCTGAGCCAAGAAGTAGTTCTGTTTTGCAAGTTTAAAAGGTTTATTTGAGAAATAAGACAAAATATAGATACCACGCTTTTATAATAAATTAATAATCGATATCGCCCTTATAAATATAATGTTAATCAACAATGGGTAATCTGACACTAGCACACTTCTTTATAATCAATGAGGAGTTAGTATAGGATGGATCAAGTAGCAAAAATACTTTTATGATTTCAAGGGAAAAGCAATGAGGAATAAAATGCAGTACAGAAATACTTGAGATGATTTTAGCAAAAGATAATATAATCACTTTTTCTCTGGCAATTCACCCCCTCCCCTATGCAATGTAAGAAATGGAAGGAGATGGAAAGAGGAGCACACAGATCTCAGGAATGCAATCAAAGACAATACGAAATTCAATTCCCACCCCAGCAAGCTTAGAGAAAACCGGTATGAGTTTTAAAACACAGGCCCAAGTGCTTTGAATGTGGTGGCAATGAAGTGAGAAATATGCTGAAATGCTTTTAATTCCCATTAGGAGGTTCAGGGTGAGTGAGAGATACTTGGGATGAGTTCAGGCTCACTTTAGCAATGATTCGGAGATGGTGATTAAGAGGCAAACAAATTTTTAGCAAGGAAAGAAATGACTGCTGATGGTTACATGTGGCTGGAGTTTTAACCAAATCGCAAATCGCGGTAAAATTTGCGAGTGCGTGAATCGTGATTACGGCAAAAGTATAAGGAGTAGCAAGTCGGTTCTAGGTTCGTTGGAAAGCTGAGATTCAAGCTTTCAGAGGAAAGTTAAATTTCGTTCCTATCCCAAACGGTTCCAGAGATACGGACGATTAAATAAAGGTCGTTTTTCGGATTTAAAGTAAACTCAAAATGACAGGTGACAGCTTGCAGCTTCAGAATTGACAGGTGACAGTTGTGCAGCTTTACAAATGACAGATGACACGATTTCTAGGAGGCTGTTCTACTTAGGTTAAAATAGTTTGGATTAGATTATTTTAACTAAGAGATTGGTTCTGCACAGTTCTGCTAGGTACTCACAATATAAATTTGAAATAGGCCTCGACATAGATCTGGTCAGGTTTTGGACTGGACTCTGGTTCTGGTCTCGGCACTTCACAGTGATCTGGGTCAGCTCTCTGGTTCTGTCACAGCGGTCTGGGTCACTCTGGATCTCTGGTCTGGTCTGTCCGGATAGAGCGGTCTCTGCACGGCTCCTGGATCTCTGCACTGGTCCTGGCAAAAGTTCTTGGCAAGGGATTCAAGCAGCTCGCCCGGCTGTGAGTAGCTTGCAATGATTTGAGGCCTGCTGCAGAGAACTCAGCTTGTGGTTTTAGGCCTCTGATTTAGGTTCTAAAGTATAAGTTCTAGGTTCTGGAGTATGTAGCTGGAGTCAGTCTGGAACTGGTATCTTCTGGATGTTGTGTGGTCCGGCAAAATGCTCCGCAGCAACTGGATTTGAAAGTCTCTACCTGTCCCAGCAGTCTCTTTTTATGTGTTTTGAAAATTGGTGTGTGCCTGGGCCTAGCTAAGCCAGCCCCTCTCTACTTGTCATTGGCCCAATTCTCCCCTCTCCCATGATTGGGGGAAGGAAATGTGACTCAGAGTGATGCTGTATGTTTTATGGGTCAGAGGATCCTCCACTGGTCAGTTTGCCCACAAATCTATATTTGATTCAAATACATCCTTCCCAGATATACAATTTGTTGAAATTACATGTGCACATTATATATGCCTTATGGTCCATGCTTGTCCGCCTCTGATCTTCCTGGGGGCTTGCATTCAAAAATGACAACATTTTGTGCTTTTTAACTGGTTTTGCAATATCGGACATTTACCCAAATTTACACACATGTGCGCAAGGAGTATGGACATTAATTGATGAAGTGTCAGATTTTTAATATGCAGACATTTGGAGTGAGACCCTATTTTCCGCTAGCAACCCCCCAGATTACACCACAGGGTCCTAACGCATCTCAAAATGTTCACAGAAAAATCACAAAAATAATGATATTACTTATATAATTCTGACAAGCCCTCACTTTGAGTTATCTATCTTTTTAAAATTATGCCCTGGTCAAAAAGGGGTGTGGCTTCCCACATCACAGGGTGAAATAACTGTTTTATCCACTTCCCCCAAGCTCAGCTGCTAGCAGAGGCACTGCCCCTCCCAGTTTCCCCTAAGAGCAAGCCACTTTACGGCCCCCCAATATAACATTTGCCTGAGTCCAGGACAGGCCTTTGTTCAACTCCCTGTAGTCCCCAGCTGCTCCACCCCTAATCTAATCAACAAGGCCATGTGACCTCAGGATGCAGCCAGGCCTGGCAGCCAGGCCTGGGAACACAGCTGTTGATCCAGTATCAACTCCTGTCGGGGGTAGTTGTCAGGCAGAATTCAGTTTCATTAAGCCAGGTTTCAGCTAAATGTCACTTTTTGTTCCCAGTTTTCTACATTCAAATCAAACTGACAATTTTTACATATACATTAAATAATTACTTCCTTCACGTCATTTCAGAATATAGTTTTACATTGTATCCACCTCATAGCAAGTCTTTCCTTGGTCTGGTTTTGTTTCATTTGTTCAGTTTTACACAAAAGTCTGGTGGTTTTAAAACGCCGGCTTTCTGATAGTGGTGAGTACTGGTAATGCAACCATTTTTGGGATTAAGAAAATGAATTCCCCACAGGAAGGTTGTATCTTTGGAGTGGTCTCGTGCCAACAGCGCAGTTCTCCTATTCTGGCGTGAATGTGGGCGGCGATAGCTCATCCCCACATCCACCCAGTCTATTGATTTAGTTTGTTCTGGGATAGAATAATGGGCGGCGACAGCTCATCCCCACAACTACCCAGTCTATTGATTCAACTTGGGTCAAAACCCATGACAAATCCCCCCGCCCGACTGCGCTTTGATTCAAGTCGAGGGGAAGTCGGGTGCAAAGGAGGTTTTGAGCCCTTGCACTGGTATGTCCCCATTATCTTCTTCCAATCCTGTAGGTGGTCCTGATGGGAGGATTGGGCGGTACCCTGGGCCCCTCGGGTCTCGGCTCCCGGTCCCCGGTCGTCCTCCTTGGTCAGTCTCCAGGTTTTCTTTCTCCTAGGACGACAAAGGAAAAGCAGCAATACCTATTCGTAGACATTTTTCCACCACTATTAATGGTGTGGCAGACATATACATTTTATACTTTAACATACCTAACATTTTACTTTTGAGATACAAGTTATCATTCAAAGACAGTGGCTTACAAGAGTATAATATTTTAGATACTATATGTGGGATATTTTAGGGTTGGAACTGAATTAATCTGGAGCGGTCCCCTCTGGTATTGCAGAGGACTCCTCCAGTTGCTGCAGAGTGTGCCTGGGATGGCAACACTTTAGCTGATTTATATGTACCCACTTGTCTTCCCCCTCTGCCAAACCGCCTTTGGGGATGCGGATCTTGTAGGCCAGAGGGGAGATCTTGTCTATAATTTCAAACGGTCCCTTCCATGTAGGGAAACATTTTCTCTGTTTGGCCTGGTTTCTTTGGAAATTGTATAGATCGACCCGATCACCCACCTTATATTCCTTTCGGGTAGTTTTTAAATCATAGTGGGCCTTCATGCTCTCGGCTGATCTTTCTAGATTCCGCTGAGCATAGGCAAAAGCATGCTGAAGGTGTTTCCTTAAATTCTCCACATACTCATGAGTTGTGGAGGCATTTATCAGTGTCTGCTCTTGGGTCCTGTAGAGTAAATGCTGGGGAAGCACCATCTTGCGTCCAGTCATCAACTCAAATGGCGACATTTTGGTTGCAGATGAAGGGGTAGATCTGATGGCCATTAGGACCAGAGGTAATCGGATATCCCAACTTGGCCCAGAATCTGCCACAAACTTTTTTAAGATGCTCACAATGGTTCGGTTATATCTCTCCACTGCAGCAGAAGAAGCTGGCCGGTAAGCAATATGTAGCTTTCTTTTGACCCCCAGTATCGCCCACATCTTTGTCATTACTTCACTGGTGAAGTGGCTACCCCTGTCTGACTCAATCCTTTGAGGTAGACCAAAACGGGAAAAAATGTGGTTAATCATCAGGGCAGCTGCTGTTTCTGCCTTGCAGTTTGGGGCTGGGAGACATTCCACCCACTTGGTAAACAAGCATGTAACGGTCAACATGTACTTGTTTCCTCTAGACAAGCGAATCACAGGGCCTACAAAGTCGATTTGCAAATCTGACCATGGCAGTGTCATCCCCCTCTTTTGGAGAGGTGCATGGTGTCTGAGGGATGATGGCTGAAATTGTGCACACACAAGACACACCTTCAAGTATTGGTCGAGGTCCTGCCCCATGTGTGGCCAGTATGCAACCTCTCTTAAGATTTCCAGTGTTGTGTGAAACCCCCTATGACCGGCGGTGGCCGCATCATGGGCGTGACTTAACATCAGGCTTCGGAATGAGGTAGGAACCATCCACTGATCATGGCCAGCTTGGGATTTCCTTACCAACAAACCGTCTTGGATTCGGAAATTTTTTGGACATTTCATCAACACTCTTAGGTCCTCTTTCCCAATGTAATCGGTATCCGTCAGGGGAAAGTTCTCAGGGTCCTCAAGGTGTTGGTAAAACTTACCAATAATTGGATCCCCCTTCTGAGCTGTAATTAAATCAGCATCAGGGGTCTCCTTACTCCATTGTGCAGTTGAAAGATCATTGTGAGCACTTGTCTGGGACCTAGTGATAGCGGTGACCTGGATTTCCCCCAACAGGGACTCTATTTCGATTAGATCCCCTTGGATGGCCCCAGTTTTGGCCAGCTGATCAGCTAAGTCATTTCCAGTTTTGTCTGGTCCCTCTACTTTGGAATGACCCTTGATCTTCTTCCAGTAGATGGTCATCCCATTCGAGGTGACCAGATCATCAATGTTTTGGATTAACTTCCCATGTTTCAGGGGTTTGTTATTAGCGCATAACATGCCTCTGGTTTTCCAGTTGACCAGGTGCTCCACGAACCCGTTCCGTACATAATCCGAATCTGTGATTATGACCAGTTCGTGGAGTTGATGCTGGACAGCAGTGAGGATGGCCTGATGCACAGCCATCAATTCTGCCACCTGACTACTTCGGGGACCAATTCTGTATCCAGCGGAGGGTTCTGGGAACTCCTTCACCCATGCATTCCCTACGCCAGCCACCAGTTCTTTCTCCCCGTCGTTGTCAACATGGTAAGAGCATCCATCCACATAGACAGTGGGCATTCCCACACACTTGTCTTCTTCAAAGACTTTGTGTGGGGAATTAAGGTATGCCTCCATGTTGTCCTTGATTTTTAGACTTTCGTCCTCGAGACAGCTTTCTCCGGCACAATCATGCAAGTCAGCCAGACCTTGCACGAGGGGACTCTTCTTGTTTTGGCCATATCTGACCTTCACAGGTAAGCCTTGCATTGACAGAATCCAGGAAGTAATTCGGGAATTACTCACATTTCCGGCCCGGATTCTGTCACTTTGGAGATATTGCAGAGGCTGGTGTGGAGTCTCCACTATGATGTGTTCCCCCTGGATAAACGGGCGGTAATTCTTCAATGCCCACACAGTTGCCAGGAGTGCCTTCTCACAATCGTTGAATTTTTCCTCCACAGAGGATGAAGTTTTGCTCGCATAGGAGATTACTTTATTGACCTTGTCATGCTTTTGGTATAATACTGCCGTCAAGCACGTATTAGAGAACCCCGTCTCCAGGAAGAACTCCTTGTTTCTGACAGGGTAAGCTAGGCAAGGCGCTTGTGAGAGGCTTCTTTTGAGTTGTCTTACCGCCTCGGATTGTTCTGGACCTCATTCCCACTTGACCCCCCCTTCAAGAGATGAATCAGGGATCTAGTGATCTCTGCGTAGCCTTCAATGAACTTTCTGCTGTAATTAGTCAGTCCAAGGAGGTTCCTTAGTTCCCGCAGAGTTGTGGGGTCTTACAGTTTCTGGAGTGCTTCCACTTTCTTTTCTTGGGGACAGAGACCCTGAGGAGTAATCTCATGCCCCAAGAAATTAACACGGGTTCTACACCACTGTGCTTTCTGAAAGGAAAGTTTTGCTCCAGCGGCCCTCAACTGTTTCAGAACATAACGGATCTCCGCTATGTGTTCCTCCACAGATGAACTTTTGATGACGACATCATCTACATAAGCCTGGTTACCCCTCGCACCCAGGTCGGGCATGGCCTTATGTAGGAAAATGTTGAATTAATTGCCGGAGTTGAGGTATCCGAAGGGAGTCCGGGTCCATGTGTACTGCTGGCCCCCAAAGGTAAAAGCCAGTTTGTATTGGTCCTCCCTACTGACAGGCACGGTCCAGTATCCATTGGTCAGGTCTATTGCTGTGAATACCTGTGACCCCTGAATCTGGGCCAGCCCTTGGTCAATGTAGGGCAGAGGCCATCGGGAAGTATGGACCCGTTTGTTGAGCTCCCAAAGGTCGGCGCAGAGTCTCCACTGGCCGTTTGGCTTCAATATTCCCAGCACCGGATTATTGAAGGTGCTGTGTACTGGACGTATTATTCCCCGGGACTCAAGGTTCTTAATTATTTCAGTAAGGGACTCCATAGAGGCGAGAGGCAAACGATATTGCTTCACAAACACTGGAGTCATTCCAGGGTCCGTGGGAATTGTTGTTGTGTGGATGTCGGTGCGGCCACAGTCATATGAGTCTACCGCAAAGAGATCTTGGAAATCCAAGAAAACTTGTTTCAACTTTTGCTTTTGTTCCAGAGTCACACAGGCATCAGCTAGGTTGACTCTCTCTTCCAGCATCTGCCTGAAGCCTGGAAAGACTTCTGGCTTGGCTATCTCAGCGGCCTCCTCCAGCTGGGTGGAGAAGTCCCTGGTCAGAGTGCTGATTTGGACTGGAGGCCTCAGGTGGGAAAGGCAACCCTCATGGACCTGGAAAATCACCTCATCCCTCCAGAAGTCACAAGTCACATCTTCCTTACCATAGGGGCAGGAAGTGTACACCAGGAGGTTCCCCCTATGCTGGGTAAAAATCCTGTCTGGTGTTGTATTGTCATCACTGTCACTGTCAAAACAGTCCTTGGGGATTGGTCCTAACAGTTCATTTCCTAAATGGAAAAATGTCGGTCATCAACCGCCATTCCACTAATGGTGCCTGCGGCTAGAGTAATACTCTTAAGTCGCTGTTATCCACCTCTATTAGAATGGTGTCATGTTCTATGTTGACTAATAGAGTTGGGTTTACCCCCAACCCTTGCTGTTGGAGAGAAGCGTTTAGATGTATGTAAGCATCAGGGTTTTTCAAATGTTGTCCTATTTTAACTTTCACTTCCAGGGAGAATTGTCGGTCCTTTCTGGGATGGTGACTTCCTCTTTGATCTGAATTTCAACTGCATAAGGTAGCAATTGAGCTGACGTAAATGCTTTTTCTGGATCATCAAAGCCCATGGGATTATCCGCTAATCGGGACCAAGCTTTGAAGTTTATTAGGTCCAAACTAATGGCAAAGCGATTGAGAATGTCACTGCCTAAGTAAAAGGCGGCAGTGACGTCTCGCACGACCCAACAATTATGGACTATGCTCTTGTTGCGAATGGAGATTTTGAGCATACACCTGCTTGGCAGGAGATGTTTGGAATTAGGTGCTTCCAGGTCCATTTCCTATTTGTCTATCAGTTTGAATGTGGGAATGGCTGGATCTTTTGGGAGTTGGCGGAACATGGCTTCGCTGATGAAGCTCTTACCGTTGTTCACACAAACTCGAGCGAGTCCTTCCCATCATTTAACTCGACAGGGATGAACAACTGCTCTCCAATTTGCTGAATATCAGCCAGGCTCTGAGCTGATTTCACATCTTTCTGGACTATAGGAATGGGATTTTCTGATTGTGGATTAGTAAAGAATTTCAGGGTGTTTCCTTCCAGTGTGGAATACCACCTTAAACTGGAAGGAAGGTTGATTTTCAGAAATAGAGAGGACCCCCCATCACCAGTCTGTTGTCCTACTGCTATTACTGTCACGTCTGGAATTTGGTTGTTCTGGAAGTGAAATTCTACTTGGTCAGATTTTTGTTCACCCATGTGGCATGTGCCGTTTAAACTAACATGGTTGACACTCTGTTTTAATTTTATTGGTCGGCTAGTCTGGGTCCAGAGGACCTTGTTTACACAATCTATTAGGGGTGACAACCTTCTCAGGAGGTCATTCCCTAGTAAACAAGGGGTGCCCTCTGGAGTCACTACTATGACCGGGTGTTTCACCTTATGTCGCCCAATTTTGATGTCAAAATCCGCAGTCCCCTCGACAGGAATTTCCTTCCCGTCAAAGTTCTGCAGTTGTCCAGGAAGAGAGGTGAGAGGAATACGGTAATTCTCCCCCCTTCCGGCATTTAGTTCCTCAAAGGCCCTTTTGGACAGAAGGGTAGCTTGGGATCCAGTGTCCACCAGTGCCAAAATTGTACCCTGCCCCTGTACTTGTACCGGGGCATAGTATCTTCCCTCCTTCTCCTCAAGGGGGCACAGATAATCCACATTTTTGGACAACTGGTGGGCTAACTTTCTGGTTTTGGACATTGCTAGAGAAGAGATTTGGGCAGAGTTCTGTGGAGAGTCTTGGGAATCTGAAAGAAAAAGTTGGCAACTGGAGATCAGAGCCATTGTGGGTTCCCCTGGTTCCGGTTCTGGGCCGCCCCCCCCCCCTTTTGGAGGCAGTCACCAGGTTGGGTTTGAACCAGGGGATTTCGGTATTGTGGGTTCTGGGATGAGATGATGGGCGGCGGTAGCTCAGTCTCCATATCTCCCCAGTCTGGATTGGAATCCCTTGGGACCCATTTTTCTTTAGGAGGAGTTCCCCCATCTCTGAAGGAGAAGATCCTTTTCCCAGGATCTTCTGAGGATCCCTCTCCCTCAAATTGGAAGACCTGTACCTCCTCCACAAAGTGGGTCTGTTTGGGTCCTTTGTTTCTCCTACCCCCCCTCTGCTCCTTGGGAGGCAGGCTTTCAGGGGCAGGAGATTTTGTTTCCGGTTTGTGGTTTTCCAGGGGCTGTTTACAAGTTGGGAAGGAAGCTTCCTCCAAGGCTTTACACCCTCCTTCCCCTTTTGCCTCCTCCCTGGGAGCCGGTGGGTTATCGGGGTGCTGCCTCCGTCATTGTTCTGGAGCACCAGGTCCAGAGTTTGGGGCATTCTGCGGTGGCATGCTCATCTGAGGGTTCTGTTGAGCCCTCAGTATGTGACCCAGATCTCGTGCCATATTTTGGACCTGGCGCTCAAGTTGTGAAACCCGCTCAGGCTGATACGGGGCTCTATTTTCTCCCCTGGGCTGATCCCGGGAAGGGTAGCTATCCCTTCTCTGGTTGTACCCTTGGTTGGGAAGATTTTGGTACCCCTCCACCCTTGGCCTCCCCCTGTCCCGGATTAGATTGTCTGGGCTCAGGGAATTGGGGAAAGAAGGATGGATGATTTTGGGCCTGGAAATAGGGTGGATACCTGGGGAAAAAGTTCTACCCAGGATTTGGTGAATTTCTGCCCTCCTGGGGGAAGTTAGGAGGGAAGTTCCCCGGGTCAGGTGCTTGGCTGGATCCCCCCCCTTGGGCTGGAGGAGTCCACACATAACCCAGGATTGGTCGGTTTCCCTTGTAGCGGGGACTTACATAGTCAGGGGGCGGGGAACCCCATTTGTGGGACTACCTCCTCGACTCCCTGTCTGTGACTGGCCCGAGGGCCTTCTGGGCTGTGAATTATTTGGTGCAGGCAGGTTTTTAGGCCCCCCCATCTCCAAATCTAAAACGGGGGCAACCTTTACCTCTGCCACCTTGGCAGCAGCAGGGGTGCTGTTGGTTTTGGGGTTTTTCAGCGCATTATTTTTATTTTCGATGGGCTTCTGCACCTCATAGATCCGGGTAGCCTGTTCAATGACCCAGTCTAAAGATCTTTTCTCATGAAAATCACTCACAAGCTGGGTCATTATGTATTTGGGTAAGGCATGGAAAAACGTATTGATAAATTCTCTGCTATCCGTGCGCACCCTTCTGGTGGTCTGCACAAAAGCACGCTTTAATTCTTGCACAAACTCTTGTGGGGCCTCATCCTCCCCACATTGCAAATTGTAGGCTGCCTTGCGAGCCTCTTGAGGATTTCTGTGAACAGAAAAATGTTTCAAGACGGCCGCCTTATAGGTGGACCATCTTAAATGATTTTGGTCCTCCAGCCCCGCAAAGAAACTGGAGTATTCTGGGGAGAATGTCCATTTGACGTACTGGATGCAGCTACTGCTGTCCTTCAAATTTAAAGTCTCCATCATTTGCTCATAGAGCTCCAAGTGCTCCCAAACAGAATACTTGGCGTTATTATGATAAGGCGTGATAAAACTCCTTATTGCCTTTATTTGCTTTAATGGGTCCTTAAGCAAGGCCCTTTTTGCCTTATTGGCCTTTTTGGTTCGGGTAACCCTGGTCCATTCATCCTCTGACTCAGAGGCACTGCTCCCAGAGGTTCCTGTCTGATCTTCCAGGTTTTCCCGGATTCTGCGAGCCTGGGAATGGCTGGCAGAATGTGGGGACCTGGTCTCCTGTGTCCTGCGCCGTTCAGAGGAGTCTTCAGATTACTCCTTGCTGCCAGGTTTTGATGGGTACCCCCCCCCCCCCACTGACCTAACTGGGCAGAGATTTTCAGGATGCCCTTAATGGGCCTACTCTCCTGGGGTTCCCCACTAAATTGCACTGTGCTTGGGAGCCCATACCCGGATGCCCGCCCCTCTATTCCTGGGAGATACTGGCCTATGAGCCCCAGACTTCTGGTTGGATAGTAATCTGCCATCCCTGTGGCCCGGTGCTCATGTGCGCCAGGGGACATGGGGTTGGCAGAGTCCAGGGACTAAGAGATATGAAGGCCTCTGGTACTAGGGCTCCTGAGGTTATGCTCAGGAGTCTCCCTCTCCCAGCGAACCTGGTCTCTATCCGCCCCTGCTCCCTGTTGCAATGCAAGAGCCTGCGCTTTCAGTTACTCAGTTAAGGCCTTACTAGACTCTATCAGTCTCTCCTGCATCGCTACCTGTTGCTGGAGCCTATCATTGTGCTGACAGAGAGCCCCATTTTCTCTCTGTGCCTCCTGATTGGTCCTGGAGTACTGGGCCAGTCTCTGCTGCAGGAGGGTTACCTCCTGAGCTGTGTCCCTATTGGCCTGCTCCTTTCTTGCCAGAGCATCCTCCACCCTCCTGGTGTGCTCTAACAAGTTCTGGTGTTCTTTTTGGAGGTCACCTAGTCCCTGGAGGGCCAGGTGATTTTCTTCCATTTTCCTTTTTGAGTGGCAGACTTCCTGGACTAAGGTATCCCTTTCCTGACTAAGAGTCTGCATCTGTGCCGCCAGGTCGTCCCTTTGCCTTTGGAAGGCACCAGCTTTCTGGTGTTCTTCATCAAACTCTGCCTGGGTATCCAGGTCTTTCAAAATCAATGTATTGCTTTCCTCTTTCTCTCTGTCTAGTTGGATTTGCAGGGTGGCTACCTGCTCTGTGCATGCCCTGTTGAAATTGATCTGTTGCTCCAGCTTTTTCTGGCTCTGCAGTAAGGAGTCCAGCCTGTCTTGGTGCGCCTTCTGCAAAGCCAGAATTCTGGTATCCTGGTCCATCTTTTCCTGTTGCAGGATATCCATATCCTTCTTTATTTTAATGATGTACTGTCTACTCTCATTTTCGGACTCCTGGCTTCTGTGCAGCCTCTGCTCAGAAGAGTCTAGATCAGATTGGGCCTTCTGTAATGCCAGCAGTTGCCTACTCGCCAGATCTTGGCCTTCAGCACATTTGTCCTGCATGGCTCCCATATGTAAATATAAATATGCCGCTACCCTGGCAATCTTGTTGTGCTCATCCTTGGTCTTAGGGGCCATATATAGTTCACTCAGGGCCACATGTAAGGGACCCTGGTCTCTCCATATATCTGACCCTGTTTCAGTGATCTGGGGTGCGATTGCCTGCAACCAGACCGTCTGGTCCTGATGAGTCCACTCACCTCTCACAAATAGCTTATGTAAGAAGTGCTCTCTGGCTATTTTCATATCTACCAAGGTCATCATTCTGGAATTTGAGTTCCTTCCTGACTTACAGAAGTTTGTATTTTATTTTTGCAAAACAGACCTTTCCCTTAGAGCGTCCTTTTGAGGAGTGCTTTACAGCGTAACACAGCGTGGTGATCCGACCGGATGTATGTATCTTGTCAGTTAGCACACTGTATTAATCTGCACAAGTGATAGATCTAATCCGGAATCTCTGGCTACGAGCCTCCAATTTGTAAGAAGATTCAATTCAACACTACAGCTAAGTCAATGCCTAGTCTGGGATACTGAATGGAAACCCTTATTGATATATCTTTATGTCCAGTTCATGAGTTCTGGATGAATACCCCTATATAACACCCCTCTCTTAGAATCCCCCTGACCCCACCAAGTCAAGAAGTAGTTCTGTTTTGCAAGTTTAAAAGGTTTATTTGAGAAATAAGACAAAATATAGATACCACGCTTTTATAATAAATTAATAATCGATATCGCCCTTATAAATATAATGTTAATCAACAATGGGTAATCTGACACTAGCACACTTCTTTATAATCAATGAGGAGTTAGTATAGGATGGATCAAGTAGCAAAAATACTTTTATGATTTCAAGGGAAAAGCAATGAGGAATAAAATGCAGTACAGAAATACTTGAGATGAATTTAGCAAAAGATAATATTATCACTTTTTCTCTGGCAATTCATCCCCCTCCCCTATGCAATGTAAGACATGGAAGTAGATGGAAAGAGGAGCACACAGTTCTCAGGAATGCAATCAAATACAATACGAAATTCAGTTCCCCCCCAGCAAGCTTAGAGAAAACCGGTATGAGTTTTAAAACACAGGCCCAAGTGCTTTGAATGTGGTGGCAATGAAGTGAGAAATATGCTGAAATGCTTTTAATTCCCTTTGGGAGGTTCAGGGTGAGTGAGAGATACTTGGGCTGAGTTCAGGCTCACTTTAGCAATGATTCAGAGATGGTGATTAAGAGGCAAACAAATTTTTAGCAAGGAAAGAAATGACTGCTGATGGTTACACGTGGCTGGATTTTTAACCAAATCGCAAATCGCGGTAAAATTTGTGAGTGCGTGAATCGTGATTACGGCAAAAGTATAAGGAGTAGCAAGTCGGTTCTAGGTTCGTTGGAAAGCTGAGATTCAAGCTGTCAGAGGAAAGTTAAATTTCGTTCCTATCCCAAACGGTTCCAGAGATACGGACGATTAAATAAAGGTAGTTTTTCATATTTAAAGTAAACTCAAAATGACAGGTGACAGCTTGCAGCTTCAGAATTGACAGGTGACAGTTGTGCAGCTTTACAAATGACAGATGACACGATTTCTAGGAGGCTGTTCTACTTAGGTTAAAATAGTTTGGATTAGATTATTTTAACTAAGAGATTGGTTCTGCACAGTTCTGCTAGGTACTCACAATATAAATTTGAAATAGGCCTCGCCACGGATCTGGTCAGGTTTTGGACTGGACTCCGGTTCTGGTCTCGGCACTTCACAGTGATCTGGGTCAGCTCTCTGGTTCTGCTCACAGCGGTCTGGATCTCTGGTCTGGTCTGTCCGGATACAGCGGTCTCTGCACTGCTCCTGGATCTCTGCACTGGTCCTGGCAAAAGTTCTTGGGCAAGGGATTCAAGCAGCTCGCCCGGCTGTGAGTAGCTTGCAATGATTTGAGGCCTGCTGCAGAGTGTGGTCCGGCAAAACGCTACGCAGCAACTGGGTTTGAATGTCTCTACCTGTCCCAGCAGTCTCTTTTTATGTGTTTTGAAAATAGGTGTGTGCCTGGGCCTACCTAAGCCTGCCCCTCTCTACTTGTCATTGGCCCAATTCTCCCCTCTCCCATGATTGGGGGAAGGAAATGTGAGCCATAGTGATGCTGTAGGTTTTATGGGTCAGAGGATCCTCCCCTGGTCAGTTTGCCCACAAATCTATATTTGATTCAAATACATCCTTCCCAGATATACAATTTGTTGAAATTACATGTGCACATTATATATTCCTTATGGTCCATGCTTGTCCGTCTCTGATCTTCCAGGGGGCTTGCATTCAAAAATGACAACATTTTGCGCTTTTTAACTGGTTTTGCAATATCGGACATTTACCCAAATTTACACACATGTGCGCAAGGAGTATGGACATTAATTGATGAAGTGTCAGATTTTTAACATGCAGACATTTGGAGTGAGACCCTATTTTCCGCTAGCAACCCCCCAGAATACACCACAGGGTCCTAACGCATCTCAAAATGTTCACAGATAAATCACAAAAATAATGATATTACTTATATAATTCTGACAAGTCCGCACTTTGATTTATCTATCTTTTTAAAATTATGCCCTGCTCAAA
Organism: Ambystoma mexicanum; assembly: GCF_040938575.1. NCBI lineage: Eukaryota > Metazoa > Chordata > Amphibia > Caudata > Ambystomatidae > Ambystoma > Ambystoma mexicanum. The sequence continues at coordinate 713,492,878 of NC_090928.1, read as the reverse complement.
AAGGGGTGTGGCTTCCCACATCACAGGGTGAAATAACTGGTTTATCCACTTCCCCCAAGCTCAGCTGCTAGCAGAGGCACTGCCCCTCCCAGTTTCCGCTAAGAGGAAGCCACTTTACGGCCCCCCAATATAACATTTGCCTGAGTCCAGGACAGGCCTTTGTTCAACTCCCTGTAGTCCCCAGCTGCTCCACCCCTACTCTAATCAACAGGGCCATGTGACCTCAGGATGCAGCCAGGCCTGGCAGCCAGGCCTGGGAACACAGCTGTTGATCCAGTATCAACTCCTGTCTGGGGTAGTTGTCAGGCAGAATTCAGTTTCATTAAGCCAGGTTTCAGCTAAATGTCACTTTTTGTTCCCAGTTTTCTACATTCAAATCAAACTGACAATTTTTACATATACATTAAATAATTACTTCCTTCAAGTCATTTCAGAATATAGTTTTACATTGTATCCACCTCTTAGCAAGTCTTTCCTTGGTCTGGTTTTGTTTCATTTGTTCAGTTTTACACAAAAGTCTTGTGGTTTTAAAACGCCGGCTTTCTGATAGTGGCGAGTACTGGTAATGCAACCATTTTTGGGATTAAGAAAATGAATTCCCAACAAGAAGGTTGTATCTTTGGAGTGGTCTCGTGCCAACTGCGCAGTTCTCCTATTCTGACGTGAATGTGGGCGGCGATAGCTCATCCCCACATCCACCCAGTCTATTGATTTAGTTTGTTCTGGGATAGAATAATGGGCGGCGACAGCTCATCCCCACATCTACCCAGTCTATTGATTCAACATGGGTCAAAACCCATGACAACCCTAAGAACTGCATCAAAGGCATATTTCAGGTCGATAAATATAGCGTCCAAGGCCATCTTCCTTAGGTGAATGCACTTTGAAACTAGCATCTGGAACCGGAAGGCCTGGTCTATTGTATTGAGCCTGGCTCTAATCCCACCTGGAGGTGACTAATAATATTCATCCAATCAATGTTAATAAATGAGTTGGCTGTTTATTGAAGGATTTGAAAAAAAAGCTATTTGTTTTGAGAGATTGGTCTTCATGGCAAAAAGAGGTAACCCTTAAATGTAAAATGGTCCAATAACTACTCTGCTGTCTTTTTGTAATTAAGATTGCAAAGATATTGACTATTTAACTGGAGTATACTGCAATTATTGCATTCATATTTTCCCTAATTCTTTCTGACTTTCCCTACCATTTCCATGGCCATAATGTGCAATGATGTAGCCCATACTTATTTTCCATTTCACCAATTCTCGAGACGTGAGCCGTCATTAAGCTGTCATTAATCTTTTAAGACTTCCAAGATTTCAATCTTTGTCAGGCTAATACTCTGCAGACACCCACATTTCCAAACTTTAAAGTGACAAAATATGTTTTTCACAATAGACACTTTAAAGTAAGTACAAAGGGAAGCCGGTTCTCATTTGTCACCCTTTTTCAACCTGATGGGCCATTTCCAAAATATGTATTTAAGCACCAACTCTGCTCAGAGCCTTTTGGCATCTGTTGATGAAGCAGTGATGGAGGTCTACGATTGGAAGGTAGTTATACTGCTGTAAACCAATCATATTCGTCCCGAGTTAAGCTTTCTCTCAGTGCCCCATGCATTAATGAGATCCACAGTGGATGTTTCAATCTGCTATGAATACCCATTGTCAATGAATTACTCCCTGTGCTGGTCATTGTTTTGGGGTTTCAGCCTGTGTCTTGAATGGTGAACAAGATATACATGGGCAACCATTTTATTTTTACTTATATTGAAAAATTACAAATCAGCAATCATGGCTGCCATTTGACAAGAAGGCAGTGATTTTGGAACCTGCGATATACAATATCTATCTATCTATCTATCTATACAAGTGACCCCCAAACCCCTCCTTGGTCTTTTTCAAGACACCACGCCTCCTATTGGCACCCTGAGTACATTTCTTATCTCACAAATGTGCCTGAAGGTGGAGTTATTTATGCAGCTTGGTTTTGCCATTGGTAAAATGAAGACAATGGAATGCCATGCGGGGAAGGGATGTTTCTCTTGTTAAGCTTGGTGGTTGGATGTATGCAGACTCAATCAAGTGCCACAATGTGCATCTCGTCTTTCTCACACATGTTTTTTTTTTTCTCATAGAGCCCCTCCTCTCCCCCTGTTGCCACACTAGGCAGCTGCACGGAATTGCCTTCTCTCACCACAGGACAATCAATAACGAGGAACTAGGTCTGTTTATAAAGATGGCCCTTAGTGCTTATTGCACTCACTGTGGCCCTTTTCTCGGTAGAGTCTGATTTGGAAACAGGATTCTGACCTGTGAAAAGCCAACTCTGGGAGAGGGATTACGAGTTAAGGGTGCAGTAACAACTGTGTTTCTCACAGGATTTCTAGTCTTATTAAATGTGTTTTTACAATCCTAGCTAAAGCTGATTGGAAGGTGTGCAGTGTAACTTTAATTGTAGCATATTGCCAAAGTATTTTTAATGGTAGCACTAGGTTTACATACACTTGCATAAAGAGAAGAGCTGGAGAAACCCATAGTTGATGGCATGATTCTATTTTAGGATGGACCCTGTGACAGTACAAGCAGGATCATCCGTATGTGGTAACGTGTTGCCATTTTTGACATTGACAACATTTATTTTTTTATTTAGGAGAGTATGGAGGTACAAAGCCCGCCCAGTGATGATTGACTGAGCTTAGTGGAAGGCACCACTTAATAGATTGTTACTAATTTACGTTTACATGCTGAGGTTAACATTTCTAGCAGCGTTCAATTCCCTAAGGGATATATTTTTCACTGCCTTCCTGTTCAAAAAGTGAGGGAGCAGCCTTGGACAATGTCGGACAATATTTTCAATTCTGGATGTGAAAAATGGTTTCTTGTCTTTTCCACCCCTTCCAGAACCTATGTGCCACTGCTCCTACACATCTTGTCGCAAAACACATTTAACACCACTAAAGTCCAAAAGGCATATGTTATGATTTTATTACTTTTTCTCTTAATATTGTTCCCTTTCACAATGTCTTTATTGCCCATTACTGCAATTAAATGCCCTCTCATATTGCCTGTGCTCGTTTCCCTCTTGTTTAGGACTGCTATTGAAGTGGGAAAAGTGAACAAAAGGCTCCCACCAATCCCCTCTCAACCATGGCCTAGAGGATCACGGCCCAGACACCCGCCACGAGAGGAGTTTGCCCATCTCCCAGACGACCAAATACCCTGGTACAAGAACATACGGATGTGCCCACTCGCATGCCCACCCGCATGCCCACCTGCCTGCCCTGCACATGCCGACACCTGCGGCATGGATGAACTCGACTAAACCATCCAGCACCAAATCAACACATCGTTAGAGATGCCATAACGACTTAGCTAACGGTCAGCACACTCGTGCAACATACACACCGGACACTCCCACACCAATCCACACGAAGAACATACTCAGTGCTATGACGTAGGCGACGGACACAACCACAGACGTGCATCTTTATTATTTTTAACATAGGCTTCTCAAATGCAGAAACGCAAGAAGCATAATGAACTTATCTAAAAAGGCTTGCTCACGCTTCTTCTAAAACCATGTACCATAATGAGGAATATAACGGAGACACGATACTGGGGATAGAGCAATATGATACCGTAACCTAAAGCGCTCTGCATCAAATGGTTCCACCCATGCACCAGGCCCAAGTAGGCCGCAAGCAAAAGCTTCCATGAACATTAAATGAGCAAGGGTTCGGTTGCTGACCCTGCAGAATGAGCCCAGTGAAAGCAGACAGTCAAGGGCACAACGTTGCAAACTCTCATTCCGCAAGCCGATGCCAAGGTTGCACCTGCAAGATAAGCCAGGCACACAGTGAGAAATATAATATTAATTGTGCAGAATTCTGCCTCAACCACGGTCCCCACCTCACGTGACCAAGCTGAACTTGATAGGGTGCCAAGCCCAGGAGGAAGAAGGCATCTGAATCCCCCTGTCTCAAGACACAGGCAGATACAATTAAGCGACTCAACGGACATCTGCGGCGGTGGGAGTAGTCGGCCTTCCTGTTTATGAATAAATCCTCACATTGTCTGCACATACCCATAGAGAAACATTGTTGCAAATGACAGGTGCACCGCGAGCTGGGAACAGCGATGTTCCCAGACTGGGGGGCTCGCGGGTGAACCAATCAGAACATGGGACCCTTATCACTGACGCCATTAACATTGACCAATCCTCAGGGGTCTTCATGTAACAATTTTTATGTATCAAACTGAAGGGACAACCCAAATATACCACCTGACTGACTCTTAACCAATAACCCCGTCCTCTATATGTATGCTATACTAACCCTACCACTCGGGGAACCAATCCAGAGTGGCGATAGGTTTTTTGCTAATTTTGCTAAGGTGACGCAAGTAGCGCGTCATGCTAAGGTAAAAAGGGCCTGCGAGCCCCACGCTGCTGAGAGAGTGTCAGGACGGACGCGTACGATCCTTGGCCATCCCTGCCGTTTTGTTTAATAAACAGCAGAATCACATTGCTTCTTGCGTGTGTCTCATACTCTATCTCTTTGGGATATACGGGAGGAGTTGGGGCCTCCCTGCCTGGAGGTCCGCCGACGGCCCAGCCGGCCCCGGGAGAATTCCCCCCCGACAAGTTGGAGGCACTGCTGAGATCTGTTTAAGGTCCGCTTTTATTTTTATTTTTCCAAGTAATCCCGTTGCGAGGAGGCCCGGCGGCGCGGCCGCCTCTGCTGTTGCCCCCTTTTGAGGACTACAGGACCATCGCGGAACTGCGAGAAGACCGGACAGCGCAATCCGGATAGTGGCCCTCGGGAGCCGGTTGAGAAGTATCCCGCCCGCGGTTGGCGAGTGTCCAGACGTAGTCCAGACGAGGGGAGGTGGCGAGCCGCTTGGAGGGGTGCACGCAGTCGAGCGGCCCCGCATCAAGAGAATTTGGTGAGTATGCCACGCCCAACAAGCAATGTGAAATTGTGAGGGAGGGGGGAGGAATTGAATACGGGAGGTGGGAGGTGTTGCACAGGTGCGCGGCGAAGGTTTGATAATTTAGTGTTGGCAATGAAATGAATGGTAGCCGGACGAGTGCGAGAGCAGTCCGCTACGTTACAGGAGAGAAGGGGGGCGGAGCACGAAAACATCACGTGCGGCCGCTCATAGACACTGATTGGCCTAAGTCGCGACCACGTGTAAGGGTGTGTGTGTGCGGTTTCCTACGATTTGGCAATTATTGATCAATGAGTAGATGAGGATCCCTATTGTTCGAGCAGGAAACTCGATAGATAGATGACGTTTCCCTGTAGGCGGTAGCTAGCTAGTTGCCCAATACGGAAGATAATTGGCTGGTTAAGCCCTCCTGTCGAGGGGCGTATCACACGCGAGGCGACGCAGCGTGCGCTTTCCGATTATATTATTGATTACCTTGTTCCAGGAGTGACAGGAAGACAGCTGTGGGGTTAACGGGGGAAGATTGCGAGTGTATTTTGGACTTAAAGAATATATGAAGAACTTACCAGTAGTCTGAAGAGATCGGTGACGTCACCAGCAAGGCTTACATAGGACATCTCGAGAACCAGGCATCTTTTATTTTTGAGTGGCGGGGAGGAGAGCTGTGCTAAGGGCGTGGAAACAGAGGTAAATGGTAATGAGTTGATCGGGGGAAGGCGAAAGGAGGTACGTGGCTGCGCACGGAGAACGCCGGCCACGGCAAGTGCAGAGGAGGGAGGAGGAGCGAGTGAAAGTAGGACGGCGGTATAAGAACGTCACAAGGGGCACGCAGCCGCAGGGGGATACGTGCGCCTCGGCCGCAGGGGGCCGTAAGGGTGTTGTATAAAGGAAGAAAGGAAAGAAAAGAATATACAAATGTAAATACTATATTTTACTAATTTTTCCTTAGCGGACTATCGCAAGTCCCCAAACTTACGGGGCCAGGTAAAGATACAAGGCTGTATATTGTAAACTGCTAGTGAGATAACCGCTACCAAATAGGGGAAGGGTGACAAGTGGAGCGCTACTATGTCATACGGGACAGGATTGGGGGGGTGGGGGAACACCCTCACTACCCCGCTGCAACACATATGTAAAACACTATCACCCCATAGGGAGAAATTGATCAAGTACAGCATAGAATGGACACAGGGGACGGACAACAAAATGACGACACCATGGCCGCCTAATGGTAGCTTCGATCCATATACCCAACACTCATTATTAAACCATCTGCACAATACATACAAGGGGAAGAAGTTAACGCACCACGTGGAGGTGTTCAACTTATGGAGGATGTTCCAAGGGTCCCGACCAGGACCGAACGGAATGTTCATTGTAGGGGAAACAACGGGAGATACGGAGATTAAGGAGGAGGGAGAGAATGGGGAAAAGGAAAGTGAAGGAACACAGAACACGGGGCAAGGACAAGGGGGAGGAGAAAAGAGTGACAACTCAACCGGAAATGAAATAAAACAGGAACAGAACGACGATATACCTCTAGCGAAGGTAGTGAAAACAGAGGGAGGGGGGTTGTATCCTTTAAGAGAACTAGGGGAAATAGCAAGAGAACAATTAAGGGCGGCTGAGGGGTACTCTAACCCGGCATACAGCCCGCCTCCATATACAGTCACAGGTGGCCACACGGGAGGGGAGCGGAGTAGTAGAACGGGATCAGCCCATGGGAAGATACTAGTAGGGGAGGGGAGGACTGAAGAAGAGCAGACTACGGACATAGGAAATGGTGAGTGGGTAGCTGCGCAGATACTATTAAAATTACGAGGTTCATTAACAGGAGAAGAGAAGGAGGTGGTGAGGAAAATGGAGGAGGATAATGGCAGGGAGAGTGAAATGGAAGGGGAAGAGGGGAAAGGAAAGGGGGAAGAGCCGTTAAGACAAAAGGAAGAGACCTTGGAGAAACGATTAGCAGAATTAAGGGATGAACAGAATGAACTGATCAAGCAGCTCGAGAGGGGGGAAAGAGAGAGCACGGGAAAGGAAAGAAGGTAAGAATGAGTTGGGAAAAATGAGAGAATGAGCTGAGGAACAAAGGAGAGAAGCCGAAAGGTTAAAGGCAGCGGCAGAAAGGGTATCAAGAGCAGCACTGCGCGACAGCAAAAAAGAGGAAGAGGAGAAAGAAAAAGAAATGGCAATATGGAAGAGGAGATTACTGTCAGAAACGACAAGGAAATACGAAGAAGGGAGGATGATAGAGAGTATAATAGAAAGGGAGAGGGAGAGATTGGAAAGGAAGAAAGAAGATGAAAAGATATTGGAAAAAATGAGTTGTGAAGTAATGGAAGAATTAAAAAAGAAAAGAGAGGAAATTGGTAGGGGAATAGCGGAGAGACAAGAAGGGGAAAGAGAAGATAGGAGGGGGGAGAGTGAAGTAAGGAGGAATGTATATAGAGGCACAGAAGTAGCAACAACATCGGCACAAAGAGGAGCGAGTAGTAAAGAAGAAAAGGGAGGAACGGACCTAATAAACTTAAGAACAGTAACGATTGGGGGGAAAAAGACAGTTTGGGGGTTGCCATTTATGAATGACTTTTGTAGTGAGGAAGAGGAAGAAATGGGGAAGGAAGGAAGAAATAGTGAAAGGGAGAGCCTAGATAAACTATACACCACCCGGACAAATAAAGACTCACCATGGATCTGCGGGAGAAAGGAAGAACTGCAGAGAAGTGAGGAGGGGGAGCATGGAATGGCGGAGGGGCAGACACGTGAAGCCACGCCGTCACCGTCCCGTCATGCATGCTCCACCACCCCACGCCCATTGCGTGCAACATGCCCATCTAAACTCGCGCCCTTCACAAACGAACTGACACTCTATGCAAGAAGGCTTAGAGACCTCCCTGGACGCAGGCAGGGAGAACGACTACACACGCCCACAATAAATAAAGGAAATGATGAAAGAAGGGGTAGTGGTGGAGGAGAAAGAGTAAAGACTAGGAGAAATATGGACGAAGCTGACAATGTAGAAGAGACGGAAGAAGAAGAGGGGTGTGAGGACTCGATTTTGTGGAACCCAGGGGGTAAAACGGGACACAACTTAATGCCTCTTCTAGAGAGGGGAGGGGTTAGACCACAATACGTCCCTTGGAAGCATGCAGACAAGGAAAATATAAAATGCAGACTCCCATCATTAAGTGGAGGTGCGGGTAAATGGATATATGAAATGGAAAAACACACCGCAGGACAGAAGTTGGCAGTGGGAGATGTAAAGGGCCTTCTCATATCAATATTAGGTGATGCTGCGGATGACATCTGGAAGAGAGCGGGCTTCCCCGGGGTAACAATAACAAACACATCTCACGATGGGGCACCATTCGCAAACTGCAGACATGCATTATGGCAGGCACTGAGGGTACAGTATCCGGACACATCGGACATAGGAGCTATTACCTCGCGCAAGATGCGTGAGAACGAAGATCCTGTTGATTATATCCAGGAAATTCAAGAGAAGTGGCGTATGGAAACTAGAGAACAATGGGACAAAACGCCAGCAATATTCTATCATATACTAGTACAGGGGCTCCCAGAAGCAGTCCAGAAACAACTGAAGAAAGTAGTGGGGATGGAAGCAAAAGCATGGCCAGAAATACAACTGACTATAGTGCATCATTGCAGGACATGGCAAGAAAAAAATGAAAAAAAAGGAAGAGGATAGGAAAACGGAAGAGGCTAAACTAGTACAGAAGAAACTCACTAAATACACGATGGAAGGCGCACTAATAACTACACCTGCCACAATAACTCAAAGCCCCACACAAGTAGTGGCTGCACAAGACCACTCCCAAATACAATCATCGCAGACTGTAACACAACAGATGCCGCCACTCCAACCATACACGACTAACATGGGAGGAGGATACTCAACGCCAGGAGCTGGGTATTATAATTACAACAGGGGAAGGGGAGGAGTAATGAGCGGGAGAGGATACGGATTTAACACACAACAACAGGAGGGGGGACTTAGAAATTCCTACCCCACCGGGTACCCAGTATACCAGGACAACACAGGAAGCTTTCCATGGCAGAACAGGGAACCACCGGTGTGTTGGATTTGTGGATTGGTGGGCCACATGTCACGTACGTGTAGAGTGAGACCAGGCACACCGTTGTGGAATGAACAGGGACAACAAGAGCTCCCACAGGAACAGCAGGGCATCCAGCAACAGCAGACATTGCAACAGGGAAACGGACAGCAACAACTAGTAACACAACAACAGCCACGACATACCCACCGCCTCAACAACAGGTAGCGATTACACAACAACCCCTAGCACAGCAAGTACAGCCACCTGTACAAGTCCAAGACCACAACATAACCTCAACCAATACCCAACTACAGCAAACACAACTGGGTAGGGTGACAGTGCTGGGACACAACCCTTACACGGGAAGTGGTCAATCATTATACCCCCAATAGGACAGCCCACAGACGACCTTGGTGTGTCCCATCCTGTCGGTAACACCTAATAGTGCGGAGGAACCACGCATAGAGGTAACGATAGGTGACAAAAAATTATCATTCCTTGTTGACACCGGGGCGACCCGGTCTTGCATAAGGGAAGGTAAATTTAAGATGTCAGGTGAAGCCATGAACACCCAAGGATTCTCTGGGGCTAGGGGGTTGGTTCCCTTTACTGATAACATTCCCTTATCAATAGGGGATTATGACATGTCAGTCCCACTTTTATATTCTAGGGCCTCACCAGTAAATATAATGGGGAGAGACATAATGAGCAGGTTGAATATGACGATCTCCTTTACGGAGGACGGCATAATTTGCTCCACTCCAGGAATTAACATGCTCACTGCACGACAGATCATGCAGGCATACTGTGGACAGACAGTGATTAGGGCTGAGCCAGTAGATGGTGAACTGTTCCAGTACGGGACGGACATGGCATTTGCATGGGTGCCAGGGATAGAGGGAAAGATCTGGAGGAGGCCAGCAGCCTACTTGTTTAGACCAGAAACGCCAGCCAACGAACCAGAAGGAAAGGTGATTTCAGTGGACATAGAGAGCATTATAGCAACCGCTGATTACATTGCAGTGCATGCCCAAGACAGAGAAGGAAGAGCGTGGAGGGCAGTGATAGCACTAGCAGAGGGATGTAGACTCACCCAGGTGTCAGATGAGGAGCTCTTCTCAGGAGAAAAGGAAGAAGGTGAAATGGTATTTTTGATGAGTGTGGAAATATGGCTAAAGGTGACATACAAACAAGTGGCACAGAAAATTGCAATGGCACTTGAGGCACCCACGTCCACCCCAGTTCCCTTTTTTGAGGAAGACATGGCAAAAGTACCCACATCATTATGGACTACTAGCCCCTATGACGTGGGGTGCATAAAAAGCATAGGGGGGGTAAGAATAAAATTAAAAAAGGGTGCAATACTCCCCAGAGTAAAACAGTACCCACTATCAAAAGAGGCAGATGAGGGCATATATGAAACAATAACAGCCCTTATAAATAATGTCATACTGGTCCCATCAGAATCTTCATGCAACACGGCTGTATACCCAGTGCGCAAGGCTAAAGGGGGATCTTGGCGCTTTATACAGGACCTCAGGCCTTTGAACAACATAGTGGAAGCAGAATACACCATAGCAGCAAACCCGGCCACAATATTGTGCGGCATTCCGGCAGAGGCATCACGGTTTACAGTGATCGACCTTAAAAATGCCTTTTTCTCAATACCACTGCACCCAGACTCACAAGATCTGACAAGCTTCACTTACAGAAACACAAAGTGGAAACACACCAGATTGCCACCAGGGTACTGCGAGTCACCCTCAATATTCAACAGAGTAATACAGATGGATTTGGGTAACATTGAGGTAGAAAGCACAGTGTTACAGTATGTTGACGACATAATCATTTGCAGCACAAACGAAAATAGATGCAGAGAGGACTCATTAAAGATGCTGACAATATTGGCTGAAAAAGGTTACAAGGTGGACAAGGAAAAGCTACAATACTGTCAGGAACAAGTACTTTACATTGGACAGCTCATATCCCAATATGGAAGACAGATTGCACCACAAAGAGCACAGGCAATTTTAAAAACACCATTGCCACAAACAGTGAGAGAATTACAGCAGTTCCTTGGCCTGTGCAACTACTGCAGAGCATGGGTATTTGATTACAGCTCATACATAGGACCCCTACTTGAGGGGTTAAAAGAAGCTAACAAAGGGGAGAAAAAGTTGGGGTGGACAATGGAAATGAAAGAGGCTTTTGATGAACTGAAAGATGCAATATCAACCGCTCCAGTACTGGCCACCCCAGATTATGAACGACAATTTTTTATATTTTCACATTGCGACTCAACAGTAATGAAAGCAGTGTTGGCTCAAAAAACAAGCATGGGCTACAAACCAGTAGCGTTTTACAGCGGCCACTTGGATCCCGTGATGCTAGGTAATTTCCCTTGCGAACAAGGTCTCGCCGCAGCTGCCTTTGCGGTAGAGAAAGCATCAGCAATCACCATGGGGTGCCCAACCACACTATTTGTGGAACATGCACTATTTGCAATATTGAACAAACCTAAGTCCACACTAACAACTCAGAGGGTGTCAGGTTATGAGATAATATTATCTAGAGCTGAACTATCAATTGTTAGATGTAGCACGGTCAACTCTGCAAGGTTTATAGCAGAAGCAATTGAGGAAGGAGACTATGCACACGATTGTACAAAGGTTACTGAAATGTATTCATGCACTAGAAGGATTGAAGAGAATGCACTAGACGGAGGTGATCTCTTGTTCATTGATGGGTCATCAACAATTGACCAAAGTGATGGGATTAGGAGAACTGGGGCAGCAGTGGTAAAAACAACAGAGGTACCGGTGTGTGTGGCGATGAAATGCGTACAATTACCACAGCATTACTCTGCCCAAGCAGCGGAATTGGTCGCACTGATCTTGGCGTTGAAGGAAAGCTTTGACAAGCGAGTGACCATATATTCCGACAGTGCATATGTCACATCTACTGTCCATTCCGGGTTATCCACGTGGAGGAGAAGAGGGTTTAGGAGAGCTGACGGCACCCCAGTGCAACATGCCCTCTTATTAGCTGAACTAATTGAAGTAATAAATGACCCCCAAGAATTGGCCTTGGTCAAATGCACCGCACACACTAATGGAGAAGATCATATTTCAAAAGGGAATCAGCAGCAGACGCACACGCGAAGTATGCTGCATATTTTGGTGAGCTATAGAACCCCCCAGAGTCAGAGAGAGGGAGAGGGAGGGGAATAGCTAAGGAGCTGTTAATAAGAGAAGGGTACACCCATCTCCCAGCCACACAGATTATGGAGCTACAAGCGGCTGCACCAATGACAGAAAAAGAAATATGGGTAAAAAGAGGATGTACAATGTCGCCAACTGACACACTATGGCGCCAGGGTAGCACTGGAAAGATGGTAATGCCACTGGCACTATTGAACACCGCCCTGAGCCAACTACACCACCCAGCCCACACAGGCAAGGAAGTCATCGCAGCACGAATTAGGGAAGATTGGTTCTGCCCCGAGTTAAATTCCCATGTGTAAAATTTTGTCAGCAATTGTCTCACATGTCAGCAGTTCACGGCCGGTCACACGCTGAAGGTGATAAAAGGTACTATACCCCGGCCAGAGGGACCCTTCCGACACATCCATATTGACTATGTTGATATGATCAACGAATGTCAAGGAAATAGGTATATGATTGTAGTTGTGTGCCCATTCTCGAGGTGGATAGAGGTAGGGCCCTGCTAACACCCAGATGCATTCCGAGCAGCTAAATTCCTAGTGAGGGAGGTCTTCCCCAGGTGGGGAGTGTGCGAAATACTGCGGTCAGACAATGGGCCGCATTTCGCCAATGAAATGTTCCAGCATATCACGTCCTTACTGAACATCAAGCATAAATTTGCATGTGCATATCACCCGCAGGCAAACGGTATATGCGAACGCCTGAATGGCCTATTAAAAGAGGCAATTGCAAAAATACAGCAAACAACAAAGAAGAGTTGGCTGTATTGCCTTCCGCTAGCCCTATTTGAGTTAAGGAATAGACCAGACTCCGACCACCACCTCACCCCTCACGAGGTGGTGACCGGACGCCAAATGCGCCTTCCTCTGACGCCAACATCAATAGCATTTACCGACCATGAGAGTACTGCAAGTGTCCTTGGTGATGAAATGTACCAATATGTGTCTTCTTTGATTACTAGTGTAGTGTTTGTGTCTCAACAGCTCGAGCGCACGCGGGGCGGGTCTAAGAGTGATCAGCAAGAAGACGCGGATGAAGAATTGGAAAAGGGAAAACTGTGCAAAATTGCCAAAGGTGACCACGTACTACTCCGCAATTTCAAAAGAAAGTGGAACAGCCCACGCTTCACTGGCCCCCACCTGGTAGAGGAGGTATCAACGAGAGCAGTAAAGCTGCAGGACAAACGTGCTTGGAACCACCTACACGACGTAAAGATCGGCAAACTCCAGACCATCCCTAGCGTCACCGACAGGGCCATTGGAAGAGCAGCAACAGCGTCGCCAACGGAGGAAGGGACTTCTACCGCAACTAACGGCCAAAGTGTCCCCATACCCTGCCACCCCCCTGATTCCCCAGAGACAACTACTGAAATAGAAAGGGGTAATTACCATACCGCCCACCCCATGGTCACACGATCAAAGAGTAAAGAAATCTCTACCAATTGAACCCCAACCCTCTGCCCATTGACCCCCTACCCACTGCTATAATAACCCAACTGAAGGACATTGTTTTGCACATACACATGTAAACACTTGAATGTTCTCCTTTTTTCTCTCTCACACATGCAGGTACGGTGTATTATTGTACTGTTAAGAAAACAGATAACTAACAAAGTTCACTGCCCAGGAGGAGTAGATGATACCCTCAGACAATAACTACCCTGAAGAATTATCGCACCAATTTGTCTATTACATAAAAAGGCCAAAGCACCTGAAAAGGAGGAGGGTACGTGTCTACTACACAGCACTTCTCTTGGCCATAGAACAATCAATGCCCCACATCCAACCATACTTGCCTGTCCTAAGAGATAGATCGCTTAGATTGGCGTGGGAACAGCTCTTCGCCTGGGCACTGAACGACTACTTGATAGGGAGAGCTTGAAAACAACAACTAACAAATAACAAGCATATTGAGAATTTTCAGGCGGGCAACTTTAACGTCACAAGAATTAGCTGCCGGACTGCAGCAAGGTAAGAGCAAAATGCCAGTGAAACTAGCCTCTGTAATAAAGATGATAGGGATTTTGATGATCACCGGGTTTGTGGCTGCCTCTGTATGGCGGAACAGTTATGCTTTCAATATTTTAGCTGTACCCAAACCTATTATACCCCCACCCCCAGCTGCAACAGGTGTTACGTCAGGTGGTACTAGCAAAATTCCACACAAGGGAAATAGAGTTAAACGCAGCACATACTCGGAGAATAAAGATATTGACAACTACATACAAAATTCAGCACACGTCTCTAACAACATGTGGTACCAACACATGACCAAAATAGGCAAACAAACAACAGAAGACAGCTGCTACGTCTGCTCATTGATCCCATACGCCATGAGTGCTTCCCGAACTTTTGTTGCCATGGAAATAGATGAAAAAACAGCACAGTGTATAATATACCTGGCACTGTTCCAAACAAAAGGGAGATTTCAAGGGAACATGGTGCACCTGGTATGGAAATCACGAGACACATACCCATACGAAAATAACTTCCTTAAGAGTTATTTGAGCTACCACAAGGCCAGTTTACATGCCGAAGCATTCAGATACATAACAAGTGGCCCTGAAAAAGGAGAAACGAAGAAAGTTACACTACAGTACCTACCATGTGATTGGTACGCCACTGAAGCTCCTGGTAAACAAGGATGTTGGGTAAGACCACTGATAATAATAACAGGGAAGGTGTACCTGGGTGACAAATGGGACATAGGAGTGGTTGGCAGCAACATGATAACGAGAGAAGATACTACAACTATTGCAGAGCACAACAACAGATGTTGGATGACTTGGGTCAAGTACATACCCATGCTAACGTGGATAGAGAAGGATGAAGACCCAATAACAATACTGCCGATGACTGCACCTAAGGTATGCTACCAACACAAAGGAGAAGTGGACGTAGGATACAACACCAACTGTGCAAGCGTGACAGAGCTACCTGAGGGGGGAGCAGGAACAGCAGTAGTAATGGACCATTACTGGGCCTATGGAGACAAGGCATACCACACACTGCCCCCTCTGTGGAATGGTGTATGCAGAATAGTACACGTTAATGTACCATCACTAGTGGTGCCCCAGAAACATGTGAATGTGGCGAACTTCCCCAAAATGGATGAAGGAAACAAAAGGAAGAAGAGATCTGTACAGCTTCAGAAAGGGCCAGAGAACCGAAACAACGGCAACAACACCGTCCTGAACAGAAGGAAAAGACAAGGAGAACCTCTGAAAGGAAATTACCTGTGGGGAAGGTCGGAAACAGCACTAACTTCAATCCCGCCAGAACACAGACTATTCAGCAGAGCAGCTATGTTCTTCTCCTCAATAATACATCCTAGACTACAGGCCTACGCAAACGCAAAATGGCTCCAGATAACTAGGTGGGAACTAATGATGACAATTAAATCTACAGTAAATGGATTCAACGCAATAAAAGAGGAATTGCGAGCAGTAAGGATGGTAGCACTACAGAACAGATATGTACTGGACCTCCTAACAGCAATGGAAGGAAGAGTTTGCGCGAAGATAGGACAATCATGCTGCACATTCATTCCTGCTAACGATGCTGACAATGGTACACTGACAGAAGCAGTATCACAATTGGCCCAGATGCACTCCAAAATGATGGATGAAAGTAAAGGTGTAAAAAAGGATGAGAGCTGGTTTTCGACGCTATGGTCATGGATGCCATCTTGGCTGTCAGATGGACTGAAGATCATAGTTGGATGCATTATTTTGGCTGGAGCTGCACTTATCATAATAAGATTTTGGAAGGCCCGGAAGGCACGCACCACAGACGAGATGATCGAAATGGTCGTTATGCACCCCTTGATGCCAGCAGATGACGGCCAACACGCAGGCACAATAATAAAAGAGAGAGAGAGGTTGCGCAACCAGATCATCACTAACCACCTGGACCCACCATCTGTGAAGCTCGAAAACCCAAGAAACCCAAGGAGCTACATAGGGAAATGGGTATACTGCACACCTGGAGGAACTTGTGTATATATGTACTGTTCGTTTGAGAACCATGTCAACCACTATGGACATTTGGGAGGAGTAACTAAAATATGGAGAGTGAGAGGAGATAAGGAAAAGGATATGTTTGTGGTCGACAAGTCGACCAGAGGGGGGACTGAAGTGGGAAAAGTGAACAAAAGGCTCCCACCAATCCCCTCTCAACCATGGCCTTGAGGATCACGGCCCAGACACCTGCCACGAGAGGAGTTTGCCCATCTCCCAGACGACCAAATACCCTGGTACAAGAACATACGGATGTGCCCACTCGCATGCCCACCCGCATGCCCACCTGCCTGCCCTGCACATGCCGACACCTGCGGCATGGATGAACTCGACTAAACCATCCAGCACCAAATCAACACATCGTTAGAGATGCCATGACGACCTAGCTAACGGTCAGCACACTCGTGCAACATACACACCGGACACTCCCACACCAATCCACACGAAGAACATACTCAGTGCTATGACGTAGGCGACGGACACACCCACAGACGTGCATCTTTATTATTTTTAACATAGGCTTCTCAAATGCAGAAACGCAAGACGCATAATGAACTTATCTAAAAAGGCTTGCTCACGCTTCTTCTAAAACCATGTATCATAATGAGGAATATAACGGAGACACGATACTGGGGATAGAGCAAGATGATACCGTAACCTAAAGCGCTCTGCATCAAATGGTTCCACCCATACACCAGGCCCAAGTAGGCAGCAAGAAAAAGCTTCCATGAACATTAAATGAGCAAGGGTTCGGTTGCTGACCCTGCAGAATGAGCCCAGTGAAAGCAGACAGTCAAGGGCACAACGTTGCAAACTCTCATTCTGCAAGCCGACGCCAAGGTCGCACCTGCAAGATAAGCCAGGCACACAGTGAGAAATATAATATTAATTGTGCAGAATTCTGCCTCAACCACGGTCCCCACCTCACGTGACCAAGCCGAACTTGATAGGGTGCCAAGCCCAGGAGGAAGAAGGCGTCTTAATCCCCCCGTCTCAAGACACAGGCAGATACAATTAAGCGACTCAACGGACATCTGCGGCGGTGGGAGTAGTCGGCCTTCCTGCTTATGAATAAATCCTCACATTGTCTGCACATACCCATAGAGAAACATTGTTGCAAATGACAGGTGCACCGCGAGCTGGGAACAGCGATGGTCCCAGACTGGGGGGCTCGCGGGTGAACCAATCAGAACATGGGACCCTTATCACTGACACCATTAACATTGACCAATCCTCAGGGGTCTTCATGTAACAATTTTTATGTATCAAACTGAAGGGACAACCCAAGTATACCACCTGACTGACCCTTAACCAATAACCCCGTCCTCTATATGTATGCTATACTAACCCTACCACTCGGGGAACCAATCCAGAGTGGCGATAGGTTTTTTGCTAATTTTGCTAAGGTGACGCAAGTAGCGCGTCATGCTAAGGTAAAAAGGGCCTGCGAGCCACACGCTGCTGAGAGAGTGTCAGGACGGACGCGTACAATCCTTGGCCATCCCTCCCGTTTTGTTTAATAAACAGCAGAATCACCTTGCTTCTTGCGTGTGTCTCATACTCTATCTCTTTGGGATATACGGGAGGAGTTGGGGCCTCCCTGCCCGGAGGTCCGCGGAAGCCCAGCCAGCCCCGGGAGAATTCCCCGCTGACACTATTGATGCATAATCTCATAAACACACAATCACTGTGCAACAGCACGTTCAGAGACAGTGTTACATGACAACAAAACATCATTCAGGTACTCCTTGAGCGACTCCGGCCTGATTCACAGAAGATATTGTAATCTGCGATCCCATTTAAAATCACTTTGTAAATCAGGTCCTCTGTGTCTTAAGCACAGCACGGGACGCTGCCATCTGCCACATTACACAGAGGCCGTGAGAACGAAAACAAGCTGTTTCCTTACAATTCAGCGAAGATGGTGTCAATTTCTGGTCGAGGGCAGACACTAGTTAAAAACGCCCGGTATGCTTCTGGAGTGAAGTCAGAGTGAAGAAAGCTGCAGGACAAACGTGCTTGGAACCACCTACACGACGTAAAGATTGGCAAACTCCAGACCATCCCTAGCGTCACCGACAGGGCCATTGGAAGAGCAGCAACAGCGTCGCCAACGGAGGAAGGGACTTCTACCGCAACTAACGGCCAAAGTGTCCCCATACCCTGCCACCCCCCTGATTCCCCGGAGACAACTACTGAAATAGAAAGGGGTAATTACCATACCGCCCACCCCATGGTCACACGATCAAAGAGTAAAGAAACCTCTACCAATTGAACCCCAACCCTCTGCCCATTGACCCCCTACCCACTGCTATAATAACCCAACTGAAGGACATTGTTTTGCACATACACATGTAAACACTTGAATGTTCTCCTTTTTTTTCTCTCACACATGCAGGTACGGTGTATTATTGTACTGTTAAGAAAACAGATAACTAACAAAGTTCACTGCCCAGGAGGAGTAGATGATACCCTCAGACAATAACTACCCTGAAGAATTATCGCACCAATTTGTCTATTACATAAAAAGGCCAAAGCACCTGAAAAGGAGGAGGGTACGTGTCTACTACACAGCACTTCTCTTGGCCATAGAACAATCAATGCCCCACATCCAACCATACTTGCCTGTCCTAAGAGATAGATCGCTTAGATTGGCGTGGGAACAGCTCTTCGCCTGGGCACTGAACGACTACTTGATAGGGAGAGCTTGAAAACAACAACTAACACTAATAACAAGCATATTGAGAATTTTCAGGCGGGCAACTTTAACGTCACAAGAATTAGCTGCCGGACTGCAGCAAGGTAAGAGCAAAATGCCAGTGAAACTAGCCTCTGTAATAAAGATGATAGGGATTTTGATGATCACCGGGTTTGTGGCTGCCTCTGTATGGCGGAACAGTTATGCTTTCAATATTTTAGCTGTACCCAAACCTAATATACCCCCACCCCCAGTTACGTCAGGTGGTACTAGCAACATTCCACACAAGGGAAATAGAGTTAAACGCAGCACATACTCAGAGAATAAAGATATTGACAACTGCATACAAAATTCAGCACACGTCTCTAACAACATGTGGTACCAACACATGACCAAAATAGGCAAACAAACAACAGAAGACAGCTGCTACGTCTGCTCATTGATCCCATACGCCATGAGTGCTTCCCGAACTTTTGTTGCCACGGAAATAGATTAAAAAACAGCACAGTGTATAATATACCTGGCACTGTTCCAAACAAAAGGGAGATTTCAAGGGAACACGGTGCACCTGGTATGGAAATCACGAGACACATACCCGTACGAAAATAACTTCCTTAAGAGTTATTTGAGCTACCACAAGGCCAGTTTACATGCCGAAGCATTCAGATACATAACAAGTGGCCCTGAAAAAGGAGAAACGAAGAAAGTTACACTACAGTACCTACCATGTGATTGGTACGCCACTGAAGCTCCTGGTAAACAAGGATGTTGGGTAAGACCACTGATAATAATAACAGGGAAGGTGTACCTGGGTGACAAATGGGACATAGGAGTGGTTGGCAGCAACATGATAACGAGAGAAGATACTACAACTATTGCAGAGCACAACAACAGATGTTGGATGACTTGGGTCAAGTACATACCCATGCTAACGTGGATAGAGAAGGATGAAGACCCAATAACAATACTGCCGATGACTGCACCTAAGGTATGCTACCAACACAAAGGAGAAGTGGACGTAGGATACAACACCAACTGTGCAAGCGTGACAGAGCTACCTGAGGGGGGAGCAGGAACAGCAGTAGTAATAGACCATTACTGGGCCTATGGAGACAAGGCATACCACACACTGCCCCCTCTGTGGAATGGTGTATGCAGAATAGTACATGTTAATGTACCATCACTAGTGGTGCCCCAGAAACATGTGAATGTGGCGAACTTCCCCAAAATGGATGAAGGAAACAAAAGGAAGAAGAGATCTGTACAGCTTCAGAAAGGGCCAGAGAACCGAAACAACGGCAACAACACCGTCCTGAACAGAAGGAAAAGACAAGGATAACCTCTGAAAGGAAATTACCTGTGGGGAAGGTCGGAAACAGCACTAACTTCAATCCCGCCAGAACACAGACTATTCAGCAGAGCAGCTATGTTCTTCTCCTCAATAATACATCCTGGACTACAGGCCTACGCAAACGCAAAATGGCTCCAGATAACTAGGTGGGAACTAATGATGACAATTAAATCTACAGTAAATGGATTCAACGCAATAAAAGAGGAATTGCGAGCAGTAAGGATGGTAGCACTACAGAACAGATATGTACTGGACCTCCTCACAGCAATGGAAGGAGGAGTTTGCGCGAAGATAAGACAATCATGCTGCACATTCATTCCTGCTAACGATGCTGACAATGGTACACTGACAGAAGCAGTATCACAATTGGCCCAGATGCACTCCAAAATGATGGATGAAAGTAAAGGTGTAAAAAAGGATGAGAGCTGGTTTTCGACGCTATGGTCATGGATGCCATCTTGGCTGTCAGATGGACTGAAGATCATAGTTGGATGCATTATTTTGGCTGGAGCTGCACTTATCATAATAAGATTTTGGAAGGCCCGGAAGGCACGCACCACAGACGAGATGATCGAAATGGTCGTTATGCACCCCTTGATGCCAGCAGATGACGGCCAACACGCAGGCACAATAATAAAAGAGAGAGAGAGGTTGCGCAACCAGATCATCACTAACCACCTGGACCCACCATCTGTGAAGCTCGAAAACCCAAGAAACCCAAGGAGCTACATAGGGAAATGGGTATACTGCACACCTGGAGGAACTTGTGTATATATGTACTGTTCGTTTGAGAACCATGTCAACCACTATGGACATTTGGGAGGAGTAACTAAAATATGGAGAGTGAGAGGAGATAAGGAAAAGGATATGTTTGTGGTCGACAAGTCGACCAGAGGGGGGACTGAAGTGGGAAAAGTGAACAAAAGGCTCCCACCAATCCCCTCTCAACCATGGCCTTGAGGATCACGGCCCAGACACCCGCCACGAGACGAGTTTGCCCATCTCCCAGATGACCAAATACCCTGGTACAAGAACATACGGATGTGCCCACTCGCATGCCCACCCGCATGCCCACCTGCCTGCCCTGCACATGCCGACACCTGCGGCATGGATGAACTCGACTAAACCATCCAGCACCAAATCAACACATCGTTAGAGATGCCATGACGACCTAGCTAACGGTCAGCACACTCGTGCAACATACACACCGGACACTCCCACACCAATCCACACGAAGAACATACTCAGTGCTATGACGTAGGCGACGGACACACCCACAGACGTGCATCTTTATTATTTTTAACATAGGCTTCTCAAATGCAGAAACGCAAGACGCATAATGAATTTATCTAAAAAGGCTTGCTCACGCTTCTTCTAAAACCATGTATCCTAATGAGGAATATAACGGAGACACGATACTGGGGATAGAGCAAGATGATACCGTAACCTAAAGCGCTCTGCATCAAATGGTTCCACCCATACACCAGGCCCAAGTAGGCCGCAAGCAAAAGCTTCCATGAACATTAAATGAGCAAGGGTTCGGTTGCTGACCCTGCAGAATGAGCCCAGTGAAAGCAGACAGTCAAGGGCACAACGTTGCAAACTCTCATTCTGCAAGCCGACGCCAAGGTCGCACCTGCAAGATAAGCCAGGCACACATTGAGAAATATAATATTAATTGTGCAGAATTCTGCCTCAACCACGGTCCCCACCTCACGTGACCAAGCCGAACTTGATAGGGTGCCAAGCCCAGGAGGAAGAAGGCGTCTTAATCCCCCCGTCTCAAGACACAGGCAGATACAATTAAGCGACTCAACGGACATCTGCGGCGGTGGGAGTAGTCGGCCTTCCTGCTTATGAATAAATCCTCACATTGTCTGCACATACCCATAGAGAAACATTGTTGCAAATGACAGGTGCACCGCGAGCTGGGAACAGCGATGGTCCCAGACTGGGGGGCTCGCGGGTGAACCAATCAGAACATGGGACCCTTATCACTGACACCATTAACATTGACCAATCCTCAGGGGTCTTCATGTAACAATTTTTATGTATCAAACTGAAGGGACAACTCAAGTATACCACCTGACTGACCCTTAACCAATAACCCCGTCCTCTATATGTATGCTATACTAACCCTACCACTCGGGGAACCAATCCAGAGTGGCGATAGGTTTTTTGCTAATTTTGCTAAGGTGACGCAAGTAGCGCGTCATGCTAAGGTAAAAAGGGCCTGCGAGCCACACGCTGCTGAGAGAGTGTCAGGACGGACGCGTACAATCCTTAGCCATCCCTGCCGTTTTGTTTAATAAACAGCAGAATCACCTTGCTTCTTGCGTGTGTCTCATACTCTATCTCTTTGGGATATACGGGAGGAGTTGGGGCCTCCCTGCCCGGAGGTCCGCGGAAGCCCAGCCGGCCCCGGGAGAATTCCCCGCCGACACTATTGATGCATAATCTCATAAACACACAATCACTGTGCAACAGCACGTTCAGAGACAGTGTTACATGACAACAAAACATCATTCAGGTACTCCTTGAGCGACTCCGGCCTGATTCACAGAAGATATTGTAATCTGCGATCCCATTTAAAATCACTTTGTAAATCAGGTCCTCTGTGTCTTAAGCACAGCACGGGACGCTGCCATCTGCCACATTACACAGAGGCCGTGAGAACGAAAACAAGCTGTTTCCTTACAATTCAGCGAAGATGGTGTCAATTTCTGGTCGAGGGCAGACACTAGTTAAAAACGCCCGGTATGCTTCTGGAGTGAAGTCATCGAGTGGAATTGAATCGCTCTAGAAAGGGAAAGAAAAAAGTTAGAGATTAATTTCGTTTTGCCATTACTATGGGTTCTTATAACAGTTAACACATCAGCCTAGTGAACAATGTGCTTGCATTTGACATTGTATGAAACATAATTTGATAAGCAAGTGTCTTGCAGGGGTAGTGTCTTGCAGGGGTAGCATGGCTCCAATTGTCACTTATTCTTTGTGCTCGAGACTGCCATAATTCCACATGGTTCCCACCCTCACTATTGCTGTTGCAAAACGTTGATCTGCGAAAAAGATTCTTTTTTGGCTTCATTTCTATTCAATTATGCTTGTGTTGTATTTAGAAGTAGAACTCGAAACTCCCAGAGAGCACATGGGAAGGAAAGAAACAAGAGCAATCGCGCTGATCCTCATTGTTATTTGGAGAATAATCTCTCGGTTGAACTGTCTTGCTATGCTTAGGTTACTTGCATTGGCTCATTGGATGAGCAGGACATGGTCTTGATTCTGGACTGTGTTAGCATTGGGGTTTATGAGGGAATGTAACTGTGTTTCCCAGTAACTGTATTGGGCAGTTATAAGACGCTCTGATCTAAAAGTGCAATTCTTCATGTTCCCTGGCTGACGACCAGCAGATGCATATGGCACCCTATGGTTGGGTTCAGCACCCCGGGTCCAGCTGTAAAGGGCTGTTTCACCTCTGTCACAGAAAACAGATGTGAGACAAAAATCCTGGGTAAAGTTAGCTTAGTAAATCTTTAATAGCAGCACGGCAGGGTGAGCACAGGAACAGACATACACAACCTGGATGCAATCCCAAGCTGTTTAACCCGCTCCTAATTGGCAGCTTTGATAACCTTCTCAGAATATTGACTTCAATGTAACAAACAGAAGCTTCTATGACTTTCTAATTAGTACATTGGGCCCATATGAGGAGCCGGGAAAACCTAAAGATCCAATGTCACATCTCCAGTCTTCAAGCGATTACCATTACAGGTATGTACCTTTACTACAATTAAGACTCACACTCATCTATCCATATTCTTTTTTTAAGTAACTTCTATTTGTGAAATATGTATATATTTTTGGTGGTGTGAGCATTCAAACATATGAGCAAACACATCATTAGTCGCCAATCTTTGTCTCTCCAATCTGACTGCAAGTTAATAATTAAGGAATATGACCCGAGCAGCGGGGGCATTACTGACTCAGGTAATGCCCCGGGCCCATAGTTATAGACCCGAGCGAAGCAAGGGCCTTAAGGAAGAGCCTGGGGCATTACCTGAGTCGGTAATGCCCCCGCCACGAGGGTCATATTGCTATTAGTACCCCGGCCCGCATTATGTGTGTGACCGGGGCACTAAAAGCATTTTTTTCTGTCCCGAAATGCAGCGGCGTTTAGGGACAGAAAAAAAAAGAAACGACCAAGAAAATGGCCGCCGCCATGGAAAGGGAAAAGGAGTCTGTTTTCCCTTTCCATGGCGGCCATCAGGAGCGGACGCACTGGGAACACTTGTTCCCAGCGCATCCACTCCCGAAAAAGGATCAAAAAGAAGGTAAGTGGGGTTGGAAGGGCAGGAGTGGGACGGGGGAAGGGCGTGGAATCCCGACGGAGGGATTCCCGGCCTGGTAATGACTCGGCGAGGGCCAATCAGAATGGCTTTCATTCTGATTGCGCCCTCACTGGGTACTAATTACAAAATGTAGTCTCTTTAATTTACATAATGCGGAGTACTGAATATAGTGATCTAGTCTTTTTGAAATTGGGACACCTCTTCCACTAACATTCAAATTAACTTAAAATTAAACTTCACATCAACATTATTTCAGGCATTCACTTGCATATATTTGCATTTTTCTCCACACTAACTTCTAGATAAGAGCTTCTCGACTCATCTAACAGAAGATGTAACATACTTAGAATCAAGGACTGTTGCAGAGAGGTCCAGGTTGACCTGAGAAGGCCAATGGTTTCAGACATGGCAACAGACCACATGGGTCCGGGTGTAGCAGCAGTGGTGGGGCCACTGGAGACTATAAAGCTTCAGTGGATTAAGTTACAGACTGCCGAGAACCAGTTTCAACAGGGTTTATGTGTTAGGGGCAATGGATAATATTTTAATGGCCCCAACACTGGCCTTGCATGTTGGTATTATGGGGTAGCACCAGGCATTGGTAGACTTATTTGTCTTTGGCAATTGCAGGTCAGCTACTATTCATCTAAGTTATTGCACCTTCTCTGCCAGCAGCAGGATCACATCCATGCCTTGAGATGGAGAGGCTTAGATAACATGACTTACATGACTACCCTCCCATTTGGGCCTGCCAAGAGAAGAAAAAAGTGTATACCGCTTATTGCTATTAGCCTTTAAGAAAGTAGTCCAGTTCCCCAAGGATCGGGCTAGATCTTTCAAGTCAGGAAGATTTGTTGAGTCCATTAGAGGTTTCATTGCTCTCTTTTAGGTGCAGGATCTTCTTCCTGATTTTTACAGAAGGTAAAGTCCTAATTAATGTGAAATTGACTTGGGGTGAAGGATGGCAACCCCCCTCACCTATTTAAACCTTTTTGATAGGCACCCAATCCATGGTGTCTGACACACACATTTTTCATATGATTCTTTTGATACATTTTTCATATGATTCTTTTGGGACAAACTGTTAGGATGCGACTTTACTGAAGAATCCATGTATCCAAATCATACTGGTGATACATGGCCTTTTCCTGAGCTGCGTTTGGAAAACCAGGTCTAGCATTCATGACCATTGAGGGACACATTTGTGCCACACTCTCTATCAAAGGGATGACTTCCTGACTGCAGAGCTTCTAAACTGGATTTTAGAGAGACATTGGGGGTCATTACGAGTTTGGAGGTAGCCTTGATGCTATTACCCGTGTCGGAATGTGTATTTTTGGGTCATTCCTGGTAAGTCCCCATTCTGAAAACCATTCCCCATTCCCATTCGAGCCCCCATAGGGCTCAATGGGAATGGGGAAGGAGCTAATAACGGACCCGCAAATAGCGGGCCCGTTATTAGCTCCCTGGTCCCTTAGCGGGTCCCACTAAGGGCGGCTGGTAAAACCAGCTGGCCCTAGTGGGACCCGCTAAGGGACCTTGGAATGCGGTGGTAGGGGGTTAACAGCACCGTCATGCTTATCGGTGCCGTTAACCCCTTACCGCCGTACTCGTAATGAGGCCCATTATGTTTGTTTACAGCTTGTAATCACTGAAATTGATAACAACTGCCATCAACCAAGGTGGGTGCATTACCAGCTGTTTGCCAAGATCTCTTACCCAGGAATAAATGGGATACATGGTGAAACCCCTACTCTGGGAATGAGGGTTTAGTTTAGTTAGTTTAGTTTGTTTATTTATAAAGCGCGTCCGAACCCTCAGGTAGCTGGGCGCATAATCATGTGCACAGCAGAGTTACATATCGTTACACACGGTATGTATTACATACGATAATATGGTGCACACATCAGGCATTGGATCCTTGATCAGTGCTAGTGCTTAGAGCTCATCCAGGAAAAGTAAAACACAAATGTGACCCATTCATGGAAATCAAATTGAGTGCACAGATGCTGGCATAGACCTGACCCCTAAGAGTTATTGGGCCTCATTACGAGGCTGGCGGCTGCGGAATGAATGGTGCCGGTAAGGGACCGGCACCGTTCATTCTGGGCCACCACATTACGAGTTTGCTCGCGGGTGGTGGTATGCACGCCTGGCCCAGACCAGACATGCATACCGCCACCCACGAGCAGACCAGGATGCTAAAAACGGACCCGTCATTAACGGGTCCGTTGTTAGCATCCTCCCCTTTCCCATTGAGCCCTACGGGGGCTTGAATGGGAATGGGGATGTACCAGGTCAGGGTCCCGAGAAAAGGGAATTACCGGGCCCGCAAAAGTCAGAATGGCCCGGTAATTATCTTTTTTTGGGACCCGGACACAAGTTTGGAGGCAGCCATGCTGCTAAGAACGGCATGGCTACCTCAAAAC
This sequence comes from Ambystoma mexicanum, assembly GCF_040938575.1. Taxonomy (NCBI): domain Eukaryota; kingdom Metazoa; phylum Chordata; class Amphibia; order Caudata; family Ambystomatidae; genus Ambystoma; species Ambystoma mexicanum. Next base: position 713,465,778 of record NC_090928.1, on the reverse strand, counting down.
TCGTAATGTGTCCCCCTGTTTTAAAAGAAGCACCATGCTCTTCCAAAGACCAACGCAATGGTCAACCATTTCAATGCAAAGTCAAAAGCACAATACTTCCAAATCCCCAGACTCTCATACAGCCCACCTCCAAGACATGCATGACATAGCAGGAGTCCCGCACAGGTGTGGTTAAAATGGATTTGAGAATATTTTAACAATGATTTCATCCTTGAGTCATACATTTAGATAAAGTGAGTACTTGCAATGGTATAAACGATTTTCACAACCCCAAAACATGCAACAATTCCATCCCATCACCCCAAACCCTGTTCTAATAGCTACAGCGAATATACCACCAATCTCACATTGAACGCAAAACACTTCAGGTGGCCCTACAGCCACTAGTGCTTAAATCCCATTTTTACAAATTATATTACCCATTCAAATAACGGTACTACTTTTGGAACATGGGCATGACAAGGTCAGACACCTGGCCTTTGAAAGGTGGGAAGGAAGCTCTATTCAGAGGAGGTTGAGGGGATAAGGAGGAATCCAAAGCCATCCCTAAACCTGAGGCCCAGGTTAGCTGAGAGGGCTCTGATTCTTGCCTACCCCCTAGCGTCAGCATGCATTATTTTAACCCACGTAATCAATTGCCGTAACTCATGTCTCATATCCTTGCCAGTGTCTCTTTTCATTTATAGAGACTACCAGTCCCATGCGGAAAGCCAACAGTGAAGCCAACCAAGAAATTCAGCCTCAGTGTTACACGCACAGTGGATAATAGGAGATCCGGAAAGACAATGGAAAAGAAAAGCTATGATGAGAAACCACAGCCCCACAGAGACCCGACTACAGCAGCACTTTGCTAGTAGAGAAAGAGGCACCAGCTGCAGTCATGCACAGAAACAGCACAAAGACATGCGTTGTGGGGCCAGTAGAGTCTGCCACCAAGCCGGAGCAACAATTTGTAGGTCCCCTGGACCACCAGGGACCAAGAGGGGAAATTGAACCATCCTCTCCCAACAAGCTTACTGGGCTAGCACATGGGAACAGGTCCTGGAACATGTATTTGGCCACTGGACCTCTTATACAGCCATCATTTTTTTGTGGTGAGCCCCACGGAGAAGGTGGGTGGGGCATAGGACCTCTCTGATGGCTTTATATTGCACATCCACATAGAGGGTGGGGAAGACAGAGCCGGATTGGCATCAGAAAATTATCCAATCCTCCCAGAGGAGGGGGATTTAAGCATAGGACAGGAAGTAGAAAGTGTGGTGTTTTGGGTGAAGTCAGAGGAAGAGGTGTAGCATGATCAAGAGCCCAGCAGGAGCAATGGGGGAGCATCGACTTGTGAAGGAGATTTGAGATGCACGTGAGGTATTAGTTTAGGAGTGAAAGTGGTTCTGCAGTGTCAATGTGTGTGTTTGTGTGGTGAACGATTAGTGAAATTAGTGTAACAATTGATTGAGAAGTGGATGGTACTTGCTGAAAAGCATTGTTTGAGTAGTTGGAGGGAAGAAAAGTAGTGTGTAGGGGGAACGTGGTGTGAGCAGCAGTGAGGAGGGCGAGTAGTAGTATGAGGAGGGGAGTAGTAGCATGGAGTAGGGAGTTGTGGTAGTGTTTTCGATGAGAGGAGTAGTGTAGAGGAGGGATTATTAGCAGTTGAGTGGAGAAGGGCATAGCAGTAGTTGATAAGAGGGAGTAGTAACATCAAAGGGTAGGAAGAAAACTAGACTGTGTGAAATATTGGAGGGACATGACAGAAGAGAGAGAATAAAAGTGGAAAGAGGCAGGGTGGGAGTGTAGAGAGGGAAAATGAAAATGTGAGAGTAAGCATGACAGAAAAGTCTGAATCAAAACAGCATACTTGCAGGCACCGTCCCCATTTCCCTTAGAGGACTAACCGTTCGATAGAGTAGAGATAGTTAGGAAGTCCATGAGGCAGTTTACATAGCCAGCATTCAGAAAAGCATTTTGAGAGAAATCTAGTATTTTAGAGGGTAGAAGTCAACAAGCAGTATCACTAACCAGTGATCATAGATGCCAGGATTAGGGCAGAGGGTCAATTTCCAATGAGAGAGGTACAGCCCCAGGCCCCACAAAAGTTAAACATAAACTCCAGAACTTTCTCTGTGATTCTGTGATTATAGGGCTATCTGTAAGATGGCAAGCTTCCATGTGTGAGGGCATCCAAGAAACCACACAAATATTTGATAGCTATGTTGTATCCTGTCATCATATTACAAAAGGAAATTAATGTAAATAATGAACGTTATTGTGGTTTTAAAAATGAATGGCACATTTCTTCTACATGTGAGAGAAGAATATGGCATTTCGGCTAAGCCTTGCATGCCACAGCAACAGATGTCTGCATCAAAAATCATGTTGTTGTGCTAATTTCCATACCTAAAATGCATTGCTCAGTAGCTCTGAACTGGAATTGAACTTCCAGGGATGCTTACTGGTTGTCACTCTGGCATATGTGACATAGCTGAAGTGGCCTATTCCAGATATTCATATATCACTCAAAAGAAACAATTAAATGGACCAATGTTAGGAAGGAGGACGGCCTAGGAGTGTGTGAGAGAGTGAGAGGAACCAATCACAAGCCCTGTCCTATCCAAAAAAAGAGCTGTAGGCAGGTGTGTAGGAGTCCTGGGAACAGCCGATTATCACAGCTTCAGCTAACCCCCTCCTATCCTCCCTTTTTCCCTGTCGCTGGCTGTCAGGAAAGGAAAGCTTTAAAAAAAAATGAGTGCATTGTGCAACTTCAAATCGGGGTCCTGAACAAAATGGTGATACTCTTGGTTACAACAATGCTCAACAAAACTAATGTTCTAACATATGCCCTGTTCAACTGTACATGCCACCCATCATTGTTGTCTATGTTGTCTGTGTATTGAGTAATCTAGGGCACCCTGAAGTGCAGTAAAAATAGTTCCCTTAAGTGTGGTGAAACTAACTCTATTCTACTTGTGTCTATAATCTACAAAACAACATGGCAACTGTTGAGACAACAAAAAGGCCTAAAATAGTTTTTATTTTATATTTCCATTCTTGACTGGGAGGTGGTGCATGATGTTGCATCTGCCCTACCTGCACCATCACACATTAATCAAGATGATAAATAATGGGTATGGGATGACTTCGGCACCAACAGACCTAGGGGGTAATTATTTGCGCCGAAAAAAAAAACAGGATTTGTGTGCCATTCTGCCCGCAAATCCCCATTTGTTAAACAGGGATTTGCGGGCAGAATGGCGCACAAATCCCGTTTTTTTCAGCGCAAATAATCCATGAATTACCCCCCTTGAGTTTAAAAAAAGTTGACAATCTCGTTGTTGCATGTGAAAAGCACATGTTTTAATGTCATTTTTACTTGTAATGACAATCTCATAAAGTGTAGTTCTATTAACCAATATGATGCCATCTGCTACATGCTCTTGCATGGTGAATGGCTGAACATTATGCCCTTTTCTTTGTGAAACATGGCTGTGTACATGCAGAAGTTCCTTTGCATTGCACTATTTAGTTTTCATTAAAACCTACAACATAGCTTGTTTTTCTTGATACAAATGAATGGTGATTTCTTTTATACTTGATTCTGTCTAACAATAACCACTTGATAGTTATGTGCTAATCAATATTCTGATTATCCATTGTTTACTGGACAGCAATATGTCCAATCAAATATCACTGCTGTCATATGTTTCTGACTACTGCTGCCAGCTGTAGATGGATCCATGAATAATCAAGTGGCGGACAATATGAATGAATTCTACATTTATTTAAGAGCAAAATGAAATGCATTTTAGAAAATTGCAGGTCAGCCCCCATGACACAGTCCTATTTTGCATGTCCTTTAGAATTGAGCACTGAGTGTGACTGAATATATGAAATGGCTTAAGGTAAATAGTAGTTACACAGTACGTTGTATGAAACTTTGAAGGTCATCTCTTTCCAGTAGATGGTCAGATAGCACAGAGAGCTAAGCACTAGCCACTGATATCTGTGTGCAGCCTGCTTTGACAGGTTCAAATACCGGCAGGGTCAGCTCAGCCTTTCATCATTGCAAAGTCGGTAAATTGAGTACCACTCTGTGGGATAATAATGTCTTCTGTTATTTCAGTACTTTGAGACCTATGGGTGTGTAGTGCTATATAATAAATAAATTATTATTTCATAAAACTACAATCATTGCTAAAATGAAACATCCAGCCAAGGAAGAATTTACTCATAAGGCTTACTAAGGAATACATCTGTCACCAGTAGCACCAAAGGGCAACAGGTTTTGAGCAAGAAGGAAAACAGATCGATAGTAAAGCAACCCAATAGAAACAAGAATGGCGGAACAGAGCTTAATTTAGATAGAAGATAAAATATGGAGAATCCTAATGTTTTAATAAAGAGGACCATTCACATGATAAGGTCAGAATTTGGCCAACTATCATTTTCAAAATAAGCATCTCTTCTAAAGAGCAGCTACCTAACAAAGATCACAAAATAGAATCCCAGATATAATAGTTTATTTACATAGCGCCTAAACACAATGTGTTTCAAAACTCTTCAAGGCAAGGGAGGGAACAAGGTAAAATATAATTACATTCTTACAGGCCATGCACAGTAAGGATGTGAAATTAACTATTGTACTCAGCCTGACGACATTTCAGATAGTGCAAGAGCTAAGACATAGATAAGGAAGGGAGGGGGAGAGTGGGAAGGAAATCGAAACAGACAGGCCACAACCGTACTAGGCCTGAAAACATTTCTGGTAGAGCCGGAGAAAACAAAAGGTGAGGGGGAGGGGTGCAGAAAGGGAGGGCATGAACAAAACAAGCGACTATCGTACTAGGCCTGATGACATTTCAGATATGGCTCGGGGGAGCGGGACAAAGGTGAGGGAGAGAGGTGCAGAAAGGGAGGGGATCTGAAATGTTTTCGCTCTAGGGACATTGAAAGGTCACCTTTAGGTCTCTATTCTATATAGAAGTAAAATAGTGAGAAGGAATGGACTAGAAAAGAATTGCAAAGTAAAACAGAATATCAAACAATCAAGGCAAAATACTTAATTTAATTGAATCGTCCGACAATGTAAAGCTTAATCAAGAACCTTGAGCCCTGGCCTGCTTCTTTTTTGGTGGATACTGTTCTTGGGGCAAATATATTTCTCCTTCTCCTTCTCCTTCCGCCTGTCTTCCCCTTTCTTTGTTCAAGTCTCCCTGTTCCTCCTCACTTCCTCCACATTTCTCCTTCCCTTCTCATCATTCCCCTGTGATCAAACGTCTTCCTCTTCTCTAGCCACTCTCTTGCTTTCGCTATTCACTCTTCCTTTTTTTGCCTGTGCTACTCTTTTTATCTCTTCCACCTCCGATCTTGACTCGCTCTCCTTCACCTATGCTCTCCTTTCTCTCACCTCTTTTCTTGGCTCCCCTTCTTTCACCTTGACTTTTGTATCTGATCCACACTGACTCTGCTTCTTTCAATTCTGCTCTCCTTTCTCTCTCTCTGCTCTATTCGTACTTCTCACAACTCCAAACATTCTTCTATCTCGCAGCTAGCTCTTCACTCTCCCTCCTTCATCTTTGCTCTCCCTTCTTTTTCCTCCAGTTCTGAATTTCCCTCTGTCAAATCCACTTTTCTTATCTTTCTACACTCTTATCTCTCCCGCCTTCACATCAGCTGTTTCTTTACTCACCCTTCCACCTTTGCTCTCTGCTCCCTCGGTCCCTATCTCATCTTCTCGACCCTGCTATGCTGTTATTCTACACCAGATTGTGGATACTCTTAACTTCAACACCCATGATTCACCCCCCTCCTCATATGCCTCCCCTGCTGAGCATTCCTGGTGTGCTGAACACATGTTTTAAACTATTTGGGTAGAAAACCCACGTGTAAAACACTGCTGACTGACATTGAGGCTGTCTGCTCTATGCAAGTTCCAAACCACAAACCAAGTGAAAACCTTTGAGTACCATTAAAATGGGCTAATAATACCAGCTCTTAGGACAGTACTTCGAAGCTGGAGGAATCCAGCATGAAACACTATACATGAAGACAGCATATTATTTTCTTATATCTGTATAGATGTCTTTATTTACACTGTATATAGGGTTTTTATGGTATTAAATTGTCCCGTTAGTAATATTTTAAGGACTTTACATAGAGGTATACAGATTCATGCTGGATTCCTACCACTTCTAAGCACTTTAGTTAAGGTTTTAGTATTACCTAATGTGTAATGGTACAAGAGAGCCTGGGGACCAATTCCGTTGGTGATGGTGCGCAGTACAAATACCTTTAACATTAACAACTTAATGAGCGTGGAAGGAGGAAGAACTGAGTCGGCCCTGCCAGGTTTGAACTTGTAAACTCCATGCTCCATACTTTGCCTGTGTCAGTGGCGAGCACTAAACCTGTGGCTTACCCCCAGAACGGTCTGAATTATAATTGTTAACATTAATTGAGCAGTGTTCATTTTATGCCACATCTTTTTCTTAGACAATTGATTTTGTTAGACATCTACTTTTAATTTGATTTGATTGGAAACATTTGGTTGGCCTAATTCTTTCACAAGTGAACATGAAATAAGGTTGGACAGTACATCTAGGTTCAAACAATGAGCTACAGGGGCCATTGTATAGACACTGTTATCCGTGGGAGTGCAATTAGCACATTTCCCTCTTGTTAATAATAATATTAAAGGATATTTGTACTGCACACTATCACCACGGAGTGGTCCCTTGGCGCTCTGGCGGCTCTGAAAAAAAAATGGAAGGGGGTGGGGGGTCAGTTAATGGGAATAAGCTGGAAAAATGCAAGAGAGAAGTGGTGTGCTATTGGTGACCTCAGCCTGGTGGGTGTGTTGGCTGGGCTTGGGGTGTTTTACGGTCGGTAGTCTTTGTGTGCTGTTGTGTGAGTCTGTGGGCCTCATTACGAGTATGGAGGCAGCCATGGTGCTATTAGCACCATGGCTGCCTCCATACCGGGCTCCAATACCGGGTTCCTTCAATGAGGAATTACCGGGTCATTCCAACATTGGAGGACCTGGTAATTCCTTCTTGAAGGAACCATTCCCCATTCACATTTGAGCCCCCATAGGGCTCAATGGGAATGGGGATGGAGGTAAGAACGGGCACATTACAAATGGGCTGTTATTAGCTCCCTCTTCCCCTCGCGGGACCCGGAAAGGATGTCTGGTTTTTTACCAGACGTCTGTTCCGGGTCCCGTAAAGGTAACCTCGTAATAGGCACTCCCGTAATGAAGGGTGTCGGTCCAGTACTGCACCCTTCATTACGGGACCACCAGGGTCGTAATGAGGCCCTATGTGTGGTTTGTTTTGTTGTGGAGTGTAGTGAAGTTTGTGCGGATTGTTGTGTTATAGGCTTGTGGTTGTGTTTGGTTAAAGTTTGAGATTTGTATGCAGAGGGTGAAATTGTTAGTGGATTGGTTAGTTGGCATTGCTGTCTGGCTATGCAGGCTATCGCTCTCAGCCCCTTCGAAACGTGGCACATGCAAACGCTTGCAATTACGTCCAGGGGCAGCACCTGCCTTCATTCACAACTCCATACGGTCAATGTCCATGCCAATGTCCACAACTTAGTTCAAGTGTGACAAGTGCTAACATTCACACAACTCTATATAAGCATGATACCTGGTAGAAATTACGGGGCGGGTGAGGTTGTTGGCTGGAGTTGGCTAGGGATGGTGATTTCTGTCCTCATGAGTGTCACTTGTGTCCTATTGATTCTGGGTGTTGTCAAGGGCAGGACGAGGGAAAATATATTCCTGGTGCTAGCATTTATTGAATGTCTAGGTTTTTCGGTCCAGAGCAGATGTTGCCCTAGTGCTAACTGCACTTGTACTAGTCCTGCGTTTCCATAATATCGCCATATGCCTTTGTTTGCAGTAATACTGAATGTGACACCATCCCTATGTGCCAACATAAAATATGTGTTCATTTGCTGGTGATGTTTGGGCCCAATACTGCTCGCTGTTATTCATGTAAGCAGTGATAGTGCAGTTTGCTCTCTGTTAAAGAGAGGCGTTTCATTAATGATTAGTACCACAAGGAGTGCAGTCAATAACTACTGATGTTGACTGCATTCGGAAAATTCTCCTGTCAAAAGCAGACAAGGCAACAACAATGTGATTTACGGGCAAGATAAGATTAAATAAGAAACTATCTCTGGGAGGATATTTATTTCACGAGAACATTCATTTTAACGCAATAAAGAGAAAGCTAACACATACAAAGAGGGAATCACTTTCTTTTAGAGAAACTCTTTATTTATCTTTAGACCTAAAGCATGATCATGATTGAGCGCCTGGGGACCAATTCCATTGGTGACGGTGCGCGGTACAAATACCTTTAACATTTAACATGAGTTACCTGTTCCAGGTTAACCAGGTTTCAATTAAAATGCTAAAGCATGATCATGAGTTACCTGTTCCAATTTAACCAGGTTTCAATTAAAATGCTTACTTTATAAAGACAACCTTGTTATTTAAATACTAAAAACTAAAAACACATTAAGTTTAGTAACGCAGTTTGCTATTTACTTTAATTACTGCTCTAAAACTTTTACTTCACCACCAAAAGGCCAACAATGTACTGCTATTTCCACTATGTTGTAATAACCTGATAGTCTTCAGGAGAGGTCATTATCACTTGGGATACTGACCCTTCTCCAATTTATGGCCCGCGGTGAAGGTTATCATCCTGCGATGACGACTGCTCCATCGACCTTTAAGGCTATATGAATAGTTATTGAACAGACAGAATGTTTCACTATTAAACATGCACATTTTAAATGTCTTTACATCTTCTACATTAGCTTAAGCTTCATCGCCTCCATCATGTGTTACCTCAGGCTATAATTTCATGTGTTTCTTCGAAACTATCGCTCATTGTCTTATTTCGTTCTTGTTTTATCTGTTGTGCAGCTAAGGTGCAATTTCTACATACATCAAAATAGAAACAATGTTCAGGATAGGCTGTGAGCCTGAGCACATGTTGGCATGTATCTATTCATACATGACAAAACAATTATATTTTTAAGGAGAAAAGGTGCGATAATCATGGTCATCTTGTTCAAATGCGCATCGAAATGATCATTGTTCTTTTCGTTTCTATTTTCCTCCAGCATAATCCCACTCTGATATGAGCATGCATCTTTTCATGTTGGCATCCAGTACACGCATGCAAGTTATGTCTTTCTACAATTTAAACACAAATAGTTCTCCAAGCAAGGAAAAATAGAGGTGTGAAGCTACAAACAGGTTTACCTGGGGATAGAACTGCTTTGAATGGAACTTTTGGAGACTTTGCCTATTTATTGAATGCCCATATTAATTGCATGCCATCACGAGACTGCCCTGGTGCCCGATTCGTTTGTTTCAACCTGGAATATAAGTAATTTACCTCTACATATATTTATTAGTTTCCTCTTTCTCATTTTACCCTAAAGAAGATCCGTATCCACCATCGGGATAGCGTTTTTATTGCGTGTGGGTCATGTTATTGTGTATGGATGCTCCATTGACGACAGCGGATGGTATGACGGTTGCCAGTCCTGTTAAAATGCCTCACGGCAAGTTGGGGTAAGTGTGGTAGATGAGGGGTGGGGTGCGGTGACAGTGCGTCAATACAGGCTGTTGCTTAACCCTCACGTATATGATTTGGTAAGTGACATGTTGAGGGCGATGTAGACATTTTGATGATCTTAGAGTATGATACAGAGGATTAAATTGGGTTTTAATGCAAGAGATGCTTTTTCAGGTCGACGGTGGGCAGGTTCAGGTGGGGGTGTTGTAGTGTTTGTTGGTTGGATGGTGGGAGAGTGTTATAACAATGGGCCTCATTACAGGTTTGGCAGTAGCCTTGCTGTAAAACCGGCAGGCTGCTGCCAAACCTGCACATGTTTCCAGCCCCCAGAAATGGGGAAATACAGGGCCATTAAAAGCATGGTGGACCCTGTATTTCCCCATTGCCAGGGGCCGTAAACTTTTATTCCCCATTCCCATTTCAGCCCGATGGGGCTCAGAGGGAATGGGGAAGCCGGGTGCACAGGCACCATTTAGAATGGTGCCGGTGCATCCGACATGCTCTGCTCACGGGTGATGGTCCGACTGCCCACCAGGTGAAAAGGCACCCGCGAGCAGAACTCGTAGTTTGACGGTCCGGTAACTGCGGTACCAGGAAGCTTACTGGTACCATAGTAACCAGACCGTCGAACTTGTAATGAGGCCGAATGTCTCTGGACAGTCAACAGGTGAGTTTTAGATGGTGAATGCCAAAATCAACATGATCTAACATCTGTTGGCTTGAAGAAATGCCATCGGCACAGGTTTACAACCCGAAACATTTTTGATTTTGACTGTGAAAAATTATGGTGGTTTTCTCTCTCAAAAATTATCCATGCTGAAAAAGGACAGTACACAAGTGTTTATTCTGGACCCTGTCTACTGACATCCTGCAACGGCCATGCGATTTGGCAAATGGGAGCCCCAAAGTAACATGCACATTCCTGTAGAAGTCAGCTGGAATCTAAGCTATTCCAATAGCCTATGGCTGCCCTTAACATTTTGGACATTTTATATAATTCTGTATCCCAAAGATCATGTGACAGTTTGGTTAAATATAAAAATAATAGCTATTTCTGGTTGATATAGGGTCATATGCGGAAATACGGTTTTAACTTGCCAACACTCTGTGATGTCAGTTTTTTATCAACTGGTTTCCTGTGCCTCGTACAGTTATCAGAGTGTGTGTGTATCACAATCTAAGCCTAGGGTTCACACACAAATGTTTGCTGGGTCAGGCCTTGAAGGTTCCATTTGCACCTACCTGGGAAGACTTGGCACTTTCCAAGAGGAACAAGGCATAACCCAGGTAGTATGGTGGTGTTTAAGTCAGTGCTTCAAAGGAACCTCTGCATTCACAATGGGGAAGTCACATCAGGGAAAATTAGATTATCTTTGATCACGCAGACATGAGAAGGGGGTGCAGTACAGGGGAGCTCAGAAGCGGATCTATTCCTGGGGTCCCGTCATCTTTGAAATGTGTAGGCTTCACTGATTCCAGTGCACGCTCACCCAAGGCACTCTAGGGCGCAGACAGTAAAAACTCTTGTTACAAATGCTGAGACTGACTGTGATAATGCAGAACTCTGCTATGGGAAAGAATACTAAGGAATGAAGCAATACAAGCGGAAACACACCTTATGCTGACAAACAAGAAGGAACTGACTTGATTAACTTGAAGCATTCTCACATTGATCTTTTGGAGTTACACATAGATCATGCAAAGAATAGCGAGCAAGTCATGCAAGATGCTAACCTATGAAAGAAACTTTGAAATTGACCTTACAATATACTACACAGAGTTCACCAAACAGTATTACTTCAGCCTTGACAAAGCCGCTGTGGGCGAAACACGTGGCCATGCATTCAGCTTTTTGATTTGGACTATATGACATGAACATACCACTGTTTAACATGTGACCATTATTTCAGCATAATTGAATGCATATTTTTACAAATTATGATCATCCTATCCTACTAACAAACAGTTACTAACTATGCACCTGATATAATTAGGATTACTTTGTGACACAAGAGTGTTTCCAATATGTATAAACTGCATGATTAATGAGATCATTTTCACCTTGTGAAGCAACCAGGTGGTTCAAGTAATTGATATACATAGCTAATTTGTGATTGTTCATTGTGTTTGCGCTTGCACTGGAACCAATACTATTCTGCATATATGTCTAGCATGTGGTTGTGTGGTAGGACTTTCAGAGCGTAGCTGCATTGCAACACACTCGACTACTCACTTATCACAGAAGGGAATGGCACAGTCACATAGTTCTGACAACTCTTTATATTATTCCTTAGAGAGGCATGAATTGGAGGAATCCACTGTGGCAAAATGACTATGTAATTACTACGTTGATTTATCTTTGGAATTAAGAAGGAAAATTATTTCACTGCAAACCTATCTGGGCATTAGTATGCCCAAAGCATCCTGTCATTAAGGAGAAGATAAGGATTTCCAAGGGAGGAGCAAGCAGTCCCCCACCCACCACAAAGGCACATCTGTGGTGGCCTGTTTTTCGACAAAACTTTCCTGCTGAATATAAACTGGTACCCACGACTCTGCCTACTGGAAGTGGCACCCTTGCACGCATTATCTGGCAACCTTCCTAGCTGTAAGGAGACACAGCAGGACTTGCCTTTTTCTCTGAGACCCTGGCCACTGTCCCTCAGTAATGCATAATTAAAATGAGCAGATTTTTCTCTATTTCCTAGTTCAAATTATTTTCAAGACGATTCAACCGATCCTGAGACATGTTTAAGCCACTAAAATACCTAACAGAGCTGCCTTTGGCATTCTATGCTATGAAACCGCTTTGAGCCTTTTCGAGTAACAAACACAACCACCACCAGCCTGTGTCTGAGCTTAATTGAGCCAATCACTGCTGCAGAAACACAGTGCATCAATATACCCAGTCAAGCTATTACAATGGTTGAATCCACATGAGGAGACACCTGCGAACAGTTGAACTGCGAGGACCTACGCATTCCTCGTTTCCATGCTTACTTTGAGTCTTGAAATGGGTGCCGTAACAAACTGATGTGATTGTCTAGACACTGACTAGGGCCTGTGGATAGTTCCCAGAAGCCTGTCTCGAACCTGTTGAGCCCCACTGAAGAAGATTTAAAGATATGTGTTTTGGTTCTGTCCCCGTTTTGCCTGGTATTAATACCCCTAGCCATACCTTCTTAAGGAACATTCATTTGCACTTGGTCTTTGCTGTAAATACAATTGCCTACACACCCCTGTCTTCATACCCAGACGTCTGCATATCATGTGTATTGTTTTACAGGGGTGAGGTGTTAGTGTTTATTTTTTTGTCATGTGTTTGTATTTTTAGTAGAGTTAAATTTGTATAGAGCCTTGGTTGGGCATTTATTTTATTTTTGTTCCACAGTGTTCTTTTGGATGCTTCCTCACTGGCTCACACTTGCCTTAAAGAATATAGTCTGCTTTTGGACCATGCTATTTTAATGAGGTGAAGGAGGTGTACCATTAATGCTGTGCCTGTGTCATCTTTATGATTGACTAGCAAAAAGTACCCGTACTCCTCACGTGTTCTGCGGACAGACATGATAACGCTCTCATCAAGTGTTGAAAATCAATGAACCTGTAGGTCCCTGTTCCGAGTTGCGTATCACCTTATGTGCTTTGCACTCTGAAGTACGTATGCTGAGAATGTGTTTGTGTGACTGGCTGACATACCCTGGAGCAGATGTGGAAGAGAGGCAAAAGTTGGCGTGCTGCAGTATACTGGGACCTTCTGTGCACTCTCCACCTGTCTCCTCACCCTAATGCGGTGCAGTAGGTTGCAGTGCAAATATCTCAGAAACGGTGCACCCTACAGCCTCGAAATGTGGTTTTCAAGCTCCTTGGGAAGTCTGAGTGGTCTTCCTTGCATCAAAATGCTTAAAATTAGCTTTGTCCAGTCCTTCTATGACCACATTGATGTTTTGCTGATTTCAGGAAACAATCTCGTGAAGGGGCTGAAATCCAGGGAAAGGAGTACGGTGTCCAAATGTCATGTAGCCAGTAATGTCCAGAGTGTCCTAACAGGTAACTATGCACATTTTGGTGCAGATTGGTGGAAGGATGTGGAATTGTATAATGAAAAAACTAACCGATGTTCTGCTTTATATATATACTACCCGTAGACAGACATGATAAAACTCTCATCAATTGTTGAAAATCAACGATCCTGTAGGTTGCTCTTCCGAGTCGCTTATCGCTTGATGTGCTTTGCACTCCGAAGTAAATAGCCAGTATGTCCAAAGGGTTCTAACAGGTAACTATGACAAATTTGGTGAAGATTAGTGGAAAGGTGTAGAATTGTATGAGGAACAAACTAACCAATTTTCTGCTTGATATGTATATAGATAGATAGATAGATAGATAGATAGATAGATAGATAGATAGATAGATAGATAGATAGATAGATAGGAGAAGAAATCCCTGCTCATTTGATAGTAGTGAGGGCAGTCTAAATGGTTAAAAAAACACTACTCAATCCTGTTCTCCTGAAGAACTCTCGTGGCAGTGGAGGGAGAGAGCTTGGACTCTGCTAACAGTTTAGACAGCCAACAGAAAAGAACTGTGCAGACGTTAGAAACAGTGAGTTGAGAATTTGTGTTCCCTCAGAATGTGTTGAGGGCTTTCAGATCAATTGTTCATCATACACTCTTACCAGAGTGCACTTCATCAATCGCACCTCCTGTATACATTTAAAACTGTTGCTTAGTGTCAGCATTTAAATATTATTTCACATTTTGGTGTGCAGTCCTCACACTATCTTTTTAACATCAGAAAAACGACTGGGTAATTTGTTGTAATATGGAACTAAACATGGATGCTTTGAAGGAATTGAAAGTCAGTGCCCTTTCTGATAATTGTCAGGTGAGTGCACTCCCTCATCGCAGTAAAATTAGTAAGCCTGAAATCCTGAAAAGCCTCCAAGCATTTGAGGAAGGAAGATTGGCTGAGGAGATACGAGGCCCGGGTCATTACCTTGATTCCTAAAGCCAGATAGCCATTTGAAAATGTGGGAAAATGACAGTTACAAATCCTCGTATAGGTAGAGCTGAGTATGATTTCCTAAATATCTTGAGTTTTAGTTAAGTCCTGTGTAGCAACCAGGTCTCACAGTTTTCACAATGGGACTGACCTAGCTGCTAGGAAACTTCTTATCAAATAGATGAAGGTGCCACTAGAAGAACAGAAACCAAAGGATCCGATGATGCTGGAGTTGTGGAAGATGAAGCTGAATAAGCAGATGGCAGGTCACAGACAATCATCAGGGAAGCATGTGTTTCAAGCCAGGGAACTCCTGTGTGTCACATTCCCAAGCACTTAGTGCAGCCATGTGAGGGAGATGTGACAGTGGAAGAGGCACTGTGGGGTGCAACCCTGATGAGTTGCTTACCTACACATGGCACTGATCTCATCATTCAGCTGGCTCTGGAGGAGAGGTTCATTTATTATAAAAATGAAAGTGGCCATTCTAAGGAAGGTTTGCAAAAACCCAGAAAAAAACCTCAGAGGCATTTTAGAGAACTTTTAACAAGGGGAAGGCAAACTCTCGAGGTGTTTAGACATTTGTTTCTGAAGAATGTGATTGGGTGGGTAACTAGAAACAAAGTAGACACATTTGAAGGAATGCTTAATTTAATGGCATGCAAGCATATCCTGAAAAGATGGTGAGGCAGAGTTCCACCACCATCTAGTAGAAAAGAATACCACAGACCCTAAGGAGTTGCAAAGGCTGCTGACAAGTAAGTGAGTACTCACATCCAAAAGAAGGCTCGGATAAGCACACCTAAATCAGAAGAAAATGGCCTCTGACAAAAGGAGAATACAGATAAAGATTCTTCTTCCAGGAAAAGCCCCAAAGATTTTGAAGGGACATCCCAGACACATGCAAAAGAAATTATTGTACTGCTAAAACCTGGGGCCCCAACATGCTCAGCGCCCAAAAGACATGTTATGTGTGGGGATTTGTCCCACAGGAAGAAAAATCCCCCCAAAAGGCCATAATCAGTCAAGGTATCATGGAGGAGGCCACAATCACTGTGGGCATCCTAGTGATGAATTCTCACTAGGCCAGGGAGTGGCTGAATGTTCCCTGGCCAATATGAATGATGTGCGATGCAGCTGCTAATGTCACTGCTGTCAAAGGGTAACTCTGGGAATCAGTCAAAGCATTGGTGAACCACTAATGCCACTACTTGTCAATTGCTTGAGATGCCATTTTGAAAATTGCTTCAACTTTTGTTTTCAAGGGAGGTGTGTTTCAGGTAGACAGGCTTCTCTATACTATCTAAAACAGACAATGAATGTCAAGTTGTGGGTCTATATTAGAAAGTGGTGGAGTCTACTGTTATGCATACTGGTTTTCAGTATGATGGGATGTGTTTGCAAATTTAAATTAAAATATTAGTGAGACAACAGCAGGCAGGTCCGGTTTCCCTTAAGGTAAGCAAACAAAAAAAAGCTGCCATTAGCCACTGTGAGCTAGGGGACCACCTTTAATACTTTTTTTATGTTTAATAAAACACAATATCGAGATTAGAAACATCCTGTTTTTTGTCCCAGTGTGTGGGTGAGAATGTTGCGGTGGGGAGGAACAGTTTCAGGATATTTCTCCTTTACGAATAAGTCACTAGAAAAATAAATGTATTCCCTAAATAGATATTATTTCCAAGGCCTTGGGGTTCATATTAGTTGCTGTGGAGCTGAACAAAATGCTTCGACAGCACAAATATGTTAAAAGACCTTTGGAAATTCGAGGTATCCCTTTGTGTAGGGGGCACTGGAGTGCGCAAATCACAACTGTGCTAAGAAATGCATAATACCCAAAATGCACCGAACAGTAGACATGGCTAATGTAGCTGGAGCCTGAACCCACAGGCAATGTGGTAATGCAGAAAGGAAATCTGTGGATGCGGAACAGGTGCATGCACGTGTTGCCACATAAAGAAGACGCACGACGAATGGACAGAATACGATGTTTGGAAGTCAACATGTTTGGAACGGCAGAGAAAGAGGTCAACAAAAAGTATAGGTTATAACCATAATATAAAATGTACCTGCTGGACCTGTGAAAGACAGCCCTGATTTAAAACAGTACCATCATTACAGCTGTACACCATTGATGAAAAAGTATCTGCTATTAATTTTCGGTCAATGGATCCTAACAAGGCGGCGGAAACAGTGTTTCAGTCCAGCGGCAAACCCGCCGGTAGCACCTGCGGGTTACCACCAGACTTATAATGGGGCCCATTGTGCCAAGAGCAGAGTTGGCGGCTTGATATTCAGCGTACATGGATTGACCCCCAGTTCATAGATGCACAACTCATACATGGTGCAGCATACCATTTTCCACCTGCACAGGAAACTGTGTGTATTCATTAATGTGTTTAATCTCTGTTGTCGACCAAAATGTTAGTTTTACGGGTGACCTCATTTACCCTCTCAACCCCTAGTTGCAAACGTCATTTCTACATTTCCTAGACAGTACTGGAGTACGATTCAGCTCTGTTCCTATCTAAACACGCAACACAAATACACAATAGAGCATATGTTGGGATTGTTGAAGAGCTGGTACTAGTGCGTTCACATTTCAGGAGAAGTCTTAATGTAACTTCCAGATAACGTGTGCCACATCGTTCTGTTATTCTACAAATTGCACAACCTTACCATGAAGCAGAATATATCGTAACCAGATGATACTGTGACATGTTTGTTGTGGTGGCCCGCTGCCGGATCACCGGGGTGGGCCGCCGCTGATGCCGGGGTCAGCCGACATACCAGGGAATGACATGCAACAATGTTTACAAGGAAATGTGCTGATGGATGAAATATTAGGGACAGCATAGATAGTAAAGTTAATAGATGGTGTAAAGTCCGTGTGAATGTACAACTCCACTAGATCATGCCTGTTATGAATGCTTACTATACATGTTTAAAACAGTGGTAGTCTGCCATGATTATGGCAAATACTGCTATGTTGTTACGTCACACAATAAAATGCAATGAAAGTAACAGATGCCTCGAACGTGAAAACATAACGACAAGCCCTGCATTATGAGTGACACGTTGGTTGCATTACCACCTCCCAGATAGACATATGTGGTATCTGTGAGTGGCATAAATCATCAGGCAGGACACAGTAACCACTCTAAAGCCAGGCATGTATCAAAATGTAAGCTTTCTATATTGTTACAGTTGAAGGGAGGAAGGTAAGTCAGGAGAGCAGGTAACAAGTGTCTACTCCCTCTGGCTCCCTCTCTGCCTGCCCCCAATCATCATCCAATGGAACCTCAGTGAACACTGGGTTCCAGGACCCTCACCACATTCCAGGCTCTACAACACTCATACACACACACACACACACACCTCATCGTGCCAGGTGCTAGGCCACTACACATCTCCTTCCTCAAAAGAAAAAAATGAAAAACTCTCCACATGGACAAAAGGATAACTAAAATACCGAGGAACTAAAAACTCCTCCTCTCCTGGTCTGCTCCCCGGGACGTCAAGGTTGCCACCCCAAGCACAGACTGCTCTCTATGAGCAAATAGACTTCACTAACATTCGCAACCACCAATAAAGAACCTTGCTCCTTCAATATGGACCTGCCACACCCATTCCCTAGACCTGCCACGTCTAGGCACAACCTCACCACATTACAGAGCACCTCAGTCTCTGCAGTGTGAGAAACCACACTAGCTTTCAGAACTCCTTAGAGTTTTCACAAACAACTCATAACAACACATGGAGGAACATGAATAACTCACACTCCGTTATACAGGACCAATTTTCTCCAGCACCGATCACCACTAACAACACCTCTCTCCAACACACAAAAGTAATGAAAAATATAGGAAAGAGACTTACAACACAAAGAGCACAAAACACAGTAACGCAATCACAAAAGACATGGTGCGTATGTATGCACACACTAAATACTGTGCGAAGACTGCACGCAAGTACATAAAAGATGACAAAAATAAGTGTTTGCTTAAAATATTATATTTTTAAAATTGCTAATTAAAATAGAACATTATCTAATAAATCACTTGCCACTGTTTGATGCTTCACTCGGTCACAACATGACCACATGTCACCTAACAAATGTACACTCAAACACTCAACTAAACTGGCATAGCACTCTGTGTGCCCCACAACTGCTCAGCTAAATCTCAAAATAAAATGTGCCAAAAGCAAACTGCTTCCCTACACTCAAAAGCCACAATCTGGCAGCACAGACCTTAAATCTAAGAGCTACAAACATTGCTCCTAAATCAACACAATATTCAACAACGGCACTGGAGACAGATGTCGGCACCTATTCTATTTACTGCCACACACCCAATTGCACGGGCCCTTCCCCACATATAACACGTCAACCACGTTTGAGCAGGTTCCAGAAAATCTCAACAGACACTTTGCCCTAGTGTCCCATGTAATTTATGAACTCATCCAGCTAGGAATCAACTGACTAGAACGCTAAAAACTCCACTTGCGTTCCTTAACACAAATTACAACTCGAGTAAAACACAACCTCTAACTCCATGCATGCTACCTCTCAAACACGAACACACACCTCAATCACTAACTTCATGCATGTCACTCCATAACATGCACACACATCTACAACCAAACGCAACCTCAACAACAACAACATCATGCATGTATACCTGCATAAGAACATGAAGAGATGCACTCCAATAGACATCCACTCAGCACATACACATATGCTTTTTTTTGTGTTTAATTGCATTTACAATTTTTACAAAATCGTTTCCATGCTTGCAAGTCTTTACCAGCCTTGATCATCATTTGAAGAATCAGTGTTCGTCTAAATTGTTAGTTTCATCCTGTAACCTTGTCATTTTTAGCTTTTCTTTTTCGAAATCATCATTTTCCCGATCTAAGAGTGTGTACTTTCTCACCGATGATTCGACGAAGGTGATTTGTTCTGAATTCTTTTTTGTTAGGTGTTTTTTTCCCCTTTTTTCTTCTTTTTACTAAGGGGCTTTCGCAAGCCTTCCTTCCAAATCCAGGCTCTCAAGGAACTTGGCTGTTGCCAAAGTTAAGGTCGTCGAATCTCCACTCATTGGCCCTCATTACAACCCAGGCGTTAAGGGGTTAACGGCGCCGTAAAAGGTGGCAGCGCCGTTAAACCCTTAACGCCTGATTATGAGGTCCCTTTGCGGGTTGGAGACTTTAACGCCTGCTTTTTGCAGGCGTTAAAAACCAACCCGCAAAGAGACCTTGGTGCTAAGTACGGTGCCGCAAGCGCCTTCCCCATTTCCATTGAGCCCTATGGGGCAAAAATGGGAATGGGGAAGGGCCATGGTGAATTACCGCCCCGCCAACCTCGAAATGGGGCGGTAATTCCCCATTCCGCCATGGCGGAGTCAGTAAATTACCGGCATGGACCATGGTGCTATTAGCACCATGGTCCAACGCCAGGGTCGTAATGAGGGCCCTTATCCTGTTGCACCAGTCTTCTTCACTTGATGTCAAATATTTGAGTGCATGTGGTCGCAGGTAAGTTGTTCTGGATTTGTCTGTGCCTGGGCAGTGAAAGAGTAAATGTCGCACTGTTTCGATGTCAGAACTGTTACAATAGCGACAGTTGTTATCTTACGACTGCTTTCTGAGAAATAGAATTTCCTTTGTCTTCAAGACATTCAGACGCGCTCTTAAAAAGATTGTTCGTAGTTGCTTATCTGGGAATTTTGTTAGGTAACTCCTGACCTCATCATTCCTTTGTGTATTGATTGTGTGATGGGTCAAGGATGGATATTCTTCTGCTTTTTCTAGCGTCTCGATCCAGTCTTGAATTTTTAGTTTTTCCTTGATTTTTCCAGGTATACGTTCAATGTCCCATTCAGAGCATCTGATTTTTTCTGACTGTTCCAATAAGTATACCATGTCGTCAGCATTAGATTTTCTTTTGCTCTTCATTTCTTTGAATATGATATTCAGAATTTTTGGACGTGGACTCCTTAGAATTTTTCCCAGGAATAGTAGGCTGTTTCTCTCGACTACAGACTTTAGTGATTGGAGGCTCAGTTCTCATCTGATTACAGCTATGGGAGTAGAGTTGGGCAGTCTTAGTACTTTACACCAAAAAAGGCCTTCCAGTTTTGCCCATGGAGTAGGTGGAAGATATGGCATTGCCTCTGCCCCGTAAGTTATTGCTGGGGTGGCTTTTGCTTAAAAAAAATGTATTATTTGAAGAATTGTGAAGTTGGCAAATTTTCTTTCTAAAGATAGTGGGCCTCATTATGACCCAGGCGCTAAGTGTTTAACGGCGCCGTAAAAAGCTGCTGTGCCGTTAAACACCTAGCGCCTAATTACGAGGTCCCTTTGCGGGACCCGACCTTAACGGCTGGTTTTACCAGCCGTTAAAGTATGGACCCGCAAAGGGACCTTGGTGCTAATTACGGTACCGCAAGCGCCTTCCCCATTCCCATTGAGCCCTATGGGGAAAAAATGGGAATGGGGAAGGGCCATGGCAGCATGGGGAATTACCGCCCCACCAACCTCGGAATGGGGTGGTAATTCCCCATTCCGCCATGGCGGACTCTGGCATGGACAATGGTGCTAATAGCACCAAGGTTTAGTGCCGGAGTCCTAATGAGGCCCAGTGCTTGTGCGGCAAGTGTCTTTGTCTTGGTAAAGAGATGCTCTTGCATAGTGATTTCTATTTGGCTGCAAGATATTTCCACCCCCAAGTATGTGAAACTTTTCACTGTCTCCAGTTTTTCCGAGTTTGCAAACCACTGTGATCTTTTAGTTGATTTTGTGGATTTTTCCATGATCATTATTTTCGTTTTGGTTGTGTTAAGATCCAGGTCATTTTTCTGCAGATAGGTTGAGAGACTGTCTAGTTGCCGCTGAAGGCCGATAGCCATTTGGTCCAGCAAGAGAATGTCATCAGCATAAAGCAGACGCGTAAATTTTGACTCTCCTATTTTGGGTGGAAATGAGCGGGTGTCGTTTTCTGCGTCCACGATGTCGGCCATGTACGCCTTGTATAGAGCTGGCGGCAAGGGGCAACCTTGCTTGACTCCTCTTGCCGTCTTTATGGTTTTTGACAATAGACCCGCTTCATTGAGTCGCACTCGAATTGAGGTGTCACTATACAAAGCTTTAACGGGTTCTAGAAGTGACGATGGACATTTTTGTTTTTCAAGTTTTCTCCACAGTTTCTCTCTGTTTACGCGGTCGAATGCTTGAACCAAGTCAATTGATGCTATACATATTGTCGGGTGGCCCTCAAAGACTCTCGCCTTCAGAATGCTGATCATCATGATGTTGACAGAGGTCCCTAAATTCTTTTCAAAGTCTGATTGTAGTGGGTCTGCTGTGTTTGCTTCTTTCTGCCAGTCGTGGAATTTATCCAAAACCAATGATCCGAAGAGCTTTCCCAGCACATCCAACAGTGCTATCGGTCTGTAGTTTTTCGGATTGTCCCTAGGGCCTTTCTTTTAAATAGGGACGATATTGGCTGTTTTCCAGGTGGGAAGAATGGATCTTGTGACCCGGCATCTTCTAAAGATTTCCGTTATTAGCAGTGCCCAGGTTTCTGCGTCCTGTTTAAGATGGACGTTCGAGATTCCGTCAGGACCCAGTGCGCGGGAGTGGTTCAACTTCCTGATCTTCTCCAGAATGGTCTGTTCATTAAATGTGATCCTTTTACTTGTGCCACATTTGGCTGTTTTTCTTACAATTGGCGTTGGTTGTTTGAAAGTGTTCCAACCATTTGTCTTCGCTAACACTGTTGATGCTGGTCTTCTCTGTGGGTGTTGATTTGTTCTTCATCATCAACTAGAATTCTTTGGAATTCCTTTTGCAGACCGCTCATAACATGGTCTCAGCATCTTCTAGGTACAGTTTCCATCGAGTTGATTGTAGCCATGATTTGTAGCTTTTTTTCTGTGTGATAGCCAGATCAGCGTTTTCTTGTGTTGGATTTGTTTGAGCCCGTCTTATGGCTTTTCGTAAGTCAGATTTCTTTAGCCTTAATTCCTCATTGTGTTTGTGGAGGTGAGTTTTTTCCTGTCTTCTTATGTGTCTTGGACATAAGTATGGAATGAGGAGCTGGCAGTAATCCAATTTTTCTGAGGTTTTGTTGATGGTATTTTGTCTGTTTGACTGTTTATAACTTGCCGTGATGGCCATTATTGATTCTGTTGTCATTTTTAGCCGATTTCCTTGGGAGTTTGTTTCTACTTGGTGCGACATTATCACAGGCAACCGTTTAGTTGCAGGCCATGTCGCTGTTAGTAGGTTATGATCACTCCAAGTAGTTTTAACTACCTCGAAACTTTTGATTAGTAAGTATAGTCCTTTAGAAGCAAAGATATAGTTGATTGCACTTGTATTTCCTTCACTTTCCCAAGTTGGAATCCTGGGTTTAGCTGTTTCCAGAGAGTTGAGGTTGTACAGGTCACGAGACTCCATCAGGTATTTTTTTTCTACGTCACTTAGGAACTTGTTTGTTTTGATTGCCGCAGGATGCCAATTGATGTTCAGTAGGAGTATGAGTTCTTGGCTTGCTTCCCTCTGTTGTTTTCCATCTTTCTCCTATTCTAACAGCGTCGCTTGGATAACCAAGGATGATACCAGGCTGTAGGCTATTCGCAAGCACCCGCCAGTGCGAACGGCTGTTAAAAGGCCTGATGTCGGACGACCTCTTTCCCCTTTTTGAGCTGGAGACAGTAAGACCTCGAAGTTGTCCATGCTGGGTGGGAGTAACAGCCAAGACTCTTGAAGACTTATAAGATCAAATCGGCCTAAATGTATCTCACCCAGTTGTGTGATGTGACTGTGGCCTTTGGTGTTCCATGATCCGATGGAAATATTTTGGTCAGTATTTTGTGTGACGATTTGGATCTTCGCTGATTCCGTTCCAACGCCAAATGGGAAGGGAGCTGGTTGCTATTTTCTAGTGTAGCGTGTCAGTACCAAAGGGATCCATGCCCATCTTTTTGAATCTTTATCGGCTGTGTCTAGCTGTCCCCTAGTCGAAGATTTTCCTCTCTGGGTGCTTCTTTCTTTTCCTCTGACAGTCTGCATATGGATCGGACCCTTTGGTTTACGGGTTGGCGTTTTTTCTGCGTCCCCATCATCGTTGGTTCACTGTTCTTTGGTAAGAGAGTATTCTCTGAAGGTCACTCTCTCCTTTTCTCTGATGGTCTGTAGGTGATTTAAACCTTTTAAATTTACACGTTGTGGTTCTTTCCTCTTCTTTTGTATAATCATCTTTCTTCATTCTTGATTGCTTTTTCTTTTCTTTCCCAAGGAGTATTTTTTTATTTGGTGTTCTCTTTGTCCAGTCACACCTTTCTTTTTTGTCGGACTCGTGGTTCCAATCTTTTTTCAATGTGTTTGTATTTTCTATCTTGTGGCCTCTTTCTTCTGGAGTTGTTTTTTGTAGGAGGTATCCTCTCTTTGACAGTTCTCCTGCCATCAGAAGCACGAGTTCCTTTACTGTTTGGGACGTAATGTGCAAATAAATACTGTCCATGCGCCCCTTGTGTGCAAACTCCACTATGTTTATATCCACACTTCTGATTTGGTCTCCTTTTGAAATTCTGTCAAGAAGCTTCATCATGGCTCTTCTGTTTAGGACAATTTTTTCTCCGGAGCAACCTCGTTTTTTCTAGTTTCAGCATTCGTGTCGAATTGCTCTTGTGGGTGTAGAGGGCCGATGTTTGGGTTTGATTTCGCTGTGAAGACGAAGGCGAGGATCTTCGGTTTAGTCGGTTCCCTTTTTCCAGTGATTTTTCTCATCGTCTGCTGCCCTCAGTTTGATTGACAGTACGTCTCTTTTCTTGTGTATTTTCCGGGTTTCCATTAGTTCTTTTGATGGTCGGATTATTTTGTCTGTGACGTCTTCCACTGTTTGGAGTTTTTTCTTTGAACCTTTTGTCTTCAGGAGTACGAGGTGCCTTATTTTTGTGCTCTTTAGGCGATGTTCCTCGTAACCTCCATCTCTGTGTTCAGTTGTGCTTGTCCTGATTTTGGACAATCGGAACAACGTTTTCCTTTCTGGAGTGATCCGAAGTCTTTTGCCACTTTTATCGTGTTCTTTTTCCCTCACTTTTTTTTGGATTTGTTATTTGTTCCTTATAATGCTTTTGATTCAGACCACACGGTGGAGATTTATCATCCACGAATGATACCTTTCTTTTTTTTGCTGTCGGACGTGGTATTTCTGACTCAGAGTTTTCAACAGAGTAGACACTGATGTTAGATAAATCGATCATGCTTTCTTCAGATGTGTGATGATACTCTCTTTTATCGCTCTTCTGTTGGGAACCATTTTCCGTGTGTGTGGATTTTTTGTCTGCGACAGTTATCCACTTTGTCATAAGCTCATTTGTGTTGACAATGTTTTCTGGTTTCCTCTGTATGTGTTGTGTTTTTAGACTTTGGATTTCTTTTGGTGTGGTCCATTTGTTTAGTATCGTCTGTATCGGTTGTTGCAGGTCCTTCACTTTGTTATGTGTTACAGAATTTTTAACTTTACTTTTGTTTCCTGAATTCTGTTCCGAGTTTTGTTCGTTAATCTCCAATTTGTTGTCTTTGTGATTTTTTTCTTCATCTAATTTTTGCTGTAGCCCACTGGACTTATTCTGACCTTTCTTTAAGGCCTTCAATTTTGGCTGTTCATATTTAGTTGACTGTTGCGTGATCAATTTCTCTTCGAGTAATTTGTCCTTCAAGATCGTGGACCTTTTTGTACTGCTTAGTTCTTGTGAGTGTTCCTCGGATTTATCTTTGTTACGAGCAAGTGTAGATCTTTCATTCAGGTCCTCTGGTGTCTCTGTTGGACCTTTGACTTTCGTTTTTGCTAGAACTTCTACCTGATACATTTGAGTGCTAATGTTCAGAGATTTTTTTTAAACTGAAACACCTCTTTCTTTTGTTGTTCAAGAGGGTTTGTTTGTATTTCAAGTTTGTCAGTCACTGTGCCTTGTTCTCTTGTATTTGCCTTCCAGGCTTCTGTGGCCAATATGAAGCCTTCTAGATGGATCAGCTTTGAACAAAGGGACGCTAATAATGCTGTGTGATCCTTTAGTGTGTCATTAATGGATTCATATAGCTTCCCAAATGGTGCTAAGGCAATGGACACAGCTGACATGACAGGCAACAGGTCAAACTTTATTCCAGGTGAATTTTTTTCTTTGGTCTTTAGGATTTCTTGTTCCAACTGGGATGTCGTCCTTGCTCCGCTGTGGGGTCGATTTCAGGCCGGAAATCGAGTCTCTTTGTTTGATCATGTTTTTGTAATTTAAGATGGCTTCTGCCAATTTCACTTCTTCATGACTCCTTACGTGGATTTTTTTTTACTTCAGTGTAATTTCTTGGTTTTTCGTCAGTGAGTATCCCTTCTTTATCCAGTGCATTTTTACTCGCTTCGTCACTTGACTCTCTTTGCTTAATCATGATTTTGTAGTTAAGATAGCTTCTGCCAGTTTCGCTTCTTCGTGACTCCTTACATGGGTGGTTTTAAGCTTCAGTGGGGTTTCTTGGTTTTTTGCCCCTTCTATGAGTGTCACTTCCTTCTCCAGTGCGTTTTTTTTTTGCATCATCAAAGGTTGTTGGTGTTGACTCTAAGGTTCCCCTCTCTTTGCTAAGCTTAAGTTGTTCTGTTTTGAGTTGGGGGCTCTTGGTTTGTCCAAAGTGCCAACGTATTTGGGGCGAAAAACAACCACTGGCAGGTAATTGTACTGAAGCCGGTTGTTTGAGAGGTTTTCTTTGGGGTGACAATGGAATCCCTTCACGGATTTCCGTATCCGAAAGTTCAAATCGATTTACTATAGGGGTTTTCCCTAGTTTTTCGAAGAACCTTCCGATTGGATTATTGGTTGGAGTTGTCAGTTTGCCTAATTTTTTAGGTTGCAGCTTAAAAGGCACTCTTGAGTTAGGGGTTGAAGAACAAGTTGCAGTGAATTCTATTCGTCCTTGTCTTTGTATGTTTTGATTTCCTTGGATTTCATCGAGTTTAGACTCAAAGGTGTTTTCTTCTTTTCCTACTTCTTTTTGCCCAGTGGGCGAGTGGATCAGTTCATTTTGGCACGTCTCCTCATCCTGATTTTCTGTTGCTGAATAAGTCTGAGTGCTGGCCCAGTTATGTTCTCTCAAGTTGTTGAGATCGTCAATTTCCTGTTCATCTTGGTCTTCCGAATTTGATATATTTCCATTAGGAGGTGTTAAGTTTGAATAAGGGCTTGATAAGTCTGCCCGTGCTGTTACTGGATGCACCTCTGTTTCAACTTGCAGATTTAGACAAGATACGTGGTTCTCTGGCATTTTTCCTTTACTTGGCAAGGTGTGGTCGAAAAACTTTTTTAGCCCTTTTTCTGTAGTTAAGTTTTGTGAGTTTGTTTGAAGTGTGTTCATGGTTTTATTCACTTTCTTTATCATGTGTTCAGCAGGAGTGGGCGTTTTTGGCCGCTGTTGTCCACGAGCCTCCTCTTTCTCTCCTGAGTTTGCGGAATGGCACGGAGGTCTAACCGCGTCCTGCTGTAGCATGCCACCAGGGTGCAGATCACAGCCGACTTCTGCCTTGTTCGCCTCTCCCAACTCTTCAGGAAACGCCGAGCAGAACCCATTCTGCCCTCCCACAGACCAGCCCGATGGCGCCTTCCCCTCCTCCCCGTGCTCCGGAGCTCGAGGACCACCAACGTCTCTGGGGAGTCCTTGTTCAGGGAGCGGATCATACACTTCCCTTTCTTCGTCATCCCTCTCCCAGGTCGTCATCTTTTCCAGTGGGCCCCCGCCCACCCTCCGCTCTCCACACTCACCCTCGGCCGCGCCGCGGGAAACCCGCTGCGAGCCGCCGTCCCAGCTGGGGCCGGCCCCAGTGAGACCCAGGGAAGCGCGGCGTCCCACAAACCCTGCGCCCGACTGCGCGGCCTCAACCCAAGGTAAGCCGTGCATGTGGGGAGATCTGAGGGGGGGGATTGGGGATGAAGACTTTAACTTTGACGCATGGTATGCGTCATCCATTTCACTTTGGTGATTGTTTTCAGAAATCTTCTGTGCCTGTGTTTCTGGTGGAGTCTTTACAGTTAGGTGGCCACTTCTCAGCAAACTGCCAGTTTCTTCTGGGTCAGTTGTCAGGAGGACATCAGCCAGAGGGGGAGCCTCCGTGGAGGTGGAACTGTCCTTTTTCAACTTTTTGTGTTTGCACTTGCTTGCTCATAGTTTTGTGTCATCTTTTGTTTAGCACAAGTGTCATTATGGGGTGCCGTCATCCTGTCAGCCTGTCAGCCAGACTGCAAGACTGCACCTCCTCGCAGCTCTCCGTGGCCGTTCTGCGGCCACAATGGGTTTTTAAACCCTATGCCTTAATGAAAGGCAAGGAACGACTTTGCTTTGGAAATGTTCCAGGGCTCTCTGCAAGACTGCACCTCCTCGCAGCTCTCACACATATGCTTTAACACAAGTAAAATAATTTAGGAATGTACAAACACTAAGCAGAAATGGTGGTGATAAGGCCAAGTGTGCACCAAATTCAGTTTAAGTTACATTTCTAAACATCCCAACAACCCTCAATAATTGCCTCATTTTGGAAAGACATAATTTAAGAAAATATTACTAATCTCAACATTTAAGAAACATCATGAAAGAAATATTCTTTGCAAGCATCATTTCAAAATACGGTGCATGTTTTTCTCCCAATAGCACTAACTCTGCATTTTCCATCATTCCTCTACACAGCACAGACTGCACACACTCTATTGAAGCATACTAAATGCATTCTGCTTTAAATTTCACTGACAGTGTAACTACTGAACTACTTGATTGAGCTCTAAATTACATCTTTAAAAAAAATCAAAGCTCCATCGAATGCAGTCTTTACTCAATAGCTTCACTGCTCACAACACAATGTCATTGTTTCACAACATTATTTATGCAGCCAACCTAAATCCAACACGCAGAGATCTGCTCAAAATGTATGTGTTGCTAAAATAAACTTTAGGAAAGCATTCTCGCTTTCGCTTCATCAAAACAATAAAACAGGAAGCTTATTAATATTTTCCTTCACAGGGCCTGCTGGCTATGGACCACAGGTGACTGTTCGCGTGCAACAAAAAAAAAAAAAAAAAACGTTAATGCGCTCTCCTTTCCTTGGCAGAAACTGTAACGCATCATAGTTCAACATCCGATGTATTCAAAATCCCACTTCAGAACGCTGCTTCACCTGCGCAATGGGAAACGTCGGCACTCAACTTAAATCCTCTTCCGCCGCCGCACATAATAAAACAACTTCCCAGGGCCGCCGCCTGATTCACTGAGTATGGCAAAACTCATGTCTTTCTCCCAGTGCAGCTCCATAAAATCAAACACAGTACCTGCTGTATAACAACCACAGCTGAATCAAATGTTCCTTTGCAGCATCACAAGACAAATCCACGTGTCAGCATTCTGACTGCCACCTCTATAACCCGCGTCCGGCGCAGTAAGAATAAAGCACTTTAGGTTCCCTCGTTCGGAACTAATCAGCATTTCTTCTAGGTGCTTCACTACGTCCTCTCACGTGCGCAGGGCCTTTCCTCTAACGCAGGCCTCCTCCAAGTTCGCAGACGGGGAAAATGGAGTCAGGCTGATTTTATGCATTCCAGCCCAATGCCTTGGCTGGAACTTAGTGGCAGTGGTGGGCGCACGCTGCCAAACAGCCTCTAGAAAGACTCCCAGGCCCCAACTCTCTCCCAGGTCCCTATTCACTCAGCTGGGCCTCCATCTCTGTTTACTTAAATTTTTTTCAATGCAGGATCTCGGGATTGGACTCCATGTCCCATAATCCACCTGGATCACAGAGCGCAGCGCGCTTGATGATGCCGCCATCCAGCCAGTTTCTCAATGTCCATAATAAAACGTGTCCAATATTGGTTGCAGTTCTGGGTACCTCTGCAGTACTTTCAGTCATCCCAACTGGAGTGCAGATCCTTCAAGTCCTGTTCTGCACTTCTCCATGTGCTCCAGTACCTTTCCTCCCTCATGTCTCTCCACTGCAGCATAGCCGCTCCTGCTTGGCAAATTCGGAAAATGTACACTGGGTTCTGCTACTCTCTGCAGCAGCTGCTCTCCCCCATCTCATATGGGTACATCAAAGGAATCCTTGTCGCCAAAATGTGGTATCTGGGAGTTGCAATAATCATCAGGCAAGTCACAGGGACCAATCCAAAGCCCGGTATGTATCAAAAGATAAGCTTACTTTATTGCTACAGTTAAAGGGTGGAAGGTAAGTAGGGAGAGCAGAAGACTCCCTCTGGCTCAATCTCTGCTTCCCCCCAACCATCATCAGATGGAACCTCAGTGAACACTGGGTTCCAGGCCCCTCACCACATTCCAGGCTCCACTTCACTCATACACACACAGCTCATCCTGTCAGGTGCTAGGCCACTACAACATACAAACTAAATGCTAACATGTCATGAGTCAGCTATTTTTTGGTAGCTTCTTTTTCATTCCCCAGCTCTCTCGTGAGGGTCCAAGGGCGGGAGGGGTACAGTGTCAGGAGTATCTTATACGTGAGGTGTGGCTTGTACATAATCCGTCATTCACTTACTTATGAATCTATGTGTTTTTAACACATTTAACACAGTTTGTTTTACAATGGACATGTGCTAACAAGTCAAATCATTCTCCATTTGCCAATCGCATTCCGGAACTCTTAAAGCTGGGGATATTACACAATGCAAGCATTGCTTTAAGCAAACGTCTACTGCGCGTGTGCATTTGCAGTGTTGGATTTGGCATGAGGCATGCTTTGGTGAAGCACATAAAATGGCAACCGAAAAGAGGATCTTGCCAAAAGGTATACGTTGTTAATAGCTCGTGGCTTCCTTGATATTTCTGGGTTCGTACACATCCTGTCTAGACCATCCCTTCCTGGAAGAGGACAGCATCTCTTTGCTTTCTAATGCTCATCCAGAAGCAGCAGCTGTTAACTCTCCGAACTAATGGAGTGAACTTCCATTTTAACACCTTACATTTACAGAACATCTCTGTAAGCGTTCCTACGAGCATTTGCACGTGCTCCTGTCCTTCAAGTGCACCAAATGCAATCTCAAATAATGTTTTTCTTTTTTTCATTTGAAAAATCATGCAACGTGCTCTGTTATGCGATGCTTTATTTGAACAGGCCTCTAAGGTAGTAGCTATCAGGAGATGCTAGATTTGACAGAATCACGTGCAAAGAAATGCAGACTCAACCCTTTGCAATACTGGGTTTAATCAGGTATTTTATATCCTGGTATGAAAGTCAATGACAATAAGTAAGCAGACGCCAAATCACTTCTACATTTTATACACCAATTCTATTTACGCCCAGAGAAGTAACTATATGAACATGTAAACCAATGTTCAGCCTTTGGATCACTACTCTCCAAAGTCACCAAACAATGAACCCATCCTTATCTATCTCTAATTAACTTGTAAGTACGTTTTCTAGTGTGGTTCTCTATAGGTGGCCCCAGCACAGGCTGAGCCTAAATTAACAAACTACAGGTGTAAAGTTAATGTCTGGCATATGGAGGCAGAAGTAGATCCCGTGTGTTAAAGAGGGGACTTGGGGGGTTTGGGGAAGAGTAAACCCCTAACATCTGTACTAGTAGTGGTTTCATTCAAGTCAGGTGTCCCAGTGAACAGAAGCAAAACAAAATACTACCCTAATGTCTCCAAATAGTGAATGCAAAGAAAACAGTTGCCTGGTTTGTATAATGTTAACAAACGTTTTGAGTTTTCTTCATCTGTACCATCCGTTCCTATTTTCAATAACTCTGAGGCCGGTTCTGTTCAATTATTTATTGTGCCACCAAAATAGTGGGATCAAAAGGGCAATTAAGCCAAAACAGCCGAGCCCTGCGTGTTTCGAGCTATGCTCTTCTTCAGGACTCTGAAACCAATATATTCTGAAGTTCAACTGTAAGATGAGTGTTAGATATAAGTAGAGTTTAACTGGTGTTAGGACTGCTTTACTGTACTCTGCGCTGTTGGACAGATGTATAGAAGCCAATCTAGTATTGTGATAGGGACAACTCTGGGAGATGTAGCCAAACCAGTTCAAGGTAGCAAAGCGAGTGGTCTAGGCTAAGTTTCAAGAGGTGGTGAACTTGTAAGGGGTCCACAATGAGCACACACAGTGAGACAGTCAAGGAACACACTTTGACAAACAGGTATAAAAATACTTCCTTACTTATGGCCAAATAGAACAGTGAAAAATGACTACTAACATGTAACACTGTCCCAAAACACTAATAATAGATACATATACACAATCACTGGAGTAGGGCAAAATACATATCGAACCCCAGGAAAGGAAGGTCCAGATTAGTATAAGCACTATAGGTACACAGAGGTAAGATTCTAACTTCAGAAGTCCATCCCTAAAATGTATGGGGCCACCAAAAATTCAGCAAAGTTCCATACAGTTTTGTGAAGCAGAAAAAAATGAAGGTGTGGTCTCTGGGGTCCAATGAACAGTTCCAAGTGTGAGGGGACAGGTTAATCTAACTAAAAATGTGTCATCCACTTTTGGAGTGCTTGTGTGAACAAGCAATGCCAAAGGCAAAGCACTTCAAAAGTTTCTTAAAATGGTACCAAAACCTTTAAAAGGGAGTTGGGGTGCAGGTAAGTAATGCTACAACTCACCCCCAAACTCGGATTCTTCATGGGACATGGCAGATCTGCTGAAGAGGGTCATAGGTCACTTTTCCTGCCATCAGCCTTAGCCCTTGATCACTTGGGTGTTGCAGGTTCAAGCAGCTCTCTGGTTGGCGACTAATGCTTATGCAAGGTCTTCCGGTTCAAAAATGCAAAATAACTCAATGCAGGGCCCCTCTCAGGGCAGCACTGGACGCAGATAAGCAGTTTTGGATGACGTCAACTGACGCATGGCGCACAAAGAGATTCACTTGCTGTGGTCAGACTTTGCTTCCTATCTCAGGTCCCCTTGATGCTAGTTCCACGAAATCCTGCACAGGTAAGTTTTGTTGCATAAGCTGAAGATCCTCCAAGCTCCAGGCTTCAACATTGAATGGCGACATCTGCAGCATGGTAGCCAAAACTCAGTGATGGACAGTCACTGGGCGCTGCAGGAGCACTACCGTAGACTCTTCTTCGTAGGACTCTGAGCTGACATCGACAATGGATGTTCCCTCCACTCCAGGAGTTGCAGTTCTTTCTCAGGACTGCTGAAGATCACCTCCAAGAAAGTGCTCTTCCAGGACAGCAGCAGAAGTTGGACGCCAGGCCTTCTTCCAATGGGTCTCCAGTCTCCTTGCAGGTCTTGCAGCAGGACAGGAATCTTGGCTCCTTTGTTTTCTTCCAGGATCTCTCTAGAGTGGATGCAGGGTTCCTCTTCTTATCCTAAAAGCCAGGTAAGAGCTGAAACGTCCACTAGCCAATGACAGATCTAACCCCCCCAGACACACACCCCAGCAGTGGTCCAGTCGGGACCACTAGCAGCAAAACTCATACATACCACTCAGACACACTGTAACCAGTTTGGACAGTCCCCAACCACATTCTGGCAACAAACGCAGATAGCCCTACAGTAATCCGCCAAAAGCCTCTGCTTTCCCTGGCACTGCAAGTCCATAAAAGGATTTTCCTGGCCGGGAAGAAGGGTAAATCAAAAGCAGGCCAAAGGAGAAGCGAAAAATCGCATTGCATAGCTTTGTTTGAGCACTAGCCACAGTTAGTAGCCAAAGACGTTAAAAGTAGTAAGGCTAAAACAAAATGTGTCAAAAAATATTAAAAAGTAACTGCTACCACCATTTAGTACACCTAGAGTAACCAAACATCCTCTGATTGTTAGTCTAGGGACAAAAAAAGTGTAACCAAGTGTACTGCATTCTAAGATGCATTGTTCAATGATATAAAGTTACCACAAGTGATAACAATTTACTTAAAATAGTAACAACGTAACAAGACGAAGGGAAACCATGATTTCTATTACTGACAGCCTGAAGGACATGTCAGTTTCCCCATGACAGATGGGCAAATGCCAGTGTAGTGCAGCTTAAGGCTTCACTGCACTGCAAAAAGGATAGGTCAGAATCAAAAATAAAAGCCAAAGGTTTGTGGGTCCATAGAAATGGAAGGCAACGGTGCTCTAAGGAGAAATCTTTCCTAACAAGTGGTACATAGGAAGTAAAATCAAAACCTGCTATGTGAAGTCCTCTAGAGATCTTGCATTAGATATGAATAGTCTATTTTAGCTGTGGAAATGGAAAGTCATGATTCAGTCAGCTAGGGACTGCATGTTTATGGGGCTTAGGTTGCTAAATCAACCGCTCCATGTGTGCTGGCATGGGGCATATATAAATCTTATATAAAATCACTACATTCAGTTTCTCTCTTTCTCTCATTCCCTTAGTAATTACTTCTATGAGATTGAGAAGAAGGGAATAGAAAGATACTGTAAAGTGAAAGAAAGCCAATGGCTGGCAGAAACTTCTGCCCATCGGATATGTCTGCAAAGTGGCCTCCTTGCCTCCTTTGCTGTCTGTACTCCAGTGGTGGGACAATTGAAAGCATATGTGTGTGTTTAATGTGTATTAACCTATGTAAAAGTAAAATTGTGTGCAATAAGAGAAGTGACATCTAACATTTATAGTATACAATGCAAAGATTGTACTAACTCTAATTTATCCGTAGACAAAATATGTGAGCACCATTGAAAGGTGAACTCTCCGTCTAGAATATGTCATGTTAAACCCTTTGCTGAATAAAATAAAAAGCAAATGAGAAGACAACATACTTGGTCAAGTCATTTTTTAGTGAACACTGTCATTTACATAAGAACACAGGAAACAGCAGTCTGCAGGTGGGACACTTATCTGTGATCCAAAGATAAGGATACAGACTTCATGAGGCACAGCTTCTTCTTTTTTGGAACTCAGTTTTGAATCCCTCGCCTATCCTTTCCCCATTTTGAAACCAATCTCAGCAAATACTTGAAGGTGCTCGAGGCTAAGCCTGTGTGAACTTTCTTAAAGAGATCCATGGCCTCCAGTGACTCGTCTAGTAAGACTTTGTTAGATTTGTGGGTTCCCGCATATTTTTCTTCCAGCATGAGTCTGCCTGAATCTCCTTGAAGAGTCATAAATCTTCAGGGATTTTTTGAAGAGCTTTTGGCAGACCTGTTCTGATTTGTGAGAAGAAGACAAACACAAAATAAATTAGAACGGTTTGGGGAAATTGAGGTGTTGATTGTGGTTGGGTCCTGGTGTTAGCAAGAGAAAATGGATTATCCACATCTGTGTATGTAATCCAGGTAGGACAACCCATTCAATTCTGCAGTAAGATGTCTCAATAGATTAATGCACCTACTGTAGAAAACTATGTGTAAACTGTTATTCACAGGTTTGAATCTGAAGTTTTTTTTTTTTTTTTTAAATGTATTTTTATTTTATCTCAACCAAACAACATTACAACGAAACATAAATAAAACACTTCAAACAACAAAACCAAACGAACAAAAAGTAAGGCACTGCAATCCCCATCCCTCCCCCCTATGAGCCTGTAGAGTGTTCGCCATCAGTGTCCGTTCCGTGCGGTGGGGCCTCATCGCTCTCAAGTCCAGCCGAGGCCGATCCCGCACAAAACAGTTCAGCTAACAACAACTTCCATGCCATGAGAGAGCCTATTTCTTCCCCATCGCCTGCCATACTGCCATCTTGCCACGCTGTCGTTTCAGCATCCGCCCATTTTTGGAGATCCCGCCACCAGACCTCCACTCGCGGCTTGTGACATTTCTTCCACTCCATGGCTATCCTACGTTTGGCAAGCACATAGGCCAGATCTTTAAGTTTATCAACATGTCGAAGCTTACGCGCCCTGGGATACCCTCCCAGCAGACAAGCCCACGCCGAATCCACCTTAAGTGTAATACCCCTTCCTGCCAGCCTCTGCGCCACTTCACCCCAATAAGTTGCAATCACTGGGCACGCCCAGAACATATGTATCATGTCCGCATTCTCTTCGTTACACTTGGGGAACGCCTGGCGCCCACTACCTAGGAATTTAGAAATTCTGAGGGGGGTCATATATGCCCTGTGCGTAATATAGAGCTGTATCTGCTTAAACCTGGCGTTCCTCGATACCTTTTTGTGGTACCCCAGGGCGCGCTCCCACATCCCATCCGCCATCCGGGCCCCCATCTCTGCTTCCCATTCCAGTCTCAGGTGCCCCAAATCCTTCCCAACCTTTGTCATCAACATCTCGTACAACCTAGAGACCTCGTGCCCACCCTCTGATGCGTCATACATTATTTCCAGCGTGGCATCCGGTTCACCGGCCAAGGTAGTTTCGGGCCACGTGCTCCGGACCTCCCGGACCACCCTATGATATGTCACATATTGACCCCTGTGTAGCCCCGACCCTGCCTCCAGTTCATCGAACTCCATCAGGGTCCCATCCTGCCAGATGTCGCCCATTGTAATCAATCCCACTGACTCCCAATACGTCCGGATAATAGTTCTCAGCTGCCCGTCCTCCTTTGCCAGGGCGATCAAAGGGAACTGCGGCATACACGGCGCGGGGTCACCCATCATCCGACAGGCACGCCGCCATATGTTCCTGCCAAGGGCCAGCATCTTAGGACGCTCTCTCATCCATGAGCCAGTCACCCAAATCACCTCCCGCAGATAGAAGGGGGAACAGTCTTTCCCTAGCAGCCTATGTTCGGGGGTCTCTTCATCTGAAAGCCACCTGGCCACATATTGCAGTTGCGCCGCGATATAATAGGCCTCAAAGTTCGGCAGCTTCACGCCACCTTTCTCGTAAGAGTTCTGCAATTTCCATAATGCGACCCTGTTGCGCGTGCCGTGCCACAGGAAATTCCTACACACGCTATGCAACCTGGCGAAAAACTTCCTAGGTATCATATACGGGATGTTATTAAAGTAATGCAGGAGCCTGGGCAACACCACCATTTTAAGCATAGCTCCGCGACCCATCATTGCTAAAGGCAATCTTTCCCAGAACTTCATGCACCTCTCAATCTTTCCCACAGCTAGTTCAGTATTATACTTGTGTTCTTCCTCAGTCGTGTGATACACGTCAATGCCCAAGTACCGGAAGGAGCTCGTTGCCCACGGAATCCGCAGCACCGGCAACCTCTCCGCCGGTATCCCCACATAACTGCCCAGCGGGAATAATACGGATTTCTGAGGGTTAACCGCTATGCCGAACAACCAGGCGTACCTCTCCAATACCTCCAAGATATACTGCAAGTTCTCTTCCGGGTGTTTCAGGTATAACAGCATATCGTCTGCATACAGGGATATAAGATGGCACTCTCCTCCCACCTCTATGCCCACCAGATCATACTGCTGCCGGAGGTAAACTGCTAAGGGTTCGAGGGCCAGTATGTACAACATTGGGGACCAAGGACATCCCTGCCTGGTACCTCTGCCTAACTGCCATCTGTCTGACACTACTGCACCCGTACGGACCCGAGCCAGAGGCGTACTATATAATAGCTCGGCCCACCTCATGTAGCATGGTCCCAGTCCGAACTGCCCCAAAGCCGCCAGGAGCCATGGCCATCGGACGGAGTCGAACGCTTTAACCGCGTCCAGCGCCACTATTGCCATTTTGCTGTCATCACTGCCCCCCTTTTCCACCACCCTGTGAAGGCGCCTGTGATTGTGGGTAATATTCCTGTTCGGGACATAGCCCGTCTGATCAGGATGAATCAGCTTGCCTATTACCCTCCGCATTCTGGCCGCCAGGACAGCTGTTAGGATCTTGCTGTCCTGGTTCAGCATCGACAGGGGCCGGTAGGAGCCACAATCATGTCCCGGTTTATTGGGTTTGGGGAGCGGTACTATAATCGCCTCCCTGAGCGATTCCGGCAACCGCCCCACCTCGAACGCTTCATTAAACATCTCCAGCATGGGCGGGAGCACCTCCTCTCCATACGCTTTATAAAATTCACTGGGGAACCCATCCGCTCCTGGGGCCTTGCAAGTGGGTAGCTGCCGCACAATCTCCTGCAGCTCCTCCAGAGTGATCGGAGCATCCATCTCCTCTCGCTCTTCGTCACTTATCTTGGGCAGGCCTATGTCTTCAAGTACTACCTCTATATCCTCCCGGCTTCCCCCATCTCGATCCTCATATAATGCTTGATAATATTCTGCGAATGCTCCATTCACCCCTTCCTGGGTGTTCTGCTCCACTCCCTTTTCAGTGATATCGGATCGGGGATCTTGGGGTCTCGCTCTTATACAGCCAAGCAAGAAGTCAGCCCGTCTTGTCTCCCCCGGCATGCAACCTCTCAATGTACTTCTTGTAATTCAGATTACAAAGCCTGTCCCAATGTTCTGCGCACCTCTGTTGCAGTTTAATGACCTCCTCCATGTCCGTCCCCCCCTCCCCCAGCTCTCTCTCCAACTCAGTCTCGGCTCTACGCAGATCTGCCAGGACTCCTCCCATTAATCCTTGGGATTTAGCAATGGCAACCCCCCTAATTACAACCTTAAAGGCCTCCCACAAAGTACCAGCCGACTTGACGCTGCCTGTGTTCGTTTCAAAATAAGCAACAATCTCCTCCCTCACTTCTTCTCTGAAGACTGGATCCCTGAGCGCTTCCGCCCTGAGGCGCCATGTTGGAATACGCGCACGTGGGGGACAAAGCTGCCAACGCATGACCAGGGGCGAGTGGTCCGAAAGGACTCTCGCCCTGTAGTCTATCTGGTCACACTCCGCGACAATGTCCGGAGTGGCGAAAAAGTAATCCAGCCTTGTGTGTAACTGGTGCGGGGCCGAGTAATGTGAATATTGCCTCACGCCAGGGTGTCTCGTCCTCCACACGTCTGCCAGGCCAAGGTCTACCAGCAGCGCCTGCAGTACCCTAGCCGCCGGGCTGGGCCTGTCCACCCTGTTGTCTGACCTGTCCTCCTTGGGGTCTAGTACACAATTAAAGTCCCCTCCCCAAATCACAGGACCCCCCATCCCCTCACCCAGTCTAGTGGTCAGTGTCCTGAAGTATGTCGCCGTGTCACGGTTGGGGGCATAGGTATTTATAACGCACACTACTTTATTTTCCACAAGCCCCCTTACCATGACCAGCCTCCCATCAGACTCCACAACCTCCCCAAGTAGCTTAAACGGGACATGTGGTGCAACCCAAATCAGCACACCTCTAGCATAGGCAGAATATGTGGAACCAACTACAGTCCCTCTCCACTTTCTCCCCACCAGTTCCAACTTATCCCGTGTCAGATGTGTCTCCTGTAACAGGGCGATGTCTATCCTTTGTCTTTTTAGGTACAACATGACCTTGTTACGCTTAAGATAGCTGTTAAGACCTCTAACGTTCCACGTTAGTATCCTAAGGTCCCCCATGACGCATCAGTAGCTCCCATCCCTCTCCCAGGACCACTCGCCTCCCCCCTACCGCAAGGGCCCCCATCCCCAGTTTCTCTCCCAGGCTCATATAAAAACTGACCCACCCCACCCCCCTAACCCCCTTAACCCAACCAACTGCCCAGCTCCATCCCTGGATCTCAGGCATCCCTGTGTTCGGTTCTCTCTGGAACCCAAGTAGAGAACCCGACAGGGTGTCACCCCACACACAGTGACTAAACTAAACTCAAACTGGGGTACAAAGACCAGCCCTCGGGGGCTCCCCTCCCGCACTTCCGTATCCGCGCACACGGACCATGTTTCAAAGTCCTAACGCATACACTACCAAACAGAGTCATACCGACCATATTCCAGTCCCAATGTTCATAGCCCAACCGGGCCCGCAGCATCACTTATCTCTTCCCGTTCCATCCGCCGTCCGCTCATCTGGCTCCTGAGGACAGTTTTGTGCATCGAGCCATTCCATGGCCTCCTCCGGAGTGTCAAAGAACAGCATCTTAGTCTTGAAGAAAATCTTCAATCTGGCCGGGTAAAGCAGCATATACTTGTACCCTGCTGCCCGCAATCGCCTCTTGACCGCCCCAAAGTTCATGCGACTGCGTTGCACTTGCAGGGTGTAATCGGGGTAAGCAGTAATGGTCGCCTCTCCTCGCCGTATGGTGCCCCCCTTACGAAAGTGCTCAAGGATCCTTTCCCGATCCCGATAATTGAGGATCTTGGCGATCACAGGCCTAGGTGGGTTCCCCGGCGGTGGTCTTCTACTCAAGGCCCTGTGCGCCCTCTCCACCGCAAACCCCTGCGACAGGGCTCCCCCAGTGATCTCCTGCAGCAGCAAGTTCTCAATAAACTCCGTGGGATTCTGGCCTTCAGCCCCCTCCAGCAGGCCCACGATGCGAACGTTGTTTCTCCGGGCACGTCCTTCCGCCTCTTCAGCCCTACTTTCCAAGTTGCCCACCCGCTGCACCAGGGCATGGATATCGCGCTTATGTGCAGTGCAGTCCGCTACAGTAGGGCCCATCTCCTTTTCCAAAGTTTCCGTGCGCTCAACCAGGGCTTGCACATCCTGCCTCAGGAGGTTCACGTCCTCCTGCACCGCCCCAACCTGTAGTTCCAACGCGGTTTTCAATTCGGCCACAGCAAGTTGGAGCCTGGTCTCCCACGTCGCCTTCAGATCCGCGATCGCAGCGAGAACCTCCTGGTTCGCACCACCGGCGGCCATCTCCTTGGTCTGAGCCTTATCCTTGCTCCTGGCACCCTCCAGGCCGGGTGACGTCTTGGCGTATTCGTCGAGCGTGGGCTGTTTATTCTTCGCCCTCAGAGACTTGTTCGACATATCTCCAGTCAGGAGCGTCCCTCCAGTTGCGCTCCGGTCCAAGCCAGGGAGGCACTGTGCCCATACACCATGACTCTGTTGAGAGTTTCAGCTCGCCCAGCAGTCTCAGGCACCGCTGTTGTCCGGCGCTCCCCCCAGATGGGCAGGGTCGCGCTGCCCCCTTCGTACCGCTGAGAGGGCGCACGTATGTTGTGGTCCCGATCTACCGCTCCTTTGTCCCCTCGTCAAGCGGCGGCGGCCATTTTGTCATCCGTCGAGGTCTGGCCGCCAGTGCTTCATTCGGCTCTTAAGTATCCGTGCGCACTACGAACCCATATAAAAATGTGTCCTCGCGTGCAGCCGAACTTCATGTACACAGTCTTCCGATTTTCGCCAAATCACAGCGGTCCTTGCGCGGTATCAGTCGGATTATGTACGGATCAGCGGGAGCTCCCGTACAGGCACGTCCTTTCACATGGCTACCAAGCCACGCCCCCAGGTTTGAATCTGAAGTTGATCATCTTACTAAAGCTGAAGAGGGGATCTGCAAAATTGAAGGGCAGATGCTCAGTCATTCACAAGTCAGGGATGCCAGTGTCCACATTTCCTCATTTAGTGGTTCACTTACTGTGTATCATTGAGGTATATCATATTACAAGATAAGGAATTCAAAATAGATGTGGACCTCTGAAAAGCCAATAGTGCAGGGGACAAATAAATCAATCATTATGGTACATGAAGTTTCATCCTGCTGAGTCTGCTTCCACGAGGACTACGGAAGGTATTTATTTAACAACATGTTTTTTTTTAAAGATTGTACATTTTGACAGCCCCAAATAAGGAGTTACTTTTGGTTTCTATATTGAAGAAAATTGAAGCTGTAAGATGTTAGTCATTTAGACAATGGGCTTCCTTTATACATCCCTGGCAGAAAAAGTCTGACCTATCCCATTAGCTTTATACTTTAAGTGCTTTGAACATGAGGTTACAGGAAAAGGTCTGACCTCATCAGTCTAACATTTACAGCAGCTTTTCATCATCATTAACTCTCATAAGCTTTACCCAAATCTGTCACCCGTATCCCTTAAATGTGTGGACAAACCTGAATCACTGAATAGAGTGAAAAATCAGGATATTCAGAGTTCAGCAAAATGTATTCACCCAGGCTTACTCCAACCCTGTTTTTTTTAATCTGTCTTTCTCTTTCTCTTTCTCTTTCTTGTTCTCTCTCTTTCTCTCTCTTTCTCTCTTTCTCTCTCTCTCTCTTTTTCTCTCTCTTTCTCTCTCTCTCTCCCTCTCTTTCTCTTTCTCTTTCTCTCTCTTTTTCTCTCTCTTTCTCTCTCTCTGTCTCTCTCTTTCTCTCTCTCTCTCTCTCTCTCTCTTCTTTTTCTCTTCTCTCTCTCTCTTCTCTCCTCCCCGTCTGACTACCTTGATCAAAAACTCTGAGGTAGATTCTGCCATGGTATGTGCTACAATCTTGAAAATAAGATAGCTGAATACCTGAATTAATGAATTCATCAATTAACATGTGAACAAATGAATGCACCTGTGCAGTGTGCTCCATGAATTAATTGCAAAGTTCACTAGCATGAAAGCTACTGTCCACAAAAAAAATAATGGACATCATTACAAGTTTAGTGGTAATTTGGAAGAAAATCAAACAAATGTCCACTAAACTCAATTACTGTTACTGCTGCTTAATCCTGTGGGTTTGTAAGTGGTGGTCATTCCCTATTGTTTGAGGCCCTACGACTGCATGGAGATTGTTGGCAGATTTACTGACAGAAGATTTACCATGTGGTAAAATTGTCGATTTTTGGAGGTAAAGAGTTACATCCTCCACTTTACTGCCACATTCATAATAAGGTGGTGCTGGAAAAACAGCAGTAATTTCTTATGCACCAAAAATATTGTCGATAAGAAAATTACCATCAGTTCTTTTGCACTGCCAGACTTTTCAAAAGGCCCTTGGTATTTTTAGAATAGTGTGACACAATTATCTGCAGTAGTATGTTTAACAGAATTCCATTCCATAATCAGGCCATTTGGACAATGAAGCCTCTGCTGCCCTTTGAGTTTGCCAATTTGGGAATTGTATGTACGCTTTTGCTGGGCAGGGAACATAGCATCTACAAACCTCCCCACCGTCCCTGCAGCACTATCTGAAATGTCGTCAGGCCTAGTATGATAGTCACTTGTTTTGTTCCTCTCCTCCCTTTCTGCACCTCTCTCCCTCACC
Source organism: Ambystoma mexicanum (assembly GCF_040938575.1). NCBI lineage: Eukaryota > Metazoa > Chordata > Amphibia > Caudata > Ambystomatidae > Ambystoma > Ambystoma mexicanum. Next base: position 713,423,234 of record NC_090928.1, on the reverse strand, counting down.
TTTGTTTTTCTCCAGCTCTACCAGAAATGTCATCAGGCTTAGTACGGTAGTCGCCTGTCTGTTTCCATTTCCTTCCCAATCTCCCCCTCCCGTTCTTATCGTTTCTTAGCTCTTGCACTATCTGAAATGTCGTCAGGCCGAGTACGATAGTTCATTTCACATCCTTACTGTTCATGGCCTGTAAGAATGTGGTTGTATTTTCCCTTGTTCCCTCCCTTGCCTTGAAGCGCTTTGAAACACATTGTGTATAGGCGCTATATAAATAAACAATCATATCATATCCTATCAAAGTATTAATTTACTGTAGATTTTTTAATAGGATTTTCTGCGATTACATTTCTGGCAGAAACAGCAGGCTTTGAAAGTTACCCATGAATTGACTTCAATCCAGTGTAAAGATGTCAGGGTGATGCAGACGGATGGTAACTTTCTTGTTGCCACTTAAACTGAAATATTCTGGGCAATTGACAAGTTGATAAAGGGGGAGTTGGTGAAGCCAGAATGGGAGGAGATAAGAGGAGATGGGACCTTCAATTACCTGTACTGGTCAGTACTCTGTACATTGTGTGAGAATATCAAATGATGTGGAAAGAGTGATGTGGGGTAGCAATGACTGACTATCACTGTTTGCATTATTGATAATGTTCAAGCCTAGGGAGACTATTTTGTTTTGACACCTTGACTTTATTTACTTATTTTAAAAAAATGTCTAAAGCACACATGTAAAAGCATCAGCAAGCGTACATAACATATCAACAAAGCTGTACACACAGTTTAAAATGTTACAATAATTCAACAATACAGGTCTCTGTAATTCCCTAAAATCACGAGTCTCCTAAACCACGATTTCTGTCTCATAGAGGGGCCCAGGTCTCTGCAATTCTCTACTACCATGAGTCTCTTAAACCACGATCTCTGTCTCATGGCGGGGCACATGTCTCTGTTATTCTCTACTAGCATGAGTCTCTTAAAGCATGCTCTCTGTATCATGGCGGGGCACATGTCTCTGTAATTCGCTACTAGCATGAGTCTCCTAGAGCTTTCTCTCTGACTGATGGTGAGGAAGAGACCTACGTAATTTTCTACAAGTATGAGTCTCCTGAAGCACACTCTCTGACTCTGGGTGGGTGCACTCCACAGGAGAAAGTGCATCAATGCTGGGACTACTTCTTATAGGGGGAGTGAGAGCAATTCTAGACACTGATCCATGCTACCCCGAATAGCCCCAGCCCACTTAAAGCCCTGAAATGGAATATGCCATAAAAATACACTTGGTGCCATAATGCACATAAATGTGTCAAAAACATGGATTTTTAGACATGTTCCTCTTTATGAAAATGTGTATTTCCAGGTCAAGCCTCTTTATTCTCGGAAAAAAATCGATGCTAAACCGGTGCAGCGTCGGTAGAGGTGACTGAGTGAGGCATGGAAAGGTTTCTTTTCTACTCCGCACACGTTTGCTGAACACCGGCAATTTACTGAAACATTCGAATCAGCAGTATTTGCGGATGGTTAAGCACAATTGGATGAACCCTTTTCCCTGCCTCTGGTGCGTGGTTGGGAAGAAAGAAGTCGATGAGGGAAATCGTTTGGACTAAGCAATCTATTGTTTTTTCACGCTGTTACTAAGGGAACAGCAAGTGTCTACTCAATCGCCAGTACCGCTTGTTTTCTGTTGGAAAACAGCACATTTGCACATCTTAAAATGTTTCCTTGCTTTGATAAAACTATATGACAGACTGCTCGACGTCAGCACCTATGTGTAGCCTACCTTTACATTTTCTCTCACCAGTGTTTCACTGAGTGCTGTCTGGGCTAACTTGAAACATTTTTCGCCAGTCAGATAAGAGGATTACCAAGACTAGGCCCAATTTCGGGGATCATGGTGAGTACTATGGGGCAGTGACGGACAGAGGGTGTTACACTTCTACACTCAGGGGTTATTTAAAGACATTTATTATATCCTCCACGGCTGCTCTCATGGCGCTCGAGCACGAAGGGGGACTAGTGAAGCACTGGCCAGTGAGTCACGTTGGTGCACTCCGGGCATGAGGGTATGCACGCCTTTGTGTCTGAACAGTATGAGGGCAATAGCCACACATACATTGTGGAAATGTTGCCCGGCTTTGCATCCCAGCACAACGCCCTCTGCTGAGCAGGCACAGCTAAGCAAAACTTCTGTAAGCAGCACAACCATGATTATCACCTGACCTGTTAAGGAAAGCAAGGGGAAACCCCTCCTCTGCACAGACTCTGTTTTAAAGTAATGGCACCAGCCCTCAAAGAGAGCCTTGCGTTTGCAGCATGAATGCGAGAATAGTGCAGAATGCCTGACTCGGTTGACTGTCCAGTAGGGGAGGTAACACCCTCTTGCTAGGCCTGTTATCTCCTAGCTGGAGACAAAGGAAAGCCTAGCTTGGTACATGACAAACAGCTGCCTCACAATAGGGGTTGCACACCAGAGAACCTGTAAAGGTGCAGGCTGACAAGTGGGTGGAGCTAAGACAGCTAGGGAACTAAGATAATTTTGCAGAAGGGTTCCTCCATCCTACTTTCTGTTGGCTTTTCTCTACTTTATGTCCCCCCATCTTCCTTCGCAATAGAGCACTCCGGGTCTCATCTCACTCAAGAATAGGGACCCTTAAAGCAGCCTTTGTTTCCAAAGGTCCCATTCTTCCCTTTAACAATAAACGTGGAGTTTTCTTTCACTTTTGGACCTTCTAGGACATCAGGACCATCCAGGACATACAAATGAATTAATTTGGATGTCTTCTGTGAGAGTATGACCTTTCAAAAGCCCTCAGCCATTGTGGTGAAGAATGAGTGTTGCAAGGGAGAGGCAAGCTATGCTCCCTACACAATATCAGGGCACACTGGGGGTGACTCTTGCTGAGGACCAGGACAATCCCCTCTGCTTCCGAACCTGCCACAGCTAGAAGAGCGTAACATGAAAGGACTTGCTCTGTCATAGATCCCCCACAGTCAGTCTCACAGCATTGGGAGGGCCTGAAAAGCCAGAACACTGAGGATCCGTTTTCCACCATAGTGAACCAGTCAAACCGCATCTGAACCGTGTTCACTCCACTTGAACTGGAGGGACCCACCAGTTCAGCTTTGGGCACTCCATTGAGCTTTAAACCACCGCTGGTTTGCCTCTGTTGAACCAGCTTGCTGCTGCATTCTACCAAGTTCAGCCTGTGACCTGTTTGCCTGGAACAACTACCTTGCTGTTGCAGAGAATCTTGTATCTTCACCTCTTCGAATTCTGCATCGGATCATCAAGGTCACCAATTTAAACCGACAAACCACTAATCGAACCTCTGGGGCATTGTGTTGCGTTCCAACCTGAACAAGCAGTTTCCATTGTTTCAAACTGACTCAGCACTCAAATGACCTTAGTAAGGCAGCTAAACTGCATGATTAGAATGCTGAACTCCCACTTCAAAACAACTAGACACCAGCTCACATCTTGGAGCAGTACGACTCAGCACACCTGAATCTGATTTGACCCAATCCACAGTAAAGCTCGACCCTGTTGAATCACCCAGAAACAAAATAAGGTATTTTGACAGACTCTGCCCCCTTGATCCACCTTTGGGAACATAGAGGCTAGTAAGCCACATTTATGACACCTTTGTCTTCAAAAACGTACCCTTATTGAACTATTGTTCCATTTCTTGCCTTCTTATCCCTCAACACAGTATGCAGGCTACATCTACAGCCGTGTCCTGCATTTTTCTGTCTTCTTTTGCTAAATCAGGTTTTGAATGTTTTTTTATAGTTATTTGTACAATTGATTTGTTTAGAATTTATATTTTTTATAGAAACTTAATTGGAAATTATTTTATTTTGGAACTGCACACTATTGCTGTTTGGGTTGCTACTGTATCACATTCACTCCCCTTCTGCGAGTATAGTCTTCCCTTCACAAAAGGTGAAGGAGGTACATCTCTCTGCTGTGCCTGTTTTACTTTTCTGATTGGGCTTGTTGTTGGTTGGTAGAAGTGTGAGAGCTGAACAGGCTGTTTTGTCATTACTTATCCATATACTTGTGCAGAACAGAAGTCCTTTTGTGAAGAGGGACATTTGCAGACTTTTTGATATCAAGACAAATGTTCAATTTGTCTGTATTGACTGTTCATATCTTTTGTTCGTTAACACCGACAGACTTTAAAGTCGGGCCAAACACATCAATAATTGGTTCCAATGGTAAATATAAATCAAAATATTTCCATCACTGAACTTTGAAATAATATTTTGCACATTTTGCACAGTGCATTGAAGAGTGTGCTAATGGAAAGGATAGCAGTTGGCAAAACACTTTGCAAGTCTGTAAAACTGAAGGATTGTTGGAGATACCCTACTCCGATCACCAGGACAAAAGAAAAGGATACAGCCCGATGGCTAGACCATTCTAAGGGTCAACATGAAAATAAGCTTCTTTTCCAGCATGATGGAATGGGAAATAAAACAGGTGTCAAATCCATAAGGGTTTAGCATAGATCAGAAAGACTTTCTCGATTGTTTTGCTATGTGCACCTGAGTGGAAGGGATTTTGCATCAGCCTGTTTCTCATCCGGTCTCCAAACTACATCCAATAATACGGGCGCAGATCCCACAAGTACACCACCAGCAGTTTCTCAGGCGATTCTTAGCTACTGCACCCAGAGGCTTTGCTAGGGTGGGAAAGAGGGGGATATAGCCCCGGGTCTTTTGGTTGTAGCCCCAGATGGAAGATCAGGGCATACAACCAAAAGGCTAGCTAGCTCCGAGTCCCAACAGTCCTGACATTTGCATAGCCCCAGATCTTTTCCAGACCTAGCCACACCCCTGACTGCACACCCTTATAAACACATGTATACAGCATTTCTGATATGCATCATGGACACCCATGATATTGGGTATCTGATATGCATCATGGACACCCATGATATTGGGTATCTGATCAGATACAACGCAAAGTGCTTGAAGGCTCTGGACAACACCATTTCATTGAAAATGATGTTTCAAACTAAGGCATGCTGCAGATTTGCAGTTTACAAGCATGTTTGCAACACCTAGACCTCCCAACAGGCTTCCCCGTGAGTACATATATTCAAAAGTAACGTTTGGAACACTAAATCTCTTCTTGGCTGCAGTATATCTACTGCAACACTCTTTCAATCCCAGGAACTGACTACTGCTTAGGCCCTACATATCCTCCTTGTCGTCCAAATTCAATAGACCTTCTTTTTCCCTGACTTCTCCAAAGATGTTACAGTTGGCTAAATGCAGCATAGAGAGTTTGACTAACATGTTTTAAATAAATAAATGCAATGATGACACGAAAAATAGAAACACAAATTGCACCTGAAGGGATACTTGTCATCTTTTATCAAATTGTCGATTTTATTATGATTACTGCTTTTACAGTGATTAATGAAAATCTATTTTAATTTGATTTTCTGGAATAAAAGTTATGATGTGTGTGTGCAATGTACCTGTTTAGCCTGTTGAAGCATTTCTACAAAATAATGGTCCAGTTTATGGGAGGACAAAGGAGACAAATTGTTCTGTTTCCTTTTAATGACCAAGGAACCAGGCTTGGAGGTGGCGACATTGCTAAAGTCCTGTCTCATAAAATAACACTATTAAATCAGCTCTAATATAATAATCTACCATAAATGGAAAACCTTAAATGCAATTGCTATTCCCTATTAAAATTGGTAACCTTTCTATGTAAGAGTGAGCAGAACTAAAAGTGGTCAGCACTCGACTATAGGCGGTTTGGTGAGCTTGTCATAGCTGGTACTTCAACGACCTCAGGAATCACTAAGTCAGGAGTATGAGACGTGCATAACTCCAGAGGTTTTGGAATAGGGCTCCCATGATCACTCGCCATTGTCTGTGATGGCATGGCCCTCTTCAAGGAGTCTTTCCTTCTCAACACCTAGGCCATCATGTTACCACTTGCTCCACCTAACTAATAGATGCTAACTGCCCCTCCCCTCCCTGCTACCTGGTACAGCTGTACCCCAAATCTGTCTCCTACCCCTGCTGTATATCTGTTCTTTTGTTACCACTGTAAAGCGCTCTGTTATGCATCTGTGATGTTGTACACCTCTGTAAAGTGTTCCGTTATGTATCTGTATTGGTGTATACCTCTGTAATGCGCTCTGTTGCTTCTCGAAGCTAGGTCATTGCTCAATAAATACCATAATAATAATAAATAATAATACTAATTGCTGATGATAGATGTACTCCCAAATGTCTAGAGAGCAAAACGCTGCAGGCCCCTGATTTTCGCTCGCTGCTGCGATCTGAGTGTAATCTGCAGGTCGCAAGTTCGAATCCCGGCAAGGCCAACTCAGCCTTTCATCCTTCCGAGGTCGATAAGTGAGTACCAATTTCGGTTGGGTGATATTGTATGTAAATATGTGCTCTCTGTAAATCTCTTTGGATTAAGGCGCTATATAAATAACACATCATTATCATTTTCTTGATTATTGGGTGACTGAAAGGCAAAATGCCTGGGGTAGCGGAAGTAACATCACAAAGCCCGCCCCAAGTGACATCACAGGCAGTGATGCCGTTTGACCGCTTTCTCAAGTGACATCACAGGAACCCACCTCGTGGAAGTGGAATCATAAAGCATTATCCCTCAGTACACTAATACAAATATGGCTACAATATCACCGTAATGGGCTGCATTTTATGATTTGAACACAATGCAGCATATCATTAACCTAAACATAATAATAGCCACCAAAAGTAAATATATTAGCCCTAAATATGCACTAACTTAAGCAGTAGTTGAGAAGGAAATTGCTTTAGAATAAGACTAGAGTAAGTTTAGTATTTGAGCATGTAAGAGAAGAATTATAATTAGGTATGAATTATAGATTAAAACAAACAGCAATTTTGCAAGAAGAGGGGAAGCACTTGTGTTTTTCCCTCAAGAACAGAAAATCATACAATAAAATGTAATCCTGTTTCTTAAGAGAATGAAAAATCATGGGTTTTGACCACAGATTTTCTCCCGAGGGAGATGGATACAGTGACTAAGATTTGAGAATGAGACGTTTTCCTTTTTGGTGGTGCGGACTATGAATGATGAGCTTCAAAGGGAAACGCATCTTTTCCCAAGGAAGTGAAAATCACATGCACTATGTTCAGGACACATCTTTTTGGTGATGGAACAGAAAACAACAATGACTGGCAGTGAGGCACATGATTTTTAGTGAGTGAGGAATACATCACATCTTGCGAGAAGGCTGAACAAGGCCTCATATTCTTCTTGACTGCCTACAATCACCCAAAGTTAATTAAAGTCTTGAATTGCAGCTTAAAATAAGATTAGAGCATGATCTTGAGCCACAAAGAACAAGTGAGTGCAGCCCCTACCCCAAAAATGCTTGCTAGGTCAGCAATCCTACGTTAAAGGGATTTTGGCTAGTTTACTCTACTATGAACTCTCTGAGACACCGTATTATGCATAGAACAGTAGGTCACCACTGGTGGTATGGTTAAGCTATGCCCAGTGATCCCCTCGTATTTATTATTTAAGGGAGCAATGAGCTAATGACAGTTAACATGTGTGTTGCAGTGCTGCCAAGGTATGTACAGCTGCTGTGTTTCACAGCTAGCATCTGCATTGAGCTGTGCCTTGTGTAAGTTAGCATTGCCACCTGATGCCAATAGCTCTTTGATGCTACTCTGAATCAAATGTTTGATGTATGCTTCCATCTCTGCCAAAAAAAAGATCTGTTGCCATCTCTGCTAGGCCCTACTACCCCGCGGCATTACAAGAGCAGGCTCTTTTGTGGCAGATCAGTGTTATCTGTAACAAACCCCAAGCAGGTTTGATACACGCTGGTGGGCTCTTCGCAAATGAGATGAGGTTACTATTGCGTAATCTGAGTCCAACAGACAGCCTTGCAACATGAGTGCGGTTGTATTCAGGTTCGTAGCTAAGTTTTGTTTGAGTCACTAAAGACTTGTCGAGCAAGATCCACAAGCCTCTGGTTTTACGGCATTCCCAATCATATGGAGATGGCAAAGACTTACTTCCATACACCTGATGCCGAGAGAGTTGAGGGTTTGGCAGTGGTGTGGTCCTCTCGTTACTGTCAGTGTCTTTCCTTATGAGAACGGCAAGCAGTGCTGGAAGATAGAACAGGGCACCCCGGGGCCTAAGCTAGCGTAAGAGCAACTAGGGTCTCAGTGTACATTGGCAGCAAGAATTGCACCCAGTGATGTAGTAGATTCTAAATTATAAAAGGGCCCAACCTGGGTGATGGCTACGTATGGCATGTATGAATGCCTACGTTTATTTCCAGAATGTTCGGTACACATGCTGATAAGTTCAACCATGTTGGGAGGAGATGTGTGGTATTCTTCCTAAGGCAATTCAATAGCTACCCAACTAGAAGCATGGTGCTTAACTGCCCGATATCAATGAAGCAATTGCTTTATCCAAGCAGCCCGTCATAATCATTTCCTCCTTCATCTTTGACCCTTTGGACCAATCTAATTGCTTTCGGGAACAGTAAGGTTGGTAAACATATCCTAAGTGGAAATACATTTGCAAAGATACCCTTGCCCAAGATTTGGCTTGCATCACAAACAATTTGGCGTTTTCTGCATCAGATGGACCAGGCTTGCTTCTAAAACCCCAATTTCATCATTTATAGCAGGCCAGGTTTCACAAGATCATACACTACGATATTATTGTGATTAGAATTAAAGAAATTGGCCTTGTCTAGGTAAACATATATTTATACCCTTATTACCAATGCTTTCTGTTCAGGTGGACCTGCTGTCAAGCCAGACAGAGCCTCCTTCCATCATTGGCAAGGTTTGGGCCACTAGAGGCTCGGTGTCTAAAACGTTGGACAATAAAGAACGTCTTCTCTGGCCTCAGCTTGTCCCTCCCAGATACAACCCATGCAATATACAGAGCACAGCCCATTCTCAAGGACTTTGGCACTTTGTTTCAGGTGATGAAGGGGAAGAGTGGGTGCTAATCATTATTGAGGAGAGTGGGATAGAAGTAGAGTTTCTGCATGACCTGGATTCAGTTGGCACCCAGACATTGGCCTCGGCTGCATGTGGTGCTTCTATGCCAACTTGTAAACAGATTCCAGCTAGAAGATGCCACTCTCCGGTGTGTAGTCATTTGAAGACCATCTGCAGTACAGGATTCAAAAAAATGTGTAAGGAGAGGGAACGTGTCATGGGCAAATCAAGATGTACCATTCCCTAAATGTTTCACTGTGTCGTCCAGCGCGCATTGGCAACATAGGTGGGCACACCCTGGTACCTGCAAGGATTTCATCCCCTCATTATCAAATGGATCAGAAATCTAACCTTCCTCAGATGTGGCCCAAAGTAGGCAGCTGGAGGTCTTCTTCGGGGCCATGCCCATGAATTTCCATCATGTCCCTGAAGTCCAGCCCCCGGTTCACTCCTTGACCCCATGTTGTAGAGATTAGCAAGGTCCAGTCCCATGTTCACTCCTTAACCCAATGTTGCAGACATATGTAACCATGGCATCACTAAGTAGGACTGGCTTCATCTGAGTTCTTAATGTATGACCCATCACATTCTACACGTGCACCTCCTTAACTGTTTAGAGTCAAAAGATGATTAATTTTGCATCTGGCGCTGTACAGATTTAATTGCGTGCACATATAATGATAATAATGATAATGATGTGTTATTTATGTAGCGCCTTAATCCAATCGCTTTACAGAGCACATATTTACATACAGTATCACCCAACCATATAATAAGTGAAATGCTGAACGACCAAGTACAATTACTGGTGCTTGTGTGTGTATGTTATGCCACAAGATGGTGTTAAAACTGAACAATGCGCAGGCCTTGTCGCTCCTCCGGCGCGTCTTCACTGCAGGATACTAGAGCCGTTTATGTGCAGCTGTCAGCATCAGCTCTCCGTATGCCATCGGCACTGCTTATCACAGAGGTCTTCAAACTTTGGGGCGCGCCCACCCCCAGGGAGGCGCAGCCGCCTCCCAAGGGGGGCACCAGAGCCCAGCATGAAATGTAAAAAAAAACTTTTTACATTTTGTTTTTTTTTTTAGATTGGAGGAAATGGGAAGGGGCAGCTCACATGGTCAGACTGGACCATAAAACGGTCTTAAGCACCAATGAAAAAAATGTCCAGCAGTTGCAAATGGATATTCAGTCCTTTAGTCACACACTGTCTGAATAGTACCCAAGGGGTTGTTTTTTGTTCAAATGTAAACAAATTTTGATATTTAAAGAATATTTATTCAGCAACAATGGTCAAAACTACTAGCTCCATAGTGAAGTAACTCCTCAAACTGGCCCACATTGGCCAAAAAAGTGGCCCATTTTGACTGGCCTACACTAGCATTTTGCATTTTTGTTACAGTCATTGCCCTATTGCCCTATAGGGCAGTCCTAGCCTGCTGGCTCATCCATAATGAGTGAGGGGACGTCCACCCACTGGCCACCTCACCCATTATGGAGGAGACGAGGAGCCAGCCCAGTGTGTTAAAGACTCCAATCAAGCAGTCCCACTAAGTCAGTGCCTTGTCTGGGATTGCTCAAGGGAAGCCCTTATTTATATATTTTTATGTCCAGTTTGTGTACTCTGGATGACAACCCTTATATAAAACCCCTCTCTTAGAATCCCCCTAACCCTCTGAGCCAAGAAGTAAATTTGTTCTGCAAATTTAAAAGGTTTATTTGAGAATTAAACAATATATATATATATATATGTGTGTATATATATATATATATATATCACACATTTATAATAAATTAATAATTGATATCACACTTGTGAATATGAGCAGTACGTGATCAACAATGGATGATGTGATACTAGCACACTGGGTAATTACTTAGGAGTAGTATATAGGATAAGGTAGCTGAGAATGCTTTATATGGTACAAGGAAATGCAAGGTAGAAAAGAAGCAACACAGGAATAAACTTGATATGATTTCAGCAAAACATAATATAATCACTTTTCCCCTTTTGGCAATTCACACCCCCTCTATGCAATGTAAGGAGGTGGAAGTGACACACACAGTTCTTCAGGAATACAATCACAGTACAATCCCAATTCAGTTCCCCCTAGCAAGCTTAGATCAACAGGGATGATTTAAATGCAGGCAAAGTACTTCAAAGGTGGTATGCAAAGAAGAGAAAAATATGCTAAAAATTATTTTAATTCCCTCTAGAGGTTCAGGGTGAGTGATAGCTACTTTAAATTAGTTCAGGATCACTTTAGCAAAGCTCTATGAATGATTGTCAGGTTGCAAACGAATTTCAGCAAACGAATTTCAGCAAAGGAAAGCAAGGCCAAATATTTTTACACGTGGCTGAAATTAAGCAAAATGTCAAATCGCGGCAAATTTTCCGAGTGCGTCAGGCGCGATTATGGAGGCACTATAAGGAGTAGCAAGTCGGGTTTAGGCTTGTTGGAAAGCTTAGAATCTTAGCTTTAAGATGACAGTAACTCGCTCCTAGCACAAACGGTTCCGGAGATACCAACGATTTTGTGAAGGTAGTTTTTCAGAAATTAAATCACAGTTTCAGAATGACAGATGACAGTTTTCAGCTTTAACGATCACAGAAGGAACACAAGATTTCTAGGATGCAGTTCTCAAACGGTTAAAATAGTTTGAATTAGTTTATTTTAAACTAAGAGATTGGGTTTTGCACAGTTCTGGCGGTACTCACACGATATTTTGGACAGGAATGCGACTTCGCCACGGATCGGGTCAGGATTGGACTGCGGTTCCCTCACCACGGACTGTCTCTGCCTGGTTCTGCTCACTGGATAATTCTGCCTTCTGGGTCTGTCAGGCACCGGTTCTGCTCACAGCGTCTGGTCTCTGATTCTGGCAAAAGTTCTTGGCACTGCACGGATCTCTGGTTTTGGAGTTTTCTGGCGCAGGGTCCTAGGCCAGAATCAAACAGCGCAGCCCGGCTGTTCTATTCTGATGTGCCCCTTGGAGATCTGGGGTAATCAGTTTGCAAACTTGCAAGGCCAGCTGAGAATACTTTAGCTTGCAGTTGGCCTTCTTGGTTCAGAGTTCTGTAGTCTATCTGGAGTTAAGTTCTATGTTCTGGATGTGAAGTCGTCTGTCAGCGTGCTCCGCAAGGAAATGGAAATTGGATGTCCTATCTGGCTTCCAGTGGCTCTTTTTATGTGTTTAGAAAGTGGGTGGGTCGGCTAATTCTGCATGCCCAACCCTCTCAAGATTTGATAGGCCAAAGGATTCTTTGGTCCCTGATTTGAGAAAGGATAGTGTGTCAGAGTGATGTCAGCCATTTACGATCTATTGAAGAAATGACCCTTTTCTTTTACCTTGGAAATCATTTTTCATAACTACACATATTTCCCAGATATACAGTTGTTTGACATTACATGTACATATTACAGATTACTTAAGGTACATTCTGGCCCAACTCTGATCTTCCTGGGGGCTTGCATTCAAAAATGACAACTTATTTTCGTTTTTAGTTGGTTTTCCAATATCGGACGTTTACCAAAAATGACACAGATGTACACCGCCTTTCTACCCATATTCCATTAATTTACTAGGTCTCTAGCATAAACACAGTGTCTGTAATATCAATAAATAGCGTGGTTTTGCCTCAGAATATGGTACAAAGTTGAATCAAGTCTTGAATTGTTGGTACATTTCTTAGATTAAGGATCTCCAAATTGCACATTTTTGTAAGCTTAATACAATATTTTAGAAGCATTTAACTTAAACATATATTTGCTGCAATATGATTCCACAAAAGTGTCTGAGCCCACCCCCAGAAACTGGGTAAGTCAGGAAACACATGTCTCTCCTTCCAGGCAGGGCTCTTTTTACAGTCCACACTGAAAATCAACATACCCCATTCAATTGCAAGGGTCTATTGTGTTGGGTCCAGCAGGCTGAGGTCAACAGACCAGGGGGGCCACTCTGCATTTGATTAACAGAGACCTGTGATTTCCTGGACTGTTGCTGCTCAGGGCTGGTGTGAATGCCTCCCATGAACAGAGACTCTTTGAACTTTTAAGTAACTAAGACTCCTTCTGATCAATGCACAGTCCTGCAAGACAGCTCTTCTGTAAGAGTTTAGACCGCTAGCGCCGGTTTGTAGACAAAGCTGGTACTGCACCCCTATGATTTTAGCAAATTTTTTGACATCAAGAAAATGAATTCCCAACAGCTCTGGGTTGCTTTTGGCAATCAGCCTTGCCATTCCCAATGGTTTCAGGCTACTGGGTGTGTAGCCCAATGGTGGTTTTAGGCAGTGCCCTCCTGTGTTCACAACATAGGCAAAAATGGGTGCCAGCCTATTCTTCCTGTTTTCCCTGTGCATTTTCAGGGGAGTTCTGGCCATCATGATGTTTTCAATGCCAGTAATGCACAGTTTTTGTGGTAGGGCTTGGTTGCATGGGTAAAACATCCCACAAGTGAAACACTGAGCACTCTCTCAGCTGCTTTTTCCATCTGAGGGAGTGCTCCTGGGCTGGCTGAACTGTCAAAGGGAAACACTGTTTGCCTTTGACAGTTCATTTCTCCAGCCGCACATGATCACTGAGCCATGCAACGCTGGGCGTGTTTTGCTTCGCCAGCCTTGCATAGCTCATTGGAAATGCTGGCTGGGGCACTGCATGTATGTATGTGCGAGGGGGTGCTCCTGCGCCTCCTCGCACATACGGGCAGAGCAACCTGGAGCGGGGCATTTTAGCAACCACTAGCAGGCCCCTGCAGAAGGCACGTTTATGGCGATTTATTTTTTATTTAAATGTGTATGGATGTGTGTATGCTTGTGTTAAGGGACTGTGTTGGGAGGAGGATGGGTGGCAGCACTGGAATAGTGGTGGGAGTAGCGTGGGGAGTTCCCAGGGTCTGTACTGGGAGTAGGGTGCGGTGACGGCACACAAAAGTTAATAGCGATTTCTACATACTGTCCATCTGGCACTTTTGGGGGTGCCCAGCCTGCCCAAACTTTGCTCAGGGGGGGCCCAGGCTAAAAAAGTTTGAAGACCACTGGCTTATCATAAAATATATTTGTGGATTCTCGACATCCATGGCCATCTCAGCTTGTGGCTTTGAAATGCATGTCAAACACAAGCTGTTATCGCCATCTTAGCGGCAGAGGAGCTATGTGTGGCGCTAAACAGGCCCTGCTGCACACAGGTCAGGATTTGGCCAAGGGCCGTATGGAAGGCTCGGCCCCCGGCGGCAGCAGTGGCCGAATAGTGGTTGGGTCTCAGCCTGGCGGTCGTCGTGGGTTGCGGCCGTCTGACACACATGGTTGGGCAGTGGGCACGCTGGCCCATGCATGGGTCGGGCAGCAGTGCTGCTGCAAGCCTGGCTGCCTGCTGCACTGCAGGCAGCCAGCAGAAGCAGCTTGTTGCATTGGGTGGGTGGTCCTTTTCCGCTCCACCCCGCCACCTCATCTGGTCCCAATACTTGAGTGACAACGACCCTATCTGAATCGCAACAACAAGATTAGATATTAATAGCATAACTTACCTCGTTGGCAGAGGCCATGCTTCAAAACTCTGCTGCTCTTAACAACACCACGAGCTCGAGGGAGACTTCAGCATAGATACTGCGAGCGGGCCAAGAACAAAATGGAGGAACCTTGCGGACCGCGTGCAACTCGCTTAGCTCCACCACAGCATCCTCTGAATGGAGGAGGATGCTTGGGTCACAAGAAATTATTAGGGGTGCAAACATATCGGCAGAGGTCCCACTTGCGACCCGTGGCTCCCCCAAAATGGCGTCTGTGCTGAAAGGGGCCTGCACTAAAGCCAACATTTCTATATATCTCCACCATAGAAGACTTGTAATATCACATTGAGCACGTGCAAACCCATATATCAGCAAATCCCCTGCTAATAAAAGTGGGAGGGCCAAGATTTATGAAATGTTTTGTCTTTGGAGGAAGTACAGCTTTTGGGCTGGAAATAGGGAGGTGCCCGTGCATGTTATGAAGAGGTGCCACTCTGTTGTCTATTTGTGCATTTGTGTATTTGTAGGCCGTTTAAAATTAAACAATTCCCACACATTACACTGCAATGCATTATAACATGTTATATTCCAACTGCTTTCGTTGCAATAGCCTTATTTTCTTTTCTTTAATAGGTTTGATAATGCATTGGCGATGGATGTGCCATGACAGTCACCACGTTCTCTATCATCATGCAACTACTGAAACAGTATGTCAGACTTCATGTATGCCACCACTCAGAAACAATATTGCACTTTGATATTAAAATGCAAATATTCTGCAGATATGGAACTGTCAATCATGTGCAAGGGGGAGGGGGGCCGATCTCGTGTCAGTAGCTGCAGAGCTTAGTCTAGCAGCAGGGTGCCTGGGGGCCACCTCGTTCCGAGCAATGGCGGCAAGTGGTGCACCCTTGATGACTATGCCAAGATGTTTCCATCACAGTACTTACATTTCCAGTCATGCTGACAGCTGCGCTTTTCACTTCAGAGGAAGACATGTAGAAATGCACTGTTAATTGCTTTTATGCAACTTCCAATTAAAGATTTTACATTCAATGTCAAAGTAAGCAAGGCCAAGTACTGAGTTAATAACACGTGTTATTTTGTAATGTTTTGCAATAAAAGCTTTTGAGAAATGTAGGCTTTTTTTTCATGTTTAGATTCACCGTTGTGTTTTTGGTCAGTGTACCACGTAGGTTATAGACCTCAATGCACCGTTATGATATGATAGGCCATTCATAACGCGCGTAATACCCACAAGTTTCTAAGCGCGGACCCGGAGATCGGACCTGTGATGATCCTGTTATCTTGTTTGCCCCTGAGCTATCCTCCTGAGACCGATTAGTCACACGACAGAAAAGTGATTGGTACAAATAATCCATGTTGGACAGAACAATGGAGTTAGGTTTTCAGAATGATTAAAAAAGAAATATGAACATGCTCTTTACTGAAATGTACCGTATGTAGCTTTATCTCATGCAAATTAATGGTCGCCATCCTTAATGGTCTTATTCGTTTGAAACGTTATCCCAGCTCTAGTAGCGCTAAACCTATTCCAATCAACCTCTTTTCATGGTGCTGCTATAGAAGATGGCACATGAGCATAACATGAAAGCGCATATTCTAAGTGGAATGGGATAAATACACTTGGAGCCGTGCTACCATGTGTTAGTTGTAATGGGAAAGAGTCCATGTAGAAATGTGTTCCTCCTGGCCGCAACGTCCTTGTATGTCCCAGTAGCCTTACTGTTGCTCTCCTGGCCCTACCAGCGTGAGTCTGCTACTGCTCATGAGGGCCTTTGCCCCCTAATTGGCACCTTTTGCATACCTCTATAATGCAGCAGCAATGGAGGACAAGAGTCTAGACTGTTGGTATAATTGTGCATTAAGGTAGAATGTATGGAGGTATTGGGAGATCCAACCCCCAACTGGTAATTTTAGTCTCAGACCACAGATCACAAGCTCGATTCACAAAACATTTTTTGATGCAATTGAAGGAATTTGCTTGATGACTGGATGATAAATGGCCCATCTCTAAAGACTTGAAAAACCCTATGAGAATGGCTTCTTCTTCTTCTCCTTCTCCTTCTCCTTCTCCTTCTCCTTCTCCTTCTCCTTCTCCTTCTCCTTCTTCCTCCTCTAGTCAGCATAGTCAAATGGAAATATTGCCACATGTGGGATCACCATTCTGTGGGCTAATCTTCACTCGGCATCTGCTTCTTCACTGGCCTCTGGAGCAGGAAGATACAATCTCGGTGTGCCCATCAAGAAGGAGCTGGAAATGGCCCACCTCTTGAATGGGTGGTACATCTCTTCACTATTATGGATGTGGTTATTTCAGAGCTAATCCTGATCATAGTGGTTGCAGGACTACTGACGTGGGTGTCAACACTCTGTTCTCAGTCAGCCCGGGCCATTGTCCTTCAAAGAGCCCATCATTTTTTTCCATTTGGAGGGAAATTATGCCATTCATCGGGGTGCTGTTACTGTTTTCTCCTCAATTACCTTCTGTCCTTTCCTGGTTTGAATGGATAACAATTTAGCACCACCATATTAAAGAGATTATTCTGTGTTACATCACCCCATTGGTGATTATTGTGTACCCATTAAAACATAGTGTGATTATAGCGGCACAAGAAATTAGTGATGCTATAACAGCAATGCCCCCCCAATAAAGCCCCAGGCTCGGACGGCCTCGGGTGTGGTTATCATAAAACATTCTACAACCAACTGCTAGACCCTCTAACAAAATGATTCAATCATATAAGAGACAGGGGCTCAGTCACATCAGACATGGGAGACTCCACCACTATTCTAATACTAAAATCGGGTAAAGATCCCACAGACTGCACCAGTTATCAGCTGATTTCCCTACTCAATACCGACACCAAGCTCTATGCCAAGGTCCTCGCAACTAGGCTCGCTGAGGTCCTGCCCAAAATAATCTGCTTTGACCAAGCTGGGTTCATAAAAGGGAGACATACCCAAGACAATATTAGACAGGCAGTGGATATATTAGATCTGGGAAGCAGGACAGGACAAAGGTTCTCCATAGCTGCCCTAGATGCCAGGAGAGCATTTCACAGCCTGGACTGGAAATATCTGGATCTGGTGCTGCAGAAATTTGGATGCAACCCCAATTTTGGCAGAATGGTTCTAGCAAATTTCCACCTACCAAGCACAACATTTATAGTTAATGGGAACCCCACGTGAAACATCAGAATATGCAGAGGGACAAGACAGGGATGCCCACTTTCGCCCCTAATCTTCACCATGGCTATGGAGCCCATAGCGGAAACAATATGGCACGATCTCGCCATACAAGGGGTTAAATGCGAGGGGCAAGATAGCACTATACGCAGATGACATAATGCTGTTCCTTGGGGACCCCAAGAACACACTCCCAAGAGCACTCGATACCCTACAAGTATTTGCACAGATATCAGGATTCACCATAAACTTCAATAAATCTAAGGCCCTGAATATCACAGAGAGGGAAGAGGTGGCTGTAGCCCTGGGGTTAAAATATCTGCTAACATGGGAAAGGGAATCAATAGAATACCTGGGGATCCAACTAACAAAGGGTCATAAAAACCACTTTGGAGCAAACCTAACGCCATTGCTGAAACAACTGAGGGAAGACCTACATAGGTGGGACACCCAGGAACTATCCTGGTTCGCACGCATTGCGGCACTCAAAATGACCCTGCTACCGCGCCTGCTATATACTGTAAACTCGCTCCCAATAGAGGTCCCCCCAAAAATAAGCAAAGCACTACAAAGTGACCTGATTACCTTCATATGGCACAAAGGGAAAGCTAGAATACAATGAAGAATTCTGACTAGGCCTCCGCGCTTGGGAGGTCTGGGGGTCCCGGACGTGGAGAGATATGTCCTTGCCGCACAAATAGACCCATGCTAGCCTGGTAGGCCACGGACAAGTCAAAAGGATAGGTGGGAATTGAACAGGGGGTAAACACAATCCCACTGGGAACTCTACATGGGTTGCAGGTGAATGATAGGGAAGCTGAGGGTCGGCTGCTTGAAGCAACCAAGATCTCACTGAAAGGCTGGGACCGAGCACTGAGAAAACTGAACATCTCCCCGGGGTTGGGCCGCTACACCCCAATTGCACAAACCACAACCAAAACTTCTCACCGGGCAAACGGCCCAGTTTCTGGAAGAACTGGGGACAGGAACAAACACTACACTCAAAGAGTGCAAACAGAAATTTGAGGTAAGGGAAACAGACAGATATACCTACATTCAGATCCAGCACTGGATAACACACAAGGAAATCAAGAAAGCAGCTATACAAGCTCTTGGGCAGTGCACAAGAGAGTGACTCCTTCCCATACATGGACAACTGGTCAAAAGACATAGGCGACTCCATCACCAAGGAAGAGTGGACCCAAATCTGGAGGAGAGCACAGAAATCCTCCAGATGCACAGCCATTAGAGAGACCGCACACAAGATATGCTTTAGGTGGTACCTGACCCCCCTAAGGTTGCACAAGATGAACTCCAATTACCCACCCACGTGCTGGAGGAAATGCGGAGGCAAGGGTGACTTGTACCATATGTGGTGGTCCTGCCCCAAGTCGGCCATGTACTGGAAGGAAGTTCTGGGCCACATAAAGCAAATTACAGGAAAACAACTGCCAGCAGCCCGAAAAGTCATACTCCTGGGCATTACGGTCGAAGATGTATATGCGGCAACTAGCAAAAACGCAACACTTATCACCCATCTGCTAATGGCAGCTGAGATGACCCTGGCACAAGCATGGAAAAAACCAGATGGCCCAATAACAGCATGCTGGTGGGTGAAAATATGGAATGTAATGGCCATGGAAAAGGTAGGGGCCCTGAAAGACGGAAAGTACCTCAAATTTCGAAGTCCAGAAACTCTGCTTCCATGCCGGAACTAAATATCCAGAACACAACAATCCCTTCAGAAAACAGATGGACCGATCCGTGCCATCGGGGAACCGGGAGGGGCAGTGGGGAAAGGTTGTTGAATGATTGTAGTCAAAGTTAAGCTAATGTGGCCTTAGCAAATGCTATTTGTTAAATTAATCACCTTTTTGGCCAACACAGTATTTGAAAATGATGGTGTTTGAATAAATAAAGTTGGTTAAAAAGAAATTGTAAATACATAAATAAATATTATAACTTTGTAAACCAGCCTGATTCCTGGCTCAGTGTGACTGGGGGTGGGGCATTCCAGGAGAGGGGCGTGATATGAGTGGTATATCGTTCAGAATAAGGAACTTTTAGAAAAAATAAATAAGAATTTCAGTTGTGCATTACATGCTAGGCGTTGACTTGAGTGTGTGCCGGATTGAAATCGCTTACAGCTTGGGGGCTCATCACAAGATCCTGAATTAGACATGCCACTTGATAGTCTAACAGAGCGTGCTAACTGACGGGGTACATACACCTTGTTGGGCTACCATACGTTTCTACACTATAAAAACACCCTTCAATAGAAACACTCAAAGGAATTGGGCCTGTTTTGCAAAAGTAAAGTACCTCTGAGATAAGTCACAAGGAAATTTATATTTCCGGAATGGCGACCTTAGTGGAAATCAATATGGCAAAAGAACACCTACTGCACACATTGTTTGTCAGGGTGAATGGGTAGAGCAGGATGAGAATGTCTGGGTGCAGGAAATCAAGCAACAAATCACTGCCATAGAATTAGATACTTGGCAGGACCAGGGTCCATTACACCAGGCACTTAGTGAATTGTATATGGCCCCAAAAGTGAAAGAATAGCAATGTAAAATTGCCAAAATAGCGGCTGATCTATGCCTCCACATTGGAGTAATACAGGAAAAATATGCTGAAAACCTAGATCTGGCAAAGAGGCAAATACAATCCCTAGAGAAAACCCAAACTGATCTGGACTCTGCAGAGCAAAGGCTACAGAAGAGCCAAGTTTCAGAGAGAGAAACCAGACAGTACCTGACAAAATTAAAGCAAGATCTGGATCTCCTGCAGCAAGAGAAGATAGAGCAAGATACCAAATTATTGACACTGCAAAAAGAGTGTCAAGAAAGGTTGGATTCACTACAACAGGGCCAACAAAAGCTGGAACAGCAAGTAAATTATAATAGAGCCTGCGCGGGGCAGATAGTTGCACTAGAAAATCAGATTGATGAAATGAAGGAGGAAAATAATAAATTAATAGTGAAGGATCTCAACACTCAAACAGATTTTGACGAGGAGCGCCAGAAATTATGTGCCATTAGAAAACAAAGGGACGAACTGGCTGCACAGAGGTGTACTCTAATTCAGTAAAGGGATGCCTTAGGCCAGAAAGTCAGCAAGACAGCCATCTAAAAACCAAGGTGGAAGAAAATCACCTGGACCTTCAGGGACTGGGTGAACTCAAAATGGACTATGAAAAGCTGTTAGAGCACACCAGGAGGATGCTCTGACAAAGAATAATCAGGACAATCAGGATCACACTCCGGAGGTGAGTCTCCTGCAGCAAAAGTTGGCCCAATACTCCCAAAGCAGACAGGAAGCACAGAGAGACAATGAGGCTCTATGTGAAAGAAATGGCAGGCCCCATAGACAGATAGCCATCCAGGAACAACTAACAGAGACCAGTAAGGCCTTAATAGAAGAACACAAGGGGCAGATTCTTGCATGCCATCAGGGAGTAGGGGCTGAGAGAGATGAGGTCAGATGTTAGAGGGAAACCCATGAGCATAACCTCAGGAACCCTGTCCTTGCCAGAGACTTTAATCCCTTCAATTCCATGGACTCTGCCACCCCCATGTCCACTGGCTCACATGAGCCAGAGCCCACAGGGATGGTAGACTTCAACCTAATGCGAAATATGGGGCTAATAGGTCAGCACCTCCCAGAAATCGATGGGCGGGCATCTCTGTACAGGATCCCAAGTGCTAGGGCCATCTTCTCTGATCAGGGAGACTCTAGTAAGGGGAGAATTGGAGAAATGGATCCTCAGAAATATAACTTACCAAGAGATCAGGCAGTGAAATTTGGTGGGGAATTCCATGAGACTACGCCCACCAAGAGCATACTAAAAACCTCTTCCCAGCTAGGACAGTGGGGGAGGGGGGTACTCAACCAATCCTGGGAGCAAGGAAGAGTCAGAAGAGACTAGGTCGCCACATTTTGCCAGCCATTCCCAAGCTTGTAGAATCCGGGAGTGTCTAAACGATCAGACAGCCACCTCTGGTAGCAGTGCCTCTGAGTCAGAGGATGAATGGACCAGGGTGACCAGAACTAAAAAGGCCAACAAAGTCAAGAGGGCTTTACTTAAGGATCCCCTGAAACAAATAAAAGCTATTAGGAGCGTCATCACGCCCTACCACAAAAATGCCAAATATTCGGTTTGGGAGCACCTTGAATTATTTGAGCAGATGATGGAGACTTTCCATCTGAAGGACAGCCAAAGCTGTATTCAGTATGTAAGAGTGGACGTTTTCTCCTTAGTACTCCAGCTTCTTTGTGGGGCGGGAGGATCAGAACCATTCCACATGGTCCACATATAAGGCAGCCATCCTGAAACATTTTTCCATTCATAGGAACCCTCAAGAGGCTCGCAAGCCAGCCTACAACTTACAATGTGGGGAAGACCAGGCCCCACAAGAATTTGTTCAGGAATTGAAATGCGCCTTTGCGCAGACCACTAGAAGGGTGCGCACTGACAGTAAGACATTTGTGAACACCTTCTTTCATGCTCTCCCGAAATACATTTTGACCCAGCTAATGAGGGACTTTCATGAGAAAAGATAACTAGACTGGGTCATTGAACAAGCAAGGCGCATCTATGAAGTACAGAAGCCATTGGAAAGTAAAAATAGTAGCAAAAGCCCCAAACCAACCACCACCCCTGCTGTTGCTAAGGTGGCGGAGGTGAAGGTTGCCCCCATTTTAGATCTGGAGATGGGGGGCCTAAAAACCTTCCCACACAGAATCCGACCAACCCCAAACCCAGAAGGCCCTCGGGCCTATCCCAAACGGAGAGGGAGGTAACCCTCACAAATGGGACCCCTAACTCCCCTGACTACATCAGCCCATGCTACAAGGGAAATAGACCCATCCTGGGCTATGTGTGGACTCCTCCAGCCCAAGCGAGAGGGGGGGTCCAACCAGGCACCTGGAAAACCAGGAAACTTCCCTCCTCACTTTCCCCAGGAGGGCAGTAGTCCCCCAAATGCCGGACCAAATTTCTTTCCCCGGTACCCACCAAACTTCATCCCCCAAAACATCCCTTCTGTCATGCGATGCTTCCCTACCTGGCGTCTGTGGCCCCAATTCCGATTACGCACTTCCTAATTCCTGTCACGACTTTCACGTCACGTCCACTTGATGGTCTAGTCTTTCTCTGTTTAAGCGAACGTGGCGTTATTTAAGCCACACCCTATCTTCCTTCTGTGCGTTGCAACCCTTCTGGTCAGCTGTGCTTTCTTTTGCTGCTGCGGTTTGCTGTACGCTGTATTCTGGCTCCGCTGATCTTTCGTCTCTCTACCCCTCCTCGTCCTTTCAGGTTCCGATTCTCGGGACCTTTCTCTCTCTCTTTTTCCTTCTTATTCTTTGGTTTATTAACCATCTTGTTTGCTTGCAATTTTTTCCGTTTTATTTGTTGTGGGAGTTATTGCATTTCCTACACTTCCTGTTTCCTATTATTCCTTCCTCGCTTTCTATTACTGAGTATTGCTGATTTCCGTTGAGTTCAACTGCTACAACCTCCATCAGGATTCCCACCTGCCGTAGTGATTTCCTGTGGTTTTTGCCTTCACTTGGCTTTTTTCCCCTTTCCGGTCTCTCCCGGGAGGGGGTCACGGTCAGGGCGTTCCTATCGTTCTCACAGTGGCTTCTTCTCGTGGAAGATATCCGCAACAAAGAAAAAAAGAAAAGGACTACAGAGTGCATCAAACTCTCAGATCTATTGAAGAGGACTCTGATTCAACAGGTGAGGAGGTTGAAGAGGGAAGCGGGGATATTGACATCGAGATTGTTGACCTTCTTTCTTTCCCCACTTTCCTGAGCCCAGACAGCCCAATCCGGGAGATGGGAGACCAAGGGTGGAGGGGTACCCAAACTTTCCTAACCAGGGGTATTATGCAAGAAGGGATAGTTACCCTTCCCGGGATCAACCCAGGATAGACCTGAGGACCCTGTACCAGCCAAAGCGGGTGTCCCAACTAGAGCGCCAGGTTCGGAACATGGCACAGGATCTGGGCCGCATGTTGAGGGCTCAACAGAACCCTCAGATGAGCATGGTGGCTCAGAATTCCTCAAATCCAGGGTCTGGTGCTCCAGAACAATGACAGGGGAAGAAACCTGACAATCTAGGGAGGAGGCACGAGGGGAAGGGGGTGTAAAGCCTTAGAGGAAGCTTCCTTCCCCACCTGTGAAAAGCCCATGCAAACCCAGGAACCGGAACCAAAATCTTCTGCCCCCGAATGTTTGCAACCCAAGGAGCAGAAGGTGGGGAGGAGAAATAAAGACCCTAAAAAGACCCATTTTGTGGAGGAGGTGCAAATCTTCCAGTTTGAAGGAGAGGGATCCTCGGAGGATTCTGGGAAAAAGATCTTCTCCTTCAGGGATGGGGGAACTCCTCCCAAAGAAAAATGGGTCCCAAAGGATCCAAATCCAGACTGGGTAGATGTGGGGACCGAGTTAAAACCGCCCATCTTCAGTACCCATAATGACCAGCACGAAAATCCCCTGGTTCAAACCCATCCTGGTGACTGCCTCCAAAAAGTGGGGGGCAGCCCAGAATCAGAACCAGGGGAACCCAAAACTTCCCCCATATCTAGCTGCCACCTTTTTCTTACAGGTTCCCAAGATCCCAAACAGAATCCTGCCCAAATCACCTCTCTATCAGTATCCAAAGCAAAGAAATTAACCCACTAGTTGGCCAAAAATGTGCATTGTCTTTGCCCCCTTGAGGACAAGGAGGGAAATATTATGCCCCAGTCCAAATACATGGGCAATGTACAATTTTGGCACTGGTGGACACTGGATCCCAAGCTACCCTTTTGTCAAAAATGGCCTATGATCAGCAGAATTTGGGAAGTGGGGAGAAATACCAAATTCCCCTTGCCCCTCTTCCTGGACAACTTCAGAACTTCGATGGGAAGGAAATTCCTGTCAAGGGGACTGGGGATTTAGACATTAAAATTGGGCGACACAAGGTGAAGGACCCAGTCATAGTTGTGACTCCAGAGGGCACACCATGTTTACTAGGGAACGACATCCTGCGTAGGTTGTCTCTCCTCGTAGATTGTGTAAACAAGGTCATCTGCACCCAGACTAACCAACCAATAAAATTGAAACAGTGTGTAAACCATGTTAGTTTAAATGGCACATGCCACATGGCTGAACAAAAACCTGACCAAATTGAATTTCACTTCCAGAATAATCAAATCCCAGACGTGACAGTAATTTCACTAGGACAACAAAGTGGTGATGGGGAGTCCTCTCTATTTCTGAAAATCAACCTTCCTTCCAGTCTGGGGTGGCATTGCACACTGGAAGGATACACTCTGAAATTCTATACAAATTCACAATCAGAAAATCCCATTCCTATAGTCCAAAAAGATGAGAAATCAGCTCAAAGATTGGCTTGTATTCAGGAAATTGGAGAGCAGTTGTTCATCCCTATTTAGTTAAATGAGGGGAAGGACTCTGTTCTGGCCGGAGTATGAGTGAACAACGGTAAGAGCTTCATCAGCGAGCCCATGTTCCGCAAACTCCCAAAAGATCAAGCCATTCCCCCATTGTTAGACAAATGGGAAATGGACCTGGAAACACCCAATTCCAAACATCTCTTGCCTAGCAGGTGTATGCTCAAAATTCCCATAGGCAACAAGAGCATATTCCATAATTGTTGGGTCGTGCGAGATGTCCCTGCTCCATTTGGGCAGTGACATTCTCAATCGCTTTGCCATTAGTTTGGACCTAATAAACTTCAAAGCCTGGTCCCGATTAGCAGGTAATCCCATGGACATTGATGACCCAGAGAAAGCATTTCGGTCAGCTCAACTGCTGCCATATGCAGTTGAAATTCAGATTGGAGAGGAAGTCACCATCCCAGAATGGACCCAACAATTCTCACTGGAAGTAAAAATGAAAAGAGGACAGAAACTGAAAAATCTTGACGCCTATGGCCATCTTAATGCTCATTTCCAACAGCAAGGGTTGGGGGTAAACCCAACACCACTATTCAACACAAAACACAACACCATTCCAATAGAGGTGGATAACAGTGACCTAAAGAGTATCACTCTGGGCGCAGGCACCATTATTGGAATGGCGGTTGATGACCGACATTTTTCCATAGATTTAGGTAATGAACTGTTAGGACTAATCCCCAAGGACTGTTTTGACAGTGATAGTTACAATGACACAACAACAGACAGGATCTTCACCCGGCATGGGGGGAATTTCCTGGTATACACTTCCTGCCCTTAAGGTAAGGAAGATGTAACTTGTGACTTCAGGAGGGATGAGGTGATCTTTCAAGTCCACAAGGACTGCCTTCCCCACCTGAAGCCATCAGTCCAAATCAACACTTTGACCAGGGACTTCTCCACCCAGCTGGGGAGGCCCCTGAGACAGCCAAACTGGAAGTCTTTCCAGGCTTCAGGCAGAAGTTTGGAGAGAGAGTCAACCTAGCTGATGTCTGTGAGACTCTGAAGCAAAAGCAAAAATGTAAACAAGTTTTATTAGATTTTCAAGATCTCTTTGCAGTGGACTGATATGACTGTGGTCACACCGACATCCACACAACAACAATTCCCACGGACCCTGGCATGACTCCAGTGTTTGTGAAGCAATATTGCTTGCCTCTCGCATCAATGGAGTCCCTTACTGAAATAATTAAGAACCTTGAGTCCCGTGGGATAATTCGCCCAGTCCATAGCACCTTCAATAATACGGTGCTGGGGATTTTGAAACCAAACGGCCAGTGGAGACTCTGTGCTGACCTGAGGGAGCTCAACACACAGGTCCATACTTCCCGATGGCCTCTTCCATACATTGACCAAGGGCTGGCCCAGATCCAGGGATCAAAGGTATTCACTGCCATTGACCTGACCAATGGGTACTGGACTGTACCTGTCAGTAGGGAGGACCAGTACAAGCTGGCCTTTACCTTCAGGGGGCAGCAGTACACTTGGACCCTGACTCCCTTCGGATACATCAAATGCAGCAATTAATTTAACATCTTTCTACATAAGGCCATGCCCTGCTTGGGTGAAAGGGTTAACCTGGCCTATGAGGATGATGTTCTAGTCAAAAGTTCAACTGTGGAGGAACACATAGCGGAGATCCGCTATGTCCTGACACAGTTGAGGGCTGCCGCAGCAGAACTCTTTGCAAAAGGCACAGTGGTGCAGAACCCGTTTCAATTTCTTGGGGGTTTCAGATCACTCCTCTGGGTCTCTGTCGCCAGGAAAAGAAAGTAGAAGCCCTCCAGAAAATAAAAGACACCACAATTCTGCGGGAACTAAAGAGCTGCCTTGGACTAACTAATTACAGCAGAAATTTAATTGAGGATTATGCAAAGATCACATGAACCCTGATCCATCTTTTGAAGGGGGGGTCAAGTGGGAGTGGGGTCCAGAACAACCCGAGGCAGTAAGACAGCTCAAAAGAAGCCTCTCACAAGCGCCTTGCCTAGCTTACCCTGTCAAAAACAAGGAGTTCTTCTTGGAGACAGGGTTCTCAAATACATGTTTGACTGCAGTATTATATCAAAAGCACGACAAGGTCAATAAAGTCA
This sequence comes from Ambystoma mexicanum, assembly GCF_040938575.1. Classification (NCBI taxonomy): domain Eukaryota; kingdom Metazoa; phylum Chordata; class Amphibia; order Caudata; family Ambystomatidae; genus Ambystoma; species Ambystoma mexicanum. The sequence continues at coordinate 713,395,954 of NC_090928.1, read as the reverse complement.
TCTTCTATGCAAGTAAGACTTTATCCTCAGTGGAGGAAAAATTCAACAATTGTGAGAAGGCACTCCTGGCAACAGTGTGGGCATTGACGAATTACAGCCTGTTTATCCAGAGGGTACACATCATAGTGGAGACTCCATACCAACCTTTGCAAAATCTTCAGAGTGACAGAATCCGGGCCGGAAATGTGAGTAATTCCCAAATTACTTCCTGGATTCTGTCAATGCAAGGCTTTCCTGTGGAGGTCAATATGGCCAAAACAAGAAGAGTCCCCTCACGCAAGGTCTGGCTGACTTGCATGATTGTGCCAGAGAAAACTGTCTCAAGGACGAAAGTCTTAAAATCAAGGACAACATGGAGGCCTACCTTAATTCCCCACACAAAGTCTATGAAGAAGACCAGTGTGAGGGAATGTCCACGGTCTATGTGGATGGGAGCTCTTACCATGTTGACAACAACGGGGAGAAGGAACTTGTGGCCGGCGTAGGGAATGCATGGGTGAATGATGCCCCAAAAACGTTTGCTGGGTACAAAATCGGTCCCCAAAGTAGTCAATTGGCAGAGCTGATGGCTGTGCTTCAAGCCATCCTCACTGCTGTCCAACACCAACTCCACAAACTGGTCATAATCACTGATTCAGATTATGTACGGAATGGGTTCGTGGGGTACCTGGTTAACTGGAAAACCAGAGGTATGCTATTTGCTAATAACAAACCTTTAAAACATGGAAAATTAATACAAAATATTGATGATCTGGTCACCTTGAATGGGATGGCCATCTACTGGAAAAAGATCAAGGGTCATTCTAATGTAGAGGGACCAGACAAAACTGGAAATGACCTAGCTGATTAGCTGGCCAAAACCGGAGCCATCCAAGGGGATCTACTTGAGATCGAGTCCTTGTTGGGGGAAATCCAGGTCACTGCTATCACTAGGTCCCAGAGAAGTGCTCACAATGAACTCTCAACTGCACAATGGAGTAAGGAGACCCCAGATGTTGATTTGATTACGGCTGAAAAAGGGGATCCAGTAATTGGTAAGTTTTATAAACACATTGAGGACCCTTAGAACTTTCCCCGGACGGATACCGAATACATTGGGAAAGAGAACCTCAGAGTGTTGATGAAATGTCCAAAAATGTTCTGAATCCAGGCGGTTTTCTGGTAAGGAGATCCATATCTGGCCATAACCAGTGCGTGGTCCCTACCTCATTCCGAAGCCTGATGCTAAGTCACGCCCATGACATGGCCACAGCCGGTCATCAGGGGTTTCATATGACATTAGAAATCTTGTGAGAGGTTGCATACTGGCCACACATGGGGCAGGACCTCGACCAATACTTGAAGGGGTGTCTTGTGTGTGCCCAATTTCAGCCAACATCTCTCACACACCGTGCTCCGCTCCAAAAGAGGGGAATAACACTGCCTTGGTCAGATTTACAAGTCGATTTTATTGGGACCGTGATTCGCTCCTCTAGGGGGAACAAGTACATGTTGACCGTAACATGCTTGTTCACTAAATAGGTGGAATGTCTCCAGGCCCCAAATTGCAAGGCAGAAACAGCAACTGCCCTGATGATCAATCACATCCTCTTGCATTTTGGACTACCCCAAAGGATTGAGTTCACTAGCGAAGTGATGACAAAGATGTGGGAGTTACTTGGGGTCAAAAGGAAACTACACATTGCCTACCGGCTAGCCTCTAGTGGTGGAGTTGAGAGATACAACAAGACTATTGTGAGCATATTAAAAAAGTTTGGGGCAGATTCTGGGCCGAGTTGGGACATTCAAATACCTCTTGTCCTGATGGCAATCGGATCTACCCATCTTCTGCAACAAAAATGTCTCCATTTGAGCTGATGACTGGACGAAGGATGATGTTACCCCAGCATCTGCTCTACAGAACCCAAGAGTAGACCTTGATAATTGCCTCCACAACTCATGAGTATGTTGAGAATCTGAGAAAACACCTTCAACATGCTTTTGCTTATGGTCGTCGGAATCTAGAAAGATCTGCAGACAGTATGAAGTCCCACTATGACCTTAAAACAACTAAAAAATAATACCAAGTAGGTGACCGGGTCTACTTATACAATTGCCAAAGGAACAAAGCAAAACAGCGCAAATTCCTCCCAACTTGACGTGGTCCAAATTCTAGACAGAATCTCACCAGTCGCCTACAAAATCCGCATCCCCAAGGGCAGTTTGGCAGAGGGGGAAGACAAGTGGGTCCACATTAAACAGCTGAAGAGTTGCTATCCCAAGCAAACTTTGTGGCAAACAGAGGAGCCAACTGAAAACCCAGAGGGGAACATTCTGGACACCTAGAAGAATCCAACTGTTAAAACCATTAGTAAATACAGGTGGGGAATATTGTAAATTCTATTTCAATGTATGCATCTGCCCCACTTCATGAGTAGTAGTGGGGAAATTTCCATAACCATGCTCTGTTCTGTCTCATAGCATTGGAACCAAGAATTTCTAATTACCAAGGAGGACCACTGGGGAACCTTGAGGGAAGACCCAAGGAGCCCGGAGTATCGCTCCATACTCCCATCCAGAACCGGTGGGGAGAGCATGTCAATCCAGCATTGATGGGAGAAGCAGATGACTTTCTCAACCTGGACCAAAGAAAGAAAGAACATCCCAATCTCCCGACTTCCCATTGACGGGCGGTCACACTTAAATCATGAGGGGGGCTCTGTAGGATGTTTTAAGCCACTTTGGCTCTGCTATGCTTCAGCACTGTGTTATGAGGGTGCTAGAAATAGCAAAATGGCCACAGAAAGCTTGTGCACGCCGAAACCCTTGAAAATCGTGCTTTGCAACGCGCAAAAAGATGGATGCCCAATCTGCCACGCATGTTGTCAGTGGTGGAACAGAGATCTCACTCTTGGAATATGTCACTGGGCTCCACAACATGTGAAAATGGAATACAGAAGAAAAAGCAGTGTTGCTAAATGAAAACCCAAAATCTTGCTTTAAATACCTTTTTTCTTTGGTGCTGAAACTGCAGAATGCCGGTACAAAACACCCTCAAACATCCAAAATTCTTGCTGGGTGCTACAATTCACTTAGTTAAGAAATCATTGTGAAATTAAGTCCTAAAAAGCTAAAAGCATAAAGGTATTTCCACAGCACAAGTGGCCTGTCTGTGTTCAGCAGTGAACTGCTGAGATGACAGCTGCCAAGAGCCTGCCTGATTAAACTTTAATAATGTATAAACTGAAATCAAATGTTTGCAATCTAAGAGGCCTATTACTGAGAGTAACCATCTTGTAATTGTTTTGATCCCATGGTTTAAAATCTTGAATCAGAATTCTAGCTGCTATTTTGAAATCACAAGTTTATTTTAAGCTGAGGGAAAATGCGACAGAATTAACAATTAAATCAAGCCTGGCTAAAAACTACCAAACTGGAATATCGGGTTTCTCCACAGAAGGATGGCCTTTCCCCCCACCAGGAAATCACACCCAAGTGGTAATTATAGGGTTTGGAAAGAACTTGGTCTACAGAGGCAAAAGGGAACAATGAATAGCGGCTACTAAGGAAATGCGGGGTGTAATGACAGTCGTAAATGGCAGAGGCCATTTACAGTCGTAAATGGCCTCTGCCAAGAGTAAACCGGGAGGAGACGGCTTCTGGACTGCAGGGAGACAGAAAGAGGCGGACCTGAACAACCACCTGTGGCTGAACCTTCACAAAGAACATTTTCTTAAAAGACTTATAATTTGCCAGTGAAAATTGTACAAAATATAAAAGTAACAGATTGGTGAATCTAAATTTTGGCTGCATGTTTCAAGAGGCAGCAAAATCGTGTGACATGTTCTGGAAAGAAATGGCAGAAAATCTGATTTTACACAAAAAGTATTTCTGCTAGAAGTATGAAACTTTATACACTTATGCCCATGTTAAACACACACAGTTGTAGAAATTTGCTTATAAATTGGACATTGTGTTCCTGATGAAAAGGGCAAGATTCTGTGAAAAACGAGACAAGATCCCAAAGGTACAGGGTTTTGAGGGATAGCTGCTATATAAAATATGTAATCTGTATATGTGATTCTTATAGAGGTTGCACATGTGTAAATATGTATGGTGCCAAAAGTAGATTTTGTGTTCAAGGGGCTAGGGGAGGATTCTCAGCCTCATAAAATCACACCATAAAGATGACACACTGTTTCTCTCCTCCTATCAAGGCAGAGAGGACACTATGACCCAATCACCTGTCAAAGGGGCGAGCTTAGGATAAACCAGCCCACACACCCCTTTATTATAGCATAAATAGAGAGAGCTCACCACTTAAGAGGACAGACAGATTCACTCACTAATCTGATACTGGCGGAGCACCCTACTGCTGAACTCTACATCTTCCTTGCTCCAGACTCCAGAAACTTGGCAAAGCAGAAACCCATTGCAGAACTGAACCATTTTCAGCAAGGCCTCCAATTCCAGATCCAGAACCCCACAAACCTAAGGGGAAGCATCACAATACAGCTGGGCTACGCTGTACTGCTTGCCTGCTAAAATAATTATCATCTGAACCATGAAGGGCATATACAATCCAGTTCTGTGTGGTGCTGTGACCAGAGTTAATTGCAAATCCAGTCCAGTCCTGTGCCATGCTGTGACAAGAGCACCTTGCTGATTGCAGATCCAATTCGATGTGCCCAGCTGTCCGTCCTAGAACCAGATCCAGTTCCCTGACCAGAATCTTGATGGACCAGAATCCTGACAGTTCTGTTTAAAAACATATCTAGTGAGTATCTATAGATAGAACTGTGTCACTAGCCTATGTACTGTCCATAGTCAATCCCTATCCTAAACCCATCCTATCTTTTATTCTGAACCTGCATTGTTAGGAGTACTTTTTAATTATCTGAACTCTCTCCAAATCATCCTATCTTCCTCCTGTACTAGTATTGCTAAAACTATCTGTGCGCTGATCTTTTCTCATCTGAAGAAATTTGAGTTTCCTCCGCAGGCAGTCATTCAGATCAAGTGGCTGTGTTCCTGTGTGGTATTTGATTTGTTCATAGTCATCCCTAGTGTAAGAAATCATTTTGTCATTTTAAAAGTACATTCCTGTTTTCCATTCTTTCGCCTATTTTGAAAAAAACAACCTCTTTTAAAACGTCCATAACTCCTTCAGTTTTCATGCTAGAAAATTTCACCTTCTGCTTGTAGCTAACATCCCCAGCTTTAAATTGCATCCAAAACCGCATTCCAAATCCATATAGTTCTCCCGTTATGGCTATTATCGCACAGTGAAAAGTTTGCTACAAAGTTCATTTTTGGGAATTTCTGACACATGTAAAACAGCTTTTGATTGCTTCCGACTTGAATTTTAATATTTCAAATTGTTTCTTGGTATTAAATCACTGCTTGTGTTTGTGTACAACTATCCAAAGTGGCTCGCAAAAGAATTTAGAACAATTTTAGCAATTTTGACCACATTTGGTGTTTTTGCCCAGTCCATTCTAAGATAACTTTAAAAGCCATTCTGATAGGTTGACAGTCAACTCCATGTTTCTCTTGTATTTGCTGGGGTGAAAGTAGGATTGATATTTTGTTTGAATGTTACCATTCCTGAATGCTTGCTCTCCCCTCTTATCGCTTTACATTGCCTATTGGGGGTTGCGGGGTGTGCAGTGGGAACCTTTAACCACAGAGCTATTTGATCTGAGCACACACACAAAAGTATCATTTCCGTGCTGAATTGTTTTGCTCACTATTACTCCTGATGTATTAAAGAGATTATTCTGTGTTACACCACCCCATTGGTGATTATTGTGTACCCATTAAAACAAAGTGTGATTAAATTGTAAATACATAAATAAATATGATAACTTTGCAAACCAGCCTGATTCCTGGTTCAGTGTGACCGGGGTGGTTCCAGGAGAGGGGTGTGAGATGAGTGGTATATCGTTCAGAATAAAGAACTTTTAGACAAAAATAAATAAGGATTTCAGTTGTGCATTACATGCTAGGCGTTGACTTGGGTGTGTGCTGGATTGAAATCACTTACAAACACATTTCATGAATTTAAGGATAAAGTCAAATTTGTTTAGACTATGCTTTAAAAAACTCAGTCCAATGAGTCAAACAGATTTTTCAGTGTTGACCCAGAGGAGGACTTTTGGTATGTAACATGAATTACTCACCGGGTGTTATCATGTGTTTGGCTGCCCATTGTAAATCCAGTTTGGTTGGTTATCTATTAGACAAGGAAGCATTGGGGCTAAATAGTCAGTAAGGGCTTCGGATTATATCCGGGCAACATAAATTAGGACAGTTATCGGGCCATAGAAAGTGCAGAGATGGGTATTTGTATCTCTTTTTAGGATAAGAGAAATTACTGAGTCTACCATTGTTGGGGTTACTGAGGTTTTTTAAAGACATTATTAAACAGTGATACTTATTCAGGTATGATCTCTGACCGAAATGTCTTCTAGAATAAGCCAGTAATCCCTTATTGAGTGTTAAAAATGTAATTACGTAGACTACTTCTTCATTAGGTATGTTTCATTCAAGGGATTCATAACTTGTGGGAGAACAATTTCATGTAAATACACCTCTTGAACCAATTGGCAATGAGGAAATACAGTGATTCGAAAGGGGGAATGACCAGGTAGTAAAAGCAAGAAAGCCCCAGAGCATGGAAGGGTTGACGCAGAAGGAGGCCAACATAAGAAACAGCAGAGAGTTAAAGGAAGACAATCACAGTTGGTGGCCATAACGAATCGTCCAGAAGCAGTGGAATCCCAGAATCATGGGTTGAAGGCTAGCCAGTTCATAACTAATCAGATGAGGAAGGCGTAAGAGACAACCCATTTTCCAAGGCTGGATCTATGGGTGAAGCCTTGATCTGAAAAGGCTGATCCATGATGGGTGGCAGAATGAGCATGTGGTAGGACTACCAGGAGAGCCATGAACAGATAAACATTTAAGAGTGCAGACATCAGAACACAGGTGATAAGACCTTCAACAGCCATCTGAGGAAGCTAGGTCCAATGGCTAGGCTGCTTTCCTGCCTGTGTGTGCCAACCAGCAGCGACTGCTGCACATTGTGGCCAAAGCGCAGCTATAGGGCATGGTGGTAGTGACCTTTAAATGGCAGCCGATGAAAGGACCAAAAGACATGTGCTGGATGCCAAGCTTTAAAGAGATTTTGAATAACTAGGTGACAACCGCTCGACAAAGCATGGCGAACATGTAAAGAGACTTATTTTTCTGCTTGTGTTGACTTGATCCAACCAAGAATAGACTGTGACTGAGCTTCATTTGATTCATACTTCATTATGCAAACTAGTGAACAAAGGGAGGATTCCTATGGCATGTGTGAGTAAAATCGTCATTACTCAATTCATTCCCTTTCAGAATGTGGCCTTTTTGTCAAACTGGTATTGCAAGAGGGAAACTTACAGACTGTTTTAAAATATTTGGTTGGGTCAGTTAAGTGCTTTCTGAAGAAGAGTACACAAGAAAGGTGTGATTGGAGGGAGACAGAAGGCCTAAATTGGGTTCTGTCAATTTTCTTTTTGTTTGACCTTTGTTGAGATATGAGACACAGAACCAAAGACTAAAGAAACAGACTCAGAAAAATCTGTATATTCACATCCAGGTTATGGCATCGAGGAAAAGAAATCCCCAGATCTTGGGCATGACAAAAGCATGGGCCTCATTACAAGTATGGCGGTAAGGAAACAATGGTGCTGGTATCGCTACTGGCACCATTGCTACCATACCGCCATACTACGAGTTGGGCAGTGCAGCACCTGCGAGCACAACTCGTGGATGCACCAGCACCGTTATGAACGGTGCCAGTGCATCCGGACTCCCCATTCCCATTCAGCCCTATGGGGCGGGATGGGAAGTCCCTTATTGCCCCACGAATGGGCAAAAACCGGGTTCCCCGGTAATTTCCCATTTGCGGGTGTGGTAAAATCACAGGTCCGGTGGCAGCCGTGCCTTTGTTACAGGCACGGCTACTGCTAGACCCGTAATGAGGCCCATGGACTTGAAATTATGCACTTATGCTTTCAAGAATGAGTCCTCATTGGAACATTTCATTAATTAATGTTCTGAAGGAAAAGGAAAGCAGGTCCACGGACAGCAGTGTGGGTCAACCTTATGGTTTTCTGTGTATATCTGGCCTTAATAGTAAGCACATCGATTTTCCACAGGGCAGCCAGTAAGTGTTCCTCACTGTTGGTTATGATTCAAGACGCTGAGTTTGAAAATCAATGTGGACAATGCGTTACCTAGTGGTGTGTCCCTAAAAAGAGGACTTTGCAAAAGTCCATTGAGGAAACATGGTTTCAGGAGCAATAGTGATGCATTTGGCTTCAGACAACACATTTCCCAGTTGGTGAAGACATGTAAAGTGGTAGTTTCTCAAACCTATGATAACAATTGCATGAGAGGCAATGAAAGCATACACATTACCTTAGCCTGGTTCACGGGGAGGATGACAGTGCCAGAGATGGAAATCTGATAATCAACTTTCCCACGGTCACCTATGCATACTTGGTGGCGAGTAACACATACTCAGGAATAGATTCATTAAGCCTTAGCCAACAGTTTTGAATCGATTTCTTGATGATACCGAAAAGGGTATTAATGCATTCAGGGTGCACAATTAAGCCAAAGGGGTTTTTGTGTAACATCAACATAATTGTGAAAATTCGGTATCCAACAATTGAATCAGAATATTCCTCAAATAAAAAAGTTCCCTTTCGGTGTCCCGATTTGATTTCAACCCAGACTGTAATTTGGATGTATCCACCTTTGCCTGAATTCAGATAGCTAACACTTTGTCATACCTGCAAACGTGCCAACATGCTGAACCCTTTAACCTTAATAGGTTTAATGGAATACTATATTTTGAAAATAAAGCAATGCACACAAAAAAAATCAATACAAGTTAATTTGATCTTGTTTATCACATAGAATGTACAAAAAGAAGGAGCAAATGTGATTTCCAGCTGAAAAGAAATAACAATTACTTTAGATTTGATCTGTCTTTTTAAAATCCTTCTGTAATCCTCCTCGGATTGAATTTGCAAACTTTAAATCTAGTAAGCTATTGTTTGCACTTTATTTTCTAGAATATTACAGCAATGGAAATGGGTGAAGGGTCATCTGTGTTTGGCATCTATTTAAAAAAGCAATCTTCGATGCCCTGTCTGTTGCCATGTTATAGTGGCCCTTGATGTCACCAGGTTGGATTATTTCTCCTTTGGCCATTATAAGTACACGGATTACAATTTGAAAGGAAAGCAGGTCATGACTAGGCTGATTGGAATTCAAAAGCCATTGTATTCTTTCCATTTCTATTTCTCCAGGTGTAGACAACTAATCCACTATATTTCTAAACAGGGCGGATTACAACCAATTGTTTGGAGCTTTAACTGCTAGCCATTAAGTGAGGTTTGGAAAATATTGTCAGACTGCAATGGTATCACTGCTGTAGGTTGTTTATGCTAACAAGTACCATGGATCTTATAGTAACAATGTATATTTTTAATCGTGCAATATGACCTTTTGTGAAGTAATATAATAAGATGAGAGACCTCTGTCACACATTTTGAACTGCATATATATTTAGAAATTGAGTATGATTGAATTCTAAATTTCACTTCTACTAAGTGATGCCCACTCATTTTTCTCTTTATAAATTGACTTCTAGCCTGCAGGTGTACAAGGATGAGTAGAAGCTAAAACACCCAAGCGGCCCACATATGTCTACAAAGAGCCAACATAATCATTAAGGACAAGCAGGCACAGTCAAGAGATTTAACTCCTTTGCCTTTTGTTGTAAGATAACGTGGGCCAAGGGAAGGCTATACTCTTAAGAGGGGTGTGAAGATGGTTCAGTAGCAACCCAAATAGTCCAAAATAAAGAAATGTCCAATCAAGGTTCTATACAAATATATACTTTAATCAGACACACCATGTACAATACAAACGTACCAGAAACAACTGTAGACCTCTCCTCCCTGCAGAAGAAACGCAAAATATGCATAGAAATAATACATACAGCGCTCTGGGTGATGAGAAAAAGGGAGAAAGGCAATCAAAATACCACAATGTTCAAATGGATATTTTTTGAGTTGCAAAAGGGTGTTGAAATTACCTATCCAGTCTCTAGAGCCTAAAGATGGCCACGGGGGGCAAATATAAGTCAAGAATACCTTTGTAAATATGTTTGTGGTTCAACAGCATTCAATCGAGCTTCTCTGCGTCGATTGCGGTGTTGGCTCTGGTCGAGGATGCAGCAGCCACGATGGCTCAGCAGCAAGCTGGCATCGAGTCGGGGATGAACAAAAGGTGCCTGAAGTCTCTTATCGTCTACCCAGGTTCAGCCAATGGTACCACAGGCGAAGGGATTTTATGCAGACGTTCAGAGGTCGCTGTTTGGGCAACAACAGGGACAGGTCAATTGATTTATACGAGCAGTGATGAAAACGTTGTTGTTTTGGATGGCTGTCTTTTGCTGGCACAACGGGGTGGGGAACAGAGTCTAATAGTGGACAGTGGTCCAGAGAACAACAGATGCCAAAGGGCAGCATTGAAGGACCCTGCTGGATCACTTGGCATTGATTTAAACACAGATTGCGGCTCAGATTGGGTCATTGTCACAAACAGGGATCTTGCTGTTCTGGCATCCAGGTGCACTGAATCTCACTCCAGGGTCTCAAGGGCCAATGTCAGTCTTTTTCTCCATGGTCAGTCAGACCATCACCCCCAATGGTCCATGGAGATGGATAGGGGACAGATCTTGCCTCTGCATTTGGAACACATGCCCTCACTTCACAACTGGAGGACATTAGAAACAATTGCACTCGCAGTAGGATCCAAAGATGCTTCAAGATGATACCCAAGATGATTCAAAGCAGTGGTGGTAGACCCTTTCTTTTATGGGCAAAAGTCTCCTGGTGATAGGACGAACGCTATTCTGCTTTAGGCGTCCAATTCCTGCCCTGGAAATGAGTGGATTTTGTCCTTCTGATGTCACACTAAAAGTGATTTTCTCCAGAGGAAGTGGAGGGGACAGGAAAGAGAACAAGAGGCAGAGAGATTGAAAATGGTAGAAGTCTCCTTCTCTTGAACAGAGTTCCCTCACCGCTCTAGCTATGCCATTTCCCTTCCATCTAAGCACAAAGGCCCTTCGAAATGCAGAACCATGGTTTAAGGCCTGGCTTTCTGTGAATGGGTGTGCCTCCTGGTCTTTGCTCCCAGCCCAGCATCATGTTGAGTGGGTGTCCTTGGGAAAGGGGTGTTACCTGCCCTTACAACGGAGCAAAGACAAACAATCCCCCACGGCAATAGTCCTGTCAGCGGACAGGGGTGGGCCTTGTCTGGGAGGAATTCACATAATCCTTGTACATCAGAACTGGGCCAGCAGGGTTGACACATGTTTGAAATCAATTTAATGTGGCTGGAATATATTTGAGAGATGGGAACTACTATACCCTAACTCAGGTATGGCTTATATCTACAGTTTAGTGTGTCACCAGTATAATCCCGAAAGAACGGTGGATGTCACTGCAGCTGCACGAAGGCACCTGTGACCTCTGAACTTGCTCTGTGCTACTTGCAGGAGCAGGAGATGCAATCAGAATACTGATGCAGCAGGTCACAGATAAGTACTATGCATTTGGCATGGAGTTTATGAAAGGGGAATCTGATCAGCAGATCACCCTTTCAGAGATGGAATTATCTACTTTCATTTTATTATTTCAGTAAAAACACAGGGCTTTACTCCTTGCCGGGAAGGCAATTCATCACAGCATCTCTTTTATTCATCAGCATGAAGCTGTGTTTTAATAAGCTCCAAAATAGTACAATGTGGCGAGATATGTATTAAACCTTCAGGTCAAAGGTTGACTCATTCTTTTAAGGTCAATACATTAAGAAAAAAGTGGGTCGATAGACATCACATTGATACAGGCAATGGATCGGGAGATAAACCTGCAGTTAGAGAATTTGACTTGGAAAGGAAGGGTGGAACTTAGAAGAGAGGGGAAGCATTAACGTTGGTGGGTTCTGGGTGCCACCAACTAATTGGCAGTCACTGTATCAACAGTCTAGCATGAAAGGGAAACTGAATGTAGCTGATGAGGGTTCCACTGAGCATCTTGCAGCATATGCACATTTTTCTGCAGCTGGCAAAGAGCTCATGATGCTGTTTAGTTCTTGTTTTGTTTCTGTTTGCTTGCTCAGTGGTTAAACTCGAAAGCATCACACTGCTGTCTTCTAATAACTGTGTAAGTTTAGTCACTATCATATTATTATGTTCACACTTTCTGTGAAAGTAACCAGGTTACAAACATTGTCTTCATGTCGACATCTCTATCTTTCTCGTAGTTATGTGTAGTCTCAAAATACAGGGATTTAGGTCATCCATCTGCCGGTCATCCCCACACCTTCACGTTCATCACCAACAGGCACTCCTGGGACATGCTAACAGAGCACACGCCTAGAGGTCCAGGCACCTCACCATTCCATTCCTCACTCTGCCATCTCTCATACAAGCCAAGCATGTCATAAAACATCTCTCTCCCTTACACTCATTAATGCAATACATTGGACTTCTGTGGGTTCGGAGCATTGGGGCATGCACCGTAGCTGTGAAGTTTCGCAGTTCCATGCACGCCCCTGAAGCTAGTACTGTTTTTTCCTGTTGCTTGCCATAGGTCCATATTTGCAATGAGAAAAACAAAACTATGTGTTCCAGAATTCAATGGGAAAAGCCGGAACTGGCTCGAGGTGTCACACATGGAACTGGTAAATCTGACAGCTATGATGAACACAATGGCATTGAACACCGCATTTACAGAGAAGAGAGTGAAATAGCTGGTTGGTGTACATCCTGCATTGAACATGTTGCAAGCTTGCTGGTAGTGAAAGTAATGGATGAGCTTAAAAGTGTGCCAGTACACAACAAGAGAATAGGCACTCTGCACCGGTCTACTGCCATCCATGCCAACACCACTTCAGGAGTATCACTCACTGATGCTCTCTGTGGTTTCAATAGATCTCTTTGGAAAATGTAATTGACATTATAAAAAATGCATTTTTTTAACTAATACTGAGATACATACCATCTACTTCAGTGGGTTATGGAACCATGCAATGCAGATTTTTGCATGGAATGCATTTTAAAAACAATGCTAGACCAGTGGCACTTGAAGGAAACCGGAGTAAGTTAAGGTGCAGGCAAATAAGCTTAAACTACCATTTTTGGCAGAATGTCTTACAGGCACAAATAACCCGAAATATAGCATACCCGTGAACTTCGAAGTAGAGAGGAATCGAAGATGCCCCAAACAAACCTGAACTCAAACCATTGACCGCGTGACGTCTATGCATATACAATTTCCACAATATTCTAGAGCAAACGTGTTTGAAACTCTTTTGGGAAACGATGTGGTCCTTGTAAACATGAGCGTGGATCATCAATCCTTTTATCAACACAGAACTGGTGCCGAACTGTACTTTGCTTAAAGCCTTAAATCAATGATCAATGCGAATGAAAACTACATAACAGTTCTAACAGTACCCAAAGCATTCAAGACCTCATCACACCCTATGGTGCAGGCTCACTGGTGCACTGCAGTGCAGCGGCTGGACTATGAACATTAGTGCGCAGGCTGGTCTGCAATCTGTGACAGCCCACTTGACTGGAAACAAAAGAAGCTCTTCTTTGGCGGCCACTACTACGTGAATGCCACAGATTGCAAACTGCGGTCCATCAGCACACTTTCCTGAGCTTATTAGGCTGTCACTGGAACGTCAGCAGCCAACTCTGCCAGGATATGTGAGAACATCATTCTTTACAGAGCATCAGCTCCCTTCAGCTTCGCATTGCTCTAATCCCACATTGAACTTGAGATCAAGTTAGGTGCTTGTGCATGAGGGGCAAAGTGTGCAAGTCATTCAGCACCTGTTTTCAAGGACAGACAAGATGAATGGGAGGTTTCTCCGCGCCAGTTTTTTGCCTACAAGGATTTGCCTGGACACTGCCATTATGTTCCCAGAAATGGCTCATTACTGTTCTGACATTCTATACAGCTCTCGCCCATCCTACCCGCCCCCCATGAACCCTTTACAAAGTTCAGCACTGCCAAAACCTTTCACTCTGCAACATGCTAGAATCACATGAGGAGTCTGCTGTGGATACCCGCGCAGAGTCTGCATCTCAGATGCAGGTCCTTTGAGTGCAGCACGATTTACAGAGTACCCAGTATTCCCGCCATATGGTGGAGCACCCCCGTTCCCAGAGTGCCCTGTGGTTATGCAGGCATGCTCTTCGTATTAGAATATGGTTGGCATCACTGATCAGCGCCCCCTGTCCTTCTTGGCTAGAATTCTCTGTGCTTCCTCTCGCTGCAGGTCTGCTAGATCAGCAACCCTGACTTGCCCGAAGGTGGTTAGTGCCCCATGGTAGAGCAGAGCTGGAGTGTAGTGGGTTCAGTTGCTCCACTCTCCTTCGAGCTGTGGTTGGCACGCTGGTTCCATCCCCTCAACTGGGCACAATATTTTTGGCGCAATTGCTCTATGACGTACGTTGTTGTTGCCTCCTGTCTGGCTTCACGGCACCACCATGTTGGTACAGGTTGCCTTTATGACTTATCTGAGTGGGTAGAAATGCCCGTCTTGTTTTCCAAGGAGTGAGGCTAGACCTTTGGAGGTAATGAATGATGGATCTTGGTGCCCCCCTTCTGAAGTGGATTTCTTATGTCATCACAAATATTCACACCTTTGCTGAATGGAACAGAGATTACGAAACAGATCTTGATGTTTACAGGTATTTAGTTACAGCAGCCAGAGGGCCTCCTCACAGCTTGCCATCCACATTCAACTGGCACTCCGGAAACACTCATACATGCCACAAACACAGAATACAAGACACAGACACAGAAGACCTTGCATCATTGTGCCGCCACTCTTACAGGATTTTAGATTTAACAGAACGGCGTGATAACGTTTCTCACAGAAAGGTACATTTGTACAGGTTTCCTGAACTGTAGCAGGTTGGGATCCACACGAGTTAGCAGTGTGAATATTGCAAAACGGGTCATGCTCATTTCCATCTATGAAAATTCACTTAAATGAAATGACGTTCCTGTGTTTGTGGTGGTATCATTTTATTGTGGCTGTTGGTTGTGGGGGAGATTGTGTACGCGTTGCATCTTTTCATGTTCAATTCGTTCAATTCTTCCAGTAACAGTTTGAGTTCTGAACAGAGAATGAGGTGAGCGAGGACTGAGGAAAACTCCGGTGGCCACGTCTTGTTGACATTGTTGCCTGCAGACACGTTTATATCACATCTGCCCACTTGTATTGACATGTTTTGCCTAAGTTAGACAGATTGTTAGTAGAACGAGGAAAACTGAACGAGAGTTGAATATGGACCAGTGCCGGCCATGTTTTTAAGGAGGAAAATGAATAGGTAATATTTTAAGAAAGTAGGGGTGTTGAAATGAGTCGCTATCTCACTGTTGTGTGGTTTTTAATACACGATTTGGTGGATAATCCTTCTATTTTCTGAGGTTGTAGAAAAATATTATTCACCAAAACGATGGTTCTAATTTTAGAGGGGATCAAAGGTAGTCGGCCCATCGGCAGTTCAAATATATTCTTGACGGTAGGGAGCAATGATCTTATCACCTTCCAAGTATCGATGGAGATTTACTTATAAGAGCCAATTTGCAAACATGGTTCTCCCATTGCTAGTGCATGTCTTGGAGACTATGTGCTGCAAGCAACTTTCTTCCTATCTGCAATCCAGCTGCACCCTTTGCAAATTCCCATCCAGTTTCTGAATTCACAAAAGTAATACAACCACTTTACAGAAAATAAGAGAGGGGAGGCTCTCGTTCCAGCTTGCATCCTTCTTCTATTATACATGTCTGCTGCATCCATCATCACTGCCCGCAATAAACTCATCACCCTATTTCCCTGGAAGCTCAGATAGACAGTACCATGCTACGATGGCTTACCCTCCTCCCTAACGCATTAAACCCACCCGAAATAATGAACTCAGTGCTCTCACACATTACACACGTCCCCAGTGTGGTTAGTCAAGTATCTGCTGTCATCTCTGTTTAATTCAGCATTTACATAACCCCATTGCTAACATCCTACAATCTTACAACCTTGGGTAACATATGTGCAGATATGATACCAAACTTAATGAGAATATAAATGCCCTGACTGAGTCACAACAACCATTTCCACAGCCCTTCCAGTACATACATGCTCTTCATTTTCTGTAATATCCCAACCTTATTTATTTGGTCTGCTACCATGTGTAATGTAATATGGCATTTGTATAGCACCATGGGTATGGCATCATTGGTATAGTATTGAAGCGCTATAGGTGAAGGCCCTCGGGGGACCGAAGTCTGTGGTATAGGAGATACGCCAGTAGTGTTTAGAATGCATGTGTGGGGCAGGGGTGGCTAATTCCCTGCTAGCGACCAATGTTGAGGGGGCCTGTGGATGGGTGCTGTGAGGTTGTCAGGAGAGGATGTCCAGGAGACAGTTTATGTGTCCAGCCAAACCACCAGGGATGCCATTTAGGGGTCATTTGCGGTTGAAAATGTGACCTCTCGGGTCTCCCTTGCTACCCCTCTGGTCTCCCTTGCTACCCCTAAAATCTGTTTTTTTTTAAAAACAATGTTATTTTTTTTTTCAATGGAAGCTCCTAGCCTGTGGCCAGTTCCATGTGGTTCTATGTTTCTGAAATGGCTGGCTTTCTTGTTCAGGCCTCTTAAAAAACAGGGTGTTCTACATGTGTAACACTTTGAGCAGTGACCCTAAATAAGAAAAAATAGGAATAACAAATAGTCTTTCTGGAATTCTATACACTAATTGCAGGAATAATGAAAGGTTTATTTTAAGCACACTTCAGAGGGTGAGTCACAGATTTAGTCTGTTTTTAAACACCTCAAATTCACAGTGCAGACAAAAACTATGTTTATTTTGATTTTCGCAAGTTGCAGTTATAGCATGTTTTTTCTGCCGTTGTCTCTGTTACGATCATCAGAAGACATTCCATCTCGCTGTCCTCGGTCACTTGACACAATCCTTGTGCCTAAAAGCTTGGCACAGTGTAGACATGTTTTACCATAGCACATCAAGTGGCCCTTGATTTCCTTGTGCCACAAATAATGCTTTGTTGTAATGTCTCTATCTTTCCTGCTGTCCAGGATGTTTGTTTGCATGTATGAGGTAACGAGTGCCCAGAGTATGGGATGCCTTGTGAGTGTGCTGCTTTCCCTGCGCTACTCTAAATTCTTCAATACATAGTTATGATCCCTCCCAATGGTATGTATTTTGCCAAGCTCTGAAGCCTGAAAAGGAGATCCACGCAGCCTTGGCATGTGGCCAACTTTGCACCAGACCTGCCGATGAACTGGCCTGCTGTTAAATCTCAGTTGCCAGATTATTGGTATCCACTACAGAGTGTAATTTGCTTTCTGACTTTAAGAACATTCAGAAATGTAATTGCTCCTTTTACTATAGCTGGTAAGATAGCTTTAGCTGGTAAGATATCTCAGTGGGTTGAGCACTCACAGCTGTAATGTGTGTGTGTGTGGTCTGCGGGTTACAGGTTTTAATACAGGCAAGGCCAACTCAGCCTTTCTTCCTTTTGAGGTTTATAAATTAGTATCAACACAGGTTGGGTGATATTGTATGTATATTTGTTCTGTATAAAAGCGTTTAAGTGTAAGTGCTATATAGTAAAACATCATTATCATTTGGCCTTGGACGTCTGCTTGCATTCACAGTGATTTGGTAATATGGGTCTATATATACTGCTATTAACGATACATATGGTAATTCATTATTGTATGACATGTATATCACATTACAGTGATATTGTAACTATATTTATCGCAGTGTACTTATGCCATGCCGCTTCCTGTTTTGCCAAGGGGTGTAAGGTTGTGTTCCATCGCTTCCCGGGATGTCACTTCGGGATGAGGTCAAATGACATCACTTCATGTGATGTCATCTAAGGTCAAGGGTCGTGTGATGTCACTTCAGCTATCCCTGGCATTTTCGTGAAATGGCATCCCTGCAAACCACATTTTTGCCGTGGAACGTAGCTGCATTCGAATGGCAGAGGTTTTGTGTCTTCAATTATAGTATGATTTCAGATGAGTGTGGGTGGTGTACGTGCCTACGGCTATCTTCCATTGACATGCAGTGTGATACGTACCCGTGAGTCATGGGTGGTTTCTTGTTTCATTGCCGATGAACAGGTCCTGTACTGAGGTCTGCTGGAGTCCTTTCTCCTCATTGCTCAGTACATTCGTTGAGGAATTAATTGATGTCTCCGCCTATCTGCATTCTTTGCGGGAGTAATTGATGCCACAGCCTATATAACAAGGAGTTAACGTTAACCTGGCTGTCATAATGGAGATTGGGTTCATCAGGAGCAGGACTCGGGGTTGGGGGTAAAGCCAGGTCTTGAGGGCCTTCTGGAAGGCAAGGTAATTCTCTAGGCGGTGGATGCTAGGGGGAATCGCTACCATATTGTGGGTGCTCGGATGTAAAAGGAGGATCCCCCTATTTTCATTGATTTGATGGACAGGATGACAAGGAGTCGCCCGACAGGCCAGTCATGACCAATTCTTTCATTCTTCATACTCTAGGAAAGTGTAGAATTTAAGGGTAGTAATGGATGCTGGCCTGGTCTTCAGTTCACAATTTAACTTGGTCACCTGCAACATTTTTGTTATGGAGGCAGACACTTCTGACTATGTGTCACATATACACGTTTGTACTTACTGTCACAATAATTTACCTGGATAGTTGCAATTCACATTGATCTTCTGGTGGGTAACATCTGCAAAGTCTAGGGTGATGAAAACTATACCCCTGGATTATCAAATGACTTGAACAATTTCAAAATTAAAAACCTGTGGGGTGCACCATCCCAACACTACATAGAAGGGCCCCATCTAAGCTTTCTAAACTCTATTACCCATACTAATCACCCACATACCTCATGCCAGCTACCGAGACCCCCTGCAATAAAATGTAATGGGAGGATAAGCTCATGCTCATAGCTGTACTGTCTGGAACTTGTTACCTCAACCTCACCCTTGAACATTACTTACCTCCCTGACACTGAAGCCTTGAAATCCAATTTGACCTCTCCACATTACCCTCCCTGATTCACCATCTACCACAATACAGGCTCAGTTTCCCATATTGACTTACTGAAATGATCTGTAGGATGTTGCTTTCAATTGCCCAGCACTTTAACTGTGAAAACATGTGTATAGTAGCACATTGTTCTTATCCTCATGCAATGGCTTTAGACATACATATTTTCCCTAAAAATACAGAAAATAAATTAGTAGTAAAAACTACTCCTTGATTCCTGTACTTTTAACATTGATTATTTATCCCGTCCGTTTTCTTTACTAATAATCTTCAAAAGCATTAGAATCTGATGGCTGCTTGACTTTTTGGCATTTTATATTATTTACATGTTCCCGGATGTTTGTGTAACATATACTTCATTGAAGTTCATCTTGAAATAATATATTTCTGTAAACTTCCATTGGATACATTTTACTATCATATAGTACTGCATGGAAATGTCATGGATAATTCCAAACCTAGTGGTTGCCACACACAAATCCACCTTTGGAAATTGACATGGTATTTGTATGTCCCAGATAATGTGCAAAGATGTTACATTTACTTAATAAATAAGGTTTACAACAAATTAAGTTGGGAGCAAATTGCCCCAGGGTAACAGACAGGATACTAGAAAATGAAAAAAAAAACAGCTAGTTAAAAGACTCAAGTTCTACACGCAACTTCTACATGGAAAGCACACAGGTTTATTAACATGTATTCTGGAATAGATGTAAAGTACCAACATTCAACCACAGATACTAATTACAGCGTGACAAATTATTGATAGCAGGTTATAGACATTAAAATGAGCTATGAGAACTTCTGAACAATGAAATATTGTAATCCATCTAACTAGGATAAACGAACTGGAAACCACTGATCTATCACAGAGCTGGATTAGGGGTTTCAATTTCACATTGATGACATCCAACAAAAGATGTCCCGCCTAACCACAATATGACCACTCAAAATGGCCTAAATTATCACCTTATCTTTGGAAGACCTCACAAACGTCGCCATAGTCCTCAAGTTCTCCTCCGTCTAGGTTTACATCGGTGTAGTCTTCACCTTAAAAAACATCACAGAACAGCGCATCTCCTCCATATTACCAACACCTCCCTCATTCTGCAAGGTATCACACTTAAAACCGCCCATAGCCTCACCCTGATAAGGAAGCCCACACTTAAATCTGATGTCCTAGCAGGCTACTGACATATAACCCATCGTGCTTTCATTTGCTACAGAAATAGCACTGTGACGGATAACATCCAGGCTATTTATGCCGCATTACTCATCAAGTGGACCATTGTCTTCTAGTTCAGTGCCACTTCTCTGCCATATTCAATATGGGTGACCAAAAGCACTTCTCAACACTCTTTCCTCCAATATGGGAATGAATGCCTCAGTCCTTTGCTTGTTTGACTTCTGTTTCACCAATGAGCACATGCTTGACCAGTACAGTACCTCCAGATGTTAAGATTGCTTGGTGACCTCTGAACCTGCAACAAGGATCTATCCCTTTGCCAGTCAACTACAACCCCAGCTTAGAGCCACTTGGACACTGCTCACGGATCGCAAAGCAAAATCCACCATGCTGTCAGCCATAACAAAAGGGCATGTGGCATGGTGCCACGTGTTCATGGACACGCTCACATTTTGTAGCAGGGCAGAAGTAGCCCTGGTAGCATGGCTCTCCAGCAGAATGTACAGCCTATGAAAACAATGCATATGCTTATTTTGTATCATGGTCTGTGCATCCTGCCTTTCTTCATTGTCAGGCGTAGATCAAAATGCTTATAACAGGTGCAGGGATCCAATCCATTACAGTGAGACAGACATGTTCATGTAAACAATACAGATGTCGTCAGTTTCTTCGGAGTGCAAGACGCTTTCACAGCAGTATGCAAAAGTGAATTTTGCATAGTTTCATACTACTATATTTTATGTAGCGCTTTTTCAAATTGCCTCACAGCACCCTTGTTAATATTAATCATTTTAATTGCACACGTTTTATCAACACCAGAGAGAGAAGCTGATTTTTCGCATCCAGTGTGTTATATTCCATGTGGAATCGAAGCGGCCTGTGCCCGTGTGATATCCGTCCTGCAAGTGAACATGAGCTGTGTAGCCGTGACCATCCATCTGCTTACCTGGATCATTGTTCCAGTTTCTGCAGACAGTCTCAGGTGTTTTAGATATGCTAATTTGTGGTTGTAGGTGATTTGCCTCAGATGTGTCAACCCTTGGCTTGAGAGGGAAGAAGAGAGTGTAGCGTTCACATGGAGGGAGGCAGCCCTTATCCATCAAGACACCAGCGTTAGAGTGTATGAGGCTGTTGGCCCACTTCCTTTGTTTGCCACATTTCGGTGATTTGATGGAGGAAATGAGAATGGGTCAAGTGCAGAAATAAGTTGAGGGTGTAGCTAAAATAGTAAGTCCACTTTAAATAGTATGTATTCCGGGGTCCAGTGAAGTCCCTTAGATATTGAGGACAGACAAGAACTGCCGTGCACACTGGCTTGTGCACTTCACATGGGTGCTGCAGGGCCCCTGACTCAAGTACTACCACAGAGTACATGCACAGCAAGACCTGTGCACAGCACAGCTCTGAACTCACGTAGAGCACCATGAGAGTGCGGCAGGGTGGGCGAGACGTGTTTGGAAAGGTGCGGAGAAAGGATGCCGGTTCCTAAGTGTGCTGGTGCAGAGATGTCTTGGTTCCGCTCTGCGCATGAAACTGCCTCACTCTCTGTGTCGTTTTAGGAAGAACATTGTGCTGCTTCTTTTCTGAAACGAAGGCTTTTGTTTGGATTGTTCTATGCAGGAAACACAGGGGGAATCTGTCCTTCTGCATGCCTGCAGCACTGGCAACCGCGGCCAGGGGCTCCGCATTGCTTCTGCCGAGTAATTATGCCCAGGCAAGGGAAGAGAAGCAGGTCTGTCAAATGCAACCCAACTAGTCCAATGTTTGTGTTATTAATTGTGTCTGATGTTGTGGTTATTTTATCAGAAAGCACAGGTGCTCCTTTCCAATCTGGTACTCCAGCTCTCTAACCATGTCTACGTGGCTACCTGGGCGAGAGAAGCTGTGTGTTTGATGGCATCGGTAGGCAGAACTACAAGTTGTTTATTATTGTCATTTCTTATCAATGATGTATCCACTTATTAAGGCCACTTATTAAGGAGTGGACTCATTTGTGTAACACATAACCTGCTGAAATAAATGTATTTCTTCCTCCAGTTCCAATCTGAACCGGGTTTCCTTAATTGATATCTAAGTGCCCCCTCAAACCATTACACGAGGATGCTATAGAAAACGTGGGGGCTGGGGGGTATGGCCCACTACCAGTGTATCTTTACTGGGATTTCTTTTCTCTAAGAACACAACACTTGGGTATATCTTAAAGTGTCATGTTATTGGGTAGGATACAATCTACTTGGAAAATAATATGTATTTGTTTTCATAGATACTTTAGTTGGGATGGACGTTCAGGTCCCATATCCACCTATGAGGAAAATATATCAGTGCATGAGGAAATATATTCACGTGACTGCAGAGGGGTGGAGCATGCAATGTGGGAATAACATATTGGGCCTCATTACGACCTTGGTGGTAGAGTGATAACAGCGCCGGTAGTGCTGCCGGCGCCATTATCACTTTACCTCCACATTACGAGTTCTGCTTGCGGGGCCACTCTGTACGCCTGGTCAGACCAGACGTGCAGAGCGGCACCTGCTAGCAGAACAGGATGGTAGCAACGGTCCCATTATTAACTGGACTGCTGTTACAATCCTCTCTATTCCCTTTGAACCCTGTGGGGGCTCTAATGGGAAGGCGGAATTAACGTGGTCCCGGTCCCGCGAATGGGAATTACTGGGCCCGAAAAGTTCGGAATGGCCTGGTAATTGCCATTTTTCAGGACCCGGACCCGAGGTTGGGGGTAGCCATGCTGGTAAAAACAGCATGGCTACCTCCAAACTTGTAATGAGGCCCATTGAGTGTATTCTAATAGTCATGGAAACATAAGTAGGCCCTGACATATGGCATGAGTGATATTAAAGTATAATAAGTGAAATATAGTGTATAAAAATGTAAACATAGGTCCTAGTCCCTGCCACGAGAAACACTGACGCACCACCATATTTAAAGCAAGGCCTAGTCTGCTGCGGGACATGATGAATGTAGCAGCATAGTATGGACATTAGTTCTGAATCACTTTCCAATCACAAGCCCCAGCAGAGAAATCAAACGTAGAGGCCTTCAGGCCAGATAGATAAAATACAATTGTCTCGTGTTGCCGGTCTGCGAAACCAGAAAGAAATGTGAATAGCCGAGTATGGACAGGGCTGCGCCTGTCTCGAAGGACAAACTCATGGGAGCCGGGTTAGAGGCTTCAAGCTGCCAAAGGCCTGATCTTAGGGCACTAGCACCCCGCAGAATAATGAGTATACCTTTTGAACTGCCAGACGTCCACAAACAAGTCACCTAAACCCTTCAGAATGTGGCTGATTAGTGTGGGATACAAGAGGCACAGGAGTAGCTCATGGGAGGGGCAGCTGATAAGGGGAGAGCAAGGAGTGATACATCCTGTGATTTGTACTAGGAGGAGCGAGAGGTGATGCTAACAAAATTAGTGCTGTGACTGGGAGTCATTATGGGGTCACCCGTATGTCTGGGAACAAGAGAAGCACACATTTTTTTATGAAAGGCCAATTTGACCTCCAAGGTATCAGCTGAGCTCATGTTAATGACCGGGTGCATGCATGTGACCACGTAACCCGCCAATCAAGTAGCAGGGAACCAAGGTGACAGAGTAGAAGACCACATGTTCGAGGGCAGGGGTAGATGCAGATGTGGCCAATCAGTCAAGGGTATATAGGAGATTGGTATTATTTATATAGGTGGTAGCCAATGAGGGTGGTAGGATAACACTGTATACTATTTGCGTCACGAGTGACAATGATTTGCTAAATAATTGCTTGCATTCATTGTTATAACCTAGTGCGCTCCATGCCATTTGGGTTCTATGGCACCCTCTGACACCTTTTTCATGTTTGTATAACAAAATACATGTGTTTTCCTTGCAAAGAAGTGCAACAAGGTTTTTTTCATTACAGGAGTGTTGTTTCTATGGTTGCTTGTCCGGGGGTTTGCCTTACACTATGCACAATTCAGTGCTGTTAACCACAGTTATATTTGTTACAGATAGGAAGATGAGAATTTCCAGCTCACACAGGAAAGATCCAGATCAGCTAGAAACATAGTACTGGCAAATG
This sequence comes from Ambystoma mexicanum, assembly GCF_040938575.1. Classification (NCBI taxonomy): domain Eukaryota; kingdom Metazoa; phylum Chordata; class Amphibia; order Caudata; family Ambystomatidae; genus Ambystoma; species Ambystoma mexicanum. The sequence goes on along the minus strand of NC_090928.1, from coordinate 713,371,507 downwards.
ATTAGTTTAGATATTTCAATCCTCCTTTGCAACACACCTCCCCAAGGTAATTCATAGCAATTAAAGATTCCAGAACATTCGAAGTCATTTCCAAAATGCACGTCTTTTCAGACATCATCTTTTCACTTCAATGCAATGTGGAGGAGACTATACTGGATCTAAAGATCTGGGTTGTGGAAGCAGGACCAACTAATCTGAGTAGTCCAGGTGTAAGTGGCCCAGCACAGATATAGTCAGATGCTCATCCTAATGAGCCCAGCAGGGCCTGTGAATCTACTGCTCAACTTTAGTCTATGCCAGAAGAAGCGCATGTTCAAATCCCTGATTTCCGGTGCATTCAGGAATGGTGTTATTTTGAAGCAGGATGACAATGGATATATCTGCCTTCTAGTCACCGTGTATGTTCCATGTGTAGTGCAGTTAAATATTACAGGTGGTTTATCAATGCACACTAGTGGGCAGGAGTTCCACATACACATGGAGTGGGAAGATGCAAAGGTGGGTCGCTCAGGTTTCTAGAAACAGCCCAGGCAGAAACAGCTTAGATTGAAGACTGTGGAGCATGAGGTAGGTTCTGCTCATATGGCTTCATAGACATTATCAAAGAGAGAGAAAAAAAGAACTACATGATGGAAACCATGCACCAAGCAGTGGACAATGTTTGCAGAGCATTTGAAGTGTTGTTGACACAGTCCTCTACCTGACCATACAGAAGCAAGCATGCATAGATCACCATCATTTAGTGGACCTTTAGGAAGGGAATGATACTGAAATGGCCCATGTGTTGTGCAGCAATGTAGCAGCAACTGAAATAGTCAGCCATTGCATCAGAATTGAAACCGCAGTTAGTAAGCTAAATTAGAGTGCACACAATTGCTGTGTTTGGGGAGGAGAGCATGAATGTAAGCAATACATCGACATTCATTATTTATCTATAGGGTATTTTTGGGGCACAGAGTAACCTAGTCAGCATTTTCTTTGGTATAGCTGAGCTCCAGAAACAAATGCACTGGCCATGAAGGCAGCTCTCCCGGGATGTATTAAGAATGTTGGCAATCCAAGAACTGCATTACTTGGGATGTGGATTGCTATGTGTTCTGATGGTGACAAGCTGGATTTTAATATCTGCTATTATCTTGGAAATGCCTGGCTCATGGTTTAGAACTTGTTATTGCAGACACGATTTGTGAAGTAGGTGGAGCCAATAATTTAAAAATGTCAATGGACTCTTTGTACTCCACATACAGTATGCCCTAAAACCAAAACACATGGCTGCCGGTGATCTGGGTCTGCAGCTGCAGAAAATAAGGTACCATTGATTGATACTAGGTGGGTTACATCAACATATTGGGCCTCATTACGACCCAGGCGGTAAGTTACCGCCTGGGCCGTGACTTTACCACCATGGCGTAAACTACGTTTACGCCATGGTGGTTGGCGGACTTACCGCCCCATTCCGACCTAGGCGGGGCGGTAAGTCCCCAATCCCCATTTACCCTTCCCCATTCCCATTTTTGCCCCATAGGGCATAATGGGAGTGGGGAAGGCGTTAATTACGCCACCGTAAATTACGGTGGCGTAATTAACTCCATGGTCCCTTAGCGCCATGGATTTTAACACCTGCTAAAAGCAGGTGTTAAAAGCACCATGGCGCTAGGGGACCTCGTAATCAGGCGGTAAGGGTCGGCGCTGTTAACGCTACCGTAAACCCCTTACCGCCTGAGTTGTAATGAGGCCCATAGAACACTTTAGGCTGTTTGGAATCAGTTTCCAGCTTTGTGCAAGCATTTCAGAGAAGCTTCCAAGGACACTTCTTGACCCGTATGAGACCAAAACAAAAATGAGACTATGCTAAGAAAGCTCAGCTTCCAAGGACACTTCTTGACCCGTATGAGACCAAAACAAAAATGAGACTATGCTAAGAAAGTTCACCTCACACTCCTTAAGGCTGGGACACTCTCCAAGAACTGTAGGACATGTTACTGGCTATACAGAAGTAGGATATCACCATTATTGATGTCTATGCACATTTGTTAGGCCAAGCATTTCCATTTTCTGCAATGACGGAATCTCTTGGGGAGCCTGTGTCTCTACCATTCACATTGCAGTTGATTAATGGCAATTCAAGGACATTCCTATTTTCCAGGGAAGGGCAGGTTATGCGCCATCCAATGAACGGAAGTTTTAAGAAAGCTGACCAGTTAACATTGCTAAAATATGTGCTCTTGACTCTGATAAAGAACCTATTAGCTAGAGGCAAACAATGTACCTGAGGTTGAAGAGATTGTTCTATATTGTGAACATTAAATTCATAGACTGTGTTCAAAATGTATGTCAATTTCCAAACAGAGACACTATACATGCCTCTAGATTAATTAGGGATTCTGTGGCAAAAGGTGTCCTGAAGCACTTAGGAAATTAGTTGTCTGCATTGAAACCTTGCACGGAGGAAAGGCAGATTGTGATATGGGATTCAGAGCCATAAACATAATTGCTTCTTCTCAAAGCAGAGCACACATCCTTACGGCCAGCAACTCTTCCTGTCCATGGCTGAAATGTAAAGGTCCTCGAGTTAAAGCTTTAAAGGCATTATCCGTTGTCAAACTTTGGCTAGCAAAATGAAGAGAGAAGAGAGTGGAAAGCACTGTGAGCAAAATCAGGAAAAGAAAGATGCCCCTGAACGATTATGTGGAATTCCGGGAAATGGTTAATTGTTTCAATTCATGAATTAACAACTGAGAATTTTGCTGTTTTTTTTTATTTTTAATTACAGTCCCACTTTACGCATGGCTGTGTTCAATGGCTTTGAATGGTTGTCTTGCCTGACATGTGTCCTGAAATGTTAATGAGCCTGTTAGCGTTCCTCACCACCCAAAATTCCTCCAATGGCCCTAATTAATGATACAATATATAATGACTTGGAATGTTGATGTGTTATACTTTAAGTGTTACTAATAATACATGAGTTGAATTTTTACTGTTTTCTAAGTTTTTCTCACCAATATTTGTATTTATTTATTTATTTAGTTATGTATTGGATATTTGTAAGGCGCCTATACAGCAAATGGTGTTCCAAGGTGCCACAAGACACAAAACAGTGGGACCAAGGGAGAAAGTTTACAATAGAAGTCCTGCTATGACTTGTGACATTCGGATTGTGCAAGTGCAGTGACAAGAAGTGTGAGGGAGAGTGGGGAGAGTGCTGGTCTTCGCGAAATGTGAAGTGCTAGGGTGGAAGGGAAGTGCAGGGTAAAGAGGAGAGAGTGAACTGAAAAGGGAAGGTGGAGGAGGGGGCGAAGAGGGCCACAGGGGCTAGGCAAGTACAAGGGGAGGGCAGCAGGGCAATTGCCAGGGATTGCAGGGGGTGAGGGTCAACATGCTGGTTGTGAGGGGTGTGGTGGACTGGGCGTTTGGGCCTGGTGCCCTGTAGAAATCAGAGGGTTCCAGACAGCTAGTCACTGCGGCAGACAGGGGTGTTAGCAGGGGAGGGCGTGAGGGAAGGAAGAAGAAAAATGGAGGTTCTTGAGGGGCTTCTGAAACTTAAAAAGATCTGGTCCAAGCCTGAGAGGGGGAGGGAGACCATTCCGGAGGGAGGCTCCTGCGCAGGAGAGAGCTCTATGCCCCACTCTCTGCTTAGAGAAGCATCGGATCTGCAGACCGCTGGAGCTAGAAGAACAAAGGGCTCTAGCAGGGAAGTATTTAGGGAGGATGTACGGGGGTCCCAGGCCCCAGAAAGCCTTGCCGATGATGCAGAGGGTCTTGAATTTACCGGGAGATGGTGGAAATATTTTATGGCTGGAGAGATGCAGTCTCTGGGCTTGAGGCCAAGCATAAGACCTGCAGTCCTATTCTGAATTAGATGAAGGGGGCAAAGGGAGGATAAAGGAAGATAGAGGAAGAATCTGTTGCAGTAGTCCAGCCCAGAGAGGAGCAGCGCTCTGGAGACATTGCGTTTTTGGGCGAAGGTGAGGAAAAGGAGAATACCTCTGAGGAGGTGCAGCTGATAGTGGGCCTTCTTGGCAAGGTCTGCAATATGAAGAAAGAAGGAGAGAGAACAGTCAAAGATGACACCAAGGTGTATTGCCTCACACCAGGGTGAGGGGAGGGGACCCATAGAGGGCAGCTAGAGGGTAGGAGGGAAAGAATGAGCCCGGGTCCCAATAAGAAGGATCTCAATCTTACTGACATTAATGCAGAGATCATTGGCAGCACACCATGCCTGAATAGCAGTCAGATAGCCAGGAATGAGAGAGGAGCAGGAAGAGGCAGTAGAGGGAAGCTTGAAGGAGAGCTGTGTGTTGTTTGCATAACACTGGAAATGAGGAGAGAAGAAGGAGATCAGGTGGGCCAGAGTGGCAAGGTAGATGTTGAAGAGCCACGGCGAGAGGATGGAGGCTTGAGGTACGTTGCAGGTGGAGAGTGTGATAGGGGATGGAAAAGGGCCCAGTTGAACTTGGGAAGGTCGGTCGGAGAGGAAAGAGGTCAACCAGTCCAGTTCCACACTCATGATGCTATAGGAGTCATGGAGCCGATTTGTTAGGGTGACATGATTGACCATGTCAAATGCAGAGGAAATATCCTGAATGATAAGAAGGGATGGAGGGTTGGAATTGAGATTTGAGAGAAAGTGTTCACAGGTGCTCAGTAGATCAGTTTTAATGTTCAGTAGAGCAGTTTCCATGCTTCTGGCTGCTCTGAAGCCAGACTGGTGGTCGTGGATACAACTAACAGATTCAGTGTGCTGGATCAGTTGGGAGTGGACCAGCTTCTCCAGAAGTGTGCCCAGGAAGGCGGTAATGGAAATACGGCAGTAGTTATCCAGGTATGAGGGGTCAGCAGATGGCTTTTTGGGGAGAGGATGCAAAAGGGAGTGCTTTAGGGGTAGCATGAGGTAGCCAGTGGCAAAGGAGTGATTACAGAAGTCGTCCAAACCTGGTGCAAGGGAGGCAATGTTGTCCTCGATTGTTCTGGAGAAGCAATGGAGCACCTGTTGGAGGAGACTTTCATAGAGAGGACTTGTCTAGAGACCTCATCCGGTGCTATGGGTGACAAATAAGAGAGTAGGAGGGAAGGGAAAGGACGGAAGTAAAGGAGAGCAAGGACAGAATGTTTTGAGTTTGGGATAATAAGTTGGAGGCCAGTGAAGTAGAGAGGGTCAGGGATGGAAGGGGAGAAGCGAAGAATGCAGTAGGATTGTCAAGTTCATTGCAGTTTTTAAACAGTTTGCCCGTGTTGTTAGTGCACCCCAAAGATGTGGGTTTGTATAAGGGCCCTCTTCTTCGACCGGATTAAGAGTCTGGATTGCCTTTGGAGCAGGCATCAGGCCAGTCTGTCAGAGGATGTGACTGATGGCCACCACTTTCATTCAGCAACACTGCACTTGTGTATCAGAGATGCTAGGTTGGAGTCGAACCAGGTATTGCACTTGGAGGCTGGCTTCACGTCGGTGCTCATGACAGGAGCAAGGAAGTCCAGTGTGTTGGTGATAGAGAGTTGAATATTAGCAAGTGCAGAGTCAGTGTGGCAGTCCGTGGCAGGAGTGGGAGGGGGAATGAAAGTGGTGGCAAAAGCAGCAACTGACACTTACTTCATCAGTCGAATGACAGAGACGGAGACAGGCAGAGGCTTAGCCGGGGACATAATCGATCCAGGTGAGAGGACAGGAGAACACGTTCAGACCATGAGAGAGCTGTAGTGAGAGGGTTTGAGATCGGGATGTCTCCTGAGATGAGAGCATCCACGGTATGCCTGGCTGAGTGCGTTGGACCAGAGGGATGAATGGTAATGGAAGGAAAGTCACTGAGGCTGCAGAAGAGTTCAGTGGCCAAATCAGGATAGTCAATGTGAATATTGAAGGCTCTGAGGAGGAGAAGCTTGGAGGTGGAGACAAGAAGAGAAGAGGTGAGGTCAGACTACTCCAAGAGGGAGACAGACCAGGGGTCCTGAAGATGGTGGTGAGAGTCAACAAGATGGTTGGTGCGACATCAAGCCTGCAGATGAGGCATTTGAAGGAAGTGTAGGTTGAGTGGGAATGATAGTAGCAGGGCACCATTCAAGGAAGAGCAAGGCCACTCCGCCTCCAGACTGGTTAGGCCTGGCCTTAGAGAGGATCTTGCAGCCCTCAGGGAGGAGTGTGTCAAAAGCAGTAACAGAGCTAGCAGTGAACCATGTCTCAGTGAGAGCAAGAATGTCAAGGATAAAGTCTTCAAGAAGGAAACAGATATCAGAGGAGTGTTTAAAAGCAGAGAGAGAGTTTAGGACAGCTAGGTGAAGCTGGTTGCCACATCTGTAGGTCTTCTGAGGAGGAGTACAGGGATGTGGTATGCCTGTCAGTGGTGGAGAAGGGGCAAGAGGGGAGGCAGAAATAGGTGTGTTGGGAGAAAAGAGGAAGTTGGTAAGGGACAGAAGATGTCTATCAAGAATGAGGAGGTTGGGCTGAGAGCCCTAGGCCATGAAAGTGCCATTCTGATAGACATTAATGATTCACCTAGAGGATGAGAAGCATGCCAAGGGTACTTCCTATTTGTGCCCCTATTAATGGGCAACAAAGAAAAAGGAGAGAGGACAGAGCCTTTGTTGGCAGTCAATAGTTCCGGGGAGGGAGCGACAAAGAGGATATCTGTGACAGTCTGCCTGGAAGAAGCATTGACGTAGGTGTCAAGGATGGGCAGGCATGGATTGGAGATCAGGAGATCTTTTTTGAACTTTTTCCTTCCAGGTTTTGAGAGAGAGGTAGGATAGGTGATAGAGGAGAAGTTAGAATAAATAGGAGGGATGGAGAACACCATGGAAGGAGAGAGCAGAGAGATAGAAAGGGGAGAGAGACAGAAAAACTGCAATTCATGGAGGAACTGCCCAATGCATGATGAACTCACCAGGTGGCCTAGCAGCAAGACAGTTGCACACAAGTCAGGTGCACAAGACATCCCAGGTCACCAAAAACAGGGGGGTAAGCTTGATGCATGGAGAGTTTCACTTAATCAGATGTTTGGGACGATTTCCCTGTCCGAGAATCCAGCTGCCGCTCTCAGCTCGTTAACAACAGCTATCCCAGGTGCTCTTTGATGAGAAAGCAGGTTCGCCATGTGCCCCCTCCTTGTGGATTTAGGCCTCTGTCACAGTTTGCAGGGTCTTTCCCAAGGGAGCCAAGAAGCAGGTGGGAATAGCCTGCTATCACCACCTTCTGTGGCAGTGTCTATGCGCCCCGCAATCAAGAGCCTGAGCTACCTCAGTGTAACGTGAATCCTACAACTGCAGCAGCCATACTTGCCACCACGCCTCACAGAGCCAGCAGTGCACCTGGGGCCTCACACAGCTTCCCCTGACACAGCGGGCAACATCTAGTTTTTTATGCACCCTATGCAGTTATCTGTTAATAGCGTTCAAGTTTCAAATTACAAATACAGTAAAAAAGGCTCCAATGCCATAAAGATAGAAGAGATAGTTGAGCAACTGCTGCACAGGTCTTGCAAGTCACAGGTTCAGACTGGCTCCAGCGATACTTGTGACCACAGGTCACACACAGGCTGCAATCCCAGTGATCTGGCTCAGCGTGACTATATAGCCGCTTTGTGTAGGATCCCGCAATGCGGGGCTCACCAGCAGCCGTACATGGGACTCCACAATCAGGGCACAGGGATCACAGCTAGGGATTGGCTCAGTGTTACCATTGCCAAATGCACAAGTGTTTGTTGCCTGCAGAGGCACAGTGACATGCGCTCATGCTGGACTGGATTTCTCAGCAGTGATCAGGCAGTGGCTGCCATCTTCAGGCCTCGTACCTTGCCAACGATTTGGATGCAAAAAACAGGTCAGGGAAGGAGTTTCACAAGTTGTAAGACAGTGCCACTGTGGCCGAAAACCACAAGGGTTTCCTCTTCGCAGAGGCACAGTAAGGTCTGCTTGCGGTGGACTGGATTTCTCAGTGATGATGAGGCGCCAGCTACCATCTTCAGGCCTTGCACTTTGCCAGATCTTCAGATGCAAAAATCAGGTTGGAGGAGGAGTTTCACAAGTCGGAAGACAGTGCAAGTTAACGTGCACCCTTTCTGATGGACAAATCACAGTGTGGGGACTAAATCAATGTCTAATAGGAGCAGGTGGCAGCCTCCATGTGCATCGGGTCACCAGAGCGCTACGGAAGAGCAGCTATGTCTGTGGAGCCTCATTACCGGTAGTGTCGGTATATACTTTAATTGCATTTATTTTTTGGCAGGTTTTATACATCAGGTCTCTGCTGTCTCAAATTGCGCTCTCTGATGCCACATCATCCTAAAAAGAGGTTGTATTACTTACAGCAAGCTATGTTATTTGAAATCCCCTGAAAATGGCATAGACATTGTGAAAACACTGCCAGCACCTTTACCATGACCTTGACTTGAGAATTAGACATTGAAACAATTTCTATGTATGGAATATATTTGTATTTCTAGTCTGATTCATTTCACAGAAAGAATACCTCTGATCTAGAACCTCCAACGAAAATAATTCCATCCCAAAATCTGGGACAAGAACCAGGCTGTTGTAAATTGGATATTCTGTTCTATTTTAATTAATAAATCAAGTAATTAAAGGTGGTCCCCTAATGTGTACATTTAGGAAGGTTACCCACAACATTCCATCCAAATATTGGTAGTTTGCCTGTAGAAAATAAATGAAAGTTGCATGGTGTTGTCTCATAAATGTTTTTATTCCAATTTGCACCACCATCCAAATGCATAAAAGCAAATATGCTAATAGCACCATGGCAACCTCCTAATGAGGCCCTAGTCTCCCCCACTAACCATCTGTTAACATCTGGTGGTTAATTGTCCCCATAATGTAAAATGAATCCTTGCTACAAATAACTTGTGTATTTTCCACAGTACTCTACATTGTATTCCATCTTTTTATTAATTATAAAATTGTATTTTTTTGTGTGTATTTTAATGGCTCTGTGCTGAATAAAAGTGACATTGAATTGAATTGATATTTTATTTCTATGTCTGTGTACGTACTGGTAGGAACCTAAGTAAAACTCACTGGAAACCACACCACAGATTCTGACAACATCAACCAAGTCTATAGCATCATCAAGCCTGGATTGCAGAGCACCATCTATGCTTGAATGATGATAATACAGAGCTCCTCATTGTAGGCTACCTGCATCGGCTCAAACATTTGGAGCAAGCCTTCACATCCTTTGCCATTGATGGCAACATTACCACTGTCTCTAGCCATGTGAAAACGCTGGGCGTATACTTCGATTCTGAGCTATCCATGCAAAGACATGTCAATGTCCTTGCCTCCTCAGCAGCATACTCCACCAAGCTCATTAACCTGAGTAGAAAGTTTTTGTGTTCGGACAACTGCCTCACACGAGCCAGAGCCATCATTGGAAGCAAAGTGGTTTATTGCAACGCCATTCTCACTGACACCTCTACATTAAATATAACCAAGCTTCAGTTTATCCAAAATAATGCCCTCCCCTGCCTGGGGTTTGAAGCCGACAGACCACATTTGGCAAGCAAGACATGAGCCCAATAGCTGCCTATCAAAGCCTGCATCGAGTTATAATCCTATCGATAACTCACCAAAGCATACACAAAACTGCACCTACCTTCTTAAATGGTATCCAGTAATATAAATGAATTAATAATTAACAAAAACAATTCTATTGAATTAAAAATACCAAAAATGTTATTATTGATAATCTTAAATAACAAATATTTACTGTACTATAAACTTTAAATTAAATGTTTTTTATTATTAATTCTAAATTTTAATGTGCGATTCCATTTTGGTCCATTAGATGTCACTCGTTCTATTGTGTTTTTCATTTTCCTTAACTGGAAGTAATACGTCACCATTTTCGTTTGTAGTCTTTGCACGATCCATTCTGTGTTACAGCGTCCTGTTTTTCTCTGGGAAGTTTGGCTTTTTCTCTTAGTTTCTTAAACTTTCACAGAGGATTTCTTCATCTCTTGGTTCTTCGAATTGGATTTCTCATCTTTTGGATTACTTGTAATTCCACTGAAGATTCATGTCCTCGGTGGTTGCCAACTTTTTTTTTCTTTTTTTGGACCGTAACAACTCGTGGATTATTGGGATTTGCATGTCTGGTTTAATGGATTTGCTGTCTTTTTACCTTTTTTTTTCTTTCTGGATTCATGGACAAGGATTCTTCATTATTCGCTTGAATTCTCACATGGAAAGCCTTTTTTTCCTTTTTGACTTCATGTGTTTTCTGTGTTTTTTAGTTTTAACATTTTTTATTTGTTGGATTGTTATTATGTTTTTTTAATATTTTAAATTGAAAGCACCACTCTGCAAGTATGTTATTACCTGTATTTCTCCGACTTTACATATACATTCTTTAAGATGAAATGCTGCATTCCTATACATTTATTTTGCATCCCTGTTTTTTCACGTGAAATTGCTTGGGCTATCTGCAATTCTTGAAACACTTGTTTCTTTATTAAATGTTTTAGAAAATTCAAAAGTGTTGGATTTATGGTGCTGAACGAATGTCTTAAGCCACCCCTCGAATGAATTGTTTGTTTTCAGTGATTCCTTCATGATTGCTGTGGAACAATTCCATTTTGTTTTCTGGTATTTTGGTGTTTGTCGGTTGCCACTTCGTGTCAGTTGGCCTATCCAACATGTTTCAAAATAGTGTAATAGAGGTTTAAATAATTGTTTGTTATCTCTTAAACAGTCAGTTTGTGTCACTTTTTCATAATAATGTTCAAAATGTTCTACATGCACAAATGATAATGAAAGACCCTCACATCACACTTCACTCACTCTGCCAACTTCTCGTGAGAATCAGCCCTCTGGGTCTCTTCCTTCCTAGACACGACAATCCACTGCGGGGTCCCTCAAGGATCTTGCACTGCACCCACACTCTACAACTTGTTCACTAAGCCTCTTTTTGACGAATTCGACTCATACGGTATCACATACATGAACTACGCGGACGATACACAGGTACTTCTACCCCTCTCAGGCTCATACCGTAAAGACGGCAAGGCACTCCACACGATCTACTCCATCATCCAGGCCTGGATGGCAGTTAATGGCCTCTGCCTAAATGGAGACAAGACTGAAGTCATGATATTAGGTCAACAGAGCATCCTGGTCAAACTGGACAAACTGTACGCTAACTTCTCCATTGACAACTCCACCATCCCTGTATCCTTAGCTGTAAAGACACTGGGAGTATACCTAGACTCCTCACTATCTATGACCAGGCAAATCAGCGCAATCACCTCCTCTTCGGCGCATACCACCAAACTCTTAAACGCCATCAAGCCATACCTCTCTAAACCCAACTGCCTCTCCATAGCTAGAGCAACCATTAGAGCCAAACTGGACTATTGCAATGCCCTCCTAGCAGGCACATCAACAAAAAACCTAAACAGACTTCAAGTCACTCAGAACAATGCTCTCCGGGCCGCTCTCAGCATCCCAAGAAGAGAGCACATCTCCCATGCCAGACACTCAGCCCAATGGCTCCCGTTCAAAGAGCGGATCACGCTCAAAATCCTCACTCTTACACACAAATGCCTCTCTCTCTCCGCCCCGTCCTATCTATCAGAGACTATCTCCAAACCCTCCTCCTCCCGTCCCACCAGAACGCAATACACCAACTTACTCTACATCCCACGCATCAAAAAAGCCAAAGCCGGTTGCCTAAGCTTCCCCTACATTGCCGCCAAGACCTGGAATGCCCTTCCTGCAGACATTAGAGCGGAAACCTCACTCCCGAGATTTCGTAGGAAACTGAAGACCCCTTTCCTTGCCCAATAAGATATGTCAATCATCAACCTATGTAAATACACTGCATCGCAAATTTGTACAATTTCATATCTACCACTGTAAATAACTTATTGTGTGTGAACTATGTATTCTATGTAACTAAGACATGCCTGTAACAAGCACCACGATGCCCCCGGGCTGACGCGCGCTCTACAAATCTGAATAAATAAATAAAATAGCAGATTAATATTGAGTTCGAATTCTGTGTTATTTGAGTAATGTATTTGGAGTTCACTTGATTGCATTTTCCTCCAAATGGCTTGTGTAAAATGAAAAAAACAACCCTATATTCTTGTATCTAGATAGATTGCACTGACACTTTTAATCTGTTATATTTTGAAATCCATCAAGATTTGCTCAGGTCGTACTGGAGACATTGCACTTTTCAAGTAGTAATGCAATTCACTGTAGATTTCATACGTTTTCAAAAATTATTGGAAATAGATTGTTGTTTACAATTCAATGCATGGTATATAATTGGCTAAATGGTTTCGGGCACACCTTGAATGTTCCTTCTAACTTCTACAGTTTTGAAAATATTTCATACTCCACTGCTAGTTTCATACAAAATAGTCTTAGTCTTCCCTCTCTTTTATTGTTGTCATAGAGAACAAATGGTTCCTTTTTTTCTGTCACCTGTAATTTAATTAGTATACGTATGTCCTCATAAATCTTTGGTGGCAGTAGGAAATTCTCTTTTATCTGATTTCTGTTGCATAATTGTGTTTGGAGCAATTTAACATTAGGCATTTGCCCCACAATATGAAAGGGTATATTCTGACATATTTCTTTAATAACTGACCCACTTGCTTCTTCATTTTCTCCATCTGCTCTTTCTCTCATCTGTGCTTTTTTTTTTTATTTTGACCTTTGTTTTATCTGGCAAATCTGGTTGTGTTCCCCATGTATTAATTGCTCTCCTTTTGTCAACTCTCTTCCACAACATTTATGACTGTAATACACCGTACACTTCCAGTGTATTGGATCATCTTTCTCTCTTTGCCTTATTTAAGATATATCCATTCAAAATGAACTGCTTTCTTCCCTTCTGTGATACTACAAATTCCAATTGTGCATCTGTCATCTCGCACTCTCTAAAATAAAGGCTATGTTTTAATCAAAACTGCTAGTAGAATTACACTTTTTTTGTTCTTGTTTCCTCTACCTCCAATGCTTATTCATTATCCTTTTTAATTTATCTTTAACTCCTTTTTTACCTTTTTCATTATATGCACAATTCGCGAAGTGAAAACTGTACCCTGTGTCAAGCTGGTCAACACACTTCCAGTTGCTGTTACTCAGAACAACCAATTGCTTTAGAACCTTCATTTCTGCTTCAATCTCTTGATTTCTGCATTCAGGTCCCTTTCTTTTCCTAAAGATCACCAATTCAATATTTAGTTTTCTGAGTATTTTCTTTTCTGGTAACATTCTTCTTCCCAATGTACCCTATTTGCCACGTTATTAAGTATCCTCTGTTTTTGATTCAGTATTTGTCATTTTTGGTATTTTATATTTGGTAAAATCCCATAGAGCCCCCTTAACCAATGCACCTACCTTTCTAAACCAACGCATCTATAAAAAAACGCCAAACCACGCTACCTTCGCTCATCCACATGGCCTTAGCCATACCTAGACACACCAGAAAAAGAGCTGGTGGAGCCAGCTTCAGTCTCACAGCCCCCCACACTATGGAATGCCCTTCCTCCCTGCATCCACGATGAACCATCTTACCTTGTTTTTAGACAAAAAAACGGAAACCTTTACTGTTCAACAATTATGTACAAGACCTTTTCCCACCTACCATGCTATGATTGCACTGTATCGCTTGCTTCTAAGTTATGTTCTGGCAGCACGAAATCTCTAGTTCTGGGGGCTATCAGCAAATGAAATACATAAATACGTAAATAAATAAGTGCTAGAAACTGTCTGGTAGCCATGTTTTCTTATGGGTCCACCCTGCAAAGTTAAAAGCTTCTGCTACCCTGCCAGCAGCTTGTTCCATGATGTTATGGACCTGTCCACACTGCAAACGTAAATGTCTGAGGTATGTAGGAAACTATTTGAAGAGGACAACAGAAATATCTGGTTGGCTCTCATCGAGGCATGGGCTACAAACGTGTCTGTCATGCATGCAATTTAATATTTACTGTGTCTTCAAGAAATAAGCTAGCTAATGTACAGGTGCCATTCCTTAACCATGCCAATCAATTGCAGTGAGAAATATAATACTTGAATAAAAATAAATAAATACTTAAATAAATACCTGCATGTTTTAAATGGAAACTTTCCGACTCATTCCTCTAGTATACTATGCTTTATCTGCTAATTCTGGTGGACAGAAGGAATTAAAACAAGCATTGATTAAGCTGGTAGTTGTTGCTGCTACGAAGGCAATGCTCTCATGTCTTCAGCTGGTCACACCATTTAGCATCTATTGCCATAATTTGCAAAAGAAACACCATGACTTGCTAGGTAGTGGCACAGTATGATGTGTGCTGTATTACTTATTTGCCAGGTTTTGGTGTGAATCAGCAAATGATGTAAACAACAATGTACACCATTTCAATTGGTTGGGCATGAAATTCCTGCAGACTCACACCAAGCCCAAGGATTTGTATCATAGCCATTCATTTCCCAGTTACTGAAAGGATGGTGCAAACAAAAGAAAATGTTAAATTCAAAAACGAATGCAGCTCTCATTCCACACCAGCACAGACATGTTGTGCTTCAATGACCAAAGGGCTCATGTTTGTAGCAACAGTAAATCCAACTATACGAGCGAGTCTGAGATGGATTCTAGTGGCCCTGCTCCTGTTTGGCATATCTTTGAAATTAACCACATTGTGCAGTGCAAGCAATAGAACCCGGGGCACTTCCCAGGTACCATTCTTAACACTGCATCACGAGAGGAATCTGTTCTGATGAGAGCCGGGCGTTCATATGCATACATTGGTTACTGGTAATGGCAGTTGCCACTTAAAAGCATGGTGGCTTCAATTGCACAGGATTCCTTTGGAATGTATTTGCTCTCTTGTAAAGCAAAAGAGTGGAGAGGACTCATAGAAATATCACTATCTCTATCCACATTGATCTTAGCATATTCCCCAAATGGAGCGCGGTGAAGCACAGAGTGGATTCTCCCTTCCTCAGCCCAATCCATGGACAGAATGCCCATTGAAAAGGAACAGTGAAGGTCACACACTCGCAGAATGTGTCTGTGAGTTTTAGCTCGCCTGTTCATTTTCCAGGGGCAACACAGTGATCACCTTATTGTTTTTGAAGATGTGTGTTTGCAATACTGTTGTTTATTCACTCAAAATCATAATACAGTAGCAGAAAGTTACAGAATCTGTAAACTGGCGATCTTGGTCAGTTGCTGAATATGTAAGACTTGTTAGAAGACCTCCCAGAAGTAATGGAACTATAAGATTATGCAAATGGGGTGTGGGTATAGCTAGGCTCGGGGTGCCAGAGGGTAATGCCCATACTGAAGTTGAGATTGATAAATGATATTGTAGAAAGAGATAAGTGATTCCAGAGAGATGAGTCACGAGAAAGGAACACTCCCCAGTTTTGATTTTCAGAATTGAGATGTAACCAACAAAAGACTATATAAAGGACAAGTACACCTGGAAGGCACACATTAAGAGTAACACACTGAGATAAAAAGTGGCCAAACTGACAGTAACAATGGCGAGTCAAATACTTTAGAAATGATATGCATGCCCACTCTTAGCCAGAGAATCTGTGGAAGAATAATGGCACCTATGCTCATGTCCAGATGTTCTAGTCAGTGGACGGGCTTCCACATGTTGCTATCTCCACAGCATTGCAGTCATAAAAGTAGGGGCTCCAAGGTATTGCATACAGTTTAAGTAGACACTTGTTTTAATGTAAATGCACAGGGCAGAGGTCTCCCCAGAACAAACATATACAAACAGAAGATCCCAAATCACCGCCAAACACATGCAGTGAATCACTCTTCTGCCCCTCCCTTGCATTGAGATGTTTCAAAATGATGAACACGAGCCTGCTGTACATAAACGCAATTGGTCAAGCTGCTTAACAATGCAGCAATCAAGGAGCTGCTTATTATAAAGTCATTTGCAGGATCAAATCTGAAGAGGCCACGTGTCTTTCACTAAATATACAGACCGGATGCTTACTGGAGAAACATCTAAGCCACCCTATGGGCATTTAGCTTTGTTGATATTCAGAATATGAGTTGTATCGAAATGATAATAAACGAGCCTATTCAGATGAATTGCTCGTCTTGGAAAATCATTTTTAGGTAGGCAGCTGTATTGTCTTATATGTAAACCTCCATGTCTGCATGTGAGCGCCCAGATGCCCATGGGATTATCGGCGCTATACACATATATATATATATATAAATTAAAAAATATAGGCAATTCGCAAAAGCAAAGGAAATTAGCAAGGAGGCCTCTTTGAGAACAAGTGTTTTATTGGGGAATTGTGAATCTCTGCATAGAATGCATGCAACATGATAGCCGTGCTTAATTGTGATGGGAAGCAGTGGGCTTGAACTGCTGCCTAAAATAAAAATGTTGTGACTTTGTACATTCCCTCTGTCTTCGGACGACTGATCGAACTTGTACTGAGTTTATATCAAGGGCTCTTCCACACTTCTCTCTGCCCCCTGCTTACTTACAGTTGAGACAAACATAAGCTTGCAGAAGCTTGCACTCTACTTACCTGCAGTAAGAATAACTTGCTACATGTATTTCCCTTTAAAGAATGTTTCCATCTTTTATACTGTCAGATATTGTCAGAGTGGGAAAAAAGCAACTGAGACATTTCTGGACTGTAGGCGTGGGAGTTTCCGGCTTTTTTTTCCCTTCTCTGACACACTACCGGCACAGGCCAAAGGGCACTCTTGCCATTTTACAATTAGGGTTCAATAATTAACAGTTCTTTCACTGATTAGGTAGTTTGTTTCGAAGTTTCTCAACTCATCTTGTTTTTAAATTTCACTAAGTCAAACCTTGTACAGTAATTGTTGAAAACCACTGAACAATCAAACAGGTGTTTGGTCCGGCAATGAGTTTAAACGTCACCATCAAAGACATACAAAATCAGTGGTGATTGGTTTCATTTGAGGGGAGTAAATGATTCACCGGGATATGCAGGAGCGACCAAGCATAGGGAGGGGGCCTGGAACAAGCAAGGGCGGTGCAAAGGTGTTTTAAATTCTTTACATATTGGGTTAAAATCGTGCAAATTCAGCACACTTTCTGTGAGAAATTGGGTAAAAAGCCAGTTTGCAATGGATTTTGTAGGGTAACACATGAAACAATCCAAAATGAGCCTTTTTGAGTTGATTTCATGATGCCTTTGCACACAATAAATGTGAGTATAAAGACATGTTCATGTTGTCTGTGCCATCACATGTTGTAGGAAGCTACAGCACTATATCCCAGTATTGCCACATAAGAACATACTACCGTTTGTGTAATCAGTACCAAATGCAATGGCACAGTCAAGGAATATGCAGTAATGAAATATGCAGATACTGGACCCATCAATGTGAGCTAGTAACACCTAGGAACAATCAGTATGCTGCCTACACCGCTGATGCCCAAGAAATAATGTCATACCACAGTAAATAAATATTCCCATACTGAACCCACCAATGTGGGCCAGTGCCGAATAGGAATGCTCATTATTCTGCCCTCATCCTTGATACCAGTAATACAAGCCATGGAACCGTAAAGAAACATGTGCAGACTGGACCCACCAATGTGGGCCAGTACCATGTACTAACACTCATCATGCTGCTTTCATCCTCGATGCCCAACATACTATACCCTGCCACAGTTAAAGAACATGTGCAAATTGCACTCACCAATGGAGGCTAGTAATGAGTAGGAAAACTCATCAGGCTGCCTTCATTCTTGATGCCCAGTAAAAAAAAGGCCATGCCACAGTAGAGGAAAATACCCAGACTGGGCTCACCAATGGTGATGGCAGCATAATGAGAGTTGTTATGTAGTAATGGACCTCATCATGTTGCCTTCACCTTTGATGCCCAGTAAAAAATGCCATGCCAATGTAAAGTAATTTATCCAGACTAGACTCACAAACGTGAGCCAGTACAAGTAAGCACTCTCACAGTAAAAATGAAATGCCATGCCACAGTGAATATTTGTCCAAACTGGGTCCATCAATTTGGTGTCTGGTTTGGACAACTATTCACCTCACCAATAAAACAAATTCCTCAATGTTTCCATCCCAACCTCCTCCTCTTCCTCAATTCAATTATCATTCATAAGCCTTCATTCTTAATCCACTCTCACATTCACATACACACTTCAGCATTCATCATTTATACAACATTCATTTTTAATTCACTCTCACATGCACACACATGCATCAGCATTCATCATTCATCATTTTTACAGCATTCATTCCTCATTCACACACATTCAAACACATGCATCATCATTCATCGTTTATACAGCATTCAGTCTTCATTCACTCTCGCATTCAAACAGACACATAAGCATTGATGCGCCATTATCCATTCTACCATGCAAACACATGCAACAGCATTCATACAGCATTCATTCTTCATTCACTTAGACACTTTGATTCAATCTCACACCCATGCAGCACTCATTTAGTTTCACATATTCATGTGCACCCAAACAACATACACTCTCTCATCATTCACACACCCACTTACATAAACAAAACTTTGCACACACAAATAATGTGTTTATTATTTTCTTACCTGCAGCCCGCTCCAGATTTCGGACCTCTCGGCCTTGTGTTGTCTTGGTGAGACTAGCCTACGTTGGTGGACAAGTCTGGATATATATATCTATACCTATATATATCTATATATTTATTTATTGTTTTCAAACTAGGAAAGGCGAGGGGCACAATCTGGTTCCTAGCTCAGTAAACCTTCCACAGTCCAGATGATCTTCTCCTTCAAGCACTTTCATGCCTCTTGCACTCATCAAGGAGGCAGTCTGCTCAGGTGTTGCTTGTTAGTATCAAATATGGCCTCAGGGGATGCTGGTTGCTGTGTTCAATGCAGGTAGCCAGGACTTAACTCTCCCTACAATTAAACAGTATGAATCCCACAATGTCAGGAGTGGTGAAAACCAACAATGTGGCTCTCCGGAGAAGGGCATATGTCAACCCGGTGCTGCCCCCTTGGAGTCCGGAACTCCCAAAACATTTTTCAAACTAGGTTCGGGGGGAGGCGGGGGGTGACCGGCGCACTCTGGTTCCCAGCTTAGTCAACCTTCCACAGTCCAGATGATCTTCTCCTCCAAGCGCTGTCATGCCTCTTGCACTCATCAGAGAGGCAGTCTGTTCAGGTGTTGCTTGTTAGTAACATACATGACCTCAGGGGATTCTGATTGCTGCAGACAATGCAGGTAGCCAGGAACCAATGCTCCCTCCAATTGCACAGTGTGAATCCCACAATGGGAGGAAGGGTGAAAACCAACAATGTGACTCTACCCCGGTGCTGCCCCACTGGAGTCCAGAACTCCCCCATAAAATGTCAAACAAGGCGGTGCAAGGGGCTCACAGTGGTTTCCAGCTCAGTAAACCTACCACAGTACAGATGAACTTGTCCTCCAAGCGATTTCATGCCTTTTGCACTCATCAGGGAGGCAGTCTGTTCAGGTGTTTCTTGTTATTACCAAATATGGCCTCAGTGAATTCTGGTTGCTGTAGTCAATGCAATATATGTAGTATATATGGATATTTTTTGTTTTACTAAGGCATGTAATAATAAACTGTCCATAAAAACTAGTAATGTCATTTTCATATCCTGGTTGCTATTGTGAGGGTGAAGGGGGGTGCCAGGACATGGCATGGCAACCTCATTCCCCACACCGCACCTCTCCTTTCCCCGTGCATATAGATAGACCTGCTCCCTGGCACACACGCATTCATAGACATTCATTTCTCAATTTCTATCATTCAAACATGCATTAATTTCTCCATTCACCGTTTCTCCATTCACCTGCGCACACATACAACCGTACCTTGAATTTAAATTAAAATTTAAAATTATTAATGAAGTGCTTTGACAAGTAGATCTATGGTATGCATTGAAAAGGCTTGAAGACAGATATTTCATTATTATAACCTTTTTTTTTTTTAGAGTTATTTTGCATATTTATATACAGTACCAGATTCTTAGCGCTTGTATGGAATGTAATAATGGGTGTTTTAATTACCTTCTCTAATCATGCTGAATTTTTCAAGCTCAGAATGATATTGCGTTGAGTTCGCCCAGTCAAGGTGTTACATTTGGCTTGCAGGCCGGACCAATGTCTGAGGTGTATGTTTTTAAGACCTGAGCAAGCCACCCAATATGCAATGAGAGCCCCACTGCCTCCATCCATTGGAACTGGCAAGAGTAGTGCCTTTAGCATTTACAGTGGGGTTCATATATATTGCTATTGTGACTTACAAGACAAGGGGAAACACTGCACTCCCCGTTTGAAAATCAGAAATGTATCTCCTGGCTGATTTGCTGATTTTGTTATTCACAATCATCCTTTGGTGCTGAAGTCCTGTGCCAATTATGAGAGTGTGGCACACGCCTCAGAATCAGAATCCATGGATAAACCCCCATTGGCCTGTTTCTGGACCCTACTTTCATCAGATCATTTGCTGCCACCCTCCCCGCCCCCCTTGGTGTACAGAGTGGATGCATACATGTGTTGCAGATTACAGAACCCTAGCACCATTGCAGCAAAGGAGATTTAAATCTTTTTAGAGTCAGAAAGTGCATACCTTTGTCCCTGAATTCCTTAAATAATGAATATTTTAAGAGCACCGCGTTGGTTGGTGCTCTTACGGCCTATGCTGTAGATATGACGCCGGGTTAGGCTCCTGTGAGCTGCCATTCTGCGGTGCAGCACTGGCAGTAATGGTTCTTGGCAGAGCCCGTCAATGTAAATAAGTGAACTGGCTGGCATTCGTAATTATGGGCATGAATATGTATGTGCCCGCCCAAAGCTCATACATTATTCTCATTCACGCCTAAATATGCATGCACCCTCTTACGTCCTAGAGCATAATTCGCCAGAACGCCTTTGAACCTATTCATACTATGCGGCCATCAGTGAGCCCATCACTTCTGCAGAAGTTATCTGCTGACTTTTCCAGTCGAGGCGCCTGTTGCAGCCCCATTAAGGAAAATGCCTGCAGCACAATTCTGCTCCCATTTTAAGCAAAAAGATTTAGCATTTAGAACTCGTCCTTCCAAGATGAAATATGTTTGATACATGATGTAATCATAATTTCAATGAGCCCTAACGTGTTTATGTTTTACCTTTGCATCTTATTAGTCTGTGCTCATCAGGCCTTGTATGCTTGCTTCACACCACGCGCCGCCAGGCCTGGGAATTTTGAGTGTATATGTCTTTCTTATGTATGTATGCTTATTGCAGGCAGGCTTCATCGTCGATTTTTCTAATCATGAACAATGGCTCGCCGATGTTGAGATAAACACGCTGCTGCTTCCAATTTTTCCGATGTATTATTAAAGCGAAGAAGAAATTAGGTTTATTGTTTATCTGCCGGTTTTCATTTGAATATTGAATTGTAGATCTAATACATTTCTAAAGCATTAGGTTGAAGATTTACAATACAGAGATTTAGAAAACTATATCCTGGCAAAAATGATAGGTCAACATCAAAAATCAATACATATTATTATAATTGGTTATGTATACCCAGAGGTTTCCAAGCTCGGACCCGGTGATCGAACCCGTGTTGCTCCAGGTCGTGTTCCTTCCAAGGCGAGCAGGACGCCCCTGAGCTATCCTCAATGCGTTCAATAAGCTACAGTGCAATGAAAATCCCAAAGAGGTATTGCCTTTAATAACCAGATCACCATTTATACAGTGATAGTTGGTAAAGGTTGAGGAGGGTTTAGAAATTTTCCACTTGTGAAAATGCAGCAACCCAAAGAAAAGTCTGACTCTCTTTAGCACAGAGAACAGTGTCACATGCACTATTGGACACACCATGCTCTTCTTGTTGCAATGAGAAATGAGGTGAGCAGTTGCGAGTGGGATGACCCTGGGCTCAGGGATGGTTACCACCTCTGTGGAGCAGGACCGGAGGTGAGTATATGGGGATCCCTCAGGTTCTCCACACCAACTGCAGCCTCGATTGTAGAAAATGCCTTGCCCCACAGAGAACCGTGGGTATATGGAACATATGAGGAGACTCACACTCAATGAACCAAACCCCAAGCAGTCCACGAACTGGAGGTGTTTTCAGAGTATTGTCAGAGAAAAATAATCATATTATCTTCTGCTGAAGTCATATCAAATTATTTCTGTGTTGCATTCTGTCCCACCTTGCATTTCCTTGAACCATATAAAGCATTCTCTGCTACCTTAGTCCTCTGTTCTTATTCATAGGTAACCAAGAACTGTGCCACTGTAGGATTACCTATTGCTGATTACTGCTCATATTCACAAGTGTTATCAATTATCAATTTATTTATAAAAGTGTGATATATATATATATATTTTAATTATTCAATAAATCTTTTAAATTGCAAAACAAACCTACTTCTTGGTCAGTGAGGTCAGGGGAATTCAAAGAGAGGGGCGTTATAATATCATCCAGAGTATAACGTGTCATAAAAATATATACATGAGGGCTTCCCTTGAGCAATCCCAGACAAGGCACTGACCTAGTGGGAATGCTTGATTGGAGTCGTTAACAGGTGGATGGAAGGAGTGAGAGAGATACCGAGGAGGAAGAAAGAAAAGAGGCAGATAGAGAAGAGTAACAGGAGAGGAGATGAGAGAAGCAGAGTGGGTGTGCTTTGAAGTGGCGAGGAGGTGAAGTGAAGAAAGGAAGAGAATTGTTGGGGAGAAAGAAGAGAGGAGGACAATTGAAAGTAGAGAAGAGAAGGCAAATAGGAGCGAGAGAGAGCAGAAGATAGGTGTGAGAGAGTAGGGTGAGTGGGTGTGGAAAGGAGCTGGAAGGAGGTCAGAGAGAAAGCAGAGATGTGTGAGGAAATAAGTGCTGGGTGCATTTAAAGCCCACAAGCAGAAGTCCCTTTCACATGAATCTCAGGATTTTAAACACTGAAACCAAAACAGCATTGCCTTTGTTGTTGTTTTTCAAGTAAAATGAAAGAGCCATGTGGAAAGGGGCCCACCTGTCATTACCAATGGTGAAGCAGCATTTTAATTCACAAAATGAGGACAAATCACATTAAAACCAAAAACGGCCTGCACAGGTGTGTGCACATAAAAATGGTTTCAAACAGTATAAGTGAAAAGAATATCACTGCTCACAGAAAAATGTCAGGAAAACAAAACATGATGTGCGGTTTGACCAAAAGCAATGTATATTATGTTTCACCTACAAAACTCCTGTGACATTTGAAGAACTGCTTTGTCTTCATGGAAAATGTAAGCCAAAGGCAGACCCTTTTGCTGGCTGTGGGCAAACTTCACAAGGACATGTCCCACTTCCAGCCTGGATGTCACCTCTCCCATCTAATGCCCAACCACAATAAAATGTCCTGCTAACGTTGTCGCAATTCAGTGTTCACCAGACCTGCTGGCTCTGAAAGCATTGACTTCAAGATTAAGTTACCCTTGGCTGGAGTATGACTAATGTGTGTGAAAATGGGTGCACCCACTTCAAAGAGCAAGCTTCCAGCACAAAGGAGGCTAATAAAAAATAAAATAAAAACTCTGGTCACAGGCTGACACAGTGAAAACAAGTGGTTGGAAGGCTGGAGACAGGACCATTTGTCCCACATGAAGATTCACAATTAATTCAGGGGTCCAAATTTCAGTGTTCTCCAGATGTGCTGGCAATGACAAATGGGAATTGTCATATGTTGCTCCAGACCCCTAGGTTTGGAAGGAGAGAGAGAAGGGTAACTGTCCAATCATGGTGGCATGGATTATTGCAGAGTATGTCCTCAAGATTGTAGAATTGGTGGTGTCATCGCTGTTATATAAGGGGGGCTGTACTAGGACAGAGGGACAGAAAAAGGAGACAAACAAACAAGAAGAAAAGACAAAGACAAACAGACTAACAGGAAGGCTGCTGAAACGTACCATTTTACAGCCATAAGGAGACAACAGTGGAGATTGCTGAGGGCGCATCTGGGTGGAGCTGTCTATTCCTAGGAAGGCCTCAAAGTTCACTGGGTCCTATGGTGGAGAGCGGGAGGCAATCTTTGAGAGTGGAGTGACCAGACCCCTGCCCTATGTTTACAGAGTGTCCTGGGATGCAGCTAACTTTCCTGAACCTTAAAAAGAGTATTGCTATGTAAGTAGAACTGAACTCTGGGAAACCAAAAGGTGGGGGTGTCTGTTTGCCATGAACACTTTCCCTTTATAGTGGGTGGGGGTTGCAAAACCATGTAGATCCTTAGCCTATACAACCAAAAATATTAATTTAATTAATTCCGCATTTGGCAGAACACTACAGGTGAATTTCTTTAAAATTTGAAATTTACAAAGCTCACTTCCCAGCGTGTGCTGGAAACTATAGCCTATAAATGAATTGGGTAATCCTTGTTCTCCAGCTAACCCCGACTTCTTTAAAGAAAACAGGTTACCTTGTTGTTAAATCAGTCCAACCTTTTTATCCAGCTTCCCCAACACAGTCCTTGTGTAAGGAGGGTCTGAAGAACAAACCGCAAAATCACCCTGTGTTTATTTAAACCAAAAGTGTGGGCTAAATCATAATTACCATATGTATCTGATGCTATATGTATTTGAACTAATCTTGAAATCCTACTGCTAGCCTTTTAAGCCTGCAGGATATTCAAAATTAAATCGCATAACATCACATGATTATTGCTTTTGTTAATGATCAGTGTAATTATTTTGTACAGTGAAATTTGAAGAAAGTGAAGAATTGGGATTGTGTTCTTTTTAACTCACTTTTGTAATTTGTTTATGCTGAGAGAAGTTGATTGTGTTGTGCCATGGATAAAGTGGTGTTTGACATTTTCATGCTCATTTCTATTACTTTAATTTAAAAGAATACCAATATATATCCCATACACCGGCCTGGTTCTTGGCTCATTGTTAGCTCAGGGGAGAGGAATCCAAGGGGCCTGATACGTGTCTCAGATAGAGCTAAAAAAAGAACTAAAAAAAAAGAATCTTTTAAACAGTTTGTTGAATAACCACTTGAGTGGGGAGGGAAGGACCTCCCTGTGTTGAGGTTGGCTTCTCAATAAACCGCTTTAAATGACAAACTCTAGAGCCTGTGCCCTAAGCAATAACTGGCAGTGATGAAGGGGAGGCATACGAGACCAACAACAAATCTAGAACTGTACATTGCTTAAACAGTCCCTCTACATGTTACCACTATCCAAAGCAACATTCTTTTGGTGTGCATAATCTGAGTAACCTTTCACCTTAGCAATTCAAAGCAAATTTCTGTTCATGGTGCAGCTGATTGTCAGTCATCTTTCTGTTGACCTCTTGAGTTAATAGATTTTTTATGAGTTTATGTGAAGTAAAGCATGTAACAGACCTTCTTTGAAGCCAAAGCTCTTTCCATTTTTTAATGTTAGGAGTAAATGTATTGGGTTATCTTCTTCAAAATCCTGCCTTGCATACTACAAGGTTGCATTTCATTGTGGTCTAAAGCCATCTGGTCTGGCAATTGCATGTAATAAACCTCTAACGGGCTCCAATCGGACTGGTGAACATATGGGTTTTCAGCATGCCCTGCAAGTGATAGCTGAAATGTGCAGAGCAGTTTGTTTCTGTTATTTCACTTCAGCTCCTCTGGACTTCTCTATTTTTGCAAGGTTGACCTGACCTTTTAATATAAATGGCACAGAAAAACAAGCACATTAGCATTTTCAGTCTTAAATGTAAGTTTGAACACAATGGAGGTCATTACGACCCAGGCAGTAAGTACACCAACTTTACCACCATGGTGTAAACTAGGTTTACACCATGGTGGATGGCGGATTTACCGCCCCATTCCAAGGTGAGTGGGGCGGTAAATCCCCATTTCCCATTTACCCTTCCCCATTCCCATTTTGCCCCATAGGGCATAATGGGAGAGGGGAAGGTGCTAATTACGGCACCGTAAATTATGGTGCCGTAATTAGCACCAAGGCGGTTTAGCGCCATGGATTTTAACGCCTGCTAAAAGCAGCCGTTAAAATTGGAATCAGGCGTTAAGGGTTAAAGACGGCGTTAACCCTTAACGCCGGGGTCGTAAGGACCTCCAATATATTTTGAAATGAATTAATAACATGACAGAATAAAGGAGCATATTACATATGTATTATTCACATTGGGGCTGGGAATACAACTTTGCTGTAAGGATATCATTTTTCCACAAGTTATCTGCATTGTAAGGACAAGTGAATGCATTCAGATATTGAAGACTTTAATTCCATGGCTTGCTGTATTCCCTGAGAAATAAGTACTTCTGTTCAGGGCATATCTTTCAAATGTAGCGTGGGTCATTATTTGAAATAAAGGCAGTTCAAAGGTAATTTTCACCATCCAACATTCAGGCATGCTGAGCAGATTGGCAGGCATTGTTTCCATTTATGACAGCAAGCAAGAGACAGAAACCTCCAGCAAATGCTAGAGTTAGTGCATATAATTTTCCTTGATCTGCTAAGGAGGCTTTCCCATTGTATTTATTCTAGGCCTCAATTTTATTAGCTATTAAATCTTCTACATGAGGCATTAGACATATATATGAAACAGTCACCTGAAACCTACTTGTCCTCAAGTTTTTACATACTTTGGAACTCAAACAATGATGCATGTAACATTTCCAAATGTGTCATTGTTGTGAAAAGCCTGCATGAAGAATGTGCACACCGTGCAAAAGTTGAAATAGCATGTTCTATCAGCATTGAGCCATTTTGAAGGATTTCATTTAGTTTTAGCTCTCTGTGTCATACCAGAAAATAATATTTTGCATAAAACAAGACCCCTCCCAAACGAGCAGTTCAGACTGAAATGACAGGCCAATCAACTGTAAAGAAGAGTACTAATAGCAACACAAGGCACATGTTTTACCTTCAGTAAGGTATAGTTACCTTGCTAGGTGCAACTTGCAAAGGGCGCATCTCTGGATTATTACTTGCTTAGTTTGAAATCCAAATTCAAAATTTAAGCACAACTGAAAATGAATAGATTATAACATAGCTTTTCCTACTGTCTTATCAATTTGTCTTAAACATTGCATTTCAGCCTTTAGCTCCACACCAGAAGAGAATATGCCTCATTGGGCATCATCACTGAGGGGCAGCCACCTCTCAATGTATCTCTAGGTTTGACTTTGCAGGATATTCATATTTCAGACAACATTTTAAGGTCGAATGTGAAGCTGTGTATTCTCCAGTCACATCAATTAGCACTGCAATATCGCCTATGTGATTGGCTCAGAATCAATATTGGCTATAGGTGCACTAGTGTTTAAGGAGTATAAAGCACATTATAACGTTCAGGTCCAGGAAAACTTTAAAAGGACTGGCTCAAAAACCCACTAAGTAAGCTCACAAAAACAAATCAGACTAGATTAAGATACAATAGCCCTTAAAGTATGTTAGGTTAAATTGGATAATTGGTACTGTGGTCGGTTTTCAAGCACATTTCAACCCAAAGTATGTGATTTGCTTGCAGAGTGATTAGAGGTTCTAGATCACCTATGCCACCATTACATTACACTGATGTGTCATTGTGATCTATGTAATGCATTAATGTATGGATGTATGCATGGTATTTATATAGCTCAAACCTAGCTGGGAAACAATGGTTGAAAACAATGGTGAAATACACAGTATTGGTGAAGGTATGGCTAGCCATCAAGTGTGCAAGAGTGGATCAGCCTGGCTAGTATTGCTTGATGCAGAGACTTTCAAAAACCTTAAAGAAAAACTATTTCTTCAGTTGTTTCCTGAACTGGAAAAGCGATGACACTATCTGGGTGTGCATTAATATGATTTTCCAAAGGGGATTGGTTCTTCATTCCAAGAACAAGATTCCGCTAGTCACATGCATGACTTCAGAGAGGACGGGAGGAAATGGATTTGGCTGGAGAATGGGGTATAGGGAGGGAAAGGACATCTGGGTTTGGCCTGAAGTGCACACAGAATGAGGGGGAGAGCATCAGGCAGGGAGAAATCAAGAGCAATATGTGAAGTTTGTATAAAGGAGCACAATGGCATTCATTTTTCTGGCGATTTGACGTTTTAGAACATTGGAGATGGTAAATACTGGTATAGTGATTAGATATATTCTAGTAGATTTGGGTGGCAATGACTGAATATTCTGGCCTTTGTGTTGGATATTTTGAAACATGTCTGGCAGTATGATTGATATGATATGGCATTTATAATGTGCCTATACACAAGTATTTCATGCTGTTGTCTAGTCTATTGATTTTATATTTGGGAAAATATCAGGCACAATGATAGGATGTCATGAATTTTAGAACAGATATTTAAGTTCATGAATGGCAAAATGAAGGAATAATCCACTATTTGGGGTTGGACATTGTGCTACATCCATGGCACATTGGTGGGGATTCAGGAATGGTGATTAGATATTTTAGAAGAAATCTGTTACAATGATGGAATATTGGTGTTTGGGTTGGATATGTTGGAGCTTTTCTGGGAGTATGATGGAATACTGTAGTGTAGTGTAGTGGTATATATGTTGGTATGCCTGGCACAATAATGGAATATCAAGGCAGGAGCATGGACCTATTGGAAATACATTTTGAAAGTGTTTATACATTTCTGGCATATTTTGCTCCATTTCTACCTTGCACCCCCAACCCCCTTCTCCCTCACAACTAGCGTCTAGATGCCTGTGGGTTGTGTGCGCTCCAACAAATATAAAATAACATAAAAAAATAAATAAGCAACTGTGAGTCACTAGACTTGTTTGACAATAATTGTGAACTAAGAAGACGGCAGTATTGCATATGGTATTGCATAAGCTTCTCATTTCAGATGAATAATTGCACATATCCTAATAGCAGGAACTAACTTTAAATATTTGCATTGAGATCAGACTGGGAACGATTAGTATGAAAGGGTGTGTTTAGAAAAATGGCTCCTTCATTCATCTTCACTAAAATAGCCCTTTCATTTTAGGGGCGCAATTATATTTTATAGTTTTATTTTAATTAAATGCTCTTGCTAGCAAACACAACTTTCTGCTTCAGTTATATCCATGCATTTAATTGGTTACATGTGTAATTGCACACTCGCTTCTCACAGTTCAAACATGAAACCTGACTTTAGCTTTGGTGTACTGTAGAGAGAACATTAGTATCCCAGCAACACACCCACGCGCACTCCCCCAAAGGATGCCCTTAATAAGGCGCTAGCAAATGCTCTCCTTAAACTCGAAATAACATGTTACAGTAGTGTGATGCTTGCATTTCAGCATGCATACCATACTTTATATATACTATAACATAGATGCAGATATCTTCACGCGCATGCCACAGAGTTTTGAGGATCAGGGGTGGGGTCATGGCACTCGTGTGCATGCAGAAATGACGTTCGCACATGGCAATCCCATTAGCGCCGGTGCCGTTACGGTAATGTGATTTTGCATAATCAAGAGCTGTTCTTGCTCGGGCAAAGGTACTGTATACGAACCCAATTTCTAAAAAGTATTGATAATGTTTCCATATTTGGTAAATGTGTGTACCAATACTGTTGGATGTTCATCTCCCAGTAGGCTTGCAGCACTATTTTGATGCGATTACCAAGGTCGCTTCCAGTAATGTTAACACTGAAATACATTAAGAAGTAATATACGTGTATTCCCGTTTTTAAACTGAAAAACGCGTGAGGGAGTGAGACTTGCACAACGTCTAGGACAGCTGGAGGCTCGGTGAGGCTGAACGCCTGACCTGCACCCAGGGGACGTTTTCCAATGTTTGCACACACAACACAAGAAGTTCTTCGGAAATCACTGTCATGGGTAAACCACAAAGTCATCAGCAAAAGATGCACCTAGGACAGGAAAATCTTGTCAGCCTTCCCTGCTCACTCAAATGGTCCTGGAGCAATCGAGGTGCAGTGCCCTGATGATGAATATGCATCTTTAAAAGTGCATTTCCAAGGAAGCTATTAACTCTAAATTGCTAAAATGAGACGAAGACCTGACGCCCAAAGGGGCTATGATAAAATGTTAATGGTGGGTGAAATACTAAATGAAATGAAAAATGAAAGCATATTCATTAAGTTAATTTAAAATTGTTAATGGTGCAGCAGGAAAATGCTTTGCATAGTTTAAAGTGTTAACCGAGTACCGACCAACACTCTTGAACATTTTAGTCAGCGAGGAAGTGCAAAAGACACGTTTTTTACTCACTCACTTAATATTTTGTGCGACAATACTGTTGGGATGCATGTACAGCGTCCCAGCCAGGCAAAGAGGTTCAGGTTAAGGAAAACCTGTTAGAGAGCAAAATCGTGGGATCAGAGAGAAGGTTGTGCTGTGGACAGCACATATATTGTCTTAATTAGGTCAGACACATATTCGATATAGCAGCACAGAAAGAGCAACACATGTACTAATTGTGTGGTTGCATAGGTCACAGATAGGGCAGTACTAGAAGCCTGGTATTTAGTTGATGAATTGTAGAGATGTAGGATAGAGTGATGTGTGGGAAGTAATTCATAAAGCAGAACATTGAGTCAGCAAGTTTGTGTTGTAGTAGCGAGGTCAGTGTATTAACTTGGCAGAAGTGTCGCCATTTTTGGTATTAAGGTCTAGTGCACTACAAACAGAAGAGAGAAAAGGCCTTGGTGTGGGGCAGTGGCTTTAGTAGTTCAGCTCCAAAGGCCTTGGTGTGGGGCAGTGGCTTTAGTAGTTCAGCTCCAAAAACAAATCCCCATTCCTGTTCCCCAGGAGAGAAGCTGAGGTCAGGGGCACACATTGCGTGCAGATACGTTCTAATTGTATCCAGCTGCAAGGCCTGAACGTGATGCGAACGGAATGTTAGTTGGTAAGCTTTGAAGTTGGTCTCATTTGAAGGAGAATTTCACGAGAATAGGGCATGCGGTTCTGTGATGCCAACGAGCAGGCAAGAATTTGGAACACTGCTGCCCTCACCCAGGGGTGGACACCACATAAGAATTACACCTAGACACATAACTTACACAAACAAATATTCAAAATTCAGACTCAAGAGTGTTTCCCTGGTCACATCATCCCATGGCACCTGGAGTTCGGAGGAGTTATTTACTAACCTATTGATAAGAACCCACCAATCATATACCTGGGTTTGACAGTGACGATGTAGGGGGCCACGTGTCTAAGGGAATGGTGGTAGCATAGAAGTGGCCAATCGGACAAGGGGCTATAGAGGGGGTTTAGCATGTTCTATAGGTCATAGCCAACGAGTCTGGTGGGAATATGCTGTACTCAATATTATGCAAGTATTGCTAATTTGCGTTTTCTCCGCTGATACAAGATGTAATGTCTTGAGATAAGATGAGCTCGGTGTCAGTCCGGTTGTATGGGATCATCTGAAACCCTTTTTGCATGTAATAAATCTTGCTTTCCCTTGCAAAGAGGTGCAGTTGTATTTTGACATTACGATTGTTTTCATGTTCTGGTTTTGGGCGACTAGCCTTTCAATTCCCATAAAAGCATGAACAAATAATGCCCTAAAAGTAAATTAGATAGTGAACAGACTGACAGACCTGATGTACATTTCATTAAAAAAGGCACATTTGGCTAGTTTAAGGTCCATTTTATTAGTGAACCCGGAGGTCCTTTAAGACAAGGTAACAGTATCTGAGATGGTTGGGGATGCAGATCTTGCTCATACATCAATAATCAGACAGGAAGTTTGGCAAAAACACAATGTTTTAATTACTCTTGTTAAAACAGGGAGTACAACGGGCATCAACGGACACTGCACAGTATTTACTCTGAAGAGTTCTTCGAAGCATTACATGAAAAAACACATACTAAAGATTCATCATAAGGGACATCATACTACGTGGCAAAATAAGAAAACCTACTAGGAGATATGAAAGGCTTAAAGGGTACATATAAGTATACTTTCTCTAAGGGCGGGGATCGTGATTGGATCTCTAAGGTCAGGTGGACAACTAAGCCCAACCCAAGTCATCTTCCGTGTAATGAAAATACACAACGTTCTATTGGCTTTTCAAACTAGAGGGCTCCTTGCTATGTGGCCTGCTACAATTGGTAGGCATGCTTGTAGCTTTCTGGAATATTCCATTCCTTAGCAGCATGCAAGCTGGTTCCCCAGGTGCTTGGAGTTTGGCCTGGTCATGCCTCCCCACCCAATTAGCCCAACATTCATCATCACTCCTGCTGTCTGCCAGTCAATTACTCTTTGAACTTGGCCTTGCAATGGCTCACTTTGCCTGAGAATAAAAGGGAGTGAAGGCATGGCCTTATCTTCTGATCTTGGTGCAGTTCGCCCCAAAGTCTATTTTCATCTGACCATGTGACTAAAGACCATGGGGTCATTACACGTTTGGAGGCAGCCATGGTGATAATAGCACCATGGCTGCCTCCAAAACCATGTCCGGGTCTGTGGTGTCGGAATGGGGACTTACCGGGACATTCCGACCTTTACGGACCCGTTAAGTCCCCATTCTGAAAACCATTCACCATTCCCATTCGAGCCCCGGTAGGGCTCAATGGGAATGGGCAAGGAGCTAATAATGGGCCCGCAAATAGCAGGACCATTATTAGCTCCTTGGTCCCTTAGCGGCTCCCGATAAGGGCGGCTGGTAAAATCAGCCGCCCTTAGCAGGACCCGCTAAGGGACCTCAGAATGCGGCGGTAGGGGGTTAACGCACTTGCATCCTTACCGGTGCCATTAACCCCTTACCGCCATGCTCAGAATGAGGCCCAATGTTCTGAGCTCCTTCATTGCATTTAACACTATTAAATGAAGAAAACCTGGCACTTCTACTGTTTTTCCATTACACCTCAAACAGGAGATTGGCTTACTTCTCACGTTCATTGTATCTTCTCGAGTAAATAACCAGGCTCTTGGCGGCCCGACTCTTGACACTGGGCCATGTAAGCTTCTCAAATCTTCTTTCACCATCAGTTGTTTTATTCTGCAGCACCACACTTTCAGCCCTTTATTCACCGAGTCCAAGTTTGCTAAAATGCATTGTGGACATCCAGATTCTATACACACATATATATATATTGGCGGCACAGCCTGCAGTCTATTCACTACATATAGCCAGGCTTATGATTACTTCATCTACTTGCATGACTGCATCTGTACATTTATGAAATGGATTTGCATTTTCTTCAGTGCTTCTTTAGACATGCAATCTTCATTCCTCACATGAAATGTTGTTCAATTCTTTACTTCGCCATTAGATTCTATAAGGTCTATATTCTTTCTTCATCAGCATCTTTTCTGGGTGCGTCATTTCTGCTTCATGTGATTTCACCAGCCTTCTCTTTCATTCATCTTCAAACTTCTTCTGGAACTTCCTTCAGAAGACCGTTATTTCTTCGTGGATACATATAGGGTTTTCTCAATGGATACCTTGTTTCAAGGACTCTTTGCGGTATAGGTACCATTATTGGCTTTGCACATTTCGCAATTTCCTGCTGCCAACATATAAGCCGAATGAGGGCGGGACTTCGGGTAGAGGTACTTGGCTCCTCCTCTGCATTCCTTTTTACCTTTTAACATGTGGCATTTGGAAGATGAACCACCCACCTTTTCACACACCTATAATTGACTTCTTTCTTTAGTGGTATGCCCATCTTAAATGCCCTTCAAGACTGCTATTCAACATACTATCACAACAAATGGACACCTACCTAGTATGAAGTAAACCACATCCCCAAACACAGTAAATGCTACTTTGTTCACTATATATTGTTATGTTATGTTATGTTATTTTGCATTTATATAGCGCCTTATATACCATTGGTATGGTCTGAAGACGCTGGTAGGTTGAACGCCCTTGGGAACCGAAGTTCAGGTCAGTAGAGAGAGTAGAGAGAGTCAAAGGTGCGTGTGCGCACCGGGTATGTGTGCAGCTGGTGCGGAATTCATGTGGTAGCGGCTTCTTAGCAGTAGGTGTGGTGGTTGAGAGATCAGGAGTATGTGTTCGCTCTGGCTGGAGTTATCCAGACCGAGGGTGGCAGCGTTAGGCCTGAGGGGAACGCCTAGCTGGGGGTGTGAAACCAGCAATGTTTACTTAGAGTGATGGGGAGTGAGCGGCAGATGTTGATATGAGAACAGTTATACCGAATGGTGTCACAGTATCTCTGTGTTCTAGTTGAGTGGTGGTGTAAGGAGAGAGTAAGCATGGGGTGTGATATGAAGTAAAAATTCCCTGCATTCCAAAGCATATTATGTACGACACGCAATTCTGAGCGGTCAGGTCAGTTCTGCGCATTTTTGTTCATTTCAGGCTTTCAAGATTGCACTACACACTCACGCACTCTGGTTGGCCTTGCGTGCTCTAGTCTATCCTTCATTCTCTAGTGAGCCCCATGCATGCTCTCAAGTATACCATACGCATACGCATGCACTCCTGTCCTCCTCGTGCATGCACTTCAGTTGACCCCGCGCATGTGTTCCTGACTGCCTAGGCACTCATCTGCTCTGTATACTCGTCTGCTCTGTATGCAAATCCATCCGGTACGCTCATCGGCTCAGTCTGCTCATCTAATCTACACATTCATTTGGTCTGCACACTCATCTGGTCTACATACTTAACCGCTTTATGTACTATTCATCCGCTCTACGTAATAATTTGTTCAGCATACTCATCCGGCATACTCGTCTGTTCAACGTACTCAGTTGGTTCTATGTACTCAGCCACTCTCCACACTCAGCCGCTCTCCACACTCAGCCGCTTTCTACACTCAGCCGCTCTCCACATTCGGCCGCTCTCCACACTCAGCCGCTCTCCACACTCAGCTGCTCTCCACACTCAGCTGCTCTCCACACTCAGCCGCTCTCCACACTCAACCGGCTCTCCACACTCTACCGGCTCTCCACACTCAACCGCTCTCCACACTCAACCGGCTCTCCACACTCTACCGGCTCTCCACACTCTACCGCTCTCCACACTCAACCGCTCTCCACACTCATCCGTCCTCCACCCTCATCCGTCCTTCACAATCAATACTCATCCGCCCTCCACACTCATCTGCCCTCCACACTCATCTTCCCCCCACACTCATCTGACCTCCACACTCAGCTGCTCTCCACACTCAGCCGCTCACCACACACAGCCGCTCTCCACACTCAGCCGCTCTCCATACTCAGCCGCTCTCCACACTCAGCCACTCTCCATACTCAGCTGCTCCCCCACGCTCCTCCGCTCTCCACGCTCTTCCGCTCTCCATGCACCTCTGCTCTCCACACTCAACCGCTCTCCGCACTCAACCGCTCTCCACACTCAACTACTCTCCACACTCATCCATCCCCCACCCTCATCCGTCCTCCACACTCATCAACACTCATTCGCTCTCCATACTCATCCGCTCTCCACAATCATCCGCCCTCCACACTCATCCGCCAACGGCATTCATCCTCCACACTCATCCACACTTGCCCTCCACACTCGTCCGGCCTACACACTCATCAGTCCTCCACACTCATCCGCTCACCACACTCATCTGCTCGCCACACTCGTCCGCTCTGCACACTCATCCGATCTCCACACTCATCTGCTCTCCAGTCTCATCCGCTCTCCAACTCATCTGCTCTCCAGACTCATCTGCTCATCCGTTCTCCACCCTCATCCGCTCTCCACGCTCATCCGCTCCACACACTCATCCTCTCTACATGCTTGTTCGCTCTCCACACTCATCCGCTCTAAACACTCATCCGATCTCCACACTCATGTGCTATCTAGACTCATCAGGTCTACAGACTCATCCGCTCTCCAGACTCATCCGCTCATCCGTTCTCCACCCTCATCCGCTCGCCACACTCATCCGCTCCACACAGTCATCCTCTCTACATGCTCGTTCGTTATTACATGTTCATCTAGCCAAACGTTCATCCAGTGTAAACGTTCATCCGCTCTCCACTCTCATCCGCCCTCCACACTCATCCGCTCTCCACACTCTTCCGCTCTCCACACTCATCTGCTCTCCGCATTCATCCGCTCTCCACACTTATCCGCTCATTCGCTCTCCACGCTCTTCAGCTCCCCACGCTCATCTTCATTACATACTCGTTCGCTCTTACACGTTCGTCTGGCCAGGCGTTCATCCAGTCTGTATGTTCGTCCGTTTAGTCTAGACGACGGTTCTACGCCCTCTTGCATTCTGTTCGCTTCTCTGTTTTCGCGTACTCATCAACTCTACACGTACCCATCGTGCTCTACACACACTAACCATTCTGCACACTCATTGGTTTTAGTATGTTCATCTATTTCGTCCGATCTCTATACACAATTCATGTTTCTAGTCGTCTGTTTTTCCACTTATGCACCTTTCGATTTAGTGTATTCATCCATTCTATATGCTTCATCCAATCTAGTTATTTCATCTATGTCATTCACTGCGCTCCCTCCTCATTCATTATGTGCATTTAGTCAGTTCAGATCTCCTACTTTCCCAATGATTTATTCCTATTATCCACTTCACTGTTTCGATCTACATTACTCTGTATTTTGTTTGACTTTCTAGTTTACATTTGAGTTTATTTAGCTGTCAATTTCTTGTTCTAGGTAGTTTGCTGGGTCGGTGTTATTGTGATGATGCTAATTTGGAACCGGTTGGTTTTAGGGGAAGAGCCAGGTTTTCAGTGGTTCACGGAAGGCCGTTAAGTCCTCAGTTAGGCGAATGTGGGGTGGGAGCGAGTTCCACAGGGTTGGGGCCAGGGCTGAGAATGATGATCCGCCTAACCTGACTGAGTTTGTCTTTGGAATTACTAGGAGGCCGGCTGAGCTTGATCTTAGGGTGCGAGTGGGATGATAAGGTATTAGCTTGTCTTGGCGATATTGAGGTCCAGTTTTATGCAGTGCTCGATGAGAGAGGCATAGGGTTTTGAAAGCCACCCTACAGGCTACTGGAAGCCAGTGCAGTGTCTTAAGGGCTGGGGATACGTGGTCTCTTGGGCCGAGCGCAAGTAGCATTGTATCCACATTTTGACCAACTAATATGCATTGAAAAGCAAAGTAAGATTTTGATAACCAGAAGTGTGGCATCCTGGAGTAAAGCTTAAATAAATAATTCTAGATTTGCTGTATACAACTGTTAATCATTGGCATAAACAACCTAAGAAAGGTGTGGGAGGAGGTGGGAATACTAGCATAGAAAACATTGGGGAACAAGTGTGAGGTGTTGGTTGCCAATTTCTTCCTTTTTCTGGAATGTCGGAGTACACTTTGTTTCCTCACAGATAGCAGACAAAGCCAAGGGAGGCAAGTGCAGACCAAGGCACCCAGCAGTGCAGTTAGGATGGTCAGTTTGCATGCAATTCACAGAAATGCAGCTCTCTAGAGTGCACAGCGGCATATCATCAAATGAATAAAGATTGGGCCTGCTTTTCCCTCCTTAAACATTGTCCTCTGCCTGTAACCCTGTGTGTCCCTCAAGGTGTTTTGGCTGAGCTCTGTACATCAGCTAGCATTAACTGCATCCATGTCAATGGCTGGCATTCTCTACGCCAGATTCTGATTATTTCCGTCTTTGGGTGGATAATGGCGTAATATTCTATACAGTTGCCAATTTTCCATGCAATCATCCACTCCGTGCAGAACTATGTGCATGCATGCATCCCAGACTTTTCTCCTGCTGTACAGGCATAGCAAATTTAGGTGTTTAACTACTACCTGTCCTTCTGCAAACATCAGCTTCCCGCCCATTATACAGGTGTCCCAAATCTTGGTACTTGATCACTGCCTGCCATTCTGGGAAGCCAAGGCCTCTCCCCTGTCATCTAGTCCACAGGAATCGAGGAGTTTAACTTATTGCTAGGCCTCGCCGAAACCTAGATCCTTCCCTAACCCTTGGTGATCCTAAATCTAAGAGTATCTCATTTAAAACACCAGTGAAACCTAGGCTCCCACTATCTTGTCTTCTCTAACCTCTGGGCACTCTATAAGCACCTAACAAAATTGAGTCCTAGGCCGCCCGACACCCAAGAACACCCGGCAGCTACCAAAGCTAGTAATTACCTCCAATCACTACCCCTGTTACCCTTCTCCCCATAGCCCCAAACAGCTGAGAAACACGTCCAACGCCTAGTACTCCCATACTACCTTGGACAGTCCTCATATAGAAAAAGGAACAGCTTATCCCAACCAACGGAACAGACAGACACCCTTCGAGATCACCCAGGCATCGCAACGTAAGAGGACAACCTCAATATTGTCCTAACACAAGACACGACAGTCAGGCAATTGCCCTGTAAACTCTACATCCAGACCAACTGCTACCACTGAGGACCCAAAAGGCCCCAACGCAGAAATGGACGCAGACAAAGACAGAAGGAACATGGAACAACTAATACGGATGTACAAATTCAATTGCCTCCAGTAGAAGCCGCCTTGAAAACAGAACACACCCCGCCAAATACTACTATCAACAGAACAAATATTGTAAGAGAAAAATCCCTACACCTTACACCGTACCTCGCAACAACCGCAGATCCTCGATACTTCAACAACACTAACATTTTGAGACAAGCAAAGAATCCCCCAAACAACCAGAAAAAACAACGGGAGTACCCAAGAAGAGATTGGAATGATACCAACCCCCTTACTCCATACATCACACAAACAGAGGGCACTATTGATATCCACATCATACAACACGCGATGACGAAGCACTAGAAGTCACCAACCCAACTATCAACCTAACAGACAGATTCAATGAAGAAACAGCCTCCAATGACCCTCAACCAACCAGTGTCAATATGCAAGCACTCTGATTGAACACCCATAAACCAAAACAAGGAACAACAAATAAACAAAACCACACCAAAAATATCCATTGCAATCTAATCTATGCAAGGTTCATGTCGAAACATGCCACCGAAATCTACGATTTCCTATGTAACGGAGGTATCGACATCCTATTTGTAACTAAAACATGGCTAGATGACAACTACAAGATCACCCTCAACAACTGCCTGCCTGATAACTTCAAGTGCGTCCACGCTAACAGGAAAACAAAAAGAGGGGGTCAACTGGCAATCATGCACAAGGAACTCCCGGAAATTAAACTGGAAGACCCATTAAACAATTGTGAATGCGAGTCTCTAATCCTTTGACTATCAGCAAACCCCAGAACAAACCTGAAATTCATAAGACAGATTGCCAACTTATGATTCAATTTTCATAGATGCCTTCATGGAAGCAATCACCAGAAGAAGAAACCACAGTCACACAAAAATCTCTAGCCAGCCAACTAGCAACAATGAATCTACACTAACTAGTCAAAGGAGAAACCCACAAGGCAGAACATATACTCAACTCAATCTTCGCCAAAAAAATAATAATTACCACAGCACCACAAACTCAAATACTCTGCAGTGAGCACCTCATCATTCCCTTCATAATCACACTGGCCACTCCAATAAGCAAGCAACAGGACAAGCCACCGATCATCATGAAAAGAAATTGGAGAACCATCAAAAACTCCAACCTAACTGAACTTCTAAGAATCAGTAAACGACAAGTAACTATGGATATAGCAGACTTAGACAATAAAAAAGATCTACTCCACAAATGGATCGCAACAACAATCGACGAGATCACCAAAGAAAAACCTTTTACCCTTTCAGGCAAAAGAGCAACGGCAAAATGGTTCACCCCACTACTCAGCGCCATGAAAAAGAAAAACCAAAACCTGGCACTAGAATGGAGGCTCAGAAATGACTTCAGAAACAAATTCAAATTTCAATAACATATCCGCTTATACAAAAAGCAAAAAGGAAATACTGTGACAACAAAATCTTCAAAGCACCAAACACACAAAAAGAAATCTTTAAAATCATAAGTGAAATAAAAAATCCACAGGCTACAACAATATGCCAATACCATTGTCGAAACTATGCAATGATCTAGAAGACCACTTCAAAAACAGTACCATTACCATCCAACAGACCATACAAAACAGACCTCACAGGCAGAATATGGAACCCACCCACCCCTATGAGGAATGCCCAAACAAACTCTGAAGCGTCCCCCAAATATCAGTGGAGACATTCGTCAAACTGCTAAATCAAAGCAACAAAACTGGATCCCCCACGGATCCCTGCCCCCGACCAAATACAAATCAATCCTCTCACAAGGAACACCCATGGAATACCACAGGAACGACTTTAACCTCTCAATCTCAACAGGATAAGTGCCACAATCTTTCAAATCAGCATACATCAGGCCGCTCCTTAAAGATACAACAGGAAACATAGAGGACCTCTCCAATTACAGACCGATCTCCAACATCCCTTACCCAGCTAGACTGCTTGAAACATACATACACCGCTTTCTAGTCAAGGCACAAATAGGCTTTAGACCAATGAGAGGAACGGAATCAGCACTTCTCTCGCTATGGGTTGACCTAAAGGCAAACACAGACTCAGAAAATAGTACTGCTTTGATACTTCTAGACCTCTCTTCAGCATTCGACACAGTTAACCACGACATCCTCATCACAAGATTGGAAGAAATTGGCATCACTGACAGTGCCTTATTATGGATCAAATCCTTCCTAACAAACAGAACAGAGACCATATGATCAAACCTTTCAAATCCAACGCAAGACAATCCTCATGCATTGTACCACAAGGATCATCCTTCTCCCTGTTATTATTCAACATCTACCTGTCTCAACTAATGAAGATTATCAAAAGCCACAGCCTCACCTGTTACAATTATGCTGATGATACACAAATAGTCTACAAAATACAAGACATTCAAGATGACAACACAACATTAGAGAACTGACTCCGTGAAATATACAACTGGATGAACTGGACCTACCTCAAACTCAACCCAGGCAAAACAGAAATAATGATCATCACAAAAAACAGAGGAGACAACCACCACATCCCCTGGCCAGTGAAAGTCTGTACAACTCCATTGCCATCGTCAATTGTAAAAAACCTGGGAGTCCTGATGGGCAACAAACTTACTCTAGAGCCACAAGTAAATGCTCTAATCAAGAAATGCTTCTTTCGCCTGCGACAGTTCCTGTCATTCAACAACAAAACACTCTCCGTCATCACCCTCGTCACGTCCAGAGTAGACTATGCCAATAGCCTTTATCGGGGCATGCCTGAATGACTTGTAAAATAACTACAATGCATACAAAATGCGGCTGCCAGACTGTTCCGTAAACTACTCGGAAGAGACCACATCACACCAGCACTGAAAACACTATACTGGTTACCAATAAAACAGCAAATCAACTTCAAATAAATGTGCATTACGCACAGAGCAATACGCGACCAAGGCGCAGAGTTCCTAAAAGACAAATTAAACCTACACCACCCTACAAGGACGCTCAGATTGAGCAGCGACATCCGTCTGGAACCAAAACCCTACAACAAAAGAAAATTCAGAGGTTCTTCTTACCTCGCACCAACAACCTGGAACGAGCTACCAAAGAACATACGAAACACCAGAAACCACCTCCTATTCAGAAAACTCCTCAAATCATGGCTCTTCACCGCATAACTAGAAGAAACCCCATGGGGGCAAATACACAGCTGAAACAACGCTGAAATAAGAAACCAATCCTCCCTATCTCCCTATTTTACCGCCCATAAAAAGAAGTGAAGGAAGAACAATCTAAGGCATATCCACCTACCAACTGAGAGACAGATATGTTAGAACCATACCAAAGAAAGATCACAGAAAAGCCAGGATGGAAGGGCAAGGATGATATATCGTTAAAACCTTGGCCTACAAACTACACACAGACAACAATGAACCACCGACAGAAAATAGATAAAAAGGGACTGGGTTAATGCTAACTACAGCACCAGTACCAGAGTGGGGGACATGGCACGCCCCTACCTATTACACTATTACACTAAGTTCAACCAACACATCTGGGAACGTGCCATGGCAAGTCTCATAACGATTAGATGGACAGGAAAGAAAAAGTGAAAATATGCCTACCTATGGGACAACTGGAAGAGGCATACAACCCACTAAGCCTATGCTCAAAACTCTGCATACCCAACTCACATGAAAATCCACACTACCATCTTCTCGCTCAGCAAACTGCACACAATTCACCACACCGCAACAACAAACAAACAACACATAAACCGCACCAACACCACACAAAGTCTCGCATTGGTCCAATATTCACACCAAAGCTCAGCACACAATGAAAAC
Source organism: Ambystoma mexicanum (assembly GCF_040938575.1). NCBI lineage: Eukaryota > Metazoa > Chordata > Amphibia > Caudata > Ambystomatidae > Ambystoma > Ambystoma mexicanum. The sequence goes on along the minus strand of NC_090928.1, from coordinate 713,329,365 downwards.
CGAAATTAAGCTGTCAACAGCACACCACTTTCTTACTTTCCTACTTCCTCTTCACCCGACTAACCCATTCCCGCCCTCTTGTTTACTGATCCGCCTGAGCGCTTGGGGACCAATTCCGTTGGTGACGGTGCACGATACAAGTACCTTTAACATTTACATTAACATGCATGTACTGCGGTGATAATTAATAGTGCCCACCATTGCTATAGAGGTCTGCTTGCCCTTTGCACAAATAAAATGGCATTCAGAATCCGCAGGGATCTCTTCTCTCTGCATCCATCAAATGGTGATGCCATAGGAAAACACCTGGAGTAGTTCTGAGTCAATGGCCACACTCTGTTCAAGGTTGAGGTGTAAGCCAGTCAAAGACAGCATGAAGTGCCCTACAAATTGTGATATTATGTGTAGGGTGCAACACAATCATGTCAAAATGCATTTCAAAAGCCCAAACATTTTTTTTTCTTCAGTTCTGCATGTAACCCATACAATTACATTGTCATGGCAATAGACATCAGGAGTATAAGAAATACGAAGTCATACCCTGCCAGATGGAAGATTGCAAGACTCGAGTGCGGTTTCTATCCGTTTCCTGTCTGCTGAGAATAAGCGATACATGCTGCAGAGAAAACACAATAAACATAGCATGAAATGACTGCAAGGCACAAAGCACTGTTGAAACTGATGACGTTCCTAAAACATAACATTTCATTTCTTCATGAAACCATTATGGACTTTAGCGTGCGCGTTTAAGTAAACAGAACCCGTGATTCATGAAGATTAATGCTAACGTCAAATCACCCCGAAGAGAAGACGGCAAGCCCCTTATCATTGTTTCACTTGTATTTCGAATCCAGAATTTCAGATTTGAATCTTTGGCAACTTTCGTTGGAATGTTGTGGTTTAATTTAGGGCTTTGCCTCAGCTGCAAAGGATTGTCAGCATTGAGTTGGTGAACATGGCGCCGGGTGGAGTCTTTGGCGTGATGGAAGCAAACGTTTTGACACACTAAAATAGTTAAATATTAAAGAAGCTATAGATTTAGCTAGTGAGAATGTAAAATGTGTTGATTGGACTAAATATGGTTTATGCTTTCTAAATAAGAACCAAAATAATAAGACTGCACTAAATCGAGTACCTCATTTTTAACTATATTTTAAAGCTTCTCTTATTAAACAACTGTTAGGGTTCAAATTCCAAATATGGGGGCCTTTGATTCCTGCTTCTGAACAGGGTTGATAATTTGTGTTATTTAGTGGTGCTTTGTTGCACCTACAAGTCGAAACACTTGCATTATAGTACAGATAGGGAGAAATGGAATATGAGGAGGGACAAAAACCGTATAGGTTTTGTGTGCTTATTTTCCCATCCATTGACTGCTCATGACCACGCTAATCACTATGTCCATTCCCACATAGTTCCTGCCATGCCCCGCCCAAAACATCTGCTCATAGGAACTCTTTGAGCTTGCTTTAATCAAGCCTTAGCTTCAAACTTTGCACTAAAAGTGTCTTCCAGTGTTTTTTTTAAAAGCATTCTTCTGAGAGTTAATGACTCAATTGGAGCTGTAAACAGACTACTGGTGTAAGAAAAGGTAATACACAGGTCTAGCCTGAGCCACTCAATTTATAAGCACTATACATGTCCATCACTGAAGTCCTGGGAAAACCGAGCATTTACAAAGCTAACAGTGGTGGCTTGTGTATAAGTATTAGGCATTTGCCAGGAGCTACTATCAGAAACTCAGGTACTTGCACCATGCTGCACCTGCTTCCATCAATGACTAGTTAATACCAATATGGCAAGTGCCTTTCCCATGCCTACACAAAAGCCCAAAATGTTGGCATTGCCAATGCTTCTTTTATTTCATATACACAGCCCAAGCCTTGTGAGCAATAATGAGAAGATGGTGGGATGACAGATATCTGACCCCACCACCTCCCATTATTGATCCAACAGCATAACACACTGACTGACAGGAGAGGAGTCCTGTCAGTCAACTTGTTCATGTTGTGAGAAGAGGTGGGCCATCCAGCTTCCATGGTGGTTATGAAATGTTAAAAAGCCCGATGGACTTTGAACCACCCACAATTGTGGTGGCTTGAGTTTTCCTCAAATTGGTTCAAACATGCTTCTTCAAGAACCTATAGAAAACGTTGTCAAATGTCTTCAAAGATTGATGGATAGATGTCGGATATGATGGTCTATTCATTGGATATTTTGGTACATCAATGGCTCAATGAAGGAATATTCCACTCTGGTCATTGGATATTTTTTTTATGTCTGTGGCAAAGAGATGGAAAATTCTAGTATATTAATTAGATATTCTAGTAGATCTGTTTGCAATAGTGGAATATGCTGGTCTCTGGATTGGATATTTTGGAACATCTATGGCAGTATGATAAACTACTGCACTCTGGTATATGTATTTTATGTTTGGGTAGATCTTTGGCACAATGATGGGATATCATATCTATTGATTGGAAATGTTGATACATGAATGCTAAAATCAATGAATATTGCACAATTTTACTAAGAAATGCCAAAGAAGAGATTAGGCAACTTAAATGTTTTGTATGTATGTATGTGTGTGTTTGGGTATGTTGGTGTGTTTGTTTTTATGTATGTATGCATGCAAAAGTAGTTTTACTGATGCATGAATGTGGAGGTGAAAGTTCTTTTTGAGAGCGTGTGCATGCATGTGCAGAGAGGGAATAGAACTACTAAAAGCAGGGTTAGGGGCTTCTGGGGACATGTCATTCTTTTTGCGTTACCATTGATGCACAGTAAAGATTCTTTACTGTGCATCAAGTTTAAAGAAAACATGATTTGTGTTATTACATGTGTGGATTGACACCTACATTAGTAGTTCTAGTCTGCATATCATTTTTCACTTGGTATCAAGGGTAAAGAAAATATCATAAGTGTTCTTATGTCACTAGAATGGTCTATATTAGTAGCCCCAGTCTGCATTTATTTGGCATGACACTTTTTACTTGGTGTCAAAGGTAAAGGAAACATGATACGTGTTTTTGCATGTCTAGACTGGCTTACATTAGTAGTGTCAACCTTCATACACCTTTGTAATGTGCATGCCATTTATTTTCATTAGCATCAAGAGTAAAGCCAATATGATGAGAGTTATTACATGGCTAAACTGGCCTACATTGCTGCTGTCAGTCTGCATTTACATATTGCTATGGCATGTTCATTTTTACTTATCATCAAGAGTAAAGCAAAAATGATACATTCTATTATGTAGCTAGGGTGGCCTACATTATTCGAGCCAGTCTGCAATGTAAGAGGATTCAATTCAGCACTACAGCCCAGTTAACGCCTAGTCTAGAATACTGAATGAAAACCCTTATTGATATATCTTTAGGTCCAGTTCATGCGTTCTGGATGACTACCCTTGTATAACACCCCTCTCTTGGAATCCCCCTGACCCCACTGAGCCAAGAAGTAGTTCTGTTTTGCAAGTTTAAAAGGTTTATTTGATAAATTAAAATATATATATCACACTTTATAATAAATTAATAATTGAATATCACACTTAATCTGATATGGTAAATATTAACAACGGAGAATCTGGCACTAGCACACTTCTTTATAATTACTAATGAGTTGACATGAAATGGATAAGGTAGCACACTGGTAAATAGGAACAAAAGTATAATGTGGTAGAGGATGCTTTATGTAGCTCAGGTGGATGCAATATTCAATGAATGCAGTACAGAAAATACGCAATATGATTCAACCAGACAATGTAATCACTTTTCTCGGGCTATTCCCTCCCCCCCTCTTTATGCAATGCAAGGAAATGGAAGGAAAACACACAGTCCTCAGAAATGCAATCAACTGTAATTCAGTTCAATCCCAGCAAGCTTACAGAAAACAGATAGGAGTTTTGAAAACACAGGCAATGCTTGGATATGTGCTGGCAATGAATGCGAAATATGCTAAATTTGCTTTTAATTCCCTTATAGAGGTTCAGGGTGAGTGGTATCTAGTTAATATTAGTCCAGGCTCACACTAGCAATGATGCAGGGATAGTTAGCAGGTTAAACGAATTTCTGGCAAATGGAAAGCAAAACTGCTGTCTTTTTACACGTGAAGAAATTTGCAAATCGCGGCAAAATTCGCGGATGCGCCGAGCGCTATTACAAAGGAACCGCAAGGACTATCTCTACCGTTTTGGGGTCCTAGAAAAGCCTGGGATCTCAGCTTCCAAATGAAAGTTATTGCAAGTCTCTAGCCCAAACGGTTGCGGAGATATGAGTAATTTAGTAAAGGTCGTTTTTGGTTTTGTAAATTTTAAACGCACACTTTTTCAAAATGACAAGTGACAAATTTTTGCAGCTAGAATGACAGGTGACAGCTAGGAGGCAGTTCTACTTAGGTTAAATAGATTGAATTAGATGAATTTAAACTAAGAGATGTGTTCTGAGTTTTGCTAAGTACTCACAAGAGATTTTGAACAGGAAAGCGACTTGGTCACGGACTTCAGTCTGGTCAGGTCTTTCCGGGTTCTGCTCACAGCGCCTGGCCTCTGGAACTGCTCACAGGGGTCTGGTCTCTGCTAGGCACCGGTTCTTTGGGTCTCTCTGCTCTGGATAGATTGAAGTCTCTAGTTTGGCTTTCTGGAGTTTGATGGAGGTAAGTATGGATTTTTCCGGCAGAGCTTTCAGCGGCAGATGGATTTTGAATCCCCTATCTGTCCTGTCTGTCTGCTTTTATGTGTTTAGAATGTGGGTGTGTTCTAGCATCACTGACCCTACCTCTCTCTCAGCTTCTAATTGGTCAAACTTTCACTCGTCCCCTGATTGGCGAACTAAGTTGTGTCAGAGTGATGTCATCCATTTATGATCTCTTGAAACAACCTCCCTTATCAACTGTGCACCCAAATCTATATATGATCAAAATACATACTTCAGAGTTACACAGTTGTTTGAAATTACATACCCATGTCACCTATCACATGAGGTATACTCTGTCCCAAATCTGCTGTTTCTAGGAGCTTGCATTCAAAGGGTGTACATAATTGACTTTTTAACTGCTTTTCCAATTTCCGACATGGACCCAACTTTACATACATGTGTGCAGGGGGTAGGGACATTAACTGATGAAGTTTCAGATTTCTAACATGCACACATTTAGAGTAATATCCACTTTTCCGCTAAAACCCCCCTGAACATACCACCGGTTCCTACCACGTCTTAAACTGTGGGCAGAAAAATCACAAGAATTATGGTGTCATTTATAAAATTTTCACATGTCCGCTCTATGAGTTATTCATCTTTTTAAAGTTATGTTCTGGCTCCAAAGGGGTGTGGTTTACCCTCAGCACAAGGTTGAATTTCTGGTTCTTTCCAGTTCTGCCAAGCCAGCTTGCTCTCACAGGCAGTGCTCCTCCCAGCTTCTCCAGGAGGAAGCCACTTTTTACGACGTCTGTAATAAAAAACCTTTGCCTGAGTGGAGAGGGCTTTGTTCACTCTCTGGCAGAGCACAGGAAATTCAATTATCAGATAGATGGCATATCCTTAGCCTGGGCAGCAAAAGGAAGGTTGGCCTGGGAACACAGTGGTGACTCAAGTTTCACTGCTGATGGGTAGTTGCTAGGCAAAATCAAGTTCCTTAAGCCAGACCTTCAGCTAACTTTTTGTTGCTTTTAAAATAACTTGTAATTTTACACATGCAGCTAGAATGCTGATTCTAAGCGCAAAACTATGACATTTCAACAGTTACAAAGGCATGTGACACCAAACATAGGTCACTCATTTAATTTAACATTTTCGATTTTGGTGGTTTTAAATCCAGTTGTAGTTAGGCTTAAGCTGCTGACTCCATAGCATTTTTGTTATAAGCATTGTTTTTGGGCTCTTCATTTCCCAGATTTTGTAGGCACACAAAACTCCATTCTGCCAAATGTCTGCTGGTGTTCAGTGAATATTTTGCACATGTTGCAAGGTTTGAAATAGGCATTTTGCTTGCCTTCAGAAAAACACACAGAGTGGTTTTAAAACGCCGGCTTTTGGATAGTGGTGAGTACTGGTACTGCACCCATTTTTGGGATTTAAGAAATGAATTCCCCACAATTCTAGGTTGCATTTGGCAATCAGCATTGCCATTCCCAATGGTTTCAGACTACTGTGCGGGTAGTCCAATGGTGGTTTTAAAGCGCTTTGAAGCTAACCGGCGCTACTGTTTTTCCTTTGGCAACCCATTTCCCTCATGGCAACCCGGCCTTTCATTCTCGCACTGGTGGGTGGCAAGTGAGGCAACCATTTTGGTGGGCGCACAACTGCGCAGCTTTCCTGGATTTCGGCGCACATGTGGGTTTTCCGCCATCTTGAATTTTCTAAGCCCACAGCACCAAATGTTGTAGCAGGGTAGCTTAAACGTGGGTCAGGACACCCTACAAGCCCCCCCACGTGACTGCACTTTGAGTTTGGGTCGATGGGGAGTCGCGTGCCCAAGGGTTTTGACCCACGCACCGGTCTGTCCGCATAATCTTCTTCCTCTTCTGTAGATGGCACAGTTCAGCATCTTCTTCTCCATCCGGTCAGATCGATCAGTTCTCCTCGCCGGTCCTGATGGGAAGATTGGGCGGTACCCCGGGCCCGTTGTGTCTTTGCTCCCGGTCTCCGGATCGTCCTTCTTGGTCATCCTTCATGGTTTCATCTCTCCTAGGATGATAAAGCAAAAGCGGCAATATCTACTCATAGACGTTTTTCCACCACTGTTGAGGTAGTGGGGCAGCATATGCATTTTATCATAACGAAACATTACATTCTTATTTTGAGAAAAAAAAAACAGTATCACTAGAGACAGTTTCATGTAAATCACAATATTTTAGAGACTAGATGTGGTATGTTTTATGGTTGGAACTGAATTAGTCTGAGACAGTGCCTGCTAGGATTCCAGAGGATTCCTCCAGTTGTTGCAGAGTGTGCCTGGGATGGCAACATTTCAACTGGTTTATGTGGACCCACTTGTCTTCCCCCTCTGCCGAACCGCCTTTGGGGATGCGGATCTTGTAGGCCACAGGGGAGATCTTATCGACGATCTCAAAGGGTCCCTTCCATGTAGGCAAAAATTTGCGCTGCTTGGCCTGGTTCCTTTGGAAGTTGTATAGATAGACCCGGTCTCCCACCTGATATTCCTTCCTGGAAGTTTTCAGGTCATAATGGGTCTTCATGCTATCAGCCGATCTTTCTAGATTCCGCTGAGCATAAGCAAAAGCATGTTGAAGGTGTTTCCTTAAATTCTCTACATACTCATGAGTAGTGGAGGCATTTATCAGTGTCTGCTCTTGGGTCCTATAGAGCAAATGCTGAGGAAGCACCATCTTGCGTCCAGTCATCAACTCAAATGGTGACATTTTGGTTGCAGATGAAGGGGTAGATCTGATAGCCATTAGGACCAGAGGTAATCGGATATCCCAACTTGGCCCAGAATCTGCCACAAACTTCTTTAATATGCTCACAATTGTCCGGTTATATCTCTCTACTGCCCCAGAAGAAGCTGGCCGATAAGCAATATGCAACTTCCTTTTGACCCCCAGTATCTCCCACATCTTTGTCATTACTTCACTGGTGAAGTGGCTACCTCTGTCTGACTCAATCCTTTGAGGTAGACCAAAACGGGAAAAGATGTGGTTAATCATCAAGGCAGCTGCAGTTTCTGCCTTGCAATTTGGGGCTGGGAGACATTCCACCCACTTGGTAAACAAGCATGTCACGGTCAACATGTACTTATTCCCCCTAGCCGAGCGAATCACAGGGCCTACAAAGTCGATTTGTAAATCTGACCATGGCAGTGTCATTCCCCTCTTTTGTAAAGGCGCCCGGTGTGTGAGGGATGATGGCTGAAATTGTGCACACACAAGGCAACCCTTCAGGTACTGGTCGAGGTCCTGCCCCATGTGTGGCCAGTATGCAACCTCTCTTAAGATTTCCAATGTTGTGTGAAACCCCCTATGACCGGCAGTGGCCGCATCATGGGCGTGACTTAACATCAGGCTTCGGAATGAGGTAGGAACCACCCACTGATCGTGGCCAGCTTTGGATTTCCTTACCAGCAAACCGTCTTGGATTCGGAACATTTTTGGACATTTCATCAACACTCTTAGGTCCTCTTTCCCAATGTAATCGGTATCCGTCAGGGGAAAGTTCTCAGGGTCCTCAAGGTGCTGGTAAAATTTACCAATAATTGGATCCCCCTTCTGAGCTGTAATCAAATCAGCATCAGGGGTCTCCTTACTCCATTGTGCAATTGAGAGGTCGTTGTGAGCATTTGTCTGGGACCTAGTGATGGCAGTGACCTGGATTTCCCCCAACAGGGACTCAATCTCAATTAGATCCCCGTGGATGGCCCCGGTTTTGGCCAGCTGATCAGCTAAGTCATTTCCAGTTTTGTCTGGTCCCTCTACTTTGGAATGACCCTTGATCTTCTTCCAATAGATGGTCATCCCATTCGAGGTGACCAGATCATCAATGTTTTGGATCAACTTCCCATGTTTCAAGGGTTTGTTGTTAGCACATACCATGCCTCTGGTCTTCCAATTAACCAGGTGCTCCACGAACCCGTTCCGTACATAATCCGAATCTGTGATTATGACCAGTTCGTGGAGTTGATGCTGGACAGCAGTGAGGATGGCCTGATGCACAGCCATCAATTCTGCCACCTGACTACTTCGGGGACCAATTTTGTATCCAGCGGAGGGTTCTGGGGACTCATTCACCCATGCATTCCCTACGCCGGCCACCAGTTCTTTCTCCCCGTTGTTGTCGACATGGTAAGAGCATCCATCCACATACACAGTGGGCATTCCCTCACACTTGTCTTCTTCAAAGACTTTGTGGGGGGAATTAAGGTATGCCTCCATGTTGTCCTTTATTTTTAGACTTTCGTCCTCGAGACAGTTTTCTCTGGCACAATCATGCAAGTCAGCCAGACCTTGCGCGAGGGGACTCTTCTTATTTTGGCCATATCTGACCTCCACAGGAAAGCCTTGCATTGACAGAATCCAGGAAGTAATTCGGGAATTACTCACATTTCCGGCCCGGATTCTGTCACTTTGGAGATATTGCAGCGGCTGGTGTGGAGTCTCCACTATAATGTGTTCCCCCTGGATAAACGGGCGGTAATTCTTCAATGCCCACACCGTTGCCAGGAGTGCCTTCTCACAATCGTTGAATTTTTCCTCCACAGAGGATAAAGTTTTGCTCGCATAGGAGATTACTTTATTGACCTTGTCATGCTTTTGATATAATACTGCCGTCAAGCACGTATTAGAGAACCCTGTCTCCAGGAAGAACTCCTTGTTTCTGACAGGGTAAGCTAGGCAAGGCGCTTGTGAGAGGCTTCTTTTGAGTTGTTTTACCGCCTCGGCTTGTTCTGGACCCCATTCCCACTTGACCCCCCCCTTCAGGAGATGAATCAGGGGTCTGGTGATCTCTGCGTAGCCCTCAATGAACTTTCTGCTGTAATTAGTCAGTCCAAGGAGGCTCCTTAGTTCCCGCAGAGTTGTGGGGTCTTTCAGTTTCTGAAGTGCTTCCACTTTCTTTTCCTGGGGACAGAGACCCTGAGGAGTAATCTCATGCCCCAAGAAATTAACACGGGTTCTACACCACTGTGCTTTCTGAAAGGAAAGTTTTGCTCCGGCGGCCCTCAACTGTGTCAGAACATAACGGATCTCTGCTATGTGTTCCTCCACAGATGAACTTTTGATGAGGACATCATCTACATAAGCCAGGTTACCCCTCGTACCCAGGTCGGGCATGGCCTTATGTAGGAAAATATTGAACTCATTACCGGAGTTAAGGTATCCGAAGGGAGTCCGGGTCCATGTGTACTGCTGGCCCCCAAAGGTAAAAGCCAGCTTGTATTGGTCCTCCCTACTGACAGGCACGGTCCAGTATCCATTGGTCAGGTCTATTGCAGTGAATACCTGTGACCCCTGGATCTGGGCCAGCCCTTGGTCAATGTAGGGCAGAGGCCATCGGGAAGTATGGACCCGTTTGTTGAGCTCCCTGAGGTCGGCGCAGAGTCTCCACTGGCCGTTTGGCTTCAATATTCCCAGCACCGGATTATTGAAGGTGCTGTGGACTGGACGGATTATTCCCCGGGACTCAAGGTTCTTAATTATTTCAGTAAGGGACTCCATTGATGCGAGAGGCAAGCGATATTGCTTCACAAACACAGGAGTCATGCCAGGGTCCGTGGGGATTGTTGTTGTGTGGATGTCAGTGCGACCACAGTCATATGAGTCTACCGCAAAGAGATCTTGGAAATCCAAGAAAACTTGTTTCAACTTTTGCTTTTGTTCCAGAGTCACACAGGCATCAGCTAGGTTGACTCTCTCTTCCACCATCTGCCTGAAGCCTGGAAAGACTTCTGGTTTGGCTATCTCCGCGGCCTCCTCCAGCTGGGTGGAGAAGTCCCTGGTCAGAGTGCTGATTTGGACCGGAGGCTTCAGGTGGGAAAGGCAGCCCTCATGTATCTGGAAAATCACCTCATCCCTCCTGAAGTCACACGTCACATCTTCCTTAGCATAGGGGCAGGAAGTGTACACCAGGAAGTTCCCCCCATGCCGGGTAAAAATCCTGTCTGGTGTTGTATTGTCCTCACTGTCACTGTCAACACAGTCCTTGGGGATTGGTCCTAACAGTTCATTTACAAGATCAATGGAGAAATGTCGGTCATCAACCGCCATTCCAATAATGGTGCCTGCGGCTAGAGTAATACTCTTTAAGTCGCTGTTATCCACCTCTATTGGAATGGTGTCATGTTCTATGTTGACTAATGGAGTCGGGTTTACCCCCAACCCTTGCTGTTGGAGAGAAGCATTTAGATGTATGTAAGCATCAGGGTTTTTCAACTCTTGTCCCCTTTTAACTTTCACTTCCAGGGAGAATTGTCGGGTCCTTTCTGGGATGGTGACTTCCTCTTTAACCTGAATTTCAACTGCATAAGGTAGCAATTGAGCTGACCTAAATGCTTTTTCTGGATCATCAAAGCCCATGGGATTATCCGCTAATCGGGACCAAGCTTTGAAGTTTATTAGGTCCAAACTAATGGCAAAGCGATTGAGAATGTCACTGCCTAAGTAAAAGGCGGCAGGGACGTCTCGCACGACCCAACAATTATGGACTATGCTCTTGTTGCCAATGGAGATTTTGAGCATACACCTGCTTGGCAGGAGATGTTTGGAATTAGGTACTTCCAGGTCCATTTCCCATTTGTCTATCAGTTTGAAGGTGGGAATGGCTGGTTCTTTTGGGAGTTGGCGAAACATGGCTTCGCTGATGAAGCTCTTACCGTTGTTCACACACACTCGAGCGAGAACAGAGTCCTTCCCATCATTTAACTGAACAGGGATGAACAACTGCTCTCCAATTTGCTGAATATCAGCCAGGCTCTGAGCTGATTTCACATCTTTCTGGACTATAGGAGTGGGAGTTTCAGATTGTGGATTGGTATAGAATTTCAGAGTGTTTCCTTCCAGCGTGGAATACCACCTTAAACTGGAAGGAAGGTTGATTTTCAGAAATAGAGAGGACCCCCCATCACCGGTCTGTTGTCCTACTGCTATGATTGTCACGTCTGGAATCTGGCTATTCTGGAAGTGAAATTCTACTTGGTCAGATTTTTGTTCAACCATGTGGCATGTGCCGTTTAAACTAACATGGTTGACACTCTGTTTTAATTTTATGGGTCGGCTAGTCTGAGTCCAGAGGACCTTGTTTACGCAATCTATTAGGGGTGACAACCTTCTCAGGAGGTCATTCCCTAGTAAACAAGGGGTGCCCTCTGGGGTCACAACTATGACCGGGTGTTTCAACTTATGTCGCCCGATCTTAATGTCCAAGTCTGCCGTCCCCTCGACGGGAATTTCCTTCCCGTCAAAGTTCTGCAGTTGTCCAGGAAGAGAGGTGAGAGGAATTTGGTAATTCTCTCCCCTTCCTGCATTCAGTTCATCAAAGGCCCTTCTGGACAGAAGGGTAGCTTGAGATCCAGTGTCCACCAGTGCCGAGATTGTACCCTGCCCCTGTACTTGTACCGGGGCATAATATCTTCCCTCCTTCTCCTCAAGGGGGCACAGATAATGTACATTTTTGGACAACTGGTGGGCTAATTTTCTGGTTTTGGACATCGCTAGCGAGGAGATTTGGGCAGAATTCTGTGGAGAGTCTTGGGAATCTGAAAGAAAAAATTTGCAACTGGAGATCAGAGCCATTGTGGGTTCCCCTGGTTCCGGTTCTGGGCTGCCCCCCCCTTTTTGGAGGCAGTCCCCAGGATGGGTTTGAACCAGGGGATTTTCTTGCGGTTGGTTCTGGGATGAGATGGTGGGCGGCGGTAGCTCAGTCTCCACATCTCCCCAGTCTGGATTTGCATTCCTAGGGACCCATTTTTCTTTGGGAGGAGTTCCCCCCTCTCTGAAGGAGAAGATCCTTTTCCCAGGATCCTCTGAGGATCCCTCTCCCTCAAATTGGAAGATCTGTACCTCCTCCTCAAACTGAGTCTGTTTGGGTCTTTTGTTTCTCCTACCCCCCCTCTGCTCCTTAGGAGGCAGACTTTCCGGGGCAAGAGATTTTGTTTCCGGTTCCTGGGTTTCCAGGGGCTGTTTACAAGTGAGGAAGGAAGCTTCCTCCAAGGCTTTACACCCCCCTTCCCTTTGTGCCTCCTCCCTGGGAACCGGTGAGTTATCGGGGTGCTGCCCCCGTCATTGTTCTGGAGCACCAGGTCCAGAGGTGGGTGCGTTCTGCGCCGGCATGCTGATCTGAGGGTTCTGCTGTGCCCTCAGTATATGACCCATATCCCGCGCCATGTTTTGAACCTGGCGCTCTAACTGGGAAACCCGCTCAGGCTGATACGGGGCCCTGTTTTCTCCCCTGGGCTGATCCCGGGAAGGGTAGCTGTCCCTCCTCTGGTAGTACCCCTGGTTGGGAAGATTTTGGTACCCCTCCACCCTTGGCCTCCCCTCTCCCGGATTCAGTGGTCTGGGCTCAGGGAATTGAGGAAAGAAGGATGGATGATTTTGGGGTTGGAAGTCGGGTGGATATCTGGGGAAAAAGTTCTGCCCAGGGTTTGGTAAATTTCTGCCCTCCTGTGGGAAGTTTGGAGGGAAGTTCCCTGGGTTAGGTGCTTGTCTGGATCCCCCCCCTTGGGCTGGAGGAGTCCACACATAACCCAGGATGGGTCGATTACCTTTGTAGCGAGGACTTACATAGTCAGGAGAGCGAGGGACCCCATTTGTGGGGCTGCCTCCCTGGCTCCCTGTCTGCGACTGGCCCGAGGACCTTCTGGGCCTAGCATTATTAGGTGCAGGTAGGTTTTTAGGCCCCCCCATCTCCAAATCCAAAACGGGGGTGACCTTTACCTCTGCCACCTTGGCAGCAGCAGGGGTGCTGTTGGCTTTGGGGTTTTTCTGGGCATTGCTTTTATTTTCTATGGGCTTCTGCACCTCATAGATGCGGGTAGCCTGTTCAATGACCCAGTCTAAAGATCTTTTCTCGTGAAAATCCCTCACGAGCTGGGTCATGATATATTTGGGCAAGGCATGGAAAAACGTGTTTATAAATTCACGGCTATCCGTGCGCACCCTTCTTGTGGTCTGTGCAAAAGCCCGCTTTAACTCCTGCACAAATTCTTGTGGGGCCTGATCCTCCCCACATTGCAAATTGTAGGCCGCCTTGCGAGCCTCTTGAGGATTTCTGTGAACAGAAAAATGTTTCAGGATGGCCGCCTTATAGGTGGACCATCTTAAATGATTTTGGTCCTCCAGCCCCGCAAAGAAACTGGAGTATTCCGGGGAGAAGGTCCACTTTACATATTGAATGCAGCTTTGGCTGTCCTTCAAATGGAAAGTCTCCATCATTTGTTCAAACAACTCTAAGTGCTCCCAAACAGAATACTTAGCGTTCTTATGGTAAGGCGTGATGACGCTCCTGATCGCCTTAATCTGCTTTAAGGGGTCCTTGAGCAAGGCCCTTTTTGCCTTATTGGCCTTTTTGGTTCGGGTAACCCTTGTCCATTCTTCGTCGGACTCAGAGGCACTGCTCCCAGAGGTTCCCGTCTGTTCTTCCAGGTTTTCCCGGATTCTGCGAGCCTGGGAATGGCTGGCAGAATGTGGGGACCTGGTCTCCTGTGTCCTGCGCAGTTCAGAGGAGTCTTCAGATTCCTCCTTGCTGTCAGGATTTGATGGGTACCCCCTCCACTGACCTAACTGGGCAGAGGTTTTCAGGATGCCCTTAATGGGCCTACTCTCCTGGGGTTCCCCACTGAACTGTATTGTACTTGGGTGCCCATACCCGGATGCCCACCCCTCCATTCCTGGATGGTACTGGCCTATGAGCCCCATGCTTCTGGCTGGATAGTAATCTGCCATCCCTGTGGCCCTGTGCTCATGTGCGCCAGGGGACATGGGGGTGGCAGAGTCCAGGGACTGGGGAAAATGAAGGTCCCTGGTGTTAGGGCTCCTGCGGTTATGGTCAGGAATCTCTCTTTCCCAGCGGACCTCATCTCTATCCGCCCCTGCTCCCTGTTGCAATGCAAGAGCCTGCATTTGTGCTTTCAGTTCCTCTGTTAAGGCCTTACTCGACTCTATCAGTTTCTCCTGCATCGCTACCTGTTGCTGGAGCCTATCATTGTGTTGACAGAGGGCCTCATTTTCCCTCTGTGCTTCCTGGTTGGTCCTGGAGAACTGGGCCAGTCTTTGCTGCAGGAGGGTTACCTCCTGAGCTGTGTCCCTATTGGCCTGCTCCTTTCTTGCTAGAGCATCCTCCACCCTTCTGGTGTGCTCTACCAAGTTCTGGTTTTCTTTTTGGAGGTCACCCAGCCCCTGGTGGGCCAGGTGATTTTCTTCCATTTTCCTTTTTAAATGGCAGACTTCCTGGCCTAAGGCGTCCCTTTCCTGACTAAGAGCCTGCATTTGTGCCGCCAGGTCGTCCCTTTGCCGTTGAAGGGCACCAGCTTTTTGGCGCTCCTCATCAAACTCTGCCTGGGTATCCAGGTCTTTCAAGATCAGCTTGTTGCTCTCTACCTTCACTCTATCTAGATGACTTTGCAGGGTGGCTACCTGCTCCGTGCATGCCCTGTTAAAGTCTAATTGTTGCTCCAGCTTTTTCTGGCTCTGCAGTAAGGAGTCCAAACTGTCTTGGTGCTCCTTCTGTAGGGCCAGAAATCTGGTATCCTGTTCTGACTTTTCCTTTTGCAGCACATCCATATCCTCCTTTATTTTAGTGATGTACCGTCTGCTGTCATTTTCTGACTCCTGGCTCCTCTGCAGCCTCTGCTCAGAAGAGTCCAGATCAGATTGGGCCTTCTGTAATGCCATCTGTTGCCTATTTGCCAGATTTTGGCTTTCCGCACATCTATCCTGCATGTCTCCAACGTATAGGTACAGGTATGCTGCTATCCTGGCAATCTTATTGTGTTCCTCTTTGGCTTTAGGAGCCATATATAGTTCACTCAGGGCCACATGTAAGGGACCCTGATCTCTATATATATCTGACCCTGTTTCAGTGACCTGTTGTGTGATGGCCTGCAACCACACATCCTGGCCCTGTTCGGTCCATTCACCTCTCACAAATAGCTTATGCAAGAGGTGCTCTCTGGCTATTTTCATGTCTACTAAGGTCGTCATTCTAGAGATTGGTCTCTGTCCTGACTTACAGAAGTTTGTATTTTATTTTTGCAGAACAGAACTTTTCTTGGAGTGTCCCTTTTGAGGAATGCTTCACAGCGTAATGCAGCGTGGTGATCCGACTGGATGTATGTATCCCGTCAGTTAGCACACTGTATTAATCTGCACAAGTGGTATTCTAACCCAGAATCCCGGATACGAGCCCCCACTTTGTAAGAGGATTCAATTCAGCACTACAGCCCAGTTAACGCCTAGTCTAGAATACTGAATGAAAACCCTTATTGATATATCTTTAGGTCCAGTTCATGCGTTCTGGATGACTACCCTTGTATAACACCCCTCTCTTGGAATCCCCCTGACCCCACTGAGCCAAGAAGTAGTTCTGTTTTGCAAGTTTAAAAGGTTTATTTGATAAATTAAAATATATATATCACACTTTATAATAAATTAATAATTGAATATCACACTTAATCTGATATGGTAAATATTAACAACGGAGAATCTGGCACTAGCACACTTCTTTATAATTACTAATGAGTTGACATGAAATGGATAAGGTAGCACACTGGTAAATAGGAACAAAAGTATAATGTGGTAGAGGATGCTTTATGTAGCTCAGGTGGATGCAATATTCAATGAATGCAGTACAGAAAATACGCAATATGATTCAACCAGACAATGTAATCACTTTTCTCGGGCTATTCCCTCCCCCCCTCTTTATGCAATGCAAGGAAATGGAAGGAAAACACACAGTCCTCAGAAATGCAATCAACTGTAATTCAGTTCAATCCCAGCAAGCTTACAGAAAACAGATAGGAGTTTTGAAAACACAGGCAATGCTTGGATATGTGCTGGCAATGAATGCGAAATATGCTAAATTTGCTTTTAATTCCCTTATAGAGGTTCAGGGTGAGTGGTATCTAGTTAATATTAGTCCAGGCTCACACTAGCAATGATGCAGGGATAGTTAGCAGGTTAAACGAATTTCTGGCAAATGGAAAGCAAAACTGCTGTCTTTTTACACGTGAAGAAATTTGCAAATCGCGGCAAAATTCGCGGATGCGCCGAGCGCTATTACAAAGGAACCGCAAGGACTATCTCTACCGTTTTGGGGTCCTAGAAAAGCCTGGGATCTCAGCTTCCAAATGAAAGTTATTGCAAGTCTCTAGCCCAAACGGTTGCGGAGATATGAGTAATTTAGTAAAGGTCGTTTTTGGTTTTGTAAATTTTAAACGCACACTTTTTCAAAATGACAAGTGACAAATTTTTGCAGCTAGAATGACAGGTGACAGCTAGGAGGCAGTTCTACTTAGGTTAAATAGATTGAATTAGATGAATTTAAACTAAGAGATGTGTTCTGAGTTTTGCTAAGTACTCACAAGAGATTTTGAACAGGAAAGCGACTTGGTCACGGACTTCAGTCTGGTCAGGTCTTTCCGGGTTCTGCTCACAGCGCCTGGCCTCTGGAACTGCTCACAGGGGTCTGGTCTCTGCTAGGCACCGGTTCTTTGGGTCTCTCTGCTCTGGATAGATTGAAGTCTCTAGTTTGGCTTTCTGGAGTTTGATGGAGGTAAGTATGGATTTTTCCGGCAGAGCTTTCAGCGGCAGATGGATTTTGAATCCCCTATCTGTCCTGTCTGTCTGCTTTTATGTGTTTAGAATGTGGGTGTGTTCTAGCATCACTGACCCTACCTCTCTCTCAGCTTCTAATTGGTCAAACTTTCACTCGTCCCCTGATTGGCGAACTAAGTTGTGTCAGAGTGATGTCATCCATTTATGATCTCTTGAAACAACCTCCCTTATCAACTGTGCACCCAAATCTATATATGATCAAAATACATACTTCAGAGTTACACAGTTGTTTGAAATTACATACCCATGTCACCTATCACATGAGGTATACTCTGTCCCAAATCTGCTGTTTCTAGGAGCTTGCATTCAAAGGGTGTACATAATTGACTTTTTAACTGCTTTTCCAATTTCCGACATGGACCCAACTTTACATACATGTGTGCAGGGGGTAGGGACATTAACTGATGAAGTTTCAGATTTCTAACATGCACACATTTAGAGTAATATCCACTTTTCCGCTAAAACCCCCCTGAACATACCACCGGTTCCTACCACGTCTTAAACTGTGGGCAGAAAAATCACAAGAATTATGGTGTCATTTATAAAATTTTCACATGTCCGCTCTATGAGTTATTCATCTTTTTAAAGTTATGTTCTGGCTCCAAAGGGGTGTGGTTTACCCTCAGCACAAGGTTGAATTTCTGGTTCTTTCCAGTTCTGCCAAGCCAGCTTGCTCTCACAGGCAGTGCTCCTCCCAGCTTCTCCAGGAGGAAGCCACTTTTTACGACGTCTGTAATAAAAAACCTTTGCCTGAGTGGAGAGGGCTTTGTTCACTCTCTGGCAGAGCACAGGAAATTCAATTATCAGATAGATGGCATATCCTTAGCCTGGGCAGCAAAAGGAAGGTTGGCCTGGGAACACAGTGGTGACTCAAGTTTCACTGCTGATGGGTAGTTGCTAGGCAAAATCAAGTTCCTTAAGCCAGACCTTCAGCTAACTTTTTGTTGCTTTTAAAATAACTTGTAATTTTACACATGCAGCTAGAATGCTGATTCTAAGCGCAAAACTATGACATTTCAACAGTTACAAAGGCATGTGACACCAAACATAGGTCACTCATTTAATTTAACATTTTCGATTTTGGTGGTTTTAAATCCAGTTGTAGTTAGGCTTAAGCTGCTGACTCCATAGCATTTTTGTTATAAGCATTGTTTTTGGGCTCTTCATTTCCCAGATTTTGTAGGCACACAAAACTCCATTCTGCCAAATGTCTGCTGGTGTTCAGTGAATATTTTGCACATGTTGCAAGGTTTGAAATAGGCATTTTGCTTGCCTTCAGAAAAACACACAGAGTGGTTTTAAAACGCCGGCTTTTGGATAGTGGTGAGTACTGGTACTGCACCCATTTTTGGGATTTAAGAAATGAATTCCCCACAATTCTAGGTTGCATTTGGCAATCAGCATTGCCATTCCCAATGGTTTCAGACTACTGTGCGGGTAGTCCAATGGTGGTTTTAAAGCGCTTTGAAGCTAACCGGCGCTACTGTTTTTCCTTTGGCAACCCATTTCCTTCATGGCAACCCGGCCTTTCATTCTCGCACTGGTGGGTGGCAAGTGAGGCAACCATTTTGGTGGGCGCACAACTGCGCAGCTTTCCTGGATTTCGGCGCACATGTGGGTTTTCCGCCATCTTGAATTTTCTAAGCCCACAGCACCAAATGTTGTAGCAGGGTAGCTTAAACGTGGGTCAGGACACCCTACAGCAATTATTTTCTTAATATGCAGGGCATTTTTTACTTGGCATCAAAGGTAAAACCAACATGATAAGTGTTATTAAGTAAGTAGACTACATACATTTGATGTTGCCAACACATTTCAATTTCTTAAAGTGGCATGGCCTTTTGTTTTACTTTCTAAATTGGCTAAATATTTTAAAATTTGCATCCAGGGTAAGCCAACAATTCACGTGTTATTATATTGTTTGATTGTCCTACATTGGTGGTTTCAGTCTGCATTACTTTTTTATTGTAACATGGTATGTTGTACTTGGCATAACAGGTAAAGTCTCTAACGTGGCCTAAATTAGTAGTGCCAGTCTGCAATTACTCTCTTAACGGGCATAGCATTTTTTAATATACATCAAGGATGAAGCAAATATGATAAGTGTTATTATGTGGATTGATGGGCCTCCACTATTAGCGCCCATATTCAAATACTTTCTTATTGTGGCATGGAATTTTATACTTGGCACTAAGGGTAAAGCAATCATGATGAGGGCTACTAAGTGGCTAGACTGACCTAAATTATTAGCAGCAGTCTTTGTTTGCTTCCTTGAAGTGGCATGGCATTTTATCTGCATAGCATCAAGGGTAAAATAAACATGATATGTGTTAATATGTGGCTAAATTGGCCTACATTAGTAGTGACAATCTGCATTGTCTTTATTAACGGCCATGGCATGTTCTTCTACCTTTTTTCAAGGGTAAAGCAAGCACGATCAGTGTTATGTGGCTAGACAAGCCTGAGCACAGTAACTTTTTAATTGCCTCCAAGGGTAAAGCCAACATATAAACAGCTATTACATGGCTAGACTAACCTACTTGGTGTTGCCATCTGCATTTACGTTCTTAATGTTTCATGACCCTTTTTACTTGGCATCAAGTGTAAAGGAAACATAGTGAATTGTACTACATTGCCCACATGGGTAGCTTCAGCCGGGCCATATAGTCTTAGTTTGTCATCACATTTCATTTTTTACCTGGCATCAAAGGTAAGATGAACATGACAAGTGGTGTTATGTTGCTATGCTAGACTGGCCTTCATTAGTAGTGCCAGTTTGCATATACTTTATTAATGGGCATGGTCTATTTTAATAGGCATCATGGGTAAAGCCAACATGATAAGAGTTATTATGTGGCTAGAATGGCCTATATTGATGGTGACAGCCTTAATTTACTTTCTTACTGTGACATGCAATTTTCTAACTGAGCATCAAGGGTAAAACAAACATAACGTGCCTGAATTTCAAAAATATTTTCAATGGGACTTTCCCATGTGAAAAACGTTTTTTGTAAATCGGGCCCAATGAGTGTTACCACATGGTAAAACTTACCTACATGGGTAGCTCTAGTCTGGCCATGTATTCGAAGTGTGGCAGGCATTTTTGTGCTGTGCATCAAGGATAAAGGCAAACATGAATCTGTTTATGTGGCAAATAGTGCTACATTAGTGTAGCCATGCTGGTTATACTTTTTTCTGTGGCATGGCCTTTTTTACTGGCTGAGAATTCGATTATGGCAATACTGGCATATTTTGGTGGAGGCTGCATGGACATGTGTGGGTACAGCCATCATGACAATGTTGTTTATCCTGGCATATGTTGTCATGTGCACTGTTGGTGACTCGCACCGATTGGGTTTCTTCATGTCCTACCATACAAAACCGATTACAATGTATCTAGCTTTTTACTCAGTTTTGCACAGAAAGTGCTATAAAATGCACCATTTTAACCCATTACTTAAAAAAATATTCCTGGGTGGAGAACCCCCTGATCCTCCCTTGGTTGGCTTGGGCTCCCTCTCCAATGCTCGATTGACCCCGCATATTTAGTGCAAACACTTACGCCCCTCCCGTTTAAAAATTCACCAGCCACCACTGCTATTGGCACATATTGTCCTTCAAGAAGAGGGTGAGTTTGTGATTGGTTTAGTGGGAGCAGAGCAAATATTGCTATTAGGTTTGCATGTGAGGCAGGCTTGGCAATTGCCTTCATGAGTGTAGGTCATGTTTGTGATGTGTGCTTTATTATTTGCATATAGTTGGTGCTAAGCAAATCAGAGGTTGTTGACTGCATACTGTTTGGGGGAAAGGGCATTTGTGTAATTTGTTTTGATTCTGTGACAGGGTGCAGGTGCTTAGCAGGCCATATTTTGTGCATAGGTGTGCGTTATAATGAGAGATAGGAATCAGTGGTAGTAGTTGGGGGATGTGTTGGCTAGTGAGTGCGAACTTTGTGTAGTGAAGGGCAGGTGAAGATAAGGGAGGTGATGGGTACTGGTGTACCATAGAGTGGTTATCAATTAAGGAATAAGGTTGAGCATTAGTTGTTTGTCAAAGAACGAATTAAAAGGTTGTAAAGGTACTGTTTATACTACTATGAAATGTCCAAAATTCGATTGAAAATAACTATTTGCTCTGCAGACATCCCCATTCTCCAGCAGGGGGAACACTAGGGAGAGGGTCACCTTAGTGGGAAACCCCAGGCAGCAATCCCTCCTTACCTTATTTCACCCCCACCCCAAAGAAGCCACTCCCCTTCCGGTCAGGTCATCACAGGATGAGGGTGGGCAAAAGGGGGTACCCTTTTTAAGGTGGTGAGAAGCTGGACCCGGCCTCTTTAACAGGCCAGAGATTCGGGACCCTTCCCACCCAGTGCCTTCATTTTGAGTGATATTGTGATGTCATTTATGACTAACATGTTGTTTCCCTCAGAGGTCGTAGCTGGGGAAGGACGACGAGGAGTTATAGGGTGATCTCTACATACAAAGCAGCCACTACAACAAAATAAGCGGGGCTGCAACCACATACCCGGGGGCAGAGCCATGACGGCTGGCCTCAGGATAAATGTGACTGCACCCAATCATCAGAAGAGAGAGAGCAGTCAACATCACTAACTGAATATGGGCAGGACCAGGTCATAACATGTATTGACCTCAGAAGTAATCCATTTGGAAATGACCTGTTGTCCATAAACACATTTACCCGGAAGTAATATATGACATGCCAGTGCTGACAATCAGCAATCCTTTCAATCTGAATCATTATTGCTGATTGTATATTGATCACCAGCAAAGTAATTCTGAGTAAGTTTTATCCGATCGCCTGTTGTCATGTCTCTCTGTTGTTGCCATAAGGGGAATGGGTCAGATACTCTGGGTTGTCACTGCTATGCACAAGTTGATGTGACAGACTGACGTCTCTTAAAAAGAACTTCTGTTCTCTCCATTCAATATGACATATAAAACATCCCTTCATGAGAAGAAAAGAAAAACTAAGTTTAAATCCTTCAATTTCGGTTGCACTGTTGTTTATTGTTTGATACAAACAGCAATTACACAATTGTGTTTTTATTAGTCGAATACATGAATGTATCGCTTCCACATTTATCATTATTACAATCCTGTAACGCATATGTTGATATGTATGGGTTCGTGTTAGTCATGGTTGAGCAATACAGCATGTAAAGCCTGCCATGCCAATGTACACACATAGTGTTGAGCACACGTTAGTCAATGTAGGTAATTAGAATTTACGAATTTAAAATGATTGTTTTTTTTGTACAAAGGGATGATTTTCCTGTGATAATGAAAGGATAGAAATACAAAAGTGACTACTCCAGCTCAGCGAAGCAATGCATTGCAAGCATAACGAGGCATAGAAAAACAAACAGGCGTGACCTAGCAAATTGCATCATGGTATCATATGAATCAAATAGCAACATAGTGTGTGTAAGCAAAATATATTGTGATGTAGTCACTGAGGATAATAGCGGACAATGCCTCAGCATAATGTGGCAATAAGCCACAAGACTGTGGGCCAATACCGCCCCAGGTAATGCCCCCAGGGCCGTAGTTACAGGCCCCAGCGTAGCGAGATCTGAGCTTTTCAATGAATGAATCTTTAGCATGCAACTCTACCAAGTAATACCAATGGCAGGTGTGCACTATGGAACATGACATTCACTGACTACACCTTACCAGTATAGCACATCCATGTAGAGGCATAAAACCAGGAAGAACAGTCAGCATTGATGATGGGATTGTGATTGTATCACTTGAATGTCAGCATTACATGGTAGAATTTGGCTTCCTAGTTTGATGTGACCTAACACAGTGGAAGAAGAACACATGTTCTCTTTACTGTGGAAATGCAGACGAGGCATGTGGCTAGCTGCCAGCAAGATGGCAACCTAATAGAAGACCTCAGAGTCTGGCACGTAGAAACACACAAAAAAGTGAATTGCATGTGCAGCGCCCCACATATAAAACAATCAACACAGAGTAGCGAAAAAAGCGAAGAAGGACATTGACATAATCAAAATTGAGATCTCTATCCCTAATTCCAATCAGAAAAATGCAGCACAATTATTCATAAATAACACTAGCACAAGAGCAGACAGAGCTTCAGGGGCAAAACAAAGATTCACTGAGGTGAACTTTGTAACGAAATTTAAAGGAGGGAAAAAAAGGAAACGCCTCAGTGATCAACCGCAAAATGTCAGTACCGAGGCACAAGATGGATGGCTCCTGATGTTCATGCAGAGTCAACTGGACGCACAACCCTTCTGGGAACAGTGATGGAAAGTGCCTACTATACACAGTAGTTGAATTTGATATCTCAACCCTTGATTCCGATCTAAAAAATTTAGCACAATTATTGATGAATCATAATAGTACAAGTGGGCACTCACCGAAGCTGAAGTAAGAGAGAGCTTCAGAGTAAAGGGATTCACTGAGGTGCACCTTGTAATCTGATTTAAAATTATTAATGATGGATGCTATGGTTACTCAGCCAGTGTCCTTGCAATTATTGACCATCACAACAGAGTTGAAAAGAAAGAGTAATGGCATCCCTATTTGAATTTATCCGTTTAAACCTTTGCTAGTGAATGAATGAATGACACATAATGTTAAACACTTGTACCAAGAATTCTCGCTCGCTGAGGATGCCTGTTCAATGATTTTACTCCTCAAACTCTCTCTTTTATCATTTTGTAGTGTATTAAAATAGGAGGAGGCCTAGCTTAATCCAGTGGTACTTTAGGTACCAAGAAATAGAAACATGTGATTCAAAAGTCACTAACTACCCATCAATAAATTAAACCAGAGCATGAGAAGAGCAGTCCACAAATAACATCATTTTCCTTAGTACAGTTATTTCCTAGTTCATGCACTAACAGAAAATCAGAGCCATTAGGCCTCGGACCATATGTTTCGAGCAACACAATATCTCTTTGCAAACGCCTGTAAAACTGAAGAAAAAGTACACATCAGACCTTGCATATCAACCACAAAACCTAGAACATTCTTAAATAGGTACTCAGTTACATCACATCTATGAACTTAGCAGACCATTCCTGAAACATCAACATACTCAGTCATACAAATAGAGATGAAGTAAATGCATGAGTACTTGAGTTCCCAAGTGAAAGATTTGTCTGATGTAGAGGACTGGAAACAAAATTCACAAGACCGGATTTAAGGTTTAGAACACAAGGCTCTGTTCTGTCACCCTGGCTCTTTTACATCTACTTTACTCAGCTGGCACTCCTCATTCCCTCCTTCTCCCCAACGTCCAGTGTTATGCTGATGACACACAACCCTTCTTCAAACTCCCAGCTGACCATCTTGCACCCTCCATCATCCCTAACTGCCTTTCTGCCATCCAGGCCTGGTACACTTCCAATGATCTCTGTCTCAATGCCAGCAAAATGGAGATCCTTCGCATTGGGACCCCTGCACCTGAACTATTCCCTTCACTCTGGCCTTCTTCCATAGGCTCACCCCCTGTTCCCTTTTCTGAAGCAAGAAACCTCAGAGTCATCTTTGACTCCTCTCTCTCCTTTCTATCTCACACTCAGGACATTGCCAAGAAGTCCCACCTTCAACTCTTCCTTCTCAAAGAACTTCTACCTTTTCTCACCTTCCCCCAGAATGTTAATGTTACTTGAGCCCTGGTTCTCTTTAGGCTTGACTATTGCAATAGGCTCCTCCTGAATCTACCTGCGTCCACTCCTCAACCTCTCCAGCTAATCCAGAATAGGGCAGCAAGACTTATCCTTGGCCTCAAGCCCAAGGGTTGCATCTCTCCTGCCCGAGAATGTCTTCACTGGCTCTCAGCTGCTTTAAGGATTAAATTCAAATCCCTCTATATCATCCACAGGGCTGTCTGGGGCCAGGAACCACACTATCTGAAACTCTCTCTTGCTAAGTATTCCCCCTCTAGACCTCTGTGCTCCTCTGGCACCATCTATTTGATGGTGTAAAGTGTTTTGGTAAACAGAGGGCAGGAGGTTGATCACTTTCCTCAGCTGGCTCCCTTCTTTGGAACATCCTCCCCCTCCCTCTTCATCTTCAGCAGGACTTTCCTCAATTACAGAAGATTCTCAAGACCTTCCGCTTTACCTCCTCCTTTCCTCCCTCTCTCCTCTGCTAATCTCACAGTTGCTTGTTTGGTGTCCAGGGCCCTTATGCATCCTCGGGCCCTGACCTCCCACACCAACTCACCCCAGCTTCTATCCTCAGCACATGCCTCGGCTCCCCTTCCACGCCTGGAGGATCGCACTTACCTTACATTGGACTTCACCTGTCGCTCACCCTTGAGCACCCCAGCACCAATCTTATTTCCTCTCCCTTCTGCACTTGCACGTTCTGAATACTCACAAGGCATAGTAGGTTTGTCCTTCCCCTCCCCAACTTTATTTCATTTGTTTATATATTTTAATTGTTTCTCATCCTTTGTCCCCTTCCTGTTGCCCTGTGGGTGCTTTGAAGCAGTATTTACTTCCTGTAGAAGCGCCTAACAAACAAATAATAAATGAATAAATACAATGCAAGCGAGACTTTGGGAACTGGAAATGGTATGTACAGTTTCAGAAGGTAGAAGTAGGAGGGGGTGCATATGTTTTGCAATATCGGACAAAATGGAAGGAAGCAACACAGTTGCATTCATGAAATATAGGATATGAAACTTTGAACCTCTTCTCGAAATACAGGGAGCGCCTGAGTACAGCCAAAAGATTACATGAATCTGACAAGCCCAGACAGCTTATCATCCATGTACACTAACGCCACAAGAACTTCCATGTATTCCAAACTACCAAGAAAAAGAAGGAGCCTCTTATAGTTTAAGGTATATGATATACATACTGCCTGACTTCTCCAGAGTATCAATGGCAAAGAGACCTGATCCCCCTCAAAAGACAGTTGAACTAAGGATTCCTAAACCAAGTATTATTATACCAGATAAAAGAGGTGTCAAGAACTTCTGGATCCTGGGGAGGTGACCCAATTCTTGTGCTTCCACCAAAACAAAAGGATGGATACAGCAACTCTGCTGGAATCTTTTTTTTTTTTTGTGAAATACAAAAGTAAATACAACAAATAAGGATGATCATTTGAGCAGATTCCAGTACCACAAAACACTAATAAACAGAAAGAGGACACATCATCTATTAAACGTAATACCATTCCACAGGATCTAAAACAAAGAGACAAGTCAAGATCATCTATAAACGTACCAGCAGCATCAAAGAACAAATGAATACAACTTGTCTCTCTGAATTTGGACCCTTACCAAACCCTTGAAACATTTTTTAAATATGTATTTGCATGTATATTAGTTGCCCTATAATGTGCCATGCCATCTACAGGCAAGAATATAAATGTCTTTATTTGTGGAGTCGCACATGCAAACACTGTAGCGCCAAATTGCAAAATGTCTACAAAATCGGCCAAACTACATAGAAGAAGCAAAGTCTCTCAAACTGTCTTCCACACATACATTCTAAAGCTGGTGAGAATTATAATTAGTTATCTATTTACAAAAATAATTGTACTTTATTGGTTGTCTTTTTTTTATTAATAGAGATGTTAAATAGACCTATGATGAATCTAAAAGATGAACTACATCAAGCTAATTTCTCAAAGTTCATATGTGGTGCATGTCATGCATAGCATTATGTGGTTACTCCTAGACAAGACATTCGCACAAATGCACATTATATTATAACACTTATGTGGGCTCTATATCAACCCCCTCTATTACACTCATGACAGGCCTTAACATTATATAACTACATTTTAATGATTTAACCCATTTTCTTAAAAGGAAAGACATATCATACGTGAAATGCCAACAACCGTACTTTACACTTTTACAATAAACTCATAGTATCTCTAAGGAAGCAGAGAAAGTACTACTTCAATGGTTTGGGAAAGTTTATTACAGTTCCAGAGTGTAAAGACCAGAGGGGGGGGTCTGTGCTTCTGCTTTCTATATGGTAGAGGAGAGGCACAGAGGACCACAGCCAAGATTCTCTATTGTGGTAGCAATGGACGAGCAATCAAAGCCTAGCTTCTCAGGAGGTGATACGGGCTGGTTCTTAAGTACAGTGCAGTCCACAAGCACCCACAAAGGAATGTCAGCACACTGCATTAGTTAAAACACAGTCTTTATATAAATAATATTCACGGTTATGTACAATATCACGATAACTCACTTTGTACTCAGTTATCTATAATGGCAAATATACAGTTCTACGTGGTACCACAATTACTATTAGATCTCTTTAAAGTGTATCAACTGTACGGTTAAATGTCACACAACTCAGTTCGCAAAGGAAACCAACAATAGATATAAGAGGAAAGCAGTTGGTTAGAACAATTGGCAGAATACTGGCCCCGATACCTAGACACAGTTCTGTGTGGAGATCCCCCCAACTGGCAACCTGTAGAATAAAGATATATCAAAAGCCCAGTCCATATATTGTTCACAAGAGACTTCCCAATAGTTCTGCAACCCCAAAGTACCTGGCGTTGTAGCGTTCCTCGTCGGGGAATCAACAGCCCTTCTTGAGTTCCCTCCCTTTGAGGCAGGAGTCACGGGTCATCGAACGTTCAATGGAGAACAGGGTGAGCTAAGACGGTGAAGTGGCAGCTTCTTTCCTAGCGGCACTCGCCGACGGGGAAGTGTAAACGTCCTGCAAGGTGGTGGTGTGGGGGGCACCTCAGTGTCGATAGTTCAGGACCGCAAAGAGTTTGAAGAACTGTGGCCCAGCAAGGGCGTCGAGTCGTCAGCATCTCTGTGGTCTTTGGGTGGCGGGAAACCCACCGGTGGATGCTCCTCGGCGCATCGACGGCATGGCCTTCTCCGGCGGCATAAGGCGGGCAGCGGTGCGGACGAGCCCATCTGTGAATTGAAAATTCTTAGGCAACGGGAGCACAGCGGCTCTGGTCGGCAACGGCGGTCGTCGAGAGTTGCGGACAACAGTCCGAGCGCTTCTCTTTGGGATTCTGTGGCAGTCCCGGTCTCCGGTCGGCAGCCTGTCGTAGGTCTGTCTACCAGGGAGCTTTGGCAAAGATCAGCTGGTGCACGATGGTCCCTCGTAGCTCAGGAAGAGGGTGCCTTACCAGGTCCTCTCTGGGTCAGTCCTTGGAGACACAACAGCTTTCAGATCGATGAAGAAGGGCAACAGAAATTCTTCTCTTCCAGCAGGGCTTCAAGGCTAAGCTTCAGGTTTACTTCAGTTACTCGTCGTAGTGGACTTCAGCTTCTGAACACTAATTCTAGCAGTGAGAGGCCCCCAGATATTCTAGTTGATCTCCCATTCATTCTGATGGGTCACACTCAGGCAACCAATCGGTCAGAAGGGCATTCATGCAGGCAGGCAGCCAATCAGGTGCATAGTACATTCAGTCCTTTAACTTCTCTCCAGACACTCACAACAAGTTAGGTGTATTGGGACAAGTACCCAGCCATTCAACACTCCACACTGCATTCATACCAGTTTTGGGCTGGGCTGACTCAGTCATTGTGTCAAACACCAGATACTAGACATCCACAACACAGAATGCGTATTCGTCACACACTCCATTCACCCAGGTCTCACCCACAGGGCGTACCCAGAACATACAGTCATTGGGAAGGCTCCAGCCAGTCTGGTCGGCTCTTCCCAACACTGCCATATATGCAACTTCCACCCAACAGCCAGTCAGGGGGAAGGGACAAAGTCAGGGCTTCCTGGGACTTCGGGAAGATCAAGGTAACAGGCGATGGAAGACAAGAGGCCACAGGGGCCATCTTATCTCCATCAGGAATCTACCGATTCCAATGACAGGGCTTCGGCATCCCAAAATGGAGGACACTCAGGGCACCAGTCAATTCAGCACAGAGCTGCCACCAACCGATACCATGCTCTGTGGGCCTCACACAGGTGCCCAAAAACATACACTACAGGCACATGGTTGTACCCCCACCCATGGGTGGCAAAAGGGTACCCCATGTGTCTGTTCACCAAAACCAAAAGAGAGAGCTGCACACCCAGGAGTCCCACATGAACTCCTGCGCGGAAAACCCGACAGAACACACCATGAAAGGCTGTAAAGGACAAAGATACGGAGGCCCTGTCCCTCCGATGCATTTACAGCATCACGCAGAGATAACAACAAAACATTCAAAGTTTCAATATTGATAGATAAACTACATTGTAGTGTCTCAACAATGTGGAAGAATGGCGAAGGTGGAATCATAATGATAAAATTGCATATTGCGAGCAAGACTTTGATAATAATGTTTATATACTTCCCTATTACGGATAAAACGGATTACTTCTCACACTTACAGAGGACATTCTCAATTTTACAGACAACATTGAAAGGAAAATTGTTCGGAAGTCCTACCAGACAAGGGGTTAACTGAACCCAGCTGTATACTAAACCTGACAAAGAGTGATTGTACAATTACATTGAGTGTATGCACATTGCACACTTTTGAGAATTCATTACTTTTTTATCTCTCATACCATCTTTATATATATTTCCTCTTGTGAAATTCTTGCCTATGGGGTGTCAAATCATGCACAAAACTTAATCTACCTAGACTTAAACATCAATAGACCACAATGATTTATTTAGCAAATGAATGCGGGTCTTTGTAGACAACAGAGACATATTCATTGTCTTGAGGACTTGCTAATAAATTCCTAGAAATGAATACAGGCTCAGCTCCATGTCCAGGGATGTAGGAGCAGCCAGCAAGGCATATATGAAAGGTATTAAGATTTCAAAAAGCATCTGCTGAAGAGAAGGAAAACTCAAGCTAAAGCGAGGGACCTGTAAAAGACTATATAGAACTTAACCCAAACATACATAAAAGATCCTGCAGATCTGCACTCCAACCCACTAAAGCTAAGTATAAATTCAACAACATATTTACAAGAAAGAAGCAGATGGTGCATTATATTCCCTGAAACAAAGACAATACAAGCAAGGTGAAAATACAGGCAAACTATTAGCCGCACACCTGAAATTAAGGGAAAATATGTCTAAAATCAAATTAATCAACCATTCTGAAGGTTCTATTGTATCAAAGCTGGTACAAATTAATGAGAAGACAAACACTTTTATCAGAATCTATATGTTTCTGATGCACCAGTAAACCGACTAGATAAGGCACAGATATTCTTAGATCATCTGATTCTCCAAAACCTAATGCATCTGACAGAGCAGGATTAGGATATCCAACATCAGATTAAGAAATGTGTGAAGCAATTAAAATCCTGCCCAATAACACAGTGCATGGCATAGATGCCCTGCACAAGGAATACCATATAATGTGTAGAAGCACACTGACTTCCATCCTTAAATAATAGTTTCAAGAAATAATCCACACAATACATAATCCAGGACTTTAATCAAGCAGTGATAATAGTGATACCTAAATTAGATGGATACCTTACTAAATTTTAAATTCACAAACACATATGTCTAATGTATTTAGATATGAAAATCTGGCTAAAATACTTGCTAATGGATTAAGCAAAACAATCCCAACAATAACACATGGGTCACAGAGAGCAGAAAGAAATAACATGACAACCTTTCAACATATTCTATGGTAGTAAAGACACACTCAAATAACCAAATATGCATTATCACATTAACTGGACAAATGTATATAAAGTAATTGATAGAATTGGCTTGGGTAAATAATTCCAAATAATGAATCCCTAAAATGTATGATATATTTAAAGTGCCCCAAATAACAGAGTTTTGTGCAGCAGCTTCATTTTGAATACTTTAAACATTAAATGCGGAACTAGATAGGGATGTCCAGTTTCGATTAAAACTGATGACATCGTGATAACTGTACACAATTCAAAATATTCTATTCACTGAATAATGAAATGACCATAATATTTTCCTTTTTTTTCAAGTTCCACAAGTAACCGGGACACATTTGAAGCCCTGTGCATGTGCCCCTATTTCCTGATAAAATGAATACTGGTTAGGTACCCTTGATGTTGTGGCACTATACACATCTACAGGACATGACTTAGCACTAAAGCCCATTGATCACGATTACAACATTGCTTAAGTCAATGTTGTTGACGTTAATTATTAAGAGGCAATAGTGTATTGGTGTTGCACATGTGGCATTGCAATTGAGTAACATAGCTGCAGCAATCACAAAAGCATTAAAGTAGGCTGCAGTGACATAAGAAGCCATATATAGCTCAGGAAAGACTGTAGTATAACTGTCCACAATTTGTAAATAGTTCTGGCACAGTTGACAATGGACAATTAAGTATTTAGACATATAACTTTGTAATTCCCCTGTCATTTTCAGATACCAATCCTCATTTCTCTACCAACATTAAGGCCCACACTGTAAGGTTCTCAATGGTCTGATATCACAACTGAAGCTTTTCTTCAATATTTCAACAATTGGCGAATTGTACCCATGTAAGTACCAGATGAACAAACGTACCTGACTATATCT
The DNA here is from genome assembly GCF_040938575.1 of Ambystoma mexicanum. Classification (NCBI taxonomy): domain Eukaryota; kingdom Metazoa; phylum Chordata; class Amphibia; order Caudata; family Ambystomatidae; genus Ambystoma; species Ambystoma mexicanum. Next base: position 713,297,588 of record NC_090928.1, on the reverse strand, counting down.
AATGCAAAAAATCAAAACAGTGCCTGATGCTGTGTAGCCAACAGAAACAATGAATACATCACCATGGATAAGGAATATCCTTCACACTAAAAATAATTAGCAGGTGAAAATGTTGAAATATGGAACGAAAATGACTTATTTAAAAAGTGCGCGGAACGCCCACACGCTCTCCTACAATCCGTATTCATGGAATCGAATAGGGCAAATCAGCGCACGGTCAAAGACGTGCACAGGGCCAAACAAGTACGCCACAAGAAAGCAGGCGGTAGCGCCCCTGCGACTGAAAAAAATGTGTGCCAAAATGTGCGCTAACAAAAAGCACCCATATACAGCCATGATGAATGGCCCATACAGTGGCCCTCTAGGACAAATGAGGTGCAAAGGGGCACCGACAAACACGGACACCCGCTGTGTGAAAAATAGCGTGTGCGCGTGTTCCTGGGTGCGTGGGAAGTTCCACACGCGATTAGCCTGGGCACGTGTACTTTGGGGTGCGCGGCAAGTTCCACCCGCGATTAGCCTGGGTACGTGTACTAGGGGATGTGCGGGAAGTTCCACACGCGATTGGCCTGGGTAGGTGGGGGTGCGTGGGAAGTTCCACACGCGATTGGCCTGGGTACGTGTACTACGGGGTGCGCGGGAAGTTCCACACGCGATTGGCCTGGCTAGGTGGGGCTGCGCGGGAAGTTCCACATGCGATTGGCCTGGGTACATGTACTTCGGGGTGCGCGGGAAGTTCCACACACGATTGGCCTGGGTACATTTATTCCGATGTGCGCGGAAGATTCACACGCGATTTCTGCAGGGTAAGTGTATTTCGGTGGTGCCGGGGAATGCTACACGTGATTTGGCCATGTGGGTCCCCCCAGGTGTTCCCTCTACACCCTCCACGGCGCCGGCAGGCAGCCCACACCACAGGGTACTACCCTGCACCTCTGCTCATGTCCCACAGGCAACCCATCCACCATGGCCATGCCCACCAGCCAACCCACATGTCACCTTGCACTACTGATCACCAACACATATCTCCCACCACCCCCACCCCTCAGCCACCAGGGGCAGCCTCCACCAGGCCCCCACTCATGTCCCCTATTACCCCCACCCCCCAGCAGTGCAGGGGCAGCCTCCACCAGGCCCCCACCCATGTCTCCCACCATCCCAACCCCCCAGCCACCAGGGGCAGCCTCCACCAGGCCCCCACTCATGTCAAACACCACCCCACCCCCCAGCAGTGCAGGGGCAGCCTCCACCAGGCCCCCACTCATGTCTACCACCACCACCCCCCAGCAGTGCAGGGGCACCCTCCACCAGGCCCCCACTCATGTCTCCCACCACCGCCACCCCCAGCCACCAGGGGCACCCTCCACCAGGCCCCCACTCATGTCCAACTCATGTCTCCCACCACCCTCACCCCCCAGCCACCAGGGGCAGCCTCCACCATGCCCCCACTCATGTCTCTCACCCCCCCACCCCCAGCCACCAGGGGCAGCCTCCACCAGGCCCCCACTCATGTCCCCTATTACCCCCACCGCCCAGCAGTGCAGGGACAGCCTCCACCAGGCCCCAACTCATGTCTACCACCACCCCCACCCCCCAGCAGTGCAGGGGCACTCTCCACCAGGCCCCCACTCATGTCTCCCACCACCCCCACCACCCAGCCACCAGGGGCATCCTCCACCAGGCCCCCACTCATGTCCAACTCATGTCTCCCACCACCCTCACCCCCAGCCACCAGGGGCAGCCTCCACCAGGCCCCCACTCATGTCTCCCACCACCCCCACCCCCCAGTAGTGCAGGGGCAGCCTCCACCAGGCCCCCACTCATGTCTCCCACCACCCCCTCCACCCCAGCAGTCAGGGGCACCCTCCACCAGGCCCCCACTCATGTCCAACTCATGTCTCCCACCACCCTCACAACCCAGCCACCAGGGGCACCCTCCACCAGGCCCCCACTCATGTCCAACTCATGTCTCCCACCACACTCACCCCCCAGCCACCAGGGGCATCCTCCACCAGGCCCCCACTCATGTCTCCCACCACCCCCACCCCCCAGCAGTGCAGGGGCAGCCTCCACCAGGCCCCCACTCATGTCTCCCACCACCCCCAGCCACCAGGGGCAGCCTCCACCAGGCCCCACTCATATCTACCACTACCCCCACCCCCCAGCCACCAGGGGCAGCCTCCACCAGGCCCCCACTCATGTCTCCCACCACCCCCACCCCCCAGTAGTGCAGGGGCAGCCTCCACCAGGCCCCCACTCATGTCTCCCACCACCCCCCAGCAGTGCAGGGGCAGCCTCCACAAGGCCCCCACTCATGTCTACCATCACCCCTGCCCCCAGCCACCAGGGGCAGCCTCCACCAGGCCCCCACTCATGTCTCCCACCACCCCCACCCCCCAGCCACCAGGGGCAGCCTCCACCAGGCCCCCACTCATGTCCAACTCATGTCTCCCACCACCCTTACCCCCCAGCCACCAGGGGCAGCCTCCACCAGGCCCCCACTCATGTCTACCACCACCCCCACCCCCAGCCACCAGGGGCAGCCTCCACCAGGCCCCCACTCATGTCTCCCACCACCCCCACCCCCCAGCAGGCAGTGCAGGGGCAGCCTCCACCAGGCCCCCACTCATGTCCCCCTGCACCCCCACCCCCCAGCAGTGCAGGGGCAGCCTCCACCATGCCCAAACTCATGTCTACCACCACCCCCACCCCCCAGCCGCCATGGGCAGCCTCCACCAGGCCCCCACTCATGTCTCCCACCACCCCCACCCCCCAGCAGTGCAGGGGCAGCCTCCACCAGGCCCCCACTCATGTCCCCCTGCACCCTCACCCCCCAGCAGTGCAGGGGCAGCCTCCACCAGGCCCAAACCCATGTCTACCACCACCCCCACCCCGCAGCCACCATGGGCAGCCTCCACCAGGCCCCTACTCATGTCTCCCACCACCCCCACCCCCAGCAGTGCAGGGGCAGCCTCCACCAGGCCCCCACTCATGTCCCCCACCATCCTCACACCCCAGCCACCAGGGGCAGCCTCCACCAGGCCCCCACTCATGTCTCCCACCACCCCCACCCCCCAGCAGTGCAGGGGCAGCTTCCACCAGGCCCCCACTCATGTCTCCCACCACCCCCTACCCCCCAGCAGTCAGGGGCACCCTCCACCAGGCCCCCACTCATGTCTCCCACCACCCCTACCCCCAGCAGTGCAGGGACAGCCTCCACCAGGCCCCCTCTCATGTCTACCACCACCCCCACCCCCCAGCCAGCAGGGGCAGCCTCCACCAGGCCCCCACTCATGTCTACCACCACCCCCACCCCCCAGCAGTGCAGGGGCAGCCTCCAACAGGCCCCCACTCATGTCTACCACCACCCCCACCCCCCAGCCACCAGGGGCAGCCTCCACCAGGCCCCCACTCATGTCTACCAACACCCCCACCCTCCAGCAGTGCAGGGGCAGCCTCCACCAGGCCCCCACTCATGTCCCCCTGCACCCCCACCCCCCAGCAGTGCAGGGGCAGCCTCCACCAGGCCCCCACCCATGTCTACCACCACCCCCACCCCCCAGCCACCAGGGGCAGCCTCCACCAGGCACCCACTCATGTCTCCCACCACCCCCACCCCCCAGCAGTGCAGGGGCATCCTCCACCAGGCCCCCACTCATGTCTACCACCACCCCCACCTCCCAGCCATCAGCGGCAGTCTCCACCAGGCCCCCACTCATGTCCCCTATTACCCCCACCCCCCAGCAGTGCAGGGGCAGCCTCCACCAGGCCCCCACTCATGTCTACCACCACCCCCAGCCCCCAGCCACCAGTGGCAGCCTCCACCAGGCCCCCATTCATGTCTCCCACCACCCCACTCCCCAGCAGTGCAGGGGCAGCCTCCACCAGGCCTCCAATCATGTCTACCACCACCCCACCCCCAGCCACCAGGGGCAGCCTCCACCAGGCCCCCACTCATGTCTCCCACCACCCCCACCCCCCAGCAGTGCAGGGGTAGCCTCCACCAGGCCCCCACTCATGTCTACCACCACCCCCACCCCCCAACCACAAGGGGCAGCCTCCACCAGGCCCCCACTCATGTCTCCCACCACCCCCTCCCCCCAGCAGTGCAGGGGCAGCCTCCACCAGGCCCCCACTCATGTCCCCCTGCACCCCCACCCCAAAGCAGTGCAGGGGCAGCCTCCACCAGGCCCCCACCCATGTCTACCACCACCCCCACCCCCCAGCCACCAGGGGCAGCCTCCACCAGGCCCCCACTCATGTCTCCCACCACCCCCACCCCCCAGCAGTGCAGGGGCAGCCTCCACCAGGCCCCCACTCATGTCTCCAACCACCCTCACCCCCCAGCCGTGCGAGTTGCCTGGGTACGTGTACTTCGGGGTGCGCGGGAAGTTCCACACGCGATTGGCCTGGGTACGTGTACCTCGGGGTGCGCGGGAAGTTCCACACGCGATTAGCCTGGGTACGTGTACTTTGGGGTGCGTGTGAACTTCCACACGCGATTTGCCTGGGTACGTGTACTACGGGGTGCGCAGGAAGTTCCACACGCGATTGGCCTGGGTACGTGTACTTCGGGGTGAGCGTGAACTTCCACACATGATTGGGCCTGTGAGAGTGGGGTACATGTATTCCAGGGGTGGGCGGGAATATTTACCCGCGACTGTGCCTGTGAGAGCGTGCTACGTGTATTCCTGGGGTGTGCGAGAAGATTCACACGTTCGCCTACGACGTGCCAAAAAATAGTCCAATCCTGAGACACGTACGCCAGCATGAAGCAGGCGTACGTCGACCCGCGCAGCATAAAAGTGCGCGCAAACAACAAAAAAGCTCATACGCCAGGATGAATATACCATTCCTAGCAGCAGTGGCCATGGGTTACCAAAGGAGGAGGAGAAGGATAGTGAGGGCCTGAATTTTCACTCCCAGAGCCAGCCTTTTTGGGATGCCTGATGACCAGGTGTCTGGGAGGTACAGGTTTCCTCCACACATAATACTGGACCGGGTCAGTGAGTGGGAGGATGACCTCACATCACCCACCCTGTGCTCCAAAGCACTCAGCCCCCTGGAGAAGGTCCTCAATGTACTGCACTTCTTGGCCACAGGATCATTCCAGCGGACAAGTGCCATAGTGGGTGAGGTGTCACAGGCCACGCAGTCACGCTGCCTACACCAGGTCTTGAACATCATCCACTACACGCCCATCAGTCCGTAGGCACATATACCTGCCCAGGACACCTGCAGAAAGGCAGGCTGCCACCCTCGATTTCTACGGTGTGGCACAATTCCCAAAAGTGCTAGGTGCCATTGACTGCACCCATGTGGCACTACGTCCCCCCAGGGCATCTGAGCACATCTATAGGAACCGCAGGCACTGGCATTCCATCAACGTGCAGGTAGTATGTAATGCTAAGGGAATCATCACCTCAGTATATGCCAACTATCCAGGGTCCACCCACAACAGCTTCCTTTACCGAATGTCTACCCTAAGCCGGGACCTAGAAGCTGGGCGGCATGGCGATACATGGCTGCTTGGTGAGTATGAATGCCACTGCACATGCAAGCAGATGCAGAGTTATGTCACTACCCCACTAATGATACGCATCACCTCCTCACCAGGGGACAGTGCCTACCCTCTGAGCACCCACATGATGACGCCAATTCGGAACCCCATCACGCCTCCAGAGGTAAGATACAACACAGCCCATATTGCAACCCGGGGCATAGTGGAGTGCACATTCGGAGTGCTCAAGTCACGCTTTTGCTCCCTTGACCGTTCTGGCGGGCAGCTGTTATATGCGCCCCCAGTAGTGTGCAGGATCATAGTGGCAGCATGTGTCCTGCACAGTGTTGCAACACGCCGGGGCCTGGCCGTGGACATGGTGGTGCCCCCACATCCCCAACCACATGCACGCCCGCTGCACATGGGAGGGGAGAGGGCACAGGATGAGGCAGCCCGTACGCAGCTGGTGGCTAATTACTTCACATAGAAATCACACCACAGTGGAGTGCACACAGGCCTGGCACATACCATCTGATAAGCAATGATGACTCGACCTGACAATTAAGACGAACAAAGGGACTGTCAACTGTCAGAACCATAGCAGCCTGAGATTGTTCATGTGGAAGTGTCACAATGTGTGCATCCCTACCTACACAAACACCACCAATGCAGTGTCATGAAAAGTCACTTCCATGCTGCATAAATGAATACCCACTTGCAAAATACTACATGAAAACAGTGCCATGTCACCCACCCCCTCCCCGGCACAGCCACACAACACACCATGGCATGTCATGCAATGTGAGAGGAAAGAAATTAATCCCCACAACATGCCCCAAGTGTCAGCAGCTACAGTGTCCCTGATGGAAATATGTCCACACATGAAATGCTCACAGTAATGCAGGACCTACAACCCACATTACCAAATACTTACCAAGAATACCAATCACCTACACAACCTCCAACCTACCTTAAACATGACATTACAGACTTTAAAATTAGCTAGCCTCACCACCTGATGACGACAGCCCTCCGAACACTTCCAAGTATACAGTGTTAGTGCCACGCAAGAGTGTAGGTGCACTGCTTACAACATGGACTCCAGTTCCAAGGTGGACCGCATTGTGAAGACATGAGGAATGGACCTGCAAATATGGAGGATGAGATGGATGCAGAGGCACATATCAATACACCACGCAGTGTACAATACAACAACAATATGCACTATGAATGTATACACAGTATTGACTACAGACTGCCCACACAGCTCATGGGAGTCCAATGTCACCATGTACGTCAATGTCACTTGGGCACACCCTTTGCAAGCCCATGGAAACGGGAAGCAGGAGGGGTGTGTGTGACAAAAACCCAAGCATCTGAACCAAATCCATGACAAGCCTGCATGGGCCCAGCCACAATGCAGCGTATGCCCACGGGAGCCACACAAGGCAACACGCTGTCCCAAAAAAAAAAAAAATAATAAAAAATGGCCATTAATGGGCCTGGGGGGTTGGGGAGGCCACCCAGGAGGTCTGAGGACAGGGTGCACACCAAAACCCACCTGTGTGGATCTTGCGAAAAGAAAAAACACCTCCATGGGCTCATGGCCTACACGGCTACCCTATTGTGGGAGTATCACTGCTGTCGCTATCCTCACCCTCTGCAGCGGCATCCGGAGGTGGTGGCACTATGGGAGGCAGCCCACGCAAAGCCCTAGTCTGTTCCTCCATGGCTGCAAGCATGCGGGTGTGGTAGGTCTCGTTCTGGAGGATAAGTGTGCGGAGGTCCCCATGCAACAACTCACGGGATGCCCGGACCTCCGCCCTAGTTGCCTGCATCTCAGCTGAGAGCGTACGGGTGAGACGCTCCAGCTGCTGTTCTGTCCTTCGGTTTCTTGAAGCCTCAAGCTCAACAAGAGTCGTCCTGAGGTGAAGGAGTTCCAGCCTCAGGGCTTCCCTGTGGCCCTGGGACTCTATGGAGATGGCTTCCTGCAGAGTCGCCAGTGCCGCCCGCCTGTCCCTGTCGGACGCCAACATGTCCTCCCTGTGTGACTGGCAGATGGAGTCGGTTGCCTGCTGTAGTCGCTCCATCAGCCTTTCAGGGTGGACAATGGAAGTGGCCACCCTATCCATGGCCTGAGCCATCATCTCTGATGATGCTGCCTGTTGGGTTGCCATACCGTAAATGGATTGCTCCCATGCTGTATTGCCAGGTGGCGTACGGCCACCACGTAGGCGGGCACCACACCTGTCTGGAGCAAGGCGAACTGCGCCTTGCTGTGCCGGCACTGCCTGAGGCTGCAGGACTGCATTCCCCCTCTGATCTGCTCACCCAGGAACAGGATCAGATGTCGCAGAGTGTGACCCTGCATCCGTAACCAGCAAAGGCGTACCTGCAAACACTGACATCCCCATTGAGGGTTCTAACCCTGGTGCAGGTGGATCGGAAAGAACAGAATCCCTCCCAGGAACACTCACCTGCGACGGCACGTAGGTCTCATCATCCGAATCAACACCTGAGTACAGCTCGGGGGAGGTGCAGCCAGAGACACCCCTTGAGAGCACGACCTGCAGCAGTTGTGGGTTATCACTCACAAACACACCACATCCCTCACTGGTGGTCGGTCGGCCCTCAGACCCCTCCTGGGTCTGCACCATCGCCACAACCCCAGCAGTATCAAGTGCGTCTTCCCCTGCAAAGACATAAAAGAAAACAAATGGAAACAGGCATTAGCACACACACAATTAGGGCTGAGAGACTACAGAAACAGTACTTGATTGACACATGTCCCACATGACTAAAACACTCCCATGCATGCACCGTCACTGCGTGTGATGGGAGGCAGATGGCACACATTGATGGCACCAAGGTGGAAGATGAACACATTTGCTGCATGCTGCCTAGCAGTGGCATCACACATTGGCCAGTGATTGGCAGGTCAAATACACATGCCATCACGCAGATGGCATGTACCCTAGCCATGTAGTGAAGAGGGAGAGGAGGTCACCAATTGTTCATTCAGTCCAGTTTGTTCATATAATTGATTATTTTCATTGTAATGGTTCAAATGTTTAACCTGCAGCTGCCAGTCAAAAATGGTCCTATAGCACAGGGACATGTCCAAACTAATCATGTCCAAGAAACTGAGCCAGTCCACTGTACCATAGCCATGTCAGACATGTGACAATAGGACTGAGAAATCCCGAGTAAAAGTGGTGGTATGCAAACAATCTGCCTGAATAAACAGAGGTAAATAAACAACAGTGTTGTGGCAAGATGACACTCCAAGGGCAACTGGCGTGGTGTTGGGCTGGATGTCTAATGTTGGCCGAAGGGATGCTGCTATACCCATATGCTGTTGCCAAGAATGTATAGGAAGAGGCACATGGGTGAGCCGAACCACTCAGGCACACACATCCTCCCCTGGCACCCAAACAGAAGCCCTCCCACACACACCATGCACATGGATGACACACACATGCATGTGCACTCACCGGACAATGCCTCGTAATCTGCCACTTCTCCCATGCCTTGGATCTGTTCCTCCGTGACGTAGGTCCCAGCAACCTGCTCATGTGGAGTGAGTTCTGTGTCGTCTGCTGGAGACCCACCTCCAGTCACTAGAGTTGCGGCATGACTTGAGGCCAGCTTATTCTTTGCCCTGCGCTTCAGGTCATTCCAGCACTTGTAGCATTCATTAGCTGTGCGCCTCACGATTACAAGGGCACTTATGATGTCCGCAATGGTCTGCCAGTGTGCCTGACGTTGTGCAGGTGTGGTCTTGGATCCTGCAACAATCACCATTTTGCGGTCATGTGCGGACACATACTCTACAAGTGCATTCAGTTTGGCCTCATTGAAGCTGGGCTTCCTTGACGGGCCAGACTGTGTAGCCGTGTCTGGGGCATCAGCCTCTACTGGACGAGCACTCTTCCTCTTCCGCTTGGAAGGTGGTGGGGATCCAGAGTGTCCTGCGCCACTCTGGACACTAGGGGCAGGAGCGTGGGATTGCACACTCAGCATGGGAGTTGGTTCAGGCATTATCTCAAGTGTGATGGTGTCAGGGGGAATGTCAGCATGATGGACTTGGACCAACACTGTCCTGGATGGGTGTGTGAGAGGTGGGGTGGATGGAGCCGCAGCTGCCCCTGCAGCCTCCCCAGCCTGCCTACGCGGGGCAGCAGATGACCTAGCTTCCCCTGATCCACGTGGCCTGATGACACCAACGTTCACCGGCGCACGTGGCCTAGACCTGCTGACCTGGAAGTCAGCCATGGAGTCACCCTGTGCCAGGTCCGGTTCCACAGTGGGCTGGTCCAACAAGGGCTGAGCATGGATGGTGTCAGCCACGGTAATCTCAACCAGGGGGGGGGGCAGGGGTGTCCCTGACTGCTCCTCCACACATGGGGGGCTAGGGGCACCCTGCAAGTCACGGCCACGTCCCCTACCGGATCCACCACGGCCACCACTTGGGTCTCGGCCACCTTTGCCACCCTTACGGCTTGTTCGCTTCCCAGCAATGGCACTGATGTTATTGTGCGTATGGGGGTCGATGTGAACTATTGTCCTGGGCAATTGGGGGTCAAAGGGGTTGGGTACCAGATGGTAACCGTACCCTAGTGCTCTAGCAAGGCTGTATGTCACCCCTGGGGAAAGATGACGGGTCACGCAACGCACAGGCACCCCAAAAAAGCGAAGCAAGGTGCACGCAACCCCTCCTAGACCATGTGCGTGGAAAAATAAACCTGCACTACGCTGTGGCACCCAGGAACACAAGAATGAACGTATACGTGTCACACGCAGCCTAGATTGACCTCTGAAGGGGTACACGACACATGGGGCAAGCACAGATGTTAAATACGTGCACGACTCACCGTCCGCCAGGAACAAAAGCGTTAAAAATATACGCGTGTGCGCGTTGGCAACACCCCCGCCAAAAGAAGAATTGTACGCTGTCTGAGGAGACAGGACAAAAGTAGTAGGGAACGCTGTTTGAGGAAACAGGCCCAGGAAAAAGAGGAAAAGAGAAAAGGCTGTCAGAGGTAACAGGGAGTACGAACTGGAAACGCCGTGAAGTAAATCGTGTGTGAACCGACAAGAAGTACAGATTTCACCCACTCGCTCTCCACGAAAAGCACGTACAAGGAAATGGCGTTCTACACGTACCTTTTATACACACGTCACAGACGCGCATTCGCAATGAGGCCATTTCCACCAATTACGCGCTTTGACACTCGGACGTGTATCTCTTCGTTTTTACACGCGCCATTCTCTACGGCCATGCGCCTGACGTCACAGCTGCGCATGGTGGCCTTTGGGCCAATGAAATTGCATATGCGAGCACACGTGGTAAAACTGTACGTCCGAGTGTCATCGCGTTTAATCGGAGGGAAGTGAGCGTACACTCGATTGGCCTGGGTACGTGTATTTCTGGGGTGCGCAGGAAGTTCCACACGCGATTGGTGGTAATCCACGTGTGCTCTGTCATCACGTGTAATGAGGGAAACACCAGCACGCCTCACGTCACAGATGCGCTCACGCGCTAAGGGCCTTTGGTCCAATGAAATCGCATATGCGTGCTGACGTGCATACGCGCTAAGGGCCTTTCCTCGATTTACACGCAGACGTGGAGGATTTTCACGTGCCAAAGCACTCCGTATCAAGCTGGCCACGCGTAAGCACACGGAAGACCACGCTCCTGCCCAAAAGGCCGAATTACTGCCCCCGAGAGCCCCGAGCAGCCTGCTGCTGCCTGCCTGCTGCCACCGTGCCCTGCCATTTGGTGCCTGCACATGAGCCATCTGCAGGGGTCCATTTGCTGTGTACACCCCTGCTGGAACAGAAGATTCCCGACTGGGATACCATCGCTCCACAGCCCAGCCCCAGCACCCAGTTGCCCACCCACTCCTGCCTCTGGGGTTGCCATGTCGGGCACTGCAACATCTGGCACCACTGGCAACCCCCGGCCAGAGAGGCAGAGGGGCACCAGCTTCACTGCCACCGAAGTTGGTGTCCTGGTGGAGCAAGTCCTGGGGCAGTATGATGCCCTCTTTGGAAGTAAGCGCGCCAACAAGGAAGGACGGACTCGGATCTTGACGGACATCGTGACTGCCATCAACGCGGAGTGGGTGGCAGTCCGCGACTACCAACATGTCAAGAAGTGCTGGGATGACTGCAGGTCCAGGACCCTCTTGAAGGCCCGGCGCCTCGTGGAGGGGGGCCGGGGCCGCATGGGTACCATCCAGATGAGGGTGCTGGAACGCATAGGCCCAGAGCTCCACGCTCAGATCCTTGAGAGGCAGACCCGTCTGGAGTTGAGCGGTAAGTGGCCAAGCATTGCTGTGTGAGACAGGGCATGTCGCAGTGTGCTGGTTGTCTGATACTTGCCTGTATGTGTGACATAGGCCATGTATGCATGTGTGTGTGCAGGGACGTCATGCATGTGAAACCAGTAATGTGTGAACCACACGGTTGGTGCTTGTGTTCAAATGCAACATGGGTTGCCCTATGCGGAATGGCCACATGAAAGCATGCCAGTCTCTGTTCCTTGACATGGGTGAGGGATGGGTGCTGATGCCATGTACATGTATGCTGTCCATGTCTGTGTGTCTGACCTGCGTGTCTGTGACTTGTGAATGCAGGGGTGCATGACACATGTCTGTCGCAATGTACAGGTTCACTGATGCAGCCTAGTCATCCTTGTATCCACTGTGTCTGTGGTGTACGAGGCCAGATGGATGAAACTAGGGTGAAGTGTGTGCATGTGATAGGCATGGCACATGATGCATGTGAGTTCCAAAACAACAGTGTATGTTTCAAGAATCACTTGGACATGTATGCTAATGTCCATAGCATGCGGCATGCCTTTTACCGCATGTGTTTTACCTGCACTGAGCCATGTGTTTTGGAGGGACATGATGGAAGTGATCTTTGACATTGCCACTCCTCTGCTATTGCTTCCTGTCTAGGGGACCATTGTACAGTACCCTGATGCTTGTGTTCTATGTCTCCCTCTACACAGCGCCACATGAAGAAGAGGGTGGAGACGGCTCTGTGGAGCAAAGTGGTGGGGATGCCCCCACGGCTGCAGCGGAAGGGGTGGGTGAGCCCCCACATGGGCTTGCAACGGCGGAAGACGGGGTGGAGCCATCCAGGTTGGTGGTTTCCACAGAGGAGGAGGAGGCTGCTACTGAGGCGCACATGGGGCCTGGTGGGGGCCTCCCTGCTGGTGCAAGTGTTGCAGTCCAGGGGCAGGGGCAGGAGGCAGCACAGGTCGCCGTGGAGGGGCCTGTGCATGTCACTGGCCCTGACTGTGACCGCACCACCATGCACCAGCAGGGATGCCCCATCCCAGGCCGGTACGCAGATAGGGGGGATGTCCATATCATCTGACTCCCCTCCACCTGCGTACAAGGGGACCCCTGGCCGTATGGAGAAGGTCCTGATTGGTGTCGCGTTGCGCACAGCTGCAATTCGTGATGAGGTGCGTGCTTCCCGGGAGGAGCATGCACATCATCACGGAGAGCACCGTGCCGACGTGGCCCAGTGGAAACGGCCATGGTCGGGGGTTTCCTACATGTGTCGGCCAATCTGGCGACCCTCTCCTCCTCTGTGGAGACTATGCACCAGTCGTTCTCCATGCCGTCTTCCGGCCCAGATGCCACCAGGGCCCCCTGTGGACTTGCCCTGACCAATGCAGCCGGCTCGGTGGGGATCCCATCCCTGCCACAGTCGGGAGTTGGAGGTCCAGCAGGAGTGGACACACCAGCAACTGGACCCCAGCAGATGGAGGATGTGATGGCATCATCGGGCAGGGCACGTGCACGACGGCGTCGGTGGATACCATCGGGCCTGGATGCCGTCGTGCTGGCACAGGCAGTTGCGTCAGAGGCAGCGACGTGGGAGGCATCATGGCTCGGGGCCATCAACATCAGGGGTGCAGGCATCGGCCGGAGGGCAGGAGAACCCTGGAATGGGAGTGGCTTCCGTGTGGGAGCGGTTGGGCCAGCAGATAGGTGCGGAGCGGCAGCGGGCAGAGGAGGAACGGCTCACAATGGTCAGGGCGGAGAAATCCATGCGGAGGGCGCTGAGGCGGGCTGAGTGCCTCGAGGGTCTTCGCAGGGAGTTGGAGCTGGACACTGCTTTATCCCTGCGAGACCTTGGGGCCAGGGAACATGCCTGCCTCCAAGCCATTGAACAGGAGTTTGTTGATGCCCTGGCCCATGACAACATCCAGTGAGCCGTTGGACTAGCCCGCTGCCCATGTAAATAGCTATGTAGTTAGTGTTAGGTTTCCTTTGTTTTTGCATTTTCTTTGGACCTTTTGGACAATGGGCCACATTTTTGTATATAGTTATTTTTTATTAGGTAGTGTTGTTAGATAGGTTTCATTTCTTTTGTTGGGATCATGGACCCTGGCTTGTTCACATGTACATAGTTCACTGTTGGATTTTCTTTTCTTTTTACAATTTACCCATGGAGCAATGGCTTTCAATTATAATTTCCCATTGGATTTTCTTTTCTGGACTGTGACTTTGGACACCATTCCTTTGGATTCTGATTTTTGGTTTTGCATTTTTTCATGGACATGCTTCTTTTTACTTTTTTGACATTCCCATTTCTGTTAGTTTATTTTTGATTCAATTCATGTTTTCTTTCATACATATTTTTTGATCAAACTTCAATGTGTAGTATCCTCTCATTGGTTTCATGCATATCATGATATGGGTTTTGAGATTCACTGACACCCATTGGGTGTATGTGAGGGACATGTGTTCGTTTCCAAACTTGCAATTGCTGTTCTATCATGTTATTGCCATTTCTGAGTGGGTGGATGCAATACTCGGGTGGGTGTTTTGCATTTGGAGGCTGACCATAGGGACCAGGGATCTAGATTGTGATGACATGTTGGCTGGGGAACATGAGTTGGACATGAGTGGGGGCCTGCTGGCAGGTGCCCCACAGTGCTGGGGGGGTGGGGGTGCAGGGGAACATGAGTTGGACATGAGTGGGGGCCTGCTGGCAGGTGCCCCACAGTGCTGGGGGTGGGGGTGCAGGGGTACATGAGTTGGACATGAGTGGGGGCCTGCTGGCAGGTGCCCCACAGTGCTGGGGGATGGGGGTGCAGGGGAACATGAGTTGGACACGAGTGGGGGCCTGCTGGCAGGTGCCCCACAGTGCTGGGGGGTGCAGGGGAACATGAGTTGGACATGAGTGGGGGCCTGCTGGCAGGTGCCCCACAGTGCTGGGGGGTGGGGGTGGTGGTAGACATGAGTGGGGCCTGGTGGAGGCTGCCCCTACACTGCTGGGGGGTGGGGGTGGTGGGAGACATGAGTGGGGGCCTGGTGGAGGCTGCTCCTGGTGGCTGGGGGGTGGGGGTGGTGGTAGACATGGGTGGGGGCCTGGTGGAGGCTGCCCCTGCACTGCTGCTGGGGGGTGGGGGTGGTGGGAGGCATGAGTGGGGGCCTGGTGGAGGGTGCCCCTGACTGCAGGGGGGTAGGGGGTGGTGGGAGACATGAGTGGGGGCCTGGTGGAGGCTGCCCATGCACTGCTGGGGAGTGGGGGTGGAGGGAGACATGAGTGGGGGCCTGGTGGAGGCTGCCCCTGCACTGCTGGGGGGTGGGGGTGGTGGGAGACATGAGTGAGGGCCTGGTGGAGGCTGCCCCTGGTGGCTGGGGGGTGGGGGTGGTGGGAGACATGAGTGGGGGCCTGGTGGAGGCTGCCCCTGCACTGCTGGGGGGTGGGGGTGGTGTGAGACATGAGTGGGTGCCTGATGGAGGCTGCCCCTGGTGGCTGGGGGGTGAGGGTGGTGGGAGACATGAGTTGGACATGAGTTTGGGCCTGGTGGAGGCTGCCTCTGCACTGCTGGGGGGTGGGGGTGGTGGGAGACATGAGTGGGGGCCTGGTGGAGGCTGCTCCTGGTGGCTGGGGGGTGGGGGTGGTGGTAGACATGAGTGGGGGCCTGGTGGAGGCTGCCCCTGCACTGCTGGGGGTGGGGGTGGTGGGAGACATGAGTGGGGGCCTGGTGGAGGCTGCCCCTGGTGGCTGGGGGGTGGGGGTGGTGGTAGACATGAGTGGGGGCCTGGTGGAGGCTGCCCCTGCACTGCTGGGGGTGGGGGTGGTGGGAGACATGAGTGGGGGCCTGGTGGAGGCTGCCCCTGGTGGCTGGGGGGTGGGAGTGGTGGTAGACATGAGTGGGGGCCTGGTGGAGGCTGCCCCTGCACTGCTGGGGGGTGGGGGTGGTGGGAGACATGAGTGGGGGCCTGGTGGAGGCTGCCCCTGGTGGCTGGGGGGTGGGGGTGGTGGTAGACATGGGTGGGGGCCTGGTGGAGGCTGCCCCTGCACTGCTGGGGGTGAGGGTGGTGGGAGACATGAGTGGGGGCCTGGTGGAGGCTGCCCCTGACTGCTGGGGGGTGGGGGTGGTGGTAGACATGAGTGGGGCCTGGTGGAGGCTGCCCTTGGTGGCTGGGGGGTGGGGGTGGTGGTAGACCTGAGTGGGGCCTGGTGGAGGCTGCCCCTGCACTGCTGGGGGGTGGGGGCGCAGGGGGACATGAGTGGGGGCCTGGTGGAGGCTGCCCCTGCACTGCTGGGGGGTGGGGGTGGTGGGAGACATGAGTGGGGGCCTGGTGGAGGCTGCCCCTGGTGGCTGGGGGGTGAGGGTGGTGGGAGACATGAGTTGGACATGAGTGGGGGGCTGGTGGAGGGTGCCCCTGACTGCTGGGGGGTATGGGGTGGTGGGAGACATGAGTGGGGGCCTGGTGGAGGCTGCCCCTGCACTGCTGGAGGGTGGGGGTGCAGGGGGACATGAGTGGGGGCCTGGTGGAGGCTTCCCCTGCACTGCTGGGGGGTGGGGGTGGTGGGAGACATGAGTGGGGGCCTGGTGGAGGCTGCCCCTGGTGGCCGGGGGTTGGGGGTGGTGGTAGACATGAGTGGGGGCCTGGTGGAGGCTGCACTGCACTGCTGGGGGGTGGGGGTAATAGGGGACATGAGGGGGGGCCTGGGTGAGGCTGCCCCTGCACTGCTGGGGTGTGGGGGTGGTGGGAGACATGAGTGGGGGCCTGGTGGAGACTGCCCCTGGTGGCTGGGGGGTGGGGGTGGTGGGAGACATGAGTGGGGGCCTGGTGGAGGCTGCCCCTGGTGGCTGGGGGGTGAGGGTGGTGGGAGACATGAGTTGGACATGAGTGGGGGCCTGGTGGAGGCTGCCCCTGCACTGCTGGGGGGTGTGGGTGGTGGGAGACATGAGTGGGGGCCTGGTGGAGGCTGCCCCTGGTGGCTGGGGGGTGGGGGTGGGGGTAGACATGAGTGGGGGCCTGGTGGAGGCTGCCCCTGCACTGCTGGGGGGTGGGAATGGTGGGAGACATGAGTGTGGGCCTGGTGGAGGCTGCCCCTGGTGGCAGGGGGGTGGGGATGGTGGTAGACATGAGTGGGGGCCTGGTGGAGGCTGCCCCTGCACTGCTGGGGGGTGGGGGTGGTGGGAGACATGAGTGGGGGCCTGGTGGAGGCTGCCCCCGGTGGCTGGGGGTTGGGGTGGTGGTAGACATGGGTGGGGGCCTGGTGGAGGCTGCCCCTGCACTGCTGGGGGGTGGGGTGGTGGGAGACATGAGTGGGGGCCTGGTGGAGGGTGCCCCTTCACTGCTAGGGGGTGGGGGTGCAGGGGGACATGAGTGGGGGCCTGGTGGAGGCTGCCCCTGTACTGCTGGGCGTGGGG
Organism: Ambystoma mexicanum; assembly: GCF_040938575.1. NCBI lineage: Eukaryota > Metazoa > Chordata > Amphibia > Caudata > Ambystomatidae > Ambystoma > Ambystoma mexicanum. The sequence continues at coordinate 713,280,381 of NC_090928.1, read as the reverse complement.
GTGGTGGGAGACATGAGTGGGGGCCTGGTGGAGGCTGCCCCTGGTGGCTGGGGGGTGGGGGTGGTGGTAGACATGAGTGGGGGCATGGTGGAGGCTGCCCCTGCACTGCTGGGGGGTGGGGGTGGTGGGAGACATGAGTGGGGGCCTGGTGGAGGCTGCCCCTGGTGGCTGGGGGGTGGGGGTGGTGGTAGACATGAGTGGGGGCCTGGTGGAGGCTGCCCCTGCACTGCTGTGGGTGGGGGTGGTGGGAGACATGTGTGGGGGCCTGGTGGAGGCTGCCCCTGACTGCTGGGGGGTAGGGGTTGGTGGGAGACATGAGTGGGGGCCTGGTGGAGCCTGCCCATGGTGGCTGGGGGGGTGGGGGTGGTGGTAGACATGGGTGGGGGCCTGGTGGATGCTGCCCCTGCACTGCTGGGGGGTGGGGGTGCAGGGGGACATGAGTGGGGGCCTGGTGGAGGGTGCCCCTGACTGCTGGGGGGTGAGGGTGGTGGGAGACATGAGTTGGACATGAGTGGGGGCCTGGTGGAGGGTGCCCCTGACTGCTGGGGGGTAGGGGGTGGTGGGAGACATGAGTGGGGGCCTGGTGGAGGCTGCCCCTGCACTGCTGGAGGGTGGGGGTGCAGGGGGACATGAGTGGGGGCCTGGTGGAGGCTGCCCCTGCACTGCTGGGGGGTGGGGGTGGTGGGAAACATGTGTGGGGGCCTGGTGGAGGCTGCCCCTGGTAGCTGGGGGGTGAGGGTGGTGGGAGACATGAGTTGGACATGAGTGGGGGGCTGGTGGAGGGTGCCCCTGACTGCTGGGGGGTAGGGGGTGGTGGGAGACATGAGTGGGGGCCTGGTGGAGGCTGCCCCTGCACTGCTGGAGGGTGGGGGTGCAGGGGGACATGAGTGGGGGCCTGGTGGAGGCTGCCCCTGGTGGCAGGGGGGTGGGGATGGTGGTAGACATGAGTGGGGGCCTGGTGGAGGCTGCCCCTGCACTGCTGGGGGGTGGGGGTGGTGGGAGACATGAGTGGGGGCCTGGTGGAGGCTGCCCCCGGTGGCTGGGGGTGGGGGTGGTGGTAGACATGGGTGGGGGCCTGGTGGAGGCTGCCCCTGCACTGCTGGGGGGTGGGGTGGTGGGAGACATGAGTGGGGGCCTGGTGGAGGGTGCCCCTTCACTGCTAGGGGGTGGGGGTGCAGGGGGACATGAGTGGGGGCCTGGTGGAGGCTGCCCCTGCACTGCTGGGGGTGGGGGTGGTGGGAGACATGAGTGGGGGCCTGGTGGAGGCTGCCCCTGGTGGCTGGGGTGTGGGGGTGGTGGTAGACATGAGTGGGGGCATGGTGGAGGCTGCCCCTGCACTGCTGGGGGGTGGGGGTGGTGGGAGACATGAGTGGGGGCCTGGTGGAGGCTGCCCCTGGTGGCTGGGGGGTGGGGGTGGTGGTAGACATGAGTGGGGGCCTGGTGGAGGCTGCCCTTGCACTGCTGGGGGTGGGGGTGGTGGGAGACATGTTTGGGGGCCTGGTGGAGGCTGCCCCTGACTGCTGGGGGGTAGGGGTTGGTGGGAGACATGAGTGGGGGCCTGGTGGAGCCTGCCCATGGTGGCTGGGGGGGGTGGGGGTGGTGGTAGACATGGGTGGGGGCCTGGTGGATGCTGCCCCTGCACTGCTGGGGGGTGGGGGTGCAGGGGGACATGAGTGGGGCCTGGTGGAGGGTGCCCCTGACTGCTGGGGGGTGAGGGTGGTGGGAGACATGAGTTGGACATGAGTGGGGGCCTGGTGGAGGGTGCCCCTGACTGCTGGGGGGTAGGGGGTGGTGGGAGACATGAGTGGGGGCCTGGTGGAGGCTGCCCCTGCACTGCTGGAGGGTGGGGGTGCAGGGGGACATGAGTGGGGGCCTGGTGGAGGCTGCCCCTGCACTGCTGGGGGGTGGGGGTGGTGGGAAACATGTGTGGGGGCCTGGTGGAGGCTGCCCCTGCACTGCTGGGGGGTGGGGGTGCAGGGGGACATGGGTGGGGGCCTGGTGGAGGCTGCCCCTGCACTGCTGGGGGGTGGGGGTGGTGGGAGACATGAGTGGGGGCCTGGTGGAGGCTGCCCCTGGTGGCTGGGCGGTGGGGGTGGTGGTAGACATGGGTGGGGGCCTGGTGGAGGCTGCCCCTGGTGGCTGGGGGGTGGGGGTGGTGGTAGACATAAGTGGGGTCCTGGTGGATGCTGCCCCTGCACTGCTGGGGGGTGGGGGCACAGGGGGACATGAGTGGGGGCCTGGTGGAGGCTGCCCCTGCACTGCTGGGGGGTGGGGGTGGTGGGAGACATGAGTGGGGGCCTGGTGGAGGCTGCCCCTGGTGGCTCGGGGGTGAGGGTGGTGGGAGACATGAGTTGGACATGAGTGGGGGGCTGGTGGAGTGTGCCCCTGACTGCTGGGGGGCAGGGGGTGGTGGGAGACATGAGTGGGGGCCTGGTGGAGGCTGCCCCTGCACTGCTGGAGGGTGGGGGTGCAGGGGGACATGAGTGGGGGGCCTGGTGGAGGCTGCCCCTGCACTGCTGGGGGGTGGGGGTGGTGGGAGACATGAGTGGGGGCCTGGTGGAGGCTGCCTCTGGTGGCTGGGGGTTGGGGGTGGTGGTAGACATGAGTGCGGGCCTGGTGGAGGCTGCCCCTGGTGGCTGGGGGGTTGGGGTGGTGGTAGACATGAGTGGGGGCCTGGTGGAGGATGCACCTGCACTGCTGGGGGGTGGGGGTAATAGGGGACATGAGTGGGGGCCTGGTGGAGGCTGCCCCTGCACTGCTGCGGGGTGGGGGTGGTGGGAGACATGAGTGGGGGCCTGGTGGAGACTGCCCCTGGTGGCTGGGGGGTGGGGGTGGTGGGAGACATGAGTGGGGGCCTGGTGGAGGCTGCCCCTGGTGCCTGGGGGGTGAGGGTGGTGGGAGACATGAGTTGGACATGAGTGGGGGCCTGGTGGAGGCTGCCCCTGCACTGCTGGGGGGTGTGGTTGGTGGGAGACATGAGTGGGGGCCTGGTGGAGGCTGCCCCTGGTGGCTGGGGGGTGGGGGTGGTGGTAGACATGAGTGGGGGCCTGGTGGAGGCTGCCCCTGCACTGCTGGAGGGTGGGGGTGCAGGGGGACATGAGTGGGGGCCTGGTGGAGGGTGCCCCTGACTGCTGGGGGGTAGGGGTGGTGGGAGACATGAGTGGGGGCCTGGTGGAGGCTGCCCCTGCACTGCTGGAGGGTGGGGGTGCAGGGGGACATGAGTGGGGGCCTGGTGGAGGCTGCCCCTGCACTGCTGGGGGGTGGGGGTGGTGGGAAACATGTGTGGGGGCCTGGTGGAGGCTGCCCCTGCACTGCTGGGGGGTGGGGGTGCAGGGGGACATGGGTGGGGGCCTGGTGGAGGCTGCCCCTGCACTGCTGGGGGGTGGGGGTGGTGGGAGACATGAGTGGGGGCCTGGTGGAGGCTGCCCCTGGTGGCTGGGCGGTGGGGGTGGTGGTAGACATGGGTGGGGGCCTGGTGGAGGCTGCCCCTGGTGGCTGGGGGGTGGGGGTGGTGGTAGACATAAGTGGGGTCCTGGTGGAGGCTGCCCCTGCACTGCTGGGGGGTGGGGGCACAGGGGGACATGAGTGGGGGCCTGGTGGAGGCTGCCCCTGCACTGCTGGGGGGTGGGGGTGGTGGGAGACATGAGTGGGGGCCTGGTGGAGGCTGCCCCTGGTGGCTCGGGGGTGAGGGTGGTGGGAGACATGAGTTGGACATGAGTGGGGGGCTGGTGGAGTGTGCCCCTGACTGCTGGGGGGCAGGGGGTGGTGGGAGACATGAGTGGGGGCCTGGTGGAGGCTGCCCCTGCACTGCTGGAGGGTGGGGGTGCAGGGGGACATGAGTGGGGGGCCTGGTGGAGGCTGCCCCTGCACTGCTGGGGGGTGGGGGTGGTGGGAGACATGAGTGGGGGCCTGGTGGAGGCTGCCTCTGGTGGCTGGGGGTTGGGGGTGGTGGTAGACATGAGTGGGGGCCTGGTGGAGGCTGCCCCTGGTGGCTGGGGGGTGGGGGTGGTGGTAGACATGAGTGGGGGCCTGGTGGAGGCTGCACCTGCACTGCTGGGGGGTGGGGGTAATAGGGGACATGAGTGGGGGCCTGGTGGAGGCTGCCCCTGCACTGCTGCGGGGTGGGGGTGGTGGGAGACATGAGTGGGGGCCTGGTGGAGACTGCCCCTGGTGGCTGGGGGGTGGGGGTGGTGGGAGACATGAGTGGGGGCCTGGTGGAGGCTGCCCCTGGTGCCTGGGGGGTGAGGGTGGTGGGAGACATGAGTTGGACATGAGTGGGGGCCTGGTGGAGGCTGCCCCTGCACTGCTGGGGGGTGTGGTTGGTGGGAGACATGAGTGGGGGCCTGGTGGAGGCTGCCCCTGGTGGCTGGGGGGTGGGGGTGGTGGTAGACATGAGTGGGGGCCTGGTGGAGGCTGCCCCTGCACTGCTGGGGGGTGGGAATGGTGGGAGACATGAGTGTGGGCCTGGTGGAGGCTACCCCTGGTGGCTGGGGGGTGGGGATGGTGGTAGACATGAGTGGGGGCCTGGTGGAGGCTGCCCCTGCACTGCTGGAGGGTGGGGGTGCAGGGGGACATGAGTGGGGGCCTGGTGGAGGCTGCCCCTGCACTGCTGGGGGGTGGGGGTGGTGGGAAACATGTGTGGGGGCCTGGTGGAGGCTGCCCTGGTAGCAGGGGGGTGAGGGTGGTGGGAGACATGAGTTGGACATGAGTGGGGGGCTGGTGGAGGGTGCCCCTGACTGCTGGGGGGTAGGGGGTGGTGGGAGACATGAGTGGGGGCCTGGTGGAGGCTGCCCCTGCACTGCTGGAGGGTGGGGGTGCAGGGGGACATGAGTGGGGGCCTGGTGGAGGCTGCCCCTGGTGGCAGGGGGGTGGGGATGGTGGTAGACATGAGTGGGGGCCTGGTGGAGGCTGCCCCTGCACTGCTGGGGGGTGGGGGTGGTGGGAGACATGAGTGGGGGCCTGGTGGAGGCTGCCCCCGGTGGCTGGGGGTGGGGGTGGTGGTAGACATGGGTGGGGGCCTGGTGGAGGCTGCCCCTGCACTGCTGGGGGGTGGGGTGGTGGTAGACATGAGTGGGGGCCTGGTGGAGGGTGCCCCTTCACTGCTAGGGGGTGGGGGTGCAGGGGGACATGAGTGGGGGCCTGGTGGAGGCTGCCCCTGCACTGCTGGGGGTGGGGGTGGTGGGAGACATGAGTGGGGGCCTGGTGGAGGCTGCCCCTGGTGGCTGGGGGGTGGGGGTGGTGGTAGACATGAGTGGGGGCATGGTGGAGGCTGCCCCTGCACTGCTGGGGGGTGGGGGTGGTGGGAGACATGAGTGGGGGCCTGGTGGAGGCTGCCCCTGGTGGCTGGGGGGTAGGGGTGGTGGTAGACATGAGTGGGGGCCTGGTGGAGGCTGCCCCTGCACTGCTGGGGGTGGGGGTGGTGGGAGACATGTGTGGGGGCCTGGTGGAGGCTGCCCCTGACTGCTGGGGGGTAGGGGTTGGTGGGAGACATGAGTGGGGGCCTGGTGGAGCCTGCCCATGGTGGCTGGGGGGGTGGGGGTGGTGGTAGACATGGGTGGGGGCCTGGTGGATGCTGCCCCTGCACTGCTGGGGGGTGGGGGTGCAGGGGGACATGAGTGGGGGCCTGGTGGAGGGTGCCCCTGACTGCTGGGGGGTGAGGGTGGTGGGAGACATGAGTTGGACATGAGTGGGGGCCTGGTGGAGGGTGCCCCTGACTGCTGGGGGGTAGGGGGTGGTGGGAGACATGAGTGGGGGCCTGGTGGAGGCTGCCCCTGCACTGCTGGAGGGTGGGGGTGCAGGGGGACATGAGTGGGGGCCTGGTGGAGGCTGCCCCTGCACTGCTGGGGGGTGGGGGTGGTGGGAAACATGTGTGGGGGCCTGGTGGAGGCTGCCCCTGCACTGCTGGGGGGTGGGGGTGCAGGGGGACATGGGTGGGGGCCTGGTGGAGGCTGCCCCTGCACTGCTGGGGGGTGGGGGTGGTGGGAGACATGAGTGGGGGCCTGGTGGAGGCTGCCCCTGGTGGCTGGGCGGTGGGGGTGGTGGTAGACATGGGTGGGGGCCTGGTGGAGGCTGCCCCTGGTGGCTGGGGGGTGGGGGTGGTGGTAGACATAAGTGGGGTCCTGGTGGAGGCTGCCCCTGCACTGCTGGGGGGTGGGGGCACAGGGGGACATGAGTGGGGGCCTGGTGGAGGCTGCCCCTGCACTGCTGGGGGGTGGGGGTGGTGGGAGACATGAGTGGGGGCCTGGTGGAGGCTGCCCCTGGTGGCTCGGGGGTGAGGGTGGTGGGAGACATGAGTTGGACATGAGTGGGGGGCTGGTGGAGTGTGCCCCTGACTGCTGGGGGGCAGGGGGTGGTGGGAGACATGAGTGGGGGCCTGGTGGAGGCTGCCCCTGCACTGCTGGAGGGTGGGGGTGCAGGGGGACATGAGTGGGGGGCCTGGTGGAGGCTGCCCCTGCACTGCTGGGGGGTGGGGGTGGTGGGAGACATGAGTGGGGGCCTGGTGGAGGCTGCCTCTGGTGGCTGGGGGTTGGGGGTGGTGGTAGACATGAGTGGGGGCCTGGTGGAGGCTGCCCCTGGTGGCTGGGGGGTGGGGGTGGTGGTAGACATGAGTGGGGGCCTGGTGGAGGCTGCACCTGCACTGCTGGGGGTTGGGGGTAATAGGGGACATGAGTGGGGGCCTGGTGGAGGCTGCCCCTGCACTGCTGCGGGGTGGGGGTGGTGGGAGACATGAGTGGGGGCCTGGTGGAGACTGCCCCTGGTGGCTGGGGGGTGGGGGTGGTGGGAGACATGAGTGGGGGCCTGGTGGAGGCTGCCCCTGGTGCCTGGGGGGTGAGGGTGGTGGGAGACATGAGTTGGACATGAGTGGGGGCCTGGTGGAGGCTGCCCCTGCACTGCTGGGGGGTGTGGTTGGTGGGAGACATGAGTGGGGGCCTGGTGGAGGCTGCCCCTGGTGGCTGGGGGGTGGGGGTGGTGGTAGACATGAGTGGGGGCCTGGTGGAGGCTGCCCCTGCACTGCTGGGGGGTGGGAATGGTGGGAGACATGAGTGTGGGCCTGGTGGAGGCTACCCCTGGTGGCTGGGGGGTGGGGATGGTGGTAGACATGAGTGGGGGCCTGGTGGAGGCTGCCCCTGCACTGCTGGGGGGTGGGGGTGGTGGGAGACATCAGTGGGGGCCTGGTGGAGGCTGCCCCTGGTGGCTGGGGGTGGGGGTGGTGGTAGACATGGGTGGGGCCTGGTGGAGGCTGCCCCTGCACTGCTGGGGGGTGGGGTGGTGGGAGACATGAGTGGGGGCCTGGTGGAGGGTGCCCCTGCACTGCTAGGGGGTGGGGGTGCAGGGGGACATGAGTGGGGGCCTGGTGGAGGCTGCCCCTGCACTGCTGGGGGTGTGGGTGGTGGGAGACATGAGTGGGGGCCTGGTGGAGGCTGCCCCTGGTGTCTGGGGGGTGAGGGTGGTGGGAGACATGAGTTGGACATGAGTGGGGGCCTGGTGGAGGGTGCCCCTGACTGCTGGGGGGTAGGGGTGGTGGGAGACATGAGTGGGGGCCTGGTGGAGGCTGCCCCTGCACTGCTGGAGGGTGGGAGTGCAGGGGGACATGAGTGGGGGCCTGGTGGAGGCTGCCCCTGCACTGCTGGGGGGTGGGGGTGGTGGGAAACATGTGTGGGGGCCTGGTGGAGGCTGCCCCTGCACTGCTGGGGGGTGGGGGTGCAGGGGGACATGGGTGGGGGCCTGGTGGAGGCTGTCCCTGCACTGCTGGGGGGTGGGGGTGGGGGTGGTGGGAGACATGAGTGGGGGCCTGGTGGAGGCTGCCCCTGGTGGCTGGGGGGTGGGGGTGGTGGTAGACATGGGTGGGGGCCTGGTGGAGGCTGCCCCTGCACTGCTGCTGGGGGTTGGGGGTGGTGGGAGACATGAGTGGGGGCCTGTTGGAGGGTGCCCCTGACTGCTGGGGGGTAGGGGGTGGTCGGAGACATGAGTGGGGGCCTGGTGAAGGCTGACCATGCACTGCTGGGGGGTGGGGGTGGTGGGAGACATGAGTGGGGGCCTGGTGGAGGCTGCCCCTGCACTGCTGGGGGGTGGGGGTGGTGGGAGACATGAGTGGGGGCCTGGTGGAGGCTGCCCCTGGTGGCTGGGGGGTTGGGTGTTGTGATAGACATGAGTGGGGGCCTGGTGGAGGCTGCCCCTGCACTACTGGGGGGTGGGGGTGGTGGGAGACATGAGTGGGAGCCTGGTGGAGGCTGCCCCTGGTGGCTGGGGTGTGGGGGTGGTGGTAGACATGAGTTGGACATGAGTTGGGGCCTGGTGGAGGCTGCCCCTGCACTGCTGGGGGCTGGGGGTGGTGGGAGACATGAGTGGGGGCCTGGTGGAGGCTGCCCCTGGTGGCTGGGGGGTGGGGGTGGTGGTAGACATGGTTGGGGGCCTGGTGGAGGCTGCCCCTGCACTGCTGGGGGTGGGGGTGGTGGTAGACATGAGTGGGGGCCTGGTGGAGGCTGCCCAAGGTGGCTGGGGGTGGGGGTGGTGGTATACATGAGTGGGGGCCTGGTGGAGGCTGCCCCTGCACTGCTGGGGGTGGGGGTGGTGGGAGACATGAGTGGGGGCCTAGTGGAGGCTGCCCCTGGTGGCTGGGGGGTGGGGGTGGTGGTAGACATGAGTGGGGGCCTGGTGGAGGCTGCCCCTGCACTGCTGGGGGGTGGGGGTGGTGGGAGACATGAGTGGGGGCCTGGCGGAGGCTGCCCCTGGTGGCTGGGGGGTGGGAGTGGTGGTAGACATGGGTGGGGGCCTGGTGGAGGCTGCCCCTGCACTGCTGGGGGTGGGGGTGGTGGGAGACATGAGTGGGGGCCTGGTGGAGGCTGCCCCTGACTGCTGGGGGGTAGGGGTTGGTGGGAGACATGAGTGGGGGCCTGGTGGAGGCTGCCCATGGTGGCTGGGGGGTGGGGGTGGTGGTAGACATGGGTGGGGGCCTGGTGGAGGCTGCCCCTGCACTGCTCGGGGATGGGGGTGCAGGGGGACATGAGTGGGGGCCTGGTGGAGGCTGCCCCTGCACAGCTGGGGGGTGGGGGTGGTGGGAGACATGAGTGGGGGCCTGGTGGAGGCTGCCCCTGGTGGCTGGGGGGTGGGGGTGGTGGGAGACATGAGTGGGGGCCTGGTGGAGGCTGCCCCTGTTGGCTGGGGGGTGGGGGTGGTGGTAGACATGAGTGGGGGCCTGGTGGAGGCTGCCCCTGCACTGCTAGGGTGTGGGGGCGCAGGGGGACATGAGTGGGGGCCGGGTGGAGGCTACCCCTGCACTGCTGGGGGGTGGGGGTGGTGGGAGACGTGATTGGGGGCCTGGTGGAGGCTGCCCCTGGTGGCTGGGGGGTGGGGGTGGTGGGAGACTTGAGTTGGACATGAGTGGGGGCCTGGTGGAGGGTGCCCCTCACTGCTGGGGGGTAGGGGGTGGTGGGAGACATGAGTGGGGGCCTGGTGGACGCTGCCCCTGCACTGCTGGGGGGTGGGGGTGCAGGGGGACATGAGTGGGGGGCCTGGTGGAGGCTGCCCCTGCACTGCTGGGGGGTGGGGGTGGTGGGAGACATGAGTGGGGGCCTGGTGGAGGCTGCCTCTGGTGGCTGGGGGTTGGGGGTGGTGGTAGACATGAGTGGGGGCCTGGTGGAGGCTGCCCCTGGTGGCTGGGGGGTGGGGGTGGTGGTAGACATGAGTGGGGGCCTGGTGGAGGCTGCACCTGCACTGCTGGGGGGTGGGGGTAATAGGGGACATGAGTGGGGGCCTGGTGGAGGCTGCCCCTGCACTGCTGCGGGGTGGGGGTGGTGGGAGACATGAGTGGGGGCCTGGTGGAGACTGCCCCTGGTGGCTGGGGGGTGGGGGTGGTGGGAGACATGAGTGGGGGCCTGGTGGAGGCTGCCCCTGGTGCCTGGGGGGTGAGGGTGGTGGGAGACATGAGTTGGACATGAGTGGGGGCCTGGTGGAGGCTGCCCCTGCACTGCTGGGGGGTGTGGTTGGTGGGAGACATGAGTGGGGGCCTGGTGGAGGCTGCCCCTGGTGGCTGGGGGGTGGGGGTGGTGGTAGACATGAGTGGGGGCCTGGTGGAGGCTGCCCCTGCACTGCTGGGGGGTGGGAATGGTGGGAGACATGAGTGTGGGCCTGGTGGAGGCTACCCCTGGTGGCTGGGGGGTGGGGATGGTGGTAGACATGAGTGGGGGCCTGGTGGAGGCTGCCCCTGCACTGCTGGAGGGTGGGGGTGCAGGGGGACATGAGTGGGGGCCTGGTGGAGGCTGCCCCTGCACTGCTGGGGGGTGGGGGTGGTGGGAAACATGTGTGGGGGCCTGGTGGAGGCTGCCCTGGTAGCTGGGGGGTGAGGGTGGTGGGAGACATGAGTTGGACATGAGTGGGGGGCTGGTGGAGGGTGCCCCTGACTGCTGGGGGGTAGGGGGTGGTGGGAGACATGAGTGGGGGCCTGGTGGAGGCTGCCCCTGCACTGCTGGAGGGTGGGGGTGCAGGGGGACATGAGTGGGGGCCTGGTGGAGGCTGCCCCTGGTGGCAGGGGGGTGGGGATGGTGGTAGACATGAGTGGGGGCCTGGTGGAGGCTGCCCCTGCACTGCTGGGGGGTGGGGGTGGTGGGAGACATGAGTGGGGGCCTGGTGGAGGCTGCCCCCGGTGGCTGGGGGTGGGGGTGGTGGTAGACATGGGTGGGGGCCTGGTGGAGGCTGCCCCTGCACTGCTGGGGGGTGGGGTGGTGGGAGACATGAGTGGGGGCCTGGTGGAGGGTGCCCCTTCACTGCTAGGGGGTGGGGGTGCAGGGGGACATGAGTGGGGGCCTGGTGGAGGCTGCCCCTGCACTGCTGGGGGTGGGGGTGGTGGGAGACATGAGTGGGGGCCTGGTGGAGGCTGCCCCTGGTGGCTGGGGGGTGGGGGTGGTGGTAGACATGAGTGGGGGCATGGTGGAGGCTGCCCCTGCACTGCTGGGGGGTGGGGGTGGTGGGAGACATGAGTGGGGGCCTGGTGGAGGCTGCCCCTGGTGGCTGGGGGGTGGGGGTGGTGGTAGACATGAGTGGGGGCCTGGTGGAGGCTGGCCCTGCACTGCTGGGGGTGGGGGTGGTGGGAGACATGTGTGGGGGCCTGGTGGAGGCTGCCCCTGACTGCTGGGGGGTAGGGGTTGGTGGGAGACATGAGTGGGGGCCTGGTGGAGCCTGCCCATGGTGGCTGGGGGGTGGGGGTGGTTGTAGACATGGGTGGGGGCCTGGTGGATGCTGCCCCTGCACTGCTGGGGGGTGGGGGTGCAGGGGGACATGAGTGGGGGCCTGGTGGAGGGTGCCCCTGACTGCTGGGGGGTGAGGGTGGTGGGAGACATGAGTTGGACATGAGTGGGGGCCTGGTGGAGGGTGCCCCTGACTGCTGGGGGGTAGGGGGTGGTGGGAGACATGAGTGGGGGCCTGGTGGAGGCTGCCCCTGCACTGCTGGAGGGTGGGGGTGCAGGGGGACATGAGTGGGGGCCTGGTGGAGGCTGCCCCTGCACTGCTGGGGGGTGGGGGTGGTGGGAAACATGTGTGGGGGCCTGGTGGAGGCTGCCCCTGCACTGCTGGGGGGTGGGGGTGCAGGGGGACATGGGTGGGGGCCTGGTGGAGGCTGCCCCTGCACTGCTGGGGGGTGGGGGTGGTGGGAGACATGAGTGGGGGCCTGGTGGAGGCTGCCCCTGGTGGCTGGGCGGTGGGGGTGGTGGTAGACATGGGTGGGGGCCTGGTGGAGGCTGCCCCTGGTGGCTGGGGGGTGGGGGTGGTGGTAGACATAAGTGGGGTCCTGGTGGAGGCTGCCCCTGCACTGCTGGGGGGTGGGGGCACAGGGGGACATGAGTGGGGGCCTGGTGGAGGCTGCCCCTGCACTGCTGGGGGGTGGGGGTGGTGGGAGACATGAGTGGGGGCCTGGTGGAGGCTGCCCCTGGTGGCTCGGGGGTGAGGGTGGTGGGAGACATGAGTTGGACATGAGTGGGGGGCTGGTGGAGTGTGCCCCTGACTGCTGGGGGGCAGGGGGTGGTGGGAGACATGAGTGGGGGCCTGGTGGAGGCTGCCCCTGCACTGCTGGAGGGTGGGGGTGCAGGGGGACATGAGTGGGGGGCCTGGTGGAGGCTGCCCCTGCACTGCTGGGGGGTGGGGGTGGTGGGAGACATGAGTGGGGGCCTGGTGGAGGCTGCCTCTGGTGGCTGGGGGTTGGGGGTGGTGGTAGACATGAGTGGGGGCCTGGTGGAGGCTGCCCCTGGTGGCTGGGGGGTGGGGGTGGTGGTAGACATGAGTGGGGGCCTGGTGGAGGCTGCACCTGCACTGCTGGGGGGTGGGGGTAATAGGGGACATGAGTGGGGGCCTGGTGGAGGCTGCCCCTGCACTGCTGCGGGGTGGGGGTGGTGGGAGACATGAGTGGGGGCCTGGTGGAGACTGCCCCTGGTGGCTGGGGGGTGGGGGTGGTGGGAGACATGAGTGGGGGCCTGGTGGAGGCTGCCCCTGGTGCCTGGGGGTGAGGGTGGTGGGAGACATGAGTTGGACATGAGTGGGGGCCTGGTGGAGGCTGCCCCTGCACTGCTGGGGGGTGTGGTTGGTGGGAGACATGAGTGGGGGCCTGGTGGAGGCTGCCCCTGGTGGCTGGGGGGTGGGGGTGGTGGTAGACATGAGTGGGGGCCTGGTGGAGGCTGCCCCTGCACTGCTGGGGGGTGGGAATGGTGGGAGACATGAGTGTGGGCCTGGTGGAGGCTACCCCTGGTGGCTGGGGGGTGGGGATGGTGGTAGACATGAGTGGGGGCCTGGTGGAGGCTGCCCCTGCACTGCTGGGGGGTGGGGGTGGTGGGAGACATCAGTGGGGGCCTGGTGGAGGCTGCCCCTGGTGGCTAGGGGTGGGGGTGGTGGTAGACATGGGTGGGGCCTGGTGGAGGCTGCCCCTGCACTGCTGGGGGGAGGGGTGGTGGGAGACATGAGTGGGGGCCTGGTGGAGGGTGCCCCTGCACTGCTAGGGGGTGGGGGTGCAGGGGGACATGAGTGGGGGCCTGGTGGAGGCTGCCCCTGCACTGCTGGGGGTGTGGGTGGTGGGAGACATGAGTGGGGGCCTGGTGGAGGCTGCCCCTGGTGTCTGGGGGGTGAGGGTGGTGGGAGACATGAGTTGGACATGAGTGGGGGCCTGGTGGAGGGTGCCCCTGACTGCTGGGGGGTAGGGGTGGTGGGAGACATGAGTGGGGGCCTGGTGGAGGCTGCCCCTGCACTGCTGGAGGGTGGGGGTGCAGGGGGACATGAGTGGGGGCCTGGTGGAGGCTGCCCCTGCACTGCTGGGGGGTGGGGGTGGTGGGAAACATGTGTGGGGGCCTGGTGGAGGCTGCCCCTGCACTGCTGGGGGGTGGGGGTGCAGGGGGACATGGGTGGGGGCCTGGTGGAGGCTGTCCCTGCACTGCTGGGGGGTGGGGGTGGGGGTGGTGGGAGACATGAGTGGGGGCCTGGTGGAGGCTGCCCCTGGTGGCTGGGGGGTGGGGGTGGTGGTAGACATGGGTGGGGGCCTGGTGGAGGCTGCCCCTGCACTGCTGCTGGGGGTTGGGGGTGGTGGGAGACATGAGTGGGGGCCTGTTGGAGGGTGCCCCTGGTGGCTGGGGGGTGGGGGTGGTGGGAGACATGAGTGGGGGCCTGGTGGAGGCTGCCCCTGCACTGCTGGGGGGTGGGGGTGGTGGGAGACATGAGTGGGGGCCTGGTGGAGGCTGCCCCTGGTGGCTGGGGGGTTGGGTGTTGTGATAGACATGAGTGGGGGCCTGGTGGAGGCTGCCCCTGCACTACTGGGGGGTGGGGGTGGTGGGAGACATGAGTGGGAGCCTGGTGGAGGCTGCCCCTGGTGGCTGGGGGGTGGGGGTGGTGGTAGACATGAGTTGGACATGAGTTGGGGCCTGGTGGAGGCTGCCCCTGCACTGCTGGGGGTGGGGGTGGTGGGAGACATGAGTGGGGGCCTGGTGGAGGCTGCCCCTGGTGGCTGGGGGGTGGGGGTGGTGGTAGACATGGTTGGGGGCCTGGTGGAGGCTGCCCCTGCACTGCTGGGGGCGGGGGTGGTGGTAGACATGAGTGGGGGCCTGGTGGAGGCTGCCCAAGGTGGCTGGGGGTGGGGGTGGTGGTATACATGAGTGGGGGCCTGGTGGAGGCTGCCCCTGCACTGCTGGGGGTGGGGGTGGTGGGAGACATGAGTGGGGGCCTAGTGGAGGCTGCCCCTGGTGGCTGGGGGGTGGGGGTGGTGGTAGACATGAGTGGGGGCCTGGTGGAGGCTGCCCCTGCACTGCTGGGGGGTGGGGGTGGTGGGAGACATGAGTGGGGGCCTGGCGGAGGCTGCCCCTGGTGGCTGGGGGGTGGGAGTGGTGGTAGACATGGGTGGGGGCCTGGTGGAGGCTGCCCCTGCACTGCTGGGGGTGGGGGTGGTGGGAGACATGAGTGGGGGCCTGGTGGAGGCTGCCCCTGACTGCTGGGGGGTAGGGGCTGGTGGGAGACATGAGTGGGGGCCTGGTGGAGGCTGCCCATGGTGGCTGGGGGGTGGGGGTGGTGGTAGACATGGGTGGGGGCCTGGTGGAGGCTGCCCCTGCACTGCTCGGGGATGGGGGTGCAGGGGGACATGAGTGGGGGCCTGGTGGAGGCTGCCCCTGCACAGCTGGGGGGTGGGGGTGGTGGGAGACATGAGTGGGGGCCTGGTGGAGGCTGCCCCTGGTGGCTGGGGGGTGGGGGTGGTGGGAGACATGAGTGGGGGCCTGGTGGAGGATGCCCCTGTTGGCTGGGGGGTGGGGGTGGTGGTAGACATGAGTGGGGGCCTGGTGGAGGCTGCCCCTGCACTGCTAGGGTGTGGGGGCGCAGGGGGACATGAGTGGGGGCCGGGTGGAGGCTACCCCTGCACTGCTGGGGGGTGGGGGTGGTGGGAGACGTGATTGGGGGCCTGGTGGAGGCTGCCCCTGGTGGCTGGGGGGTGGGGGTGGTGGGAGACTTGAGTTGGACATGGGTGGGGGCCTGGTGGAGGGTGCCCCTGACTGCTGGGGGGTAGGGGGTGGTGGGAGACATGAGTGGGGGCCTGGTGGACGCTGCCCCTGCACTGCTGGGGGGTGGGGGTGCAGGGGGACATGAGTGGGGGGCCTGGTGGAGGCTGCCCCTGCACTGCTGGGGGGTGGGGGTGGTGGGAGACATGAGTGGGGGCCTGGTGGAGGCTGCCTCTGGTGGCTGGGGGTTGGGGGTGGTGGTAGACATGAGTGGGGGCCTGGTGGAGGCTGCCCCTGGTGGCTGGGGGGTGGGGGTGGTGGTAGACATGAGTGGGGGCCTGGTGGAGGCTGCACCTGCACTGCTGGGGGGTGGGGGTAATAGGGGACATGAGTGGGGGCCTGGTGGAGGCTGCCCCTGCACTGCTGTGGGGTGGGGGTGGTGGGAGACATGAGTGGGGGCCTGGTGGAGACTGCCCCTGGTGGCTGGGGGGTGGGGGTGGTGGGAGACATGAGTGGGGGCCTGGTGGAGGCTGCCCCTGGTGCCTGGGGGGTGAGGGTGGTGGGAGACATGAGTTGGACATGAGTGGGGGCCTGGTGGAGGCTGCCCCTGCACTGCTGGGGGGTGTGGTTGGTGGGAGACATGAGTGGGGGCCTGGTGGAGGCTGCCCCTGGTGGCTGGGGGGTGGGAGTGGTGGTAGACATGAGTGGGGGCCTGGTGGAGGCTGCCCCTGCACTGCTGGGGGGTGGGAATGGTGGGAGACATGAGTGTGGGCCTGGTGGAGGCTACCCCTGGTGGCTGGGGGGTGGGGATGGTGGTAGACATGAGTGGGGGCCTGGTGGAGGCTGCCCCTGCACTGCTGTGGGGTGGGGGTGGTGGGAGACATCAGTGGGGGCCTGGTGGAGGCTGCCCCTGGTGGATGGGGGTGGGGGTGGTGGTAGACATGGGTGGGGCCTGGTGGAGGCTGCCCCTGCACTGCTGGGGGGTGGGGTGGTGGGAGACATGAGTGGGGGCCTGGTGGAGGGTGCCCCTGCACTGCTAGGGGGTGGGGGTGCAGGGGGACATGAGTGGGGGCCTGGTGGAGGCTGCCCCTGCACTGCTGGGGGTGTGGGTGGTGGGAGACATGAGTGGGGGCCTGGTGGAGGCTGCCCCTGGTGTCTGGGGGGTGAGGGTGGTGGGAGACATGAGTTGGACATGAGTGGGGGCCTGGTGGAGGGTGCCCCTGACTGCTGGGGGGTAGGGGTGGTGGGAGACATGAGTGGGGGCCTGGTGGAGGCTGCCCCTGCACTGCTGGAGGGTGGGGGTGCAGGGGGACATGAGTGGGGGCCTGGTGGAGGCTGCCCCTGCACTGCTGGGGGGTGGGGGTGGTGGGAAACATGTGTGGGGGCCTGGTGGAGGCTGCCCCTGCACTGCTGGGGGGTGGGGGTGCAGGGGGACATGGGTGGGGGCCTGGTGGAGGCTGTCCCTGCACTGCTGGGGGGTGGGGGTGGGGGTGGTGGGAGACATGAGTGGGGGCCTGGTGGAGGCTGCCCCTGGTGGCTGGGGGGTGGGGGTGGTGGTAGACATGGGTGGGGGCCTGGTGGAGGCTGCCCCTGCACTGCTGCTGGGGGTTGGGGGTGGTGGGAGACATGAGTGGGGGCCTGTTGGAGGGTGCCCCTGACTGCTGGGGGGTAGGGGGTGGTCGGAGACATGAGTGGGGGCCTGGTGAAGGCTGACCATGCACTGCTGGGGGGTGGGGGTGGTGGGAGACATGAGTGGGGGCCTGGTGGAGGCTGCCCCTGCACTGCTGGGGGGTGGGGGTGGTGGGAGACATGAGTGGGGGCCTGGTGGAGGCTGCCCCTGGTGGCTGGGGGGTTGGGTGTTGTGATAGACATGAGTGGGGGCCTGGTGGAGGCTGCCCCTGCACTACTGGGGGGTGGGGGTGGTGGGAGACATGAGTGGGAGCCTGGTGGAGGCTGCCCCTGGTGGCTGGGGGGTGGGGGTGGTGGTAGACATGAGTTGGACATGAGTTGGGGCCTGGTGGAGGCTGCCCCTGCACTGCTGGGGGGTGGGGGTGGTGGGAGACATGAGTGGGGGCCTGGTGGAGGCTGCCCCTGGTGGCTGGGGGGTGGGGGTGGTGGTAGACATGGTTGGGGGCCTGGTGGAGGCTGCCCCTGCACTGCTGGGGGTGGGGGTGGTGGTAGACATGAGTGGGGGCCTGGTGGAGGCTGCCCAAGGTGGCTGGGGGTGGGGGTGGTGGTATACATGAGTGGGGGCCTGGTGGAGGCTGCCCCTGCACTGCTGGGGGTGGGGGTGGTGGGAGACATGAGTGGGGGCCTAGTGGACACTGCCCCTGGTGGCTGGGGGGTGGGGGTGGTGGTAGACATGAGTGGGGGCCTGGTGGAGGCTGCCCCTGCACTGCTGGGGGGTGGGGGTGGTGGGAGACATGAGTGGGGGCCTGGCGGAGGCTGCCCCTGGTGGCTGGGGGGTGGGAGTGGTGGTAGACATGGGTGGGGGCCTGGTGGAGGCTGCCCCTGCACTGCTGGGGGTGGGGGTGGTGGGAGACATGAGTGGGGGCCTGGTGGAGGCTGCCCCTGACTGCTGGGGGGTAGGGGTTGGTGGGAGACATGAGTGGGGGCCTGGTGGAGGCTGCCCATGGTGGCTGGGGGGTGGGGGTGGTGGTAGACATGGGTGGGGGCCTGGTGGAGGCTGCCCCTGCACTGCTCAGGGATGGGGGTGCAGGGGGACATGAGTGGGGGCCTGGTGGAGGCTGCCCCTGCACAGCTGGGGGGTGGGGGTGGTGGGAGACATGAGTGGGGGCTGGTGGAGGCTGCCCCTGGTGGCTGGGGGGTGGGGGTGGTGGGAGACATGAGTGGGGGCCTGGTGGAGGCTGCCCCTGTTGGCTGGGGGGTGGGGGTGGTGGTAGACATGAGTGGGGGCCTGGTGGAGGCTGCCCCTGCACTGCTAGGGTGTGGGGGCGCAGGGGGACATGAGTGGGGGCCGGGTGGAGGCTACCCCTGCACTGCTGGGGGGTGGGGGTGGTGGGAGACGTGATTGGGGGCCTGGTGGAGGCTGCCCCTGGTGGCTGGGGGGTGGGGGTGGTGGGAGACTTGAGTTGGACATGAGTGGGGGCCTGGTGGAGGGTGCCCCTGACGGCTGGGGGGTAGGGGGTGGTGGGAGACATGAGTGGGGGCCTGGTGGACGCTGCCCCTGCACTGCTGGGGGGTGGGGGTGCAGGGGGACATGAGTGGGGGCCTGGTGGAGGCTGCCCCTGCACTGCTGGGGGGTGGGGGTGGTGGGAGACATGAGTGGGGGACTGGTGGAGGCTGCCCCTGGTGGCTGGGGGTTGGCGGTGGTGGTAGACATGAGTGGGGGCCTGGTGGAGGCTGCCCCTGGTGGCTGGGGGGTTGGGGTGGTGGTAGACATGAGTGGGGGCCTGGTGGAGGCTGCACCTGCACTGCTGGGGGGTGGGGGTAATAGGGGACATGAGTGGGGGCCTGGTGGAGGCTGCCCCTGCACTGCTGGGGGGTGGGGGTGGTGGGAGACATGAGTGGGGGCCTGGTGGAGACTGCCCCTGGTGGCTGGGGGGTGGGGGTGGTGGGAGACATGAGTGGGGGCCTGGTGGAGGCTGCCCCTGGTGGCTGGGGGGGTGAGAGTGGTGGGAGACATGAGTTGGACATGAGTGGGGGCCTGGTGGAGGCTGCCCCTGCACTGCTGGGGGGTGGGGGTGGTGGGAGACATGAGTGGGGGCCTGGTGGAGGCTGCCCCTGGTGGCTGGGGGGTGGGGGTGGTGGTAGACATGAGTGGGGGCCTGGTGGAGGCTGCCCCTGCACTGCTGGGAGGTGGGAATGGTGGGAGAAATGAGTGTGGGCCTGGTGGAGGCTGCCCCTGGTGGCTGGGGGGTGGGGATGGTGGTAGACATGAGTGGGGGCCTGGTGGAGGCTGCCCCTGCACTGCTGGGGGATGGGGGTGGTGGGAGACATGAGTGGGGGCCTGGTGGAGGCTGCCCCTGGTGGCTGGGGGGTGGGGGTTGTGGTAGACATGGGCGGGGGCCTGGTGAAGGCTGCCCCTGCACTGCTGGGGGGTGGGGTGGTGGGAGACATGAGTGGGGGCCTGGTGGAGGGTGCCCCTGACTGCTGGGGGGTAGGGGGTGGTGGGAGACATGAGTGGGGGCCTGGTGGAGGCTGCCCCTGCACTGCTAGGGGGTGGGGGTGCAGGGGGACATGAGTGGGGGCCTGGTGGAGGCTGCCCCTGCACTGCTGGGGGTGGGGGTGGTGGGAGACATGAGTGGGGGCCTGGTGGAGGCTGCCCCTGGTGTCTGGGGGGTGAGGGTGGTGGGAGACATGAGTTGGACATGAGTGGGGGCCTGGTGGAGGGTGCCCCTGACTGCTGGGGGGTAGGGGGTGGTGGGAGACATGAGTGGGGGCCTGGTGGAGGCTGCCCCTGCACTGCTGGAGGGTGGGGGTGCAGGGGGACATGAGTGGGGGCCTGGTGGAGGCTGCCCCTGCACTGCTGGGGGGTGGGGGTGGTGGGAAACATGAGTGGGGGCCTGGTGGAGGCTGCCCCTGCACTGCTGGAGGGTGGGGGTGCAGGGGGACATGAGTGGGGGCCTGGTGGAGGCTGCCCCTGCACTGCTGGGGGGTGGGGGTGGTGGGAAACATGTGTGGGGGCCTGGTGGAGGCTGCCCCTGCA
This sequence comes from Ambystoma mexicanum, assembly GCF_040938575.1. Classification (NCBI taxonomy): domain Eukaryota; kingdom Metazoa; phylum Chordata; class Amphibia; order Caudata; family Ambystomatidae; genus Ambystoma; species Ambystoma mexicanum. The sequence goes on along the minus strand of NC_090928.1, from coordinate 713,260,758 downwards.
CTGCTGGGGGGTGGGGGTGCAGGGGGACATGGGTGGGGGCCTGGTGGAGGCTGTCCCTGCACTGCTGGGGGGTGGGGGTGGGGGTGGTGGGAGACATGAGTGGGGGCCTGGTGGAGGCTGCCCCTGGTGGCTGGGGGGTGGGGGTGGTGGTAGACATGGGTGGGGGCCTGGTGGAGGCTGCCCCTGCACTGCTGCTGGGGGTTGGGGGTGGTGGGAGACATGAGTGGGGGCCTGTTGGAGGGAGCCCCTGACTGCTGGGGGGTAGGGGGTGGTCGGAGACATGAGTGGGGGCCTGGTGAAGGCTGACCATGCACTGCTGGGGGGTGGGGGTGGTGGGAGACATGAGTGGGGGCCTGGTGGAGGCTGCCCCTGCAATGCTGGGGGGTGGGGGTGGTGGGAGACATGAGTGGGGGCCTGGTGGAGGCTGCCCCTGGTGGCTGGGGGGTTGGGTGTTGTGATAGACATGAGTGGGGGCCTGGTGGAGGCTGCCCCTGCACTACTGGGGGGTGGGGGTGGTGGGAGACATGAGTGGGAGCCTGGTGGAGGCTGCCCCTGGTGGCTGGGGGGTGGGGGTGGTGGTAGACATGAGTTGGACATGAGTTGGGGCCTGGTGGAGGCTGCCCCTGCACTGCTGGGGGGTGGGGGTGGTGGGAGACATGAGTGGGGGCCTGGTGGAGGCTGCCCCTGGTGGTTGGGGGGTGGGGGTGGTGGTAGACATGGTTGGGGGCCTGGTGGAGGCTGCCCCTGCACTGCTGGGGGCGGGGGTGGTGGTAGACATGAGTGGGGGCCTGGTGGAGGCTGCCCAAGGTGGCTGGGGGTGGGGGTGGTGGTATACATGAGTGGGGGCCTGGTGGAGGCTGCCCCTGCACTGCTGGGGGTGGGGGTGGTGGGAGACATGAGTGGGGGCCTAGTGGAGGCTGCCCCTGGTGGCTGGGGGGTGGGGGTGGTGGTAGACATGAGTGGGGGCCTGGTGGAGGCTGCCCCTGCACTGCTGGGGGGTGGGGGTGGTGGGAGACATGAGTGGGGGCCTGGCGGAGGCTGCCCCTGGTGGCTGGGGGGTGGGAGTGGTGGTAGACATGGGTGGGGGCCTGGTGGAGGCTGCCCCTGCACTGCTGGGGGTGGGGGTGGTGGGAGACATGAGTGGGGGCCTGGTGGAGGCTGCCCCTGACTGCTGGGGGGTAGGGGTTGGTGGGAGACATGAGTGGGGGCCTGGTGGAGGCTGCCCATGGTGGCTGGGGGGTGGGGGTGGTGGTAGACATGGGTGGGGGCCTGGTGGAGGCTGCCCCTGCACTGCTCGGGGATGGGGGTGCAGGGGGACATGAGTGGGGGCCTGGTGGAGGCTGCCCCTGCACAGCTGGGGGGTGGGGGTGGTGGGAGACATGAGTGGGGGCCTGGTGGAGGCTGCCCCTGGTGGCTGGGGGGTGGGGGTGGTGGGAGACATGAGTGGGGGCCTGGTGGAGGCTGCCCCTGTTGGCTGGGGGGTGGGGGTGGTGGTAGACATGAGTGGGGGCCTGGTGGAGGCTGCCCCTGCACTGCTAGGGTGTGGGGGCGCAGGGGGACATGAGTGGGGGACGGGTGGAGGCTACCCCTGCACTGTTGGGGGGTGGGGGTGGTGGGAGACGTGATTGGGGGCCTGGTGGAGGCTGCCCCTGGTGGCTGGGGGGTGGGGGTGGTGGGAGACTTGAGTTGGACATGAGTGGGGGCCTGGTGGAGGGTGCCCCTGACTGCTGGGGGGTAGGGGGTGGTGGGAGACATGAGTGGGGGCCTGGTGGACGCTGCCCCTGCACTGCTGGGGGGTGGGGGTGCAGGGGGACATGAGTGGGGGGCCTGGTGGAGGCTGCCCCTGCACTGCTGGGGGGTGGGGGTGGTGGGAGACATGAGTGGGGGCCTGGTGGAGGCTGCCTCTGGTGGCTGGGGGTTGGGGGTGGTGGTAGACATGAGTGGGGGCCTGGTGGAGGCTGCCCCTGGTGGCTGGGGGGTGGGGGTGGTGGTAGACATGAGTGGGGGCCTGGTGGAGGCTGCACCTGCACTGCTGGGGGGTGGGGGTAATAGGGGACATGAGTGGGGGCCTGGTGGAGGCTGCCCCTGCACTGCTGCGGGGTGGGGGTGGTGGGAGACATGAGTGGGGGCCTGGTGGAGACTGCCCCTGGTGGCTGGGGGGTGGGGGTGGTGGGAGACATGAGTGGGGGCCTGGTGGAGGCTGCCCCTGGTGCCTGGGGGGTGAGGGTGGTGGGAGACATGAGTTGGACATGAGTGGGGGCCTGGTGGAGGCTGCCCCTGCACTGCTGGGGGGTGTGGTTGGTGGGAGACATGAGTGGGGGCCTGGTGGAGGCTGCCCCTGGTGGCTGGGGGGTGGGGGTGGTGGTAGACATGAGTGGGGGCCTGGTGGAGGCTGCCCCTGCACTGCTGGGGGGTGGGAATGGTGGGAGACATGAGTGTGGGCCTGGTGGAGGCTACCCCTGGTGGCTGGGGGGTGGGGATGGTGGTAGACATGAGTGGGGGCCTGGTGGAGGCTGCCCCTGCACTGCTGGGGGGTGGGGGTGGTGGTAGACATGAGTGGGGGCCTGGTGGAGGCTGCCCCTGCACTGCTAGGGTGTGGGGGCGCAGGGGGACATGAGTGGGGGCCGGGTGGAGGCTACCCCTGCACTGCTGGGGGGTGGGGGTGGTGGGAGACGTGATTGGGGGCCTGGTGGAGGCTGCCCCTGGTGGCTGGGGGGTGGGGGTGGTGGGAGACTTGAGTTGGACATGAGTGGGGGCCTGGTGGAGGGTGCCCCTGACTGCTGGGGGGTAGGGGGTGGTGGGAGACATGAGTGGGGGCCTGGTGGACGCTGCCCCTGCACTGCTGGGGGGTGGGGGTGCAGGGGGACATGAGTGGGGGGCCTGGTGGAGGCTGCCCCTGCACTGCTGGGGGGTGGGGGTGGTGGGAGACATGAGTGGGGGCCTGGTGGAGGCTGCCTCTGGTGGCTGGGGGTTGGGGGTGGTGGTAGACATGAGTGGGGGCCTGGTGGAGGCTGCCCCTGGTGGCTGGGGGGTGGGGGTGGTGGTAGACATGAGTGGGGGCCTGGTGGAGGCTGCACCTGCACTGCTGGGGGGTGGGGGTAATAGGGGACATGAGTGGGGGCCTGGTGGAGGCTGCCCCTGCACTGCTGCGGGGTGGGGGTGGTGGGAGACATGAGTGGGGGCCTGGTGGAGACTGCCCCTGGTGGCTGGGGGGTGGGGGTGGTGGGAGACATGAGTGGGGGCCTGGTGGAGGCTGCCCCTGGTGCCTGGGGGGTGAGGGTGGTGGGAGACATGAGTTGGACATGAGTGGGGGCCTGGTGGAGGCTGCCCCTGCACTGCTGGGGGGTGTGGTTGGTGGGAGACATGAGTGGGGGCCTGGTGGAGGCTGCCCCTGGTGGCTGGGGGGTGGGGGTGGTGGTAGACATGAGTGGGGGCCTGGTGGAGGCTGCCCCTGCACTGCTGGGGGGTGGGAATGGTGGGAGACATGAGTGTGGGCCTGGTGGAGGCTACCCCTGGTGGCTGGGGGGTGGGGATGGTGGTAGACATGAGTGGGGGCCTGGTGGAGGCTGCCCCTGCACTGCTGGGGGGTGGGGGTGGTGGGAGACATCAGTGGGGGCCTGGTGGAGGCTGCCCCTGGTGGATGGGGGTGGGGGTGGTGGTAGACATGGGTGGGGCCTGGTGGAGGCTGCCCCTGCACTGCTGGGGGGTGGGGTGGTGGGAGACATGAGTGGGGGCCTGGTGGAGGGTGCCCCTGCACTGCTAGGGGGTGGGGGTGCAGGGGGACATGAGTGGGGGCCTGGTGGAGGCTGCCCCTGCACTGCTGGGGGTGTGGGTGGTGGGAGACATGAGTGG